>NC_069660.1:121352333-122552333 GCF_027244095.1 Hemicordylus capensis
CCACTTCTTTTGTTCTGTTTTGTTATTTATTTGTTATTTCTTTTGATGGAAAGGCAATATTCCATGTCTGAAGTTTGAGTGATCAGTGCAGGCTAGTGGGAGGGGAAGATGGATAGACTTGAATGGCATAGATTAGCTGAAATGTTATCAAGAAGAATTTCATTAAGACTGCAGTCCTAGGCATGATGACTTGGAAGTAAGTCTCATTAAACTTTGTGAGACATCTAAGCAAATATGCAGGGTGTTCTTTTAATTATACATTATTATTTTTATCATGCATTCAAGGGTACTGTTGATACTTTTTGCCACTTTGGTTACTTATTTATTATCTTCAAATGCTGTTACCTGCTCTGAGTCTTTGGGAATATAACAGTTAAAAATCTAAATAAATATTGCCAATGCTATGCATTATAATCACTAGGAATTAGATTTATGCTCAAGGGAAAGCATCCCAGTTATTTGAATCATGGACTGATGAACATTTTCAGAACTTTATTGCTGTCTCCCCTCCCTCTCTCCAATCAAACTACTATCCAATCAAACTAGTATATTGCAATGGTGTGCATAATCTTGCTATATTCTGTGTACTTGAGGAGCTATTGAGTTCACCTTAATTCATTGGTGCTAGATAATTTTAACAGAAGACTGATATAAAAGAACAAATGCCAGTGGAGAAAACACTGTAACCTAATGCCAAGTCATTAAAAAAGGATGCAGAAGCGGAGGAAGAAGTATGGACACAATAATGCTTCTCTAAGCCTGCTTCTAAATGGCCTCATTGCTGATTTTATGATAAGACACAGTTTGCATTTATGATTTGCATGGATAATGAAGCAATTAGAAGCCATCATATATAAAACATGCAAGTTCTCCATTAGATACCAAACAAACCATTAGGTGTACTGTGTGTAGGCTCAAGTGACTTCATGGTTCTATATGCTGTTCCTGGAGATTTGAGTACATACCACATCATATTAGAAGAAAATGCTATGCTTTAGTGTGATGAGAAATTCTGACTGGCTGGCAATCAACTGCAATCCACACCCACTAACTGCTACTAAACTTCTTTTTGCAGTAGAATTATTGACACTGGAAAAGTGGAAATGGCTACTTGTACAGTATCAAAACAACAAAGCAACAGGATTTGCTGTTTCCTGCGCAAATAATGGCAACAAAAGCAAAATTGTGCCCCATTTATGAAGCAGTCTTTGTTTTTGAGAACAGATTATGAAATGTTTGCCTAATTAAAATGGAACCATATGTTTTGGCAAGCTTTTCTTCTAAGATGTATAATAGCTTAGTTGGTCATGAATAGCCCAGGTGCTATACATTCAGAAATGCTTTGTCTCAAGGAGGGACTAACTAGACCAGAAATGGATTTCCCAATAGAGCTAGAGGCACCATGTTCAACGTTGGAGGGGTGTGTGTGTGCCAAAGAGGTCAGCTTTTGGTCAGCTTTCTCCAAAAGGCAGGCTGCAGTTATGACTGGTGAACAAGCAAGCTGGAGGGGGGTGGTTTCTGCAGAAGCCATGAGTGTATGCAGAACTGTTTCCAGAGGTAAAGGCAAAAGTGAAATACTTTAGATTGTGAGCCCTTTGGGGACAGGGATCTATCTTATTTATTTATTATATCTCTGTGTAAACTGCCCTGAGCCATTTTTGGAAGGGCGGTATAGAAATCGAATTATTATTATTAATAATAATAATCCCATCAACAATATGGTGAGATATAACTTTAATAAATCTATACCGGATCGGTCATCGCCCAGGTCAACAAGGACCGCGCCAGGTGCAATAGTCCCTGGACATCTGGTGGCAAGTGGGCAACAGGATGCAGGATCTTCAGTTGAGCAACCAGGGCTGAAGACAGCAAAGTTACTGGAAGAAACGTCGCTTAACCGAAAAAAATATACGAAAAATGCCAACAAGGAAATAATGATCTGCTATTACAAGTCTAGTCCAACTAGAAGAGGTTATTTTAAAAGAATGTACCAAATTTGGAAAGAGAAGCATCCAGATACAGAAATAACAGAACAAAGGCTAGCAGACCAGAGAAGATTCATAATAAGAAATAAAGTATTCACATGAGCTGAGCTGGAAGAACTGCAAAGAGCAACACAGGCTCAAGATATTGAAGAAGAATTACCACCAATTGAAGAAGTTGCTCAGGCGCAGGTGGAGGAGGTGTTGGAAATCGAGGATGCCACTGTTACTGAACTGTTTCAAAATCAAAACCAGGCAACCACCCCTTTGCCTTCACCTCAAAAACCCAAATGCCGTTTAACAGAAAAGCAACAAGAACTAAAGCAAAAAATAACTGAGCACATGAACCAAACAACCACCAGGGTTCGACTTCCAGCTCTAAAAACAGTTGCCAAAAAACAACTTGCTCAGGCATTAAAAGATGTCAATGCAGCACTTGCAGAGATAACAACCAAGAATTTGCAAGAAACAAACCAACTAATGTACAGTGCAGCAACAATAACAACACAAGAGCTCGGATATAAGATCAGTGGACCTGTAAAAAAAGAAAGCAGTACATCACCTAAATGGAAGATTAGATTAGAAAATAAAATCGCCAGGCTTAGATCAGATGCTAGTAAATTGAAAGATATGAAAGACAAGAAGCTGAAGAATGAAAACACCAAACAGTATCTGATCCAAAATTAACACCTAGATTCAAAAGGAAAATTAGAGAAGTCCTGGAAATAATAAAGCAGCAAATAACAGCAGTGTCAAAGAAGATTAGCAGGTATGAAACCAGAATTACACAACCCAGGCAGAATCTCCAATTCCAGTCGAATCAGAGACGTTTCTACCAAAGCATAGAAGGAGAAACTGCAAGAAACATAGAAACACCAAATAAAGAAGAAAAAGTGCAATTCTGGGGGAAATTATGGGACAATCCAATAGATTATAATAAAAAAGCAGGCTGGATGAAAGAGGTAAAAAAATGTAACCAACAAATGCAAGATCTAATAATAACACCAGAATTAATAAGTGAAAGAGCAAAGAATATTAAAAATTGGACTGCGCCAGGCGACGATGAACTGCATGGCTTTTGGCTTAAACACCTAACAAGCCTTCATAAACAACTATCAAAACAGTTCAATCACATTTTGCAAGGAGGTGATATTGAACAATGGCTAACAACTGGGAAAACTCATCTCATCATGAAAGACCCAGCAAAAGGTGCGGTTCCAAGTAATAATAGACCGATAACCTGCCTGCCAACCATGTTCAAATTATTAACTGGAATAATAGCAGATGAAGTGATGCAACACTTATTAACTAACAAACAGCTTCCAGTTGAACAGAAAGGAAATTGCCTGAACAGCAGAAGCACAAAAGACTAGCTGCTGATTGACAAAATGATTTTAGAAAATTGCAAGAGAAGAAAAACAAATCTAAGTGTTGCATGGATTGACTACAAGAAAGCCTTTGATTCATTGCCTCACACATGGATACTAAAATGTTTAGAAACAACTGGTGTCAGCAAAAACATTCAGATATTTATTTAAAAAAGCAATGAGCATGTGGAGTACACAGTTAACAATCAATGGTGAGACACTTGGACAGGTTAGCATTAGAAGAGGTATTTTCCAAGGGACACACTATCCCCTCTGTAATTGCCATGACCCCACTTTCACAAATACTAAACAAAACAGGCCTCGGATACCAAACATCTAAAACATCAAGTCAAATCAACCATCTGCTGTACATGGACGATCTGAAGTTGTATGGAAAGTCCCAGTCAGAAATCGAATCACTGCTAAACACTGTCCTTATATTCAGTAGAGATATAGCAATGGAGTTTGGACTAGACAAGTGTGCTGCATTAATAATGAACAGAGGGAAAATAACAAAAACAGAAGGAATAGAACTGCCCAATGGAAGCAAGATCAAGAACCTGGAAGACAAAGAACCTTACAAATACTTGGGCATTCTCCAGGCTGATAACATCGCACACACTGAAGTTAAAAGAAAAATGGGAAGTGAATACATCAGGAGAGTTAGAAAAATCCTCAAGTCCAAACTCAGTGGCGGGAACACCATACAAGCCATAAACACCTGGGCTTTACCTGTTATCAGATACGCTGCAGGAATAATAGACTGGACCCAGGCAGAGCTAGAGACGCATGATCGTAAGACCAGGAAAATCATGACCATCAATCATGCTCTGCACCCCCGCAGTGATGTAGATAGGCTCTACCTCCCTCGCAGCTCAGGTGGAAGAGGAATGATGCAAGTCCATAAAACAGTAGAGGAGGAGAAAAGAGGCCTTGAAGAATATATCAACGACAGTGAAGAAGATGCACTTCAAATGGTCAATAACGAGAAACTATTCAACACCAATGAAAGAAAGCAAGCATACAAGAAAGAACAAGTCAAGAACCGAGCAGAAAAATGGAGAAATAAGCCCCTGCATGGTCAATATTTGCACAATATAAGTGGAAAATCAGACATCACCAAGACCTGGCAATGGCTTAAGAATGGCAACTTGAAGAAAGAAACAGAGGGCTTAATACTAGCTTCGCAAGAACAGGCACTAGGAACAAAGGCAATAAGAGCAAAAGTAGAAAAGTCAACAACAAACAGCAAGTGCTGCCTTTGTAAAGAAGCAGATGAAACAGTGGACCACCTAATCAGCTGTTGTAAAAAGATCGCACAGACTGACTACAAACAAAGGCATGACAAGGTAGCAGGGGTGATACACTGGAACATCTGCAAAAAATACAAGCTACCTGTAGCCAAAAATTGGTGGGACCATAAAATTGAAAAAGTTGAAGAAAATGAAGATGTAAAAATATTATGGGACTTCCGACTACAAAAAGACAAACATCTGCCACACAATACATCAGATATAACTGTAATCGAGAAGAAAGAAAAACAAGTTAAAATAATCGACATAGCAATACCAGGGGATAGCAGAATAGAAGAAAAGAAATAGAAAAAATCACCAGATACAAAGATCTACAAATTGAAAAGGAAAGGCTGTGGCAGAAAAAGACCAAAATAATCCCAGTGGTAATTGGCGCCCTGGGTGCAGTTCCAAAAGACCTTGAAGAGCACCTCAACACCATAGGGGCCACAGAAATCACCACAAGCCAATTACAAAAAGCAGCTTTACTGGGAACAGCCTATATTCTGCGACAATATCTATAACAATTGACAATAAAATTCTGGCATCCCAGGTCCTTGGGTAGGACTCGATGTCTGGATAAAACTAACCAGTCAATAACACCTGTCTGACTGTGTAAACAAGAAATAATAATAATATACCCATTTATCTGCCCCCCCCTCCCAGACACCCATGAGAAGGGATCAAGTCTAGGGGTTCCTTATAAGTAAATCTAATCAGCTGTTGTAAAATCTAAACAGCTGTTGTAAAAAGATCGCACAGACTGACCACAAACAAAGGCATGACAAGGTAGCAGGGATGATACACTGGAACATCTGCAAAAAATACAAGCTACCTGTAGCCAAACATTGGTGGGACCATAAAATTGAAAAAGTGGTAGAAAATGAAGATGTAAAAATATTATGGGACTTCCGACTACAAACAGACAAACATCTGCCACACAATACACCAGATATAACTGTAGTCGAGAAGAAAGAAAAATAAGTTAAAATAATCGACATAGCAATACCAGGGGATAGCAGAATAGAAGAAAAAGAAATAGAAAAAAAAATCACAAAATACAAAGATCTACAAATTCAAATTGAAAGGCTGTGGCAGAAAAAGACCAAAATAATCCCAGTGGTAATTGGCGCCCTGGGTGCAGTTCCAAAAGACCTTGAAGAGCACCTCAACACCATAGGGGCCACAGAAATCATCATCAGCCAATTACAAAAAGCAACTTTACTGGGAACAGCCTACATTCTGCGATGATATCTATAACAGCAACAACATTGACAATAAAATTCAGCCATCCGAGGTCCTTGGGAAGGACTCAATGTCTGGATAAAACAAACCAGTCAATAACACCTGTCTGACTGTGTAGATAAATAATAATAATATACCCTTTTATCTGGCCCCCCTCTCAGACACCCATGAGAAGGGATCAAGTCTAGGGGTTCCTGATATGTAAATCAATTTCTGCAACAATCAAGGAATTCTATTTAAACCCATGAACATTTTTCTTCTGACAAAAGAAACACCATATCAATTTTCCTTGGAAGTCACTCAAATTCCATGGGGCTTCCTAGGCGATATATGCTGAACCAGGATATAAAGCCATGTACCTGTCTGACTGTGTAAACAAGAAATAATAATATGGAAATTGCTAATATCGAGGCATTGCAGCAATGGGGAATTGGGGTTAGGTTCCCAGAAGTGGAAAACATTGCCATAACATCAATTTCTGTGGCGAGAAATGCAGGTGGAAGCTGCCCACCATACTTAGCTATTCCCCCTGAGTCGCACTGTGGCCAGGTATGCCCCCAAATCAGCCAGAAATTCCCATTCCTCCCTCTCCAACTTTTTAAAAAACAGCCATTTTGAGGTTCCAAAACA
Source organism: Hemicordylus capensis (assembly GCF_027244095.1). NCBI lineage: Eukaryota > Metazoa > Chordata > Lepidosauria > Squamata > Cordylidae > Hemicordylus > Hemicordylus capensis. Next base: position 121,358,850 of record NC_069660.1, read on the forward strand.
CAAAATGGCAGCTGGAAATGACCTCCCCAGTTATTTCCGCCGCCCCCCCATGGATATGTGAGGTTGGTGTGCTTTTCCCCTTTCTTTTTTGCATATGCAGAGGTCAGGTGTCTATTACCTGACCACAGATACGTGAATCTGCAGATAACAGATCCGCAGATATTGAGGTCCTCCTGTACTGCAAACACCCAAACAAGTGGTCAGAAAGAACTATCTCTTAATGAAATAGGTCTGTAAAGGTTACATTTTACAACAAAGGTTACCCCTGCTAACATGGCAAAGAGGCACCTTTTAATGTGGTGATTCTCTTTATTTAGCAGGGGGAGAATAACTGGCCCTATCCACCCCCAGCACAGTACCTCCAGTGAGTGTTGCTGGTGTCTATCTTATGTTTCTTTTTTAGATTGTGAGCCCTTTGGGGATAGGGATCCATCTTATTTATTTATTTATTTATTTCTGCCCTGAGCCATTTTTGGAAGGACGGTATAGAAATCAAATGAATGAATGAATGAATGAATAATCTCTCCACTTCCTTTGGGTAATCAGGAACTGCTACCACCAGGGGCAAAGATACTGAGTGCATGGAGACATCTCAGTACATTTTCTTAGGATGACTCAGACCCCAGCATAATGAAGTGATAGGTGAGATAGTAGACTGTATTGCCACACACTGCAAATGTGTAGTGGGGTTGGCTACTTTTGAATGCTGCCTCCTTGTAAAAATGTCCTGGAATTTTTTTAAAAATACAAGCACATCAGGAAGACAAGTTCAAGTCAATTCCTCTCTCTATTGTGCTAGTTTTCTACTTGTACTGAGTTTTTCTCACAAGGAGAATTCAGTTATATGTTCCTCTATTGTATTTGTAGGTCAAGCCCCCATGGACGGGCTCTGTTCATCCTAATTTAAATACTTGGGAGCAGGAAGGGAATTTCCCTGGGTCAGAGGTCAGTGAGCCTGAAGGGAGGGCTTTCCCCCTTTGCTTGCAGTATGGCTTGGCCGTTGGCATACTTGCATATCCTCTATAATAAAGAGCTTGAGTCTGATCCCGTGTCCCTGCCCGTGTCTTTCTCGGCCATTCTGGGCATGCGCGGAGCGCATGCCCAGAACATTCAAGAAAGTTAAGGCCGCAGGGACACGGGCGGCCATGTTGGTAAGCGGTGAGGGGAAGCAGCAGCAGGAGGCGGCGGCGACTGGAGCCGATGCTGGCCGTGGCGGGCCGCCAGGGACCGATGGCGGCGGACGCCTCGACAGAACAAACGGGCGGCAAGTGGGGCCCATGGCGGTGGCAGCGGCCGTGGCGACAGTTGGTCCTTGTGGGGCCGGCCCGGCAGCGGACGGGCAGCCCACAGTGGGCCCCGATACCAGGGGATGAAGGTGGAAAGGGGGGGAGCGGTGGCTGGAGACTGGGGCCGATGCTGGCCGTGGCGGACTGGCAGGGACCGATGGCGGCGGCCGCCACCGTGACAGTACAACGGGGTGGCGCGTGGGGCCCATGGCGGCAGTGGCGGCCGCGGTGGGGTGACAGTTGGTGGTTGCGGAGCCGGCCCGGCAGTGGACGGGCAGCCCGCAGTGGGCCCTGATACCAGGGGCTGAAGGTGGAAATGAGGGGAGCGGTGGCTGTCCGGCAGCTGGCTGCAATGATGGACAAGCGGCGGCAGCGGCCACGGCAGGCCGCGTGGCGTGGCGGGCCCGCTGCGGCCAGCATCGGACCCAGTCGCCACCTCCTGCTGCTGCTTTCCCTCGCTGCTTCCAAAAATGTAAACTGTTAACTGTTTGCTACCCGGGAGGAGGAGCGGAGGGATGGTAAGATAAAAATTTAAAAATTCAGGGGGGGAAGGGCAGGGGGGAGGGGGAAGGGCAAGAGGGAGGGGGGAGGGGGAAGGGCAAGAGGGAGTGGGGCAGGGGGGAGGGGCAAGGACAAGAGGGAGTGGGCGAGGGGGAAGGGCAAGAGGAAATGGGGGATGGGGAAGGGCAAGAGGGAGTGGGGCGGGGGGGAGGGGCAAGGACAAGATGGAGTGGGACAGGGGCAAGGGCAAGAGGGAGTGGGGCAGGGGGCAGGGGCAAGGGCAAGAGGGAGTGGGACAGGGGGAGGGGGAAGGGCAAGAGGGAGTGGGGCAGGGGGGAGGGGCAAGGGCAAGAGGGAGTGGGGCAGGGGGGAGGGGGGAGGGGCAAGGACAAGGGGGAGTGGGCGAGGGGGAAGGGCAAGAGGAAATGGGGGAGGGGCAAGGGCAAGAGGGAGTGGCAAGGACAAGATGGAGTGGGGCAGGGGCAAGGGCAAGAGGGAGTGGGGCAGGGGGCAGGGGCAAGGGCAAGAGGGAGTGGGACAGGGGGAGGGGGAAGGGCAAGAGGGAGTGGGGCAGGGGGGAGGGGCAAGGGCAAGAGGGAGTGGGGCAGGGGGGAGGGGGGAGGGGCAAGGACAAGGGGGAGTGGGCGAGGGGGAAGGGCAAGAGGAAATGGGGGAGGGGCAAGGGCAAGAGGGAGTGGCAAGGACAAGATGGAGTGGGGCAGGGGCAAGGGCAAGAGGGAGTGGGGTAGGGGGGAGGGGCAAGGGCAAGAGGGAGTGGGCGAGGGGGAAGGGCAAGAGGAAATGGGGAGGGGCAAGGACAAGAGGAAGTGGGGCAGGGGGGAGGGGAAAGGGCAAGAGGGAGTGGGGCACTCTTGGCGGCGGCGGCGAAACTCTCCCCTACTAGCACCCGTTATTTTAACGGGAATGAAAACACTATATTGTATAAAACTATATGCTCTATGAGCACCTTCTCATATCATCCCGATTGCATGCAGAAATGAAAGGAACATAGGAAGCTGCCATATACTGAGTCAAACTATCAGTCCATCTAGCTCAATATTGTCTACACAGAATAGCAGTGGCTTCTCCAAGGCTGCCAGCAGGTGTCTCTCTCAGCTCTATCTTGGAGATGCCAGGGAGGGAATTTGGAATCTTCTGCATGTGAGCATGGAGATGCTCTTCCCAGAACAGCCCCACCTCCTGAGGGGAATACCTTACAGTGCTCACTTATAGTCTCCCATTCAAATGCTAACCAGGGTGGACCCTTCTTAGCAAAGGTGACAATGCATGCTTGCTACCACAAGACCAGCTCTGGACACAAAAAAATAATTTTCAAATAGGGCATAGGCAAAAGTCCTGCCTAACTTTATTGAAACTTAACAGGCAGTTATGAACTTGAGTTTGAGTCGCTGAAAGGAAGCTGGAGAGCTGTATCCTAATATTCCTGCATGAGCAGTGGCCATCTTACCTACCCAGCAGGACAGAGTTCTCTCGCGCTGCTAAGAGGTAGATGTAATTGTATTTGGGGACATGTGAACACATTGTGTTATCAGCCCAGCCTATCTCCTGGTCCACCAACCATATCTTCTGGCTGGTGCTGAGATGAGGAACACCAAGATTTTTCACAAACACCCCAGGTCACTCCTATCACAAGGAAGTTGGCCGCATACCTGCAAAATGGGGGAAGGGGCAGACACTCCCACTAATACAGGCTCCCCTTGCTCTCCAGCTTCCACTGACCACTCCTAAAACTCAAGCATTAAGGACATAAGAATATACAAACATAAGAAGAGCCCTGCTGTTTCAGACCCAAGGCCCATCTAGTCCAGCATTCTGTTTCACACAGTGGCCCCCGGATGCCACTGGAAGCCACAGGCAGAAGTTGAGGGCATGCCCTCTTTCCTGCTGTTACTCCCCCACAACTGGTACTCAGAGGCATCCTGCCTTTGAGGCTGGAGGTGGCCTATAGCTCTCCGACTAGTAGCCGATGATAGACCTCTCCTCCATGAAGTTATCCAAACCCCTCTTAAAGCCACCCAGGTTGTTGGCTGTCACCACATCTCGTGACAGAGAATTCCACAAGTTGATTATGCATTGTGTGAAAAAGTACTTCTGCTTGTTGGTCATAGATTTTGCGGCAATCAATTTCATGGAGTGACCCCTGGTTCTAGCGTTGTGTGAGAGGGAAAAGAATTTCTCTCTCTCCACTTTCTCCACACCATGCATGATTTTATGGACCTCTATCATGTCTCCCCGTAGTCATCTTTTTTCTAAACTAAAAAGCTCCAGGTGTTGTAGCCTTGCCTCATAAGGAAGGTGCTCTAGGCCCCTGATCATCTTGCTTGCCCTCTTCTCAACCTTTTCCAGTTCTACAATGTCCTTTTTAAGATGTGGTGACCAGAATTGTACGCAGTACTCCAGGTGTGGCCGCACCATAGTTTTGTATAAGCGCATTATAATATTAGCCATTTTATTTTCAATCCCCTTCGTAATGATCCCTAGCATGGAATTGGCCTTTTCCACAGCTGCCACACATTGAGTTGACACTTTCAATGAGCTGTCCACCATGACCCCACGATCCCTCTCCTGGTCAGCCACTGACAGCTAAGATCACACCAGCATATACTTGAATTTGGGGTTCTTTGTCGCAATGTGCATCACTTTACACTTGCCCAAACTGAAGTGCATTTGCTACTTTGTCGCCCATTCACCCAGTTTGGAGAGATCCTTTTGAAGGTCCTCACAATCCGTTTTGGATTTCACTACCCAAAAGAGTTTGGTATCATCTGCAAATTTGGCCACCTCGCTGCTTACCCCTGCTTCTAGATCAGTTATGAATAAATTAAAAAGCACCAGTCCCAATACAGATCCCTGAGGGACCCCACTTCTTACTTTCCTCCATTGTGAAAACTCTCCATTTATCCCTACTCTCTGTTTCCTGTCTTTCATTCTGTTAGCAGTCCACACGTGTACTTGTCCCCTTATCCCATGACTGCTAAGTTTCCTCAGGAGTCTTTGATGAGGTACTTTGTCGAAAGCTTTTTGGAAGTCCAGGTATACTATGTCAACTGGATCACCTTGATCCACTCACTTGTTGACACTCTCAAAGAACTCTGAAAGTTTTGTAAGGCAAGATTTACCTTCGCGGAGGCCATGCTGGTTCACTCCCAGCTGGGCCTGTTCTTCTATGTGCTTTACAATTTTATCCTTGAGGATGCTTTCCATCAATTTGCCTGGAATGGACGTTATCCTAACTGGTCTGTAATTTCTCGGATCTCCCTAGGTCCCTTTTTTAAAATCAGTGTTACATTTGCTACTTTCCAGTCCTCTGATACAGAGCCCAATTGCAGAGATAATTTCTATATTTTAGCAAGGGGGTCAGCAATTTCACATTTGAGTTCTTTGAGGACTCTTGGGTGGATGCCATCCAGCCCTGGCAATTTGTTGGATTTGTTGGATGGACGCCATCCGGCCCTGGCGATTTGTTAGTTTTCAGTTTTTCCAGACAGTTTAGAACATCATCTCTCCTCACTTCTGTCTGACTCAGTTCTTTAGCCTCCATCCCTGAAAAGCCTGATTCAGGAACAGGTATATGCTCAGTATCCTCTGCTGTGAAGACGGATGCCAAGAACTCATTGAGCTTCTCTGCAACCTCCATATCCTCCTTAAAAATCCCTTTCACTCCCTCATTGTCTAATGGTCCAACTGCCTCCCTGGCAGGTTTCCTGCTTCTGATGTATTTAAAGAAGTTTTTGTTATTCCCCTTGATGCTTTTAACTAAATGTTCCTCAAACTCTCTTTTTGCCTCCCTTATTGCCACCTTGCATTTCTTTTGCCAGAGTTTGTGTTCCTTTCTGTTCTTTTCCTTTCGACAGGCCTTCCAATTTTGGAAGGAAGTCTTCTTCCCTTTTATGGATTCCTTGACGGTACCGGTTAGCCATGCTGGCATCCTCCAGGATTTAGTGGTACCTTTCCTCCTTTTGGGTATACAATCTAACTGGGCTTCTAGTATTGTGGTTTTGAGTAAACATGCACCCTGGAGCAAAGTGACTCTTCTTATTTTCCCTTTCAGCTTTCTTTTCACCACACTCTTCATATATAATATAATAAGGGTGAAACCACCCCCACCTGCACAAGGCCAATGAGTGTGTGGGGGATTCGTCCATGGTTCTGAGGTAACCAAGCATAGCCCTAGATCCATGCAGAAGAAGGTGTGTGTGTGTGTGTGTGTGTGTGTGTGTGTGTGTGTGTGTGTGAAGAGTATGCTGAACAAGTGTGTAATCCCTGCCTGGACTTAGCAATAAATATCCCGACTAGCTTAGTCCTGCCTCCATGAATTTGTGAGAGTGTGAAACAGGACTCTGGCCCATCATCTTCCACGCAAATAACCACCACCACCCCCACATCATTCAAGGCAGAAGGGCACTATTCTCTGGCTTATACCACATTCGACTGGAACTGTGGATATTTTTTGAGCTGCAAGGTGGGTAGTGGATAGTAGTCCTGCCTTGCATTGACAAATTATACTGTGCTGGATTTATTGTCCTTTCCTACTGAAACATTTAATAATAATAATAATAATAATAATAATAATAATAATAATAATAATAGTCGTCACAATTGACAAAGATCTACAAACTGAAATTGAAAGGCTGTGGCAGAAAAAGACCAAAATAATCCCAGTGGTAATTTGCACCCTATGTGCAACAACTTGAAGTGCACCTCAACACCATAGGGGCCACAGAAATCACCATCAGCCAATTACAAAAAGCAACTTTACTGGGAACAGCCTATATTTTGCGATGATATCTATAATAACCAACAGTACTGATGATAAAATTCAGCCATCCCAGGTCCTTGGGAAGGACTCGATGTCTGGATAAAACAAACCAGTAAATAACACCTGTCTGACTGTGTAAACAAGAAATAATAATAAACATTTATGGATAATTCCTGAATGATTGAAGTGCTTTGCATACATTCTATTCATAATCTTTGCCATGGGCCATACATCAGACCAGATGGAAGCCTGAGGCTAAGTGACCTGCCTAAAGGCCAGACTACTTCATTGCGGGAGATCCATGCAGGGATCACACCAACATTTTTAATTGTCTTCTTCTTTAGAGCAGACCAAGGGTGGAGGGTGTGTTTGAATCAGATCAGATCAGTTCTAGATGAGGAAGGTGCTTAATTCATTTCAGTGCATCGGTTTGCTGATCTTAATCACTACCATCCCTTGTTGTTAGCCTTGTGGGGTTAGCCTCATGAGGATATATATATCCCTGTTCCCAAAGGGTTCACAATCTAAAAAAGAATCATAAGATAGACACTGGAGGGTTGCTGTGATGGGGTTGGTTGCTCTCTCCCTGCTACATAAAAAGAATCTCTCTCTCTCTCTCTCTGAGAGAGAGAGAGAGAGAGAGAGAGACTTACATTGGGAAAATGGAGCACTGCTGCTCCAATCAGTTTGGAGCTCTTTCCCCCACCACTACCACTACTCTAAATTAAAAACAACATCAAATGATCCAGTCCTGGATTTCCCATGTAACATGGTGTTTGTCTTCAGCTCCCCTAGTGAACTGGCTCATAGTTCCCACTCGCACTACTGTACTATATTGGCAACACTACTGATGTCTTATGAAATGTCCATGTCATATGGAAGCATCAAAAAATTCAGAATACAGGCAAGGTACAGAAATATGCTAAAAGCTTTAGATATCCAGTTTGGCTAGAAAAAGGGGGGACTTTTCTTTGAATCAGAATTCTTGGCAAACAACCCTGTTTAAACAGGATGGCACTGACCTCCAGCTACATGGGGGAATGAAAAATGAATTTAAATAAGGAAGAAACTTGAGAAGGCCAAGTTTGACCCATGGAAGTTTTCCTCCACATAGGTTTTCTCTCTCTCTATTTTTTGTTTGCAAAGAAACTTTGGAGCAGGAAGTAATCCATCCCCAGATGTCCAAGAGAGTGGGGACTCAACACAGTTACTCCTACCCAGACTGGCATGCTTAATAAAAGAGATCTCCAAGACAGGGACATTATTATTAGGACTGGGTCTGCTGTTTATTAGTCCCTCTTTCTTCCTTTCAAACAAATACAAACAAGCCCTGTGAAAGTATCACAGTAAGGGAGGATCAAATTAAAAAGTCAACCACAATAGCATTAACACATTAGAGGTTACGACAAATGCAATCATTGTTGTAAACAAATCCTAAATGCATGTAATCCACAAAGAACTCTGAAACAATCATTTTCCTCCATAGGGATATGCTGTGGTATATAACACAGTATCATTATAATAAAAAAGGAGCCATGAGGCATATCGCTAAAAGAGAAAACAACATCATAACACAACAGAGAAGGAAAAAAGGCAGACGATCTATTGTTCTTCTGCCCATGGTGAAAGGAACAAAGAATTTAAAAGAATGTTCACATCATACCCCTGAGTTTGACCACCAGTAAAACTGACCTGAACAGAACTTAAATGAGTCAAGGCATATTTGCTGGAAGACTTTGTTTATTTATGTGTGTGTGTGGAAGTGCACAAGTTCATCCTATTTATAATGAATCCAACCCAGGAACATAATTTTACAAATGCAGTTTTACATTTAGAATGCTGTTATCATAAAAACAAAACACACACTGTGCGGGTAGTCAGCCTGACTTATAGCAGCTTGGTTCAACCTCTGCAAGATAACCAAGAGTAATGGTTTTTGATAATCAAGCCACAGTATTAATATAACATGAACCGTAAATGCTTTTGTACTGCAGCTCTGAGTAAACTACCAAATCTCATTGGAATATAAAGGAGAAAAGCCACACAGTGCTACGTTTTCTCTTTGAAAATACAGTGCTTCAGAGCATTCCCATAGACATTTCCTCCACTCCAAGATGGATTGTCAGAGTATATACTTTTGCAACAGATAGGCCTATAGGTGAACCACTGATCCTCAAGCTCACAGTCTGAACCTGGGCCAGAAATGTGCCCTGTGAAATATACCTGTAAGATTCCATATAGCAATGCTCATGGGGCCAGCCTTTCTAGTAAAGAAGAGATCAACTACTGATTATTACCTACTAGTTAAAGATTTATCACTTTCAAAATTTGGACAGTTCCAGGCCAGTTCCACCTATCACTGAGGCCACAGTTGAAGTAAGGGGAGGGGACTAACCTTGTTTCTCTGAAGCAAACAATGCTCCATGAGAAGAAGGTGAAAACCACTTCCAGCCTAGAACCTGGTTTGCCACCTCCCTATTTCAAACCTGGATCTTTTGGTGTTTTTTTTTCATGGGGAGAGGGGAAAACATATTGCCCTATTGGAGAGAGTGGGGAGAATGTATTGCCCTTCCCAGCAAAACACCTAGAATACCCTTCGGCAGGAGGAAGAGGAGGAGAGACAAATGAAGCCACTGGAACCCAGCCACACTCACTCCGCACAGCACCGCCATGCCTTGGGCAAGTGGGACAGATTCATTTGGAATGTAAAAATCTATGAATGCCTGGCATAGGGCTTTTGTAGTTGCTTCGCCTCTATTGTAAAATGGCTTACCTACAGAGCTTCATAAAGCCACTCCTTTAACTTGTTTTTTTTTTAAGTGATTTTTTATACAGTTGATGTTTCTGTTAACACCATTTTGCTTACATTTTGTGTATTGTATCCACAAATGTTTAGCTCTGTTCAAAAAATAGTTTCTTATTTGCATGTCACTGTTGTGTTTTTATTGCACGCTGCCTTTTGTACTCTCTTTGTTTGGTAAAAAGGCATTGCATGTGGTTTTAATAAACGAACGAACGAATGAATGAATGGTTGTGGGGGAAGATAGTTACTTTTTCGTTGCTTCTGTTCTTGCCCCGGTGCCATCAGCCCGTTTGACCTAATGGGGTGAATTCTGGCTGAAACAAAGGTGGAGAAGTGGACTAAATTATGGCCAGTTTCATCAACAAGGTACATGCTACTGTTAGTAAGATTTATGGGATGCATAGTTCAGACTATCAAAAACAAAGGTCTTTTGATGAATGCAGTTGATTTTATATACATTATATATACATGAATGCCACAGAAATGCTAATGGAACTATCCTGAATATAGGCGCAAGGCAACTAAGAAAACAATATATTCATAAGGTAGCAGTGTCACCACCATGTAGTTTTCACAGTAGATCTGTCATCAAGAATGGTCCTGATTTAAAGAAATATAATCCCTCATTAACCTAAACACTGTTATACTGATTAGATTTTAAACACTTACATTGCTAATTTAGTAGTAGGTGGTGGTGTGTTTAAACTGACGACAGAGCTGTGTTCTTTGAAATTTCACTTTTATTTCTTGCAGGAGACACATTAAACTTAGGTCTAACGCCTAACCATTTTTTATCATTAAAGATCCTATGATTTTTTTTTTTTAACAATCTTGTGAGTATGAAATTAATCACACCAACCTAGACAAATTCCAGCTCTTGTAATTATATCCTACATACCTAAATTTCTAATTACAATTGGAAAAGTCTTCTCTTCCTTCTTAAAATAAATATATAAATTTCAGAGGGGTTGTGTCAGCCTTAAATAGTTTCAGTAGCCGAAGTATAAAAAACTGGATTGATTCCCCTGCCACCTCCTCCTCCATACACCCCAGGATGACTAAAGCTGGAACTACAAGTTACACTAAATTTGCATCTTCTGCCAAAAGTAGCTTTCCACATCCTGAAATCACAGCAGCGTGCATTCTTCTTTCTCCTACCTATAAACAAAGCAGCAGGCAGGCAGTGAAGTGGGATGGGCATGGATAAGTTGTTGTATGACAGAGGGGGATAGGGGAATCAAAGCTGTGGTTGCCATTTTTGGAGGCAACCAGGTGCTTAATGCAACATGTAGTTTCAGGGGTGGGGAACCTTGGCACTCCAGCTGTTTTTGAACTACAACTCCCACAATCCCCAGCCACAATCATTGTGGCTGGGGATGATGGGAATTGTAGTTCAACAACAGCTGGAGTGCCAAGGTTCCCCACCCCTGTGACGCTAATACTTGCATTTTTAACAACAAACAACAACAACAGAACAACTATTAAAGCTCACTCATGATTTACTTCTTTAGCTTTCTGTGCTTTACGTCAATTCTTAAAAATTTAAAAATGAAGAAATAGCAGAAATAATTCTTGGGTGGCACCCCAATGCCATCCAAGTTAACTGAATTCATGAGAGGGTGGTGAGAGGCTTGCCCTCTGCTGAGGCCTGTTGTTCTGCAGGAGTACAAGGTAAGTTGCCCCTGGACCAAGAATGTATGGGGATACAAAAAATGATTGCAATTTGTCACAAAACTATTAGCAGCCATAACAATACAATACAATACAATACAATACAATACAATACAATACAATACAATACAATACAATACAATACAATACAATACAATACAATACAATACAGCAATGACTGAAATTGCAAAACAAAAAAAGGAATGTAGCAAAACATTATTTTTTAAAAAATCATGCATACCCCTAGCAACCACACTAACTGCCAGGAATGCGCCACTCTGGTGGATGTACTTGCCATGCAGTCTGGTTGAAAGTGAATACAGATGGTACCACAGCTATCTACAGTCTGTTACACTGAAGCAATGTTTGGTGGCAACCATGCCACTGTGGTAATATCTGAATAAGCCCTGCAACTATGGAATTCCCATAGAGAATTGAGAATAGTTAACTTCTGGAAGCACATAAGATTTTTTTTGTTCTTGCTGCTGCTATTTTTATTTTATTTTTTAAAGGGTTAGGTTAGGTTAATACGTGCCTGAGGTTAAGACCTGGTATTTTTAATCTGATTGCTTTTTATGTTGTTTTATAAAACACATTTTAGTGTTCCTAATGTAGATTTATGTGCATTTATTGCTTGGCTGGGGTGAATATTTATTTACTTATTTTATTTACATCTACTGTATATATACATTTCTTCTGTCATGGAACTCAACGCGGTATGCACAGGGTTTCCAGGTGGTATCTTCTCCCAGTGTTGACCAGATCTGCCAGGCTACCCAAAGTTGCTGCATCAGGTGCCTTCAGGCCAAGGTCTGGGACTTCTGGCAATCCAGCCAACCTTAAGCACTAGCTAGAGACCACTGCAGGGAAGGGCTGCTGCCTCTTTTACTGATTGGGGACATGTCTGAAGTATCCGATTGGCCACTGTGGGAAATAAAGCAAAGGAGTAGCCTTTTGAATGTTCGTTTTGAAGTCCCATTGATTTCGATGGAAGAATAAAGGCAACATTCCAGTCAAAAAGACAATTTTGGCTAGATTGTGTCCACAGTTATTAATAAAAGTCTAGTTTTCGATACAGCAGGGATCACAATCTGTCAAGAGCCCTGTTTAACAGTATGTAGAACCTCATGGTTAATCTACTGAAAACAAATTAATAATTAAAAAAGACTTGCAATAGAATGAGGCAAAGACAAAGGCATCAGACTAGCATCTGGCATAGAAAATACTACATCTCTGTTTGATGCTGTTTGTGAGCTCTCCTCTGGGTTGTACAGATGTACATTTGTCACCTTCACCTAGTCTAACAGGATCACAGTTCTATCACAGGGCTCTTCCCCATGTAGCTACTTTTTGAGCATGGTGGTATATTGTTCAGATAGCTGCCTTGAGCTTGCTTCCATACCAGATAAGTTGTGCTTGTAGAAGAGTGAATCTTCTGCAACGTTATGTAATCTATGGTAATAAGCTCAGTTTTGTGCACCAGTCCAGCCTGACTTATAGAAGATATGAAAGAAACAGGAATGCAGCATAACCCAGTTGATTTTGACTGTATAAGGTGGCTATGGATAGACTTTTTTTTTAAAAAAAGAGCATTGTTGCAACCATGCAGTCAGCTTTATTAAATAAAAAGTTTCTAATTGTTCTTTTTTTATATCATAAAGTTTTAGGGCTTGGTCTATGACTAAATAGTCTCTCTCTAGTTTTAACTGTTGTGAATATTTTGTTTGAACTGTTACATAAGCAATAGTTCTGAGAGCCATTTCATGATATACAGTAATTTTGGGTAGAAAGGCCACATCGGCATAAAAGCTGCAGTGAGGAAAAAAGGCTGAAAAGTTGGAGAAACCCAGCAGAAACACTGTATCAAGGTAAATGCCACAGTTAGAGGGGGACATATGCATTATTTTTTTGGTTGTGTTGAACGCTTAAAATTTTATTACAGCTTGATCCTGAATTCTAGTGTAAACGCCACATCAGCCTAAATGCCGCAGGCGGCAATAAACAACTTTTAATAACATACCCACCTCGGCCTTTCTACCCAGAATTACTCTGTGTGTGTATCTCTATCTATCTATCTGATTTGCTTTTTTTCATGCTCATTTCATGTTCGAAATGTGAGCTCTCTAATGTGCACTATTTATTTATTATATTTATATCTCACCAATTCTGCAGTCTTTAGGTGTCTCAATAAAATTTCAATAAGCATTGGCTGAACCCAGTCCAGTGTCATTTCAAATCTCAGTTTGGAAATGAAGCTGTCTTGACTGATAGCCCTAATAGGTTATTTCTGTCTGGACATGCATGCGGCAGGCGGGTGGGGGGGCGACCTTATTGATTTTGCTGGACCATTCAGCAACTTTTGATCATGTTATCACCCATAAGACTCATTAAGTTCATACACATGAGCAAAAATGTTGGTGGGGCAGAGGGTTGGCAGGAAGCAGGCTCCTGCCGGCCTCCTTGAACACAATCAAATTTTTAGTACAGGCTCTGCCACTCATGTGGCACACAAGCCATGCCACAGAGAGCGGCAGAGCAGGGAGAGGAGGAAGTTCTCTAGCATCCCTCAATGCACCGTGTCAGGAGCGTGGTGCATTGAGGGCTCCTCTCTCATGGCAACAGCACCCAGCTCTTTGTATCCTTGGGCTGCATGCCCAGGCATACACACACAACCCCAGTGCTGGGGTAAAAATGTGGGTTAGGTGGAGCAGCAGTGCCAGGGTGGGCCTCGATCCTGGCACTCCACAAGAGCAGCCCAACCCAGGCTGGGCTGCCCTAGCCTTGGTTAGGCTACTCATGAGAATAGCCTCTTTGTCATTCAGCAGGACTTGGTGGAAATCTGGGCATTTTGCTCCAGTTATCTGAGACCTATGAGGGTACTTCCAGGAAGCTATGATCATTTATAATAGTTTTGCCAATAGAATTTTATCTGTTGTCTTGGGCACCATCTTACATGTTGACTGAGAGCTAGCAACCCATGAAGTGTAAGCCTCCCAATTGCAGAGAAGGCTGGGAGAAAGAGATGGGCCAACTGTGTGATGTAACCAAATGCAGCTGTTATCCCACTAATACTAATGCCAGGCAATCAGGGAAAAGGGAAGCAGCCAGGGAGGAGACATAGCACCACCACCAGGAGAAGGGCAATGTATCACCTAAACACTCAACCCAGATTATTCACAATAAAATGGGGAATCAGGAAGCATTTAAGTGTTGCAAGAAGCAGGAAGCTGAAGGAATCAGGTTGTATTTGGCTGTAGTGGCAGGAAGAGAAGGAATTAGGTGAAATAAATCTCCTTCCCTCTGGATCTGATGCCAGGGTCAAGAAAGTGAGAGTCAGTGCAATTGGTGAGAGCCTCTGTGGGGGCTCGACTAAGGAGATGCATGTTTGCACACACACACACACACCCCTTGGTAAGCCCAAAGTTGGATTAGTGTATTGTGATTTACATTGGCTATCTTTGGAAAGTCTCTGGAAACTACAGCTATCCCAGAACCATGCAGGCAGGCTCTTGACAGCTGCTAGTCAAAAGGATTGTATAGCCTTGCAGTAGTTCTTGCCATAGGATTTGCAGAGATTGTTTAGAGGCCTTCTGATTCAACACAACAGTTAAGGTGCTGTTATTGCCTTTTCATCACCTGCTGTGAGCAAAGGACATTTTTGTGGCCCATAGAATTGGACAGAACTTCTTACTACCAGTGAATGAGCTGTTCCAATAAAATACTTAGCAGATGGCAAAATTCAGAATGGAAAAACCCAGATGGCAAATATCATAATATAAACCGCCCCCCAAAACTATAAATAATCAAATAGAACCCATGATTCTCACAAGAACATGGCAAACATCTAGATGTAGTTTTATGACCTTGACATACCAGATTTCCTGAAAAATGGAGGACCGGCTAAAATGAATGGCCTACAGCCTTGCCTATGGCCATCAAGTCTCCTAGTCAGTCATTAAGCCCTCAGATGTGCCCTGGGCCTTGATCATTTCTACTTAATTAAAGCCTTGGATCCTCAGGATACGTCCATTGCACCAGGAGACTATTTACTTCAAGGAATGTGCTTTATGGTGCTTCAGAACCTCTCAACTTTTCCTTTTTACTCTAAAGATATTCAACATGACACATTCCAATTTCCTTTCTAATGGCCAATGTTTAATATGGCTTACACACAATTATTTTTTCCTTTCATCTTTGGCATGAGTCTTTTACTCCAAAAATTGAAAAATTAATCCATTTTTTGTCCCAGGAGAAAATATAACTGTCGTTTCTGCATGAAGGATATTGAACCCAAAGTAAATAACTAGCCAGGTTTTAAAAGCTTCCATCTTTAAAGCAAACAAATCCAAAATTAAATACATCTAAATGAAGGGGGGGGGAGGGTTCAGAAAACATTTAGCAAGGATAAACAGATACAGTATTAGAAAAGAAATTAAAAATGAGATTGAGTGAAAGAATCCTTTTTTTATTAAAAATAACTAAGGGTGCAGTACCAAAACTAAAAAAAAACCACCCCTCTTTCTCTTTATAAATTGCCTTTTCTTTTCTATTTGTTTCTTATTAGCACATGAGGTAAGTTGTGGGTCAGAGTGAGTGATGAGGTTATGTTATTTTTATAAGTATTTTAAATTAATGTTCAAATATAGAACACTTTACAGTTGCAATTTAAAGAAACAAAAAGTACAAACATTAAAGTAATTCATTACAGTATTGAAATTAATCTGAAACATATTTAATCTTAAATCTCCCACCACCATATATCTACTAATTTCGCAGCAGCTCTGAAGTCATAAGTGACACTTGAGTGCATATTAAAAACAAGGGATCATTGCAGAAATGCAGAACTAAAATTTTAAGGTTTACTAGCAGTGCTATTTGGGGTATTAGTAGGATTCCTTTTAGAATATGTCTTGCTTTGTTATTTTGTAATTTATTTGGTATATTTAGTATACCTCTCTTGTTTATACCATGTAAAAATGAAAAGCAATTTAAAAAAATCAAGGAAGCCAATCCCATAGAGAATTTAATATTTTTAATCTGTTGGCTGACATTTAGCCTGATACAGCACTCTTGCTGTTAACACTGTGCTGGTCTTTAGTGGGAGGAGCGATTTCCATCAATCTCACCTTCACTTTGAAGCCCACTGTGCCTGCCTAAAATATGTTCCTGAAAGTTTTGAGACCTGCCCAGGGACATATTTTCGGAGGGCAGAGTTACAGAGCAAAAGAGAGATAAACACAAATCACCTTATGTCCCAAATTTAACTGATGTTAGTTATGATTAAAAGCCCAATCCTATGCATTTTTACTTGAATACTGTATGTTCCACTAAATACAATGGGATTTATTCCTGAGCAAGTGATGTTAGGAATGACTTCCATACTGTATCTCATTGAATGTATTGAGTCACAACTTACAACCATCTTTTTCTGTTTGTTTCACGGAATCTTAATCATGAATAAGTTTAGCTAGATTGGAAGCATGAAAGTACATATTTCAGACAATAGGCACCAAGCTGAGGACTGATCCACAGGTCTTACTTTTGAGCTTATTTTCCATCCCACCCTTTATTTTCTTTTTCATCAGCCCTACTTAATGCAGACTTAACTAGGTGGTTTGCTAAATCCATATGCCCAGCATCCTGAGTTATTCTAATACTGAAAATGCTTTGAAAAGGTATTTCCAGAGTCATGGGAAACTGGGACCTGGGATTATGATGAAGTGCTCAAACTACCTAATTTGTACTGACAAATGAAAAAGTATGTATCTATATAGAACCACTTATGAAGACTGAGGCTATATATCTGCAGAATTAAGAATTACTGGCCCACACTCTCTACAAAAGCCATCTTTGCTGCCAAGAATATGTCCCCGAGGGTCACACAGCCCTCAGGGACATATGTGTGGCAACAAAAGGGCTTTTGCAGGTAGGGGAGTGTTAACAGAACTGTTCTGGAGCACTGGAAGAATGCCCTGAGACTACTTTTGGGCTTGTGTGGGGAATTAGCAAGATTATATCGAACAGTTTGTTACTGAATAAATGTTTTGCAAAGTTTTGGTCTGGAAATAACGAGAGAGAAAGAGATAGGGTACAACAAGATTTATTTAGGGAATTAGGGTTACAAGAAGAGAAAAATTGTTTAAGCAGGCAAGGAGGCAATAATTTGGAATCTCACAAAGAGGTGTTTTAGCTTAAGGTTTGAATTATTACTGGATCAGCTCAGGGCTGGCTAGAATAAGAGTCTGAAGAGCAGCTTTAGATTTAAAGAGAAGGGGGAAAGGAGATTTAGGAAGATAGGCAATTAGTATTACTGATCCAAGATCCGGTCACACTTGCAGGTAGTGTGCATTGGTGAATCTTCTCGCAGGGACAAGGTGGGAAGGCAGAGAAAAAAGGAGGCAAGCGTGCCACTCGTGAACCAGAAAACCAGAATAGTGTCTGGTTCCAAGAAACATCCAGAGGTGGTTGGGTCTGTAGATCCAATTCTCTAGGATAGCCAAGTGTGTTGTGTTGTTGGGGTCTGGAGACAGAGTCTAAACCAGAAGTTGGGATCCAAGCAGGAATCAAGGCTGGAACAAAAGCTGTAGCTGATGGCATATCTAAAGTTGGGAACAACATTTGTTGGTATTTGGGCTAGAAATAGGCAAAATCATGCCTTCAGACATGGGTCACACCTCCTTGCTTTGGGGGCTGACATCCATGGGTGACCAAATAATTCATATTGCTTGATTCAATCACCAGTAGGTGTGATCTTGATGAACAATAAAGTGAAATGGTTTGAACAAATTGTACGGGCTGGGGTGAATGGGCGAGCTCAATGCTTATCTGGCACACCAGGAAGACCTTCCAGGTGGGCAGATAACGATTCTTTTGATACCGACTATTCCTTCTGGTCTATGCCAGACCATTAGCACAGCAATAGTGGGTTGGGAGTGCTCAGCCTTATCTGAGTTCCTGTGAAGACAATCAGTGAAACTAACCCTTTATGCCAAAAAGGGAGTTTTACTACTATATTGAGAAATCATCTCTCTCTTTAACTCACATCTACTCAGCCAGCTTCTTTCCATGAATAGAGAGGGGCCATAGGGTCATATCTGGTAGTCCTTTGTTATTACCTTGGGTAATAGTTGCCCCATGTTTGTGTGTGCTAAGCAACCAACTTCAGAGTTTTGCCAACGATGGGCATGTGCAGAGTTCACAGTCCCGTGAGCAAAAAAGCCAAGATGGAAACAGCATGCCTGAAGTTCCAAATCACATAAAGGGGTACTGTTTGTCACTCCCAAACAGCCTGTTCCAGCAACAGGATAGAAGCAAAACTCGCTACCCTGTTAGGGGTGTGCATGGACTGAGTTTCACAGTTTGGTCTGAATTTGAACCTAATTAGGACCGGACGATGGGTCTGTGAGTCAATTTGGTCAAACTGACCAGCTGGGCTAGTTAGTTCAATGAACCAGCTCGAACAAGTTCGGCGGTTGGAAGGTTAGTGAGGGCAGCACCAGGGGTTGGCTTGAAGCACCTTTAGAAGTAAAATAGCAGCTCCAGGCAGCTTCCAGTGCAGCAGGTCTCCACCCAGCAGCCCATGTGGTGGCAGCGCAGCTCCGGCACTCACCTGGCCTCCACGCATGCGCCACCACACCTATAAGCTGTCTGGAGCAGCAGTTCCACTGGTTAAGACTTGCTAATTTACTTTTAAAGGTGTGTCTCACTGCTCGCCCACCCCTGCCAGTGCTGCCCTCACTGGCCCTAGAACCGTTGAACCAGTTTGCTTTGAACCAGGTTTGGTTCAGTTTGACCTCGGACTGGCCCCTTTTCCTAAAGGGTGGTCTGGTTCCCAATCAAACTGCTTGAACCACCCCCATTCTCAGTGGACCAGACCAGTTCTTGCACATCCCTATTCCCTGTCTCCCTTCCCAAACACTGCCTTACATAGCAAGCCATCAGCACTGGCTCCCTGCAAGGGTAGAATTTTTTCTCCATCTGCATAATGTTGTAGAGAATATGGGCCACTGTGATCCTAAAATGAGTTTGTTATGGAACATTCCTACATAACTCAGTCAAGCTATCCTAGCCTGTAATTCACTGACTAACCTCAATTCACATCTGTTATCTAAAAGGCTGGTGCTTTGAGAACTGGATAGTGTGCTTCACTTCAAAAAAGTAATGATCAGCTAACACCATATACTCTCTTTAACTAAATAGTATGTTCTAAACACATTTCTGAAGTGTTCATATTTTCATATAAACCCATCTCTAGAGTCTCTTATTTCCTCCCACTCCCTTTTCTTTATATGCATTGATGCGGGAAAGAGCTGGCCTTAACTTTGGATTCCTTATCTTCTATGTCACAACCTTGATATCATTTAAATAGTGCAGTTTTGTGTATTATATCCTATCAACTAGCCTCAGAAAGATCTTAAGGAGTTTCACAATTGCACAGTGTCACACTATTTCAAAGAGAGTGACTGAAGGTAAACAGCATATAAGCAGGAACATTGGCCACTTGTAGAATAACTCCCATGGCCTTACGCCTTCATTTCCAATTATATTCCCTTCTGGTAAACAGTAGGCAATGACATTTCAGCAGTTCAAGGCAGTAACCATAGAAGATTACCTAAGAAAATAAAAGAATCTGAGGGTGGGGGGAACCCAATAAAAGAAGAGGATTTTTAAAATATAGATTAAAAAGCATATTATTGCCATTAACCTGAGTTTAAACTGAGCTTGGCTACTTTAAAAAACAACAAAACACCCTGCTTTTTGCCATTCATGTTACAGATTAAAGAATTCATTCTCTAAGTGCTCCAACTTTTGAGTCTTTCAGGGAGGACAAACTTTGAACCCTGTTTAATGATGTCGGGGGAAGACTTTCTTCTCCTGAACTACTGCTAAAAGACTTGTTAAAAAAAGAAAAGAAAAGAATGCTATTTCAACAACGAAGCACTTTAAGTGACTGACTGAAACCACAATGTATAAAAAGTATAAGGCTTGGCAGAAGTGAACTAAATAAATAGTGATGCTAAGCGACATATCTAACAATGTAGCCTCAGTGTCTTGTCATTAACACAATTATGTCAGTACAGTCAATCAGCACATTGCCTTGACTTTAAGGAAAGAATCTGAATGCATGCTTTTAAAGTTGGAGGGAGGGAAGCAAGGGAAATGGGGAATCATCACATTAAAGCAGCAATGTTTCTTGGTAGTTATTCATGGCTTCTTTCTCGGAAAAAAACCGAAACCCACAAGGTTATATATTTTCAAATGCTTTGTTGCTGGAGTAATGCTAAAATTATTCTTATGATTTCAATACCATCTGTAATAACCCTCTAGCAAGCCAAAACAAAAAGAGGATTCAAGACAAACATTCCTTTCATAAATGAGAAACTGATTTACTACTTAAAGTGATAATGAATGGCATCCACTTCTGATCTTCAAGCAGAGAGAAATAGAAAAAATTAGAATGTATGTTTCCCAACATGAACTAGTCTCCAAGGACTTTTTTTGGCTTGAAGGCTTGCGAAACTAGTTACTTGTGAGAGGCAATAGCAGGTGCAAATGTTACCAAATCCATACCCATGCTGTATCCTCAATGACAACTCCTTTAAGGACGTGAATGCCTTGACTGCAGTCCAAAAGATCTCCCTTCACTGGAATCTAGCAACAGAATTACAGAACCAGGACTGCTGCCTGAGGCAGTATATGGTTCTATGTATACTGAATTTGGAGCATAGGAAGCTTGCCTTATACTGAGTTGGTCAATCTAGCTCAATATTGTCTATTGTCTGCAACCTGACTCGAGGCTGAGCCAGCTGGCACTCGAACTGGTCCGGCTCGAGGGCTCATCCTCAAACTGTACTGGGCCTGGTTCGTCTTGAGCCAAACCCGCCTGGCCGGGACCAGTTCAGGATGCTTTTGGTTGTTGTGTGAAAAAATGGTGGACTTACTGCCATTGTGGAGCTTTAGGGGTGCTGCCACGGGAGGAGGGGTCTGCCGATGTTCCCTCCCCTGCTGGCCTCCCCCCCAGTCATTTTCGGCCCCTTTGGGGCCATTTTTGGCCCATTACAGGTCTCTCTGTGCTGGCAGTGGCAATTTTGGAGGTCAAAAAATAGCCGCAGCCAGCACAGAGAGGCCTGTAACTGGCCAAAAATGGCCCGAAAGGGACTGAAAATGACTTTGGAGAGGCCAGCGGGGGAAAGGAGAACCTCAGGAGATTGTCCTGTGACCACACACCCAAAGCTCTGCAATGACGGTAAGTCTGCCTTTTTTGTTGTAAAAATATTTTTGGCCTGAACCAGTTTGGACTCAAGCCGGACCAGGCCCAGCTCTAGTGTGCACAGAACTGGACTGGACCCAGTACGAGTCTGGTTCTATTTGAACCAAACCAAGTTTTCCAGTTTTGTGCACACCCCTAGTCTATGGTGACTGGCAGCCTCTCTCCAAGGTTGAAGGTAGGAAACCTTCCCAGCCCTACTTGGAAATGCCAGGAAGTGAAACCAGGATCTTCTGTAAGCAAGCAGAATGTGCAGCAGTAGGACTTTGAAAATGCATGAACTGCAATTCCTTTACTTCTTTTGGAAGGCTACGTTTACATAGACAACTTTATTTCTATAAAGCCAATCTTCCTTTCCAAGTTCAGTTCATTGACTAGTGAACGGCAGCAGCAGTTACCACTGTATAAGTTTGCTTCTACTATGGTAGTGTATCTATGCAATATACTTTTTCTTAACAATATCTGATCTTTGAAAGCTGTTTCACACAATCCAGCTACTATATCATTTCACATAAATGTGTTGGGCAAATCTAGGTCTTCCTTTCTTGTCATAGGACCTTTCATCTGAATAGTTCCTGGTATTAGTGTGCAGTGTCCTTATGATCATAAATGCTTCTCCAAGGCTCTTATATATGGCCACCATATTGATACTACCTCAGCTTAGGCAGTGGTGGTTTTAACTCCTGTCATGCGCATACACATGCTATATGTTATATTTATATGCTAAATAAATAATATTCAAGCAAAAGACCATAGTAAGTGTCAAACATAGCCATGACTAATATGATAGATGAAAGAGTGGTATATTACCAGTGGTAAGAGAATAGCATCATATACATAAACAAATACTACAGGTCTTACAACACCATTGATGCTTACTTCTCTAAAAATAAAATATAATTCCTGTTGAGTGGTTTCATATAAATTTAGTACTCTTGAAATGCCACCCATTCCCTGTCAAGTCAGTCACAGCTGCTGAAATGAGAGGAATTGTTTTGGCAGCTAAATAGGAAGGCAGGAGCACAAAATGAGGGAAATTTGAAACTCATAACTGGCAGCCAGCGATCCTTCCAGATGCCACAGTGGCTGCTGGCGATCTTTTCCTCCCCCTCCCCCCTCGCAAATCCTCCCTCAGAATGACACAAAATTCAAGGGGTGTGGGGTTGCCTCCATTTTTTTTTTTAACAGAACTCCTCTTGGAATGATGCTCCATGATGAGGTAGCATCATTTGAGGAGAGACTGTGACGCGGGAAAGCTGTCAGGTACCTGAGGGAGCAATGCTGCCACAGCTGTTGAACAGCAGTAGCAGTTTAAAATAAGAAACTAGAATAGTGGGTTTCATCCACCCTTTAAGATTTTGAACTGGAAGTTTGGCTTAGGTCTGTTATAAATACCACACGGATGGTTTCTGTTTGCAGCCTGCTGCAGCTGAAGTTTGCAAAAAAAAAAAAAAAGTAAGTAAAGGGGATGATTGTACTGAATAATGCCTAATATTTAAATTGGATCCGTGTAGATAACATTTGAAGTTCTTATGTCGATCGGTAATTATGTTTTCTAAAGTCTACATTGTTATGGCTTCTGGCTTTAGCAATAAAGAACTAACTCTGTACGGGAAAGTGTTGACAAGTATAATATCCCAATAATATTTCTACTGTATGCCATGTGGAATTAACTCTCTCTCTGTAGTATTCTGGAAGCCAAAAATGACCAAAGATAAAATGGTCACTGATGTTTACCCATTTTCAATGGATACTATATGGTTGTAAACAAGGATTCTATGTCAATTTCCCTTGTTATATTATATTTCTTTGAAAAAATGCTCTGTATGTCAGTTCTGTATGCCTAAAAAATGCTATGTATCTGTTGTATACTCTATTTGTTCATCACATTTATCCTTTTTGCAGGCTCAAAGTGTCTTGCCATAAATGCCAATAGACTGGGCCCATTCCAGTCCCAGTTCAGGCCTGAGTTTGGAAGAGAAACTTCCTTAGTAACCCTGAATGATCATCTTTGATTACAGATGGTTGATACCACCATCTCTGTCAGCACTGATCAATTTTTTAAGGGTCAGAGAGGCAGAATTGAAGCACTGATCTTTTTACTGAGGGGAAGGCCTTCATGTGAGAGCAGTGAGAGCACAGCCTGCGATGTGTCAGTGGATCTCTGGACAGGGAACATTGTGTGTGTGTGTTTGTTTTTAATTTTGGTTGAACAAGAAATACATTTTAATAACATGTTTGGTCGTCAAGTTTAGTGCAATTGGAAGGGCATATCTTTATGCCAAGTCAAACACCAGAAGGTAGTTCTCTCTCAACAGAAAAGTTAAGTTTTCATTTTCCCTGCTGGATCAAGCGAAATTTTCAGTTAACTTTCTTCTCTCTTCCAAACTATGCTGCATCAGCAAAAATTCAGTAAGGAACATTAATTATCAAATGTGCCAGTTTTGTGACTATTAAGTACCTCATTAGATTCTGTTTTGGAAATTGCATTTATGAGCATTTTTCTACCAAAAAAAAAAAAAAATCTAGGCATGCTTGGCATTCTCTAACTCCACAAATAGAGTGCAAGATGAAGATCATCTATGAGACTGCTGTAGCACATGTGGTTTTTGTAAACTAAAAGCACTTCAAGCAAATTTGCTACTTTATCTCAGGAAATGTAACATTTGAAAAATGAAGCGCTGTAACCCCAATCTTCTCTGATCAACATGCTCAAAGGGCTTTCAGAGAGAGCAAAATAAATGTATGGGAGAAAAGGTCTAAAGGAAAGAAAGACTATGTGATTTGTAGTCAGAATGCTTGAACTATTCCCAATGCATTCTCCCACATTACAATTAAAATACTATCTACAAATTTACATCCATCCATCCATGTAAACACCTTCATGCTAATGTCTATTACACAGCCCTGCCTCTCCTTGTTTATACTAACAGGTATATATTTAGTTTTTATATTATATATGTGTGTGTTGCTCTTAGAGCAAAAATCCTTGTACTTCAACAAAAGAAAAAAAATGAGGCAGAAAAAATAAATTAAAACTGTGTTTAAAATATATCATCTGTCCTAACCTTTCCTCCATTAGGGAAAATATGCCTGGAAAAAAGATTAAATACAAATTTGCTTTGCTTTTAAACCCACTTAAGAAGCACCTATCCCATCTGTCCATATAAATTCCAATGGAAAACACGATGACATGCAATTACTAATCTCAATGTACACAGCTATGCCTCGGGGACTTGGTGGTTCATATTTTACTGTTCTGTAATCAAATACAAAACTAATGAGTAAAAATATGCTTCCCCCAATAAATTCCCAGCACCTGGACAAGCGTCTGACAGGGAAATGGAGGATGCTCACACAAAATTCATTCTGCAAAGCTATTAAAGTGTTATACTTGCCAACAAGTGTTCATTAAACAAGAATGAAGGATCTTTATGCCAGTTTCTTACCAAAGGCTTTTTAATATTTTAATGGAGAATAAAGACTATTTATCTGAACTCTGATCAGTTAATGTTCAAATCTGTTATGAAGAAACAAGGAGTCCTTTATAATACCTTTCATAAAAATCCACTTTGCAATGCTTCAAATAAAGACTAAGCACTGTAAAAGATTATGTTGCATATAAACAAAATCAGTATCATTTTGAAACTATATGGTTATTCCTGGAACTCCTTAGCACATTAGAATCATGTTGTATATTTTTTATTTAAAGAGTGGCTTTACAAACACTCCACCATACAAATGGAAAATAGGATTGGAGGTGACATCATTTGTTCAAGAGCAGAGAATAAAAGAGAGCCAATTTCATGGGACAGATGAAAGACGAGGGAGAATAATAGAACATACAAAGCCGGTCCATATACTGCTTAGCATCTTAGAATTAGAAACAAGAGCTTAGGTAGAGGTGATGGTAATCTAGAGATAATCTTCCATAAAGGAATTTGTGAGCCGCTTCTCATGTTACACTTGACATGGGTATAGTGCTGTTGTGCATATCAGAATGCTAAACGGTGTGGCTTTTCTTAGATACCACTTAAGCTTTCCTGCAGGCAAACTTTAGAGGAATATATTAATATGTACTTTGAATGTGCAGATTTCATAATCTTTGTATTGTATTCATGGATCTGCCTCTGAGTCTGGTCTCAAGGATCTAGAAAGTAGTGCTAAGGGGCACCCCTAATGTCAATTAGTAGTATATAAATGTTTGTAGTAGTAATAGGAGTACAGAAGCCACACAAAATTTGAAGCCAATACCTTAATGGTGTCAGAATCCCCACTCCTGCAGCTGCTGCTCCAATGCTAAATTAATTATAAAATATAAAGAGGGGATTGGCTGTTGCTCAGTGGCAGAGCACCTGCTTTCCATGCAGAAGGTCCTAGTTCCTAGAATCTCCAGGCAGAGCTAAGGAAAACCCCTGTCCCAAACTCTAGAGAGTCACTGCCAGAGGGTTACCAATCCTCTCTGATTGGATGATTCAAGAATCAGCATCAGTCTCCAGTTGACTATTGAAAGCAATCCTGGAGATTCTGATGGCTTGATATTCTGAAAAATATTGGCGGGTGGTGGGGGGGGAGTTCTAGAAAGAGCTTCAGTCAGAATTTGCAACCCTACTGCCAGTAAGTGCGACCTAGTGGCCTGATTTAGTATAAAGCATTTTCCTGTGTCACTGATCTGATAGCCACCCACAGCAAAGTAGATATGGGGATGAATTCATGGAATTTTGTGCCACAAAACAGTTGTGGCCATTGTCCCCAGACCCCAGCCCAAGAAGACACTGACACAATTTGTTGGGTGAAACTGGTCATAACTTTATTAACTTAATCAACAGTGAGCAAGCGAACTAGGTAGGGATGTTCCCCACCCAAGACAGTGCGGGACCTAGCAATGGCCAGTTTCGGACACCCCGGTCCTCCCCTGCACCATGCTTGGGCGACACACCCTGGCTCAGGAGAGCATCAGGTGCCGGCCTGATCCATCTCCTTTCTACCAACCCCCAAGCGAGGGCCTGGAACCTTCTAGGCATTTGCACACCCCGGACCGCGCAGCCCAAGGATCTGCAAAGTCCTGAAGCTGGTTCATGGTGAATCGTCATCCCTGGGCCGCACAAGCCACAAGGGAGCGATTGACCAATCACCCATTAAACCATCCAAGGGTGCTCACCGATGTTAAACCCACTATTTTTCAACTAAACCCGCACTGTCCCTGCCAGCCATGACCTGACTAAATAACAACTTCCCCTAACGGAACAGAACAGAGTAGGCAAAAAAACCCCCCAACCAATGCCAATCTGTTGGGAGCAAAAAAATTCCTACTCGCCCCCCAAAAGGGCAACCAGCCTCTAGGCCCACTCTGCTACAGGGAAGGGAGGGTGGGAAAGTCTTGGGCTGGACTGGAGCTTTGGGCGGGAAGATGCCAAAAACGGCCATCAAGCCCCGCCCCCCGCCCCAAGAACCAATCAGTGTCCCCTTGGGCCTGTTGCCGGGCTGGGACAAATTGCCCTCCCTACGGCAACGAGGCCGGGGGAGGGGCAATCTAGTAAAGTTTGAACTTTTTTTTAAATTTTACAATTGAGTAAATACAATTAGTAGTATATAAATATTTGAATAGAAATACAGAGAGAATCTGGGGGGGAATGCCAAACTAAAAGGTAGTGAATGATACAAAAGAATGATATATGGAGCACAACATTCTACAGGATGGATTATTGTAAAGTCTGAAGCAATCATGAATATAAAGAAAAATTATGAAGTGAAATATTTGATGTCAAATATAGGCAAGAACCTACACACATAACTAAAGAAAATTGTGAGAATATTTAACATTTATAGAGCATTTCTCTCAAGTGGTTCACCCAGTCCTAGATGGCTCTGGCTACTATAGAATAGGCAGCCCTCTTAGAAAAGCTCTATAGAATCTGCTTCCCTACACTATTATGAGGCAGACTGTCATGAACCCTGAATCTGACATGGAGGAGTCCCAGGATGAAGGGGTCATGATGCCTGAGCTGGACACCAGGGGCTCTCAAGGTGAAGTGGTTCTTACCCCTGAGTCCGACTCAGGTCAAGACTAGGGGTGTGCATGGAACCATCTGGCCCGGTTTGGTCTGAGGCCGGACTGGCCTCAAACGGAACTGGACGAGTTTGGTCCGGCCCCCATCGAATACCCCCCACCCGGTCCGGTCCGGGACCGGTCCGCAATTATTATTTTTTTAAAAAAATTTAAAATGTAAAAGAAGTACCTGTAGCCCCTTCGGGGGGCTTGCTGTAGCCACGGTGTGTGTGTGTGGGGTCTGCACAGGTTCCCTCCCCTTCCGCCAGCCTTCCTCATCACTGCCATGGCCTCACAGAGGGCATCTGCGCATGCGCGGTGGCCACCAAAATGGTGGCCGCTCGCTTGTACGGAGACCTGAAATGTCCTTGACAATTCTCCACTCGCATATGTGTTGGACTTCAGAAGAGGAAACATCTGAAAAATGAGGGGACTGGTAAGAAGGAAGTTGAAAGGGAAAGTCAGGAGGGTCAAATCACTCCAAAAAGCATGGAACCTATTTAAAGCCACAATCCTAGAAACTCAGTTGGAATGTATACCAAAAAGGAAAGGTACCACCAAGTTCAGGAAGATGCCAATGTGACTAACAAGTAGAGTCAGGGAAGTTATAAAAAGAAAGAAGACTTCCTTCAGAAAATGGAAGTCCTGCCCATGTGAAGAGAACAGAAAGGAACATAAACTCTGGCAAAAGAAGTACAAGGAGACAATCAATAAAGGATGCAAAAAGGGGAGTTTGAAGAGCATATAGCTAGGTATGTCAAGGGGAATAACAAAAACTTATTTAAATATATCAGAAGTAGAAAACCTGCCAGGGAAGCAGTTGGCCCCTTAGATGATGAGGGCATGAAAGGGATTATTAAGGGAGATAAGGAGATTGCAGAGAAGCTGAATGAGTTATTTGCATCTGTCTTCAAGGTGGAGGATACTGACTATATACCCTCTCCAGAATTGAGCTTTTCAGGTTTAGCAGCTGAGGAACTGGGCCAGCTTGAAGTGACAAGGGAAGATGTTCTGAACTGTCTTGAATAACTAAAAATTAACAAATCGCTAAGGCCGGATAGCATCTACCCAAGAGTTCTGAAGGAACTCAAATGTGAAAATGCTGATCTCTTAACAAAAATATGTAATTTGTCTCTACAGTCAGGCTCTGTACCAGAGGATTGGAAAGTAGCCAAAGTAACTCCAATTTCAAAAAAAAGATCCAGCGGGGAGCCAAGAAATCACAGGCCAGTCAGCTTAACTTTGGTGCCGGGTAAATTGATGGAAAGCATACTTAAAGACAAAATTGTTAAACATATAGAAGAAAAGGCCTTGCCAAAATGAGAACCAGCATGGCTTCTGCAAGGGCAAGTCTTGCCTCACTAACCTTTTGGAGTTCTTTGAGAGTGCCAAAAGGTGATCTGGTTGACATAGTATACTTGGACTTCCAAAAAGCTTTTGACAAAGTTCCCCATCAAGGGCATTTGATTAGACTTAGCAGTCATGGGATAAGGGGACAGGTTCATGTGTGAACTGGTAACTGGTTGAAGGACAGATAACAGGAAGTAGGGTCCCCCAGGGATCGGTACTGGGACCAGTGCTCTTTAACTTGTTCATAAATGATCTAGAAATTTGGGTAAGTAGTGGACAAATTAGCAGATGACACTAAACTATTTAGGGTAGTGAAATGCAGAACAGATTGTGAGGAGCGGCAAGAAGGTCTCTCGAAACTGAGAAAGTAGGCGACAAAATGGCAAATGCGTTTCAATGTAAGCAAGTGTAAAGTTATTGAGCAAAAAAATATTGAGCAAAAAAACCCAACTTCACATATATGCTGATAGTATCTGAGCTGCTGGTGACTGACCAGGAGAGAGAACTTGGGGTCATGGTGGACAGCTCATTGAAAGTGTCAAATCAGTGTGTGACAGCTGTTAAAAAGGCTAATTCTATGCTAGGAATCATTAGGAAGGGGACTGAAAATAAAAATGCTAATATTATAATGCGCTTATAATATTATGGTGCGGCCACATCTGGAGTACTGAGTACAGATTTGGTCACCATATCCTAAGAAGGATATTGTAGAACTAGAAAAGGTGCAGAGGAGGGCAACCAAGACGATCAGAGGCCTGGAGCACCTTCCTAATGAGACTAGGCTACAGCATCTGGGATTCTTTACTTTGGAAAAGAGGTGACTGAGACATGATCATGGTATATACAATTATTTATGGTGTGGAGAGGGTGGACAGAGATAACCTCCCCCGCCTTTTACAACACTAGAACCAGGGGTCATCCCATGAAACTGAAGGTCAGGAAATTTAGGACCTATAAGCTGTGGGCCACCTCCAGCCTCAGATGCATGATGCCTCTCAATACCAGTTGCAGGGGAACAATAGCAGGAGAGAGGGCATGCACATACCTCTTGCTTGTGGACTCCCCAGAGGAATCTGGTGGGCCTCTGTGTGAAACAGGATGCTGAACAAGATAGGCTTTGATTCAGCAGGGCTGTACTTTGATTCAGCAGGGCTGTACTTATTAGAGCACATTTCTCTACAAGATCCTCACTCTTCATTAAGTTTATCAGGAGGGGCAGGACTTCAGGTGTCACTGGTTCATCTGGTGGTGACCTGGGATCGGGCCTATCAGTTGTCGCCCCTAGGTTATGGAATGTGCTCCCCATGGGCATGAGAGGATTATCTTCCTTGGAGGCCTTCAAGAGAGCCTTACCCATCTTTTTAGCCTGGCCTTTAATATCTACTTTTAATCTGGTTTAAATGTTTTTATTTTAATTGATTTTTAAAATTTTTTAATTTTAACTGTCCTGAGACACTTTATGTAGGGTGGTATATCAATCAATCAATCAAATAAATATTAAGTTAAAAAAAAAGAGCAGGATCTGATGTTAAAAGTAAAGAGGGAGTAAAACTCTTTCCTCCTATAGCTGACCACTCTGCAGCTCTTCTCCCCAGGCAATTTTTAACTCAGTCAGATTTCCAAGTACCTGACTTTCATCACTGCATGATGTTGAAAGCTTTTGTGCAAGTTCGGAGTGTGTACACACTCTTGTATGCTTGCACACTCCTTCCTATTATCTGGCCCCATGTTGATCAAAATTGTCTTGCACAATTTTTGGAAAAAAAAAACGGTCTTGCACAATTTGGGGGGGGGGGGAACGGTCTTGCACAATTTTTTTGTGTTTTGGTCTCCCTCCCAAACAGGGCCCTAACCCTAACCCTTAAAGCCATGGAGAGCCATTCCAGCCGCGCTGCCAGTGCAGCATGGGCTGATCTCCCTGCCAAGCGCAGCCCCGTTTGTGGGGGAGGGAGGCAGAGAGAGTCACTCTGGCCACGCTGCCAATGCAGTGGGCCGATTTCAGTTCCAAACAGGGCCACGGGGCCCTGTTTGGGACTGAAATAACCCTCCTGCATCTGATGTCAGACACGAAGGTGTGTGTCTGGGGCCGCACTCATGGCCCCTGATTGGTGGCGGCCTGGGTTCTTTGAACTCGTTTCCCCAATGGTGGCTCTGCCCCTGCTGAGAAGAACCAGTAATTGCCACATAAGTAGTATTAAAAATGGAAAGGAATACAGGAGCTGGCCAGTAGGTGGTGCTGCAAAATTTGCGTGAGGTATCTGATCAGTGTATGGCTAGAGAATAAGATCCTGATAGGAGAGAGCGCGGATGCCTAGGAGAGCAAGTGTACCATCGGTTTAAAATTACTTTTACTTGTGCATTGTATTGCTGTATTGAAGGAAGCTAAAAGAAAATCACTTGAACAATGGTTGCAGAATGATCAGTCATGGTAAAAGAGAGCATTTAGCTTCTTTCATTCAGACATCTGAGGAGCGGGGTGGTGGTGGTGGAATGCCTGAAGAGGATGCAAGTCATGTCTGTGGGAAGACGTCCTCCTTCCTTACCCACATGCCTTGCTATTAACATTGAAGCCACCTCCATTTTCTGTGACCGGGCAGTGAACACATGGAACTGCGGCTGCCATTTCTAGTATGGCCGTTAGCTGAAGGCAGAACTTGCTGACATTCATTTCAACACAGAGAATGTTGTCATCAACAGAAAATATTGGCAAATTACAGCCATAATAAGTTTTTTACAGAGTTGCCGAAATACAAAGAGTCCATAAAAATTTATGAGTGAACAGCAACCCTAAATCCAGAGTGCTACAAGCACAGAGCAAAGTATTTCCCAGAAAGATGCCTACGGAGCAGTAGCTCTAAATGATGATGCGACCAAGCAAGTTAAGCCATGTACTCCAGAAAAAGAATAGTATACACATTTTCTAAATAAAAATAAAAATCTGAAATCAAGCATCAAGAAAACTGGAAGAAAGAGAGTCATTCAAATCATTTTATTGGTTGGCTCAATCCAACTTGGATTCTGAATGCCAACCCAGAATCATTAATTGGAATTCTCCAACTTTTGGAATCAATTATATCAATGCTTTTCCTGTGACCTTCTTTTCTAAATACAGAGCTGGCCATTGTAATTTATACTCTTGAGCCTAAATCCAGTAAAGCACTTCAGCACATGCTTAATGTTAGAATACCTTTGTGGCTCTACAAGTTTAGTGCCCAATTCAACCAATGCACATACAATTCGTGGAAAGGCTCCCAATGACAATCATAACCATCAGATATGGCTGTTTTTCAGCCTCTCTTTAAATCACAGCATACACAAAGCACACTCAAAATGAGCTGTATCTTGTGGAACTTTCTGGAACTTTCATGAATTCAAATGTTTCTAAATAGAACTAAAATCCAGAACAAAACTTTAACTGAGTTCTCAGAGCCAGTTCAGATGATACTTTTAAACATGTGATTAGATATCTGTGGCTTTTTATACCGGCTTGGAAAACAGATTCAGATGAAGAGACAAATGTGGGTAGAATATATTATTCCAATCATGTGTTTTAGAATCCTACTGAAGATGCAGGTCTATCACTCCTCTCTCTCTCTCTCTCTCTCGTTCCCAGGCTTCCTTTGTTGTTTTCCCTGCTTCAAACATAGCACCTTCCCAAAGATATAAGTACATAAAGCAATAGAGTCATGCACAGTGAATCAACTGTTGAGAGACAATTCTTTTTCAAGGCAGAACTGAGAGCTTTGGCTCCTTTGACTTTTATGGAGATATGCTTGCCTGCCTGGTTGCTTGAAGTACAAAAATTAAATGGGCATGTTTGGAGATCTCAGGGTGTGCACCAGGTACATATATTAGTAAAAGGGCTTGCAGTTTGCACGTATTCTCTCTCTCTCTCTCGTATTTCTTATCTCGATGAGGTTTCATTCTGCATGCTTTTCAATGAGAGGGTTTCCCTGCTTTTTCTGGGAAAGTAATCCATTTTTGTGGGGTTTGGGATTTTTTTTTTAAATAGCCTGGGTAAGGTCTGGAACCTACCTGCAAACAGAGGTGCACTTAGGTAATTTTGGAGCCTGGACCTAGAGGCCTTTGGATGCCCCTCTTCCCCTGCAAATTAAGTATCATCATCATAGGTAATTATGCAGCCTGGACCTAAAAGCTTTTGCAAGGCCCCCTCCACCCATACAAACAGTATTTTAAACACATTTTTTATGCCACCACACCACTCAGAACAGACTAAAAAGGATTGGGGGGACAGGGGCTGTGGAGGCCCTGGACTTCAGCCCGAAAGTCCAGGGGTAAGAGCACCTCTGCTAGCAAAAACTAGATAGACAGCTCTCTCTTTTATGCATTGGTCTGGGAGTTTCATGTCAGTGAGTGAGTGAGGCCCAAGCAGCTTTAGCTAGAGCCCTCTTATAGGAAAGGATCCTCACAGTTTCCAAGCCCACAACCTCAGATTTCTGCTGGGGGATGAAAATACACAGTTTTGCAGCTGTAAGTGGTATGTTGGAAGAGAAGGCAAGGGACCAGGTGGTGACCCCTATGCCTTAAGGGATCTGCCCGATGGTCTGACTCCACATGCCCCCACCCCACCACCACACACACCTTGAGCTCTCTCATCTTGCAAGCTCTCTGTGTCAAGCCTTCACCCCTCGACCTGATGGGGCTCTTCCGGGGCAAAATGCTCTGTCAGATCCTAGCAGGGAGAAATGTGGGGTGGAGGGAGTGACTGAAGAGGCTGTGGGGTTCTGGAAGGTGGGGGAGTGAGGACAGGAGACCAGGGCTTTTTGCTTTTGTCCTATTTACAATTCGAACTCTATGGCTATGGGAACGGAGAAACCACCACACTGCAATTCAGACATTCGTCTAATCACATGATAGTGACTACCCCACATTCAAAATCCTACATTACATCTAGTACAGTGGTCCCTCGACTTACGAACTACTCGACATAAGTATTTTTCGAGTTACAAACGGCAGTTTTAGATCCGGTTTTAGATGTGGTTTTTTCGACTTACAAATTTTTAGATGGGGTTTCCTCGACTTACGAATTTTACATGCAGTTTCCTTGACTTGCCTGCCTGTTTACTGCCTGTTTATTCTTGAAAAGAAATGTTCCTGTGCAGTTTGCAAGCCTTACTGGGGGTCTGGGTCTTTTTTCTAGGCTCCGGA
This sequence comes from Hemicordylus capensis, assembly GCF_027244095.1. Lineage (NCBI taxonomy): Eukaryota > Metazoa > Chordata > Lepidosauria > Squamata > Cordylidae > Hemicordylus > Hemicordylus capensis. The sequence goes on from NC_069660.1 coordinate 121,392,726, forward strand.
ACGCATTAATCCGTTCCCAATGCATTCCTATGGGAAACCGCTTTTCGACTTACGAACTTTTCGACTTACAAATGTGCATTCGGAACGGATTAATTTCGTAAGTAGAGGGACCACTGTATTTAAATCCAGGATAGAGAATGTATGGTTTTCTATTTGGATTATCACTTGTTCACAGAGGAATCTAATCACATGTTGAAAGTGTCATCTGAACTGGTCCTCAGTCAAAATGGATGTAGGTAATCTCTGTATCTACTAAGCCATATACAGAGCTAGATCATTGGGCATTGCCCAGAACTGTCTACACTGACTGGCAGCAGCCAGGGTTCTGCCAGGGGTCTTTCCCAGCCTGAGTTGGGAATGCCAGATTGCTGGTTTGTGTTTGCAGATTTTGAAATTACACAGTTGGACACAAGGATGCTGGTTTTATACATCCATGTGAAATACATAGGCTGATTTATTTTGGAAATGTAGTGCACTACAGCCCTTTAACTGAATTACTAATTAGTAACATTTTTGCAGCACCACACATAATGGTAACCTGAAGAGGGATTTCTGCTGCACAATAGAGCACTTGTACACCAGCTTAATTATGTGACCACCATAATGGTCTAAAGCTCCAACTTGTGACAGAGTTCCAGAACCGCACTTATGATGGATTTGTATGAATAAACATAAGGTATTAGTTTCAGATAATCCAGGGCATGTTATAGCTGACTACACCTATGTATCCTCTGTCATCCGCCCTGTACAGCGTGTGATGGAATGAGCAGATAAAACTAAAAAGTGATCCAAGTGCATGAGCTGTACCCATATGACCTCTTAGCCATGTGCCAGCTCTAGTGAGCACTGAATTAGTTAGTTAGTTGTGGATTTTTTTTTAAATCATATAAACTTGGATTTCCACTGTAAAGTGCCCTGCTTGGTAGTTATCTGCTCTGCCTAATATTAGGGGCACCCTTTCCTGTATCAGCCTTGTGATGTGTTACTTAACCCCTGCTAACTGAGCAAAGAGGCACCTTTTAAAGTGGTGATTCTCTTCTGTTTAGCAGGAGGAGAGCAATTTGCCCCATCCGACCCCAGCACAACATCCCTCCAGTGGCTGTCCCTGATGTCAACCTTATGTTTCTTTTTAGATCGTGAGCCCTTTGGGGACAGGGACCATCTTATTGATATATTGTTTATTTTTCTATGTAAACAGCTTTGAGAACTTTGGTTGAAAAGCGGTTTATAATTATTATGTCTTGTCTACACAGCCAGGCAGGTGTTATTGACTGGTTTGTTTTATCCAGACATCGAGTACTTCCCAAGGACCTGGGATGGCTGAATTTTGTTATCAATATAGTTCTTGTTGTCGTTATAGATATTGTCGCAGAATATAGGCTGTTCCCAGTAAAGCTGCTTTTTGTAATTGGCTGATGGTGATTTCTGTGGCCCCTATGGTGTTGAGGTGCTCCTCAAGTTGTTTTGGAAATGCACCTAGGGCGCCAGTTACTACTGGGATTATTTTGGTCTTCTTCTGCCACAGCCTTTCAATTTCAATTTGTAGATTTTTGTATTTTGTGATTTTTTTTCTATTTCTTTTTCTTCTATTCTGCTATCCCCTGATATTGCTATGTCGATTATATCAATTGGTTTTTCTTTCTTCTCAACTACAGTTATATCTGGTGTATTGTGTGGCAGATGTTTGTCTGTTTGTTGTCGGATGTCCCATAATATTTTTGCATCTTCATTTTCGACCACTTTTTCAGTTTTATGGTCCCACCAATTTTTGGCTACAGGTAGCTTGTATTTTTTGCAGATGTTCCAGTATATCATCCCTGCTACCTTGTCATGTATTTGTTTGTAGTCAGTCTGTGCGATCTTTTTACAACAGCTGATTAGGTGGTCCACTGTTTCATCTGCTTCTTTACAAAGGCAGCACTTGCTGTTTGTTGTTGATGTTTCTACCTTTACTCTTATTGCGTTTGTTCTTAGTGCTTGTTCTTGTGCAGCCAGTGTTAAACCCTCTGTTTCTTTCTTCAAGTTGCCATTCTTAAGCTACTGCCAGGTCTTGGTGATCTTTGATTTTCCAGTTATATTGTGCAAATATTGACCATGCAGTGGCTTCTTTTTCCATTTTTCTGCTCGGTTCTTGAATTGTTCCTTCTTGTAGGCTTGCTTTGTTTCATGGGTGTTGAATAGTTTCGTGTTATTGAACATTTTAAGTGCATCTTCTTCAATGTCTGTGATATATTCTTCAAGGCCTCTTTTCTCCTCCTCTACTGTTTTATGGACTTGCAGCGTTCCTCTTCCACCTGAGCTGCGAGGGAGGTAGAGCCTATCTACATCACTGCGGGGGTGCAGAGCATGATTGATGGTCATGATTTTCCTGGTCTTACGATCTAGCGTCTCTAGCTCTGCCTGGGTCAATTCTATTATTCCTGCAGTTTATCTGATAACAGGTATAGCCCACGTGTTGATGGCGTGTATGGTGTTCCCGCCATTGAGTTTGGACTTGAGGATTTTTCTAACTCTCCTGATGTATTCACTTCCCATTTTTCTTTTAACTTCAGTGTGTGCAATGTTATCAGCCTGGAGAATGCCCAAGTATTTGTAATGTTCTTTCTCTTCCAGGTTCTTGATCTTGCTTCCATTGGGTAGTTCTATTCCTTCTCTTTTTCTTATTTTTCCTCTGTTCAGTATTAATGCAGCACACTTGTCTAGTCCAAACTCCACTGCTAAATCGCTACTGAATATACGGACAGTGTTTAGCAGTGATTCGATTTCTGACTGGGACTTTCCATACAACTTCAGATCGTCCATGTACAGCAGATGGTTGATTTGACTTGATGTTTTAGATGCTTGGTATCCGAGGCCTGTTTTGTTTAATATTTGTGAAAGTGGGGTCATGGTGATTACAAACAACAGAAGGGATAGTGAGTCCCCTTGGAAAATGCCTCTTCTAATGCTAACCTGTCCAAGTGTCTCACCATTGATTGTTAACTGTGTACTCCACATGCTCATTGCTTTTTAAATAAATATCTGAATGTTTTTGTTGACACCAGTTGTTTCTAAAAATTTTAGTATCCATGTGTGAGGCAATGATTCAAAGGCTTTCTTGTAGTCAATCCATGCAACACTTAGATTTGTTTTTCTTCTCTTGCAATTTTCTAAAATCATTTTGTCAATCAGCAGCTGGTCTTTTGCGCCTCTGGTGTTCAGACAATTTCCTTTCTGTTCAACTGGAAGCTGTTTGTTAGTTAATAAGTGTTGCATCACTTCATCTGCTATTATTTCAGTTAATAATTTGAACATGGTTGGCAGGCAGGTTATCGGTCTATCATTACTTGGAACTGCACCTTTTGCTGGGTCTTTCATGATGAGATGAGTTTTCCCAGTTGTTAGCCATTGTTCAATATCACCACCTTGCAAAATGTGATTGAACTGTTTTGATAGTTGTTTATGAAGGCTTATTAGGTATTTAAGCCAAAAGCCATGCAGTTCATCGTCACCTGGCACAGTCCAATTTTTAATTTTCTTTGCTCTTTCACTTATTAATTCTGGTGTTATCATTAGATCTTGCATTTGTTGGTTACATTTTTTGACCTCTTTCATCCAGCCTGCTTTTTTATTATAATCTATTGGATTGTCCCATAATTTCCCCCCAAATTGCACTGTTTCTTCTTTATTTGGTGTTTCTACATTTCTTGCAGTTTCTCCTTCTGTGCTTTGGTAGAAACGTCTCTGATTCGACTGGAATTGGAGATTCTGCCTGTGTTGTGTAATTCTGTCTTCGTATCTGCTAATCTTCTTTGACACTACTGTTATTTGCTGCTATTATTATTATTATCATTATTATTACTATTAGTAGTAGTAGTAGTAGTAGTAGTAGTAGTAGAAGGCAAAATTTTATACAGAGCAAAGGTGTGATGGATGTTAAGGAAAATGTGCCCTTTGGCACAATGACTGTGGTTGAATAAAGTAGAAAAAGCAAGTATGATGGCACTTGACTTCTGGTTTGTCACAATATCTTTTTCTGTAGAATCATTGCATATAAGCATGCAACAATCTTTCCTAGTTTATTAGTAATAAGTTTATTATGTGGGAAGTGATGACATTGGCCTAAGAGCAAGCTACTTGTTAGCTAATCCAGGGATGATTTAGGCCGTGTGAACTAACCCCTCAATTCCTTCAAAGCTCCAAATCCTATGTGTAATGGGTAAATGTATGTAAAACCTACATCCTGAGATAAAAGACCTTTTAAACTGATTCAACTATTAACTGGTTTGTATGCTCATTAGCTAATTGCAAAATAAAGTTCACTTATGGTATATTCAGGACAGGTTCTCCAATTTTCCACCTAAAGCAAAATATTAGGATGAATTTGGAGGTTTTGTCCTTGGGTAAAATATCTGATTTTTTTTTTTAAGGCAACAAAAATGTTTCAAAAAATATGAGGAAAATATCTCAAGAGGGGTCCACACATGCCTAGGAATTACTGATTAATAGACATTTATCAGTTGCCACCAGCTCGTCTGGTGGCTATGCAGGGATGGGCATTCTCTGTTGCTGCCCGGAGACTCTGGAATGCTCTCCCTGCTGAGAAAAGAGCCTTTCCTTCTCTGACAATTTTTTTTAAAGTCTCTAAAGTCTTATTTTTTTCCACCCAAGCTTTTTAACTTGACTGTGGTTTTAAATTGTTTTAAGGTTTTCATTTTTTAAACTTTTATGTTGTTGTAAACTGCCTAGATATGGAAGTTTGGGGTGGTCTACAAATTTGATAAATAGAGGAAAATTGTGATCTCTGCTTGAAAAACTTTCTTGGATTTCTAACAGAAACCCTTTCTGCATCCCTGAAGATGTATTAGATATTTTGCAACACCCAGGACCTTCAAGTTTGCCTCAAAAATTTGCTTTAGAGATAAAATTCAGGAGCAACTGTTGTAAAATTAACTGGTAATTAGAGAACGGCCAGCAAAGTCCCCTCTCTCTTCCCCCACCCCCTTCAGTGTTTCAATGAGCCCAATAGATTGTTTTTATAGCGGAGCTGGAACAAAGATTACAGTTGTCCGTGTATATTACCTTATAAGGAAGCTTTTGACAGCACTAGATTGCACTCATAAAAACTAATGAAGATTCCTCCTTAATACACATTTCTTGCTTCCAGTTTGGACTTGAAGTGACAACGTTACAGAAATACCCTGCAGGTTTTTATTTAAATTGCGTCCTATAAAACAATGTCCTCTTGTCAGTCACCACTAATTCAGCAGAAGTTAAGCCATAAATCTCTCCAAAAGCCAGCAAAGCGCTTAACTTGGCACATCCCTAATAAAATTAGGAATGTGACTTTATTACGTGAACCTTAAGTAGGTTTGGCCAAGATATTAAGATTTTTGCTTATGGCAACCATGGCTAATGTGGATTGGTATTTTCATTATAACGCACCCCACAGCATTTCCAAGTAATGTCTCAGGTTTCCAAATTGGACAATAATTTTCTACAGTATTTGACACATAGCTAGGTGTTATGGCTGAAACTCAATCGCCAAAGCTGCGTACAATTTAGCATTCTTAAAGGCAGTAAAGGCTTTTCAGTAATGCTAATTCTGTTGCATAAATGAGGGCAAATTAATTAATACTTCTATTAACGTAACCTGATTTCACTTTGTTCAAGCAGAGAAGCACTTATAGGCTTTTAACCCAAGCTCAGATATATTGTTTCAGCTTAAGGCAATTTTGCAAAGCGATTTATACAGGAATAAGCTGAAAATGCTTGTGAAGAAGAAGGAAAAAAAACAGCATGATTTGAGGGTTCAGAAATGCACACTTTGCATTTTTTTTCAATTCTCTTAAAAAAAAAAAATCACCACAAATTTGCCAAAATGATGGACACAGAAAAGCCTTGGAACATTTTATTTTAAAAAACCTTATCATATTGTGTTTCCAGACCTTTCATCTGTTCTGCAATGTTTGTCACACAATCCCATTCATCCCTTCCTTCTTATATATGCTTCTTCTTTCATCCCACATTCTTCCCTCTTATGCTCCCTTCTCTTCTATGCTATATTTTAATTTATTTCTTTGATACGAACAAAGTCTAATATAGTCTACTCTAGAAAGAACAAGACACTATTCTGACCTGGCTGAAGGAACTCCTACTCTTATTGTTGGCCACATTGGAGGTCAATGGCCACACCTTGGGGACGGCACAATGCAAAGTACATTGTACCTCCTAGATGCATAACCGTGCTGTTTAACATGCAGTGATCTCAACCCTGTGACAGTATCAAGTCACTAAAGTTCACTTTATGATAAATACAACATAGCATGAAAAAGAAGTATGATTGATGCCCACTAAGCAGACTGTTTATCAGACAAACTCATTTTGCCAACTTTGACATAAACTGTTAGTTTTCTTATCGGACTGACATTGTGAGACCAGCACCTTGGTAGAAAAACTTCCCAAGAACTCTTCAATGACCTCTAAACAGCACTATCTTATCATCATCTGACTTTATACCACAATAAATCATTCGCAAATAGGTTAAAAGAAAAGCTGATATTAGAAAATGGATTTATTTTCCATAGCTATAGACTTCAAAATGTGGTGAGACTTCCCGTGGAATTGTATGATGATAAAGTGTTCAAGACTTGCTGCTTCCATTGATGTTTTGCAAGAAGACTATCTAATGTGATTTGTTCTCTCCCAAGAGAGATCAAGGACTTGATTACTAACAATTAAGCCCTTATTAATCTTTTCATGAACACGTTGTTACATGATAGTCCTGAGTGCTCTGAGAGATATTGTGTGGCACAAAGACACACAATAATCATGCAACTTTATTTATATATGTGCTTTCCCTACTAAGTGCACTATTCTATCATTTCTTACACCCCACAACTTACAGGTAATTTCCTCGACGTTCAGAAAGTAACATTCCTGAGATTAAGTTGCTTTATAGTTGACTTGAAAGCAGGATTGCCATTTAAATTCTTTAACTGTGAACTTGAGAAGGTCAGTGATGGTGGATAAGCATCCCTAAATGACATTTTGTCCACCACCAAAAACTTTCTCTATGATATACAGACATAGGGGAGAGCTGGAGATGTTCTACTATGCACTCAACTCCTGTAGATCAACAGGCCAAAGTAAGGCCAAACATCCTCCTGTTCAGTGGTCTGCAAGAACTGAGTGCTAAAACATGCTGCCAGAATCCAGTTTTGCGTGGCGTTTCTTGATATGGAGTGAAAAGTATTGAGTAGACAGTTTGAAAACTACTGTCTTAGAATGTACTGCCTAAAACTTATTATTCACTTTTAAGATCAACAGCTACTGATAACCATGTTGCAAAAACAGCAGATTCTCAGAAGAACCTGTCAGACACACATACATGACAAGTCAATGTACTCCCAGCTGGCTGAGATGTAAGCCTTTCCAAATACACTTTTTGTATCAAACTTGAATGGGGAAGGAGAGCATGGTTGCTACCTGAATGGATGCAGGAGAGGTGTCAGGTCACACTTTTAAAGCTATTCCTCCCTCCCAAAGATGATGTGAGGGTTTTTTTGGTGAAGGTGAAAATGTTCACTACACTTTCCCCTCATTTTGGTTCAGTCCTACTCACAATGTTGGTACAACATGAAAACCTGGAAAACGAATGCAATTAGCTATGAAAGAAGAATGGCTCCCGTAGAAGCTGACCACCCTCTCTCTAGCACAGAGAAAGTCAAAGAAATGCACAAAGTGGCATTATTATGGGCAGCATTTCCTTGTATTGCAAACAGCAGCCAATGGATTTGAAGTGGGAGCTTGAAAATGCGGAGGAATACTGGGAATGTTTTGGGAAATCTCCAAAATGTACAGGTATGCCATAAGTGTTGGCATCTTGGCAATTCTGTTCAGTGCAAGCAATTGGAGTAGATTAAGTTCCAGTTCCTTCTTGAGCCACAATCTTGTAATGTACCTATATATACCTTTTGCCCTTCTTGTATTTAGCAAACACATAACACCAAACAATAAGTTGATGTCATGTTCTTTAATTCTAAGTGACGGTAGAAATATCAAATTTTCTCTCTCTTTCTTCAAAAATTGAAAGTGAGAGGTCAAAGAGGCCTAATACCGAGCACTGCACAGCCTCCAAGTTTGTCTCTAAAAATATGGAGGTAACAGAAGCAAAACAAATCTTGGTTTACTGCTGAAAAACACTCACTGAGCAATATAAAGTGAATTTACTTCAATTTACTACGGATAATCATATGCAGATCTGGAGTCTTTATATTTTACAGCTCTCCTTAATTCCACTTCTTCCTACTGCAGACAGTACAGACATAAAACATTTCATCACAGTGTTTAGATGGAGCTCCCCCCCACACACACACATCCTACCGCCACCCTCCCAAAGAAGTGCTTCTGTAATAGTATATCCCATCTAAAACTCTTCGCCATACTATTTAAAATACTATTTTCCATGTCAAGGTTGCAAAACTGCACTGACATGACTAATTGAGACTTAACTGAGAACGGCACAATGCAAAGCAATAACGGGGAAAGGGAGAAAATGGAGCTGCATTTTAAAGGTCTTGTTTAAGAGAACGTGTAATGCAGATAAAGCAGAAGTTCAAGTACATAGTATTTGTCAAGCTGCACAATAGTTCTCAGTTCGGGAGAACAAACGTATCCCCCCCCCCTTTGATATTTAACATCTGAATCACCCTCCTTTAGACTCTCATGTTAAATATACACACAAAGTGAGGGGAAAATGCTACTGTGTGCCATTAACCACTAGTTATCAAAACTTAATGAGCTCTGAAATAGATCCAGGACTGCAGATTATAGAAGATGGAGACTGGCAGTTTATGTGGACAACCAATATCACCCAGTTCTACAAATTAGGAAATGATGGTGTTCATCTACTTTTCATCTAGAAACCCTATTCATTTATTATTTTACTAGCAAAATGTCCATCATATGATGGGGCTGATGTGGGATGGAACCCCTGAAAGCCGCAATGAAATTATCTTGCATCTCTGTCATTGCAGCCTCAGGAGCAAGGGCTTTAGATTTCCCCATATCCTCGTGTTTGCAGCTCATTTACTTTGCTTCATAATGGTAGCGATTGAAAACTGTACAACTACATATCTTTGTAGCCCACACTAGATTCAGTTCTCAGTGGCACTTACATTAGAGTATTACAAAGAGATGAAACCCAGGAACTGGCTGATTAGACAGAATGACAGACAAAGATGCATGCTATGCCAGTTCATGTAGCAATGCTGGGCTCATTTCTATGGCTGCTGTAACTGTTGTACAGTTGGTCTAAAAACAACAGCTTTGTTGTTGACTGTCTAGCTGTTGACTCAGTTTTGTGACTCAGTGAGGCTATTCACACGATGGGGCAAAATCGGGCTAGCGGAGGCTAGCCCGATTTTGCCCCATCGTGTGAACCACCGGGCTCGGCTGTAAGCCCAGTGGTTACTAGGCAGGTAACCCGCCAAAGTACCCCTCCCCTAAAACCAGGTTTGCGGAGCAAGCGCTCAGCAAACCTGGTTTTAAAGATCGTGAGTAGCCGCAGCGCGGCTCTGTGCCACAGTTACTCAGGAGTAGAGTCCCAGAGGGGAGGCAAAAAGCCACCTCCCGGCTCCAGGAGTCTCCCCAGTATGCCCTGCGAACTCGCTTGACAGAGCCACGTGGCCCCCGAGCTCCTCAGCCCCCACCGGCTCTGTCACGGAGCCAGCAATCGTGTGGGTGGCCACCCTCTCTGCTTGTGTGCGGGGAGAGCGGGCTTTGCCCGCTCTCCCCGCTCACCCTTCTAAACCGGGTCTCATTGTTTGTGAGACCCAGCTCAGTTTTGAAATTTGGAATTTCTTGGTATGTCATGAAGTTGCTAGTGTAGTGGCAACTTCTATAAGAAACGGAAAGCACACACAGAACAGAACAGGGAAGCCATTTTTATTTCTCTCCCTGGGAAGCAAAATATCCCTGATGTCTGTACAGGCACTATAACTCTAGACAGTTTGGATTTTCCTATACAGAAACTTTCAGGAATTTTCACAATGCAAAATTATTAGATCTTCAAGCTCTTGCAGGTATTTACTGCCATCATCAATGCCACGTCCTGACTGTGTGAATTAAACTCATATGCTGATGGCAATCAGGCATATGCTATTCAAATGATAAACTAAGAAGAGAAAATCAGAAAGCAGCCATCCCTTCCTTTTTTGTTGACAATAATCTGGCTGTAACTCTTCATCTTCCATAAGGGCCCAGTTTACACAATAGTCCAAATATAGTTTTAAAGTCAGTAACCAACATTAACAGGATCATGTGAACTCATGCTAAGATTACTGCTGTCAGTTTGTGTCCTGAGATAAATCTGAAATTCCCACCTTGGCATGCATTCACACAATCATGCTAATGTCAGTGACCAACTTTAAACCTAGATTTGAATAATTGTGTGAACAAGGCCAGACAGAATTAACTCTGGACCTTTCATTCACCAATCTATAAATTCTCCTACCTTTCTGCACACACTTTGCTTCCCTGCTCTTCATTTAGCCCCATCAGGTTGCTCACCTGAGCATGCCCAACTGAAATGCTCGGGAGTAGCATAAGACCACGGTAGCATCTGAACTCAATATCAGAAACTAGCAAGCCAAAACCTGACTGCATAGCCCCCATATAATAGCTCCAAATCCCATCAAAAAGTTCAGAATTTTCTTTTGGTTAAAACAATGAAATATATTCAGAAAGCTAATGACATTCTTTGGAATTATTTGTTGGTTTGATTCCCCTAAGTGAAAAACTGAAATACCACATGCAAGGAGGAGTATAGTTCAGCTGCACAGTTCCATCTTGAGTATGCAAATATCACAGCCCAATCTTATGTCAGTTTGAAAAGATAATGTCATGCAGAAAATTAAGACCATCTGATGAAATAATGTTATGAAATGCAGTTGGACAGAGCAGCTCTTTGCATGAAACAATTTCCACACGAAAACACAAGAGTCTGTGCAAGAAACCTCAAGATCTGGGCATTTCAGCCAAACCAAATTTATTCAAGGAGGGACAGCTGGTGTGTGTGTGTGTGTGTGGTTAGGGAAGGGGTGCATACAATTTGTTCATGCAATCTTCTTGACAGAGAATATAAAATGTTTAGTATTTCAGGCTATTCATTTAAAATTCTGAATCCAGAGCCAAACTGGGGACCCGTTTATTTAAACCCAGGTGTGACCTAATTGTATACCCAGAAAGATGATGTCTTCCAGTAAATGGGGAGAATTAAACTCTGCCCGCCCCCACAGCTTATCTCTGCATAATCTTTCTCCATGATAATTGTCACTTAAGCTAAGCTCCAATACTCAGCTGGGGAAGATGCAATGGGGAGGTAAACTGAAGCTGGGAGAGCCATCATCTCCCCTCACCTGTTTACAATTTTACCCATGGCTTGTTCTTCTTAACATTCCTAGGGCATGGTTTCTGGACATATGATGAAGATACTGTGCTGAAGGTAAGCAGATGTGCATCTGGTCAGTGCCTGGATGGGAGACTGCCTGTATTGCACCTTGAGTTTCCACAGTGGAAGGCAGGTTATAAGTGTAATAAACCTTCCACAATGGACTGAGCTTCAACAAATGGGTCTCCTCCTCTAGTTTAGCACCCATCTGGGTATTGGCCAATTGGTCAGTCGTAACTGCTGAGGACATGTGACTGCTGCCGAAAAGAGCATCTAAAAGAAAAATTTCAATTTGACATGATCACGCTGATAATTTTCCAGCCACATACACAGTAGCAAATGAGACAGAATGTGGATGGAGCAACTCAGTTTGAAGATGTAATGCCATGCATTTTACTCTACTAGATGCAATTGGGCGGAGAGAGGACGATAAAGAAAGGGGCTGCTTATTTCAGCAGCAGCAATACGCTTCCCAAATTGCAGGGGTGGCCAATCAATAAATGTATTGCATCCCCAGTCACAACACCTTTATTGCAGCAGGGGAGGGTGGGAATTGTAGTCCAACAACATCTAGAGATCCTCAGCTTGTGGGGGGCCAAGCTGTCAGAGCGCCTAGTTCCATCCTCTGTGATCCTTGTTACAATGCCACTATTTTAGGAACTTCCATTCCCATAAGTAATTTCATACAAACTATAAAAGCTTGAGGAAAACAAACAGGAGTGGCCAGAATACATAACTCTTAATACTTAAATTTTAGCAATCCTTTTCTGAAAGATGATGAGAAGTCCTGACAGGCCTTTACTGCAACATAAATTAACTTTGCAAGAGCTTCATTTTAAGAACTTAGTTTTGGTGGGGGCGGGGGGGGGAAACACCACACAATTAGTTTTCATTATCAAAGCAATTCTATAGTCCTTTTGGCGACATGTAGCTTATCTGCATTCACTCTCTTTCTCCTTCCCTCAATAAAAAGAAGAAGAAGTAAACATTCCCATAATATTGCATTATTTACCACTGGTAGTTTTGTTAATGTTAGAATTGCTGAATTAATAGCATCACTGCCTCTAATATATACATAGAGTTTAAACCTTATTTGGCTAAAAATGAAGTCCAATAACTAGTTGGCATGCACTTGCAAAAATGCCTATTCATTAACATTGCCCTACCTTCACATCTTCTCTTTTAATCTTAGGTAGCTCTGATGCTTCATTCCACTCCCCCCCCCCCGCCAAAACCCACCCAGAGTATGATATTTTAGTTGGTACTAAAAGTTATTACTATACTTGGGATTTTATTTATTTATTTATTTATTTATTTATTTATTTATTTATTTATTTATTTAAACATTTTATACCGCCCCAAACACAGCTACCAATGGCTGGGTTCAGACGAAATATAAAACCAGAGTTCCCTTCACCTCCAGTTTTGCTAACTGAACCTCCTCATGCAGGAATCTACAGTTAAAGGGGGAAATGGACCCATCGTTTCCCTCCCCAAACTCCATTTGTCATCTTCACTTATCTTTAGGTTTTGTTGTCCCAAGCTCTGGTTTGCCTGTGGCAGTGGTACATTTGAACGCGGTAGTGCTGTGAGCCTTCTCCCAAGCCAGAGTTGAGGGAGGAAGCTCCTCCCTCACTCCAGCTGCTATCGGCTCTGTGGGCATCCTTCAGGAAAGAAGGAAGCCCACACACCAGCTATCATGCCTCTCTGCAGTCTCTCTGACTGCAGAGAGGCGTCTCTCCCCAACATCCAAATGTGGCAGGAGAGCAGGGGGAGGGGTGGAACTGTGGATCCATTGGACCCATGGTTCCGTATTATAAACTGGGCCTTAGTTTGAAGAGGAAGATGTGAAGGTGAGGTATTAGTGAAGTAGTATGCAAGCCTTTGAGTTCTTCAGAATTCTTCTTCAGGCTAGATGTTAAGCAAAACAAAGGGGTGGGAGAGAGAACAGAATAGAAAATAGTGGAGGAAAGAACAGTTGGTTATGATAGAAAAGATTCAGTCTGCCCATTTCTGCAGTCCATTACTGAGATGGACTGCAGGAGCTTCTGCAATAGGTATCATGCACTAGGTAAGGAGTCCTCCAACAATTAGGCAAGATGGTTTGGGCCCTGTATACCTGAAGGACCGCCTGCTCCCAAGGGTTTCTGTGCATTGGACAAGATTGTCAGAGGGGGCTGTGCCCCATGTGCCGATGGTGAAAGAGGCTTGGGTGTTGAGCACAAAGGACAGAGCCTTCTAAGTAATTGCCTCCAGGCTTTGGAATGCTGTCCTAGTTGGCATCCACTCCTCATCTTCCACCACAGTTTTTAGAAAACAAGCAAAGACATGGCTCTTCACACCGGCTTTTAAATGAGATTAGTTTTTTACAAACCTTTTTTACTGCTGCTGCTCTGTTTTTTATGTATTGTTTTACAGAGGTTTTAAATTCTTAAATAGAGATTATTTTTATGTTTATATTTATAGCTCTACTTTTTGTATTTTAATTGTGTAATTTAACATACGGTATTGTAAAACACTTTGAGAATTTTTTTTAAAAGGGATATAAATCGAACAATATAAATCAGTATATAAATCAAACATATACCTACATATTTACATACATACCTACATACATACAATCTAATCTAATGGGTGCTGTTGCATCTTCCAAATGCAAGTTGCCCGAGAGTACACATTGTGAAAACACCCAAATGGTGTGAGTGAGCTGCATGATTGCACAGTGATTGTGGCTGCATGATCACTACAGCTATGACAATTATGAATATTTATATACCACTGTTCAACAGAAGCCCCCAAAACAGTTTATGGAGATATAAATAAATAAATAAAGTGGCTCCTTGTCCCCAAATCATACAACTTCCTCATGCAATTTCAGTGTTTGTGCAATGTGCACTTCAGTGCAACTTGTATTTGGAAGACACAGAAGCTCCTGCAATGTGCAAAATGGCCACAGAATGCTGCATGGTATTGTATTTGGGGCACCACGTACTATTAAATTCTAGCTTTGTTAATATAAAAACAACCATGTCTTTCTTTACTTCTGCACTCTGCCTTGCAAGGGAACCATGTGTTTCAACTAGTGCTGGCGACAGATCTGAGTAACTGCTACATTTTGTATTTGTATTTGTTTTTTTAAATGAACATTTATTTTTGGTCCCAATGGCCCTCAGTACAAACTGAAATCTGCCTTTAACTTATTAGAGGCTAATCTAATTGTCTGCACAAAACCTACCGCACTCCATCCCAAGACTGTTACAAACTACAGACTTTGAGACTTCTTCATCATGCCCAACTTATTTTTCTCCTTTATTGTTTCACTTAACATCAAGTCTGAAGACGAGCACAAAAGAACTGTTTGCTCACTACTTTTTGATGAGTAAATTGGCCCTAATAAAGGTATCATCTTACTTTGGATTTTGGGTCTACCTTTAGAAATTAATCACTTTCAAATAAACTCACTCACTTTCCATTTACATGACTCATCTTTTCAGTAAATCCCACAAAACAGCTTTAAATATGAACTGTAGGTACTGCAAAGTTGTCTCAAATTCTGTTGCCATAAAAGTCAGATTAAATCCGAATTAGTAGCTGTGTTTGAATACACATTCATCTATTTTCTTCCTTATATAATTTGTCATTTCCTCCCACAACCAGCCACTAGTTGAACATTGATGTTACTATACAACAGGCAAATAATGCTGTTAAAGGAGATAAAGGATTGATATTGTAACTAGATTTTTTGCAATGACTGTGAAAAACACATACGTTTGGTGTATCACTTCCCTTTATGGAATGGAAAGTTCAGCTACTTTCTAAAAATGATACAGTAGTTATTCTTGGCTCTATCTTCAGGAAAGACAAATGATTCATGTATAATATCAGCTTCATTCCCCACTGCATCATATACAAAGATGACATGTCTCTGTTTTACATTTCATCATGGTTTTGAATCCAGCCTAGTGTTTCGTGATTACATGTGGTGATCAAACATATCAAGCAGTTAATTTCTGTGCAGAGCTAAATTTTAGCTTGCTATCATATTGATGTTGGTCCAAACGATACATTACCTTAGGACCAATTCATTGGACAAGATTGGCATGTGGAAAATGTGGGTTGTGTGGCTTTTAGATGTCCATCATTCAGTAGCAGTTTTGTGATTGCCAGCATAGGCTGAGCCCATTAGAGTTAGGGATGTGCAAACTGGTTGAAATTTGAATCGGTTCAGTTTGAAGGTTCAAACTCGAACCAAACAGGGCATTAAATTGGCAATGCCAGTCTGAGTTTGAACCAAACAGAGCCTGGTTCTATTAGAAGTGGTTCAAACCAGTTTGAAGGTTTGAGCCTCCAAACCTGGGTTGGAGAGGTAGGCACCCATGGATGCCAACTACCACCCAAACCCCAAAGTGACTGGACACTCCTGCAATTTTTAATGATGTTTTGAAGGGTGGAGGGAATCATTTTTCCATAGGATATAATGGGGACACAAAATGGCCCATTATTCTCTATGCAGAGTACAAACCCAGGGTAGATGGTAGGCACCCAGGGGTGCCTACCACCCACCTAACCCCAAAGCAGTCGGACACTCCTATGATTTTAGATTATTTTTGAATAGTTTACCTGTTTCAATGGAATGAATAGGAGTGCCTGGGCACTTTTGTGCCCAGGCACCCCTGAGGGGAGCAGTTGGGGCATCCTCAAATCCCCATTATTCCTTATGGGGAAAATGCAAAAAATGGAAAAATCTTCAAAAAATCATCTAAAATTGCAGGAGTGTCCAATTGATTTTGCCTACCACCCACCCCGGTTTTGTGCACCTAGGTACTCTGCATAGGAAATAATGGGCCGTTTCAAGTCCCCATTATACCCTATGTAGAACCTTTTAGACCCTAACCGGTTTTGTGCACATCTCTAATTAGAGTTGAACTGAATTTGGACAGCAATCTCATGACTTGGCTGCAGCTTCCATTGGCCCCCTCCATCAGCCTGGCTGAGATTAACAGTTGGCTCCTCCCCTCTGAGTACTGAATCCATGTGTAGCCATTCTATCTGCAGCCAATCAGCTATCCTCCATCCAAGATGCTGATTAAGTTTTAATATTTCTTTTAAAAAATGGTATTGTAACCCACTTTGAGAACTCTGGTTGAACAGTGGTGTGTGTGCTTAAATAAATAAATAAATAGCTACTTGAACTTAGGGTGAGTGAATATTGCACAAATCTATTCAATTCTGGATTCTAAACACATTTGTTGGATTGTGTGAATTGAACATACACAGCAGCTTCATATTATAGCCAAATTTTATTAACTGTTTTCTCATATGAAAAATACCATTAGCAAAAGTTGGATGTGTATTAAGAACATAAGAACAGCCCTGCTGGATCAGGCCCAAGGCCCATCTAGTCCAGCATCCTGTTTCGCACAGTGGCCCACCAGATGCCACTGGAAGCCACAGACAGGAGTTGAGGGCGTGCCCTCTCACCTGCCATTACTCCCCTGCAACTGGTACTCAGAGGCATCCTGCCTTTGATGCTGGAGGTGGCCCACAGCCCTCCGGCTAGTAGCCATTGATAGACCTCTCCTCCATGAAGTCATCCAAACCCCTCTTAAAGCCATCCAGGTTGTTGGCTGTCACCACATCCTGTGGCAGAACGTTTCACAAGTGGATCACAAGTTGTGTGAAAAAGTACTTCCGTTTGTTGGTCCTAGACCTCCTGGCAATCAATTTCATGGAGTGACCCATGGTTCTAGTGTTGTGTGACAGGGAAAAGAATTTCTCTCTCTCCACTTTCTCTATACCATGCATGATTTTATAGACCTCTATTATGTCTCCCCGCAGTTGTCTTTTTTCTAAACTAAAAAGCCCCAGGTGTTGTAGTCTTGCCTCATAAGAAAGGTGCTCTAGGCCCCTGATCATCTTGGTTGCCCACTTCTGTACCTTCTCCAGTTCAACAATGTCCTTTTTAAGATGTGGTGACCAGAATTATACTCAGTACTCCAAGTGTGGTCGCACCACAGTTTTGTATAAGGGCATTATAATGTTAGCCGTTTTATTTTCAATCCCCTTTCTAATGATCCCTAGCATGGAATTTGCCTTTTTCACAGCTGCCGCACATTGAGTCGACACTTTCAACGAGCTGTCCACCACAACCCCAAGATCCCTCTCCTCGTCCATCACCGACAGCTCGGATCCCATCAGCATATACTTGAAGTTGGGGTTTTTCGTCCCAATGTGCATCACTTTACACTTGCTAACACTGAACCGCATTTGCCATTTTGTCACCCACTCCCCCAGTTTGGAGAGATCCTTTTGGAGCTGCTCACAATCCGTTTGGGATTTCACTACCCGGAAGAGTTTGGTATCATTTGCAAATTTGGCCACATCGCTGCTTACCCCTGCTTCTAGATCATTTATGAATAAATTTAAAAGCACCAGTCCCAGTACAGATCCCACCGGTCCCAGTACAGATAATTCTGTATAACTGTTTGTCACACAGATGAAGAAGGTATCAGGCGCGTAACAATGATAGGGCAAGGGGAGACAGTTGTCTGGGGGCCCCACTGCCTGGAGGGGCACCCCAGAGGCACCTCATGTGACTCCCCATTGCCCCCTGCCCAGCCCCATAGCCTCTCAGCCACTTGCCCTCTTCGCCGTCTCTCCTGCTTGTTCTGCTGGCCGCAATCGAAGCAGCAGGCAAGCTGCAAAGAGCTCCTTTTCTCCCGCCTCTCAGCTGATCGGCGGGTGGGCGGGGCTTCCACGGAGGCCTCCGTGTAGGCCGCAGTGAAGCCTGAACTCGAGTAGGGCCCAAGCCAGCCAGGAAGGAGGAGGTAGCCAGAGTGGCCAGCACTGCTCTCTGCAGCAGAAGACTCCTTGCTGCCTTGCTTAACCCAGACCAGCATTTGCCAGGTAGAGTGTGAACTCCTTTTTGTGGTTACCTTTCCCGCCCCCCCCCCATATATAGGGATCTGCTTGTCATAGGGCTTGGATATGGGGGGGGGGGAGGGACCGAGAAGTCTCTGAATATTTATTTTGAAACAGCTTGGAAAATTTGCTGACTTTAAAAAAACTATCTAAAAAGTCCTATAAGTGGCTTGTTTCATGGCAGAAAATTGCAAAAACTTCTGGAACAGTATTTTATTAATTTTATTTATTCATTCATTCATTTATAAATGCACTTATGTTCAAGTTGTTTTGCAACCCAGAAGGTCTGAGTGAGAACTGTGAAGCATGTTTGGTGCTTTTATTTTATTTTTCTTGTGTGTGAACTGCTCCCCAATAACTTGCAGGGACTTCAGGGTAAATCTGGCCAACATGTGAATGCAGCACCCCTATTCCAGAGGAGATGTGTCTTAAAGGGCTTTAAAAGCCTCCTGTGAAAAACCTCCTGCAATCAAACTTGACTGAATTTGTTCAGAATTCTGAGAAAACAAACATAGGTTCACCCTGCATGGTTGAAAGTCTCCTTTGCTAATCTGCAGCGAGGGGCCCATTTTAATAATTCATCTTTCTAGTGTGTTCTAGGCATTAAAAGTAATACAAATGTATAGTACTCAATGTATATCACTATATATTGTGATGTGTGTGTGTGTATTCAGTGAAATGTATTTGCAGGCAGCATACTTATTTTGGAATATCAGACTTAAATCCTTGGGGGCCTGGGGTGTGCGGAGGCCCTGGACTTTGGGGGGGGGGGCCCATTTTAAAATCTTGTCTCTGGGCCCACTCCAACCTTGCTACGCCCCTGGAAGGTATCTATGTTATTTATGCCCAGTCTTGAGCTGCTAGCTGGAAAAGAGTATGATTCTTCATAATCCCTCCTCAAAGGCTAGGTAGTGACTCTCATGCCTTCTTCATGGTTAAGCTATGTTACTTCACTATGGCTTTAGTAATAATGTAGCTAGGCTTAGCAGCACATAAATACAGAAAGACAAAACCTATTAATGGAAACCATTAAAGGGAAATTGAGGAAACCTTCTAACTGTATTTTGGGATCTTTTAAATTGTCATTTATATAGTACTGTTTAAGAATAACAAAAGCCCCGTTAAATTTTGAATTTGTACAAAAAGGTATTCAAGAGTATGTACTTGAGAAAATACACCACTTTCGATTGGGAATGACGTGTGCTCATTTTTAAATGACGGTGCTTCTTTACAGCAAGCACAGAAGCAGCAGTTTGATCCCTTGCTTACTGCTTCTGTTTCACAATTGATGTTTCCTGTTTATCTCAGGTATTTTTTGCATCAGAGTTTTAGAAAGAAAAGTGTGCATTGACTCTTAGAAAGAAATAGATTCTTTCCCTTTTCACTACTAGTTGCTGGATGATTCTCCATGTCATCATTCAACTGTTTCCTTTGGCAAAGCCAGAGTCAAGGAAAGAGGTCTTGGAGAGAAACAAAACTAATAAATTGTGAGCAATTTGCTGTTACTCCCGTTGTCTCAGTCCAGATTGTTCCTTCATTTACTTCACCAAGAAATATTTTTGGTGACAAGTCCATCAATTCACTACCAGCCTAGATTAAATGCTAATAAACCAAATGTCAAAAATGTTATTCAAAAGACCCCTCAATCCCCCGAACCTTCTCATCAGGCTTCTTAGTGAAAGTACCACAGAACCAAAGTTTAACTGCTGGAGAATTGGGAATTTCCCCCTTTTACTAGATAGGTCTCTATTTAAAAATAAAAAAATAATGCAGAAATCATGAATATTGAAATCATGTGCTTGGCAGACACCAAATAAAACAGCAGAAGCAGCTAGAATGCTGGTCCCCACCCCCACACCTGCGTGGTGTGACGAGGGGTGCGGTTTGGCCTCAGAAGGAGGCATTGTGGCCACCATCTTGGTCCCCTCCATATGGCCAGGGCTGGCCAATCAGGAAAGGGGGCTGGAAGGAACTTGCCTGGCAGCCTCCATCTTCTTCAGTCCCTCAGCTGCCAGGCAAGAGGAAGGGAGCACTTTTCAGTCGCTCCTCGAGTGACCACATGCACACCTCTTTGGCTGCCGGGCTAGAGGAAGGGAGCGCTGGACGGTTGCTCGTCGATCAGCCATGTGGGCAGGCCGATCGTGAGAGGGAACGGGACCAGCCGCCCAACTGCAGCAAGGGCGGGGGAGTGCTGAGAAGGAATGGCTGCAAGGGGAAGATGAGCGGGGCGCTCCAGGAAGACTGCGGCGCAGACCAGGGAGATGATCAGGGCCAGAGGGACAAGTGTCGTGGTGAGGGATCAAACGGCTAAGGGCCTTTCTGGGCCTGGGTGATATCTGAGCCCCATTAGGGCTCCTTTTACTGGGGGCGGGCATAAAGGGAAGATTGATTGGGGAGCTTTGATTGATTGGGGAACATTGATTGCAGAGCATTGATTGATTGGGGAGCATTGATTGATTGTGGGAGTATTGACCAAGTTCATTGACCAAATTCATTGGGGAGCATTTTCACTGAGGGACATTTATTACATTCACTGTGGGCATTCAATAGGCAATTTGGGCATTTATTTAAAGCCTTTTGAAGTCATTCAATAAATACATAAAGGGCCATTTCATTGTGGGCATTCAATTAATACATAAAGGGGAATTTATTGAATTCATACAGGGGCATTTAATAAATCCTTTGGGGCATTCATTAAATTCATTGGCCACATTTAATAAAGTATTTGGGTTGCATTGGGTCAGCTCACTAGGGGGCCATTTTATCCCATTGGGGATAGCTGCATTACTCAGGGCATTTGCTGACTCTTCTTGACTATACTGAGTCATGCCATCAAGAAAAGGGCCTGGCAAGGGGAAGGTCCCCACCCCTAAGCAGCCTCCAACATGGCCCAGAGATCCTGAACCCTCCTCTGGTTCAGAGGATGAAGGGCAGCTTGTAATGGCAAGGATCCTGTCCCTCCCAGATGCTTTGGAATCCAAGAGGAAGTCCCCCCGGGGTGTGGGTTTCAGGACAGTCAGGAAGGAGGGAGCAAGGAAGGCATGGAACTGATCTAACAAGCAGCTGCAATTTTTACAGTCAATTGAGGCGAGGCTGGACTCACTGGAGAAAGATAAGGGGGAGGTGACTGGGTCAGCAGATGCTGCCAGACCTGTGGGGTCACCTAATTGGAACACTTTGGATGCAGATGTGGGATCTTCTGGTGAGTCTGACTGGGGTTGGGGCTATCCCCCTTGGGCTGGGCACCTGGCCAATGTCTTGGGGGGTGGGAAATGCCAGCATGGCCAGTGGGACTACTGGGCAAACAGAGAAGAAGGCAGAACTGGCTGCCCAACACCTTGGGAGTTGAAGTGTGTGTGTGTGATAAGGTGGCAAGCGCAGACCCAGAACAGGAGGCTGAAGGCAGGGGATCAGTGGCAACAAATGACAAGATTGAACACTACCCCCATAGGGAGGTGGCTGTGCCCTTGGGCGATCATGTGCTGCTGGTCACTAAGGAAAAAATCTGGAGGAACGGATATGTGGATGTGTTCTCATTGTTGTTCCGGGAAACGGAGCCCAGGGATGGGGACAGGGGAGACCTGAAAGACAAAGGAAAGGCCCAGGTACAAGGTGGTTGACCACATCTGGTCGAACTGGCTGGTCGGGTACATGGTGTACATAGGGGTGGTAATGCAGAACAAGTCAGTGTGGGGAGCATCTATGGTGAAGTATCTAGACATAATATATCATACATTCTCAGAGTTCAGCAGGCCTGCCTAAGCCCATTATGATGAGGCATTTAGGAGGCATTCGGCCATGAACCCAGCCCTCCCTTGGGATTGTCACTATCAACAGCTCTGGCTGAAGATCATGGGCCCCAACCAGCTGGTGAATGGAGAGTACTCTGAAAGCAGACACTTAATAGTGAAATCCGCTGCAGCACCCACTCGGGGCAAGATGCTCGGATCCGTAGGCCAGTTTCGTCAGCTTTGCTGGGAATTGGCATCTTCGAGAGCATGCTCCCACCGCCCATGTCGCTTTTGGCATGCCTACAGCATTTGTGCCCCCCCCATGCCTTCAGCTCCTGTACCAGGGGCACACTGGCCCCAAAGACAGGTATGCCACCAGAAAAGGTGGGACCCCCACTCTGGCAAAGGTGCCCTAATCCCATTAAGTTGGGGCCCCTGCTGCAGCTACTGCAGCACTATCTGGTAGTGCAGGATAGGAATTAACTAGGGGAGGGGTTTCAATGGGGTTTCCGGATCCCTTATCAGGGCCCTAGGGTGGGTTGTTGGGCAGAGAATTTGCGATCGGTGCAGGGGTTGGAACAAGTAGTTAGGACAAAAATCAATAAGGAAATACAGGAAGGGCAGGTACTGGGCCCCTTCCCTGAGCCGCCCATGCCCAGCCTTAGGGTTTCCCCCCTGGGAGTGGTGCCTAGGAAGGCCAAAGGGGAATACTGCCTGATTCATCACCTCTCCTTCCTTGTGGGTGGATCAGTGAACGATGCTATACCCCAGCAGCTGTGTTCTGTGAAGTATAGGACTTTTGAAGCTGCAGTGGAGATGGTCTGGGCACAGGGGAGGGGTGCATTGATGGGAAAGTGTGACATCATCAGCCTTCAGGCTCCTGCCGGTTCACCTGGATGACTTGGTTTTTGCCTTCGGAGGTGGTTGCTACATGGATAGGGCCATACCCATGGGATGTTCCATCTCATGTTCTGCCTTTGAGCATTTCAGTTCCTTTCTGGAATGGGTGGTGCGGGAAATGTCGGGCTTAGTTCAGTGGTGCATGTTCTAGATGACTTCCTTTTTTCCAGCCCGGGCTCGTTATCAGCCTGCAACCACCTTATGCGCACGTTTCATGATATGGCGCAAGAGCTGGGTGTACCATTGGTGGCGGGAGAAACCGAGGACGGTGGGGCTGCCTGTGAGCCATATCCAGGAGTTGGGGTTCATCTGCCTGCTGCTGCTACATACACCCTCTGCAGCAGTGAGAGGGGGCAAAGGTAACAACCTGTTTTGTCTTGCAGACCGTCTAAGACTCCCTCGCCCATTGCGGGTACTCATCTATGGGCACAGCTATGTGTTTTGGGCCAGTCAGACAGCTCGGCAGACCAGCATTGGTACCCAGTTGGGCGTGGTGGGAGTGGCAGAAGTGGATTGAATGGGGTACCAAGGGATGCTGTGGAACCTTTTCCTTCCACTGCTTGAGGAGTATGCCGCCTCATGGGGAACACCACAGGTCTTGGTCATTCACCTGGGAGGCAATGACATTGGTTTGCTATAGGGCAAGGCCCTGATTCTTCAGGCAATCAAGGATTTATGTGGCCAGGCCACCAGATGGCCGAATAGGCAGTTGGTTTGGTCTAACTTGCTTCCGAAGCTAAGTTGGAGGGGCCAGGGTGGATGCCTGTGCTTCAATAGGGCACACAAGAAAGTGAATAGGGAGATTTGGAGAGCGGTCATTGCCCTGCGCGGGCGAGTAATACAGCATCCCGACATCCGGGTGCAGGACACAGCGCTGTACAGGGGGGACGGAGTACATTTGTCCAACCAAGGGAATGAGTTGTTCCTCCAGGACTTGCAATGTGGTCTCCAGGGAGTGCTATCTGGGTGGGGGAAGTGGGGCTAAACAGAGGTTTGCCCCACTTCTGTGGCAGGAGAGTGTGGGTGGTGGGTAGATAGATTCAGTATCGGTGTTTGGCTGGAGGGCCAGTTGGGGTAAGAGGGGGGTCAAGGAACAGCCCTTCTGGGTTTTGGGAATGTCCAGCACTCAGGGGTTGGCATAATTCACTGGCTCACAGGTTTGGCAGCTTGGGTTTGGGGTGGGTCGGGCCACTCCCCTCCTCAGCGGGTGAAGCCTTGCGGTGAGAGGAGGTCAGGACATGGAGCCTGACTGAATCAGGACCTGGTGTGCGATGGCTCTCACTAAGAGAGTTCACCACATGGGAGGAGCACCCACACTCTGATTAGTTAGGGACCTCATTGCAAGTTTGTTATCTGCTGTACAATAATAAAATGGCTCTTATTTACTCCAACTAAGCATGTCCTATCTTCATTGAGGGCCTGGGGGTGCAAAGTACCATTCTGGAAAGCAAACATATAGTTAGATGAAGTCTCTATAAAATGGAGCCTATACTAGGGTAATGTCAAAAGGCATTGAAACTTGAGGGAAGCTGACTCAAGGCTTACTTGGTTGTTGTTTTTTAAGATACAAATTAACCAAATAAATATACACATTTTGTAGAAAACACTTGCCTGGTGTTGGGTATATTCATAAAAAGATAGCTTGTAGGATGAGCTCCAAAGATCTTTCAGAGAACAACATATAGTGCTCATATCTCAAACTATTTTATGAGATCTGAAAACCATATGCAGTACAAAATTGAAAAATCCTGGTGGATTTTTCAGGAAAAATCCAGAAAGAGAAACAATATTCTTACTTGATCTTTTGAATTTTATTTTCCAACAAAATTATTTTACTTGTTGGTTCCTCCAGATATATTCTTCCCATGAAAGGGGGGGGGGGGGGAGGAGATGAAAGTGGAGAACCTGACCAGCATTCCACCCACTTCTGCATGAAGTCCAAAGAAGCTCCTTCCAATATCCCACAAGGCACCACATGATGAATGCAGAGCCTGGGGGATTCCCCTGTTAGATGGGCACTCTAAGTGCCCATCTCTGTGTTTCTTTGACTCCATGGACCTGAGGATACACATGAGCCTGGTAGCTGGGTTAAGGGAGCAACGCACTTGCTCCCTTAACCTCATCTAAGAGCCAGGCTTGGGAGCGGGGTTAGGCTGAGCGGGAGCACCGGGACTGGGTGTGATCCCAGCGCTCCACATGAACAGCCTCCATATATATCATGGAGATAATGCCTCTTTCTGATCACTTTTTGTACTTTAAAGCATATTGTCTGTCTTAATCCAGATATAACACTTCTAAAAACTTGTATTGAGAATGAGAGGGGGAAAGGGAAATTATTTCTCTCTGTTTAATCTCTAACTGAGGCACTTACATACTAGGGCTGCCTTGGAGCATTTATCCGAAAGCAAATATTAGAACCATTTTGTGGAAATGAAAGATAACACAGAACATCTGTCAACCTCACACTAGGGATGTGCTAAATGTTTCAGATACAAAACGTTTTGTACCCAAAACAGCCTGTTTCGGGTGTTTTGTAGACAAAACAAAACACCCATTTTTCCAGATCCAACAGTTTTGTATACAAAACAAAACGTCCCTGTTTCGGCTACAAAACGTTTTGTTGTTTCGGACCTCCATTTTGTGGTGATCTCTGAGTCAGTCTCCATTTTGTGTTTGACATCTCTTTGAATTTCCCACCCTTCCAGCCTTCTGATCGGTGACCTGCTGACAATTCATGGGCTGACCTGCTGACAATTCCCTCCTTGTCCCCCATTGGCTCTTTTGCTTCTTGCCACTCTTTACTGACCCCACATTGGCCAGGGGAAGGGTTGCTAACCCATGGGGTGCTGGGTTCTGTTGTTTCTGTGGTGTTCTGAGTGTAGATTCTCTGGTAGCATATGAGAGTGGATTCTTGTTTTTCACTGAAAATCTCATATGCTACCAGAGAATCTACAATGAACACCTCAGAAACACAAAACCCAGTACCCCAAGGGCTTGTGGGTATGCAGGTGGTTGGCACCCTATGTGCACTACACAACCCCTCGCTCTGGGCAACCCCAGTGCCCCCCAAGTGGAATTATGGGGCTGCTGAAACCTCCATTATTCCCTATGGGAGAAATCTTAAAAGACACGTAAACTTCAACAATTCACAAAAGATCAGCCCTTTGCCCAATGGAAAGGAGAACTGGTCTTGTGGCTGAGCATGACTTGTCTCCATAGCTAAGCAGGATCTGCCCTGGTTGCATATGAATGGGAGACTTGATGTGTGAGCACTGCAAGATATTCCCCTCAGGGGATGAAGCTGCTCTGGGAAGAGCAGAAGGTTTCAAGTTCCCTCCCTGGCTTCTCCAAGATAGGGCTGAGAGAGATTCCTGCCTGCAACCTTGGAGAAGCCGCTGCCAGTCTGTGAAGACAATACTGAGCTAGATAGACTAATGGTCTGACTCATTATATGGCAGTTTCCTACGTTCCTAATTCTTTTGAGATAATTCTGGAAGTTTCCTTGCCCCCATTGGGCACTATCACCCACCACATTCTGCTCTGGGACATCCCTTCCCCTTGATTTGAAGCGATACGTTTGCTGGAATCCCCATTATTCCCTATGGGAAAATTCATGAAGTTGTGTAAAAATTCACAAAAAACAGCCCTTTGCCCAATTCCTTTGAAATTTGGGTGGTAGCTTCCACCCATTGGACACTACCACCACCCACTCTTTTTGCCCTGGGACCCTTTTAAAAAATCCAAATTGATTCGGATTCGGAAAATTCGGCTACAAAACAAAACAGGGCTGATTCGGATTCAGAACAAAATGGGGGTGTTTCGATTCGGATACAAATCAAAATAAGAAAATTCCAAAATGCACACCCCTACCTCACACATACACAGAGAAATTTGGAATAATGTGACAAACAGTATTTAGCCCTGTTTGGTTGTGGCTTCCCTTGTATCATAAATGTTTGGTTGTGGTTGCCCATGTATCATAAATGGGCCACTTTTGTCTCTACAGTTACTCTTCACTAAATGTTCTCCTCAGTTTTGCCATTTGCCATCATGATAGGGCTGTAGCTCAGTGGTAGAGCATCTGTTTTGCATGCAGAAGATCCTAGGTTCAATCCCTGGCATCTCCAGGTAGGGTTGGGAAAGATCCTCTTTGAAAACCTGGAGCGTTGCTGCCAGTCAATGCAGACAATATTGAGCTAGATGGACATATGGCCAATATTGAGCTAGATAGACACAATATAAAAGGCAGCTTCCAATGTTCCTGTGCTTAAACCTTTCCATACCATATGTCCAAGCCAAATTGCATAGTATCTGGTGATGTTTCAGCTGCATCCAAACTAGTTAGCTATGACTAAGCATATCTGAAACCAATGAGAAAAAGTAGTCATGACTAATGCTAAGTCTCATTAATTTCAATGGGACTTAGTCATGACTAACTTAGTCTGGTCACTGCCCAATAATACCACACTCTATCCAAAACACTCATTTAAACCCTTGGAGGGACTTTGGAAGAATAGCATTCCAGCTATTGGCCAAGGGTTCTTTAAAAATTATGGAAAGTGTGTCCAGCCACCCCACCCACCACCCCAGCTTACAGGAGCCAGGAGGGATACCGAATGGGAGGCCAGGTGGGGTGGGTGCCATCCCCAAGGGAAATGGAGGCAGGACGGGTAGCCGTACTGCAACCGCCAGCCTGATGAGCCAAGGGAGGCAGAATTGTCAGAGAAGAAGAGCCAGGATCGAGAGGAACCAGCAAGGGAAAGGAGATGAAAGGGATGATGTGGAGACATTAATAAAGGCTATGGGGGCGGAAATGGGATGGGAAGGGCTGGGATGTTCAGCCTTAAAACAGTCTTAAAAGCAGCCAGCCAATGATGAGGGGCAGTGGTGGAGAAGAGTAGGCTGTCGTTCCCCAGTGAGGGGTCAGCCCTTTACAGAACTGGTCTAAGGAGGAGGACATGGGTGCTGCTAAACCCCTCCCCTTCCTTCTCGGGCTCGGCTCGGCTCTATGTCTGATACCCAGGCAAGGACACAGGGCAGGTCCTGTTGGACAAAGTGTGTCCTAGTTGCGTAACGGTGAAATCCAAAGAACTGAAAAAAGTTCCAAAATGGCATGGCATGTTGGAGCAACCTTTTTTCACAAACAAAAACCTCAAGGTATGTACTATGATCCAGAATTCTGTGGTGTAGAAGGAGTGCCCAGCCTACAAACAGCTACAACAAACCTATTTGAAGAAACGCTCAAACATGGCAAGGCTTGTTTGAACAAATAATGCACTTTGGTGGAGCAAGACAGGAACAAATTAATGCCTCATTTCTTCGCAAACTATACCCAGCAGCTACTGATAATGGTCATACTTCCACACTTTGTCCCATTATTACAATAGTGAACTATGTTGGGTAAGTATCACATTTCCTCAGCTACAAAATGTAGCAGGCTGGCAGCTTGGAAGAGGCAATATCCAGGAAACAGCAGCAGCATTTTGAGAGAAGACATGTGGACAGTGTATTCCAAATAAAAAACCAAATGTGCTTTTAATGCACAGAAACTAGTTGTGCAAAAAGATCCTTAGAACTATATAAACTGATTTCCATTCAGTTAGACACCCTGTTCTTTAAATGGCAAAGTATAAGAATGGTTCTTGTTGTAACTGTTTTTAGTTTAACCTGCAATAATAAAGCAAGAATAAAATTATATAGCTGTTTGCTTTCTTTTTTACATCTTCTAATATAATGTCCCTGACAACTCTATATTTGGGTCCATGCGTAAATTGTTCATAACATTTAAAATATAACTGTATATTCCTCTATCATTCACTATGACCCTTACTGATCCTTTTTGTTCGAGCCTGAGTGAGAGGTGGCTTGCTTCCCCACTTCACTGGGATCCTCACCATGTTACATCTATACCGAATTAAGAATCTTCTCTAGAAGACTGTAGATTTTAACGTCAGGAATAGGCAGATAAAGGGGTAAGGATAGCAAGTGAATTCACCAGTGGAGAATTAGGATGCAGGATGTGGGGCTGAGGGAGGCAGCTGTATCCCCTCTCAGTTTCATATCTTTTAAAAGTACCAGCACAATCTCTGGTTGATACCTGGCACTTCTGCTTCTGGAGGTGTCTCCTTCTTTTCATGCAGCCACCCAAATAGGTGAAGAAATATATTGGATTGGATCCAGAGTTGCACAAGCATAAGGTTTCTCATGCAATGATATAAAAAATAAATAATCAGTATCCACATACAAAATACGACTGTGTTTATTAATTAGCAGTAATCGCCCTTGCTGGGAATGTCTACACATTTTGCAATAGAAGGGTCTTCTCATGATAGTGGGATGATCATTCTAAATTTCCTTTTTGCAACTGTTGATCCCCAGTATTTAGTAAAATCTCTCTTGTGACTTAATGAAGCTATTCCTACCATCACTGGAAAGGGGGCTAAGGGAGCTTAACCCACTTTCCAGTGGTCAGGCTCGCAGGCGATCAGAAGTTGTCCACTTTCTTTTGTGTGAGCAGGCGAGACCGGTGCTCTCCAAGTGGCTAGCCCACCTAAACCATCCTCCTCTTAAATGAGGTTAATGGAGCAAGTGCTCTGTTAACCTCATTTTGTTGCTCGTGTGTCACCACAGTACGCGGCAACACACGAGTAGACCCCTGGCTGGGAGAAGTTATAACAAGCAACTTGTATTTTGCTCGGAAACCTATCGGCAGCCAGTGTAGCTCTTTCCATTCAGGAGTAATATGGTCTCCGAGATACCCAGAGACCAACCTGGCTGCCGCAACTGTAGTTTCTGGACTACATACAAAGGCAGCCCCACATAGAGTGCATTGCAGTAATCCAGTCTGGAGGTTACCAGCATATGTATCACTGTTCTGATGTTGTTTATCTCAAGAAAGAGATGCAGCAAGTTACTAACCCTTACTAGCCCTTTAATGTTACTATATGAAAATGCACAAGAAACACCAAGGCTATTTTATAATTTTAAATGTCACTTAACCTCCATCCTCTGCCCCCTTTTTTGGGGGGGGGGCATTTTTCACACCTACAATTTGAATGAAAATCTTGAGCGTCATCAGATACCTACCCATGCACTGAGGGTATACCCAAATTTCCTAACAAGTTTATTCACACAAAAGAAAGTGGACAACTTCTGATCACCACAAACTGAGAATAAGTGCTGTTCCCAAAAGGGTAATTGTTCAAGATAATAAGTTGGTCCACAAGACACAAGTTATTTTATTTACTAAAAACATTTATATCCTGTCCTGCAGTGTAGGACTATCTCTCTCTCTCTCTCTCTCTCTCTCTCTCTCTCTCATATTTATATCCCGCCCCTCCAGTACACTACTGCTTGGGGTGGCTCACAACAATAAAATAGATACAGTATACAATAAAAGTAATAAAATTAAACAAATTGAGTAAAAAGTTAAGTTAAAAACCACCATCAATGTAGATTCACAATGTAGCTAATGACAACTAAAATCCACAATCCTATAATAAAAGCAATATTACAAGAGCTAACAAAACCAGAATAAGCAGCAAAAACAGTGGGGGGGGGAGCATTCAACTTAAGAATGGAAAGTCATTGGTGAACCCCAAAAGCTATCTGAGAGCATCATTTTTGCATACTAAATGCCAACATAGAAGAATAAAAATGCAACCCCCTAGGAAGGAAGTTCTACAATTTTTGTGCCACTGCTGTAAAGGCCATGGCCTTTACACCATGATTTACACCATAAGATTTACACCATGTAAATCCTAGTGTGAGTAGATTATGGGCACAGCCAGTCTTGATGACCAATGCAGCCACTTAGCCAGTGGTTCCTGCTAATTTCACTGCCAATTTCTATCACAGCCTCTAATACATTTGGGACTGATTCACACTATAACTGTGACTTACATGTGCTTAACTGGCTGGATTGTGGCCAAGAGAGAGAACTAAAATTCTGACTTCAAACATGTGTAGGTATTATCCATCTTCAAATAACAAGTTTCAAACTCTGGGGAATTCCCTAGCTTTTGTTTCAACTCTACAAGCAAAGCATATCAATTTGACAGCTTAGGATTCCCATGTTTTCCTGGGAAATAGTTTGGGTAGAATATCACCAAATGCATATGAGGAATCAACAAAGCCTGAGGATGGAGTCTCAACAATTCCATTCTAACTAAAATTTGACAGCATACAGTATATATGACATCAAAGAGAGCAAAACAGAGATTATCATTTTACAGTACTTCCCATGGCTTCAAGGATTGCACAGACACACAAGGGGTGTTTTGTCCTTAATGATTTGCACTGGCATTGTCTACCTGCAAAATTAGCTAAAGTTGCAACAGCATGCAAAAGCATTCTAAGCATTCAGGAGCTGGTGTGGCAAGTTTTAGGATGGAGCCATTAGGAAAAGCAATTAAGTCATTTGTTTAAAACAAAAACCAGCTTTAAAAATAAAGTGTAGCAATTTCAAATTTAACACTGCATGGACAATCACCCACAAGAGGAGCCAAAAAAAGTGCAACTGCTGTTTTTGTTACAGTGTGCCTTTTTGGGGCGTGAATCGTGTAAACTTCACATCACTGACACTAATTATTTTGGCATCTTATTGGCAGCTACAGCTGGACAAAAAGGACATGTGTAGCATCAAAACAAGTTCTTGACTTTGTTTCTTCTTCCTTCCGTACTCTCTCGAGTTTATTTATGGCTAAACTGAAGCTGGATGTCAAATCTGGGTCCCTCAGAACAAAATCTTAATAATTAACTGGCAAAACTGAACATGATTGTTTCTGACACACCTACACTAGTAATTATTGCTTTGAGGCCATTTACTAATGAAATTAATGTATTCGTTGCCCTAACAAATTAGCATAACTCATACATAATGCCCCACATTTCAAGACCTTCCTAGAAAAACAACACTTAATAGTGCAGAGTGAAATGGCAAGGGCATGGCATGGAGACAGCATGCTCCGAATGGCTACATGTTAAAAGCTGCCATGACTAAGAGTGTATTATAAGGCAGAATGTAAACACAAGATGGGTAATAATACCATTAGCTGAGCCATCAACGGCATACCCTTGATCATTTTCCTTGCACTTCAAAAAGCCAGATCTTCTGACTGTAGGAACCATGGAATTCAATTAGCTCATTGCTTCTTGTCAATACATAGCAAGAAAGAATTCGATGGAGAAACACTGAGGCTGTTCTCCTCCATAGCCAAGACTGGGCTATGGCAGCCAAGCCCAGGCTTGGTTTGTGTGTGAGAACCGAGCCTGGAGGCGCTTTGGCAGCAAACCCACCTGTGCAGCTAGTCCCTTAAACAAGGTTAAGGGAGCGAGTGTGCCCTTAGCACCATTTTCTAATCATGTGCAGCACCAGCCAGTGCTGCAGCAGTGATGGGGGCCCGCCTGTCACTGCAGGGATACCCATAATGCACTGTGCACTCGCATGGTGCATTATGGGATTTCCAGGGGCTGGGATGATGTGTCCCAACCCCAGACATAGGGACATAGGAAGCTGCCATATACTGAGTCAGACCATTGGTCTATCTAGCTCAGTATTGTCTTCACAGACTGGCAGCGGCTTTTCCAAGGTTGCAGGCCGGAATCTCTCTCAGCCCTATCTTGGAGAAGCCAGGGAGGGAACTTGAAACCTTATGCTCTTCCCAGAGCAGCTTCATCCCCTGAGGGGAATATATTACAGTGCTCACACATCAAGTCTCCCATTCATATGCAACCAGGGAAGACCCTGCTTAGCGAAGGGGACAAGTCATGCTTGCTACCACAAGACCAGCTCTCTTCCCACTGTTAAAGAGCACTGTAGACAGTGTTAAAGAGCACTGGAGACAGTATGGAGCCTTTTGGAACTACATACAGTAACTCCCTCCTTGCAGAGCAACAGTCTCCAAGTGACACTATCTGAAATATACCTGAGAGGAGGGAACAGAACTACTGTACATCAGTGCCACCTAATCCCACCTCCCTGATTACCACCTCCCAGAGACAACCCATAAGGCTGCATGGTTGATGGCATTGAAATCTGCCGAGAGATCCAAAAGGATCAGCAGAGTCAAACTCCATCTAGATAATCAGAAGGGTTTATCCCACCCTTCTTCCAATGAATTGGTTAATAATAAGTTTAGCACAGACATTTGGATCAATTTGAAGCAAATTTTTAGTGCTCCCCCCAAGGTGCAACATGGTCACCTGACAATTTTCAAGAGAAGCCAAACACGTTTCATAGGAAGCTGCTATATAGTGAGTCAGACCATTGGTCCATCTAGCTCAGTACTGTCTACACAGACAGGCAGTGGCTTCTCCAAGGTTGCAGGCAGGAGTCTCTCTCAGCCCTATCTTGGAGATGCCAGGGAGGGAACATGGAACCTTCTGCTCTTCCCAGAGCAACTCCATCCCCTGAGGGGAATATCTTACAGTGCTCACACATATAGTTTCCTGTTAAAATGCAAATCAGGGTAGACCCTGCTTAACATAGGAGACAATTCATGCTTGCTGCCACAAGACCAGCTCTCCTTCTATATTCTCTATAAGACAAGTGAATAGACAAGTGTATTTTTTGAGGGGGTTCCAAATCCCTAGATAATACATATATTATAGTGTTTTTAATGATTCAATTAGATGGCGAGGATTTTGACACCACCATTTAGATTAATAAATGTAATTTTAATGTTGATTTTAAACTCATTATTACTTCTCAGGGCTAATATATTCAAATGTTTATAAATCATGGCTTCTGATCACGTGGAGAATATATGGCCTGAACATTAGTCATTCTAGGATATTTTAGGTCATCCAGACAGTTTGTAAGTGTCTTATATTGAGCCATAAACTGAAGAGAGACAGTGTGATTTCCATCCAACATCCAGTTCTGACTTGTGCTTGAGTCATGATGATCTTGAAAGCCACAGAGGTCTATAGGTAATTAAAAGACAAACACTGAACTTCCAACGAGCTGTCCACCACGACCCCAAGATCTCTCTACGGGTCAGTCACCGACAGCTCAGATCTCACCAGCATATATGTGAAGCTGGGTGTTTTGGGTTTTTTGCCTCAATATGCATCATTTTACACTTGCTTACATTGACCCACATTTGTCACCCACTCACCCAGTTTGGAGAGATCCTTTTTGGAGCTCCTCACAATCTGTTTTGGGTTGTACATCACTTTTCAGCCTCTCCCAGCCAACAAATACTTTGTTCATTGGGGGTACTTCCTTTCTCTTCATCACTCATGAGTAATGCCATGCACTGAAACTGGGTTTGCCAAAATACATTTACTAATACCAACAACAACAACAATAGATGAGGATGTTTGAGGGGCTATCTCTGATAGAACAACTGTTTTTCATGCAGAAGTTTCCAGGTTCAATCCCCAACATCTCCAGGTAGGTTTGAAAAAGACTCTTGCCTGAAACAGTAGAGAGCCGCTGCCAGTCAGAGTAGATAATACTGAGCTAGATGGATCAATGGTCTGACTGGATATGGTAACTTCCTATGTGATAATAATGCATTGTTCAAGAGCCTAAAAACAAAGTAATGTACAGTACATTAGGGGTGTGCATTTTGGACTTCTTCTATTTCAGCTTTGGCCGAATCTGAATCCCCCCACCCCCAATTTGGGGAGGGTCCAAAACGGACCCTCCTGAAACCCCCAATTTTTGGTTTTGTAGCCAACTTGCTCCGAAACTGAATCTGAATTGTGGGCTGCAATCTAATCCACCCGCCAGCACCACTTTCCCCCTCCCTTCTGCCCCAGTCTGTTCCCCGTTGCTCTCTGTTCTCCGTTCCCCATCTTCTGTTCCCCATTGCTCTGTTCTCTGTTCCCCGCCTTGCACCTTCTATTCTCCTTCCCATCCCCAGTCCAGCCCTGTCCTCCTCCCGCCACTGGCAGCTTTCCCTCCCCGGCATTTTCACCCGCCTGCCTCACCACCGCCGCCTCCATTACCGGCCATCTTCTCCGCCGCATCCCATCGTGACTGCTGCTGTGACTGTGCCCGCCTCCACCGCCAGCAAAAGTGGAGTCTCTCAGCCAGCAAACTCCCTCCTTGCCACTCCAGAAAGAAACTCCCTGCTGCATACAGCCCTGCTTCCACCCTGAAGGGTGGGAAATTCAAAGAGACATCAGAAGAGGAGGAACTAAAGGGAGATTTCATCACTAGAGAGACTTGCCAATTGCAAAATGGAGGGGCTGAAACTACAAATCTTGCAGAGCTGAAACAGGGGAGGATTCGTTTTGGCTCCAAAACAGTTTGGATTGGCCATTGGGTGATTCATTCTGTCCACAAATCACCTGAAACGGCCAATTTCAGGCACAAATCATTTCAGGTACAAATTGTTTTGCACATTCCTACAGTATATAACATAAATTTAATAAAGCAAACATCCTGCCAGCCTAAAGCCTACAATCCAAACCAACAACCACATGAGAAGAAGGAAGGAAGGAAGGACAATGGAGGAAGAGATATAGTAGAAGTGTTAGGGATGGGGCCATAGCTCAGTGGTAAAGTATCTGCTTTGCATACAGAAGATCCCAGGTTCACTCACTGGCATCTCCAGGTAGGGCTGGGAAAGGGGCGTAGCTAGGGGAGAGTTCAGCCCTTTCTCTGGTGGCCCTAGAAGTGAGGGAGATAATGAAGAAGATAGGGAGTAGTGGAGCTGGGGTAACCTCAGGAGCTTGGGGGCCCAGGTTCTTTGAACCCATCCGCTCAATTATAGCTACACCCCTGGCTAGGAAAGTCTCATGCCTGAAATCTTGGAGAGCTGCTGCCAGTCAGTGTAGACAATACTGAGCTAGATGGACCAATGATCTGACTTAATAGATGGCAGCTTCTTATGTTTCTGTGTCAAAGATCACATTTAAATTCTAGCACATGGAGCATGAGATATAGAAACACCATCAGGCATGGATAAATGAAATGAATTAAAGAAGAAACTTAAGAAAAACAAGATAGAGAAGATCAACTTTAAAAAGCAAGAAAACATCCAAGAAGCAGCAGCAGCAAGATAGTCAGAAATAGTTGTAATTGAAGATATAGTAAGATCTGGAATTTTTTTTAAAAAAATGGTTCCTTTTCTTAAAATCATTTTAATCATCAGTATAGAACTGATCAGTAATACAAAATTGATTAGAGGTTCAACTGGCAAAAGATAAGAGAAAAAAGAAGGGACCCTGATACAGAACCCTGTGGGACACCAGCAGATGGAGACAATGAAGCAAAGGAAGATTTATTAATAAAATCACAGTAGGTGATGGCTGGATAGATAAAAAGAAAACCATGCAAGACCAAGATCCCCAAAGCCAAGTATATTCAAAACTACAATGAATACCATGCTCACTGGTATCAAAAGCAGAGGAAAGGTCCAACAACAAGAGATCTGAGGAGGAGAATAGTAACAGATAGTAAAGTTGCTGCAGTAAAAGATGAAATCCAGAATGAAAAAGAGAAAAGCAGAAATAATGAGAAGAAATTTATTCTAGATGCCATTAGCATGTAGTCAGTGACAACAGAAAGGCATTTCACAAATGTTCAATGAGAGACAGATCCTGGTTTTTTCATGTTTTAGGGCTGAGTCATAGATGAGGCAACCCTACCAGATGATGTACTGTGGATCATTCCCCAGAGTCTAGTAACTTCACACAACATACCCAGAAATATCTTGTAGAGACTGAGGATGATGGAGGATAGGATCACATCACATTTACCTCTGCACATTCATGTCAAGCTGTGAGAACACAGCCTACATGCATATGCTTGTATGTGTGTAGAACTCGACTCAATCAGGGGCTCTCAGTTTTGCAGGTCCCTGATCATATAAATAGATCCTACCTGGAGATACAAATTGCACATGTACTGTACATGTATAGGTGATAAGCTCAGGGTTGAGCCAGCTGGCACTATTCTGTTTTCCAATCCTGCAAACATACTTCTGGATGACACTTCCTATTTAGTGTATGTCCAAGGCAATAATATCCCCAAAGGCA
This sequence comes from Hemicordylus capensis, assembly GCF_027244095.1. Lineage (NCBI taxonomy): Eukaryota > Metazoa > Chordata > Lepidosauria > Squamata > Cordylidae > Hemicordylus > Hemicordylus capensis. The sequence goes on from NC_069660.1 coordinate 121,429,704, forward strand.
ACTAATGATATGGTTTGTTCACACTGGGTTTGTTATCTGAGCACTAAACTGTCCAATGTGCAGAAAGGGTGCAGAAGAGGGCAACCAAGATGATCAGTGGCCTGGGGCACCTTCCTTATGAGCCAAGGCTACAGCATCTGGGGAACTTTAGTTTGGAAAAGAGGCGACAACAGAGATACATGATTGAGGTGTCCATTTTTAGAGAGGAGGAATTCTCCAATTCTCCAGAGGAGAGCTAGTCTTGTGGTAGCAAGAAGTGTGAGCACTGTAAGTTATTCCCCTCAGGGAATGGAGCTGCTCTGGGAAGAGCATCTAGGTTCCAAGTTCCCTCCCTGGTTTCTCCAAGATAGGGCTGAGAGAGACTCCTGCTTGCAACCTTGGAGAAGCCGCTGTCAGTCTGTGAAGACAATACTGAGCAAGATAGACCAATGGTCTGACTCAGTATATGGCCGCTTCCTATGTTCTTATGTTCCAATTAACCTTCCCCACCCTCACACTAAATTACAGGCACAGGCATATCCTCAGAGTTGGGGGGGAGGGAAGTATATTCATTCCACTCCTTCGCCTTTCTCCCCTTCCGGCTGCCCTGTCAGCTCTTTGACCTTGGGGAACACTGCCAACAACTCACATAGCCTTACCTTGCTCCTTTGCAATGCCAGGTTGGTCCAAAATAAACCTGAAGTCATCCATGATTTGATTATGGATGAAGGGGCCGACCTGATGTGCATCACCGAGACTTGGTTGGGGGAGGCTGGTGGCCCAGTCTGGTTCCAGCTTCTTCCTCCAGGTTATTCTGTAGAGTAGCAGGTGAGGGGACATGGGCAGGGAGGTGGAGTGGCTGTGGTCTATAAGGATAACATCTCCCTTACCAGGGTCCCTGTTAGGGTATCAGACCCTATTGAATGTGTGTACCTAAGTTTGGTGACCGGGGATAGATTGGGACTTCTGTTGGTGTACCGATAGCCCCACTGCCCAATGGAATCCCTTACTGAGCTCATGGACTTGGTTGCGGAACTTGGGTTGGAGTCTCACAGACTTCTGGTACTGGGGGACTTCAATGTTCGTTTGGGGACCAACTTGTCCGGGGCAGCTCAGGAGTTCATAGCAGCCATGACAACTATGGGCCTATACCAAGAGGTCTCTGGATCGATGCATATTGCAGGTCACACACTTGATTTGGTCTTTTATTCTGACCAGGGTGGTGTTCCATGGGTGGGGACTCCTGTGATATCCCCATTGTCATGGACGGATCACCATCTGGTTAAGGTTGGACTTACAACCATCTCCCACCTCCGCGAGGCCAAGGGGCCTATTAGAATGGTCCGCCAAAAGAGGTTATTGGATCTGGTAGGATTCCAAGAAGCCTTGGAGGGATTCAATGCTGGCTCTGCAGGTGATCCTGTTGATGGCCTGGTTGAGAACTGGAACAACTTGCTCACCAGGGCAGTAGACGAGATTGCTCCTAAGCGTCCCCTCCGACCTGCTTCAAAATTGGCCCCTTGGTATATGGAAGATCGACGGGGGCTGAAGCGGCAAGGTAGGCGACTGGCGTGCAAGTGGAGAAAGACTCGACTCGAATCTGACATATTACGACATGGAGCACATCTAAAGATCTATGCTCAGGCAATAAGTGCAGCAAAGAAGCAGTTCTTTTCTGCCCGTATTGCCGCTGCGAGTTCACGTCCGGCGGAGTTGTTCAGGGTTGTGAGGGGACTAGTATCTGCCCCCCCCCCCTTGAACCAGAATTTGGAATCATCAGTTACCCGCTGCGATGTGAAAAATGAGAATTTTTCGCAGATAAAATCTCTCGGATTCGGGCCGACTTAGATGGAGAATCCACAATTAATTTGCTGTCTGAACTGGAGGTGTCCAACAATTCCTCTTATGTGATTCAACTGGATCAGTTTTATTTTGTGACTCCTAAGGATGTGGACAAGCTGCTTGGGGCAATGAGGCCTACCACTTGTTCTCTTGACCCTTGTCCAACATGGCTTGTTCAGTCTAGCAGGGAGGCTGTTGTAGGCGGCCTGGTGGAAATAAAAAATGCTTCTCTGAGGGGGGGCAGGATGCATCCTTGTCTTAAGGAGGTAATTATTAGACCTCTTCTAAAGAAGCCTGCATTAGATCCCTCGGAGTTGAGAAATTATAGGCCAGTTTCCAATCTCCCATGGCTGGGCAAGGTAATTGAGAGGGTGGTAGACTCTCAGCTCGTCGTTCTTGGAGGAAACTGATTATCTAGACCCATTTCAAACTGGCTTTTGAGTGGGCTATGGGGTGGATACTGCCTTGGTGGGCCTGATGGATGATCTCCAATTGGGAATTGACAGAGGAAGTGTGACTCTGTTGGTCCTTTTGGATCTCTCAGTAGCTTTCAATACTATTGACCATAGTATCCTTCTGGAATGGCTGATGGTATTGGGGGTGGGAGGCACTGTTGTGCAGTGGTTCTGCTCCTTCCTCTCGGACAGATTTCAGATGGTGTCAATTGGAGATTGTTGCTCTTCAAAATCTGAGCTTAAGTATGGTGTCCCTCAAGACTCCATACTCTCTCCAATGCTTTTTAACATCTACATGAAACTGCTGGAAGAGATCATCAGGGGATTTGGAGCTGGATGTTACCAGTATGCTGATGACACCCAGATCTACTTCTCCATGTCAACCTCTTCAGGAGTTGACATATCCTCCCTAAATGCCTGCCTGGAAGAAGTAATGGGCTGGATGAGGGAGAATAAACTGAAGCTGAATCCAGATAAGACGGAGGTACTTATTGTGCGGGGTCAGAACTCCAGAGACGATTTTGGTCTGCCTGTTCTAGATGGGGTCACACTTTCCCAAAAGGAACAGGTTTGAAGTCTGGGAGTACTTCTGGATTCACACCTCTCCCTGGTTTCTCAGGTTGAGGTGGTGGCCAGGGGTGCTTTTTATCAGTTCCGGCTGATACGCCAGCTGCGCCTGTTTCTCGAGATCAATGACCTCAAAACTGTGGTACATCTGTTGGTAACCTCTAGACTGAACTTTTGTAATGCGCTCCACGTGGGGCTGCCTTTGTACGTAGTCCGGGAACTTCAGTTGGTTCAGAATGCGGCAGCCAGGTTGGTCTCTGGGTCATGTTAGAGAGATCACATTACTCCTCTGTTGATGGAGCTACACTGGCTGCCAATAGGTTTCCGGGCAAAATATAAGTGCTAGTTATAACTTACAAAGCCCTAAACGGCTTAGGCCCTGGGTATATAAGAGAACGTCTTCTTCGCTATGTGCCCCACCTCCCATAGAGGTCACTTGAGGAGGTCCGTTTCCAGTTGCCGCCAACCCGTTTGGTGGCTACACAGAGACGGGCCTTCTCAGCTGCTGCCCCAAGATTGTTGAATATGCTCCCTACTAAGATATGAGCCTCCAAATCTCTGGCAATTTTTAAGAAACTTCTGAAAACACATCTCTTCAACCAAGCTTTCTCAGCTTTTTAAAACTCGTTTTTAAATTGTTTTGGCTATTTAATTGGTGTTTTATGATGTTTTAATTGTTAATTATTTTATGCAGTTTATAATGTTTGTTTTAATTGTTAATTGCTTTTAATGGTGTTTTAATGTAAATTGCCCTGATCCTTTTGGAAGGGCGGTATAAATTTTTTCACAACAACAACAACAACAACAACAACAACAACAGTCTGTGCTCCTCTCCGGGAGTCCACTGAACCAAAAAAACCCATCCCTGCTGATTGTCTCATCTTTGGCAGCCCCTGCATTTAATAAAGCCCAACATTTAGGACACTCCACTCTGCTTCCAGCTTGCTCTTTCTCCCCCGGCCAGGCAAGTGGATGCACCACCCAATGCCTGGCCTCCCAAGGGGCCTTTTCCTCCAACTCCACCCCATTCACTAGCATTTCCACACAGGGCTGCAGCTGTGGGGCCAACATCGTCATTACTCCATCTCCACCACTCTGCTGCCTCTTGGGCTGCACCCTCCCGTCCCCCAGGAGCTGTTGCCTGCCTCTCCATGCCCTTCCTGGCTTAAGCAAGGGAATTGCTGGGGTTGTCCCAGCAACTGGAGCCCTCTGCCTTTCTCAGCACACCACTGCTTGACCGGGTAAACAACCCTGTCTCACGGAGGAGGGTAGGGAAGCCCAACAGAGGTGTATAAAAGTACGCATGGAGTAGAGAGAGTGGATAGAGAAATATTTTTCTCCCTCTCTCACAACACTAGAACCAGGAGCCATCCCATGAAACTGAAGGCCAAGAAATTTTGGACTGACAAAAGGAAGTATTTTTTGAAACATCGCACAATTAATGTATGGAATTCTCTTCCATGGGATGTGGTGATGGTCAATAGCTTGGATGGCTTTAAAAGTGGCTTAGACAAATTCATGGAGGACAGGTCTATCAATGGCTACTAATCTGGAGGCTATAGGCCACCTCCAGCCTCAGAGGCAAGATGCTGCTGAATACCAGTTGCAGGGGAGCAACAGCAGGAGAGATGGCATGCCCTCACGTCTTGACTGTGGGCTTTCCAGAGGCATCTGACGGGCCACTGTGTTAGAAAAGATGCTGGACTAAATAGATCTTGGGTCTGATCCAGCAGGGCTGTTCTTATGTTCTTAAGAGTGCCTTGTTCATATTTGCCTGCAGTTCCTCATTGTGGTAATTTAGGTGCTAGCATTTGACTAGGATTCTTAATTAACTCAGTTTCTCACACAGAACACACAAAGCTAGATTTGCCACAGAGGCTTCCTAAGAACAAAGCAGGACTGCACACTTATGAGTCACCTTGGCAAATTCAATCCAAATACATATTGTGAGTAACCCACCAGATACACACTTGGCAACTTCCCTGTTTTCATAGTTCAAGGCAGTAGTGAAAGCAGAAAGTTTACTAAGACTTTAGTGGGCTGCCATAAATGACTGGTGTTTGGTTTGTTTGTTTGTTTGAGTGATTAAGTGCCATCAAGTCGGTGTTGACTCTTAGCAACCACATAGCTTGGCCTTTAAGGTCTCTCAGTGGTGCATTCATTATTGTCGTAATCAAGTCCACCCACCTTGCTTCTGGTCATCCTCTTCTTCTCTTTCCTTCAACCTTCCCAACATTATGGACTTCTCAAGAGAGCTGGGTTTTTGCAGAATGTGTCCGAAGTATGTTAGTTTGAGCCTGGTCATTTGTGCCTCAAGTGAAAATTCTGGAGTGATTTGTTCTATGATCCATTTGTTTGTTTCCTTGGCTGTCCATGGTATCTTCAAAAGTCTTCTCCAGCACCAAAGTTCAAAAGCCAGTCACATATTGTGCAGGTCATTCTTACCATGGACCCACTCTTGACCAGTGAGTCACAATCTGATCATGACTCAGCACCAGGCCCTGACACTGTGGGCCAGAAACCTGGGGGAATTCCAGAGCTGAAGCCCCTCAAGACAGAACCTGTAGAGCCTGAATCCTTCAAAGTGACACCCTTGAAACCCGAGCCACCAGGGTAAACCAGCTCCTCCCCTTCCATCATTTCCCCTGATATCTGCATGTCAGCACCAGTGACAGCTGAGGCAAGAGGAAGGTGAGGAGTGCCAGACTCCAGACCAGAGGGCTTCCCTTTAAGACTGATGTTTTCTAGGCAGGAAGGCAGAGCCCAGTTTAAGATATTTAAGAGCTCAGTCTGCTTCTGGCTATTGTTGGATTAATGTGTCACATGGAGCCTTCCCAACCAACCCCAACTTGCCACCTTGCCTCAGTAGCTGCCTGACCTTGTGGGCTCTGTACAGTGTGGTGAAAATCATTTGAACACATTCTCTGCCCTGTAACTATTGGAAGTGTATCCTATTTAGGACGTTTGCTCTGGGTAGAATGAAGGTGGGTAACAGGCCCCGATTCAGTGCCTGAAGCAAGCCTACATGCATATGACTGATTCAGACATTGAAACAAGCATGTGTAGATTAGGGGCTGCTCCACTCACATGAAGTTATTCACCCCAAAATGAGCATCTGAAAAGAACTTCTGCCTTTATCCTAAAATGTTATAATTAAGGAAAGACCAGGATTAGAGCACAGGCATTCAAATCTCTGCAAAGTTCAGAGAGAGCAGTATAAAAAACCTAATTCACACTTAGTGAAGTGCAAATTGATTGGAATTAAATAGCTCTTACTCAAAGAGGCTGAGTTCAAGTTTCAGGTGAGACTGGTTGGAAGGCTTGCGGCTCATAAGTAAGTGTGAACAAGTCACTAGCTGTTCGCTAAAAGATGGATATTACAGTACTTCAGATCACTGGGTGTGGGGTGGTTAGGCCACTGTGGGAAGACTTAATATCTCCATGCTTTTTTAGTTACTTTGCTGGGAGATTTAATGTCTCCCTGCTTACTGCAAGATAGTGACACTGCAACTTTGTAAAGGAAGCTGTGAGTGCTTACTACAGTATTTATTATTTATATACCACCTATCCAAAAATGGCTCAGGGCAGTTGGCAGTCCAAAACACAACCACTTAATATCAACATAAAACACATTAAATACCATTAAAACCATTTAAATGCCATCAAAAGCCAAGCTTTAAAAGTAGAGACCTCTTATTCCCACAGTTCTATAATCTAGGGCGGGCTGCTGAGAAAGCCCAACTCCAACTTGCCACCAGACAAACTGGTGGCACCCGAAGAGATAAACTCTGATGATAATCTTAACGAGCAGTGGAGATCTTTCAGAAAATGGCCTTCTCTCTGTAACCAGGACCTAAGCCATTCAAGCATGGAAACATTGAGGCGATTCATACAATCAACAAAAAGCGGGCTAAGGGAGCCTAGCCCACTTTTTGTTGATCGTCTGCTGCCACGGGAGTGGCGCGGCTCCCGGCAGCAAATAGCTCCCACTATTTCCCCCTCCCCTTAGCCAAGGTTAGTGGAGCAAGCGCTCCGCTAACCCGTTTTTTAAAATTCTGAGATCCTGTGGCGTGGCTCCACACCACAGCAACTCACGAGGAGACCCCTGGCGGGGAGGCTAAATGCAGCCTCCTGGCTTGGGGGTGTCTCCAGCATGCCCTGTGTACTCACACAGGGCATACTGGAGCGTCTGGGGGCCGCGCAGCCCCCGAACTCCCCAGCCCCCACCGGCTCCGTAACGGAGCCAGCAGTCATGTTGGTGGCTGGTTCGGCTGCCCACATCTGACTGATGGGTCATCTGCGAGGAGAGCAGGCTAAGCCTGCTCTCCTCGCAAACCCCATCTTGACGGTTCCCACTGATCGTGGCAACTGCCTCATCAAGTCCCCCAACAAACTAACTCCAGTTCCTCTGCTATGAAAGTGAGGCTGTTGTCACAAGCATCCAAGACCAGGCCAGGGCAGCTAAGCCCAGGCTTGGCTGCCCGTGAGAACCGCCAGGAGCTGCGAGACTCCTGGCAGTGCCATGGCAGCAAACCCGCCTAGGGAGCCTGCCAGTTAGCTGAAGTTAAGGGTGCAAGTCAGCTAACTGCACCCAGGCTAACAACTAAAACTTGTGCAATACATTGTGGGATCTCTGGGGGCCATGAGGATGCATCCCGGTCCCTGCACCTCCATGCTGCCTGGGGCAGCAGAATGTCTGGGTGTGTGATCCGTGTGCCCAGACCCAGCACCAGGATTGTCTGTGGGGAAGGCAAACTTCTGCAGTCTTTACCGCTGCCTACTGGCAAGCCCACTCAGGCGATCATGAGAAAGGACTCAGTCGTGCAAAATGCAAAGCAGTGATGCAAAATTCAAATTCATTCATTTTTTTCAAATATTTTTACACTCCTTTTTATCCATGCTAACTTTTAAGTCAGCCAACAACCAAACACTCAGTTATGAAAAGAAATAAAAATTATCATTACACACACACACACACAGAGCAAAATTCAGAAAAAGCACCTGAACTAGAAGGAAATCCCAATAAGAGGATGAAATAAATGATCAGCTATTCTACTCAGGCCAAAAACTTGCTGAAATAATAGTGATTTGACCTTGCATCCAGAGATCTAAGGAGCCAACTGGAATTCTAGGGCAAGAAATTCCTATGCATAACAGTACTACAATAAGATGTTTGAAACCTGACCCAATCAAAAGAGGGCATCTCTGATCTTGGCACAAAGGTGTTGGGGCATAAGACCCACAAGAAGTTCAGGTGGATCCAGGCTACGGGGCCTTGATATGTGAAAGGAGACTGCATTGTGTCAAGAAGTCCATTTACTGTCCAACAGAAGCAGGCTTTAGTAGAATGCTGGCAATTTGCTCCTTCTCTGAAACTAAATAACTCCCATTGCACAATGCATTCCAGAGAAAGAGATGCATAATTTTTATTCTTCTTCCAAACTCAGCCCATTTGCAAATCAGTATCATATTTCACAGAACTCTGGAATCATTTCTTGATTAAGATGTTGTGCTGTCATCCATCACTACTTACACACCCAGACATTCCAACACCCACCACATTCTTCTTGGATGATGAAACTGTAGTTCTACAACAAACAACAACAACAACCACCACCTAGCAAACAGGTACATGGCAGGGCTTGATGGGGGAAAAGAACATATGCATGCTCCCCCCCCCATTCTTTGCAAGTATTTGGAGTTGGCTTATTATCTTGAGTGAGCTGGATGGTTTTGTACAAACACCTTGAAGAGGCTGAGCAACTCTGTTTGTATACTAAGTAAATATTTTATTTATTCATCTATTCTCTCCTTGTGGCACACCATATTTTGAATGTCAAGGGTTCATTTCTAAGAGAATTGATGTGCAGCAAATTAAACTGGTGGTGCATGTAGGATCCTGCCTTAGGAACATGGAACCACACATGACGATCTTCAGAGTTCTGCATTAAAATTATTGCTGTGGTCTTCTGTAAATATTACCATTGGTAATCACCTTAACAGTTTTCTGTCTCTTTCCTATCTAGATCATAATGAAAAGGATGAAGCTTTGTTCACGAATGTTCTTCCTTTTAAGTGGATTTAATGACTTCACATTTTGTAATTTACTTGAGCCCTGGCGGTTTATTAAAACAGAGCATTTAATTGACCCACATACCTGTGTCACAGGGCTGTTGTGAAGATTCATAATGAGATGTTTGCAAAGTGGGTTTTTATAAGTGAAAAGTGCTAAGTATTCTTATTACAGCACAATATAGATCACAGAAGACAAGTGAATTAGCACTAGGGATTAGTCCTTATATGGGAAAACATACTACAGGCAAAGTATTATAGCAGTTATTTTTCTTAGATCCAGCACTTCATTAACTACCACATAGGGTTATAAAGCTCTACAAAAGCCTAACTATGCAAAGTTTATAATCACAACAGGAAAAAAAATGTTTTGCTTGTGTGCAGAGTCTTTAAGGTCACACAGCGTTCTTGTAGCTCACTGAAGCTAAACACTTCACATGGGGATACAATTGCCTGCTTTGGCTTTTCAGAATTAAATCTTGTAACAAGGAAGCAGCTGTCCATGAAAAAACACTGAGTACCACTGGCCTCACTGGGACATATCCTCAGCCTGAGAACAAACACACACACACACACACACACACACACACACACACACACACACTTTATATAAGCTAAAATGAAACCTAAGGGAGACACCAGCAATAGCAACTGGGAGGAACTCTTGCTGGGTTGAACAGTGACAGTTGCTCTGCCCTTGCTAAACGTAAGAGAGTCACCACTTTTAAAGATGCCACTTTGCCCAGTTAGCAGGTTTTGTTAACTAAGATTTTGCATTTTCAAATCTTTGATCCGTGCGGTCTGAATTGATTTCTGTTTTCTGTTCTCAAGTCTTGGCTGCTGTGGGGCATTCTGTCCTTCATAATATGACGTTGCAATATGTAGAAAAATATATTGGCTTGTATCCAAATCATGAGCATAAGGGGGGTGGGGGAAATATGTTGCCCATTGTGATATGGTGTTGCAACTGAAACCTTTCCAGGTTTAGATTCAAGAGTGACTGGCAGGAGCAAGTCCATGACTTTTAAATCACAACACAATCAAAGTGCTAGAGTATCCCATAAAGCACCCATTCAGTGTTGGATTGCATCTAGATTTCTGTCATAAAGCCATGCCACATGTATGGGCTACTCTATGGGATAAAATACATGATGCAGTCACCCAGACAACTTAAACAGATAACTTATGAATTGAACAGGTTGCACAGATATATTAAAAATGGAACTTAAAGAGAACTTTGCTTCCACTTCTGCTAATAAAATAATCTGTCTGGTTTGCATTATCTTCTCTTTACCTTACAAGGGTCCTGCAAGCCTGATGGTTCTGGAGATGGAAAGATCTAGTTTCTTTACACTTCTGGTACAAGCCTTGCATACATCTGGTTGAAATTATTTGCTACCTTCTTTAGGGAGGGTGCGTGTGCAACCTGACCCATCCAGCAAGGCCAGATGCTTTGTAATCCAATTAACATAGTTCCTGTTGAAAACTTCCTGCTCTTTTTCTAAGGAACACTCACCCATTGGTTGAAAAGCTAGCCTGGATACTTCATATGTTATTTCAGATTTTGGTTTTATTGGTGCTTTAAACATCTGCACCTCAATAAGAGGTCTGCAAAACCTGTCAGTTTTAACGTCCATCATTTTGAACCTTCGTTCAATGCTCTCACTTGCCCTGTGAGATTAACAAGGCCTCTAAAATTCTGATTCACCTAGATTCTTATAGAGTCTTTGCAAAAAGCTGTTTATGTGTGAATTTATAAGGTGAGAAGACACAGACAAAGATGGAAGCAGTGCAGGCTCCCAGACTCTAACAAGCAGTAAGAAACTGAGTCTGCTGTTTGCTTCTAGAAAAATGTATAATCTATGGAGTTATCTTCCATGGGATCTTAATCTATGGAATTTTCTGCCATGGAGTGTGGTCATGGCCGCCAGCTTGGATGGCTTTAAAAGGGGCTTAGATAAATTCATGGAGGACAGGTCTGTCAATATATAAAGGTGAACCATGGTATCTTTCTGTTCCACTACAACTGTGGATAATGGAGCCATGGATACCTAGTCATTGTGTCAATGGGACTCAGGGTGGGAGGGAGGTTTAAAATGGCTGGAAAAGAGCAAAATAAGAGAAACAAAGTGCTGTAGGTCCCTCTGCAGGTCCCCAGATATCCAGGGATGCCCACAAAAGGCGATTGTGCCTTTGTGTGTATCTGTGTGTGCAAAAACTGTGATTATTAATTTTATTTTTATTTATTGTTGGATTTATATACCACCTTTCATTTAAAACAATCTCAGGGTGGTTAATTTCCTTTTTAAAAAAATCCCTTTTTGACCATTATTTCCTGCATATGCTGAGGTCAGGTATCAATTACCCAACTGTGGATACGCCAAACACAGATGTTGGATCCGTTTTTCTAGATGTTCTTCTAGAACCTAAGATAAGTTCAGCTTCAATTTCTCTGGCTCATGTCTGCAGCCTCATCTTGATTTACAAAAGTATCTCATACAGTGTTCTCTCTCATTCTTTTCATCAGTGTGTGGAATGAGTTATGTTCTGGGTGGCAGTATCGAGGCAGTGTGTGTGCACACGCATTCAGAGTGGAGTCTTCCTGATTCAACATGAGCGGGATCTAAACTGACAGAGCGGACATTTTAAAAAACGTGAGTGTGCATGTGTGTATGCCTTAGAGGGAACACTGATCTCATATGCATCTCTTGTGGAGGGCCAGGCTTAAAGGATTGTTTTCATAAGATAGCTCCACTTGAGCCCTAATCACATGTTATGTTCAACACAGGTACAATCTCTGTACAGGAGGCACATGTACTATTATACACATGATCTGCTTGGATTGTGCCTACTGTTCCTTCTAAGGCATGTGCATGTGAATGCAGACACAAGCTTGTTTTAATGTCTGCTCAGTTAATTTTAGCTCCTGCTCAGGCTGAATCAGGAAGGCCCCACTCTGAATGCAGGTGCACACATACTGCCTTGATACTGCCACCCAGAACAACACTCATTCTGTGTACAGATGAAAAATATTAGAGGGAACACTGATTGTGGCCCTTAATCAGTCAGTATGATTCTCCATGCTAGGAGTGGTGCCTCCAGAACACAATATTTCATGGCTGATCTTGCTGGGTCATTACAGGTACATTCCAATACAATCTATTTTATTTGTTTTAAACCACATTTAATGGCATAATCTGTTAATCAAAAGAGATTAAGCCATTATATATGGTTTATAACAAAGACTGTCCCAAGACTTCTTCATAGATGTTTACTACATACTGCTCCCTCTTTCCTCCACAGAAGAAATGATGTACCACCACTTTACATAAATAACATCCAGATGAATAATCATGATGGCACCTAAGATAGATACATCCAGTGAGGGAAACGTTCTAGAGGAGAACAAACCCTTGAGCGATTCCCTTGTAATGCTTTTACCTGCAACTGTCACTATGATTGTTTCAGTTGATGCACCTGTGAAAGGGGCTTTTGATGGCCAAAGTGCTGTTTGAATTAGTGAAGTACACAGTGAAGAGCAAAAGGCCTTTTGTCAGGTATTGTGAACATGCAGCTAATGAACGTAGGAATCAAAGGTCGGCCTTTTGGGATGTACACAACATTTGCACCCTGAACTTCAGTACGCATCAATGTGTGTGTTGACATCAGCATGATGTTGCACGGGGCACTACTATTGGCATGGACTTCTATGCCAAAAATAAAGCACGTCATAGGATTTTGCTTGTAGAAAGGTGATTTTTAAAAATGTGAGAGTAGCGCTTTGGATAATTAGAAGCATTTTGGCCAGTAAGAACATACTCAACATCTAAAGTGAACCGCTGACTGAGTGAATGGTGGTCAACCACTAGAAATGGTGACTACAGCCCTACTCAGACATTATGTTGTACCTACATGCCAATATCTGCACATATACACATGGTTTTTTGTGTAAATGACTACACAGTACCTGCATTCATTTAAAAAGTGAACCTGGGTACAGAGCCCTTGAAATGCAGGGGACAGACAAAAAGTGTACTACTGTATGTGTGATGAACATAATGTGTGAATATGTGTATACCGATCTGTATGTGCACACACGGTACACAGACTGTGTGTGTATTCAACATAATATGTGAACAGGGCTTATATTTGTGAATGAGTTTGACAGTTTGTCCAAGCAAGTGACCTAGGTGTAGTCTGGACTGCTTGCCTTAGACAGGAAAAGCACTGGGTATAATGGCCCTCAGTCTCAGTCTACAGCACCACATTTGCTCTTACCTGCGCTCTTAATAATGACATCGGATAATATTATCAGAACTTCCATCAGCAGAGCCGACAAAATAACAGGCATCATCAGTTCATCGTTACAGACATTTTGTCACACATAATCATCATTTGCATTCCCTGCATTTCACAGACAACATGGCAGAAGTCCTTACAAGAAGTCCTTACAAGCCCTTACCTCTGCAAGCTCTGTGAAGTCCCATTGGAAGAGGCCATAGCTCACTGATAGCACATGCATTGCATGCAAGTCCCAGGTTCAATTCCTGGCATCTCCAGGTAGGACTGGGAAATGCCCCTGCCTGAAACTCTGGGAAGCTGCTGACAGCCAGCATAGAGAACCTTGAGTTCTATAGGCCAGGGATTCTCAATGTTGGTCCCTAGATGTTATTGGACTTCAACTCCCATAATCCCCAACCAAGGGCTACTGGGGCTAGGGATTATGGGAGTTGAAGTCCAAGAACATCTGGGGACCCAACATTGAGAATCCCTGCTATAGGCCAGTGATCTGATTCCATTTAAGGCAGCTTTATTTGTTCCTACACCAGTTCTGTTATCCCAATATGAGAGATGGGGCTGAAAATAAAATATTATTCATGATTTTGTGACTGAGCTGACGTCAAACCAGGACTTTGTGCCCACAGCTCCTCCTCTTAATTACAATGCCAGACCATTTTTCTCACAGATTATACATTATTTCATTTTTCTCGTAGAATCAAGAGTTTTATGAGGCAACGATATGAGTCAAAAGCATGGGTAACTTACCTCAGCTGTACACACTTTACATTTTGGAGCGCCTTCAGCGTGAGGGCCCTGCAAGAAAAGTGGGCATTTAGTAACAAAACTGATCTTAAAAAATTGTACTGTTGAAGGGGAAAAAATGCACATATGAAAATGCATTAGCATCATCTGCTTGGCAGTATTAAGGACTCACAGGGCCAGATCTGTAATGAAAAATGAATGTTTTACAGTTCCATAATGCGGTTCACATGTGATAATTGGCACCATTCTTGCATTTTAATTTTTTCATTTTATGCTAATGCTCTTAATTAGTCCTCAAGTCAATAAGGCACAAAAAGATAATGGACAATCAGCTTAAAATAGGGGCTCGGGCCTGCAGAGTTTCTCTGAGCCTTGAAAAATAATCAAGTTTACGGTGTTTAACCTTCATTCTCAAAGAGAAAATGGATGACATCAGCTCTGGTGGGATAAAGCATTCAAAAGGTGTTGTTTCATTTTTGTTTTCGATACAAAACTGCAATATTGGTTACGCATTGGTTAGACCACTCCTAAAGAAGCCTTCCCTGGATCCCTTAGCAATAGATAGTTACGGGCCAATCTCCAGTCTCCCTTGGTTGGGCAAGGTGACTGAGAGGGTGGTGGCCAACCAGCTCCAGGCAGTCTTGGAGGAAACTGATTATCTAGACCCATTTCAAACTGGCTTTAGAGCTGGCTATGGAGTTGAGACAGCCTTGGTCAGCCTGATGGATGACCTTTACCAGGGAATCGAAAGAGGGTGTGTGACTCTGCTGGTTCTTCTGGATCTCTCGGCAGCGTTTGATGCCATCAACCATGGTATCCTTCTGGATCGCCTGAGGGAGCTGGGGATAGGGGGCACTGCTTTGCAGTGGTTCTGCTCCTATCTCTTGGGTAGATTCCAGATGGTGGAGCTTGGTAACAGTTGCTCCTCAAAATTGGAGCTGTTATATGGAGTCCCCTAGGGCTCCATTCTGTCACCAATGCTTTTCAATATCTGCATGAAACCGCTGGGTGAGGTCATCAGGAGATTTGGTGCTGGGTGTTATCAGTATGCTGATGACACCCAAATCTACTTCTCCTTTTCATCTTCAGGAAATGGCACTCATTCTCTAAATGCCTGCCTACAGGCAGTAATGGGCTGGATGAGGGATAACAAATTGAAACTGAATCCAAGCAAGACGGAGGTACTCATTGTAGAGGCTCAGAATCTGAGGGGTTAGTTAGATCTTCCTGTGCTGGATGGGGTTACACTCCCAGAAGGAGCAGGTGCAGAGCTTGGGAGTACTCCTGGACCCAGGCCTCACCCTGGTATCTCAGGTGGTGCTTTCTATCAGCTTCAGCTGATTCGACAGCTGCGCCCATTCCTTGAAGAGGATGACCTCAAAACAGTGGTGCCTCAGCTGGTAACCTCCTGGCCTGACTACTGCAATGCGCTCTACGTGGGGCTGCCTTTGTACGTAGTCCAGAAACTTCAGTTCATTCATAATGCAGCAGCCAGTTTGGTCTCTGGGGTAACCTGGAGATACCATATTATGCCTGTTTTGAAACAGTTACACTGGCTGCCAATATGTTTCCAGGCAAACTACAAAGTGCTGGTTATTACCTTTAAAGCCCTGAACAGCTTAGGTCCAAGTTATCTTAGGGAGCACCTTCTTCTACATGATCCACACCGCACTTTAAGGTCATCTGAGGAAGTCTGTCTCCAGTTACCACTGGTTCGTCTGGTGGTGACTCAGAGGCGGGCCTTCTCTGTAGCTGCTCCTGGGCTGTGGAATGCACTCCTGGCAGAAATCCGTAATTTGAGATCATTACTGTCCTTCAGGAGATCCCTTAAAACCTATCTCTTTGGCCTGGCCTTCCAGTTTTTTTAAATGATTGACAAACTGTTGTAAATTGTTTAAAATTGCTGCCCTGGTTCTCCAGGGTTTTTTAGCTGTTTGAATTGTTTAATTGGTTTTATTCTGTTTTATAGTTTGATTTTAACTGTTAACTTGTTTTAATTGTTATTACCTTGTTATAAACTGCCCTGAGCCATTTTGGAAGGGCGGTATATAAATCGAATAGATAGGTAGATAGATAGATAGATAGATAGATATTATTCAGTAATCATGGGATCCTGCACTAGCACCACAAAAATGAATGAAGCTTGTGCAGCAGCAGTGCCCAGTGTTCATTGTGCCTGATGGTTCCAGAAAACGAATTCATGAATGGAGGACACCAAGAGGTGTCATACGTAATGGGATACCAAATTTTCCCTCAACTCTGGTTTCTAAAACTGAACATCTGAACCTGTGGAAATTCAGTTTGCGGAGGAAAGCGACACCCGGTTTCCCTTGCCAAACTTCACTCTGAACCTTTTGCAAACTCCATTTCTGTGGTGCCAGAATTGCATATGAACACTGGCACCGCAGTTAGGGCCCCAAAGAGCTGGAGTTGGGCCCCACGGAGATGGGTCCTACAGAGTTGAGCCCCACGGAACCAGAGGAAACTCCAGCCCAGTTGGCTGTGCGGGCTGTCCTTCTGTGAAAAAGGAAACCCACACAGCCAGCCCACCGCTTCTTTGCAGTCTTGCAGTCTCAACTGCAGAGAGATGCTCTCTAAACATGATGGGAGAGCCAGGGTGGGGGTGGACGGGTCAATTGGACCTGCGGTTCCATGTTACATATGAACCAGGCCAGACTATTATCATGTCATCACAGGTACATGACAGTCCTAGACACGTTAAATCAGTGCTACTCTAGCAATATCTACTAACCTAACTTGATTTCCTTCACTTTTGTGGGCTTAGGTTCAGACAACATCTACTGTATAGTGCATAGGTAAAGGTAAAGTGTCCCAGTTGAGCCCTGTGGTTGTCTTTGGTAGAATACAGGAGGGGTTTACCACTGCCATCTCCCGTGCAGTGAGATGATGCCTTTCCACATCTTCCTATATTGCTGCTGCCTGATATAGGTGTTTCCCATAGTCTGGGAAACATACCAGCGTGGATTCAAACCCGCAGACTCTGGCTTGATAATCAAGTCATTTCCACACTAGGGCTTTCAGAGGCATTTATCTCTGGAATATTAGAGCCAAAGCTATGCTATCTAAAATTGAGATTTTGCTTGCCACATCAACGTGTCAAACGATGGGACATCCTGGAGCAAGGATAGAAAGAACCATGCAGTTACTTCTCAGTGCACTAGGGCTTGTAGTTTGCATAGGGTTCAATGAAATAAAACCAAAAGTGTCACTGGTCATGCCTAAGACAAGGCCATGGGCTTGCATCAAGCAGCTATTCATATATCAGCCATTGGTTGTTCTATAGGATTTTGCAGAGCTGTAGTAATCCAAAGCTAGGATGTATTTAAGGACTGTGGGATATATTCTATAAAATACAACGATATCTGAAATGTTCAGAAGGAGGCTAAAATTAGTATTATTTATTTATTATTTATTTGATTTATATACCGTCTGACTCCAAAGGCTCTAGGTGGTCAAGAAAGCCCACACAACCAGCTCCCCCACCTCTCTGCAGTCTTGCTACACATACAACATATTTGTTGTATGTATATAAGAAAGGTGTAGGCCATCAAACATTGCCCTTGGATAAATAGCAACACTAGTCCTCAGAAGCACAGAGAAAGGTTCTTGTTAATGTCTGGTTACTTAGGACAACTCTGCATCTAATCCCCACTTCCCACATTGCACTTGTATGCAGCTCTAGCTACAAGCACACCAATTTGCAGAGGAGGCTTGGGGAATTCAAGTAGGCCAATTTAACATGGGAGACATAGGGCATGGACACAGAATTTTCTCCTGCGGCTTTTCCTTGTCTGTTCTCTTCAAAGCAAGAGTCACGGCACCATATGGGTGGACCTTTGTTGGCCATGTAGCCCTGGCTAATACCCACTCTTGCTACCAGCCCTGATGACGCTGTGACATATAGGAAGGACTAACCTTGGCTGGCAAAACTGGGGGCATGATCATGACTTTTTCCTTCAGGGTCTGCTGCCCTCAAGGAGGGGATCTAGAGTGAATACAGACTACCATGTGGAAAATGTGTGGACGTCTTCTTACTTGGCAGGTGGTCAATGCAGAAGGTCCCAGGCCTGGTCCCTAGCATTTCTAGGTGGAGCTAGGGAAGACTACTGCCTGAAGCCCTGCAGAGTTGCTGCCAGTCAGTGTAGACACTTTTGCATTAGACGGACCAACAGTCTGACTGTTGAATATGTACATAGGAAGTATCACTTCTTCATATGTACATATTCACCATGCATGACATGGTGTGGTAGTAAACATTTACACTGTGTGTGTAGTAACTGATTGATTGATTAAGTGCCATCAAGTCGGTGTCAACTCTTAGCGACCACATAGATAGATTGTCTCCAGGAGGTGTAGTAATACAGGCAGCATAATATTTACTACATAACAACATGGTAGAAGTCTTACCATGTGGCAAGCCAGTTGCCTGTATTGTCTGCTTGTATATGCAGGAAGTTCTTGCGTAAACATGCTGTACAGACAACACTTTCTAGGATAGAAAGACATGAATCACAATAATCTCAAGGAAGGATGCAATCCTGGGAGAATGGTAATTCTAGTGCATAGTTCAGCATCTGTGGTTGGCACTAAATAAGCATTATGTCATAGTACTCAGCGTAAATTAGCTACCTCTACTTCAACAAAAGGCTTTTAAAAATTTGGGAGGACAGAAGGGACTTTCTCTACTTTGTTGTCTTTGGTAGGAAGTGCTAGAATGTAACAAACGTGTAATCTTTGAAGAGATCTCTGTATCATATATGAGGATCTTGTTTGATGAAATGAAAAATATGTCCACAAGAAATTTTTGGTAGTACTTAGAGATGTTGAATTTTTAAAGTGGAGAAACTAGAAGAAGGACGGCACTTACAGCAAGCTGTGAAGTGTTCAAAAGAGGATTTAGAGGCTTGTTTATCTTGACTCGGATGGACATTAGAAAAGTTAATACAGAAATGTATTGAAAACACTTAAAGTTTATGAAGGATAGCTCTTTCATTTGTTCTGCCACTGATAATGTTTTTGCGCCCCCCACCCTTTCCTGGCCTTATTGTTGAGTTCAATATCCATGTGTCTTTTAATATCTTTACAAAACTTCTTATTAAAAACCCCAAAAGCACTTGGTGTTTTATGAAGGGTATTTAAAAGGCTATTTTTTGATATACACACATTGTGCTATGTTCCTGAGGAACCATGTCAGCAGGCGTAATCTCTGGCACCTCCCTCAACTTTTCATTTCCCCGGAGTAATATATAACCTTACTGTCGGTAGGTAGCCACTGTCACGGGAAATATTTTTCTCCCACATTCTGAAAGGACGTAATTTATAACATGAAATTAAAAGCATCAAATTAGTAACCCAATCCCCGTATTCCAGTTTAATGAACTAGAGCCTTCACTGCATTATTGTTTTGTGCCACTGGACCAATCTGTTTTGTTTTACAAACAAAATGTGGTTTTTATTAATAAAGAAACGCATAAGGGGGGGAAAAGGAGACATCTTTGGCACAGTTAGAATGATGTATCCCAGGGGCCTCCCTGCTTTCATTTGAAAGAGTATTTTCTTCATTTATTCTCAGCAAAAACTAGAAAGAACATGAATATTTGATTCTCCCCCCCCCCCCAACTCCATTTAAAGGTCAGATGGGGATAGCCGGATGGTGTTGCTGCATGCAATGAGTCCAGTGTGAGACACTGTGGAGCACTACATAGATTGTTGGGTTTGGTCATTGGAGGCCAACGTTCAAGTCTCTGCTCAGCTATTCAGCTCATTCTCTCAGCTTTATTGACTTAATTGACATTTTTTTCTGATAAGGAGAAATATTGCATACCTTCAGAGCCCTTGAGACAGGAATGGGAAAATGTTGAAATAAAGAAAAGAAGAAATGAAAATTACATATCAAGAAAATTATTACAGAGTTTTGGAGGATGAGTTGTTTCTGTACAATGCAACGATGGATCATTCTTGAATACTGATAACCAGTTCCCAGGTTAGCAATGTACATAAATAAACCATACAATGTTCAACAAATGTAATTGGAAGCTGGTTGTAGGATCACCTCACGCATGCTGGGTTCCCTCCCCCACAACTCATATAATAAAGGTAGGTGGTGGAAATAACGACCATTCTGGAAAAGGTTTGAAAGAGTTGGATTCATCATTCAGCTGGATGTATTCAAACATACATCCTATGCTCCAAAATCTATCTTCAGATTCTCAAGCAGTTCTGTCACCAGAACTTGTTGAAACCTGAGGATTCTACCGGTTCCAGTGACTTATACAAAATATGCTAAGTTGTTCATGGACTTCCAGTGCCAAGGCACAGCAACAGCATTGGACCTTGTTGGCACGGCACCCAAGGTCCATCCACAATGCAGCCTGAAATGTTTCCAATAAAACCCTCCAGACTAATGCTTGAACCCTTTGGGTTCTGATTAGTTCCTTCGTCCAGTTAGGAAGAGTTCCTCAGAACCTCTAATTAGCCTCAAAATGTCATATCATTTATAATCCATGTGGGAACAATGCTGTGTATGGATCAGCTTCATGTGAAAGATAAGTTTGCATAATGTAGGAAACTCACCTAAGAGCCTCAGCCAACCAATGCATCAGTATAGAATGGGGGAGAGTACATGTAGAAAGCAGGGGCGTAGCTAGGGAAGATGTTCAGCCCGTGTTCACCCCTCTCTCCAGTGGCCCCTCAGAGTGAGGAAGATAATAGGGAGGGGTGGAGCTGGGGGGCCTCAGGAACTAAGGGGCTCAGGTGTTGTTGTTTTTAACACATCCACTCAATTATAGCTACACCCCTGGTAGAAAGGATATTCATTCATTCATTCATTCAGTTTATATACCGCCCTTCCTAAAGTGTCTCAGGATGGTTTACATTAAAATCTTGAACCACAAGTTGAACATGAGACAACTGCTCATGATACAGCTGCTTAAAAAACTAATGCAATTTGGGCAGCATTAACAAAGGCCTAGTATGCAGATCTTAACTCTATTCTGCACTTGGAATACTGTGTCAGTTCTATTTGAAGAAGGTCATAGTGAAACTGGAACAGTTTCAGTGGAGGGCAAGAAGGATGGTGAGAGGTCTGGAGAGGTCTATAAGAAATGGTTAAAGGAGCTGGGTATGTTCAGGCTGGAGAAGACTAAGGGGACTTATGGTAGCTTCAAATATCTGAGGGGCTGTCACACTGAAGAAAGAGTGGATTTGTTTTCTGTTGCTCTTGAGTGCAGGGCTAGAGCCAATGGGCTGAAACTAGAAGGGAGCACATTTAGGCTAGACATTTGGAAGAATTTCTGAATGGTGAGAGCTGTTTGACAGTGAAGCAATCTGCCCCATGTAGTGGTAGTGCTCCCCATTGGTGTGGGTTTTCAAACAAAGGTTGGACTGGACATTCACTGTCAGCGATGTTGTTGTAGTTTCCTGCAGTGAGCAGGGAATTGGACTAGAAGACCTCCAAGGTTCTTTCCAACTAAGAAAATATGATGATTATAATATTATGACTTTACTTATGTGAATTGCAACTGCTTGATATCAACTAATTACTTAGATACTCACTACAGCTATATCAGTGTTTTTCTCTATATCATTGGTCTGTCTCAGAGGTAGTTAACCTGAGGCTCTTCAACAGTTGTTGGAGTACAACTCCCATCACCCCCAGCCATAGCTGATTGCACCTTGGGATGAAAGGAGTTGTAGTCTAAGAAAAGTTGGAGAGCTTGAGGTTGGCCAAACCTTATCTGTCTGATTGATTGATTGATTGATTAAGTGCCATCAAGTTGGTGTTGACTCTTAGAGATCATATAGATAGATTCTCTCCAGGATGATCTGTCTTCAACTTGGCCTTTTAGGTCTCACAGTGGTGCATTCATTGCTGTCATAATCAAGTCCACCCACCTTGGTTTCCAGACCTTGCTCTTCTCTTTCCTTCAACTTTTCCCAGCATTATGGACTTCTCAAGGGAGCAGGGTCTTCGCATAATGTGTCCAAAGCATGATAGTTTGAGCCTGGTCATTTGTGCCTTGAGTGAAAATTCTATTTTTGTTTATTTTCCCGGCTGTCCATGCTATCTTCAAAAGTTTTCTCCAGCACTAAAGTTCAAAAGCATCAATACTTTTTCTGTCCTGCTTCTTCAAAGTCCACCTTTTGCATCCATAGAGTGTCATGGGAAAGATCATTGTCTGAACAATTCTAATCTTTGTAGATATGGACACGTCATGGTATCTAAATATCCTTCCCAAGGCCTTCATGGCAGCCCTACCTAGTGCTAGTCTGCGGTGTATTTCTTGACTGCTGGATCCTTTACTGTTGATCCTAAAAGGCAGAAGCTATCCACCACTTTAATGTCTTCATTATCAATGATGAGGCTGGTTTCTGTACCTGTTGTCATTAGTTTAATATTCTTTAAATATAATCGTAGTCCCATTTTTTCACTGTGCTCCTTGACTTTCACTACTAGAGTTTGCAGATGATCCGTATTCTCAGGTATTAGAGTAGTGTCATCAGCGTAACACAGGTTATTGATGTTTCTTCCTCCAACCTTACAACCGTGCTCATCTTCTTCCAATCCAGCTTCCCTCAGTATAGGTTCAGCATATAAGTTGAATAAATAAGGACAAAGTATATAGCCTGATCTGGAACCTGATATGGAACCAGTCTGTTTCACCATGCTCCGGCTGGACTGTGGCTTCCTGTCCTGTGTATATGTTTCTCATGAGAACAATGAGAAGTTCTGGGACAACTATTTTCCTAAGGATATTGCACAACTTGTCATGGTCAAGTTCTATCTAGTTCAGCCATAAGTTTACAATTTTGCTAATATGGATACTGTTTCATGAATGAAAGGTGCACACTCACAAGTGCATGGGCGTCAATCCTCAAAGAATCCTCAATGAAGGCCTTGGGAAGGATATTTAGATACCATGACGCATCCATATCTACAATCCTCTCCCTCCCTCCCTCCCTCCCTCCCTCTCTCTCTCACACACACACACACACACACACACACACACACCCCACTCTGAGCCATTTTTGGAAGGGCGGTATAGAAATCAAACAAATTTATATACACAGAGAGAGAGAGAGAGTATATATACACACATACACATGCAAACACACAAAAAGCTTATTAAAACATGACCATGGAAGGAAAAGGTGAGATAGTTTCAAATCTGTGCAGATTAATCTGAGTCTATTCATAAAATCTATTAAGTGCTCACAATCCTTGTGATTTCAGCTTCCACACTGCTTTAATAGATAATATTTGAGGTGAGATGCTTGTCCACCTTTCAATAACATCTCTTGCAGCAAGATCTCAAGCATTTTTAGTCAGAAGTACATCCCACTGAGTTTCATGTGACTTATTCTCAAGTAAGTCTGCACAGTAAGTCTGTAAGTTCTGAACCTGATAATAAACAGAGTTACCTCAACAGTTATATCTAGAATACCCTTATATTGGTTTTATAGCAGTTCAACTATCATGGCATTCCCCAAAGATTCCCTGGAATTATAGTTTGGTGAGGCTACTGAGGTTTCTCTGTTAGAAACCCTTAGGCCAGATTCTGATGCAACAGATAACTGCACTTAAACGTGGCCGAGGTTGTAACCCCATTATGCCCAAATGTGCAAAACTGTGGTTACGGGCCAGAGCAACCTCCTGTTTGCCTTGCCAAATTCCAGTTTGAACCTTTGGTTCACCGCCAACAACATTTTTGCTGCCAAAGCGTTACTTCCAACTGCTGGAACAGCTATAAACGTGGTTTCATGCCTATTTTCAAACCAAAATCATGGAAGCAACAGCACAGACCCATCCGAGGATGTGGCTGCTCCATTCTTTCAGTGCTTCTCACTGGCAGGAAAACCTTTCAGAAAACCAGCCCCACCCCTCCTGTCAGCAATGCAGCTGTGGAGTTGCCAGACAACAGGGACACTGACACATCCCATCCTGGACTAGCCAGCCCGTCAAGCTGCACAGTCACATAGGGGCATTCCCAATTCCCAGTCTGTTACTTGCTTCCCCTACTTGGCAAGCAGTAGGGCAAGGGCATGGGATATAAGTGCTTTGCACCCAAAGAAGAGAGCAACAGTCATGTATGTTCACAAGCACAGGCACTCCAAGTAGCAACATAAGCAGGGTACCTCATCACAGCATTGGGAGGGGAACATTTTGTGGAGGGAAGAACCCGGGCTAGAGTATAAAAGGCAGACCCAATTTGGAAACCTGGAACAAAGTTCTTTCCTCCCCCACATATAGGTTGAGGAAGGGGAACCCAGCTCCTTCCCCAAATGGGGGTATCTGCTCCCTAGTCTTGCTCATGAGAAGAACCATCTAAGAACATAAGAACAGCCCTGCTGGATCAGGCCCAAGGCCCATCTAGTCCAGCATCCTGTTTCACACAATGGCTTACCAGATGCCGCTGGAAGCCTACAGCAGGAGTTGAGGGCATGCCCTCTCTCCTGCTGTTAATCCCCTGCAACTAGTACTCAGAGGCATCCTGCCTTTGAGGATCAAGGTGGCCTATAGCCCTCCGACTAGTAGCCAATTATAGACCTCTCCTCCCTAAAGTTATCCAAACCCCTCTTAAAGCCATGCAGGTTGTTGGCTGTCACCACATCTCATGGCAGAGAATTCCACAAGTTGATTATGCGTTGTGTGAAAAAGTTCTGCTGTTTGTTGGTCCTAGATTTCCTGGCAGTCTGTGAGAACTAAGTGAAAATGCACGGGATGGCATCCCTGTTGTACAAAAAATGTCCATCACCATGCTGACTGAGCCCAGTATCCTGCGGACTGCTCTCTCACAAGAATGGCAGACTAAGGGAAGCAAAGGAGGATGCTCTATGCAGGAAAGTTGTGGGGACAGGTACTTGGGTGAATTCTGTCCCAGTCTCAGCGAGTGCTAAGTGCTAAGTGCTATTGCCACCAAGCTTCTGTCAAAGCCTGTGCCCTGCCAACCCACATGCCCATATGCCTGCACCCTGCTCATGGTCTTGAAGGGTGAGGCCAATGTTGTGGTCCAGCTGGAAACTAGGGCTCCCCTCTCCTGGGAATCCTTGTGCCAGGAGATCTGCATACAGCACCAGGCCTGACCCAGATTGGGGACTTTGAACAGGTTTAAATGTCTGTGCCTGACCCCTGTGTCTACACCATCCATGGAATGTCCTGGTAAAGGGCCCCCTCATGGCAAAGATAGACAGTATGAGCAAAACATCCCTTCTCCTGCCAGGGAGCAAATATTTTTTGTGGGGGCACTCCTGTCCAGGTTTGAGAGGCTGCCATAAGCAGGGATTCTGTAGCAGCCAAGTTCTATCTTTCTCACAGAAAGGTTGGAGAAGGGGGGACCATGCCCTTCCCCTTGGGGAAACATGTGTAGACCTTAGGTTTATTCATGAGTAGGGCCAGGCAGCGGGATCAGCAATGCTCCAGCAATGATGAGGATGGTTACAGACCCAGGGCGAACAGTGCCAGCTCAAGAGAGTGCCAGGTCATGGGGACACCCGACACAACTCATAAGAAGAACCATCAGAGGGGAGGGGAGAGAATTGCCAAGAAAATTCAGACATGATTGCAAATGGCAAAACATCCCCTTCTCCTATTAACTGGGCAAAGAGGCACCTTTTTAATGTGGTGATTCTCTTTATTTAGCAGGTGGAGAGTAACTGGCCCTATCCACCCACAGCACAGTACCTTCAGTGTCTGTTGCTGGTGTCTGTCTTATGTTTCTCTTTACACTGTGAGCCCTTTGGGGACAGGGATCCATCTTTCTTACTTGTTTGTTTGTTTGTTTGTTCTCTATGTAAACCACTCTGGAAACTGTCATTTAAAAGCAGTATATAAATATTTGTTGTTGTTGTTGTTGTTGTTGTTGTTGTTGTGCCATGGGCAGCCTTCTCATAAGAGTGGCAGGCCATTAGGGCTCTAAATAAAGCAAGGTTGCTTTGTGGATGGCAGTCATTGAGAGGGGTACCCGAAGACAGCTTTTCATGTCTTGGGGACCATGGCCAAGCTCCTTCAAAAATGTACCACCTGCAGCCCACCTGCCTGCCCATGTGGAGATATGCACCCCTGCCCATGTCAACCAGGGGCGATGCCACCATCTCGTGGCAGCTGAAAACTGGGGTCTCCTCTCCTGCCAATACCTGTGCAGGGAGATCTGCATATGGCGGCATGCTGGGATGGACCTGGAAATTTTTAATGGGTTTAATTGTGCCAGAGCCCAGTGCCCACACCATCCATGCAAATGGATTGAGCTGGGGTACTATTGGCAGGGTTTGAAAGGTAGCCCCCCAACAGGGATTCCTGAGCAGCCAAGTTCTATTATTTTCATATAATGTTTGGGGAAGGGGAACCCATGAACCTTTTGAGGGTTCATGCCCCCGAGGCTTACTCATGATCAAGGCCGGTCACCTGGGTCAGTATTGTGTAAACTGAAATCCTTCTTCAAAGATACAGACACTGAACCCTGGGTGCACTGGACAGGCATGAGAGGGAAAGGCCATGGGGACACCCCCAGAGAATTCATGAGAGGTACCACCTGAGGGGAGAGGAGAGAATTGCCTGGACAAGTCTGATATGAATATAGGTGGCAAAACATCCCCTTCTCCCACTAACACCTTCCTCACGAGAGTGTCAGGCCATGGTTGCTCTAAATAGAGCCAGGCTGCTGTGTGTAGGTGAGCCACAGGGAGGGGTACCCCAGAAACTAACTTACGTGTCTTGAGGACTGCAGACAAGCTGCTGTGAAACAGAGCCCCCTGCCAGCTTGCCATCTCCCCGGAACGCTGACATGGTGAGACTTTGTCCACAGTCTGGTCACGGAGCTGGCTGGGATCAGCCTTGGAGGCCAGGCAGCAGGGAGGGGCTCTTCTCTCCTGCAGCTGGAGTTTGGCAGGCTGTGTTCTGGCAAAGGTCTGCACAATTTGGAGTTTCAAATCAAAACCTTGGCCATGTTTATATCTGGCCAGCCATTACGTCAGTATGCGGCCTTAGGCTCTCTCATACAACTACAGTTCCCAGAATTCCCTGGGGGGGAGGGAGAGAGAGAGAGAGAGAGAGAGAGAGAGAGAGAGAGAGACCATTCACACAGTCAAAACTTGTGTTCTACGCAGGTTTGGGAGCTGTGTGCACTCCCAATTTTCAGTTGTGAGGAAGCAAGGTAGGAGGAAAACATGGGTAGAAGTGGAAGAAAGATAGGAGGAAAACCTGGGTAGCCTTTCCTCCTACCTTGTTTCCACTCAATCACCTCTACCTAGGTTTTCCTCTTATCTTGCTTCCAAATCAAAAATTGGAAGCACACACAGCTCCCAAACCCAGGTAGAACATAGTTTTTGATTGTGTGAATGACCTCAGTGATCGTTAAATCAGTAGAAGTGCTGTGAAGATATGGCCTGAGAATATAGCAAATGCACAGGTATATCATACAATCAATGCCAGAGGAAAACAAGCCACTTCATAACAAGCCAGACTTCATATTATCACTAGACTGGCAGTGAACTGTAAATGTGATATTCACAATTGCAGGGTTGCACTTTAAGTTCCCTAATAAGAGCTCAGAAGAGTTTCCAAGTACATCCTCTCCATGCTTGCTCTAACTTCGTAATCATATAATTAGCATTTACAGCACCTATCTTGCCACTTGCTAATGATTCTAAATATAAGCACAGATATGTACAAGGAAACATGGCTGGCAAGCGAGGAAATCTAGTATCAGAAAAGAAACCTTCAGCTAATTTTGAAATATGAGTTCCTTCTATTATATTGTAGCCAAGAGGATAACGCAACACAAAAGCATTCTGATTTACTATTCCAATACACAGGAACCATTTTTCCGGTATGGTTCCTGTCCAACATGTCCATCACTAACTATGGCAAAACATTCTCAGTACAATATAATCAGATCTTGTAGTTTCACTTTTACAGCCAAAAAGGGATAGGTGTATTCCAGCAGCTGTAAAGAACTGTGGAGAATACTCCATTTCACTGCACTTGAAATGTTCAAATCTGCATTTTAAAACTTCAAAAGCAACTGCAGTGGAAATAAAAAATGACAAAAGAGAAAGCCTTCATTCTGTCCCATGGGTCAGCCATCTTGTTCAATTGTTACTTGCCCTGAGCTGCAAATCAAAATATAGAATAACATGAAGGAAGATTGAGCAGAGGGGGGAAATAGACTGCACATTCATACATGCTGAAAATACTAAGTCTTTTTTTTTTAAAAATTAAAATGTCTAAATTCTTGCCCATCATTTGTGATTCAGCTATTGATGTAACTTTTTTTAAAAAAATGATTGAAACAGAGGGCATGATGAAAGCAGTGCAAGAGCCACTTAAACATGACACATTATTTGTTGCATATCAACTAAATCAAATATAACCATGTTGTTGTCTTACTAATCATAATGGCTGACATGATGGTCAGTGCACCATTGCTGTAATGGTCCACCCTGGAGCTGCTTGGACTTTAACAGTTCACGACTGTTCACAAATGGGAAAACCTGCAGAAATGTTGCTTCCACACGCGCTGCTTCCACATGGCATTGGCGCTTGCTTTGAAGTCCATAGCAGCCTTGCTTTGAAGTCCAGAGCATTACGATGACAGTAGGCTGCATGTCATATCAGCCAATGATTTTAAGGTTTTTGAGCAGATTTTGAGAGATGCATCAGGGCATGCTCTGAAAGCACATGATGCAGCCACCTTGCTGAAGCTAAGCAGGTCTGGGTCTGGTCACTGCTTAGATGAGAGACTGCCTGAAAAGTCAACTGTATGCCACCTTGAGTCCCATGTAAGAAAGAAATAATCTGAAATAAATAGATAAATAATATACAGGACAATTATGGAAGATGAAAGAACTACTTAGTAAATATGATGGGGTAAGGAATAAATAAATAAATATGATGCGATGAGGAACCCAGCTCCCTTGAGAAGTCCACAATGCTGGGGAAAGTTGAAGGTAAGAGAAGAAAAGGACGTCCAGCAGCAAGGTGGATGGACTCAATTATGACAGCAATGAATACACCACTGAGAGGCCTTAAAGGCCAAGTTGAAGACAGCTCATCCTGGAGAAAATCTATGTATGTGGTCACTAAGAGTTGACACCAACTTGACGGCACTTAATCAATCAATCATGGAGTGTACAGACTGACTGGGTTCAGACATAATATAAAACCATGTCCTAACCATAGAACCAGAGATTCAAATAATTTTTAAGACTAGTTCTCAAGTGAGCAGAAATGGTTCATTAATCACAGATAGCAGATGTCTCTCTAGCTCCTCAGTCACTTCAGTGGTGCAGCCCTTCACTCACCATGGCCAGCTCCTGCCACCCTTGCCACCGTTCTACCACCCTCCACACTCCTGCTGCCCTTGTTATCACTTGCCATCGGGTCTCTGAGCCTCTCCAAAATGGAAGAGTCCCCATTTCTGTCTGCAGACAGGAATGGGGTCTTTCCCCTTCTGAGCAGCTGGAGGGCCGCTTGGAATGGGCGGCATACACACAGTCAATTCCAGTGTCTCCCTATCTAATCAGAAGGGGAAAGGCCCAGTTCCTGTCTGCATACAAGAGCAGGGCCGAGAGTCCCAGACAGGCAGTGAAGGAGTGGCAATGAGGGCAGCAGGAGCTGCAACAAGGGAGTGATGGCAGCAAGGGTGGCTGGTGGGAGGAGGGGGCAAATAGCAAGGCAGTCCCAGAAGGTATTCATTTGAGCATTTTATGAACATCTGTGGTACTCTTTTACAAATTTTTGGTACTCATGAGTACCTGAGTACCACTTCTGTGAATCTCTCACCCTGAAAGGACATTATAATTATCCCATGCTTTGCCCTTTCAGGCGTACATCAATAAAACCTTAATTTAAAGCTGCTTTTGTTTCCCATCTACATAGCTCTCACATTTGCAAGTACATACATCCACTCTGACCTCCACGATGCAGCAGCCTGGCTTCTTGAGTTGGAGCAGTGGTGGTCCTAACTGTGGCTTGTCAATGGTCTAGTAATGCAGATATAATGGGGACGCAAACCACAGTTAGCAGAGGCTGGGGTCTGCAAATCAACTCATGGTATTGAATCCTGTTTTGTTGGCCCCAAACAAGCTATGGTTTGTGGGCAAGCTCAGGTTCAGACATAATAAAATGGGGTGCTTTAGCTAAACCAAACTTAGTTTAATATTATGGCTGAACCCAGGCTCTGTGTCTCCAGATTGCCTTTTATTATTACTAGCAAAATATCCATAATTGTGTGTCGAATAAGGTTTTCTGCAAGGATCCCTTTATATTACAAGAGGGTGCAATTGACTGCAGGAGCTCTCTCATGAAGGTGCAGCTTTGTTCAACAAGAATGCATTGATCTGTAAGCCTCCCACCCCCCATCCAACACACCTCAAACATTTCAAGGTACCTTGTGGGCTCCAACTGTGAAAGTATCTGTGAAAATGGTGGGGGGAGGAGTTTCTGGCCCATAGGGATGTGCCCGAAGCATTTCGGCGCCTCTTTGGAGAGGCACTGAAATGCTTCGGCTCCCTGGCACTGAAATGTTTTGTTGTGGGGTTCCCTGAAGAGGAGGTGGGCAGGTCCTACCTGTCTGTCCTCCAAGCCCCTGCCTGCCCACCATGGTGCTATTGCTATGGAAAGACTTCTGTGCAAGCAGCAGCTTGTACCTCTTGCCCCTCCAAAATGCTGTGCCGCAGCAATGGGATGCATCCCTCGCACCGCGTCAGCATTTTAGAGGGGACAGCGGCACAAGCTGCCACTTGCACGGAAGTCTTTCCGAAGCAATAGTGCCGTGGAAGGCCACCAGGACCTGCCCACCTCCTCTTCAGGGGGCTCCTCAGTGCCCTTGGATGTGCACCAAAGCAATTCTATGCACATCCCTACTGGCCAGCACACTTTTGAATTGATGTAGGTTACTAGTCAAGATCCGGAGCAGACTTTTTGAAGTCCCTAGGTCAAACCTCAGGATAGCACTTCCTGGATAGCTGACTCTCAGACTCCCTCTCCTCCACAAAATAAGAGAATACTATCCTCCTGCAGTGTCCTAAACTCTGCAGCTAAGCAGGCAACAAGCTGAGTTTTGCTCACTTATGTTGAATAGGGGTCTGTGCATTCAGTCCTGCAAGCATTGTCCTAGATGGGACCTCCTCCACCCCCCCCCCACCTGCTCACATAGTTTATAAATGCACAAGGTCATTTCATATATTGATCAGTAAATAGAACTGACTCACATTTTGCTGTCCAATTTCTTCCTGCTGTGGATCTGTACATCAGGTTCATTTTGTTTCTGATTTTATGCACATGTTTGTACCTATGAATGCTTTGCTGACATGCTTATTTCCAGAGAGCTACTTAATGCTCCCAATTGTAAAAGAAGGTGGAACGAGCCTGTTTGAATAGCCCTGATGCTGTTTCAGCTATTTGGGCTCTTGGCACATGCTAACGCAATTGCCAAAGATCGTTCAGAGTTAAAAGTGCAAGTGGCCAAATGAATAGGAGACAATTCCTATTCTTGTGTCAAATACTAGGATTAGATAGTGCCAGATAACACAGAGCAGGTGTAGGAAGAGCAGAAAAAAAATGGCTTAGGGTGACTACAGGTGAACCCCATTATCTACAGGTGAACCCCATTATCCATGGAGGTTCCATTCCCCAGGGGAACCGAAGATATTGGAACTGCAGATATTGGTTCATTGTAGCAATGAGAATGTGGGGGTTAGATTCCTGGCGGCTGGAGGAATGGGCAAACCCCGGGGTGAGGGGTAGCAGCTAAATAAAGTGCTCTACCATGCTCCATGTATCTCCAGCCTTCAGGAATGCCCCTCCCCAAGTTCCAAATTGGTCATTCTTTTCATGAAAAATCACAGGGAATATTTTTTTTAAAGAGTCACAAAATGGCTCCTGCTCCCAAAATGGCTCCTCCTCTGCAGATACGTGGAACTTAACCCTTTGTGTTCGTGTTTGCCAGGGTTGGGCACCTATTTTGGAACCACAAATATGTGGAATTGTGATTAATGGTACCATGTATAGCGAGGTCCACTTGTACTTATGTTTCAAGGAAATCAAGAACTTTCTTGCTTGTGTTTACGCTGCAAAATTATGCATAGTGCAAAACCATACGTTTCTATCACAATTAGTGCAAAATAAACTGTACACTGATCTCATCTAGCAAAATATAACTAGAATGTTGATGAAAGCCCGCATCTTGCCTTAGTTCATTGAACCATTTGCCAAGACATATCAAAAGCAAGGCTGTACCAGGAGACGCGGAGATCAGCAAGCGGGTTCCTGCTGCACATGCACAAGGGCCATGATACAAATGCACAAGCACAATGCTAGCACCCTTGTGTCCTATCAGAGACCACACAAGCCCCATTCAGCTGCAGGAAATAAGGGACAAGACTGCAAGATGTGGCAGGCATGTAATGAATTGGCGAGCAGCTTCTGTTCTGCACCACTTCAACAGTTGGGAGTAAAGTATGACAACACCCTGTGGCAATCAGTTCCAGCAGTTAGTTTTGCATCGTTTAGTTTTGTTTGCTTCTATCAGTTTCCATGGATGATCCTTCATTTTTCTATTTGTGAAAGAGAATGAGTCATTTCTCCTCATTCACAGCCCTCCATCACATAAACATACGACTCTGCCTGCTGCTGAGTTAAACCTTGCTACATCCAATCTAGTATTGCTCACTTGATGGACAACCATTCAAAAAAAGGCTCAGGCAGAGATCTTTCCCACACTTGCTACCTGAAGTCCTTTCTACCTGGAGCTATCAAGGGTTGAAGAAGGAACCACATGCAAAGCATGTGCTCTACTCCAGGCTAATCTGAAAGGTTCTGGTTGCTTCAAAAGCCACCCACACAGCTCCCATCTCAGATATCAGAAACACCATTTCAGTACTCCTGCACTCAATGGTGCATTCATGTCAGTGCCAGGTTTAGCAGGATGAGGGAGCCTGAGCTAGGCAGCAAGGTGACCAGACAGTGAGGCAGCAGCTGGAACCATTCCTGGAGTCAAGAGAAGATTGAGAAGGGAGCAGTTGCACCAGTAAGTGAAAAGCAGGCTCTACCTGGCAGGCTTCTGTGACAGCAATGAGCTCTGTCCCTTCCTGGTGCATCAGAATGGCCCTGATCCAAGGCTGAGCTGGCTCACACTCCTTGCAATCAAGCCTATTCGGAGATAACATCTCAGGTTATCAGGCAGGCGTTTGCCTCTAGTGCAGGAGTTCTGGCCTGCAGAGACGTGCACAAATTGTATTTTGCGATTCGATTTGAGCTCAATTCATTCATTGAAACAGTGGTTGTTGCCGACTGTTTTGATGAGTCAACTTGAACTGATTTGAGTGATTTGACCATTGGGAACAATAGGGAACTTGAATCATCATACTGTTCACCATGGGTAGGTCCTAGGGACAAGTGGGTTGTGTGGTAGGGCATGATGGATGCTACCTAACAACCAACCCACAAAGGAAATGGACAAGCAGGCAATATTTAATTTTTAAAAAACTTTCCCCAAAAACCCCATTGGAGCAGGACCAGGCAGCAGGATCAGCAATGCTCCACCATCTGAAAGAAGTATTCCTTTGTGATGAGGATAGTTACAGACCCAGGGCGAACAGCGCCAGCTCAAGAGTGTGCCAGGTCATGGGGACACCCGACACAACTCATAAGAAGAACCAATCAATCTATTTTGGTGTTCCTAGGACCTACCCATGGAGAACAATGGGGTGTTTTGATTTCCCCATTGTTCCCTATAAATAAAGAGTGCACACATTTTGTAACCCTGCCTTGAAAAACAACACTGCAGAACAGAAGCACATACCATCCCTACCAACAAGAACAATACATTTTGCCAAACAGTCCAAAAATTGCTCCCGACACGATGGCTCCCAAGCGTCCCCTCCGACCCACTTCAAAATTGGCCCCTTGGTATATAGAAGATCTAAGGGGTCTGAAGCGTCAAGGCAGACAACTGGAGTGCAAGTGGAAAAAGACTTGACTCAAATACGACAGATTGAGACACAGAGCACACTTAAAGATCTATGCTCAGGCAATACATGCGGCAAAGAAGTAGTTCTTTTCTGCTCATATTGCCTCTGCGAGTTCATGTCCAGCGGAGTTGTTCAGGGTTGTGAGGGGACTAGTATCTGCCCCACCTCCCTTGAATCAGAATTTGGAGTCATCAGTTACTCGCTGCAATGTGTTTAGAGTTTTTCGCAGATAAAATCTCTCAGATTCAGGCCAACCTAGATGGAGACTCCACAATTAATTTGATGTCTGAACTGGAGGTTCCCAACAACTCCTCTTATGTGATTCGACTGGATCGGTTTCAGTTTGTGACTCCTGAGGATGCAGACAAGCTGCTCGGAGCAGTGAGGCCTACCACTTGTTCTCTTGACCCTTGTCCAGCATGGCTTGTTCTATCTAGCAGGGAGGCTGTTGTAGACAGCCTGGTGGAAATATATAAATGCTTCTCTGAGAAAGGGCAGGATGCATCCTTGTCTTAAGGAGGCAATCATTAGACCTCTTCTAAATAAGCCTGCATTAGATCTCTCGGAGTTGAGCAATTATAGGCCTGTTTCCAACCTCCCATGGCTGGGCAAGGTAATTGAGTGGGTGGTGGCCTCTCAGCTCCAGTCGTTCTTGGAGGAAATTGATTATCTAGACCCATTTCAAACTGGTTTTCGGGTGGGCTATGGGGTGGAGACTTCCTTGGTCGGCCTAATGGATGATCTCCAATTGGGAATTGACAGAGGAAGTGTGACTCTGTTGGTCCTTTTCGATACTATCAACCATAGTATCCTTCTGGAATGTCTGAGCGTATTGGGGGTGGGAGGCACTGTTATACAGTGGTTCCACTTCTACCTCTCGGACATATTCCAGATGGTGTCAATTGGAGATTGTTGCTCTTCAAAATCTGAGCTTAAGTATGGTGTCTCTCAAGGCTCCGTACTTTCTCCAGTGCTTTTTAACATCTACATGAAACCATTGGGGAGATCATCAGGGGATTTGGAGCTGGGTGTTACCAGTATGCTGATGACACCCAGATCTACTTCTCCATGTCAACTTCTTCAGGAGCTGGCATAGCCTCCCTAAATGCTTGCCTGGAAGCAGTAATGGGCTGGATGAGGGAGAATAAACTGAAGCTGAATCCAGATAAAACGGAGGTACTTATTGTGCGGGGTCAGAACTCTAGAGACGATTTTGATCTACCTGTTCTAGATGGGGTCACACTTCCCCAAAAGGAACAGGTTCGCAGTCTGGGAGTACTTCTGGATTCACTCCTCACCCTGGTTTCTCAGGTTGAGGCTGTGGCCAGGGGTGCTTTCTGTCAGGTCCAGCTGATACATCAGCTGCACGTGTTTCTTGAGATCAATGACCTCAAAACAGTGGTACATTTGTTGGTAACCTCCAGACTGGACTTTTGTAATGCACTCTACATGGGGCTGCCTTTGTACATAGTCCAGAAACTTCAGTTGGTTTAGAATGCAGCAGCCTCTGGGTCATCTCTGGGTTATCTCGGAGAAACCACGTTACTCTTTTACTGATGGAGCTGCACTGACTGCCAATAGGTTTCTGGACAAAATACAAAGTGCTAATTATAACTTATAAAGCCCTAAACAGCTTAGGCCCTGGGCATTTAAGAGAGCATCTTTTTCATTACAAGCCCCACCGCCCACTGAGGTCATCTGAGGAGGTGTGTCTCCAGTTACTGCCAACTCATTTGGTGGCTACACAGAGATGGGCCTTCTCAGTCAGTGCCCCAAGATTGTGGAATGAGCTCCCTGTTGAGATACGATCCTCCCCATCCCTTGCAATTTTTTTAAAAAACACCTGAAAACCCATCTTTTCACCCAAGCTTTCTCAGCTTTTTAAAATTGTCTGTTTTAATTTTATAGTTGATCTTAAACTGTTGATTTGTTTTAACTTTTATATGTGTTTTAATCGTTTTATGTTAACTGCCCAGAGACAAAGGTTTGCGTGGTATATAAGTATGATGAATAAATTGATTGATTGATTGATTGATTGATTGATTGATTGATTGACTGATTTCTATACTGCCCTTCCAAAAATGGCTCAGGGTGGTTTACACAGAGGAAAAATAAGTAAGTAAGTAAGTAAGTAAGAAAGATGGATCCCTGTCCCCAAAGGGCTCACAATCTAAAAAGAAACATAAGATAGACACCAGCAACAGTCACTGAAGGTACTATGCTGGGGGTGGATAGGGCCACTCTATTTATTAATTTATTATTTATTTAGAAATAAATGATAAATAATAAATAAAAATGGCCAAAAAAAAGAATCACTGACCCAGAATCCACTGCCAGCCACAGTGCCTGTGCTGCACTAACACCATTGGCCCAAGTTGCTCTCTCACACACCTTACTTCAGCATTGCCACAGCTGTCACAGCAGCACCCTTAGCAGCAAGCATAGCCATAAGCCCAACAATAACAATATCTTCTGCCACATTTTGACCTAGTACATCTTGCAATGCAGAATGTAGATTGCAGAGCACACTAGAGCAGTGAGTAAAGCACAAGTTAGTCTCAATGGCAGACATGGAGCTCATCGCAGCAAACACCAAGAAATATTACACACAGACACATAGAACTGAGTTGCCACTGTCCATTTCTTGCTCACAAACAGACCAAATCACAAGGAATGCAGGCAGGCACCCAAGTTCTTTCTTTGTCAATCTGAAATCCAGCAAAACCAGATAGTTAGCAGCAAGCCATAGCACAGCAAGCATATTATACATACTCAGTGCTGAGGGGAAAAACAAAATCAAACCTTCCTTCCTCCCATCCTGCCTGCCACAGAGAAACAGGAGGACAGAGCAGTCATGGCCTGATGGACCAATGGTTGGACAAGAAACAAAGTTTATTCTCTTACCATGAGAAGTCTTTCTTCTTCTCCAGCGTATATCCCTCCCTGCCTGCCTGTATCTGGATAACACCATGGCCTCAGATTGGTGCTGGGCCCCAGCTGACAGCCTAACACATGGGCCAGGGCACCAGCCCATCATCTCATCATTGGCCATGGAGGTGGCATGCATGTGTGTCTGTGTGTGCAAGCAGCACTTAACGTGCAGAATGTGACACATCTGGGTTTTAAGGATGTGTGATCCAGCTCAACCTTGAGCCAGTTTGACAAAGAACTGGTTTGTCTCATGTCGAAGGTTCCAGACACTGCCATCATGAAGGCAGCTGAGCAGGCTCAGTTTGTGTCCATCTGTTGTATGGTGCACCCTCTGAACCTGGCCATGCAGGATACGCTTGGCCCTTCTGGAGCTGAAACCAGGCAAGACATCCCCACTGCAGGTACTAGGTGTCATCCTGCTGCTGCCATGCTTTTGTTTGTTTTTTAAAAATGGCGAGCTTACCACCTCCAAGGCCTTGGGGGATGGTGCTGCAGGCTGCAGGGGGTTCTTCAGCAGATCCCCTTCCCCCTGCCAGCCTCCCCTCAGTCTATTTTGACCCATTTTGGGGCCGTTCGGGCCCTCTCTGAGCTCATGGCAGCCATATTGGAGGCAGATGTGCATGCAACCTGGCATTTTGGTGGTGTTGGTACTAGGGCTCCTGGTTCATTCTGGGGACCGCCGCCACCACTGCTCTCCATATGGGGCTGAGAAGATCCAGGAATCGGAGTCTCAGTCAGGAGAGGGGAGCGGTAATACTGCCAATGGAGATTGGGGAGGATGGGCTAGCAGCTGATGACACCTTCTCCTCCATTTGCACAGGAAGAGCTTCTTCTCTGACAGGGGAGGACAGCCTCCCCCTCCCACACACACAGACACATTCAGCCACAATTGCCACAGGCAGCTGTGCTGCAGGACCAGGCTGCTCCAGAAAGGAGAGCCTGTGCACAACGTCACTGGGGTTGACACGGGGAGTAGGTTCCTCTTGCCGTCACCCACCACTACAGTGGCTTCACTCCTCCCTCTGTCTGCCACTCTGCTCCTGGCTCTCCTTCGCACCCTCCCACACATCTTGGCTTTTTAAAACCCTAACTCTGATGGGGGTGGGGGAGAAGAAGCACCATTAATGGGTTGTGGGCCCAGGAGTGGTCTGTTTATGCTCTGTGTGACACACATAGCACTATCTATAGCACTGTGGTCCACACACAGAAGCTAGAAAAATTAAATCCCCCCAAATAAAGAAGCAGGCTTTATTTGCGTGGGGTAGGGCTCTTTTTTGGGGGGGGAGGGGACCAAGTAACAGTGGGACACATCCAAGAAAAAGGAAGGCAAAGGGCAGGGTATTATTGTGGCCTCTCTTACCGAAACCCACCCACCCGAAACCTACCCCTCTTGTAGGTTTCCTACAAGGTTTCCCTACTAGTTCCTAATCCCTCTCTTCTCCAAATTATCTCCCATTTAAAGAACTCTAAGTTCTATAACCTGACCAAGGGGGGTGTCTTCACCTTCTGGCGTCTTCTGCTGGAGGCTTCCTGAATCTTTAGCTGGAGTTTGACTGGTGTTTCTCTAGGAGGTACTCTTGGGCCGACCAGTCAGGCACCCACCCACCCACAGAAACAATCAAAACAACACCCCCCAAAAATGGGGGGGGGAGAGACAGAGAGAGCCTGGCAAGCTAGGCACCAGAGAGGACACACCACCCTACCAAACCAAACCAAACCAAACCAAACCAAACCAAACCAAACCAAACCAAACCATGAATCCACCAAGCACACAGACAGCACCAGCAAAGGAGCAGCTTGAGGCATCAAAAATTGGGGGGGGGGAGCACAGCATTCCAGTTATTAAAGCCACTGGGGGCTACAAGCAAGAAGAAGAAAAAATGTATGGGGTGGGGGGAGTTCAATGCAGCATGCAGTTAAAGCCACCAAGGGCTATTGGTACAGGATCAGCACAGCACCTCAGTTATTAGAATCACTGGGGGTTGGCTACAAGCAAGAGTAAAAAATTTCAAAAAATTTCCAAGCAGCACCCCGTTAAAGTCATTGGGGGCAGCAGGTACATTTTTAAAAAAAATTGGAAAAAGAAAACAAAAGCATTATTTATTTATTTGATTTCTATACTGCCCTTCCAAAAATGGCTCAGAGCGGTTTACACAGAGAAGCAACAAATAAATAAGATGGATCCTTGTCCCTAAAGGGCTCACAGTCTAAAAAGAAACATAAGACAGACACCAGCAACAGTCACTGGAGGGTTTGGCAAAGCAAATGTAACAAAAGATCTAAGCAGGGGCGTAGCTAGTCTGCTGGCGGCCTGTGTGCCCCGAAAGCCCCGCCCCCTGCGCCTGACGTCAGACGCAGGGGATAGCCATGCCCCCGCATCTGACTTCAGACGCGGGGGCGTGGTCTGGCTCCTGGATTCCTGGAGGCGGGGACACATTATCCTGGCCTCCGGCAAGCGGCACAGCTCCCAGGAGTGTGGCCTGTTTGCATGGCTGAGGTTGAGTACAGCGCAGCCTTCCCTCCGGCCACCCTCCCCACCTCCTGGTCATGCGAATAGCTTATGGACTGGACTTTGAAAAAACATAACGTACAGATCACACAGTATATAATGCTGTATGCATGTATTTTCAGATAATGCTTGAATAACTGGATGCATGTGTAGATCAACAATCACGTGTATGCTATTTTACATGTGTAAAAGATTGTACATGTGTACATGCACAAAGAGCAAGATATAATGTGGAACTTAACCTATGAAGAGGCCAGCGTGGTGTAGTGGTTAGAGTGTTGGACCAGGACTGGGAAAACCCAAATTCAACAGCCATGAAACTCACTGAGCCTTTTCTCATAATCTGTGAGAAGAGCTCCAGAGTGGGCTGTGGGGAGAGGGTGTTACACTTACCCTCCCCACAGACAATCACAGTGTCATTGCTGGGTGCTCTCACCCAGACGATTCCCTGCACACTGAGGCAGCAGGGAGGGTCGGGGGGCGGGATGGGTCATCCTGGCCCCCACAACTTCCAGGATGCACTGTGCAAATGCATGCTGCATCATGGGGATTCCACCTCCCCTCCCTGAGCAGCCGTGGCTGCAAAAAATGGGGGGGGTGTCAAAGGAGTGCTCGCTGTTTGTCCTCATTGTGAGGACAAACATAACCATGTATACTGCTCTGGGCTCCTTGCACAAAGAGCAGGATATAATATAAATACATGCTAAGCCTAACCAGGAATTCTGAATCTGGGTTATTTCAAAACCTGGATAACTAGAAATCCTGTTTAGCCTTAACTGCATTCAACACTGCTACAGTAAACATCGCTGCTGCTAACACAGTTTACATTTGCTGCCAACACTTATCTGTGGTTTAGGCCAGCAGTGGTAATAACTGAAAGAAGGGAAGATAATTTTAGGAAGACAGCTTCACAAATTTACAGCAACCCTTTCAAAGAAGATCATGAGGTCATTCACACAATCGAAAACTGTGTTCTACCCAGGTTTGGGAGCTGTGTGTACTCCCAATTTTTGATTGTGTGGAAGCAAGGTTAGAGGAAAACCTGGGTAGCTTTTTCTCCTACCTTGCTTCCACACAATCACTTCTACCCAGGTTTTCCTGGGTAGAACACAGTTTTCGATTGTGTGAATGACCTCCATATCTCTGTTTAAATTAAAAATCACCTTTTCCATTTGGGTAGGAAGGGCTAAAAGCCATTACTAGTTTAAGTAAACTGAGCTACATAACTTAACACAAAATACATTAATTTTAATTTTTAATTAAATAAAAACCCCAACTATGGTTACAGCTGAAGTTTGGATAAAACAACAGAGCAAAATGAAACCACCAAGCATTTGTCAGACTGTAGGGAGGAATGCATTCTCCTCTGTTAGCTTTTGGGTTGTTGCCATCTTTCCCTTTTGGCAACCAATGGAATGTTGTGCGCATCATGCAAAAGCATCTGTGGCAGCCTGAGGGTTAAGTTAGACATTTCTTATCTTTGACAGATGGTTAATTTACAGTCACTATTACTAAATTCAATTGCTTAATAAGTTAGATATAACAATCACGTGTATAGAAATCATTGCCAATACACCATTCTTGGAATCCTGGGATGAAGCAAGCCCCACAATGCTTTCGCCATACGTCCTCATGCTGAGGGTGACAGACTGAAGCAAAAACTGACTTCCCTGTAGATTTTTTAACTCTTTAAAAGCAGCTTATTAGTATATATTTCTGAGAAATTACCTACTCTAGGACAGGCTTGGCATTCTGTGCTGAGAGGATGTAAAGAAGCAGGGAATCATTGAAAAACAGTCAGCTTATAAATACAGGCAGCCTAACATGGTTACAATTATTACATTGTATTATTTTTTATAGTGAGAAAATTGGTAGAGCACTACCTTCTCCTATATGCTTTGCCTTTTATCTCCACAAATTAAAGGATAAGAAACTTACTTTTTAACCCAAAAGCTAAACACTCTGAGGATTGGCCTGAGGTATCCCTTGAGGGAGGGCAAGTCCCT
This sequence comes from Hemicordylus capensis, assembly GCF_027244095.1. Classification (NCBI taxonomy): domain Eukaryota; kingdom Metazoa; phylum Chordata; class Lepidosauria; order Squamata; family Cordylidae; genus Hemicordylus; species Hemicordylus capensis. The sequence continues at coordinate 121,471,097 of NC_069660.1, forward strand.
ACAGTTCCCTGCAGGTCCCCATAGACTCTAGGAAACTGGGCTGTAAGAAGAACTACCAGCAGACACCCTATTTGCTCTATAAGGAATTAGTCTTATACCTGGGTGTCACATTCCTGAACTTTGCTAACTAAAACCTGATCCTGTGTGGGGCAATCTGCACATGTGATGTTCATATTCCATCTATAGGAGGACAATATTAGAACTTAGCATCCTCCATATTGAGCATCCCCAGCAGTGTGCTTGCCTCAAACAATGTTGGCCATGGGTATGTCTAGAGGCAGTCTCACTCCAAATATTAGTCACTACAGGGGCAAAAGCAGGGGAAGTCTATTGTCTTCCGTCCTGCTTGAGGGCTTCCCTGTGGCATGTGGTTGGTCACTGTGGGAAATAGGATGCTGATCTTAATGGATCTTTGGTCTGATCCAGCAAGGTCCTTATGGTCTCATGTTAAGACTGCAAGTATAACAATGGGTTATACATCTGCTGTGGTATTGGTAGAAGTCAAAAGAGAATCCTCCCCACTCCTCTTTTTGGCAAGGGGGAATTGTCTCCATGGGCATTTAGAGGGTATGGCTACAACTGGACAAGTAATTGTACACCCCCTTTTCATTTCAGTGGGATTAACAGTAGGCGAGTGGGAGACATGCTGCATTCCTAAAGATCCAGTTCACACACTCTACATCTCTACACACAACCAGTGTGCAGAGCCGTAGGGGTTCAGCTGGGACAGCGGCTTTGACCCACTCTTTGTGCAGATGATCACTTACCCCTCCTTGGGCAGGTAGCTTGCCTGCCCAGTCGAGTGGCAGCATGACTCAGGCACTCTGGTGCCTGGCTGCAGCTTGCCCGGCAGCTCCAGGGGTTGGGAATAGGGCAGCGCCACTGTGCAGCACCCCACCCCCTGGAGCCCCACCCCCAGAGCCCCAGTATGTGGTGCATTCCTGGGATTCCCCGCTCCCCTCTCCCCCACTCCCCAAGTGTGCCTGATTGCAGAAAAGAGGTTAATAGAGCGGGCGCTCCATTAACCTCATTTAAGGAGGAGGGTATTTAGGTGGGCTTGCTGCCGTGGAGCCAGTGGGCTCACTGATGAGCCCAGTGGTTCTCATGAGCAAGCAAAACCAGGCTTGGCTCCCTGCCCCACACAGGATCAGGTTGTAGTTAGCAAAGTTTTGCTCACTCGTGAGAATAGCCTCACTGAATCCCATTGAGCCGGGTCTCACAATCAGTGAGACCCGATTTGGAAGGGTGAGAGGGGAGAGCGGGCTAAGACTGCACTCCTCACACACGAGCGGGGAGGGAGCCCTGGGCGGCCGGATCGGCCACCCACACGATTGCCAGCTCCATGACGAAGCCGGCAGGGGCTGGGGAGCTCAGAGACTGCACGGCAGCAAGCTCCAGTATGCCCTCCGTGAGCGCACAGGGCATACTGGGGAGACCCCCGGAGCTGGGAAGCGGCGATTCACCTCCCCGGGGGTCTACTCATGAGTAACCATGGCATGGACCTGCGCTGCGGCTACTCACGATCTTTAAGCAAATCTGGTTTTAGGGGAGGGGTACTTAGGCGGATTACCTGCCTAGGAACCACCGGGCTCACAGCCGAGCCCGGTGGTTCACACGATGGGGCGAAATTGGGCTAGCCTCCACTAGCCCGATTCTGCCCCATCGTGTGAATAGCCTCATTGTAAGAATCACTTTGTAAGAGGTTCAGAAGTTCCAAAGCTCCTTACAGGAACAAATGTGAGAGATGCATTTCAGCAGCTATTTGTGCATATTAGGTCAGAAGACGCATTCAGATTTGCATCAGCATATCAGTGCAGTAAACCATTTCAGCTCATAAATAAAGGTGGATCCCAAATGAAAGCAATACTACCATAAACCTCTGTAAAGTGAAGAGCTTTAATGAAGAGTCTGCTTGTTTATCTCTGCTCGTCCTTCAAGCTAAAGCCTTCTACGAAACTTCCATATTGCCAAAATTTCTTTAAAATACAGCCCTCCTGCATTCTTACCATTGTTTTAATTAAGGGGTCATTACCAACCACTGGCAGTCCTCATGCATTCCACTGTGATCCTTTGCAAGAGATCCACTTGACTCAGCTAGCCCAGGTCAACCAAGAATGATATCACTTGATGCTGCCCTGAGACCATTAACTGTAGGCAAAGCCAGACGTGTGGGTAACAGCCAATGCTGCCTTGCCCCACGAACTTGGTGGGAGCCAGCTTTATTACAAACCCAGTGTTTGAAACTTTGAAAGTGGTATGGGGGATGGATAAGAGAGAGAGTTCCCAGCAGTCTCTTCTTTCCTTGTGCTTCTTGCAAGCTTTGGAGAGTGTGAGAAGTGCTCCTTGCAAAGCTTGCAAGGGTCAGATCAGTCCTGAAAAACTGCTGCAATGGCAGCACTGGGACGGGGGGGGGATCTTGCTGTCCCTGCTCACACCCCAATAATCCGCCACTTGAGGTGACTGCCTCACCTTGCCACATGGAAGGATCACCCTTAGGAGTGTGTGGAACTGGTTTCTGTTTCAAGGTGGCTCGAGCTTGAAACAGACCAACCTCCCAAAACAGGGGGCCGGTCCAAGTTTCAACCAAACCAGGCCTGGTTTGGATCAACTGGTTCAGCCTGGCCCAACTACCTCAATTGCCCTGCTTGTAAAGGGAAATCTGGTAAGGATTCCCCTTTATATGCAAATAGGGATTGCCCATCTAAAAATGGGTTTGGGAGGACAGGCAAGAGGGCACCTTGCTGGCTCTCGTGGAGGCGGCTATGGTCATGGCTCAGTGGTGGTGATGGTTCCGCTGTGGCAGCCTCTCTCAACCCTGCCAGTGTTTTCCCACACCGTGGGCCAGGGTGGCATGGTTCCAGACTCCACACATGTGCAGAGGCCAGAACCAGGCCACCCACTGGCCTGCGGGGTGGCGGGGGCACTGGCAGGGCCAAGAGGGACCACTGCCAGGGAGCTGCCACCACAGCTGCTGCCATGAGAGCTGGTAAGGTGCCAATCCCACTTTGCTTGTAAAGGGGAATCCTTACTGGATTCCCCATTACAAGCAAGACAATCAAACTGGGTTGACCTGATTCGACAGCTCAAACCAAACTGCTGCCTGTACTAACAAACCGGCTTGCGGACCAGGCAGTTTGGTTCGAGTTTAGTTTGAACCCAAACCGAACCACCCATGCTGGTTCCATGCACACCCCTGGTCAGCCTGATTACTGCTGCCATCACATCTAGCTTGGCTTTCAGCCCAAGATGAGGGATGGAACAGGAAGGGGCTATTCTCACGATCAGCAAAAATCGGGCTAGGAGAGCCTATCCCTATTTTTGCTGATCGTGAGAACCACCGGGCTCAACTGCGAGCCCGGTAGTTCTAGAGTGGGTAACCTGCTCAAGTACCCCTCCCCTTAGCCTGGGTTCGTGGTACAGCTCCGCGGCTACCCACGAGTAGACCCCCGGAGGGGAGGGGAAAAGCCACCTCCTGCTAGTGCAGGGCATACTGGAACTTCCGGGGGCAACGCGACCCCTCGAGCTCCCCAGCCCCCACCGGCTCCGTCACAGAGCTGGCAATCGTGTGGGCGGCCGATCCGGCCACCCAGGGCTCCCTACCCGCTCAGCCCACCAAACCAGGTCTCACTGATCGTGAGACCGAGTCCGAAATCTAGAAGAACATAGGAGAGTGTGAGGAACAGTTCCAACTTGATCTTCTCACTTTTGCAATGCACCCTTCTGGGATTGTGCCACTTCAGAACACAGGCTGAGGGCAGTGTGACTCAATGAGTGCTCTCTGCATCAAAACCTCCTCCCCTATTAAAAGAGCACAGCAGGGAGAAAGGTGGTAACTCTTCTTGAAATGCTAGCTTTCCATAGGCAAGACAAGTTTCCCCCTGATATCTTAGCTTTTCAACATTCTGGAAAATTTCCACAAAGGGTAACAAATGCAAACTCTCCCACTTGCATTCTTCAGTGATACAAGGGAGCTACAACACATGCTTTTTAAGGATGCACAGATCGGCTATAAAGTATCAAAATGATACTGCTGGAAACTGTCATGTGAATACTTTATAAATCTGCAACCCTGCTCACATGTCTGAGTAAGTTCATTTATTCAAACAGAAAGACATGCATAGTGTACCTTACATTTTCAAGGCAGCAGTTCTCTGACTACTTATATGGTAGCTCCACTGTGTCAGAATTAGGTGTTTGGTTATAGGAGGACATGGTGCTTCTCTGTTTACGGAGCCCACAAAGAGTTTAAGCAAGTTAGACTAGGTTGCACACCTTAAGCACATTTCATCAGAAGCAATTTCCTGATTTCATTGCACTTACTAATCATACACAGGATCATAGTTTCTGCCTGCCACACAGCTGGCATCACACAGAAGCAACAAATAATAGTGGTAAATGCGAAGAAAAATAGAGAATACACATAGCATTTAGCAATATGACCACCAAACTGGCTTCCTGTTCTGGCACAAATTGGAAACCACTCCAAATAATATAACTGAATTATACCTTTTGGTCTGTAAACTTTTTGGAGAATAAAGAAAATAATATTCAAGTTTTTGTTGTTTTTTAAAGAAGGCCTGGGTTTTTGAACATATTAACTAGTGCTGATGCAGAATATTTACTACATCTGTTTCACATTAGGAGGAAGGAGTTATAAAACCCCTTCCAAGACAGCATCTCATGTATTTATAGCCTGATTTAGAGATTTTTCTATGATCTTTTTGCATTTGCAAAAGGATAGAGATAATACAGCAGGGAGCTATAGTAACCACTTTTGTTGCAATGAATCCCTTGTGCTAATGATAATTCATTTCTGGATGACTACTGCAGTAGGGGTGTAAATGGATCCCGTTCGGCTGCTTTGTTTCTGGGTCTGGCCAAAGCAGTTCAGGTCCAACAAGGATTCCCTTTTACAAGTAAAGAGGCGCATTCCCTATAGTAAGGCTGGGCAGGGGGTGACGAGAGACAGGGTACCTCAAACCTTACCTGCGGTGGTGGAGGTGGCAGAGACATTGGAAGTGGTGGGGGGGGGCAGCAGCGGGTACTCTGATTTCCCCCATCTCCAGGAATCCCTCAATGTGAATGCACTGTGCAATGACTGCAGTGCATTGGGGGATTCCCCTGGGAGTCAGGAACTCTCAACTCTGCCCAGCTATGTGTATGCTTGGGCTGCATGCACAGCAGCCCAGGCATGCAGAAGACCTCAGCACTCGGATAAATGGAGCGCTCGTGCCTGTAGGAGCAAAAGACGGCCATCTACGGCCTACCAAGGAGGTGTGGCTTGGAAGTGTGCAACCTATCCAACCCAGACTGGGCACTGCTTTCTGAGGTTTTCTTGGCAGTCGAGCCATTCTTTGTTGCCACAAACAGCTTGTGTGCCAAGACAGCAACACTAAGCCAGGCTTTGCCCACCGCTCTTCTTGAGAAGACGATGGGTGAACTCCAGATCATGCTGACCACCGAGGAAGCAATCGCCTTGGCAGGTCGGCTGAGAACTGGAGTGGTGGATTGGTTCAGGACACCCTTGGGTCAATCGGCAGAGCATGTTTTGTCCTGCCTGATCCAAGGATGAAAGGCAAAGCAGTCACCCCTGACCAGCTTCCCAGGTGGAGGGTCTGCCTGGTTGCAGAGGTTAGTCAAGCTGAGGATAGGACGCTGGGGCACAACCAGGAGCAGTGTGCTGGAGTGCTTAGTGCTAGTGCACATTCTACCCCTAGCAGCAGTACTACCATCACCACCACTTCCTGGTCCAGCAATATAGTGTTCCTGGCAGAGCCAAGTGAGATGGCAGTTAGCCCCTGCATTCCACCTGGTGGTTCATGGAGGAGTTCTTTGGCACCTTGCCAGGGGTATGGGAGGAGCCCACTGAGCACCATGTTCTGCAGTGCCTGCAGGAGCTGGTGACAGGCCAGGAGATGGAGCCAATCCAGTTTGGGGCAATGCGTCGCCAAGTCCGGCAGATGGTTTGTCTCGTGCCAGCCAACCAGCTTCTAGAGCGAGAGGGTGTTCTCCATGACTTGATGTGGATGTACCCATGGACACCATCGCTCTCATTTGGAAGCTGACATAGTGGAGCATCTGGTCTTCCTGAAGGCCAGCCTACCCTGGCTAAACTATCCAGAGCTGGCCATGGAAAGTGAGTGACACATGGTCACTCCACCACTGGCAGCTCACTCCACCCTGGCCAACCCCAACCCCAGATGTGTCACAGTCTGCCCATTAGTGCTGCTGACACACACAGACAAGCAAGCACACCACCGCCATGGCTGACGATGAGATATGGACTGGTGCCCTGGCCCATGCACCAGGCTGTCAGCCGGGGCCAGCACCAATTTGAGACCATGATGTTATCCAGACACAGGCAGGTATTTCCTGCCTGCCTTCCTTGAGTTGTGGTTTAATCTGTTTGTGGAATGGTGTTGTTGCAAGAAATGGACAGTTGCAGCTCGGCTCTTTTTCTGTGTTTGTGTGTGATATTTTCTTGGTGATTGCTGTGAGATGAGCTCCGTGTCCGGCACTGGACTAACTTGTACATCACTCACTGCTCTAGTCTACTCTGCAATCTGCATTCTGCATTGCAAAGTGTACTCACTGTCAAATTGTGGCTGAAGATGTTAATGTAGTTGAACTTATCACTATACTTGCTGCTGCTAAGGGTGCTGCTGTGGCAGCAGTTGCAATGCTGGAAAGCAAGGACGGAGTCATAATTGTGTGAGAGAGAGCAACTTGTGCCAATGCAGTTACTGCAGCACAGGCACTGTGGCTGGCAGTGGATTATGGGTCAGTTATTCCTTTTTTGGCCATCTTTGGGCTATGTGTTTGGCAAAATGTTTTGTTCTTTGAGCGGGACTGTGTGTGCTTCTGTTCTGCAGTGCTGTTTTTAAAGGCAGGGTTGCAAAATGTGTGCACTCTGCTTATTTTGTCCATAGGGAACAATGGGAAACTCAAATCGCCCCATTATTCCCCATGGGTAGTGTTGGGTGGCTACCTACCACTTAACCCACAAAAGAAATGGGCAAGAGGGTGATTAAAAAAATTGTTTTTAATCTAAACCCTTGGTAGGATCCTATGGGTTTGGGGGGGGGAGTTTGTTTGTTTTTAAATTTAATTGCCCGCTTGCCTATTTCTTTTGTGGGTTGGATGGTAGGTAGCATCCATCATGTCCTACCACCCAACCCACTTTGGTGTCCCTAGGACCTACTCATGGGGAACAATGGAGTGAGTTGAGTTCCTCATTGTATCCTATGGGCAATTTGCAATTTTTTTTGCAAATCTCTGATTCAATTCATTGAAACAGCAGGCTGTGGCTGGCAATTAATTCATTGTGGGGTAATTCAATTTGAATTTGAATCAAATAACAAATAATGATTTGTGCACAGCTCTACTGCCTGGAATCTCCCTATGCCAGTAAGGTCAGGAGGGAGATGAGCTCACTGAGCTTATCTCCCGATGCCTGACTTAGTGAGCATTTGACTACCTATGTGAGACATGCATACACACAAACATCTCACATATTCTGCTATTGTGCCTTTGGGTGTCATTTGATGACTCAATCCAAAAGGTCCATCTAGTCCAACATTTTGTTTCTCACACTGACTAGCCAGATGGCTTTTGGGGGCTCAAATGTGGAGCGTGAAGGCTACAGCCTTCCCAGGTTATTTCCATCCTAGAAATTAGTGTTCTGTAGTATATCACCTTTGAACATGGAGCTTTGATCGGGTCAAGCTAATTCCAATACTTTTTTTTTAACCATACAGTCTGATTTTATTTTATTTATAAATTAGGAAATTTTTGCTCATTCTCCATCTTCCAACTATATTAATATCTGGAAAGATTGTTAAATGAAACTGTTGTGTAATTAAATAGAAACTGGAGTTTATGTGTTTATAAAAAGGGATATTATTACCTTTGAACATGGAGGTTGTACTTAGCCATTATCACTACCTAGGAGCTCATAGACTCATCATCCACCATGATCTACAGAAAGATCAACTAGATACCATTCTGACTTAATTTGACCCCTGAAACCTAGACTGTCAACATCAGGAAACAATGCCTGTGATGTGCAGCATGGATTTTCCTCAGCAGCAAGGATCCACACCAAAACATTTAGAGGACAAGTCTTTCAGGCAGAAAGTGTAGCTTTGAAGTAGTCTTGAGATGCAGCACCTCTTTCCCCAAAGATTAACTACTGAGTATTCCCCACTTCTATTGAAGCTAATCAAGTTAACACAACAATTTGTGTTCCTCTAATCATTTGTGTTACTGGACAATTTGACACAATGAGAAGAGCTGCAGGGATATTGCTTTCATACCCATCCTTCATCATCAGCATCCTCACTGTTTAGGAGTCTGCTGCAGCATCTAGGGATGTGCGAAACGTTTCGGATACAAAACATTTTGTACACAAAACAGCCTGTTTCGGGTGTTTTGTAGACAAAACAAAACACCCATTTTCCAGATCCAAAAGTGTTGTATACAAAACAAAATGTCCCTGTTTCGGCTACAAAATGTTTTGTTGTTTCAGACCTCCATTTTGTAGTGATCTCTGAGTCAGTCTCCATTTTGTGTTTGACATCTCTTTGAATTTCCCACCCTTCCAGCCTTCTGATCAGTGACCTAAATCATGGGCTGACCTGCTGACAATTCCCTCCTTGTTCCCCATTGGCTCTTTTGCTTCTTGCCACTCTTTACTGACCCCACATTGGCCAGGGGAAGGGCTGCTAACCCATGGGGTGCTGGGTTCTGTTGTTTCTGTGGTGTTCTGAGTGTAGATTCTCTGGTAGCATATGAGAGTGGATTCTTGTTTTTCACTGAAAATCTCATATGCTACCAGAGAATCTACAATGAACACCTCAGAAACACAAAACCCAGTACCCCAAGGGCTTGTGGGTATGCAGGTGGTTGGCACCCTATGTGCACTACACAACCCCTCGCTCTGGGCAACCCCAGTGCCCCCCAAGTGGAATTATGGGGCTGCTGAAACCTCCATTATTCCCTATGGGAGAAATCTTAAAAGACACGTAAACTTCAACAATTCACAAAAGATCAGCCCTTTGCCCAATGGAAAGGAGAACTGGTCTTGTGGCTGAGCATGACTTGTCTCCATAGCTAAGCAGGATCTGCCCTGGTTGCATATGAATGGGAGACTTGATGTGTGAGCACTGCAAGATATTCCCCTCAGGGGATGAAGCTGCTCTGGGAAGAGCAGAAGGTTTCAAGTTCCCTCCCTGGCTTCTCCAAGATAGGGCTGAGAGAGATTCCTGCCTGCAACCTTGGAGAAGCCGCTGCCAGTCTGTGAAGACAATACTGAGCTAGATAGACCAATGGTCTGACTCAGTATATGGCAGTTTCCTATGTTCCTAATTCTTTTGAGATAATTCTGGAAGTTTCCTTGCCCCCATTGGGCACTACCACCCACCACATTCTGCTCTGGGTCATCCCTTTCCCCTTGATTTGAAGTGATACGTTTGCTGGAATCCCCATTATTCCCTATGGGAAAATTCTTAAAGATGTGTAAATTTTAAAAATTCACAAAAAATCAGCCCTTTGCCTAATTCCTTTGAAATTTGGGTGGTAGCTTCCACCCATTGGACACTACCACCACCACCCACTCTTTTTGCCCTGGGACCCTTTTAAAAAATCCAAATTGATTTTTTCGGATTGGCTGATTCGGATTCAGAAAATTTGGGTACAAAACAAAATGGGGGTGTTTCGATTTGGATACAAATCGAAACAAGAAAATTCCAAAATGCACACCCCTAGCAGCATCCCCTCACTTTCCCCTATCTCTAATGGCTGAGAATCATGTCAGCTTATGTTTTCTGAAAAGCTGTTTCATTAACCTAAATAGCTTCAATAGACATGGGGAATGCTCAGTAGTTAATCTTTAGTGGTGCATCTCAAGACTATTTCAAAACTGAACCTTCTTCCTGAAGGTGTCACTCTATAATGGCATCTCTATAATGGCTTTGGATCACATCAGCCATAAACTTTAGAAATTATAGTGTGCCTGGACAGTTGAAATTTACATTGTAAATAGATGCTTGTGTGCCGTAACCCATTTGCAAATAAAGGGAGTGCAAGCTTACAGCAATTTCATCAGCAGTACAACACCACACACACTACAGCAGAACGAGTTAAAGACTAAAGATGCTACACTGGAAAAGAATATTCTGCATCAGTTCCCTTACCTTTTTTATCCAAGTTAAAAGACATTTTTGGTGAGCAATCAAGTTTTTGCAGTCACAGAAGTGCAGCAGAGCGTCACGGCCCATCTCGTCTCCTTCCCGACAGATAAAACATTCTTTTGACTCTAATTAAAAAGATTAATAAAGTAAGAGAACACATCAGGTTTGCATCAATCAACTGCCCATGTGGTTCTTATTATTATAATTAAAAGTTATCTTCTCAAAATTGTTGGATGAAAGTGCCATGATCTGCAATTGAAAACACATTGAAGGGAGTTTTCCCAACCTATTCTATTTTAAACAGTCAGATTGGAGCAACGCTCTGGAGATAATGTGCTCAAAAGGGTCCTTAGAGGCAAAATGTCAGCAACCATATATTTATGCCCTTTGAAAAGCCCCTTATAAAAATGTGCATTGTGCATCTTTCTGATTGTTTTGTTTTGTTTTGGTTTTTTCGCTATAAAAGATGCAAGAAAAAACAATATCAGCCAAATCCCCTTCAAATGTAAAACTACACATGATAGTTTTGACTTTTACTAGCCATTCATTAAATCACTTGAACAATCTCAATCCTGCTGCATTTCTGTATTCCTCTGGGAGTTCTCATCTTGGTAAGACTGGAGGGTAGGATCTGTGGCTCTTGCCTGGCCACAGTGGTCATTGCTCTGTGGCAGAAATTGGTTATCTGGGAATAGGATTCCCTGGAGGAGTCTTCTCACGATCAGTGAGAAGAGCTCCAGGGTGGTCTGTGAGGAGAGAAGGTTACACTCACCCTTCCTGCAGACGAGTACCTCTCCCTCCTTGGGAGGGCGTATCACCCGCCCAGATGGGCACCAGCTCCTGCCAGTAGTTCCAGGGGTCAGGTGGGGTTCAGGGAAGCACTGCCACATCTTGCCCCACCCCCAAAGCTCCAATAATGCACCACATGAGTGCGCGGTGCATTACTGAGATTTCCCCTCACTCCCAAGTGTGTCAGCCATGGCTGCAAGCTGCCGTGGCTGACACGTGAGCACAAAAATGGGGTTAAGGGAGTATTCACTCCCTTAACCTCAGGTAGAAGGGAGGCTATTTAGGCAGGTTTGCCTCTGTGTAGCCACCAGGATTGGGCCTGATCCCGGCAGTTCACAAACGTGTACAAAACCAGGTTGGGCTCCCTTAGGCTGGTTTTGTACACATGTGTGACTAGCCTCCCTGTATTGTATCCAGGCACCATAAATTATCTGCCTCTTTAAGTACAGCACCTGACTCCTCCCTCCCTCTTTTCATTTGGACTAGGAGAAAACCTGCTGCAGGCCTGTGTTTAGAGCCTTACCACAGAGCTGTATGTAGCCCTGTTAAATAAACCTGTTAGAGATCAAACTGTTGGTGGCGCCTGAGTCCTGAGTCCTCAAGGTTCACAAAACACCACATTCTCCCATACTCTCCTGTGCAGCAGGCAGAGCTGGCCCAAGACATTGTGGAACCTGAGTGAGAAAATTCCTTCACCCCCACAAGTATTATATACTGGTTTTTGTCCACAATAAAGTATGTGGCAATTTCCTACTATCTGAATCAAGTTTGCACAATTTCAGCCCTCCTGAAAATGTTGGACTACAAATCCCATCATACCTGCTTATTGGACTATGTGGCTTGGGATGATGGGAGTTCCAGTCCAACAACAGCTGGAGGGCCCAAGCTTTGCAGTCCTGATCTAAATAATGTCCCATATTTGCCGGAGACCTTCTCAACCTGTGACCCATCAAGTTAAATGTGGGGGTGGGACTGTATTTCCATAGCCTCAGTTGAGCTCAGAGGCTGTGAGGTGTAGAAGTAGGAGGCAGTATCAAGGCCACTGCAACATTTTATTGATCATTTGGCATTCTTACTTAATTAAACTTTTATTTTTAAGCAGTGATTGAACACCCTTGGCTAATGCCTTCAGACCTTGGAGAGAGTTAAATGAACATGAAGCCTAATCCTAAAAGCGTGTCTTGATGCTTTCAGTTGTATAACATAGCAGGGATCAGAAGAAGAAGCTCAACCGAATCCTGAAGAGTCTGAATCTTTCAGAAAGAAACCAATGAAATGGAGTGCAGTCTGGATTTCACTGATACTCAGGGCACTGTAGCACTGAGAAAGCCAGTTTTGGAACAACATGGTGAGCCCTTTCTCACAGTCCGTGAGAAGGGCTTGGAGGCAGGTAGGGTGGGAAGGTTTTGTTACCTTCCCTTCCCCTCAGATGATCCATGGAGGGCACTGAGTGTGCGGATCATGCACCCAGACAATCCTTCACTGTCTCCAGCAGTGCAGAGGGTTGGGGGCTGGAATGCGTTGTTCCGCCCTCCGGAACTCCCATAATGCACCACACGAATCATGGTGCATTGTGGGTATCTCCCGGTGCTGGGAGCCATGAGTCACGGTGCATTGTATCTCACTTCCATGCTTAATTTTTTAAAAGAGCTGGAGAGATTCAAAGAGGATGGGTTTCTCATCCCCTCTTTTGGTAATGTGGGTGTAGAACAGGTAGATGCCCTTGGAACCAAAGCGGAAGGGAATGAGGACAGGATATAAGAAAGGGCCCCCTTACCCTTGCCAGAAAAGTGTGTGTGTGTGTGTGTGTGTGTGTGTGTGTGTGTGTGTGTGTGTACAATCTCTTCTTCCCCAGTCAACCCAAACAGATGGGGGCCAGAGGCTATGTATACATGCTGACCTCAAACTGCCAGGGTTCATGAGGAGAACAGAACAGCATGCAGGTGAATGACTGCAGCCAGTTAGGGTTGATAGCTCCTGAACCGAATTTCAACTGCCCTTCCCAAATGACCCTTTAAGCTGGAAGGGGTGAGGTAAGGACTTCTGAGAACATGTGTCTCAAGGTGCCCATTATCTGAGCAAAAAAAGATACCTATTTCGAGATAATAAAGGTAAAGGTAAAGTGTGCCATCCAGTCGATATCGACTCCTGGCACCCACAGAGCCCTGTGATTGTCTTTTGGTAGAAGACAAGAGGGGTTTACCATTGCCTCCTCCTGCGCAGTATGACAGGATGCCTTTCAGCATCTTCCTATATCGCGACTACCCAATATCGGTGTTTCCCATAGTCTGGGAAACATATCAGCGGGGATTCAAACTGACAAACTTCTGCTTGTTAGTCAAGCATTTCCCTGCTGCACCACTTAAGGTGACTTTTCAAGGTAATAGGTACCTTTAAATTGCCCTCTCTGGGATTAAAATACTGCAAGGATGAAGGGAATTGTCCTCAGAAAACACACTCCCTCCAGGGCCAATTCCCCCTTTCCTTAGCATTGACATTTTTATAACAGGTGAACTTGTCAACACCTATTAGCCATAATAGCAAAAGGGAACTTCCATATACATGCATCAATATGGCAGCAATATACCTCTGAATACCAAATGCTGGACCTAAACAAGAGAGGGAGGCCGTTTCCTCCATGCTGTGCTTGTAAGCCTCCCAAAGGCATTTGGCTGGCCGCTTTCAGAAACATAATGCCAGACTGGCTGGACTCTCATCTGATCCAATAAGGTGATGCTTATTTTCTTATGCGAATACAATGTGGCATTTACACAGTGACAGATGAAGCCAAAATAATAAATCAGTTCCTTTATTTGTACTGAGAAAACAAGACGGTCGTGCACAGTGATTGCCATTTTACTTGCAATGACCAAACCTAATACATGTTTATAGCACAGAACACAGTGGAAAGAAGAGTAATGATGCCAGGTGTCTGATACAGAAAGCTCGTTAGGGCCTAATATATATGACAAATTGTTCAAGAACAGTTAAATGTGACCCATCTATGGCTTCAATATTTCCAGTACTTAGGGTACTCTGCTGAGTAAGGACTGAGTATGTAAATTAAAGCTGCCTCAGGATACAGGACTTTTCACCTGCACTTAAAATTTGCCAAGTTCCTAATAAAAAAAGAAAACATTTTGAGACTCAAATATATGACACTCTTATGTTATTGTTTTTCCTTTGTTCTGTCTAACTTCTGTGACTTCCAAGGTTGCAATCCTAAACACATTTACTTATGAGTAAATTCCACAAAAATTTGCTGGACTAATTTCTAGGGATGTGCACAAATCATTTTTTTTATTCAATGTGTGCCCAAAACAAATCACCCCTGATTTGTTTTGTATCCAAATCTACCCCCCTAAAAATCACCCCAGATTCAATTTGTATTTGCTTTGATTTGATTTGGATTTGGACCAATTTGGACCACTTAATAAGGTTTTAGGGGCATCAAATTTAGGTGGTGGGTAGGTCCCCATAGGTGCCACCTACTATCCAAATTTCAAGGCAGTGGGACACTTGGTTGATTTTTAATTAATATTTTTAGTTTTTACTGATTTTGAACATTTCCACCATAGGAAACAATGGGGATTCAAAGTTGCCATATTCTAAAACTAAAATGGACCCCCCAGTTTCATTTTTTTTAAAAAAATCTAAGCTCTAGCCCTTGCAGAAGTGGAGTTGTGGAGCAAAATGTGCAGTCATTATTTTTCAAGTGCTTGGATTCTTTGGTGTCTAATAACTTTTCCCCATAATGAACCCCTGTGAGGATTCATTGCATACCTTCATTTCTTCTGTTCATTTTGACTATCATTGGACAGTGCCATCTGTCAACTGCCATGTGTCAACTACACCCCCCCCACACACACACACTGGGGTACTCAGGTTTTTAAAAGGTATTTTTGAAGTGCTTAGATTCTTTGGTGTCTTCATTACACATCTTCATTTCTTCTGTTCATTTTGACCCCACTGCTTTGCAGGTGGGGGTGGGGAATTAGTGGCATCCCATGTTCTAACTACCTCATAACCCACAAGCCACTGGGTACTCAGTTTATATTTTAGGAATTTTTGAGGCTTTGGTGTTTAATGGATGTGTAATCTTTGGTGTGTAATGAATCTTCATAGGGATTCATTATGAGGAAAGGTTATTAGACACCAAAGAGCCTAAACACTTGAAAAAAATCCTAGAACATAAACTGAGTAGTACAACACTGCCTTGCAGGTGGGAGTGGGGTGTAGTTGGCACATGGCAGTTGACAGTTGGCACTGTCAAAAAGACAGTCAAAGTGAATAGAAGAAATGAAGGTGTGTAATGAATCCTCATAGGGAGTCATTGAGGGACAGTTATTATACACCAAAGAATCCAAACACTTGAAAAATAGAGACCACACATTTTGCTCCATAACTCCACTTCTACAAGTGCTAGAGCTTAGCTTTTTTGTTTTAAATGAAAGCTAGGGATCTGGAGGAATTAATAGGATCTGAATCTCAAATCAATTTGAATCAAATCAGGTGCGATTTGATTTGTACCCAAATCTAGCCAATGGACCACAGGGGTGATTTTTTTTGTCTCCGAATCACCCAAATCAGCTAGATTTGGATACAAATCGATCTGTACCCGAATCAATTTGCATCTCCCTACTAATTTCTAAGTAAACCTTGTTAGGATTAGGCTATATAGATAGATTTCAAGAGGGTTATCTCCACAGTGTGTAGAAAGGAAAGATTACAATTTGATGATCACCACTTTTACAATGCAGAGAAAAACCAGGACAGGTAGGCCAGCTCAGGGGAGAAAATCAAAGCAGTCAACGGATTAGTTTAGATGTAGGGTAATAAGAATCCTCTCTATAAATTTAGGGGCCGATATCTTGACTAAGCATGTGTCTGCATGGTGGGAAGAAGTGTTCCAGCTGCTGAGAGCTTCCTGAGCTTGGCAATGCTTATTGCACACAGGGCAGGGGTAATTTTTGCTGACTTCTCCTTCCCCTGGATAAGCCATGAACCACACAAATATATGTTCCTGAGCAGGCGCAGCCTGTGAACGCGCCTCAGGGGTGGGGGGGGGGCAGCAGGTGGCTTCTTTAAGTGTAAATGGAGCTGGTGCTCCGTGCTGCCCAGCAGCCCCCATAGTGGGGAATTGCCTCCGCCACTTACCTGGCTGCTGGCGGGGGCTCACCTCCGTGGGAGCCAGGTGAGTGGCGGAGGTGATTTCCCGCCATGGGGGCTGCTGGGCAGCACGGAGCACCAGCTCCATTTACACTTAAAGAAGTTGCCCGCCGCCCCCCCCCACCGGAGGCGCATTCACGGGCCATACCTGTCCCTGAGAGTCATGCAGCCCACAGGGACATATTTCCAGGTGGTGAAGCACACTTCTGAGTTTGGCAGAACCCCTGCCCGTTCTTTTCTAAGAAGAAGCCATCAAAATTTCTCTCACATCTGGAGCCTAAACACTTCTCTTGAAAGTTTCAGTGTTTAAAGTGGGATAGTAAAACTGATCAGCAGCATGGACTTGGGTTACTAGCTGACATTCCTGTTCTGAACTCCTGTCAGAGGTTCTGATTGATTGATTGATTGATTAAGTGCTGTCAAGTCAGTGTCGACTCTTAGCGACCACAAGAGTCGACCACCAGAGGTTCAACTACATGATTAATACTTTCTAGGTCATCTAACTCATCCTATTAAGACATGATTTGAAATTAAGGTTAATAAAGTAAAGTATAAATTTGGTTTAATAAAGTAGGTTTAAGAGAGCCAGAATCAAGTCTGGGCTAAGGGCCCTGCATATATTACTGCAATTTAACTTTTAAAAGAAGGCTCCCTTGGATTTATTTATTTAGGCTCATCCTTATTAATCAGCACTTCTAAAGTGCATGCAGCCAACTGGGACTGAATGCAAGGAAATCCAAATTACATCACTTTACAGATCTCTTCTGACTTGGCATCAAGCGTTCAAACTAAAATTTACAAGGTAGGAGAACACTGCAGCATGAAATGAAAAATCAGCCAGAATTTATGAACACAGTGCTGGTTTAATTAGTACAAAGAGCAAGAGTGGTATAGTGAGGATGGTATTGGCTTTGCCTAGGAGACATTAAGTCAAATTCCAGCTTAGCCATGGACTGATGGGGCAAATTATTTTTTCTAATAATGTCAGTTTCACAGACATAAAAGGAGAATAATGACCTTGCTACCAGAGTAGGTAAGCATTAAAGATTCTATAACCCCTTGCATACACAATTGCTATAAAAACAATTAAACTATCCTGTACTGATGAACAGCATGTTAAACAATTGTCATTTAGTACTATTTTACTAAAGCAATACTACAACTTCTATAATTATAAAGATTTCAAATGATAGGAAAACATATGATTAGATAAGATATGACTATGAGGGGAGGTAGGGTTAACCCTAACCCTAACCCTAACCCTAACGAATCTATGGACTCACTGCCATGAGCATCCGAGAGCTTAGATCAGGGCTGTACAACTTCAGTCCTCCAGGGGCTTTTACGCACAGCAGGTTTTACCGCAAGTTTATTGGGAGGCTTTACTGTGGATTCAAAGTTGTCCCAAAAAACCAACACAGTCAATTTTTTTTAACCCTGAATATAAATCAAGTTACGCTCTAATGCACAGTCAAAAAACCCAAATTGTGCGTTCACTCACAGGGACTGCGGGGTAAATCTAGCCAATATGTGACTGTACCCCATCCATTCCAGAGGAGATACAAGTTAAAGGGCTTCAAAAGCTCCATGTGAAAAGCTTCCAGCTGTGACTGGACCACATCTCCCACCATCCCTGACAATTGGCCACTGTGGCTGGTAATGATGGGAGTTATAGTCCAACAATAGCAGGAGGGCCTAAATTGTACAGTTCCGCTGGTGTTAAAAGGGCCTGTTTAGGCTGGTTGTGAAGGAAGCCATAAGTCTGCCGAAGGCTATTAGTCATGATGTCTAGATGGAACTTTCAATTAAGATCTGAAGGGCGGGAAAGATGTTGGGTTCTACACAAGAAGTAGGGTAGAATGTGCTGAAATTGGTAGGTTCATAAAATATGCCCAATCTCAGCATATCCTTCTTGACACCGGATGTAGGCTACAGAGGGAGAGAGAGAGAGAGAGAGAGAGAGAGAGAGAGGCTACACACACATTCATGTAGGCTACACACACATTCCTGGGACTCTGGCCACCTTTGGTTTGGCATGGCATGTGAAGCCACCACTCAGTATAACCTATTGGTACTTATGCTGGATGTTGTGACAAGATCTTTGGGGGCTCCTTTCCTGTTCAAAGTCTTTTTTGTGCTGCACCCTACTGGATATATTGGTTCAAAAAGAGGTGCACACGTGTACCTTT
This sequence comes from Hemicordylus capensis, assembly GCF_027244095.1. Classification (NCBI taxonomy): domain Eukaryota; kingdom Metazoa; phylum Chordata; class Lepidosauria; order Squamata; family Cordylidae; genus Hemicordylus; species Hemicordylus capensis. The sequence continues at coordinate 121,489,434 of NC_069660.1, forward strand.
TCACAAAATATTGCAGTATATGAACACAAAGACACTGTCTAAGCATGCAATTTATCACGTAACCCAAATCATCTGCATGTGTTCTGTTCAGCAACATCAGTGCAAGATGGCAAGATGGCATCCTGGCAAAGGATGCACATGGGGGATTGCTTTAAGATTTGTGTACCAATCGGAGAAACTTGTCAGCTGACCAACTGCTTGTCATATGGTTCCTGAATACACTCTATATGAAACAGAGACCATATTGGGTCAGTCTGGGGTTTATTTCAACCAACTGAAAACATAGAGAACAATGCTGATTTGGTTATTATTATAAATGATCAAGTATCAGTGGGGACGCAGAAGAAGAATTTGTTTTCCATGAATTTCATATTATAAACTACAATGCAACACCACTATGTATAACTTCTAAAGTGCTGTACAAACATTGGAACCATTTTATTTTCCTGGCAACATTCTCATCTGGTTTAAATTGGCTTCATCCCCCAGATATCAATGGTGTATCACCAATTGACACCAGACAAGGACCTGACTGCCGATCTATAATGAGACTCTTGCGGTTGAAGCTTTCACAGAACAATTTGATGATATATGGCATGGACGGACAAAGCCAAAAATGTGTAGTTAAAGACTGTTGTTCCATTCATATTTCATTGTATTTTATTCAGTTGTGCTTGCGAAGGATATCATGCAAGCTTCATGGGGCAATAAAGCAAGCGGTTTCTCCCATAAATTCATTGCCTTGTTGTGTACAATAAGGTTTCCTGCAATGTCTTAAGAGATAAATAGAGCTGATATTATTAAATTATTGTTTACACAGTCAGACAGGTGTTATTGACTGGTTTGTTTTATCCAGACATCGAGTCCTTCCCAAGGACCTGGGATGGCTGAATTTTATTCTCAATGTTGTTGCTGTTGTTATAGATATCATTGCAGAATATAGGTTGTTACGAGTAAAGTTGCTTTTTGAAATTGGCTGATGGTGATTTCTGTGGCCCCTATGGTGTTGAGGTGCTCCTCAAGTTGTTTTGGAATTGCACCTAGGGCACCAATTATCACTGGGATAATTTTGGTCTTTTTCTGCCACTGATTTCAATTTCAATTTGTAGATCTTTGTATTTTGTGATTTTTTCTATTTCTTTTTCTTCTATTCTGCTATCCCCTGGTATTGCTATGTCGATTATTTATTTTAACTTGTTATTCTTTCTTCTCGACTACAGTTATATCTGGTGTATTGTGTGACAGATGTTTGTCTGTTTGTAGTCGGAAGTCCCATAATATTTTTGCATCTTCTTTTTCTACCACTTTTTCAATTTTATGTTCCCACCAATTTTTGGCTACAGGTAGCTTGTATTTTTTTGCAGATGTTCCAGTGTATCATCCCTGCTACCTTGTCATGCCTTTGTTTGTAGTCCGTCTGTGCAATCTTTTTACAACAGCTGCTTAGGTGGTCCACGGTTTCATCGGCTTTTTTACGAAGAAGTTTGTGACTTTCCACTTATATTGTGCAAATATTGACCATGCAGTGGCTTATTTTTCCATTTTTCTGCTTGGTTCTTGACTTGTTCTTTCTTGTAGGCCTGCTTTGTTTCATTGGTGTTGAATAGTTTCTTGTTATTGACCAATTTAAGTGCATCTTCTTCACTGTCCTTGATATATTCTTCAAGGCCTCTTTTCTCCTCCTCTACTGTTTGATGGACTTGCAGCATTCCTCTTCCACCTGAGCTGCGAGGGAGGTATAGCTTATCAACATCACTGCGGGGGTGCAGAGCATGATTGATGGTCATTGTTTTCCCGGTCTTACGATCTAGCGTCTCTAGCTCTGCCTGGGTCCAGTCTATTATTTCTGCACTGTATCTGATAATAGGTATAGCCGAGGTGTTTATGGCTTGTATGGTGTTCCCGCCATTGAGTTTGGACTTGAGGATTTTTCTAACTCTCCTGATGTATTCACTTCCCATTTTTCTTTTAACTGCAGTGTGTGCAATGTTATCAGCCTGGAGAATGCCCAAGTATATGTAGTGTTTTTTCTCTTCCAGATTCTTGATCTTACTTCCATTGGGCAGTTCTATTCCTTCTGTTATTCTTATTTTTCCTCTGTTTGTTATTAATGCAGCACATTTGTCTAGTCCAAACTCCATTGCTATATTGCTACTGAATATACAGAAAGTGTTTAGCAGTGATTCGATTTCTGATTGGGACTTTCCATACAACTTCAGATCGTCCATGTACAGCAGATGGTTGATTTTACTTGATGTTTTAGATGTTTGGTATCCGAGGCCTGTTCCATTTAGTATTTGTGGAAGTGGAGTCATGGCAATTACAAACAACAGAGGGGATAGTAAGTCCCCTTGGAAAATACCTCTTCTAATGCTAATCTGTCCAAGTGTCTCGCCATTTATAGTTAACTGTGTACTCCACATGCTCATTGCTTTTTTATAAGTATCTGAATGTTTTTGCTATCACCAGTTGTTTCTAAACATTTTAGTATCCATGTGTGAGGCAATGAGTCGAAGGCTTTCTTGTAGTCAATCCATGCAACACTTAGATTTGTTTTTCTTCTCTTGCAATTTTCTAAAATCATTTTGTCAATCAGCAGCTGGTCTTTTGTTCCTCTGGTGTTTGGGCAATTTCCTTTCTGTACAACTGGAAGCTGTTTGTTAGTTAATAAGTGTTGCATTACTTCATCTGCTATTATTCCAGTTAATAATTGAACATGGTTGGCAGGCAGGTTATCAGATTATAATTACTTGGAACTGCACCTTTTACTGGGTCTTTCATTATGAGATGAGTTTTCCCAGTTGTTAGCCATTGTTCAATATCACCTCCTTGCAAAATGTGATTGAACTGTTTAGATAGTCGTTTATGGAGGCTTGTTAGGTGTTTAAGCCAAAAGCCATACAGTTCATCGTCTCCTGGTGCAGTCCAATTTTTAATTTTGTTTGCTCTTTCACTTATTAATTCTGGTGTTATTATTAGATCTTGCATTTGTTGGTTACATTGTTCGACCTCTTTCACCCAGCCTGCTTTTTTATTATAATCTATTGGATTGTCCCATAATTTCCCCCAGAATTGCACTGTTTCTTCTTTATTTGGTGTTTCTATGTTTCTTGCAGTTTCTCCTTCTATGCTTTGGTAGAAACTTCTCTGATTCGCCTGGAATTGGAGATTCTGCCTGTGTTGTGTAATTCTGTCTTCGTATCTGCTAATCTTCTTTGACACTGCTGTTATTTGCTGCTTTATTATTTCCAGGAGTTCTCTAATTTTCCTTGAATCTAGGTGGTATTTTTGGATCAGATACTGTTTGGTGTTTTCATTCTTCAGCTTCTTGTCTTTCATATCTTTCAATTTACTAGCATCATTTTACTAGCACTACCAAGGTAGTGCCTCACTGAGGGTTGTTGTTGTTATTCTCCTTTTGCCAAAATGATGCTAACTAGTTTTTCGGAACATAGGAAGATCGGCAGCTGTGATATACTGAGTCAGACCATTGGTCCATCTAGCTCAGTATTGTCTACACAAACTGGTAGCGGCTTCTCCAAGGTTGCATGAACGAATCTCTCTCAGCCCTATCTTGGAGAAGCCAGGGAGTGAACTTGGAACCTTCTGCTCTTCCCAGAGCGGCTTCATCCCCTGAGGGGAATATCTTACAGTGCTCACACTTCTAGTCTCCCATTCATATGCAACCAGGGTGGACCCTTCTTAGCTAAGGGGACAAGTAATGCCTGCTATCACAAGACCAGATCTCCTCTCCTTTATAATTAGCAAAGCTCTTTTTGGGTTGGGGTGGGTTTAAAACACACACCCAAGGATCGGTTGAGAGTATATTCTACCAAACTACAACATAAATCTTTCCAAAATGTTGGAAAACATGTTATGGAAAGAAAGGCTAGGTTCAAGAATGAGTCTTCTCAGAATGACAATTACAAATATGAGGTCAAGTCTCAAAATAGACATGCCTAATCTTGAAGCACTTTCTTTTAGATCCTATATATAAGTCATATAGGATCAATTCCTTGGGGGGGGGGGTATAACTGGTGAAGTTCACTGTCTATACACATACAGTAACTATACACAACAAAAAGGCATTACCCACCAGTGTGGATGGATTAAGACCCTGGCTTGATTTTCCTTAGTATGCTTTTTCAAAGATGAATTCTAGATGTTACCAATGGCAAGTTTTCACAAGAAAGTGTGCAAGAAGCCAGACAACTATTACTGAGTGATCCATGCCTCTCTCCTAAGCCATCTGTGGCAGTCCAGAGGTTTACAGAAACTCTGAGCATGAGAGTGTTTCCTTAATTGCCTTGGCTATAACTGTTGACACTCCAGTCCACCCAGCATTTCTCCAATCCTTTCTGAATCCCTTTGTCTTAACTGGGCTCTCAACATGTCAAGGCAATGAGATTCACAGATCAATCATACATTATGTGATAGAGTGAATCCTAAACTGCTATCTCGCTATTGGCCTGGGTTCCTAGTGCAGTGAAGAGGCTGCTGTAAATAGGCCCAGGAAGAGCTGTCATCCCACTGTCATACGACCAAGGCACCAGGATTCTAACTGTGGGCCTCTCCTCCACCAGTAGACATGGGCAAGGCCAACCAACTCCATTTGGCATCAGACAAGGAGAGGGAGGCAAATATTACTTTTGGATTATACAAAAGGATAAAGGACGAATCACTTTGCTTACTAAAGGCTCATTCACACGACCACCAGTAGAGTAGCAGAAGCATCCTGCTCAGCTTCAGAAGCTGTGTGCACTCTCCTGAATTTCAGTCATGTGCATACAAAAATCTATGTAGGAGGAGGGGCACATCAAAGTTCCCCCTCCTATCTCAATACACTTCTGGGAAAGGGATCTGGGGAGAACACACTCATCTGGCCCAGGTGCTGCCTTGATCACACTCCTCTCCTCCTACCTCAGTTTTTGCAAGCACATGGCAGAAAATTGGGAGTGTGCACAGCTCCCGAAGCCGGATAGGATGTGTCTCCTACTCTGCTGGCAGTTATGTGAATGAGCCTTATGTCTAATGGTACTGTACCTTTGGAAATGCAGCAGCTCACGCCACAATTCCTCCATCCAATGCGTGTCTCAAAGAGTAACAATAAGCTAGTATTATATTAACTTCTCTTTTACTGTATTTCCCCTTTCCTCAAATTGTTCTTGCCTTTTTGGCCTCTCAGTGATTGAACAGATGTTTTCAGTGAACTCTTGAGAAAGATGCCAAGTTTCCCCACCACCACCCTGCTTTTTCACCAGCATAATATGTGCTCTGTACACTCCACTATTTAATCATGTCAATGCAAAGAAGGTACCAAGAGGCACTAGGGCCTAACCCAAACCTCTCCAAATAGATTGGAAATTTACTGTGGAAGTATGCAAAGAGTACTTGGCATATGCATGCAGAAGAAAGGGGACATATATGTATTATCTTGTGTTAAACCACTGACCTGGAGCCAAGGACGATTTGTAATTATATACTCACATTCAAAGAAACTAAGATAACAGTGATGATAACTCCCTCATTTGTGCTTTTGAAGCAGCTCAGCTATGGTATATCTTACAAAACCTGCTAACTGAGCAAAGAGGCACCTTTTAAATGTGGTGATTCTCTTTATTTAGCAGGGTAAGAACAACTGGCCCTATCCATCCCCAGCACAGTATCCCTTCAGTGGCTGTTGCTGGTGTCTGTCTTATGTTTCTTTTTTAGAATGTGAGCCCTTTGGGGACAGGGAGCCATTTTATTTATTTATGAAGGCCTTGGAAAGGATATTTAGATGCTGTGACGTGTCTATACCTACAAAGATTAGAATTATTCGGACAATAGTTTTTCCTGTGACACTCTATGGATGTGAAAGCTGGACTTTGAAGAAACAAGATAGAAAAAGTATTGATGCTTTTAAACTTTGGTGCTAGAGAAGACTTTTGAGGATAGCATGGACAGCAAGGAAAACAAACAAATGGATCATTGAAAAAAATCTATCCAGAATTTTCACTCGAGGCACAAATGACCAGGCTCAAATTATCATACTTTGGATACATTATGTGAAACCCCATCTCCCTTGAGAAGTCCATAATGCTGGGAAAAGTTTTAGGAAAGAGAAGAAGAGGATGACCAGCAGCAAGGTGGATGGACTCGATTACGACAGCAATGAATGCACCACTGAGAGACCTTAATGGCCAAGTTAAAGACAGATAATCCTGGAGAGAATCTATATACGTGGTCACTAAGAGTTGACACCGACTTGATGGCACTTAATCAATCAATCAAACTGAATAAGATGATATAATGGCAATGATATACACATTCTCCCCTACTTCAGACAAGATTTTAAGACCTCTTTAATGAGTAGATATAACAAACAAAAACAAAGATCTTACAAACATGAGTAAACGTGTTTCAATGTTAAAACAAAATTGTCAATGCTCTATCTTAAACAGCTGGGAATTCTTGAGATTAAATACAGCAACTAAAACTAAATAACCAATCCAAAGACAGGGGAAAGGAGGGGATGACTCTGCAGAACAAATTTTATCTCTTTTATAGTACTATACATTTCATTGCCTCTTTCATTTCCCTCCTAACATCAGCTATGTAAACCACTTTGGGAACTTTGGTTGAAAAGCGGTATATAAATATTTGTCGTATCCGTAAGATGCCCTGTCATATGCCTCTCCGTCAAATATTGAGGATATGGCTTCCTCATCCTAAATCTAACCCTCAAATAAATTTTAAATATACGACAGTCTCCTTGGATGTGTTTCCTGAACTAACAGAGCTCCACTATAGTACATGAGTCTGAGACAGCAAACTAGTTTTGTGCACACACAAAAGTACTATACAGGAGACCCTCAATTATGGTTGGGGTTACGTTCTCTGCTAGCACTGCAAATGCTGAAACTACAATAATTGAAAACTTGTACCTATGGGGAATGATGGGGTTTGGTTCCTTGGTGAATGGAAACATGCTAAAAATGAGGAAAAAGAGCAGGGAACAGAAATAAGGGAAATGCGCAGCGGGGAAGCAACCTGCCTAGAGAGCAGGAGGTTGTTGGTGTGAATCCCCACTGGCATGTTTCCCATAATATGGGGAACTCCTATATCGGGCAGCAGCGATATAAGGAGGTGCTGAAAGGCATCATCTCATACTGCACAGGAGAAGGCAATGGTAAACCACTCTACTAAGAGAACCACAGGGCTCTGTAGTCGCCAGGAGTCAATACCGACTCAACAGCACAACAACACTGTACCTTGGCCACTCCAGATCTCTAGCTCCTCCAGCAATGCCCCACTAACCCCTCAATATGCTGCCAAAAAAATCCTTCAAATTCTGGGGAGCGGGGGGTCACAACATGGATCCTTGCTGCCTCCAGAAGTGCTTCCAAGCTTGAAATGCTGCCAAAAATGTGAAACATATGCACAGGAACCGTGAATGGCCAAAATTCAGCCCGATGATAATGGAAACTGGGTATATAGCTCAGCTGCAATAGCTGAAACTATTAAACTGAAACTAATATGAACTATGAACTATGAAACTAATGAAAACTATGAAACTAATAGCTGGGTATATACAACACAAGTGCAATAGCTGAAACCATGAACCTGTGATAATCAAGTATCTTCTGTACATGTGTCTTTCAAATGAGGACCCTGAGGGAATATTAAACTATAGGACAAGGAAGGGAAAGTTGGTATAGTTTGGGATCTGAACCAGATTTCCTTTACATGCCACTTTTGTACAGACCATTTGAATTTCCAAGCAAAACAGCAAGTTTTCTTCTCCCTTGAATGTTGGCCATAAAAGATTCACTTTGGTCTTAGCTAAAACATGAGATTGTTTACAGCCTGGTAATACGCAAAGAGGTCTCTATTTCAGACCAGTTACATGCAGGCTATTTATATTTGAAAGGTCAATGGGAGCCTAACTGGTAAATCAAGGTGCCTTAGGAATGACTGTGGAAATGTACTGTTGTTCAAGACAGATCACCCTCAAAGGGACAGAAGTTACTCAACACACATGTAAATAATTTCATTTGCAAACAGATATTTGTTTTTTAAAAGGTTTACATTTTATTTGATATTCTTATTTATAGGAACGTCATAGTAATTTGCCAGTTATTTCCAGTGTGGATACTGTAGTGCATAGTATCCTGGCTTCTCCCGATATCCATTCTTGTCTGATTTCATTTTTTCTTAATGACATTGTTGTTCCATCTTGCACATGTTCAAAATTTGTGTACGACTGCAAAGAGCAGCCAGCAGTGAAACTCCAGCTCTAAAACAAGTTGGAAAAAGTCCTCTTCCTGTGGAGGTGAAATTGACAAGGGGGCTGAAGCCCTCTGTCAGTTTCATGTCCACAGGGAAGAGATCTTCTCCATTCACGTTTATCAGTCTCACAGTTGCTCTTTGCAGCCTTTGAGTGGGGACTAGATAATAAACAAGGAGATAATCCATGATTGCTGAGGTGAAATTGACATAAGGTTTTAAAGCTCTTGTCAGTTTCACCTCAACACTGAAGGGACTTCTGCTGACTGACTGCAAAGGTGGAGAAAAGCTTGTGAGTTTCACTGTGTCTTTATAAACCAAGAATAAGATAATAAGCAATCAGTGCTGAATATTCCAGGAGGACCAGCAGCTACGTTTACAAATCAGTGCCCAAGCAAGTGGGGGAAGGAATACTGCATTTGTGAACTCCTGTAACGCAGAGTTAGGGTCACACTCATGCCACACATTTCATCCTATTTATATGCTTCTTCCTCTTCCTGGTAGAAAGTATGTCTAACCCTGCATTTATCTGTACCCAAGATTTGCTTAAACTCACCTTGAACCTATTATCCAATCCAGATTGGAATAGACTGAAGTGAATGTGGTGTCCACATAGATGAGATGTGAGAAGGCAGGACCTGGAGGAAAGAGAGCCCAAGCTTGTATCCCTCTCCTACTGGGTTTCAGAAGTAACATTGGACCAGGCCCTGAGTGAGGCATAATCTCCATTTCTGGGCTTCAGCTCTGGGGCTGCAAATGGATAAGATAGTGGAAACAATTTCCACTGCTGGATGTAAAATCACAGTCCTGCCTTGTCATTAAAAAAGATTCAAAATGTGGGGGAAATCATTTTAAACATGGCTAAAAGTTACCATGTTTAACAAATTTTGAAAGATTCAACTCTCTTCTGCAAATGCTGAGCTTTGTTCAAAGCTCATTTAAGTGCATTAACACACATTTGCACATACACACACACACGCGTGTGTGTGTGTCTGTTGTGCATAAAAAAGAGAGAGAGAGAGAACAAACACGAGCCATAAACATAGGCGATGTGATTTTGGATCCCCTACTGTATGAACCAGTCCCCTAACAGTTTATGATTTATGCAGCTTGCCAGTGGAGAAGTAGGCCATGCCAGCCTTGAAAGCACTTTAGCTGGGTTGTTTTTACTCATGAAGGACATGTTGTCCTGTAATTATTCTGTCATTTCTTTAAAAGGTGAAGTCCTTAACAGGTTCGTGCAATATTGTTGCTGGGTGTATATGTGAGTTGCTGTCTGAATGTATTTTATAGAGCTAGAATCACCATTCAAAATGACTTTACAAAGCACTACATAATGAACTGGACAGATTAAAATGTGCTAAATATTTTTTAGAATTCTTTGTTCAGGGGAAGCAGCAAAGGCATTCAGTATTATGTGGCAGAGAGTGGTGAAGGGGTTTATTAATATATCCCAATTACTAACTTGATTTGCAAATAATACCCCCTACACACACACACACACACACACACACACACACACACACACACACACAATCCAGGTACATACAAATTTCACTTTATATTTTAGTCCTATCAGAAACAGAGGAACATTGGAGGCTGCCTTAGACCTCAGACCATTGGTCCATCTAGCCTAATATTTTATTAGGCCTGGTTGAGCTCAAGATCGAGCCTAATATCAGGCCTGGTTGAGCTCAAGATCGAGCCGAACCATCCCGGCCAGTCTGGGGTTTCTAACGTTCATCATCATCATCATCATCATCATCATCATCATCATCATCATTTTATAACTCACCACCTCCGGGGAGCACTGCTATGGCTGTGTGGGGCAGCAGTCTCTGGCAGTTCCCCCTCTGCCCACCTGCCTTTCCCTGATCTCAAAATGGCCCAGTATGGGATGTTTTCAGGCTGTTCTAGGCCACATTTGGCTTGTTCTGGGCCAATCTGTGCTGGCAGTGGCCACTTTGGAGGCTGCCACGCAAGTGTACTGGCCATCTGCATGATGTCCACTGGAGGTGGTGAGTTCTAAAAAATTATCTATCTACACACACACACACACACACACACACACACACACACACGGACCAGTTCAAATTTGAGCTTAGCCATGGGTCTGTTTGGGGGGCGGGTGTGCTGAACATGCCGGTTTCTGTTCGTATACCAGTTTTGTGCACACCCCTACTCAACTGCCCACATGATTGCTGATATGGCGAGTGGAGCAGCCATCTGAATGCAGCCCGGCTTCCAGAAATTCCACAATGCACTACATGAGGAGCACGGTGCACTGAAGGATTTCCCCACGGCTGGGTGCTCTAGCCACCTAGCTCTGTGGCTGCTTGGTCTACAGGCAGCATGAGCAGCCACACAACAAGGGACTGGGGTAGAAGGATGCACTCGTGAACTTCTACCTTAGTAAAAGCCCAGGTAAAAAAACCCAGGCTACCCAGCATGGCAGCCCTGGGACTGTGGCCAATCCCAGAGCCCCACACCAGCAGTCCTACCTGGGTCAGGCTGCGTAAGCCTGGGTAGGGTTGCTCTTGTGCATGCCTTCTATGTTTGCTTATATGTCTTGTAAGTCTTCTTCTATGTTTGCCTTTAACAGGGTAATTACAAACTATATGTGTCACCTTAAGTGACCATGCAAATTTTAAAGTAATGCAAACAAAGAAACACCAAAATGTGATTCTGGCATCCTTCAGAGATTTTGCTGGTAAATGTTCAGTAAAACATGGGCTAAACTTAAGATCTAGAGGCTGGAAGACACTTCCCCCTCTGCCTCCTCATTTCAAATTAACCAAAGCGTTTAGCATATTAAAGGGAAAAAATGTAAATGTTCCAAGAACAGAAAGTTCAATTTTCCACAGGGGGAAAAAAGAATCTGCTGTTCACTTTAAAGGACTAGCACTGTCAAACATCACAGCATATTTCCCAGATAAGTCCAAATGAAGATTTAGAAGGTTTTAACATACGCTCTCAGAAAGATATGCAAGTCATATGAATTATAGGAGTATTATAAGAGATTCCCGGCTCTTTAAGTAGGGAAGTCCCTGCTGTGTCCCAGGATTGTCAGTATATCTGATAAAGTGAATGAAAAGGATACAGCCTTCCTTGTGGGACTTTGGCTGGAAAAGGAGTCCGCTCACTTCTTGATTCTTCACTAAGGTTTGAACCAAACGTTTCCGATGTGTTAAAAAATGTGTAGACCTTTCTCCTTTCTCAATAAAGATGTGTCAGGAATCTCTGAACCTGATGGCCTATCAGACCTCGATCCAAATACTGTCAATTTTATTTGTTAACATCTCCCACCCCCACTACATACAACTGTCAATAGGTTAAAGGTTTCTTTGAATGCGGCCAACTTTATTGCTTTAACTAACGACCCAAGTCATCAATTTTAAAACTCTACCGCAGATTCTCAATACCCTGCCAGAAACAAAGAACTTTATTCTCCAGAGAGTCATCCACTCCACATAGCAAAGGACCCCCCCACAACAGCCTCCTCCTTCAGCAGAAAGAAAAAGGCCGGCCACATTTGTTTCTTCATGTTCTAGCTGCTGGAAGCAGACAAATGCCTTCTCTGTTCTCTTCTTGCACTGATTTACTATGCACATTACTGTGTGTATACAGGTTGTTGGTGTGCAAAGAGAAGAATCAAGAAAGTGGGAGAACAGGAGAATCTAGAAGGCTGACTCTTTGATTAACACACCTCTGTACTTAATATGCACTTAAGCCATTGATCAGTTAATTGCACCAGCTATTCAATTAAGGCATTCATGCCTGTCATGGTATGCTCCAAATGTACCATATATACCTATTATATACTTAAGCCATTGATCAGTTAATTGCACCAGCTATTCAATTAAGGCATGCATACATGTCCCCTGCAGTTTGCTGCAAAACGTACCACAGAGGCAGCAAATTATACTGGGCAAGAACTGGTAAACATTCCAAACTGCTATTGAATGAAGTGACTCATTAATGTTCATTCCCACTTGTGGCTTATTCCTGGACAACAGGACTGAAGCTGATTCTTTGCTGAAAGGTGAACATTGTACTTAGGAATTATCAGGCTTTCTTGGTTGTTTTGATGTCCTTCAACATCTAAGCAACTAGGCAGCACTCTATAAACAGTTCTGAAACCACAGAACATTTAAACAAATGAATGTAAGGCATACAACTACTAGATCAGTGGTTCTCAAAGGGATCTTGACTCTTTAGTTATGGCTACAGGTTGGCCACACAACATACATGCTGACTACAGATAGGTTCCCCCACATCCTCAGTGGTTTTACTGTTTGCAAAGGCCGTCGCATTCCTTTACCGATGAAAATCAACGGAGCAAATATCCTTCCACTGATTTGTATGGGGGAAAGGAGAACAGTCTGCAATCGGGAGACTCACTGATGTGGGAGGTACAGCTTGCACCCAACCTAAGACCTGTTTGCATATTAAATAGTACCATACTGAATCAGATGGTTGGCCCAATGGCCAATCTGGCCAGGGTTACCTGGCAGTGGCTCTCCAAGTTGTTGGGCAGGGATATGCTGGGAATTGAACCTGAGATCTTTTGTATATAAAGCATATGCTCTACATCTGCGCTATGCTTCACCATCACTACCCTGAATCCAGGCTGGTGGCACTCTTGTAGCATCATCAAAAAGTATGCCAGGACTCCATAACTGATCAGACTTGCTCACCTAAATCACTTTTAAAAACATTTTAACAAAATGCCTGTGTACAATGACTGCATGGTCCGTACAACTTCTCCCCCCCCCTTGCAGCCAATAAGGCAATCATATAATGTATAGTGGCTGTGCAAAAATCAGAATTAAAAACATCTTATTTATTTTTCTATGTAAACAGCTTTGAGAACTTTTGTGGAAAAGTGATAAATAAATATTTGTAGTAGTGTAAGTAGTAAAAGTGCCATTCGCTCCAGAAGAAAGCCTTGGGCAGAATCCAGACTGCCATGACAAAGTCCTATTGAAATTAATGGACTTAAGTTCCTCATGATTCATTTGTTGTAATGTTCGCCACTGAAATAAAGGGGCCCCTCCTTCCATTTTTTTGGCAGGATCAGAAATAAGTGTGCCTCAAATGTTTAATTCAGAAAATTGTGTCCTATAGGACATTTAGGAAACATTGGAAATCATAGGATGTTCACCTAATAATTAAAAGAATGTGATGTTTTCAGAACCAAAATGACCTCTAAGCCTTTTGAGGTTTCTTCATCAATGGTGGCAAAACATAATTTTCTGAAGGAAGTTAACTACACAGTTGCAGCTGCTCTTTGAATCTCCCAGCTTTGACTGGTTTAGGTAAGACTCTTAATGTCCCTTAACAATAATGTATCCATGCTGTATTTTAATTTTAAAAGGATTATCGAGAAAATCTACCCTTTCCGTCAATTCTCTTTGAAAAACTGGTAAATATTTTAGTAGATATCCACTAATACCCTCATCCATTCTTGATCAATTATCTACAATGAAGTGTGTAATAGTAGGAGAGAAATATCCAAATATTTTAACTGTGGGAGGTAAAAAGGAAAGAATCCACAGATTTTCCATCTGATGCAACTTCCAGCTGCCATGGTCACTTACTTGAAATTCAGTGCAATATGATCAAACATCAGCAATGTATACAGTAATAATATTAGGTGGACTATGCAACTTTTACTGTTATGGCAGAAATTTATTTATTTCCTATTTACAGAGCTAACAACTACATCCTAAAGAAAAGAATGAGAAGTAACAACTGTGCAGCATCTCCGTTCCAGTGAATAAAAAATGCAATGTGCTATACAAACTAGTTTAGGAAAAAGGAATTTCTGTCCTAGGAAACCTATACCAAATAGTCATCAATTGTCAGACGTTTGATAGGTCTCGCTGCTGCACCAGTACACTAGGGCAACCAGCCATTTTGCTCATATTACATGGAGAAGTCACTGTGGAACACAGACTGAGATGGTATGTAACAAATGCATCACTTCATAAACACAGTTCCTTAGACAGAAAAATCTGGCAAGACGCATAGCAGGAGCTGAGGGAACCCACTCAGCTCTATTTAGGCTGGAAATGGAGGATCGTTTTTCTAGAGAGTTGAAGGTGGTGTGCTAGAGGTATGGTTGCCTGTGCTGTGCATTTATCTATGTTCAGAAGCTTTGAAAGTTCTGAAGCGTTTCAACAACCTGCGTAGTCTGTTTGACCAGAGCCTACAGTAGGACAACGGAAACAAGTGTATGTGCGAGGAGAGCTGGTCTTGTGGTAACAAACGTGAATTGTTCCCTTTGCTAAACAGGGTCCACCCTGGTTTTCATTTGTATGGGAGACTACATGTGTGAGCACTAAAAGTGCTGAGGATGGAGCCGCTCTGGGAAGAGCATCTGCATGCTTGCATGCAGAAGGTTCCAAGTTCCCTCCCTGGCACGTCCAAGAAGGTTCCAAGTTCCCTCCCTGGCATTTCCATGATAGGGCTGAGAGCAATTCCTGCCTGCAACCTTGGAGAAGCTGCTGCCAGTCTGGGTAGACAAAACTGAGCTAGATGGACCAATGATTGACTCAGTATATGGCAGCTTCCCATGTTCCTATGTTCCTACACCCCATTAAATATTAGCTTTATCATAACCTCTTCAGTCCTCTTAAGAACTGTTCGAGAGTTCTGCTCACCTTAAAACCTAACACAGGCTGACTAGTAGGGCCTATGGGGATACAGCAGGAATTAAAAGAGCTAATGTTTCCAACCAATGCTTGCTCTCCAGAAGCACTATGGAAGAGTGGAAACACGTTGCTGACCTTCAGCTTTCACAGAATGCTTCCAGAATGCAGGTAATGCTTGTAAGTATTTTCCCTCTTGTGCAACAGTAAAGCACAAGTCAACTGGGGGAGTTGCTTGAAGGCTCCTGCTGCATCCCCACAGACTCTACTAATTGTGTGTGTTTTGGTAGTCGGAAAATTGGAATGTTAGCCACATTTATTGCTGCATGAGTTTTTGTGGGCCAGATCCCACATGCTCAGATGCAACAATAATCCTTCAAAAGAGTTGAAGATCGCATGTCAGAGGCATCTGACATGGACTCTGGCCAATGCAAGTCTATACCACAATAAATGTGTAAGTCTTCAAGGTGCCACAGGAATTTTTGCCGCTTTTGAGAAGACCAATTTACATGGCTCCTCCTCAGTAATTAAATCTATTATCTATTCCCCCTGCTAACTTGGCAAAGAGACACCTTTTAACATGGTGATTCTCTTTATTTAGCAGGGGGAGAGTAACTGGCCCTATCCACCCCCAGCACAGTACCTTCAGTGACTGTTGCTGGTGTTTATCTTATGTTTCTTTTTAAATTGTGAGCCCTTTGGGGACAGGGATCCCTCTTCTTTGTTATTTCTCTGTGTAAATGACCCTGAGCCATTTTTGTAAGAGTGGTATAGAAATTGAATAAAATAATAATAATAATAATAATAATAATAATAATAATAATAATAATATTCCCCCAGTGAGGCACTACCTTGGCGTGGTTGTGGGGCTTGTGTGCTCTGAGGAAGGTGAGAGCTATGCCAGAGTTCCAACAATACTGGACAGGTCTCACCAGAGGAGCCAGACAAAGAGTGCCTCTCCCATCAACAATATGGTGAGACGTAACTTTAATAAATCTATACCGGATCGGTCGTTGCCCGGGTCAACAAGGACTGTGCCAGGTACTGGAGTCCCAAGACATCTGGTGGCACGTGGGCTACAGGACTTAGGATCTTCAGTTGAGCAACCAGGGCTGGAGACTGCAAGGTTACTGGAAGAAACTTCGCTTAACCAAAAAAATAAAATTAAATAAATACGAAAAACGCCAACAAGGAAATAATGATCTGATATTACAAGTCTAGACCAACTAGAAGAGGTTATTTTAAAAGAATGTACCAAATTTGGAAAGAGAAGCATCCAGATGCAGAAATAACAGAACAAAGGCTAGCAGACCAGAGAAGATTCATAATAAGAAATAAAGTATTCACAGGAGTTGAGCTGGAAGAACTGCAAACAGCAACACAGGCTCAAGACATGGAAGAAGAATTACCACCAACTGAAGAAGTTGCTCAGGTGCAGGTGGAGGAGGAGGTGTAGGAAATAGAGGATGCCACAGCTGCTCAACTGTTTCAAAATCAAAACCAGGCAACCTCCCTTTTGCCTTCACCTCAAAAACCCAAATGCCATTTAACAGAAAAGTAACAAGAACTAAAGCAAAAAATAACTGAGCACATGAACCAAACAACCACCAGGGTTCGACTTCCAGCACTAAAAACAGTTGCCAAAAAACAATTTGCTCAGGCATTAAAAGATGTCAGTGCTGCACTTGCAGAAATAACAAGCAAGAATTTGCAAGAAACAAACCAACTAATGTACAGTGCAGCAACAATTACAACACAAGAGCTCGGATATAAGATCAGTGGACCTGTAAAAAAAGAAAGTAGTACATCACCTAAATGGAAGATTAGATTAGAAAATAAAATCGCCAGGCTTAGATCGGATGCTAGTAAATTGAAAGATATGAAAGACAAGAAGCTGAAGAATGAAAACACCAAACAGTATCTGATCCAAAAATACCATCTAGATTCAAGGAAAATTAGAGAAGTCCTGGAAATAATAAAGCAGCAAATAACAGCAGTGTCAAAGAAGATTAGCAGATATGAAAACCGAATCAGAGACGTTTCTACCAAAGCATAGAAGGAGAACCTGCAAGAAACATAGAAATACCAAATAAAGAAGAAACAGTGCAATTCTGGGGGAAATTATGGGACAATCCAATAGATTATAATAAAAAAGCAGGCTGGGTAAAAGAGGTCAAAAAATGTAACCAACAAATGCAAGATCTAATAATAATACCAGAATTAATAGGTGAAAGAGCAAAGAAAATTAAAAATTGGGCTGCACCAGGCGACGATGAACTGCATGGCTTTTGGCTTAAACACCTAACAAGCCTTCATAAACGATTATCAAAAGAGTTCAATCACATTTTGCAAGGAGGTGATATTGAACAAACAACTGGGAAAACCCATCTCATAATGAAAGACCCAGTAAAAGGTGAAGTTCCAAGTAATGATAGACCGATAACCTGCCTGCCAACCATGTTCAAATTAATAACTGTAATAATAGCAGATGAAGTGATGCAACACTTATTAACAAACAGCTTCCACTTGAACAGAAAGGAAATTGCCCGAACACCAGAGGCACAAAAGACCAGCTGCTGATTGACAAAATGATTTTAGAAAATGGAAGAGAAGAAAAACAAATCTAAGCGCTGCATGGATTGACTGCAAGAAAGCCTTCGAATCATTGCCTCACACATGGATACTAAAACGTTGAGAAACAACTGGTGTCAGCAAAAACATTCCGATATTTATATAATAAAGCAATGAACATGTGGAGTACACAGTTAACAATCAATCACGAGACACTTGGACAAGTTAGCATTAGAAGAGGTATTTTCCAAGGGGACTCACTATCCCCTCTGTTGTTTGCAATCACCATGACTCCACTTTCACAAATACTAAACAGAACAGGCCTCAGATACCAAACATCTAAAACATCAAGTAAAATCAACCATCTGCTGTACATGGACAATCTGAAGTTGTATGGAATGTCCCAGTCAGAAATCAAATCACTGCTAAACACTGTCCGTATATTCAGTAGTGATATAGCAATGGAGTTTGGACTAGACAAGTGTGCTGCATTAATAATGAACAGAGGGAAAATAAGAAAAATAGAAGGAATAGAACTGCCCAATGGAAGCAAGATCAAGAACCTGGAAGAGAAAGAACATTACAAATACTTGGGCATTCTCCAATCTGATATCATTGCACACGCTGAAGTTAAAAGAAAAGTGGGAAGTGAATACATCAGGAGAGTTAGAAAAATCTCAAGTCCAAACTCAATGGCGAGAACACCATACAAGCCATAAACACCTCGGCTATACCTATTATCAGATACAGTGCAGGAATAATAGACTGGACCCAGGCAGAGCTAGAGACTCTAGATCAGAAGACCAGGAAAATCATGACCATCAATCATGCTCTACACCCCCGCAGTGATGTAGATAGGCTATACCTCCCTCGCAGCTCAGGTGGGAGAGGAATGCTGCAAATCCATCAAACAGTAGAGGAGGAGAAAAGAGGCCTTGAAGAATATATCAAGGACAGTGAAGAAGATGCACTTAAATTGGTCAATAACGAGAAACTATTCAACACCAATGAAACAAAGCAGGCCTACAAGAAAGAACAAGTCAAGAACCGAGCAGAAAAATGGAAAAATAAGCCACTGCATGGTCAATATTTGCACAATATAAGCGGAAAATCAGACATCGACAAGACCTGGCAGTAGCTTAAGAATGGCAACTTGAAGAAAGAAACAGAGGGTTTAATACTGGCTGCACAAGAACAGGCACTAGGAACAAATACAATAACAGCAAAAGTAGAAAAGTCAACAACAAACAGCAAGTGCCACCTTTGTAAAGAAGCCGATGAAACCGTGGAACACCTAATCAGCTGTTGTTAAAAGATCACACAGACTCACTACAAACAAAGGCATGACAAGGTAGCAGGGATGATACACTGGAACATCTGCAAAAAATACAAGCTACCTGTAGCCAAAACTTGGTGGGACCATAAAATGGAAAAAGTTGTAGCAAACTAAGATGCAAAAATATTATGGGACTTCCGACTACAAACAGACAAACATCTGCCACACAATTCCCCAGTTATAACTGTAGTCAAGAAGAAAGAAAAACAAGTCAAAATAATCAACATAGCAATACCAGGGGATAGCAGAATAGAAGAAAAAGAAATAGAAAAAAATCACAAAATACAAAGATCTACAAATTGAAATTGAAAGGCTGTGGCAGAAAAAGACCAAAATTATCCCAGTGGTAATTGGCGCCCTAGGTGCAATTCCAAAACAACTTGAAGAGCACCTCAACACCATAGGGGCCACAGAAATCACCATCAGCCAATTATAAAAAGCAACTTTACTGGGAACAGCCTATATTTTGCGATGATATCTATAATAACCAACAGTATTGATGATAAAATTCAGCCATCCCAGGTCCTTGGGAAGGACTCGATGTCTGGATATAACAAACCAGTCAATAACACCTGTCTGACTGTGTAAACAAGAAAGAATAATAATAATATTTATCTTGGTAGTGTAAGGCTACCAAGTAGCCTTAAACTACTTAGCCACACAGACAACTCCCTTTTCTGAAACAGGCATGATATTTTCTTTAAAATCTGCTATTCGACTCTCTCTTAAATTTAACACTCTTCTCTGGTGAAATGCTGGGGGTTTGGACTAGAAATGGGATAAGAAATTATAATGGAATGTGGTCTGCATGTATGGATTATATCGCCGATGAAGCAGAAATGAGAATTGTATGTATAACCAACGTACTTGTTTGCAACATATTAATATGATGATGCACTGAGATGATTATTATGCTCAGGGTTTGATTTTATGAAATGGCTACAAAGTGTATAATGTGTATAGTTGCTACAATACAATAAAAGAAATATAAGCAAGGGCTTTGTTAGATCTGCATACTAAATATACCAATGAGCATGAAATCTACATGGAAATCACAACCTCTAGAGGGAGGAAAGTGTTTCTCTTCCTTTACATTTCACCAAAGAGCTATTTTCTCCAGACTTAGCTGCACACCCACTACTTGGATTACATACCTGTGATTTCTCAATATTCCAGGCAAAAAGTGTACATTCACTTAGGGGCCAGCTTTCCAGAAATCTTTAACTACAGTATTATGGTAAGAGCTAACCAAATTGAAAGGAAACCCGTGTAGGATTTGCTAAGGATGTTTTCCCCCCTCTCATTTGAGAAATGATGGTTATATTTATCTTGCAATTTCTAGAAAATACTTTTTTTTGGTCAAAAAATGCCCCAAGACTGTTTACTTAGTGGCCGCATTTGACAATTTAGTCAATTGACCACTTAGTCAATACGATTTGATTTTTAAAAATAATAATAATAATAAACACTCTTTCAAAAGTTAAACATGCATCCTCTCCCCATAAAGTACATCTTCCATTCAAAATGGAATCTTAAACTAAATCATCATTTCAGCATTCATTTGTATGTTTGAATTTCTTTTCTTATCTTGAATAGATATATTTCATGTGATATATTTTTTATATCATGATCTGGATTTTGTGTATATTTCAGGGCCAGATGGCATCCAACCAAGATTTCTGAAGGAACTCAAATGTGAAATTGCCCATGTCCTAGCAAAAATATGTAACTTGTCCCTTCAATCAGGCTCTGTACCAGAAGACTGGAAAGTAGTGAATGTAACTCTCATTTTCAAAAAGGGATCTAGGGGGGATATGGGAAATTACAGGCTGGTTAGCTTAACCTCTATGCCTGGTAAATTGATGAAAAACATACTTAAGGACAAAATTGTAAAACATATAGAAGAACGGGCCTTGCCAAAGGAGAACCAGCATGGCTTCTGCAAGGGCAAGTCTTGCCTCTCTAACCATTTGGAGTTCTTTAAGGGTGTCAGTAGGCATGTGGATGAAGGTGATCTGGTTGACATAGAAGACTTGGGCTTCCAAAAAGCTTTTAACAAAGTCCCCCACCAAAGGCTCTTCAGTAAACTTAGCAGTCATGGAATAAGGGGACAGGTTCATGTTGTGTGGATTGCTAACTTGTTGAAGGACAGGAAACAGAGGGTAGGAATAAACTGACAGTTTTCACAATGGATGGAAGTAGGAGGGTCACCCAAGGATCTGTACTTGGACCAGGGCTCTTGTTCATAAACGATCTAGAAGTTTGGGGTAACTAGTGAAGTGGCAAAATTTGCAGATGACACTAAATGATTTAGGATAGTGAAATCCACAACAGATGGTGAGGAGCTCCAAAAGAATCTCTCCAAACTGGGTGAGTGGTGACAAAATGGCAAATGCAGTTCAGTGTAAGCAAGTATAGAATGATGTATATTGGGGCAAAAAAACCCAACTTCACATATACACTGATGTGGTCTGAACTGTCAGTGACTGACCAGGAGAGAGTTCCTGAGGTCATGGTGAACAGCTCATTGAAAGTGTCAACTCAGTTTGCAGCAGCTGTGAAAAAGGCAAATTCCATGCTCATCATTGGGAAGGGGGTTAAAAATAAAAATGCCAATATACTAATGCCATACTAATTTATAGTGCGGACATAGCTGGGGTACTGTGTGCAGTTCTGGTCACCATATCTTAGGAAGGACATTGTAGAACTGGAAAAGGTGCAGAAAAGAGCAACCAAGATGACCAGAGGTTACTAGCTTAGATGTCTTTAAATGGGCCTTAGACAAATTCATGAAGGTCTATCAATGGCTACTAGTCTGGTGGCCATAAGCCACCTCTGGCCTCAAAGGCAAGATGCCTCTTAATACCAGTTGCAGGGGAGCAGCAGCATGCCCTCAGCTTCTGCCTGTGGGCTTCTCAGAGGCATCTGGTATGGGCCACTGTGTGAAACAGAATGCTGGACTAGATAGGCCTTGGGCCTGATCCAGCAGGGCTGTTCTTATGTACACATGCATCCATGGGAACTGATATGGAGCAAAGAATGAGTGATGTATATGAACCTAAAGAACAAATGGGTAGGGGTGTGCATTTCAGATTACAGGATGCCAAATTACAGGCTGCTAACCTCCCCGCCGCTTCCCCCCTCCCTTCAGCCCCAGTCCGTTCCCCGTTGCCCGTTGTTCGGTTTCTCCTTCCCCAGTCCATTTTCCTGTCTGTTCTCTCCCCAGCGCAAGACTCCCTCCTTCCCTCCCTGCCATTTTCGCCCGCCTGCCTCCTTTGCCAAGACCTGCCACCGCCACCTCCTCACCCCACTGTCTGCCGAACACCCATGATGGCTGTTTGTCACCCTTGGGGCAATTGTGCCCGTCACCACCGCCCACACTAAGGAGCTCTCGGGCCAGCTAGCCAAGCTCCCTTTCACTTTGGAAACTCCCTGCAGCATCTGGCCCTGCTTTCGCCTGCCAATCTGCAGGCCTGAAGGGCGGGAAATTCAAACCAACGTCAGAAGAAGAACGAAAGGGAGACTCTTGAGAGACTGCTAGCGATCGCAAAACAGGTCCGAATTTCCCCCCGAAAAACAAAGCTTTGTTTCCGAAATGGGGTCGTTTCGATTCGGCTACAGAACTCTTCATTGTGGCACTTTTCACTTTCGGTATGTGCACAAAACATCTGAAAGTGCCATTTTTGGACACAAAATGTTTTGTAGCTGAATGCACATCCCTACAAATGGGATCTTCTTTTTAAAAAATGTTTTTCTCTGTCTACTATCTTTCCTCAGGAATGGATTTCCAGGGCACAGTTGCATGCTTCTGATGTCACTAGATTGTTTGCAGAGTTGCTCCCAGCCACATCCTACCCATATCAGCATCCGAATAGTCTTTTCTCTGCCACCTTTAACCCCCAAATGTTACATTTCCAAATGCTGTTTAACCCTTTCCCCCATTGTCACACTTTGCCCAATTTTTACCAGTGCCCAAACTTGCCTTTATCAAAACTTGACTCCCCATCTCTTCCCCCATCTCTCCACAGAGGTGGGCAGACTTCAGGCTTAGAGATTTGGGGTTGTTGTTGTTGTTGTTGTTTTTTAAACTAGGGCTCTGTCCACCGACTGGAACCAAGCACAATATAGTGGCTTGTGATGGTGAACAGATTAAGGAGCAGAGTGCCTCTGAGCACATCCTCCTCCCAGAAGTGTGTGTGTGTGTGGGGGGGAGAATGTGTTCAGCACCACAACTGAACTCACAGTATGTTTATACAAAACTTCACTCCTGATTTTGGCTCAAGCCCTCTTCATTTCAGAAGCCCAATTCAGAAGAAAAAGTCTTGTTGATATTGTTAAATAATTTGGAAACTCTTGCTGATCTCCTGCAAATCACCCAGGTATTTCTTGTAGATCCTTTCTGTCTGCCCTGATGAATGAAAGGGCATACTTTATGGAGGGTCCTAGTGCTTCTAAAGACCACCTGGACCTACCTGGACTCGAACCAAGACAAGATCCAGGAGGATACCCAGGAAGAACAGGAGGAAGAAGAGGAGGAGAGACCCCTGGCCCTGATGAAAGCCTCCTGGAGCTTTTAGACACAACAGGTTTTACCATGAGTTTACGGGGAGGCTTTACTGCAAACTCAAAGTTGTCCCAAAAAACCGACACAAATAGTGGATTTTTTTTTACCCTGGATATAAATCGGGTTACACTCTAATGCACAGTGAAAAACCCGAATTGTGTGTGAACTGCTCCATGATAACTCACAGGGACTTTGGGGGAAATCTAGCCGATACGTGAATGCACCCCCTCTATTCTGAAGGAAATGAAAGTTAAAGGGCTTCAAAAGCCCCATGTGAAAAGCTGCCTGGATCCAATGAACCTTGAGCAAACTGAGCACTTTTTGCCCATCCTGCAGTCATTCTCTCTGGGGATCCAGTGCTGTCAGGCAGGGCTCCTATCCTCAGAATCCCCTCTCTCACCCCTCAAAGACCCCAAGAGCAGAGGTGATACTGTGCCAGGGCGGAACTCCAGCACCTAAGCTAAAGCGCTCACCTGGCTGCTCAGGACCTCCCTCTCAATGGGCTTACTTGTGAGGAGAGGAGGCCAGCTCTGGTGCCTGCCTTGGATTGGGGCCACCCTGAGCTCCAGGAAGGGGTGGGGCTCTTGGCTTCTATATAACTCCCCCCACCCCCATTCAGAGCCTGGCTCCACTGGTTCAATAGCTCTTTCACTGAGCTCTTCGCCCCAGCTGTTGCCTTGCTGGACCACTGTGCTGGACCTGCCCACGGACATTATTTTTTTCTCCAACTTGGTGCTTTGTAAAATAGCCCCATGCAAAATGAAAGTTTCATGAATGGTTTAGGCTTTGGTGCAAATTCATCTGTACAGCTTTTTAACGGAACACTTTTTTGGGGGGGGGACCCTCTCCCTAAATCTCCTTCTAATCAGGCTTTAGCCCTGTACAGTTAGTCAGGCTGGGGAGAAAGGTACATGTGGAAAGAGAGAGAATGGAATTGTGTCTGCTGACCCACCTCTCACCTCCACTCATTGATCACAAACCATATTACAAACTGAAACAAACATTTTAGAAAGTAAATGATCCTCTTTTTTTCCCCCTCACTCAAAATCTGTCTGCTGAACAAACCTGAATTGTTTCAGTTGAAAAATGCAATATTTACACATCATTTTTAACACTGCAGAAATTTTCTTGAAAATAAGGACGACAGAAGGCAGGTATTTATCAGCCTTATTGGATCTCTCTGGTGGGCATCTGCCTGGATCCCTATGCTTAATTATACTTCTAGGCATGCTCTGCTGGCCATCATACTCATGCTGTCCGTTGCCTTATTGCTGCCAGAGCAGTGTAGTCAATGCAAACAAAGCTTCATATCTTGCTAGAAGCTAAATATGAGATGGTAAAATAAACCGGTCACACTCACAGAGTCATGGTACACTGACTTAATCATTGAGGCTCTCCACACGAGCAGAGCCTGCAGGAGGTTTGCAGGGAGAGATGGTTGAACCGCTCTCCCCGCACACGAGCCGTCAGCTCGCCCCAGCCGGCCGGATCAGCCACTCACATGATTACCGGCTCCGTCACAGAGCCAGTTGGGGCGGTGGGGATCAGGGGCCTCCCAGACCCCGGGAGTCCCAGAATGCCCCGCACAAGTGCACAGGTCATTCTGGAGAGCCCCCTGACACTGGGAGGCTTGTTGTAGCTTCCCGGTCAGGGGTCTTCTCGTGAGTCAGTGACACACAACCAATTAAACAGGGTTAGCTGAGCACACACCCCTTGCCTGACCAGAGGAGACCCTTCTCCACTTGCCCACTACCCCTCTGCATGGCTGCTGCACAGTGCCTCCAGCCAGCGGCACAGAGATATCTGGCAGTGGGGCACAGACAGTCATGTTCACCTGCAGTCCCTGGGGATGCCTAGAAAAGGGGACAGTCCCTAGACAGAGCGGCACAGTTAGCTACAAGGAGGGATGGCTGCCATCCAGCTGCTGCTGGGTGTCCAGCCCATTGATGGCCCCCATTTGCAACATCCCCAATGGGGAGTGCAGCCCCTACCAGCAGCAACCCTGAACTCAGTGAGCAAAGGTGTGCATGCAGCACACAAGGAACAGCCCCATGAGGAGGGCAAAGCCAACCTGTTTCCGAGGGCAGCTCTATGTGCATAGGGGTGGCCCCATGCACCTGGGAGCCTCAACACAGGGCTTCATGGGGCATCAACACAGGGCATCATGGGCTTCTCCCTTGGAGTGGAGGGTTTGCTTTGCCATGCTGGGTGCTTTGGCTGTTCAGGGATAGTGCCCCACCAACTGCCAGCTATGGGAGAGGCTCCTCGTGGCTAGGACTGGTGGCATAGGGGCATCCCCTCTGCAGAGCACCTAAACTGCAATGCATTGAGGCATGGCTATGGCAGTGTGGCCTGGTAGCCATGCTAGCTGCCTCGTGACATACACCCAGCCCACCACATTTCTGTCCTCCTCCCTTAGCAGCTGCCTCCTGGGTCAATGGGAGCTGTCCTGTGGCAGGGGACTGCACCGTCCCCTGACATGCACTGACTGCCATATTGGGGGTGCCCGGCCCTTGAAGTGGCCGAGGAGTGCATGGTGAAGCGTGTGTGCATGGGTGTGGGCAGTGCTGACATCACTTGTCACCAGGCAGTTCACTGCTGGGGATGCTCCCATTTTGGAAGCACTGAGAATGCTCTGCAGGGCAGCATGACCCTTCCCAAATGTCCACTGTAAGCACAGAACTCTGTGGTGCCCGGGGCAGAAGAAAAAGAGCAGCACTGTCCAAGTGGCAGATTTGATTGTGGGAGGCTACACATCCGGTAAGCCTGGGTTAGAGCACTCCTTTGCCCCTCTAAATTCAGTCAAGATCAAGGGCTAGGTTCAGGGCTATCCAGTTTTGGATAGCCAGTTTTGGACAACCAGGGCTTGGCGGATTGGCGCTCATTCACATGAGCATCCAGCCCAAGTTTGCCTGCCTCTAACCCAGGTTAGGCTCATCATGTGAAGAGACTTATAGGAACTATTCCCACAATCAAGCAAAATCAGGCTAGGGGAACAATCATTTGCCTGATTGTGGGAGCCACCGGGCTCCCAGGCAAGCCCGGTGGCTCCCAGGCGGTTAACCCACCTAAGTACCCCTCCCCTAAAACCGGGTTTGCAGAGCGAGTGCTCCACAAACCCGTTTTTCAAGATCATGAGTAGACACAACGTGGCTCTGCGCCACAGCTACTCACGAGGAGACCCCCGGAGGGGAGGTGAAAAGCTGCCTCCCAGCTCTGGGGGTCTCGCCAGCATGCCTGGTGCGCTCGGCCCCTGATCGGCCCCCACCCCCCCAGCCCCCGCCAGCTCTGTCATGGAGCCGGCAGTCGATCCGGCCGCCCAGGATTCCCTCCCTGATCATCTGCGGGGAGTGGGCTTAGCCTGCTCTCCCCGCTCTGCTGCATAAACCAATCGTGAGATCGTGAGTCTCACTGATCGTGAGACCCGGCTGATAGTCTTCTGAATGATGGTTATATCATCCAGAAGTAATGCTGTTTAAACACAGTTTTGCAGAGCATGTAGAGGGGGTGATTTGGATGACCACTCCATCAGATGCGATTAAAGTACCTGCCAAGAAAGTGTTGGCGTGTCCTTGAATGACGTAGGAGCAGGCACATTCACAACAGGGCCCAAGCCTTATCGTGTGGCTGCTCTGGGAAGAGCATCTTCATGCAGAAGGTTCCAAGTTCCCTCCTGGCATCTCCAAGATAGGGCTGAGAGAGACTCCTGCCTGTAATCTTGGAGAAGCCGCTGCCAGTCTGTGTAGACAATACTGAGCTAGTTGGACCAATGGTCTGACCCGGTATAAGGCAGCTTCCTATGTTCCTATGTGTGTAAAAGGGGCAGCAGGCTAATGCTCATCTGAACAGCCCAAGATTTAAACCAAGGTTGCACCACAGGTCCACCAGCTGTAGTAGCTGCTGGACTCTTCCTCAGGACCACTCTGTAAAAAGGACTTACTAGAGATGGCTTAATATTTGGCTACATGGTAGATACATTTATGAGAGTGCTCATGCCTCACACACCACACACCAAATCAGAAAATCAAGAAAAGCTTATTGACAAGAAAAAAATTTCCTTTTGACAGAAATGTTTTTCAGAGTGATTGATTTAAAAGTCCTGAACTCATATTTGGTGTCAAATCCAGGAACCATCAGCTGGGCTCAGATTCAAAATTACAAGGATAGAAGGAAGGGATGGAGGGGGGCTGGTAATGCAAGAAGTGCTGGAGGCAATTGCTTTTCTCACATCGCTCACAAGGGAAGGAGGAAGGGAACCATTTAAGAATTCAGAAAAGAAATCATAGGCCTATTGAATTACTGCATCTAGCACTGTTAAAGGCAGGATGACGGTTTGCATTAGAAGGGCACTTCACTTAGGAATTTAAATAAATATTTATCTTGCAGCAATCATTTGATATGAGAGTTAGGAAAAGACAACATAATAAATAGTAAGTTGAAGCTGGGTATTTTAATCTAGAGGATTGTGGGTGAGTAAAACGTGAACTTGAGGCATCATAACTGAGGCCATAAAAGGTCTTTAGGGCAAGACAGATATGAGTAGTGTAGTTGAGTTGGGCTGAAAAGCTATGAACATTGTTACGATGCAACTGCTACATTCAACACAAATTTGCTGAAATATGCCCTGTGTATTAATACGCCTAACTCCTTCGGATGAGAAAGAGGAGTAACAGTCTCCACTGAAGATATTACGAGAAAAGAGCAATTCTATGCACACAATCCCATTCATTTCAAGCTGTTTCACTGTGGTCAACGTATCTTGCAGCCTAAAAGTCACCAACGGGATGTTGCTGGGGCTTTTTCTGCTGCTATATAGGGCAGGATGGCCTAAGGGCCTGGGGGAAGAAGACAGAAGGAACAGCTTGGGTGGGGCAAGCTGGGTTGGACTGTGCTGTCTTTGCTTCTGCCCCACCTTGACTCAGGTGTGTAACATCTCCTTGGGCTGTTGCTGGGGCTTTTTCTGCTGCTATATAGGGCAGGCTGGCCCAAGGGCTCTCATCCTTGTGGCTCTCAGCCATGGGGCGAGCTGCCTGATGCCCAGAAGATCTTTCTCCTTCTGCCCTGAAGATCCTTCTTCCTGCAATTAAGAAGCCAGCAAGAGATTACACAAGCCTGGTTCTGGTTTTTATTAAGCCAAGAAGCCGTGGTGGGTTAGTCTGGGGAGATGTGTCTGGGAGATCGAAAAATTGGGTATGGAGTGGGGGCAGAAATATCACGGGTAGCGGGCAGAGGGAGGTATGGCGGTGGGAGTTGGGCAGGCCGTTACAGGGGAAACCGGTCCAGGCAATTGAGGCCTGTTCCTTTTTCCAGCCCTTCTCCCAACCCTCTGACCCCAGGGAGCTTTGAGAACACTCCCTCGAGGATTAGGGTGCTGCTGCTGAATGCCAGGTCAGTTAATGCAAAAACCTCTCTCATCCACGATTTGATTGTGGATGAGCGTGCTGACCTGGTATGTGTGACGGAGACCTGGTTGGATGCGCTGGGCAGGGTTGGTCTCTCTCAGCTCTGCCCTCCAGGTTTCCAGATCATGCGACAGCCCCGCCTCGAGGGTCAGGGAGGAGCGTTGCAGCAGGGGCATAGCTAGGGGAGAGGGGGCCCGTGTTCATCCCTCTCTCTGGCGGCCCCCCAGAGTGAGGGAGATAATGAAGAAAATAGGGAGGGGTGGATCTGGAGGGCCCTCAGGAGCTGGGGCCCCGTGTTCTTTGAACCCTTTTGTTCAATTATAGCTACGCCCCTGCGTTGCAGTCATCTTTCGAGAGACTCTCTCTGTTTCCAGGTGCCCGGTCAGGCAATCTCAGAATTCCGAGTGTTTGTCCTTGAGGGTGGACCTCTGAGATAGGCTGGGGATTCTGCTGGTGTACCGACCACCCCGCTGCACTTCAGTCTCCCTACCTGAGCTGGCGGGGGTGGTCTCGGAGGTGGCCTTGTGTTCCCCCAGGCTTATTGTTTTGGGGGGGTTCTATGTCCACGCTGAGGCCCCCCTAGTGGGTGCGGCTCAGGATTTCATGGCCTCCCTGGCAACCATGGGCCTGTCTCAATGACACACTCTGGATCTGGTTTTTGCAGACCGGGAAATAAATGATCTGGAGGTGGGGGAATTTGAGACCACTCCCTTGTCATGGACAGATCATCATCTGGTGGGGTTTAGTTTGACTGCTCCGTCTGCCCTCTGCAGGGGTGGAGGGCCGATTAGGATGGTCCGCCCCTGGAGGCTTATGGATCCATTTGGATTCCAGATGGCCCTCGGGGAGTTTCCAGTGTCCAGAGCTGGTGACCCTGTCGAGGCCCTGGTTGATCGCTGGAATGGAGAGATGGCCCGGGCTGTAGACATGGTTGCTCCTAAATGCCCTCTCCGGCTTGGTGGAGCCTGATCTGCTCCTTGGTTTTCCTCAGAGCTTAGGGCAATGAAGCAACTCGGACGACGGCTGGAACGATCCTGGAGGAAGAGTCGTCATGAATCTGACCGAACACGGGCTAGAGCCCATTTTAGGAACTACTCCGTGGCAGTGGGGGCGGTGAAGAAATGCTTTTTTCTCCGCCTCCATTGCGTCTGCTCAGTGCAGACAAACAGAGCTGTTTTGTGTGGTAAAAACCTTGCTCCACACATCCCCCCCAGACAATGGGGGAGGAGTCATCTACAGCTCTTTGTGATCAGTTTGCCTGTCACTTTGCAGATAAAGTCGCTCGCATCCATGCTGACCTGGACTCCAGAGTTTTGGCAGTTCCAGCAGACGTGCCTCTGGTACCATCTGGTCCCGTTGTGTTGGATTCTTTTCAGTTGGTGCGGCCTGAGGATGTGGACAAGATCCTGGGCAGTGTGCGGGCGACTTCATGCGCTCTTGACCCTTGCCCTTCATGGCTAATAAAAGCTGCCAGGGAGGGGACAGGCAGATGGCTGGAGGTGATCGTTAATGCTTCATTAAGGGAGGGCAGGATGCCACCGTGCCTCAAGGAGGCGGTGGTAAGACCACTATTAAAAAAGCCCTCCCTTGATCCCTCCAACCTGGATAACTATAGACCTGGGTCTAACCTGCCCTTTTTGGGCAAGGTGATGGAGCGTGTGGTGGCGTCCCAGCTGTAGAGGGTCTTGGATGATACGGATTATCTGGACCCTTTTCAATCTGACTTCCGCCCTGGGTATGGGACTGAGACTGCCTTGGTCGCTCTAATGGATGACCTACGCGGGAACTAGACAGGGGGAGTGCGTCCCTGTTGGTTCTGCTGGACCTCTCAGCAGCGTTCGATACCATCGACCATGGTATCCTTCTGGGCCGCCTCTCGAGTATGGGAATCGGAGGCACTGCGTTGCAGTGGTTCCGGTCTTTTCTTGGGGGGAGGGTCCAGAAGGTGGTGCTGGGGGACTACTGCTCAGCCCCGTGGCCGTTGGTCTGTGGGGTCCCGCAGGGATCGGTCTTGTCCCCCATGCTGTTTTACATCTACATGAAGCCGCTGGGAGAGGTCATCCAGGGACTTGGACTGAGTTGTCAGCAATATGCGGATGACACTCAGTTCTATCTCTCCTTGTCATCTGATCCTAGGGAGGCGGTGGATGTCCTGAATCGGGGGCTGGAGGCCGTGATGGGTTGGATGTGGGCTAACAAACTGAAATTGAATCCGGATAAGACGCAGGTACTGTTGGTCAGTAGGAGAGCCAATCGGGATGAGGAAATTTTACCGGTCCTGGATGGCGTTGCTCTCTCCTTGAAGGAGCAAGAGCGCAGCTTGGGGGTACTACTGGACCTGGCTCTGCTTTTGGAAGCTCAGGTGGAGGCGGTGGCCAGGGGTGCCTTTGCATGGCTTCGGCTTGTGCGCCAGCTGCTTCCCTTTCTCGAGAAGGCAGATCTGGCCACGGTTACCCATGCCTTAGTCACGTCGCGGCTGGATTACTGTAACGCGCTCTGTAAGACGTGGGGCTGTAAGACGTGTACTCTGTAAGACTTGTACTCTGTAAGACGTGTACTGTAAGACGTGGGGCTGCCCTTGAAGAATATCCGGAAACTGCAGCTAGTGCAAAACGCGGCAGCGAGGGTTTTATCCGGAGCTGCCCGTTGGGAACACATCACCCCCATTTTGAAAGAGCTGCACTGGCTGCCGGTTCGTTTCCGGGTCCAATTCAAGGTGCTGGTTTTGACCTTTAAAGCCCTAAACGGTTTGGGCCCGGGGTATTTAAGCTACCGCCTGCTCCCAAGGGTTGCTGCCCGCTTGACGAGGACATCTGAGGGGGCCCTGCTCCGGGTGCTGACAATGAGAGAGGCCCGGCTGTCGTGCACTCGGGACAGGGCCTTCTCTGTTGCTGCTCCTAGACTCTGGAATGCTCTCCCGGTGGCTATTCATTCCTCGGACTCCATCACGGCTTTTAGAAAGCTTGTAAAGAGACTTGGCTTTTTACCCATCTTTTACATAATCATTTCTACTGCTGCTTCTGTGTGTTTTTATCTGCTGTATTGTTTTTATGCCTGTTTTTATATGTTTTTACACTTTTTAGCTTGATGTTTTTATTGTCTTTTTATTGTATGTTTTAACTTTTGTAAACCCCCTTGTGGTTGTCTTTTAACGAAAGGCAGTATATAATTGCAAAAATAAATAGATAGATAGATAGATAGATAGATAGATTAATTAATTAATTAAAGAGTACTAACCCATCCTGCATCTCATGTTTGGAAGGATCGCTACATTCAATATCTTAATCCACACAGAGTAGCCAGCGTATATTTTGTTCAGCATGGAATTTCCAGTTAACAATTAAAAACAGCTTCACACAATCTGTGGCAAGTCAGTATGTCAAGGAAATGTTGGGTGAAAGTTGGGTGTATAGTTCGAAACCACCCAAGTCTGGTTACCACACCACAGTACTGCTATTCTGCAGACTTCAAGACAATTTATGTCACCAAGGTTTGAAGTTCGCTTGGCAATGTCGGTAATGCGTGGGCACTGGACGTGGGCTGGTTCAGCCGTCAGGCCTGGCAGGAGTGTGTGCTCCCAGTAACCTACTTTCCCCTGACATTTCCCGAGCTTACTGACTTGCAGTGGATCGTGCAAAGCTGCCATAATTTTTGCTTGAGTTCTGAACTACAATATGATTTCAGACTGATGATTTCAACCTACCTTAGGCTAAGGTGGATTCTTAAATTTATTGGAAGACATAGCTGAACAAATAATCAACATAGTGGAGCACAATCCAATAAAAGGTAGTCACAACTAAGACACACTGAAAGCAGTGCAGTCCCAAGCTCTTTTCACACAGCTTAAAACTGTGAAGTCATCCACACAATCAAAAACTGTGTTCTACCTAGGTTTGGGAGCTGTGTGTGCTCCCAGTTTTCGGTTCTGTGGAAGCATAGTAGGAGAAAAACCTAGGTAGCTTTTCCTCCCACCTTACTTCCACACGATCCCTTCTACCCATGTTTTCCTCTTAACTTGCTTCCACACAACCAAAACTTGGGAGTACACACAGTTCCCAAACCTGGGCAGAACACATTTTTTGATTGTGTGAATGACCTCTATGAATAATGAATAGGGTCGATAGCAATGTTTCAAAAAAGTGGCATTCAAACATAATGTCAGGGTTCTTCCCATGGAGAAGCATCAGAGAATATTCAAGGGAAACAAAAGGAATTTCTATAAGACAAGTGAAATTTCACAGGAGATTTCTACAGTTCCCTACCACTGAGTGGGGTTGTAGCCCTAGCCCCCACATATATAAGCAGAACATGCATGCAAGCTGGACACACACAGGCTGTGTGTGTGAGAAAAAATAGCAGGCTGCCCTGGGTCCCACATCTCTAATGCATTTGTAGATCATTTTTTATTAAAAAGTGGTAATGCATTATTAGAATCATGGCCTAGGCCAGAAATTAATATAGCTCTTTGATTTTCCCGTTTCTTTCCCCCAATAGAGTAATGACAACACAAGGCAAAAATAGGCTTCCTGTCAAGTCATGGTTTGTAAACTCTGAACAAAGAGTGATCAGTAAAATACTGTACAGTATAACTTCTTCAATGTTCATAAAATAAATTAATGAACATATAAATATTCTTTGATGGATGAATTAGCTAGTAAATATCCCACAATTTCCTCCCTGTCCCTATTCTCAGGGGTAGCATGAATTGCAGAAAAACGTGACATTACTCCCACAGGTATCCCTGCTGAAAGATCTTACACGGCCTCATACACCGTGCAGTTATGACACCTATGCAGTGCCTAAGTACAGTCTGCGATACACAATGCCACTAGGTTGCTTTGGAAGAGCGTTATGAATATACCCACTTCTCAAGGTATGGAAAGTATTGCTGGTGGCCAGTTCACTAAGGATTATTTACTGCTTCCCCTCTATTTTTAATATTCATTGCCATCACTTGTGATGAAAATCAGGATAATGCTTGAAAACATCATCACATCCCTTTTCCCATGACATTTATAGCATTCATTTTCTCCAGGAGGGTAAATTTAATCTTCTACACATTACAAAGAAAAGCAATAGCAGCACTTCTCCTGGTGCCAGATGCTTTCTGCAAACAAGGTTTTACCACCTAATACTCACAATGGACTCCTATCCCTTTAAAACAGGGGTTCCCAACAGGAAGTACTTGAAGGGCTCCCAGGAGGAACTCAGAGCCCTTCTTCCTCCCCACACTGCAGCTGAACTATTTGTTCCCTATCTGAAGATCACTGATTTGAAGCCAAAATATGCTCAGTGATGTGTCTGCTGGACCCACCCAAGTCCAGTTACCATACC
This sequence comes from Hemicordylus capensis, assembly GCF_027244095.1. Taxonomy (NCBI): domain Eukaryota; kingdom Metazoa; phylum Chordata; class Lepidosauria; order Squamata; family Cordylidae; genus Hemicordylus; species Hemicordylus capensis. Next base: position 121,523,562 of record NC_069660.1, read on the forward strand.
ACATTACTGACATTCTGCTAACTTCAAGCTGATTTTGGTCACCAAGGTTTGAAGTTGGCTTGACAAAGTTGGTAGACCTTCCTCCTCTGCTCTTGATTGGCTGGCGACATGCAGAAGCTCACAGTATCTCTTACAGCAGACCTGTATCTCTTACAGCAGACCTGACAGATGGCAGTCCAGCCTCTGTTTGTAAACCTCTAGTGAAGGAGAGCTCACCATTGTGCAGGGGTCGAGCACTATTTGAGTTTCAAGCAGCTTTTACAGTTGGGGAACACTTCCTAATGTCTAGTCTGAGTGTGCTGTCTGAAGGGTCTCCTCCCCTTCATAACTTTGCAGAGGCAACAAACAAGGCAGCCATATGCATCCTAGGGATTTGCTGAATCACCACAAATTGCTGAGTCACTACAAAGACTGGGACTAACTGATGAAGCCTGTGAGCTTGCTGGTGCTACCTGGAAGCCAGCGGGGAGCAATGCAGCCATGCCCTCTCTGGGAAATCCCCAGAAGGGGCTTGACTACCCACTGCCCCCCTGAAGTTTATGCTCATGCCTATTGGTACCAATGGCAGCTTTCTCCTCGGGGCTAATAGCAGCTGCAGGGGGCCCAGTCTAGATCAGCACCACTGTGCTAAAAGCCCACTCCCCACACATTGCGCTCCCAAGCCAGATCGAGGCCTCCCACAACTGCTATTTACACTTTAAAAACAAACAATCAGGACCAAATGATGTAACTGGGTTCATACATATTTTGACCCTAAAATTTGAAAATTAAAATGGAGGAGGGGACCTGTCTGTTCGGATTCAGTGCTAACATCTGAGTTAATGTTATGTGCGCTAAGGAATATAGTATTTGTAAGAATTAAACCAAAGAGCAGGACGATACCTCAGTGGTAGAAGCACATGCTTGAATAGGAGACCCCATCTTCATTTTCCAGAACTGAAGTAAAAGAGGCTGGGAAGTAAGGCTAGATGATAGGACTGGGAATGATTTCTGTCTCAGATCTAGAAGGGTCACTACATCTCAGAATAGATAATACTGTTTGAAAGATTACTTCTTTCCACATGTAACTGCCCATCCACTTCATTCACCACGTTCCTCTGACATCAGAGGTCTAGTTGGGACGTGTGACAGAGCTTTATCTGTTATTCTCAGGTTGTAGAACACACTGGTTAGGGAAGCCCTCAGGTTGTCGAACACTCTGCTCTGTGAGGCACGCCTGGCCCCCTCACTGTTGATTTTCTGTTACCTGGTGAAAACGTCTTGTTTCTGTCCAATCCCAGTTTCAAATACTGGCTTGTAAACCGTGGTCCAACTACAGCCTTCAGACTTGCTGCAGACCTGTGGGTTAAACAAACCAGGATTTCCCAGGTGTACAAGCTGAGGAAGTGCTTTTCTCAGGCACTTTCTTGAGGAGAAGTGGCTAATGAGGAGTTGCTATGATTGGAGTTTCTTTCCCTCTCCTGTCCCGTGTGAGAGTTCCAAAAATAATCCAAGAAGTTTGAAGCTCTACAACAAGGATTCCAAATGGGTAATCTGGCTATACTGCTGCAGCCTCAACTCAGGGAGGACTGGGCCTGTTGGACTGCTCTGGGCCAGGGAGCTTTTAAAGCAGGCGTTCCCAGCCTTTTAAAATAATAAGTGGACCCGTTTTGCTGCAACCGTTTAGCTCAGGTAACCCTTAGAAATTGTGTGTGTGTGTGTGTGTGTACACATGTACACAGATTTAAATGTTACAGTTATGAGAAAAGCTACTCCAATCACTGGCTTATATATGAATGCTCCCATTGAAATTAATGAGATAGGTCAACTGGTCCCATTTCAATAAGACTGCTTATGAGTCACTTAGTCTGGATATAAGGCAGTGACTGAGCTCTAACATTTAAATTTGTGTGTGTACACACACATGCACACACACACACACACATTGACGTGGTATTTAGGGAAATAGACTACATAAGAACAGCCCAGCTGGATCAGGCCCAAGGCCTATCTAGTCCAGCATCTTGTTTCACACAGTGGCCCACCAGATGTTTCTGGGAAGCCCACAGGCAAGAGACAAGGACATTCCTTCTCTCTTGTTGTTGCTTTCCTGCAACTGGTATTGAGAGGCATCATGCCTCTGAGGCTGGAGGTGGCCTATAGACACCAAAGTAGTAGCCATTGATAGACCTGCCATTATGAATTTGTTTAAGCCCCTTTTAAAGCCATCCAGGCTGGTTGCTGTCACCACATCTTGTGGCAGAGAATTCCATCGATTAACTATGCACTGTGTGAAAAAGTACTTCCTTTTGTCGGTCCTAAATTTCCCAGCCTTCAGTTTCAAGGGATGAGCCCTGGTTCTAGTGTTGTGACAGAGGGAGAAAAAATTCTCGCTGTCCACTCTCTCTAGTCCATGCATAATTTTATACATCTCTATCCTATCTCCCCGTAGTCACCTCTTTTCTAATCTAAAGAGCCCCAGATGCTGTAGCCTTGCCTCATAAGAAAGGTTCTCCAGGCCCGCTACTACATTCACTGGCTCACATCCACAGTAAGTTATTCAAAAGCAGGCCTGTTCAAATTAATGGGACAAGCTTAATTGTCCTATACATTTTAGTGGGAGCACTAATTTTCTGATGCCTGTCAGTCAGGCCTAGGGGAGTGGTATCTCTTACAGCAGACCTGACAGAAAGTTGGACTAGAAGTCCTCCAAGGTCCCATCCATCTCTAAGATTCTATAACTCTATGATCCAGTACTAGTGAGCTGGCTGTTATTTCACCAGTACTAAGACCAGGATTAGGTCAATGTGGGAGGGCTCAAGTTGTACATTTAGGCCCAGCTCTAGAAATGCTAGAAGCAGAGTATTTATTTATGTATGCATATGCTGCCATTTTTCACACATGAATTCATGGCAAAATATTCAAAACACAATATAATGCAACAAAAAAAAAGCAGCAGCATAAAAAATATTGCTTCATAAAAGCACAGGGATAAAACAGAATCTTTATAACAGGGCACCCACAGTTATTTGAAAATATAGCTGGTGGAAGGTCTCCTGAAATATTTAAAAGTCTTCAAAGTCTGTTTAAAATAATCTAGAGAGGAAGAAAACCTAAAACCAGGGGGAGAGAAGTCCAAAGATTCATGGACCACTACCAGAAGCAGATTACCGCATAGGCAGTATAAGCAGCTGCCTATGGTGGCAAATCTGGGGGGGGGGAGTTAAATCTCTCCCCCCCCCACTTCTAAAACTGCCGCTGTGCGGCAGTGGCACAGCAGGGATGGCAGACAGAGCGCTGCCTACCTCCCAAACCATGACGGGTGAGGTTGAGCGCTGGAGGCAGGTGGCAGAGACGGCAGCAAGTCCTCCTCACATGGGCCCACCTTCCTCCCAAACGATACAGAGTGGGCCAATTTCAGGCCTCTGTGTACGCGCGCACACACAGGACCCAAACAGGCCAATATGGCACCATCTGGGTCATTTGCAAGGAAGGTAGGCCTAAGTGAGGAGCTCTTCCGCTGCCATCTCTGCCACCTACCTCCCGTGCCCAACCTCACCCATCATGGTTTGTGAGTTGGGCGGAGCTCTCACCACTGTCCCCACTGTGCCGCTGCCTCATGGTGGCAGTTTTTAAGGGAAATGATGTAACTTTCCCTCTCCTCCCCAAGCCCCTTTACCTTTGCCCCTGGGGCAGCAAATCTTTGGCGGCCTATGGGCGGCAAAAAGCTTAATCTGCCCCTGACCACCACTGGTCATGGTAGCGCTATATTTATTTCTCCTAGGCGTACCTGTTGCTAATCCCATGTGTGGCAGCTCTCACGAGAGTTCACAAGCAGTTGCCAATTAGCAATGGGACAGGGGAGAAAATAGGGATGTGGCCGGCTGGGAGCAGGTGGTGGGCCGGGCGGCTGCTGCAAATTGGTGGGAGGAAGTTTTCAAAAAGAAACTGCAGGCGGGCGAAGAAGCGGGCTGCTCCTGCGAGCGGCTGGCCGGCAGGAGCAGCCACCAGTGGGAGCAGGTGGCAAGCTGGGCCAGCCCACCAGCCAGAAACCGCATGGGTGGGGGGGGGGGGAGAAGTGGGGAGGGGGGAGACACGTGGAGGGAGAAGCAGGCCGGAGGAGGTGCAGATGCTCTGTGCCCAGCCCAGCTAGTTTTTATTCATTTCATCATTTAATACATTTATATACCTCCTATTACAAAAGTCTCAAGTCTAAACAAATAAAGACAAAAGTCTAAACAAATAAAAACCGCAAGAAATTTAAAAGCCAGCATTAAACCATACAAATTTTAGTTTAAAATAATGTTAGTAATAATTCAACTAAAAGCCGGGCTGAACAAGTGCAACCATCATGGATGGAGCAGCTGTAATGCCAACAGGAATTGCATTCCACAACCCCAGGGTGACCATAGAGATGGCTCACCTCTGAATTGCCACTAGACTAACCAGCACACCCTCAGATGAACTTCCTTTTACAATTTTAATAGGGGGCAGAGTTCATAACAAAGAAGATGCTCTCTTAAATACCCTGGGCCCCAACAGATAATCATGCTTCAGAAGGTGGCAGGAGGCACAGGACATCCTCTCTGCACGTCCTCATGGAACACACAGAATATAGGAATAGGCGGCCCTTCAGGTAACTTGGTCCTAAACCATTAAGGCAAGGCTGCACAACTTAGGCCCTCCTGCAGATGTTGGACTACAACTCCCATAATCCTCGGCTATTGTCTAATGTGGCTGGGGATGATGGGAGTTGTAGTCCAAAACCAACTGGAGGGCCAAAGTTGTGCTGCCCTACATTAAGGGCTTTAGAGGTCAAAACCAGCTCCTTGAATAGCAACCAGAAAAGCAGTGGCAAACTGTGTAGCTAGCGCAGTATTGAAGTGACATGAGCCAAGGTCTGGCCCCTGCCAGAACCGTCACTGCTACGTTCTCCACCCACTGTAATTTCTGAAGGGTCTTCAAGGGCAGCTCTACATAGAGCACACTGCAGTAGTCTAACCATGAGATGACAAAGGTATGGATTGAACACAGACCTTCCGCATACAACAGCATACAGTTTGAAAACCAATCCACCAGATCCATATATTGCTAATTCGTTCTTACCACACATTGAGCAGTCACACAAAGATGAGTTTTAGCAACCTAAGTGTCTCTGGCTGTGGTAACAACATTTTTTAAAGGAAATAGAATTGTTAAAGAAATAACAATGCACATGAAAACCACATTCCCTCTTTTTGGCTGTGTCCTCCTCCCCACCCCACACCAGATAAATACACATTTATGACAGAGTCAGCCTGCTATTTGGTAGTTTGATGATGAAGAATAGAAAGTTACCTGCAGGAATACGAGGGGCTGAGTCAGGGTAGGTTTTTAGAAGTTCGTAACCACTGTCCATTGCCAAGTAACTTCAGTGTCTGACAAATGCCTTTTTATGCTTAAATCTTGCCCCCACATGTATATTCTTGGAAATTCATCTGAAGTCCTTCGCCTTATTGTATTCTCATCCCGTTTCTAATATAGCAAACTGGGCAGATGTCCAACATATGTGCACAAAAAGCAATTTATGCAGCACAGCATCAGCACCTCGAAACAGCAGCTAAATGCCATCTCTCCCTTCTCCAGCCTCCAAACTTTGAGAATGCACCATGTCAACAAACGGCTTCTTTCAATTCAACAATACAGTTGAGAGGTGTTTATGTTTATGTATGAAGTATAAGCAGCCTAGACCAATCGTGTTGCACCGTGGGCTTGGCCTGGGGCTGGGACTGATGATGATCTCAACTGGAAACAGGAACTGAAAGTACGGGTTCTCTTTGGCTTGCTTTGCCTCTGACAGATCTGCCTGTTCCAGTAGATGCCTGACCTTGCCATATCAGGGTCGTACATAGAATTCTATGGCAGTTTGATAAGCTAGCTACAGTACGTTAATTTATTGGCTATTTTATAAAAAGAAATCTAGAGGAAATTTTTATTAAGGATCACTTTGCTTTCCTAAGAAAACTTTTGATAATTAAAAACATCTGGAAGGCATTTTCAATCTATCATAAACAAGAGGAAATCCAAATCATGTGACTTCTAAGAAAATGATGCAAATTGAATTCACTGCCAAAATTTACAGTAATCTGTTTTTCTTTCACTTTTTTCCCCTCTAGGAGGGAGGAACAGAGGAAGAGGCAATACTAAGTGAACTACTTTGGACAGAGAAATATGCTAAGCTAAAAACTGTTGCTATATTAAATGAGCTTAATCATTTTGGTTATGTTTGAAAATTACATAAGAGAAAACCACAAAAACAGATCATATTCCTTTTTCAGTATTAATCACTTTCGTCATTGTAAAGGACTTGTTCAAAAGGACAAGTAATTACATGGATCCTGACTCAGGCTGGCTTTGCAGTTTGGGGCTATTTTCTCTCTGCACGGTGCTTCATACCACATAGGAAAACATACTTGCAAGGGGAAACATCTATCATTAGTAACATCTCTATATACCATACTATAGGGCTTCTTTTCACTTGTACAGCAAATGGGCATGTGGTACCAACACTAGATATAGTACTTTGCATATACACCTTATTATGTAGTGAGTAGATCCAGTCAAAGAGCAGAAAAACTCAAAATAAGCTTGCCCCATGTATGATGTTTGCCTCAAGACAAAGATGATGCAGCAGACGCAGGAGAAAGAGTAAGCTTGGAGAAATGCCCACATTTCTTTTTCCTTCCATGGGTTGGTTGGTTTGTTAGTTTATTTGTTTTTCATAATCATGTAGATTACCTGCCCACCCTCCCCAGTGGAGATGTGTGCATGACCTAAAGGTGCCACCTTTGGTATCACTGGTGGATTTTTTTGGACCCTACCCCACCTGCTTTATCACCATCTGCTTTTGAAAATTGTTTCTATTTCCAAACCAGTTTGGCATGTGGCATTATGGGGTGTGTGTGTAGAGACATGAAGGCCGGGGTTGGGGGGAAAACAGGGGGAAATGGGGGGGGCTAAAAAAAACAAGGTCCTCCCCCCGCTGGAAAATATGCTTTTTCTCCAGGCCTTCACATCTTTAGGTGTGTAGTTGAACAAGCAGAAGCCCAAAGCTTTCTACAAAAAAATTCACGGAGTATTTTGAGATACCATCCTGCAGTCAGTATGAAAAATGCAAGGTAAAATAAGTCTCTTAATTCATTCCATATTGGAGTCAAGATGAAACTCTGAACATACTGTATTAATGGATCTGTATTGCCTAATATTTTTGTGGCTTACTGATGTAATTCCATCTGTATCCTCTACAAACGTACTCCAACAAGGACCTCAGGGTAGCATATCTATATATTTAACTCTCTTAAATGTGCCCATCACTAATCCCATGTGTGGCAGCTCTTGTGAGAGTTTGCAAGCAGCTGCCTGGATAGCAATGGGGACAGGATGGGGAGAAAATAGCAGGGAGCAGGAGGTGGCAGCGGGCTAGCCCAGCTGCCAGCAGGAAGAGGAGGAGCAGGTGGTGAGCCGGCCAGCCGCCGGGAGCAGGAGGAGGAGGTGGCCTGGGCTGGCTGCCGGGAGCAGGAGGCAGCAGCAGGCTGGCCCAGCCATGAGGAGGAGGAGGAGGCCTGGCCCGGTCACTGGGAGGAAGCGGCCACTGCCTGGAGTGGGAGGGCAGGTGGAGGTCGTGGTCCAGCTTTCCGGCCAGTCCACTGTCCAGAATGAATTGGGGAGGAAGAAGCGGGCCAGCCAGCCTGTCATCCAGAATGCATGGGGTTGGGGGTGGGGAGAAGTGGGCAGGGTGAGAAGAAGCTGGCCAGCCAGCCAGAAAGCCGGGTGTGCCAGCAGGGACAGGGGGGAGAAACAGGCAGTGATGGTGGGTGGGCCGGCTGGAGGCACAGATGCTCTGCGCCCGGTCCAGCTAGTATGAGATTATTTTACTTTATCCTCCTAGCAACCTCATTCATTTATTATATTTCCATCTCATCATTTCAACTCACGATGAAACTCAAGACAGTGCACATGGGGTGCGCAAGTGGTCTCCCATTCAAATGCTCATCAGACCTAGACATGCTTAGCTTAGTGGCTGCATCATATGCCTTCAGACCATATGGTCCTACATGACTGAATGGAGACTTGAACCCAGGAGCAAACAGTGATTTTCCAAACAGTGATTTAACGCAGATTCGCTGCACTTAGGCTGGAGTGGGGGGAGTTAGTTCATTTGAAGGAACCATTTACAGTGATGTCAGGATGGCAACAGAAGGTGCCATTCATATAGCCAATGGCATTATTCAGCTTTCCCCCTTGAAATTTGCCATTACTGTGCAATATATGCATCCTTAAAAAGGAGCACTTTGGCGCTGTGCTCAGAGCAGCTTAACTTTAGGCACTGTACTGCTGCAGTAAAGCCACCCATCTAGGAAAGCTCCAGGTCTGATCGATTTGTGTCCAATACTTTATGAGCAGCTTTAGACGTCATGCAGAACCTCTGTTACTGCTAAGTTCCTTGCAATGTCCCTCAGCCTCAGGAGTGTGATCTCCCCGTCCCATCTCCACACGAGTGTCTACTTCCTTTCTATGTGGAATGTCTGGTCGGAATGTCATGGTCTGAACTCACCAGTCTCAATTTATTCTAACCTACTGGCTTCAGGGGCGTAGGGAAATTGCCAGTGGCTGGGGGACAAGGTCCCACTGGTGGCCCCCCTCTTCTTGTGGCCATGCACCCAAACCATTCTTCCTGCATTGACATCAGACACAGGGGGCATGGCCAGTACCATGGACAGGACCACTCAGCTCCACTGCAGAGTTGTCTCCCAAAACAGCAGTTCATTAAATCGCCAGGGCGCTTTCCAGATTGGACACTAGAACAGTGTCACTGCGTGTCCGTTACATATGCTTCCAAACTGTCTGTGTTTTGACATCGCAGTCCCTGCGCTGTCAGCAAGGTGCTGTTCACATTTCTGATGCTTTCTTTCGGATTGTCTCGCCACTTTACAGTCTTATAACGTTGATGTGTGGTGCAAATAAATACTAATAGCCGTGTTTTCCTGTTGTGGAGTTTTCACAAGACTGCTCCTCCTGCTGGTGACTTTGCACAACAGCCTATATTGACAGTTTCAATGCACTCTGCAACGCCAAAGCATTTTACTGTTGTTGAGCAGGTAATCTGGAAATCTCCCTGCTGGGTATCTGGAAAGGGCCCAGCAGGGAGCTCCTTTCTCTGCCATGCAAGAATGAAACACTGGCTTGGAAGGAGAGGGGCACACCTTGTGCTGCCAGTTGGTGAGCATTTCATTCACTGGCTGGGTGCCAGAGGGACTAGGGGGTGCCCTCAGCAAGGGGTGAGAGGGGTGCCTTAGTGTCTCCCCAGACTCTGGCAGCTGAGGGACTCTAGTCCCCCCTTGCTCCATTGTCTCCATGCCCTTGCTTCAGAAAACCCAAGTTCTGAAACTCACTTGAACCTGAGGGTTGAAGTGCGTTTCAGAACTCAGGTTCTCTAAAGGCAGTAGATTAGAATAAGCCCAGACTGGTGAGTTCGGACATTGTGACCAATCTCAGCTTTTCCTGACTTATAAAGAAAATTGATGCTCACAAGGGAATGGGAGGGGGGAACATGCACTCCTGAGCGACAGCACGCAGAGCTCAGCATTAACAGAGGTTCCACATGATGAGGGAAGCTACTCATTCTGTGACATCACCCTGACCCTATTCATAAAAGAGAGCCAGCGTGGTGTAGTGGTTAGAGTGCAAGGCTAGGACCGGGGAGACACGAGTTCAAATCCCCATTCAGCCATGATACTAGCTGAGTGAATCTGGGCCAGTCACTTCTCTCTCAGTCTAACCTACTTCACAGGGTTGTTGTGAGGAGAAACTCAAGTATGTAGTACACCGCTCTGAGCTCCTTGGAGGAAGAGCGGGATATAAATGTATAAATAAATAAATAAATAAAATGCTGTGTACCTATTGTGTATGCAGGTGTTTGTTTTTTAAATGTCTATCCTAATTAGAGGATGAAGGTATTCCCACAATCAGTAGAAAGCGGGCTAGGGGAGCCTAGCCCGCTTTCTACTGATCATGGGAACCACCAGGCTCATGGGCGAGTGAAGTGGTTCCCAGGCGGCTAGCCCGCCTAATTCACCCTCCCCTTAAATGAGGTTAACAGAGCAAGTACACAATACTGCGTGAAAACTAAGCAGCTTTCAGTGCTATGCAATAGGCCAGTGCAACAATGAATCATGAGCACATTGTCCCTGGCCCCATATGGTGTTCCCATTGTTTGTTTCCCTGCAGCGTGATCATAGGAACATAGGAAGCTGCCATATACTGAGTCAGACCATTGGTCCACCTAGCTCAGTATTGTCTACACAGACTGGCAGCGGCTTCTCCAAGGTTGAAGGCCGGAATCTCTCTCAGTCCTATCTTGGAGATGCCAGGGAGGAACCTTCTGGAACCTTCTGCTCTTCCCAGAGTGGCTCCATCCCCTGAGGGGAATATCTTACAGTGCTCACACATCAAGTCTCCCATTAACCAGGGTGGACCCTGCTTAGCTAAGGGGACAAGTCATGCTTGCTACCAGAAGACCAGCTCTCCTTGTGAGAAAGCTGTGAGCAATGCTGGGAAGGGTCCTCAATGGGGAAAGCACTGGGAAGCACACATCTCACAGCACTCCGCACATGTCTTCCAAGACATCACTGGGGCTTCTGGTGGCTCCACTTCCCCTTAAAGGTTCTCTCCAGCACTGTGCACAGGACTGCTCTGGGCAGAAGTAAGCAGTAGGAGTGGTTGTCTTCACATGAGACCAGGGATGATGTGCACATGATTCAGCTTCAACCCTTCAAAACCAAATCTTTTCACAGAACCACAGCACGGGCCAGAGCCTGCACAGAAAGCTCTAGCACTAAAAAGCCAGCATGGTGTAGTGGTCAGAGTGCTGGACTAGGACTGGGGAGACCCGAGTTCAAATCCCCATTCAGCCATGATACTTGCTGGGTGCCTCTGGGCCAGTCACTTCTCTCTCAGTCTAACCTACTTCACAGGGTTGTTGTGAGGAGAAACTTAACTATTGTACACCGCTCTGGGCTCCTTGGAGCAAGAGCAGAATATAAATGTAGAAAAATAAATAATATTAAATTAAAAAATACTAAATGTAGACCTCTCTATATAGCCCCAGTATGTTCCCATGAGTAACAAAATTGGACTTCCCAGACTCTTCTGGAAGCACAGTGAATTCTAGGAAGCCCACCATCAGTTCTACACCAAATTCTGGTTTGGCTTGAATTCTGTAGCAACCTTACTCAAAAGTAATTGCTTGAAAGAAGATAATAAGAGCAACCATTTGTTTGAAAAATCAAACATGCTATCAGCTACGGGCCTATAGTGTACTCAGGCATAACATTCCCTATAAACCACATGGCTGAGTCACTGCTTGCTGGGAGATAGAGTCTGACAGCACAGGAAACAGGAAAAAAAGGGAGGAGGACATTTAGCCAGGGCTGAGAATGAATTATTGTGTGGTGCACAAGTGTGTATTTTCTGCTGATGAAAATAAACCCTGTTTGGTGGACTTAACTTGCAGTTCCGTTGTTTTGACACAGCAAGCCCCCTGTCCAAATCAGATCACTGACTCATTTCTAGAGCTGTGACAGAACCTAAGGACAGACTGCTGACTTTAAAAAAAAGTATAGAGCTACTACTATATCATGGATTTGGAAAGAATCCGACCCTATCCCATAAATGCACTGTAAGCTTTTTTGAGGTCTGTAGAGCCCACCCAGATTTAATGAGCTAAGACTGGTGAGGGGTCAGCATCAGCGAGGTAACTCTTTTTTTGAGCCGCTCAGAAAGTCTCCAGCTTCATGCTTTGACCTGGTGCATATCACAGCACCAAGGATCAAACCAACCTTTCTGGGGAGGAAAGGATCTAGATCCTCCTATAATCTACCTAGGATCCCTGCTAACTGGGCGAATAGTCAGCAGGGATCATAGCAGAAGCAGCCAGTGAGAGAGGCGCTGGGTGGGGGCGATGGGAGTTACTTTTAAAAGATATTGCTGTCCATACTGGCGGCACCTGGAAGTTGCTGGGAACAGCAGCACCCCACCCGGCATCCCGCCCCACCTTCTGCATTCATCTGGCATCAGTGCGTGTGCGGTGGCCATTTGTGTAGTCAGCATAGTGTTGACTACACAAATGTCCTCTGCTGCGCATGCGCAGAGGACAGCAATGTCTTTTAAAGGTACCTCTCGCCACCCCTGCCCACTCCCCTCACCAGCCACTTCTGGATCATAGGTTCTCTTTAGATATATGAGGGAGAGAGCAATTGTCCCTGTTCAGCCCCAGTGCAGTGCTTCTCTTGTGTTTGTTTTTAGTCTGTGAGCCCTTTTGGGAAAGAGAAACAGTTTCTTGCAACTTTGCTATGCAAACCACTTTAATAACTCTGGTTGTTGTTGTTGCTGAAAAGCGATACATAAATGTTATAAATACTAACAAAGATAAAGAATGTAGAGTTACCACATCAACTTCAAGCCAAGTCCTGTTTTAATTCCTGTGGATATGTTCCTTGGCCCAAGCACATGTGACAGCAGATAGAGCAGTAAATTTGAGAACTAAGGAAGGATGGGGCAAAGGTCGCATTTCCTATAACTCACCACCACCCAACCTTAAAGCTACAGGGACTATCCTCATATTATATCTTCAAAATCAGAAGCCCTCACTCATGGACATGTGATCAGAACTAAGTCGTATTTTTGTTCTAAGTTTGGGCACAAAGCAACAAAGTTTAAATGGCAAAGTACACTCATGAGCCTTTTACAGACGTAAAATTGGGATTCTACAAATTTACATGTGGGAGAGGTTCGCCATCCAGCTAATTTAGTAACTCTGAGTAACATTCCATGTCCGACAGTCATGTTCATTTAAACAAGTGAAGAGAGATAACACAGAGACACTAGTATATGTGTAGCTCTTTTGACATTCAGATAAGTGTCTGTAACAGTGGTGTGCACAGAACCGGTTTCCGCAGTTTGGTTCAAATTTGAACTCAATTCAAACCAGACTGTGGGTTCAAGAACCTGGTTCTATTGAACCGACCGCTGGTTCGGCTCAAATTCAAATTGAATTTGAACCAGTTCAAATTGATTTGACCATACGGAATAAAGGGGACTCAGACCAGTTTTCTGGGTCAGTAGGTCAACCAGATTTTTTTTAATGAATATAGTGTATAAGACACAAACTGCAGCTGGCATGCTCCCCTCAGCACGTTGGGGCTGGCCATGCCACCAGCAGCAGATGATGTCCCCGCTCTCTCCTGCCCCCATCAATGTGCCGTGTGCAGAATCCCTAGTGTGTAAATCGGAGGGCAGAACCTGTTGTCGTGACACCCTCTGTAAAGGGCTAACATGCTATTATCTCTGACTAGTGTATACTGAACTGGCTGGTTTTACCTGCAAAAACACATGGAAGTTGCAGGGGCGTAACTACCATTAGGCAAGGGGAGGCAGTCATCTTGGGGCCCCACTGCCTTGAGGGCCCCCCCAGAGGCACATCACATGACTCCCCGCCCGCCCATGTTGCACCCCCTATGAATTATGTTGAGTCTCTTGGAGATCGGTAGGAGCAGAGAGTAAAAGAAACTCAACTCCATGTGAACTAAGTATTCAGCGTATTCATAATGGGGATGTGAGTGTGAGTGCACGATATATTGTGAAGTGTGTTTGTGTGTGTATATCAGCGGGGGGGCATTTTAAAATCTTGTCTCTGGGCCCCCTCCAACCTTGCTACGCCCCTGGGAAGTTGTGATCTGAAAATGACTGGGCCTTCACTTCTCTGTTCATTGCAAGGCAACCCAGCCACCGAAATGCACAAGCACCATTCCAGATTGTTGGCACTATACGTGTATTTTGCCTTGAATATGGAGTTGCCAACCCTTCAAGATTGAAAAGGGTTCCCCAATCTCCAGGTGAAAACAATCCTGGAGGTTTTAATGGCTTGATATTGTGGGAAATATTGGAGAAAATGTTACAGCAGTGTGTGTGTGGCGGAGCGGGGCGGGTGTGTGTGTGAGGAATATGCAGCTCAGTCAGTGTTGGCAATCCTATCTGGATACTTAAGCAAACAGGTTATACCTGTATTTACCCCCAGATTTCTAACATCAAAGAACCGGAGCGGGGGCGGGGGGGGCGGGACCTAGTCTTGGATTCAGGTAAATACAGTAAGTTAAAAACAGTATTAAAAATAATTTAAATCTTCACAACATAAAATAATGACGCACCAATAAAATTGCAGCACAGAGGGAGGTTGAAGAGAAAACAAGGAGTGGAGTAGGAGCAATTGAAAGAGGACTTCTCTGAGACAAGAAGAAAGGAGAACAAACTGAAGCAAGGCTGAGAGCCCTTTCCTGGAGCTAGCAGGACTTTTCGGTACAGTTTTGATAACAGTTTAATATGTTAAAACTCTGAAAAACTGGATTAAAATTAAGGTGCGTCTTATAGTCCATAAAATATGCCTTCATTTCTTCTGTTCATTTTGACTTTCATTGGACTTTCATTGTCAACTGCCATGTGTCAACTGCACACACACACACACACACACACACACACACACACTGGGGTACTCAATTTATTTTTTAGTTATTTTTGAAGTGTTTAGATTATTTGGTGTCTTCATTACACACCTCCATTTCTTCTGTTCATTTTGACCCCAGTGCTTTGCAGGTGGGGGTGGGGAATTAGTGGCATCCCATGTTCCAACTACCCCCTAACCCACAAGCCACTAGGTACACAGTTTATATTTTAGGAATTTTTGAGGTGTTTAGACTCTTTGGTGTATAATGAATCCTCATAGGGATTCATTATGAGGAAAGGCTATTAGACACGAAAGAGCCTAAACACTTGAAAAGAATCCTAGAACATAAACTGAGTAGTATTCCACTGCCTTGCAGGTGGGAGTGGGGTGCAGATGGCACATGGCAGTTGACAGCTGGCACTATTATGGGAAGAGAGCTGGTCTTGTGGTAGAAGGCATGACTTGTCCCCTTAGCTAAGCAGAGTCCACCCAGGTTACAAATGAATGGGAGAGCACTGTAAGATATATCCCTCGGGGGATGGAGCCACTCTGGAAAGAACATCAGAAGGTTCCAAGTTCCCTCCCTGGCATCTCCAAGACAGGGCTGAGAGAGATTTCTGCCTGCAACCTTGGAGAAGCTGCTGCCAGTCTGTGAAGACAATACTGAGCTAGGTGGACCAATGGTCTGACTCAGTATATGGCAGCTACCTATGTTCCCATGTCCCACTGTCTAAAAGACAGTCAAAATGAATATAAGAAATGAAGGTGTGTAATGAATCCTCATAGGGATTCATTGAGGGAAAGTTATTATACACCAAAGAATCCAAACACTTGAAAAATAGTGACCCCACATTTTGCTCCATAACTCCACTTCTACAAGGGCTAGAGCTTAGCTTTAAAAAAAAAAATGAAAGCAGGGAATCTGGGGAAATTAATAGGAGGGATCCAAATCTCTGATCCATTCGAATCGAATCAGGTGCAATTCGATTTGGATCTGAATCTAGCCAATGGACCACAGGGGTGATTTGTCTTCAAATCACCCGAATCAGGTAGATTCGGGTACAAATCAATTTCTACCTGAATCAATTCGCATATCCCTAATAGGCACGATGGCATGATGTGGGAATAAAATCCCTTATTTCTGTGGTTTCTCTGACACATAATTCTATTTTTTAAATCTTGTAAATTTTGTGCAGCTTTATAAGTTTGCATTTTCTACTACAGTTTCAGACTCCTGTGCAATGAATTTCTAGTTTTTATCCCCATTCTCCCTCACTCTATCATGCATAGATTACCCCCTTCTCCTTTCTAGTTTTGGTATATTGAATCTAATGTTTCTTTCATGCATGCAGGATGTTGCCTTTTTCTTCTTTGTTTTAATTACAGGCATGCATTCCCCCATCACCCTATCAAAACCACATCTTATTGGGACACAGCAATCACTGCTCCTAATTTACAAACCCATAACATATATAACCTCTTTGGAGGCATTTCAGCATCCATGGAGAGAGAGAGAGAGAGAGAGAGAGAGAGAGAGAGAGATTGTTTTAAAAGAGCACCAAGAATGCGCCCTTTCCTTTTATATATTTATTTACTAGCTTCCTGACTTGCCCCCTTCAAGCTACGCCATGGGTGTGTAAGTGAGAGATGGCTAGTCATGCATGAAGAATAGAGGCTTAATTAATTGAACTTGAACTGTAAAATGGTGCACTCGATGTGGTTAAGGCACATTCCACACTTTCCCCCCATAAAGAATGTGACATTTTTGTGGAAGTGTTGAAGAATGGGGCCAGGAGCCATCAAACGGATGAGACTTCATTAAAAAGGTATAGCAGGGAACCCCTCGCCCTACTTTCTGCACAGATTATCTCCCCGCCCCCACCGCATTTGTTTAATTAAGTTCTCACATTGCATCTATGGTTCCAATAGGTTCAATTAATACAATATTATAATTTTAAAAATATAAATATTCAGTTTATATTTTTCACATAACATCGTCCATGTTAGCCATAGCACATATATAGTTTCCATACTTAGATACTGCACAGACACAACACTCACAAATGCACTGCAGTCCTGTCCTGTCCTGTCCTATCGTGTTGAGTGGCTTGCTTCCCCTAGTAAATGTGTTCAGGATTGCAGCTTTAGTACATAGAGCATAGTTTGTGAAAGGTGGAGTTGAGAATATTTGGAAACAGATTTTCCATGTCCAGCTTGAGCTGCCATAGTAACCATTTTTTCATTTATTCCATACATATGTTCCTTGGTTGTTGGTGTTTTTACTTGCCCTTTTTTCAGCCTTGAAAAATATTGTTACAATATCCCAAATTATCCAAGAAAGTTGATCAGGTTTCAATAAAATAGTGACTTCATTGTTAGCAACTGCTTATTTAAACCGCCTCATGAAGTGGCTCCTTTTTATATCAGAAGCTTTGTACAGAAAAATAAAAATATATGGCTTCAATATTTCATTTAATGATATTTATTATAAAAATAAATTAAAGGGCATTTTGGGCCCTCTCTCATTTCCTCACAAAGCACTCTTTGCCACTATTTTAAACCTCCATGTTACAGGAGAGAAGTCAAACTCTGCTCTCTTACCCATGGGTACAAAAAACCCCACTGGATTCTCAAAAGTAACTTTAGCCATTACTAACATGTAGTAATGTTAGTTTGGTTTTTTGTATTTTTGTTTTTTTGGAGGGGGGGCGCGTTGTGGTCAGGTAGAACTTTTTTTAAAAAAGAAAGAAAAATATGAATATGGTTTTAAGGGTTTTATTTTTTTAAAAAAAGCAATTGGTTAGTTGTACTTTTTTGCTTTAACTTTTAAGTGCCATTTATTTCAGAGATGCCTAGGGGAAATGGCCATAGCACATAGTCCTGGTAAAAAGTGTACAACAAAAAGAAATGGTGTTCATGAATCTTACTGTGTATCTGCAAAGAGCTGCTTTTAACTTATTAATATTGGTATTTATGAGGGACTGGGTATGTTTAGTATTTACCATTCCTTCAGTTCTGACCAGATAATTAAATAGATATTTTTTCTCTAATTGGTACTATCAGTGAACTAAAATTGGTGCATTTTGTGGAATTTCCAGGCCTTTCAGCCTGCTCTTGTTAATTACTGTCTTGAGACGTCCCTTCATGCCAGATTTAGGGACAGACTCCAGCTATGCTGTCCTAGAGGCTTCAGCTTCTCTGAGAACACAGCTGGGAGAGGAAACAACAAAGGCCCCTTGAGAAGCATCTAGGTTCTCAACCTTGGGTCTCCAGATGTTGTTGAATTATACCTCCCATCATCTCCAAACACAATGGCCTTTGGCCATTGTTGCCGAGGATGATGGAAATTGTAGACCAACAACACTTGGGGACACAAGACTGAGAACCTCTGATCTAAATGGTTCCGTAGGGGTGTGCCTGAATGGTTTGTTGTGAAACAATTCTCCTCGAACCAGGCCTGGTTCAGAGGTTTGATCACAGATCGAACGGGGGGGGGGGCAGTTCAGTCCATGAGCAAACTGAACCAGGCCTAGTTTGGGCGAACTGGTTCAGCAATGGTAATGGGTGGATAGGTGGGGCTGGTGAGAGAAGTAATAAGCTCTTTACGCAGCTGGCATGGCTGCCAGGGCGGCTGCTGGCCACTGCCCACCCTTCTGGCATGGCCCCAAGCGCACTCCTTCCTCCTTTACTGAGCCTCCGCCAAGCCAGCAGCTTGGTAAAGGAGGGAAGAGCGCACTTGGGGCTGTGCCAGGAGGGTGGGCAGTGGTGAGCTGTGGTACCGGCAGCTGCTCCAACAAGGTAAGGAGCTTATTATCTCTCTCACCGGCCCCTCCTGTCTGCCCCTTACATTTGAAAGAGTCCCCCGCCCCTGGACTTGTAAAAGGAAATCCTTGCTGAATTCCCCTTTGCAAGTATATTGGCTGAACTGATTCAGTCAAACAGGCTGGACTGGCTGGTTGATTCCACTGAACTGTGTTTCGGAGCAGCGCGGTTTGGTTCGAATTGATTCGAATTAAAACCAAACTGCCTTATTTGGGGGGGGGGTTTAAGTGCACAGCCCTACAAAAGAGTGATTCTGGATGCATCAAGCATGTAGAATTCTGATCATCTTTTTCTTCTGAGTGAGTGGATTTGAGTGGGTTTAAATGGTAAATGGGCAGAGTGGTATGGTTCTGTTTTATTCTGGATGCCATGGGTAATGATCTTGCTGCAGCATTTGAAAATGTCTGTACATGCTGCCTGCTATAACTAGTGACCAGTACAAATGGCATCCATTCCCCCTCACTACTACATATGCCTGGAACAAACTCTTTAAAGTATCCAGGGCCCAAACCATTTAGGTTTACCTCCTTTATGGGTCTAGAAAATCCAGCTTCACCCAAGAGCTATTTGAGTTGCTCAGCAACCATCTGCTCAAGCACCTTACCTAGATATTTGTAATTGGCTGATAAACCTTGAGGGTCCAGGGACAGGAGGGGTTTTTTTAATACAAAAAAGACCGACCTCACCACTGGAACCTTTAAGGCTGCTGGAGTGCCTCCCTCTTGCAAAAAAAAAAAAAAAGGCATTAAACATCCCTTGCATCTAGCCCATGGATAAGCAACCTTTGGCACTCCAGTTTGTTTGTTTGTTTGTTTAGTACATTTATATACCACCACATACAAAAAAGTCCACTTGCGGTTCACATTACAAAAACCATCAAAACATTAATATAATTTAAAAAATTAAAATACAACAAAAACTCTAAAAAAAACCCTGAAGTTTTAAAACTATAAGCTAAATGCCTGTTGTTGCTGAACCACAACTCCCATCATGCCCCCAGCTACAACTGATTGTGGTTGAGGATGTTGGGGGTTATAGTTCAACAACAGCTGGCGTGCCAAAGATTGCTGACTCCTGAACTGGTCCATCATTCCCCTTCTGCTCAGCTTTATTAGTCACAAAGAGTCAGAGTTAGTCAGTTACATACCCCCCCTGACACCTTGTCTTCCTCTTCAGACCACCAATTCCTTGACTTACCTCCATCCCTTGTTACTATGCTTTCCATTCCCACCCCTTCTCTTTTATTTTCTTTCTCCACTCTTAAACTCTCCCCTGCCTTAAATTGTAAAATGCTATTTAGGAACATAGGAAGTTGTCTTATACTGAGTCATTTCATTGGTCCATCCAGCTCAGTATAGTCTACCCCAGGCCTGCTCAACATAGCCCGCCCCCCAGCTGTTATTGGACTACAACTCCCAGAATCCCCAGCCACAGTGGCCAATAGCCAGGGATTATGGGAGTTATAGGCCAACATCTGCAAGAGGGCCAAAGTTGAGCAGCTCTGGTTACCCTAACCAGCAGTGGCTGACCAAGGTATCAGACAGGCATCTTTCCCAGCTCTACCTGGAGATGTCAGGAACTGAACATGCAAAGCATGTGCCCTACCACTAAGCTATGGCCCTTCCCTGCTGCATTACTACTGTTGTATAAATGGGTTTAATTGACCTCCTGGTGTGATCCATCCTTTACAGAATCCATTAGAGGGCATATGAACAATATCACAGCCATTCACAGAATCTGGCCTACACAACAGCAACTGTGCACAGAACCTTCCCCATTCCTATCTGTCCCATCCCGCCATGTCCTCAGACATGTTTCATTCATTCTAAGCTGTTTACATCTCATACCGGCTAGTATATAACTACCAACCTTTTAAATGCTTATCTAGTAAAGAAAATAACCATTGCATCTTTGAGCTCCTGTTAAGGGACCAGCAGCTCTACTCCAAACTGCAAGGAACCCGCTGTATTGAGCAGATATGGGAAGAAAGCTCATACTGGGGAACTGACATGGATTTCCACATTTCTTCATGATTCTGTATATACTCTCTGCTATATCACTCATACACATACACAAACTAATGGACTCTAGGGATGTGCACAAAACCGGTTTGCCTGGTTCAAATTTGAACCGGTTAAAACTGGTTCAAACTGGTTAAAACTAGTTTGAACTGGTTTGAATCTCCAAAAGTGGGTGGTGTGGTAGCTGGCACCCATGGGTACCTACCACCCAAACCCCAAAGCAATCGGACACTCGTACGATTTTTTAATGAATTTTTGAAATTTATTTTTATTTTTTTCTCATAGGGTATAATGGGACTCGAATCTGCCCATTATTCCCTATTGTGGAGCACCCATGGGTACCAACAACCACTCAAACCCTGAAGCAATCGGGCACCCCTACGACTTGTTATGAATATTTGAAATATTTTTAATTATTTTTCTCATAGGGTATAATGGGACCTATTTTGGAGAACCTAGGGGCACAAAGGTGGGGGGGATGGTAGGCACCCAGGGGTGCCTACCACCCACCAAACCCCAAGGCAATCGGACACTCCTCTGATTATTGGTGAATTTTTAAAGTATTTTTTCCCTCATAGGGAATGAGGACTGCAGCAAATGTATAGCTTCACATTGGGGGGAGGGGGGAAAGGGTGGTCTAGAGCAGAGTGTGGTGGGTGGTAGTGCCCAGGGCAGGCAAAGAAGCTATCAGAATTATTTGAAAGGAATTGGGCAAAAGTCTGATTTTTAAGTGATTTTTGAAGTTTACGAGTCTTTAAGGTTTTTCTCCATAAAGAAGCATGGAGGCATCAGCAAATGTATAGCTTCATGTTGGGGGCAAAGGGGTGGCCCAGAGCAGAGTTGGGTGGGTGGTAGTGCTCAGTGGGATCAAGGAAGCTGCCAGAATTATTTCAAAGGAACTGGGCCGAGGGCTGATTTTTAAAGATGTAATGGTTTGCGTATCTATAAAGTTCTTCCCCATAGGGAATGATGAACCTCCATAATTCCTCCCCCATAACTGCACTTGGGGGGCACTGGGGTGGCTGGGAGAGAGTGGTGGTGTAGAGTACATAGGGTGCCAACCACCCCCATGGGTTGCTAACCCCATGGGTTCTGTTGTTTCTGAGATGTTTTGAGTGTAGATTCAGATTCTCTTGTAGCATATGAGAGTGGATTCATGGTTTGTCGTTGAAATCTCATATGCTACCAGATTATCTACACTCAGAACACCTCAGAAACAACAGAACCCAGCACCCCATGGGTTAGCAACCCATGGGGATGTTTGGCACCCTGTGTGCACTACACCGCCACTCGCTCCCAGCCACCCCAGTGCCCCCCAGGTGGAGTTATGGGTCTGCTGTAACCTCCATTATTCCCTGGGGGGGGGGGACCTTAAAGTAGCATAAACTTCAACAATTCCTAAGAAATCAGCCCTTTGTCCTATTCCTTTGGAATCTGAGTTGTGGCAAGCACCCCTTGGGGCACTACCACCTGAACCACTCTTCTGCCCCAAAGCCCCCTTTCTGCCCTGAATCCACCCCAAATAACATCAACATCAAACATCAACAACAGCAGAGCTTTGGAAAATATCAGGCAGATTTCCAAAGGTCATGCACATCCAGATCCCCCCATCTGAAATGCAATTGATCTACACACAACAGTGTGAAACAACAACAGTGAAATGCACACTGCCCCACTGGCCAATGAGGGTAAACGCACACTGCCCCACTAGCCAATGAGGGTAAAATTTACCCTTAAATTTGCTTAAAAGGAATACGGAGGCAATTGCCAGCAGATCAGCCCATGCTTTCGCTGGCCAATCTGCGGGCTGGAAGGGCTGAAAATTCAAACAGATGTCAAAACTCAAAATGGAGACTGAAGGAGAAAGATTTTTTGTGATTGCAAAATGGAGTTCCAAAACAGCCGAAACGACAAAACATTTTGTATCCAAAACAGGGACGTTTTGTTTTGGCTACAAAATTTTCTGTTTTGAGCCCTGGGTGTTTTGTTTTGGCTACAAAACAGCTGAAATGGCCTGTTTTGTCCACAAAACATTTTGTATCCGAAACAAAATGCACATCCCTACAAAGGAGACTGTGATGCTCCATGTGTCAGAGGCTAGTTGCGTGTGTGGACAGGGGGAACACCAGGTGTTGGGACAGATCTTTACTTCCGTTCAAAATTCCTGGCTAGGGGCTGGCATTGCACTGTATGCATATCAGCCCCCACAGGGAATTGCAGTAGAGGGGAGCTCCATTTTCCAGCGACCACAGGAAATCAGTGTCACCAATTGGGGGCATAAGCAAGGGTGCACATATCCTCATGGGCAGGCAGGCTGGCAACAGAGACTCTTTGACAGCTACCTAGTGGCAGTCACCAAGACAGGGAGAGCCGTTGCCAGGGTACCCTTCCCTGTAGACTTCCTGCATAGAGCAACCTGGCTCGATATAGAGCCCTCATAGCCTGACACTCTCATGAGAGAGCTGTATGTGGGAAAGGGGGTTGTTTTGTTGTCAAGCATTATTAGTAATTCTGCCCAACACCCCAGTTCCCACGGACAGTTCTTCTCATGAGTTGTGAGGTGTCCCCATGGCCTTACACTCTCATGAGTGATCGGTCTGCTCAGGGTCAGCATCTGTCATCATCACACATATAGAATCACTTCTTTTGCTGGGGAAATGCTGACCCTGCTGCCCGGCCCTTCTCATGAGTAAACCTAGTGAGTGCAAAGGTCCTCCAAGGGGGATGGGCTGGACCCACCTTCCCCAACTTGTGGGGGGAGGAATAGAAATTGGCTGTTCAAGAATCTCTGGTTGGAGCTGTCTTTTCAACCCAACCCTGGGATCCCCCCCCCCGGCCAAGTTCCAAGCGCTATAATGCGGTGCCTTGCTTATATTGCCACCTGGAGTGTTTGTGATTGTAAACATGCAACATTGACTCTTCATTCTCAGGGAGCAAAGCACCTAGTGCTCATCCTGTCACCCCGTTCCCTTTCCCTCCTGCTTGCCAGGGGGGAAACAAGGGATAGAGTGGGAAGAGGGAATGCCCCTGTGTGTCTTTGCTGGCTGACAAGCTTGTAATGGGACATGGCGTCATCACTGTTGCCGGGCAACAGCATTGTTTCGGAGACAGGTGGGGCGAGTTTGGTGCTAGGAGAGGCAGCCAACAAGAAGTGCCACAGGCATGGATTGGGCATGATCCCGGGCGGGTCTGTGCCACTATGTCTATGACTGTGGTTTCAAAAACTGCACAGAACTGTGGTTATGGTGCCACCCACGTTCTGATGTAACACTTCGGTGGGCAAACCTCTGGTCTTGGCAGCGAACCTTACTGCAAACTGAAGGTTCAAACTGGAGTTTGGTGAGGCAAACTGTAGGCTGCTTTCACCGCGAAACCACAGTTGCATGAATTCAGACATAATGTATGTATGTATTTGTTTATTTCGGCCCAAGGCCAGCATAGACATAATGGAGTTCAACCTCTGCCCTATTTAACTCTGGTTTCACGTTATGTCCAAATTTGGTCACTATGTTTGCCTGTATGTTTCCTCCGGTCAATGGCAGCTCCAAAGGTGTGTGTGATTTCCATTGCAGAACTGGTGAGGAGAAAGAGTTAAACCTGCTCTCCCTTTTTGCTGGGGCCACAATTCAAACTGATTGCTTCCTGACTGCTGAGAGATAAAGGATGAGGAGGGAGGGAGGGAGGGAGATATGATGGAAATGCAATCACACATTTCTTTGGCCTTTTGGGACACTGTTGTTGTGAAGACAAACCTGCCACCTATGTCTGACACTGGATGGTTCATTCTCTTATTAACAAGAATCCCAGAGGCTATGGGAGTGATGCAGTGTGTATCCGCCCCCCCCCCCCACACACACACTCACACATCCTTGCAATATACTTCCTTCCTCACACACCCCACCAATCATAATTGTACTGTTATGGTATATTGAAAAATACAATTAAATTGTTTTACCACCTAAGATATCTTAAATCTGTTCACATATATTGCACCTGTTACCAATTAATGTCCATCAGTTTATCCACGTTTAACTATCAATAATGTGTACACTCAATCTATCACAGCTCTGCTTGACAACAAGTGGGACACCATGCAGGCTCCAAGTAATGTATAGACTCACACCCTAAATCCATCTTGAACTGACACCCAGACTCCAGCAAAAGTAGCCTATCTTCTTGTCAACTGCTTGAATGGGTGAATTCTTACACACTGTAATAGACTGATGTGAGAGTCGCCAAGCTAGTGAATAAGTACATATAGCATGTAGTCAGAAGGAAATGGATAGGAATCCAAGAATGATGACACAGCAATCAATGCTATGCAGTTTAGTGCACTACCCCAGCTCCAGTAAGAAAACTCTGGATTTCAATTACTGACCTGTTCTTTGAATGAGAGAAAGAGGAACAAAGATATTGCAGTGAATTGCACCTTAATTCACTAAACAGAAAAATCCAGGTAATCAAAGGCATAAAATGTGGTCCACAAGATGGACACTAACCTTAAATTTGTAGGGTGGTATTACTGGCCAAAGAGTATTTTTCTTGTAAGTGTCAAGGAATCTATGTGGTTGGCTGGCTTGTTTTCATGACAGCATCTTCATTCTTAAGAAGATTCATTTAAATTTGGTCAAGCAAGAGTAAGAAAGAAAGTTTGGCTTCATATATGACCGAAAAGGTCATCAGAACTGTATTAACTTAAAAGAAAGCCATGTCAGACTCAGACACAAAATTGAGATGGCATTATTTTGGAATTTGTTGGTTTGGAGAATCAGTTCCTCTTTAAAAAGATTATTTGAAATAAAATGTGGTTATGCCTCATACTTTGTTATGTTGTGGAGCAGGACACTATTGTTCAGGGAGGTTAGGGTTCTCTATTGGTGGCATAGGCAATTCTGTTCCAAGGCATCCCCAATGAATACTGTTGCTAGTCAGCAGGTGTGGCTAGAAGTTGATGACAGGGATTGCTAATGGAGACTATAGGCTCTCTAGAGTGAAAGAGGCAGTTATGGCTACCTAACAGAAGCAGATAAGTTCAGTTGTGGAGGTTCACTCTATGAAAATGGTCAAGGAAGATTGAGACTGAGGAAAGGGCTAAAAGAAGAGACTGGGCAGCTTCCCATGATGACTGTAAGTAGGTAGAACATAAGCAGAAGGGAACTGGAGGTTTTCACGGCATGCACACTGCCACTGGGAGTCTGAAGCCGCTGACATGCCTGGTTACTGAACTCTGCCCAAGATTCTATTGAGAATCTTTGCTTGGTTGACAATCCTGGCATTGAGCCCATAGCAGCTGTGGGTGCTCGAGGTTTCAGTGGCTACGGTTTCAGTATCAGCCCCGATAATATAGGGGTTGATGGCAGTGTTGCTGAAGAAGATAGTGGAATAGCCGGCATCAGTGGCTCAGAAGGTTTTGGTACTGGAGTGTCGGTACTGACTGAGATTTAGGCAAATACTGTGTCGCCATTTCAGAGTCCAGGCTCATGGAAAGAGCGATGTTGTTGCTAGACATTTTGGTGGCACCATTGGAAGCTAAGTCCTGGGAAGAGTGCAGTGCCCACAACACTGACTGCAGATGAGAAGCTCTATTCTTCCTATCCTGTTTGGTGAACTTCTGGCAGTGAGTGCAGGTTTCAATGACCTGCGACTCCCACAAACAAAAAAGGTATCTGCTGTGGATATATGAAAATGGTAATTTTGCCCCAAAGCAGACACACTTTTAAAAAGAATGGTCTTGCTCACCATACAAAGTGAACAAGGTCTAAACCCTGTCCAAGAGTGGGAGTTGTGGGGTGGGGCAGGGAGAGGCAAGAAAAACAAAAAATGGTAAGGTAAAAAAAAGAAAGAAGCTATGTGGCCACTCAGGGCTCTGCAACCAATTGTCTTTGGGGAGAGCAGGCTAAGCCCGCTCTCCCCACAGATCTCACTGAGGCGCTTCACAGCAATTGTGTGAAGCCCCTCAAAGACTATGTTGAAGAATCTGCATTTATTCTGCTGGGGGGGGGGTTGTGTGATACAGTTCATGTTAACAACAACAACAACAACAACAACAACAACAACAACAACAACAAGACCAATCCCCTACATTTCAATTCCACAGAGAATCAAAGAATTGTAGGACTAAGGGTGACCTCTGTTCTGATGCTGAATCTATAACAATGGAACTATTCCCAAATATATAAGTGATATAACAATATAATATAGTTGACTGTTGTAATCTCTGCATCATGTTCCTAGGCACCAAGATAACAGGATCTGGATTCAGTAGAAAACCTAGAGAAATCCGATGATGGGTATTATTATCAAATCTTCCAGCAACCTATACACATTGAAGCAAGGCTGAGGAAATTTGGAACCTGAAACATTCAGGAATCCTCCTGAGATGAGATCATGTGCAAACACTCATCAATCCTCTTTTGAGACTCCCCTGACAAGAATGAATGGAATCATTCACATGTGGTTCTGTGAACACTCACAAGGTGCTATGCATTGCATCAATACCTGGTAATAAATGATCAGGGATTTCAAAAGGTGGTGCACCAATCTTGGAGTCAAAGAATAATTGCCTTTCAGTTTCCATATGCATATTTGTTGACCAAAGCCAAAAGTACGTTCTTACTGCCAAGCTAGGTTGAAAGCCATTCTGGCAGGGGTCCAGATGTCTTTGTCTTTTCCCTTTTTAAAAATGTGTTTTGCAAAAATAAAACTTACAGTAACTCACGATCAATACATAGAGGGGGGAAACTTACAGCAATTAACAGAGTACATATGGTTAGGCATTATAATTACACTTCTCATTTCAGAAGTGGACATAGCTGCCAGAAGTCCCACCCATTCAATAGTCTTCGCCTCACTGAAAAAAAGTGGTTAAACACATATAATGGTAAGTGAAGAGAAGCAGGATGTAGGTTTTTCAGCTGGATCCATAAATCCCACCAATTAAGACCAGCCTTCTCCACTGAAACAAAAATAATTGTCTAGCAAGCAGAAGAGCTAGCTTCCTCAACTTCTACCAGCTTTGTTCCACAAGCCATAATGGGCACAGAGCCAACTTACAAGCATCCTTCTAACCACTCTCACTGCAACAATGTGCAATACAAACTGAGATAACCTCTCCGTGTAATCTATGTAATCAAAACAGTGGTCCCCAAGACTAAGTATTTTTTAAAGGCATCTCTTTAATAATGTTCCACGCTCCAGTTCTTAAAAAACTTAATCCAGGTCAAGGCAGACAGCTGACTTCATTGGGACAACCCTGGAGTAATTGTGGTTTGACAAGTGATGGCTAAATTTACCTATCTACATACTTCTACTTCTATATCCCAGAACCAAAAATAAGCTTTCATAGCACAATATGTGCAATTCATGAAATGCTTTAGTTTGCACTTTGTTAAAATAAAAATCAGAAGTACTTTATCCTTGTTAACTGCAAGGCTTAATTTAAAGCAACATAATCATCCTTAGAATGCCTGTAACATAATAATGACCTCTATTAAAGATCATAAATAGCAATCAATTCTGTACAAAATAATGATCAGCTCAGATAATAAGTCTGATTGCATTCACAAGCCTACTATGGGCCTACGGTGTGTTATTTCTCAAAGCCTAGAATAGAAATAGGTTTATGAGAAGATTCTTGGCTAAATATCAAAGGAAAGACAAAGCAAATCTAGAGTTGCTTAATTAAGTCCAGAGGAAGTCTAAATTGGAGCAGCTTGCAGATTTTCTCTAGCCCATTCAATTTAACCCCTTCAGACCAGCAAATATCTTTCTGGACCCAATTTGAGGCACATTAAGTATGTATGCTGTGTTCACAATAAAAACCCATCTCAAATGAGGGGAAAAGGTGGGAGTGATTAAAAATATGGACTTCACTTGCAAGCCAAAGGCATACACAAATCCTAGCGCTGACCCTGAGGTGAATATTAAGGAGAGGGAACTGCAGATTTGTTCCTTGCCTATTTACTACCTACAATTGAATATCTTAGGTCTGTATAAAATGCTTGCATCACCTCTAATTTTGGACCACTGGAAAAAAAGATACTTTAACATGTCCCAAATTGTGACCCCCAACTGGCATTCTACATTCAATTTTAATGATGTGTGTGGGGTATTAGTCCACAGTTAGTAGAAACAGGGCTGCCTGCCATCAGGGACGGGCATCATGAGGCAGCTGCTGAGGGCCCACTGCCAATCCTCGAGACTACTTCCTATGCCCATAGCCTGTGTGTAGTCGTAGCGGAGCGACTCTCTTGGCCAAGTCACTTGGCCATCACCTCCTTTCTCCCATCCCATCCTTCAAAGTAAGCCATAGCATAATGAGGATAACCCACCCAGGTGGAAGGAGGCTCATGAAGGGGGGCTTGCCAAAGCCCCCTGAAACCTGGAGCCGGCTCTGAACAGAATGATCACTTGCATCACCTCAAGAGTGGACCATGTTTGGCAAATCTAAAGTCCATTTTTGCCAGGTGAATTCCTGATTTCAGAACAATGCTATCAGTTAAGAAACTGGAAGAGAAGAGAAAAAGCTATTGTTGATTGGTTTGTAAGTTTAAGCCTGTTCATTCATCATTATACCCAGGTACAATGAACATGGGTGCAGGGGGAAGCAGAGAGCCCTAGTTACCCCTTCCTCTGCACCGGTGCGCTCTGTAGTCATGCCCCTGGATCTCGCCAGGTATTTGTTTTCTGCAGACCAACAAGTATCCAGCCAGGGCCAAGGGCATAGCTACAGAGCATGCCAGTGCAGAAGCATGAGGCTAGTCATCAGATTCCCATCCCACCATACATGAGCATATTAATGACTGAACAAGGTGTTTGTTATTTTGCCATATATAGAAGAACACATACCCAATCAGCGTCCATATATTTAATCCCTGTAGACATGCCTCTGTGGGGATGCATCCCGGCAACCCAGCGGATTGGCTGGGCAGTGGAGGCGCCGCATTGGCTGGGCTTCAGGAACCGTTGGGATTGGCTGAACGAGTGGCAGGAGGCCGTTGAGTTGAGCTGCAGCTGTGGGGGGAAATGGTGGTGACCACGGTGAGGAGGCGGTGGCGGCTGCTGCGGGCCGCTGCGAGGAGGCAGCGGTGGCAGCTGCAGCCCTAGCCCGGCCATCACAGCCGCGGCCTGGGCTGGGAGGAAGCGGGAGGCAGGAGGCAGCGGGACAGACTGCCCCTGGAGGCGCCTGCAGGGTTGAGTGGGAAACAGGCAGTGCGGCACAGCCCCCTCACCTGTTGCAGGCTGGGGTGGGAAGGAATCGGGCAGCAGGGCTTCCCTGTTCACCATCGGAGAAGAGGAGTGGCAGCGGCGGGGCCCTTTTTGGTCACCTACAGCCCGGTGAGGCTCTATGTGGGGGTAGGGGGGAGGAACGGAAGGGAGGGAGGGCAAGAGAGCGTGAGCCTGGAGGGATGGGGGGAAAGAGGAGAGTCCGGGGCAGGAGGGAGAGGGAGTGGAAAACAGCCGGCCCCAAAGCACACAGATGCTCTGTGCGGGTCGGCTAGTATTACTTATTAGCAGTGGAAGAGGACTATGAGGGACACATGTTGCATATTATTCATTGCTCATCTTTTATCTCAGTCTCTCTCTCTGACTCTACCTATCCTTCCTACTCTACCTTTTTCTATCTGCATCCTTCTACAGCCACCTTTTTCTATTTTAAAATAGCATCTGAGACCACATCTATCTATCTATCTATCTATCTATCTATCTATCTATCTATCTATCTATCTATCTATCTATCCCCACCTTAAGATCACTGGCCTCCAGCATCTTCCTTCCTTTTTGTCCTGTCTCCAAATCAGAAATCCACAAGGTGAGGTGGTTGCGATTGTAGCACCCTGGATAGCTCTCAGTGAGCAATTTGCTCCAACAAAGGCCAGTGCTGAAATGAGGTCTAGGTTCAGGGTACCCCTCTAGGGTTTCGCCTCCCTGCCTGGAAAGCAGAGAAATTTGAAAGGTCAGTCCTCTGGCATGGAGTTTAGCACTTCTCTTCCACTCCATTAAACCCCTTCTGATCCATTGCTGGTGCTGTTATGCAGACATGAGTATGAAGTGTGAAAGAGGCTGGGTCATTGAGGGACTCAGGCTTTATGTGTGCAGATTCCAGGGTCACCAGTTCAAGTTCCAGGGTCTCCCAGCTGACAGGGAGGCTTTGCCAGGGCCTGGGGCTGGTTCCTCCAGTCTGATTCTCCACTCTCTTCTTGGCAGGGCTTTCCTTAGGGTATGGCAAGCAGGGCAACCACCCTGGACCCCACTCTTTTAACCCCCATTAGGATTAACTGGAAGGGGGCCCTGTAGTGGGTGATTTGCCCCAGGCCCCCACACCTCACCAGGGCTCTCTAAGGACAGCCCTGCTTCTGGGTCAGACTCCATGCTACTGCACCAGGCTGGGTTGTGACATGTTGGCCTCCTCTCTCTCTCTCTCTCTCTCTCTCTCTCTCTCTCTCTCTCTCTCTCTCTCTCTCTCTCTCTCTCTCTCTCTCTCTCTCTCTCCTTTATTAGATTTTCTGCCTGTATTAGACTGATGCAAAAGAATGCTTAAGGCACATGACTTGTTGCACGTTCATAAGATGTGAATGTCAGGACAGGCTTTGTCTCCTTTTAATTTATGTACAATGCTTAGTTTATAAGCACTATAGGAATTATAAATACTATTATTGTCATATGAAATGTCAAGACTCTTTCAGGATATGTAGCATTCTTATTCCATACATTTCTAAAGTGCTCTCATTTTAAATGCTAATGTAGCTGAACTTGTAATAATCTTACAACATTCCATTTAACAATTTCTCAATTAAAAATGCTCTTTTAATATCACAAAAGCTATGGCAGCCTCTTTTTAGAATTCAGTGCAATATGTACCTTATAAAGCGCTGCTAAATGGTGTACTGTTGCAAATTTACCTTAGACTCTCATTGCCATGTAATATAGTTTTTATTGATTCAGACTATACATAAAACACTACGGTGTGCTGCAGTTTCATTGATTTCACTTTTAAAGTCCTGTTAAAATAAATTTGGCAATTTTATTTTCTCAAAAATTGAGTGAGATGCCTTATAAGCAATATACATGTTTGATACCTGAGGAAATGTCTATACTCAGTGATTTCTGTAAGTGAAAGTCATATCCCATAATGTCTTTATCTAAATTATGCCATAAGTTCTTGTAGTACCACTAAATTCAGCCCAACATACATGGCCAGTCATATAAGAGTAGACCTATCCCTCTGGATTTCTAACTTTCTGAAATGTCTATACTTCACAGTCTGTGGATACTATCCCCACGGTCCTGAGATTGTCTCTTTCCTCCATCCTACACACACACAAACACCCACCTCCAGCTGCCAGCCCAATGAGTACCACCCTATTTGCCTCACGCACTGCTGCCAGACAAATAATGAAAAGGGGAGGGGAACAGAAGAGGTAATAATGAAAGGGCAGTAGAGTACTGGATATACTTTTTAGGGTGTTTTCTGTATTTTTGTCATTTCATCTTCCACTTTCCTTCCATTACTAGGCTGGTAGTGGCATGCAAAAGAGGAAGAAGGGTGCATGCTGGGGCAGGAGAAGATAGAGGCCGTCTCGGAGTGGCTCTTTGCCACTGCTTGGCTCCATGCTGCTTCTCAGTGAACAGCTGCTCTGATAGGGATGGGCCAGCAGGAGCCAGAGCCAAGCAGATGAGGTGGCAGGACAACTTTCCAACCTGCTGGAGCTCCACAAATCCACTACCCGAGGCAACCACCTCATCTCTCTTCATGAAAGGATCCATCCCTGACAGTGATAACCAGAGGGATGAAGAGGGGACTCATCGCAATAGCCTATGCTATGCTTTGCATAGTCTGACTAAAGGGCTATATAGCTTATATAAAAGGCAATATAGCGCACTGCAGCAGTGCAAAATCCAAACCTGTTTCTAAAATGGATGCAAGATCTTGGACTGGTAACAGGTAATAGCAGAGACAAGGCAATCTATGGGACTAGGATTGGGATTGAGGCTACAGCAAGGGCGACTGAGCAAGGGAGAGAGAAGTGTCTCTCCAGTGTCCCTTCCTTTGTGCCATGTTCTGAGGCATGCATGCAAATATTTTATAACATGCTACGATTTATGTAAGGAATCCTACTGCTAAATAAATAAAATAGATGGATAAATAAAGAACTAATGAATTGTATCCTTATTATGGGAAACCACACGTTCTTGATGTTGTTAGTATCCCCTTCCCACCAATGTAGGGTAAACCCAGAAACAAATGAATTTATTGAGTAAGAAGGAATTTTATTTATCTTATTTATTTATTGTTGCATTTATATACCGCCTTCCATTAAAAGACAACCCCAAGGCGGTTTACAAAAGTTAAAACATACAATTAAAAGACAATAAAGATATTAAGCTAAAAAATATATAAACAAACCAAATTTAATATCTATAAAATACAAGCATAAAAACAATACAACAGGTAAAAACACACAGAAGCAGCAGTAAAAACGATTATGTAAAGGCTGGATAAAACACCAAGTTTTAACAAGCTTTCTAAAAGCCGTGATTGAGTCTGAGGAGCAAATGGCCACTGGGAGAGCATTCCAAAGTCTGGGGGCAGCAACAGAGAAGGCCCTGTCCCGAGTGCACGATAACTTGGCCTCTCTCATTGTCGGCACCCGGAGCAGGGCCCCCTCAGATGTCCTCGTAAAGCAGGCAGCAACCCTTGGGAGCAGGTGGTCCCTCAAATACCCCGGGCCCAAACCGTTAAGGGCTTTAAAGGTCAAAACTAGCACCTTGAATTGGACCCGGAAATGAACCGGCAGCCAGTGCAACTCTTTCAGAATGGGGGTGATGTGCTCCCAACAGGCAGCTCTGGATAAAACCCTAGCTGCCGTGTTTTGCACTAGCTGCAGTTTCCAGATATTCTTCAAGGGCAGCCCCACGTAGAGCGCATTACAGTAATCCAGCTGCGACGTGACTAAGGCATGGGTAACCGTGGCCAGATCTTCCTTCTCGAGAAAGGGACGCAGCTGGTGCACTAGCTGAAGCCGTGCAACGGCACCCCTGGCCACCGCCTCCACCTGAGCTTCCAAAAGCAGAGCCGGGTCCAGTAGTACCCCCAAGCTGCGTACTTGCTCCTTCAAGGGGAGTGCAACCCCATCCAGAACCGGTAAAATCTCCTCATCCCGATTGGCTCTCCTACTGACCAACAGTACCTCCGTCTTATCCGGATTCAATTTCAGTTTATTAGCCCACATCCAACCCATAACGGCCTCCAGCTCCCGATTCAGGACATCCACCGCCTCCCTAGGATCAGATGACAAGGAGAGATAGAACTGAGTGTCATCCGCATATTGCTGACAACTCAGTCCAAGTCCCTGGATGACCTCTCCCAGTGACTTCATGTAGATGTTAAACAGCATGGGGGACAAGACAGATCCCTGCGGGACCCCATAGGCCAACGGCCACGGGGCTGAGCAGTAGTCCCCCAGCACCACCTTCTGGACCCTCCTCCCAAGAAAAGACCGGAACCACTGCAAAGCAGCGCCTCCAATTCCCATACTCAAGAGGCTGTCCAGAAGGATACCATGGTCGATGGTATCGAATGCCGCCGAGAGTTCCAGCAGAACCAACAGGGACACACTCCCCCCGTCTAGTTCCCGGTGTAGGTCATCCACTAGAGCGACCAAGGCAGTCTCAGTCCCATAACGAGGGCGGAAGCCAGATTGAAAAGGGTCCAGATAATCCATCTCATCCAAGACCCTCTGCAGCTGGGATGCCACCACACGCTCCATCACCTTGCCCAAAAAGAGAAGGTTAGACACAGGTCTATAGATATCCAGGTTGGAGGGATCAAGGAAGGGCTTTTTAATAGTGGTCTTACCACCACCTCCTTGAGGCACAATGGCATCCTGCCCTCCCTTAATGAAGCATTAATGATCACCACCAGCCATCTGCCTGTCCCCTCCCTGGCAGCTTTTATTAGCCATGAAGGGCAAGGGTCAAGAGCGCACGAAGTCGCCCGAACACTGCCCAGGATTTTGTCCACATCCTCAGGCTGCACCAACCGAAAAGAATCCAACACAATGGGACCAGATGGTACCAGAGGCATGTCTTCCGGAACTGCCAAAACTCTGGAGTCCAGGTCAGCACGGATGCGAGCGACTTTATCTGCAAAGTGACAGGCAAACTGATCACAAAGAGCTGTAGATTACTCCTCCCCCATTGTCTGGGGGGATGTGTGGAGCAAGGTTTTTACCACACGAAACAACTCTGTTTGTCTGCACTGAGCAGACACAATAGAGGCGGAGAAAAAGCATTTCTTCGCCACCCCCACCGCCACGGAGTAGTCCTTAAAATGGGCTCTAGCCTGTGTTCGGTCGGATTCATGACGACTCTTCCTCCAGCGTTGTTCCAGCCGTTGTCCAAGTTGCTTCATCGTCCTAAGCTCCGAGGAAAACCAAGGAGCAGATCAGGCTCCACCAAGCCGGAGAGGGTGTTTAGGAGCAACCGTGTCAACAGCCCGGGCCGTCTCTCCATTCCAGAGATCAACCAGGGCCTCGACAGGGTCACCACCTCTGGACACTGGAAACTCCCCGAGGGCCGTCTGGAATCCAAGCGGATCCATAAGCCTCCGGGGGCGGACAATCCTAAACGGCCCACCACCCCTGCAGAGGGCAGACGGAGCAGTCAAACTAAACCCCACCAGATGATGATCTGTCCATGACAAGGGAGTCGTCTCAAATTCTCCCACCTCCAGATCATTTATTTCCCGGTCTGCAGAAACCAGATCCATAGTGTGTCCTGCCATGTGGGTAGGGCCCGATACCAATTGAGACAGGCCCATGGTTGCCATGGAGGCCATGAAATCCTGAGCCACACCCACTAGGGGGGCCTCAGCGTGGACATTGAAGTCCTCCAAAACAATAAGCCTGGGGGAACCCAAGGCCACCTCTGAGACCACCCCCTCCAGCTCAGGTAGGGAGACTGAAGTGCAGCGGGGTGATCGGTACACCAGCAGAATCCCCAGCCTATCTCGGAGGCCCACCCTCAAGGACAAACACTTAAAATTCTGAGATTTCCTGACCGGGCACCTGGAAACGGGGAGGGTCTCTTGAAAGATGACTGCAACACCTCCTTCCCGACCCTCGAGGTGGGGCTGCTGCACGATCTGGAAACCTGGAAGACATTGCTGAGAGAGACCAACCCCGCCCAGCCCATCCAACCAGGTCTCCGTCAAATATACCAGGTCAGCACGCTGTAACGGCCTGCCCAACTCCCACCGCCATACCTCCCTCTGCCCGCTACCTGTGATATTGCTGCCCCCACTGAGGGGGAATGCAGATACCAAATTAAAAGGAGATGTCTAGTCTGAAGTAATGTCCTGTGAATTTATCATCAAAGGAACCGTTGACTAATTATTTCTATATAATATAAAACATACATATAGAATGTAAACTCTGGCATACATCAAGCTACATCTTACATCTTACTTCCATGATTATTCCCTCCATGCCTTTTTTAACCCAGAGCAGCCTAGGTTGGCTAAAAGTATGAGTGAAAGAACAGCTTAGAGAAAGAGGCTACTTCAACCCTTTCAGTTCTGGTCCTTTTCATCTTCCTTTTTAAGTTGCTTTATCATCCACATTTATCATTTATTTACCCTCTCTATGTACATATTCCTGATAAACATGTCTCCGCAGGAACAATTTTAAAAGCACTTCTGCAGTGGCAGATGCTATGGTAAAATAGGCCCTCAGAACTGACCCAGCATCTGCACGATGCTCATGTAATTCCAAGGAAAGAAAGAAAAAAAATCACTGAGTCTTGTTTACTGCTTTAGGTAAGAGTTTGCTTTTAGAATAATATTAGAATGCTTGATGGATGAAAGCAAGATTGGCAACAAGACTCCACTTCCTTAAAGATATAACTGAGACGTGCAGTAGGTCCATTTCTTAAGGCTTCTATTAATGTCAATACAAGTTTTAAGGGATTACCCACAGGATAGTCTTGGAAAATAAGATGTCACATCTCAATGAATCTAACCTAAGGCACTTCTTTTTAAGTGCATACTGTAAATATTAAATAAATTTGTTGACTGTCGAGTAGAAGCTGCTGCTTATTGTTTAAGAAATATTTCAACATAAAGGCTAAAAACTGTGAAAATTTTGGCATGTGCCAAGAAGAATTTTAGAATTTTGACAGAAACTGTGATCTAATTAAATAGTAAGACCTGACAAACAGTCACCACTGTCTGTTAATGACCTCCTGGGGGCAGTTGAGCATACCAAAGCAAAACAAAACAGACTGAGAAGGTCAACAGCCTTTTCAAGAATAAGACACCCACCACTCCTGTGGTTCTTTTAACTTTGCATATCTCACCCTTCTCTTTTACAAATAGCATGTGAAATGGAGCAATGGACCAATATACAAGATTAATCAAGCAATTGTGTACATTATTCAGTAATTTGGTAAACCTTAAAGCACAAAGCCAATTCTTTCCTTGCAATAACCAGTGACTTAATTTTTTTTGTGCCAGCACAAGGATTCTCTCCCACCCTTCAGATTGTCAGTAAAGGATTCTTAGCATTGCCATTGAATGCCTGCCTAAGAATCACTGCTGGTGTCCTTCCAGAGCTGCTGGTGGTACATGGCTTCTAATATGGCTTATCAGGCCACAAGAAGAAGGAGAAATAGAGATGGCTTTGGTATGAGAAGGTGTAATGATATTGAATGTTTAATCCTTTGTTGTGAGCCGCCCAGAGAACAATTTCTTATGGGGCAGCTAACAAATAAAGTTGTAATATTATTATTATTATTATTATTATTATTATTATTATTATTATTATTATTATTATTATTTGTTTATACAGTCAGACAGATGTTATTGAATGGTTTGTTTTATCCATACATCGGGTCCTTCCCAAGGACATGGGATGGCTGAATTTTATTATCAATGTTGTTGCAGTTATTATAGATATTGTCGCAGAATACAGGCTGTTCCCAGTAAAGTTGCTTTTTGTAATTGGCTGATGGTGATTTCTGTGGCCCCTATGGTGTTGAGGTACTCTTCAAGGTTTTTTGGAATTGCACCTAGGGTGCCAATTACCACTGGGATTACTTTGGTCTTTTTCTGCCACAGCCTTTCAATTTCGATTTGTAGATCTTTGTATTTTGTGATTTTTTCTATTTCTTTTTCCTCTATTCTGCTATCCCCTGGTATTGCTATGACGATTATTTTAACTTGTTTTTCTTTCCTCTTGACTACAGTTATATCTGGTGTATTGTGTGGCAGATGTTTGTCTGTTTGTAGTTGGAAGTCCCATAATATTTTTACATCTTCATTTTCTACAACTTTTTTCAATTTTATGGTCCCACCAATTTTTGGCTACAGGTAGCTTGTATTTTTTGCAGATGTTCCAGTGTATCAACCCTGCTACCTTGTCATGCCTTTGTTTGTAGTTAGTCTGTGTGATCTTTTTACAACAGCTGGTTAGGTGATCGACGGTTTCATCAGCTTCTTTACAAAGGCGGCACTTGCTGTTTGTTGTGGATTTTTCTACTTTTGCTCTTATTGCATTTGTTCTTATTGCCTGTTCTTGTGCAGCCAGCGTTAAACCCTCTGTTTCTTTCTTCAAGTTACCATTCTTAATGGCTTATTTTTCCATTTTTCTGCTCGATTCTTGACTTGTTCTTTCTTGTAGGCCTGCTTTGTTTCATTGGTGTTTAATAATTTTTCATTGTTGACCATTTGAAGTGCATCTTCTTCACTGTCCTTGATATATTCCTCTTTTCTCCTCCTCTATTATTTGATGGTCATTATTGCAGCATTCCTCTTCCACCTGAGCTGCAAGGGAGGTATAGCCTATCGACATCACTGCGGGGGTGCAGAGCATGATTGATGGTCATTATTTTCCTGGTCTTACGATCTAGCATCTCTAGCTCTGCCTGGGTCCAGTCTATTATTCCTGCAATGTATCTGATAACAGGTATAGCCCAGGTGTTTATGGCTTGTATATTGTTCCCGCCATTGAGTTTGGACTTGAGGATTTTTCTAACTCTCCTGATGTATTCACTTCCCATTTTTCTTTTAACTTCAGTGTGTGCAATGTTATCAGCCTGGAGAATGCCTAAGTATTTGTAATGTTCTTTCTCTTCCAGGTTCTTGATGTTGCTTCCATTGGGCAGTTCTATTCCTTTTGTTTTTGTTATTTTCCCTCTGTTCATTATTAATGCAGCACACTTGTCTAGTCCGCTACTGAATATACGGACAGTGTTTAGAAGTGATTCGATTTCTGAGTGGGACTTTCCATACAACTTCAGATTGTCCATGTACAGCAGATGGTTGATTTTACTTGATGTTTTAGGTGTTTGGTATCTGAGGCCTGTTTTGTTTAGTATTTGTGAAAGTGGAGTCATGGCGATTACAAACAACAGAGAGGATAGTGAGTCCCCTTGGAAAATACCTCTTCTAATGCTATTCTGTCCAAGTGTCTCGCCATTGATTGTTAACTGTATACTCCACATGGTCATTGCTTTTTAAAATAAATATCTGAATGTTTTTGCTGACACCAGTTGTTTCTTAACATTTTAGTATCCATGTGTGAGGCAATGAGTCGAAGGCTTTCTTGTAGTCAATCCATGCAACACTGAGATTTATTTTTCTTCTCTTGCAATTTTCTAAAATCATTTTGTCAATCAGCAGCTGGTCTTTTGTGCCTATGGTATTAGGACAATTTCCTTTCTGTTCAACTGGAAGCTGTTTGTTAGTTAATAAGTGTTGCATTACTTCATCTGCTATTATTCCAGTTAATAATTTGATCATGGTTGGCAGGCAGGTTATTGGTCTATCATTACTTGGAACTGCACCTTTTGCTGGGTCTTTCATGATGAGATGAGTTTTCCTAGTTGTTAGCCATTGTTCAATATCACCTCCTTGCAAAATGTGATGGAACTATTTTGATAGTTGTTTATGAAGGCTTGTTAGGTGTTTAAGCCAAAAGCCATGCAGTTCACCGTCTCATGGTGCAGTCCCATTTTTAATTTTCTTTGCACTTTCACTTATTAATTCTGGTGTTATTATTAGATCTTGCATTTGTTGGTTACATTTTTTGACCTCTTTTACTCAGCCTATTCTAATCTATTGCATTGTCCCATAATTTCCCCCAGAATTGCACTGTTTCTTCTTTATTTGGTGTTTCTAGGTTTCTTGCAGTTTCTCCTTCTATGCTTTGGTAGAAATGTCTCTGATTCTACTGTAATTGGAGAATCTGCCTTTGTTGTGTAATTCTGTCTTCGTATCTGCTAATCTTTTTTGACACTGCTGTTATTTGCTGCTTTATTATTTCCAGGACTTCTCTAATTTTCCTTGAATCTAGGTGGTATTTTTTGATCAGATACTGTTTGGTGTTTTCATTCTTCAGCTTCTTGTCTTTCATATCTTTCAATTTACTAGCATCTGATCTAAACCTGGCGATTTTATTTTCTAATCTAATCTTCCATTTAAATGATGTACTACTTCCTTTTTTTACAGGTCCACTGATCTTATATCCGAGCTCTTGTGTTGTTATTGTTGCTGCTCTGTACATTAGTTTGTTTGTTTCTTGCCAATTATTGGTTGTTATTTCTGCAAGTGCAGCATTGACATCTTTTAATGCCTGAGCAAGTTGTTTTTTGGTAACTGTTTTTAGAGCTGGAAGTCGAACCCTGGTGGTTGTTTGGTACATGTGCTCAGTTATTTTTTGTTTTAGTATTTGTTGCTTTTCTGTTAAATGGCATTTGGGTTTTTGAGGTGAAGGCAAAAGGGAGGTTGCCTGGTTTTGATTTTGAAACAGTTCAGCAGCAGTGGCATCCTCTATTTCCAACACCTCCTCCTCCACCTGCGCCTCAGCAACTTCTTCAGTTGGTGGTAATTCTTCTTCCATGTCTTGAGCCTGTGTTGCTCTTTGCAGTTCTTCCAGCTCAACTCCTGTGAATACTTTATTTCTTATTATTAATCTGCTCTGGTCTGCTATCCTTTGTTCTGTTATTTCTGTATCTGGATGCTTCTCTTTCCAAATTTGGTACATTCTTTTTAAATAACCTCTTCTAGTTGGACTAGACTTGAAATAGCAGATCATTATTTCCTTGTTGGCATTTTTCGTATTTTCCCCCCAGTAAAGCGACGTTTCTTCCAGTAACCTTGCAGTCTCCAGCCCTGGTTGCTCAACTAAAGATCATGAGTCCTGTAGCTCACGTACCACCAGATGTCTACGGACTCCAGCACCTGGCGCGGTCCTTGTTGACCCGGGCAATGACCGATCTGGTATAGAGTTATTAAAGTTACGTCTCACCATATTGTTGATGGGAGAGGCACTCTTTGTCTGGCTCCTCTGGTGAGACCTGTCCAGTATGGTTGGGCCTCTGGCATAGCTCTCACCTTTCTCAGAGCACGCAAGCCCCACAACCACGCCAATGTAGTGATGATGATGATGATGATGATGATGATGATGATGATGATGAATTTACATCAAATCCCAGAGTGCAGAAAGAAGATCAAGAGCAGAGTACATTACTGCAGTCAGCTACTTCTTTTCAAGAGAGACCCCTAGCTATGTGGTAGTGCCTTTTACTGTGACTGATAGTTTGGTTCATGCCCTTCATCTCACAAGACCAGGTTAGAATCACTGAAGAGAGAATCTGACCTGGCAAAGATTGAAAACTTCAAGATTGAACTGGAGTGAAAGATACTTTGTCTCCACAACCGTGTAATAGTGAAAATCATGGCTCTTTGTAATAATAATTATATAATTAGCTGGAGGTTTATTCTAGTAATTAGTTCTAGTTTTGGTTTTACAGTAATGCAGCCCATTCTGAGTGTTCAAGACTGGGCAGGACAAGAAATTGGAGTAAAATAGATGAATATTTTTGCCTTTATAACTTACATAGGAAGCTGTTTTATACTGAGTCAGACCACTGGTCCATCTAACTCCATCCTGTTCACACTGATTGGCAGTAGCTCTCCAGTGATCCAGGCAGCTATTTTCCAGCCTTACCTGAACAAGCCAGGGATTGAACTTGGGACCTTCTGCATGCAAAGCATGTGTTCTACCACTGAGCAAAGAAAGCAAGAGATCTGAACTCATAAGAGTTAGCTCCAAAGTCCTAACTGAGCTACCTCATTTCCCTGTGTTTAAACCAGTCTTGTTTCCTCATAGAATATTCCAGTGATGTAGTAGTAGTTGTCATTTTCTTTCTCTATGCACTCATAGAGTTCTGATAACACTTATATGAACATGTTAATTACACACTAGTTTGGATTGTCTGCTGGTTTCCAGGTTGCCTTTGAGGACTTGAGGACTGCTGCAAACTTTTCTGAACAGAGCTCAAGTTTCTCCTTGATGTACCAGGGAGTTGTGAGCAGTGAGACAGTTGGTTAGAGCACAACTGAAGAAAACATTGTGATTATTCAGACCAAACATCTTAGAGCACATCTGAAAGTTTATTCCACTGCAGTAATGACAGTAAAGGGTCCTCTTCTCTACCCCTGTTGCTTTGGCTCCATCTCATTAGACACAGCTTTTCCAGGTGGTGAGAGGAGAGGACTGTTTCAATCTTGTGATGAATTAGAACCTGGGATGAAACAGATTGTGTGTATCTTTTTCAGTTGGTGAGAGAAATTCTAGTAGATTTAAATCTCAAATTGCTAGATACCAACAAGTAGCGGTTTGCTCCCTTTTCTGTCCTAGCTCCCCACTAAACAAAAAAAGACTGGCATTCTCTCACTGTCATTAAGATTACAAAACAAACAAGCAAAATAATAATATTTAAAATAAAGAATAAACCAACTTGAATAACCATCCCATTTGTCCCTGCCTTTTACTGCTTTCTTAGCTGCTTCAAGAAGTAGGCCCCATTTTATCTCTTTAAATAATCTTCAGGATCTCAGGGCTGTCTTGTCTCAATTTAACCTGGATCATGTGCCTCTGAATTCCTAGTGAATCTTCAGAATATCTAACATGGTAAGGTATTTCACATGTTCATCTGGGAGGGGCTTGGGTGGGGTGGTGGTGTTAAAGAGCTCTTACCCTGATCTCCACAGACGTGCAGTGCCTCTGTTTGGCTCTGCAAACTCCAGAGATGATCCAGGCAGCTGCAGTCTCCATTTCTGAAATTGAGAGCTGAGTCCTCCAAAGATCCAAATAACTATCCCAGCATGCATTGCACTACCAGACTCTGGAATGCTTTCCCGGTGGCTATTTGCTCCTCAGTCTCCATCACAGATTTTAGAAAGCAT
The DNA here is from genome assembly GCF_027244095.1 of Hemicordylus capensis. Classification (NCBI taxonomy): domain Eukaryota; kingdom Metazoa; phylum Chordata; class Lepidosauria; order Squamata; family Cordylidae; genus Hemicordylus; species Hemicordylus capensis. The sequence continues at coordinate 121,566,169 of NC_069660.1, forward strand.
GTTAAATCCTGGCTTTTTACCCAGGCTTTTATATGATTGTCACTGCTGCTGCTCTTTGTATTTTGTACTGTTTTTATTCTTGTGTTTTATATTTTTAGCTCAATATTTTAATTGTGTCTTTTTTACAATCTTGTTTTTAAATTTTGCTGTAAACCGCCTTGGGATTGTTTTAATGAAAGGCGGTATATAAATTTAACAATAAAATAAATAAATAAATAAATAACCACATAACCTTCCTATTCATTTCAATGTCAGAAACCAAGTGGATCCAAGCAACGAAGGAATAAGTATATGGACCAGTTCCTTCCTCTGAAATTAATTAGAACTGCCATGGGCACATGAATTCATGTGCCCACAGAATTTGAGACAGGGTATTACTATTTTATCTTTCAAAAATTTATTAGGTATTATTCTGTTATGATCCACTGAATTCTCTGTATGGCATGTATTAAAGTCATTCACATGACTGCTCACCCTTGCGCTCTTGGTGGGGCTAGAGGGGAAGCAGGCTCAACTTGCCTCCCTGCAGATGATCAACAGAAACCCATATCTTCGCTGATCATGTACCCACATGCACATTGGGGTGGCGATTGGCAGAATGCTGGCAGAAGGGGGAAAGCTTGCTCTGGGCCCTCCATGGATCCAAAATGCAGTACACGAGCAGCGGAGCGACTGCTCTGAGTATGGCAGAGCACGACTGCACTTTCCACCTGGCTCACTCCCCAAAATGGCAGCAGGGCAGTCGGGAGCCCAGCTACCTGGGGGCAGTTGATCGTGCATATGATTGCCTACCGAGGTAGAACAAACCATAGGTTCATTTTAGCAAAGCCCTGGGTAGCAAAGCCCTGGGTAGGGGCCTCAGCAAAGCTCTGGGTAGAACTGCTGGGCAACCCAGGACTGGAGCAGCTGGGGCCACAGGGCTCTTGGCTTTCCAGATGACATGAGCAGCCTGGAGTAACCCAGGAAGCTTGTGTCATATGGATAGGTTTATTTTCTCTTAAGAAAAATAAAAGGATTTTTCCCATCAATATTTCATTATATCCAAGTCAAACATAAATTGGGCTGCTGGAACAAACTTATTCCCTTCCAATAACCAGAAATTACACAAAATTATAATGTTTGGATGTCAAAAGACCAACTGGCAGTTAGTCTGTTACATAATAGGGATATAGGGAGAAATGTTTGTCTGACCTGGACCCATGCAAGTCAGTTAATTCATTTGTTAATTAATTTCAGGTTGCAATTTCCACTCTCAACTATGCATTGATGCCATCTTCTGCCAACATAATCCAAGTCAATGGATCTGCTAATACACCCAGAGCATAGAGAAATGAAAATCATACCAAGTGTTCTGTTTTAAACAAAATGCTTTCTCCACAAAGACATAGACCCGGTAGCTGTAGGATCCAATCATTCAGAAGTGTTTTGCCAGGAAAGCTGCCCTACCATTAACTCACAAGCAGCCAAGACTGGGTTTGGGCAGCTAAGCTCAGGCTTGGCTGCTCATGGGAACCAGCAGGAGGCAACCAGCTCCCTGCAGTGCCTTGGCAGCAAACCTGGAAAAGAAGCCTGGCTCTTAAATGAGGTTAAGGGAGTGTGGGCCAGTACTGGCTGCTTTCAGCTGGCGCTGAAACACTTATGGGCATATGCCCACCGCTAGGGAGATCCCCACAATGCACCATGCATTTGCAGAGTGGGATTGTGGGATTTCCGGGGACTGGGATGACACATCCCAGCCCCCATGCCCAGTAGGCCTCTGTATGGTCTGGGTCATGACCTGGCCATGCAGGGGCCCATTGCGCATGTGCAGAAGCCTCCAAAATGGCCACAGCAATAGGGGAAAGGCCCAGAAAGGGCCAAAGACTGCCTGAACTGAGCAATTTAAGGCATAATGGAGCCTGGTGGTGGGAGGGCAAACCTCTGTGGAGGCACACACACACCTCGCAGCCTCGGAGAAGTCCCCCAGAGGGGGTAAGTGCTTTTAAAAGAACAACCATTCGTGAAACACCCCCCCCCGGACTGAACCAAACTGGGGGATTTGAGCGGGGGCAAAACTGAACTGGCTCAGTCCAGTCCAGGTCCAGTTCAGACTCAAACTGAACTGGGGCAGCTGGTTTCATGCACACCCTTAGGCCTCACCTCTTGCCTGTGGACTTCTCAGAGGCATCTAGTGAGCCACTGTGTGAAACAGGATGCTGGACTGGTGTAATGAATTTTCTATTGTTGTTTTTCTATTTTTGTTTTTATCTGTTTTTATTGTATTGTATTGTATTTTACTGGTCTATGACTGAAATAAATTACTTTATTGTGGACTGGATGGGCCTTGGGCCTCATCCAGCAAGGCTGTTCTTGTGTTCTTAATGTGTGAGCCCGTGCTTCAGATATTAATAATGTGCACACATACAGAAAGCGTGACTCACTTATGTTCCTGTATATGAATATAGAATTGGCATGAGTTTCAGTAGGTGGATTGGAAAATTTGGGAAGGCTATGTTAATATGGAGCTAATTTAGGCCTCAAATAATTTTATTCTATAAATCCGTGACCTCTGAGCTTTCAGACAACCCAGCTATTATGCATGTCAGAACTTAGTAAGTGTCTTTATTTCCTGTCAGCACTGGTTGGCAGATGGGATGAGTTATGAGAGGTTAATATTAAAACAATGACTTTCTTGTAAACCACAAATATCTGGGCAATTTACAGCTATGTTGCACTGAGATTATAAAGGACAGGTGCTGATTCTCTCTCCAAGTAATAAAACAGAAATGCTGATGTCTATTACTGTTGTAATGTTATTTAGGCTTATACATCAATGAAACTACTATTTCCACACACACTGACAGTGGCAATTAAGTTATAGGGAAAGGAACAATTATACTGGATCGTTGGCTTCCAGTCTTCTGATTGGTTAATCAAGATCAGCAGGTCCCTGAAGGAACTAGGGAAATGTTATCTGTTTGTTTAGTGAATTTATGTATGCATTTATATAATCTATACCCTACATGACTACATTAAGATATACTCAAGGTAGCGTAACGCAACAAAAATAACAAATACACAACTGAAAACATTTTTATTTTATTCCCCCTTTTATCCCACTTTTAAGACAAATACTGTCTCCCAAAGTGGCTCACACCAATCAAAAATGAAGACAAAGGCCCAGCCCTTAAGCTTACAATCAAAAAGATAAAACATAAAAGGGAAGGAGACTGGAGGAAAAATGCAGAAGTGGGAGATCAGTTTGGCAACACCAAAACCAAGTGCTGAGCTGTAAGCAGGCATTTATATCCACTGGATGACCTTCCCTTGCTAGTGTTCTTGCTTGGATAACAGTGGTGCAACTACCTAGTAGCTTGACTGGAGTGTCCAGAGTGTCCTCATTTCTCTCATGACTGGTAGCAAAGAACAACCAGCAGTTGGAGCAGAGTTCTTTCTGTCAGGAAGTGGGGAAGACTGCTTCCTACAGCTACTCTTCTCCGGCCTATGGCTGGGTCAGGACTGGTCTTCCACTTGCTATAATGTTCTTCCTGAGAGAAAAAGCCCAGAGTGTTCTTATTCTCACTTCTGCAATCCCAGGGAAGAAAGGGGTCTGCAACTTAGGCCATTACTGTTTCTTGATGGTAGCTCCTCAAAGAACCTGGGTTCTGGTCCACCTCCTGACAGAACAGTACTATCAATGATACTTTACTTTTTAAAAGATTGGGATGCTTAGCTGTTCATTGACAAACAAAACCTTCCTTTTCGGGTTCATGAGATTTGCAGAGTAGTTAGTCCACGGATATATTTGGCATCAACTTGAGCAGGCCAATTGACAGTATGGAAACTGTGACCGACGTCTGTTCTTTTAATTAAATATATTTGGCCAGCTTCTGGAAAGCAATATATTACAGGGAAAACATATCTGGGTCAAGGCTGACTATCATGTCTGTGAGGTGAAGTAGATTAATATATACTTAGCTTCAGTTCTTAAGTGCCACATACAATTTACACCCCAGTCCTAAACACAATACTTGGAAGTCATGTTCCATCTATTTTGGGGGAGTTCATCCCCACAAAGTGACACCAGGAAACATGTGCATGCATTCCAGCTTTTTCTGCCTGTGGTTGCTTCAGTAGCCACCCATTCTGATTATTTAGTGGACCTTGCAGAAGAATCATAACACACGTGATCTCACACGCTCCCCATATCCTCTAAATACACTCTTCTAAAGTGATTGTCTTTTTGATAGGAAGTATCTCTGTGCTTCTCTGTTTTGTTGTTCTATCTTCTTGTGTTATGTCCAATCAAATCAAAACAAATCAAATCAACCTTTATTATGGTCTTTGACCAGCATAAAGTAGGTTACATAAGATTGGCATTCAAATGGCATTAAAACAGGCGATGTCTGGCGCTGTGAGTATATAGACTAAAACCTTTACACTGTTATTTAGCTACTGCTAAACTATGGTGAGCTAAAACTACAGTTAATACAGATAGAATTAGTGTAATAAAGGTAAAATGGGTGAGACTATACAGAAGCTTTAAGTGGTTAAAATCTTGGGATCTTAAAATCTGTAAAGTTGTAAGTAATATAAAATGCTATATAACTATAAAATGTAAATACTATAAAATTTTACATATATATATATATATATATATATATATATATATATATATATATAACTGTAAAGTGCTATAGAGAATGCTGAAGCTGTGTCAGGTTGAAGCTGTGTCAGGCTGAAGCTCCGTCACCTGCTTAGATTTTGCTGCCTGTCATCAGGACCCGATGAATTTTACACACTGCCGCTCAGAACTTGGCAACATCATGTATGGTAACAGGGTTGAAGTCAGAGAGAAGGAGAGAGATGCAGAATTGGTTTGAGTGACTGCGTTCTTGCGTATTAGTGGAAGGATGAGGATGATTAGAATGTCTCTATAGAATGGGCAATGGAGGAGAACATGCTCTGTTGTTTCAACTTGCCAAGAGTTGCAGGGGCACAGGTGTTCTGAGAAGGAGAGCTGGTCTTGTGGTAGCAAGCATGATTTGTCCCCTTAGCTAAGCAGGGTCTGCCCTGGTTGCAAATGAATGGGAGACTAGAAGTATATAATGAGCACTGTAAGATATTCCCCTCAGGGGATGGAGCTGCTCTGGGAAGAGCAGGAGGTTCCAAGTTCCCTCCCTGGCTTCTCCAAGATAGGGCTGAGAGATATTCCTGCCTGCAGTCTTGGAGAAGCCACTGCCAGTCTGTGTAGACAATACTGAGTGAGATAGACCAATGGTCTGACTCAGTATATGGCAGCTTCCTATGTTCCTGTGTTCCTAAGGGAGTCTCCTTGTATCTGTGTTCTAGCACAGTTGAAGGGAGGGCAGCACAGCGGGCCAGGGTGAAGGCCCTTCTGTGTTATGGGGCTTCCAGCTATGTTAGGTATGTGGCAGGGGATCTTAGTCTTTCATCAATGAGGAAGTTCAGGACCCTGCCTACGATGCGTTGGAACTCTATGTCTGTTAAGCGCTGTTCAATGAGTATTTTGGCCTGTCCGTAGCCCATGGCAAGTGAGAGGATGGAGGGAGAATCTCAAAGATGACATTTTTGTTAGAAGTTTCCAATTGGACTGGTTGTTATGCATAGTGTTAGTGGGACTAGACCCGGTGGGATGAGGGATAATCTTAACTAATAATTGAGTATGGACATCCATACTCTGGGCTCCACTTTCACCAGACCTGTCTCCAGATGTAGGCTAGGGTAGTATTGGAGAACTGTTCTGAGGAATTTGGACTGGACAAGCTCTAGTGGGGCAAAGTTGGAGAAGGGGCCTAGTTGGGTACCCTATAGGAGTTGCACCAGTGGCCTGGCTGCAAACAGTTTGAGGGCTGCAGGTATATAGTGGCCTCCACTTGATTGGAAGAATTTTAGGATAGCAGCAGTGCTCCTCTGTGCATTTTGAGCAGCGTGACAGCTGTAAGCTTTTCTGGTGCTGGAGGTGTAGAAGACCACCTGAGGGTATTTAAAGCATGAGACCTGCTCAATTTTGGGCCCATTTATACACCAGGAGTATGTTTTGGGTCTCTTAGCAAAGGCCATGATTTTGGTTTTGTGATAGTTGATTTCCAACTGGTCTTCCCTGCAGTGTTCAGGAAGTGCCCTCAGAGCTCTTCTAAGACCTTTTGGGGACCTAGAGAGAATTGCTGCATTGTCTGCATAGAGCAGAGTATAGATATGTCTCTCTGCAAGCTTGGGAGGGTAAAAATCTGATGTGTTAAGGTGACCTACCATGGTGTTAATGTAGAAGTTGAACAGGAGTGGGGCAAGAATGCAGCCTTGTTTGATGCCCTTGCGAGTTGGAATGGCATTTGATAGATTACTTTGGGGGTTGCACCTTACTTTGAGCAACACGTCATTGTGTAGGATGCGTATGAGGTGCAGTAGACACTGGTCAATTGAGGATGCTTCCAGTTTCTCCCACAGTTTGATTCATGAGATGGAATCAAATGCAGCCTTGAAGTATATAAAAGCTGCATAAAGAGAGGTTGTAGTATGGGTGGAATATTTCTCAGTTAGGTTAGATTAAACACTGATGAATGGTGGATCGGCCTGTTCCTCCGCAAGGAGGTGTGTTGTTGTTTTTGGGGTTTTTTTGGTCCAGCCTGTCCCTAAGCTTCCAGTATAAATGTCTAGCGCAGGGATTCTCAACATTGGGTCCCCAAATGTTATTGGACTTCAACTACCATAATCCCCAACCAAAGGCCACTGAGGCACTCAGTGGCCTTTGGTTGGGGATTATGGTAGTTGAAGTCCGATAACATCTGGGGACCTATTGTTGAGAATCCCTTGTCTAGCATACAACTTGCTAACTGTGCTGAGCAGGCTGAAAGGTCTATAGTTTGCTGGATTGCCCTTTCTCTCTTTTCTGAAGATGGGGACAATTTCCTTTAATTCCCAGTCCTTGGGAATATGGCCATGTATGTTGATAAATGTGAAAAGCGAGGCCAAAATAGGGGCCCACCATACCGAATTCCTTTTTATTAGCTCCAAGGGAATTAGGTCCTCTCCAGGGGTCTTCCTAGGTCAGGCATCCCCAAACTGCGGCCCTCCAGATGTTGCTGAACTACAACTCCCAGCATCCCTAGACACAATTTTTTGTGGCTGGGTATGCTGGAAGTTGTAGTTCAGCAACATCTGGAGGGCCGCAGTTTGGGGATGCCTGTCCTAGGTCTTAGTTGGGAGATAAGGCTTCTAATCCAGATATCATCACAGGCAGCCATGTGGGCAAGTCCTCTACATTGTGCTGGGGGGAACTGTGTTCCACAGCTTCATCTTTGTACAGGTTGTGGAAGTATTTTTCCCAAGTCACTGGTGGGATGTAGCTATCGAGGTCTGTTGGTCATTACTGGGGAGATTTGCTGTAATGTACCAGTATGAGGCTGAATCGTTGGATCTGACCGCCTGGATGAGGCATGACCAGTGGCTTTCAGAGCATCTCTTTTCTTGCAGTTGAGAAGTTGCAACTTGGAAGAGATCCTGCACAGACACTGGTCTTATGTTGGTTTTGTAGGCGTGGTAGTTGCTGATGAGTGCTTTTTTGGCATTGACACAGTCATTGTCAAACCATGATTTTGAGTGGTACAGGTGCTGCTTTGGGTGAGAGTTGGTTTTGTGAGTTAAGGGTTTTTTGGGGGTTGGGTTTTTTGGGGGGGGTAGTTCCTGCACTAGATTGCTTTAGACCTCTAAGGTTGAGTCAGAGGGTTCTGCTGTGGTAAGGGAGAGCCAAATGTGCTGAAAGTGTTCTGAGGTGAGTAGTTCAGATATTGCTTTGTCTAGGTGGATGGACCATTTGGAACAGCAGTCTCCTCCCACCAATAGAATGTGGGGTTGGTATAAGTGTGGGACTACTGGCTGAAGGACTTTAGTCATAGAGAGATTGGGAAGTGGTCACTGTCAAACTGGGGGATAACCTGGAAACAACCAGCAATTTGGAGTCAATGACACTCATTCTGGATCCAGTCCAGTAAGTTAATTTGGATGGGTGATTATTTTTGAATGAGCCATTTAAGATAAAGCGATTGAGCCTGGTAGCCGTTTGGACCAGGCACAAAGTCCCACGTAGTTTGACTTCCTGTCCTTTTAGAGATGGGTGAAAGGGAGTTGGTCTGCTTCAGGGTTAGGTGGATAGCAATGGTGTTGTGTATATAGGGTGTCATCATCAGGGCACAGCTTGACATTGAATTCACCTGCCAGCACTATGTGCGCATTGGGATTGGAGGAGAAAGGATCTGTTAAGTAGTTTTCCAGCTCAGACCATAGATTTCTGACCTGGGATTTCTGATAGTGTGAGGGGGGAGGTAAATGTTAATTAGTAGTAGAGAACAGTGGCTAAAATTGATTTTTACTGCCATAGCGTACTGCTTATATTGGGGGGCAGTCTTGCTGATGTTGCATGCAAGGTGGTGAGGATTAGCATCTCTAGTCCACCTTTGAGTCTGCCTTGGCCTGCCCCAGCTTCTGCTCCTAATGAGTATAAGTGGAATCTTTTGAGTGTGAGATCCTCAGCAGTCCAGGTTTCCTGTATCATTATGATGTCATGTTGCAAGATGTAGTCTATGAAGGAGAGGTCTCTGGAGCTGGTGTGCCAACCTGCCACATTCCAGGACAAAAGGGAAACCTTATGCTGGTTTCTTGGATTTCAGAGTGTAGTGCTGTGGGCTGGGGACTGGGTGGGAATTCCCCATGGGGAATCCAATTGTGTTCCAGGGGGCAGACTGGGTGACTGTGCCGAAGTGGGAGTGATGATGCACATGCTTGTTCTTGCACTCTCGGCTCAGGGGTTGCCAGTCCTCCCTTTGAGCATGTGGACTCTGCAGAAAAGGCCAGCAGCTCCCAAAACGCGGACAAACGGACTGGGGAGATTAATGCAGTGATGTCATCGAAATTGGGATCACTGGCAAACAACATTCCAGGGCGCCTTGTATTCAAGGCAGTGTCCCTAGGGGTTGTGTATGTCGGCTATCTAGCTCAATATTGTCTACACAGACTGACAGCAGCTTCTCCAAGGTTACAGCCAGGAATCTCTCTCAGCCCTATCTTGGAGAAGCCAGGGAGGGAACTTGAAACCTTCTGCTCTTCCCAGAGCTGCTTCATCCCCTGAGGGGAATATCTTGCAGTGCTCACACATCAAGTCTCCCATTCAGATGCAACCAGGGCAGACCCTGCTTAGATAAGGGGACAAGTCATGCTTGCTACCACAAGACCAGCTCTCCTCTCCCTGGTTGCAGCTCTTGGGGTTGTACAGATGACATGGTGGCCCCATTTTTTGGAGTTGCTATGTCTATATCTAGTGGCTGGGGGAGTGGTGGTGGTGGGTGCTTACCCAGTGCCAAGATCCCTGGGACTTTCAGAGGTTGGTAGGGACACTTGGGGTGTAGCAGGGAGAGTAGGTGCCCCTTCCTTTGAGGTTGCTGCAGTTGTGTGGCTTGCCTGGGGTTCTTCAGCATTGGAGGGAGGCTGATATGGAGGGGTTGTAGATTGGGTATGGGTGGGCTCAGGGAGCAACTCACTCATCATGTTGGGAGGCACAGGGGAGGAGGCTTCAGGGTTGTCCATTTCACTGTCACTGTTTGAACCTGAGGTAAGGTTGAGAGAATAGACTGACTGCTTCCGCCTTGGCCTGTGGATTTGCAGCCTTTGCACAGGTTGGTCTGAACAAATGCGTCTACGGTTTTGAGTAGTTCAGTAGTGGCCTGAAAGGGGTGAATAGAATGCCACTGTTACTGTGACTGTCAGTGAGCTCAGGTTCTGGATGAGAGAGGAGGACTAGTAGTGGTTGTGCTTTCTTTCGAACAGCAGCATGTTACACCATCAGTTCAGCAAAATCTGAGTATATGGACTTTTGGATTTCACTCTCTTTGGGCAGTGGAGGGTTAATCTGCTAAAGCTTGGGTTGATGCTAGTAGGATGTTTATTGAAGCCCGAGTTAGTTGTCAAGGAGGCCTTGTTACCGAGGTCAGCTTCGGTAAAGGTAAGGTAAAGTGTGCCGTCAATTCGATTTCAGCTCCTGGCGCCCACAGAGCCCTGTGGTTTTCTTTGGTAGAATACAGGAGGGGTTTACCATTGCCTCCTCCTGCGCAGTATGAGATGATGCCTTCTGCATCTTCCTATATCACTGCTGCCCAATATAGTACCAGCAGGGATTCGAACCAGCAGCCTTCTGCTTGTTAGTCAAGCATTTCTCCACTGCACCACTTAAGGTGACTCTCAGTAGGAGGGATGATATATTTGCTCTCTCAGGGAGCAGAGGCCGAACTGTGCAGTCTCTGAAGACTCTGATAGTCCTAATTTTGAAGCTATGGGGATCAGGCATTTGCACGGGTTGAAGTGGAAGAGAGGCTTGAGAGAAGGAGAGCAAGACATGCCAGCCAGGCTTCTGGGTGGCTGGGAAGGAAGTAGAAAGATTCCAAGTCTATGTGCCTGGGTTGGCGATTAAAGAGTTGGCTCAGGGAAGCGGTTATCACCTTGTGGGGAGAACATCTTTGAGCATTAATGGGAGTTCATAGCAATATGCATCAGTACTTGGGCTGTTTGAAGTACTTGTGAGGAGCTGACAGGGCAATTTGTTTTAGGGGGCCCTGCTGGTGTCTTGCATGGGGATTTGGCAGTGGACACAGGGGAGATAACTGCCAGGGGTTGCTGAGGGCAAGTTCAGCTGGGCTTTTATCTCTGTGGTGAAGTGAGTTTGTCCACTTTTGCTGCGATGTTGTTTAAACACCCAAAAATTGGAACAATAATTTCTTCTGTTACTTAATATGCACTGCTTAGTTGCTCAGGGAGAAGGTCATGGGGGGCGGGGCACATGTCTGGGAGTTTTGGGTCCCCTGTTTCTCTGTTCTGAAGGGTTTCTAGGGCTGGAGATTTTGGATGCCAAGCCTAATGTAATGCTGACTTCCTTATCACAGGCTTTCCGTGTCCAGGACCATAAATCTGTTCTTAGTGGGGATTGTGGAGAAAGTGCTCATAGCTCCTTTTGGCTCACTGGGAGGGAGATAGGAGTTGATTCTTATCTGCTTCCCTGCCTTGGCTGAATGGTGGTCACCATGGTGGTCACTGCTAGGGTGTACCTGGTTCTTTTACCATGACAATTTCCAGGTGCTGCCGGTGTGGACATTAATGTCTCTTAAGGGTACCTCTCACCACTCCATCCAGCTCCACTCATACCAACCACCTGTGGGAGCAGAGGAAGTGGGTGAAGGGTCCATTACTTTTTCTCAAGTTCCCTTTGAAGTCCCTCCCACCCAATCTCCTCTTAGCACTACTGCTGGGGCAGGTGTGGTAATTCTTGGCAAGGAGTAGTTAGGTGATATTGGGGCATTCCTCACCTTGGCGCAGGAAACAGAGTCAACTGCCATGCCTACCAGCTCTCCGAGCCACCATGAGTCATCTTCATCTGAGGATGAGGTGGAGGAGGTCCCTACATCCGCTCTTTCTACTTCCAATCTCCAGGGGAAGCAGGCATCCCCTCATGGGTGGAAGAGACGTAGTCTGGTCTGGGACCACTTCCAGGTGTATGAAGACCCCTGTGTCACTCTCTGAAACGCTTTCAAGATGAAGGTCAGTTGTGCAGGGGACACAGGGCATCCAATCACCATGATGCTGCTCCACCTAAAGAAATACCATGCTCAGGCTCTCAAGGCTACAGGCAGGGTTTCTGGGTTAGGGCATAAATTGAAATTTGTGTACAGATTCGAAGCACAGATTTGGCAACTTTAAAAAATGAGGAAAGCAGGTCTGAACATGCGCCTCCTTTGCTCCACGCAGTTCCCTGGTGCTGCTGCGTGCAATGCAGCACCTCTTGCATGGTGGCAGCTCATACATACATGGCCTCCATGCATGTGCAGCAGCCATTTGCATGGTCACCAACCATGCTGACCACACAAATGACCGCTGTGCATCACCGCTGCACCACCATGCAAGAGGTGCCGGGGAGGGCACTGCTGGAGCAGGAAGCTGCATGGAGTGGTGGAAGAGCAGATACAGACCTGCTCGCCTCACTGTTAAAGGTGCCAAATCTGTGGTTTGAATCTGTGCATGAATCTCGATTCTTGCACATCCCTACGCTGGGCAAGTCTCCCTCAAGCTCTTCCAAAGCCCCTGCTCCAAAGAAGCAGCAGCCCAAGAGTAAGCAGGCAACTCTTGAGAAGTTGGACAGAGAGTTTGGTGCCACTCCAAAACCAGAAGACATCACCCAGTACAGCAGTGAGATGCTGGCTTTGGACAACCAGCCCTTTGTGCTGGTGAAGCACATTGGGTTCAGACACCTGATGAATCTGGTGGCTCCCCAGTATCAAGAGCCATCATGGACAACCTTCAGCCACTATGTGGTGCTGTCACTCTGCCAGGTGTGCAGGGAGAAGGTGCAAGCATCTCTGCAAGTGGCAGAGCTGCAGATGGCCATGCACTTCACCTCCAACTTCTGGATGAGTCGAGGTGGAGAGCATGCCTAATTTTCTCTGATAACCCACTGGTGAGGGAGTGAGAGTGCTGGTCCCACTGCTGTTGCTGCTTCTAGCACTGGCACTGCTGAGGTTGAACATTGCGGGGATGGGTATAGGTGGGCCCTCCTCCACACCTAGATCTTTGATGGTGTTCATTTGGCAGTCCAGAGTGAGGTGACCTTGAGCATATGATCAATGAGTGGATGAGCAGGCACCCTCATCTAACCTGTGGCTTCATGGTCACTGATCAGGGGACCAATATTGTGAAGGCAGTGTGTGACGCTGCATTAGCTGGTGTCTGGTCACAGCTCATGCATTAAATCTGGCATGCCACTGGGCAAGCCTTCCTCTTCTGGCTCTGCTTGTGCCACCTGTGATCTGATTGAAAGCTGCTGTAAAATTGTGGGCTACTTCCACTGGAGCATTAAAGGGGGTTAGCTGCTGTGGGAGAAGCATCCTAGCCTCTTTTTCTCAGGACAAAAGGGTTTAAAAACAAACAAACAAACAAACAAACAAACAAACAAACAATAACCCAAAACCCTTTCTCAGTGTGGGGGGGAAAAACCAAACCACTAAGAAAGTAACTGAAGTGTCATCATTGGAGAACTTTCCCAAAGCCTGTGCTGCTGCTTAGGGATGTGCAAAAAACCAGAAAACCTGGTTTGATTCGAGTCGAACTGGACAAACTGAACTGGGTCCAGTCCGGTTTTGTGCACATCTGAACAGGGCCTGGTTCAGATAGAATTCAAGCCGGTTCAGGTGGGGTAGGTTTTGAGGCTGTACTGGTAAAGGGGAATCTGATAAGGATTCCCTCTTACCAGTATAGGGGAAGAGGGGAACCAGGGGGCATAAAGAAAAATTGTTGGGGCAGGAGGGAAGTAAAGATTTACCTTCAATTTGCTGCTACTGCCACTGGCTGCAGCAGCAGCTGAGGCCTTGGGGGTGGTCAGGGGTAGTGGTGGGGACTTCCCTCCCCAGCTGTGCTGGGCGGGCCTGTTTTGGGCCCATTTCAGGGTTTTGTGTGTGTGCAGCAGCACAAAATGTACCCCAAATGGGCCTGCCAACTCAAATGGGGGTGGGGGAATCCCTGCTGCCACCTCTGGCCACCCCCGACCATCCCCAAGACTGCCACAGCTGCTGCAGCCGCCGCCAGTGGCAAATTGAAGGTAAATTTTTTACTTTCCTCCTGCCCCAACTCTTTTTCTTTAGACCCCCTTGGTCTCCTTTTTTTACTGTTAAAGGGGAATCCTTACCGGATTCCCCTTTACCAGTGATTTTCAAACTGGTTCAAGCTGAACCCCCTTGAGCTGAACGGCTCGAAGTCGAGCCTGCTCACACACCCCAACTGCTTCTCACACTGGGTGGGCAAGGTGGTTTATGATCCTTTTACCTGTGTTTCAACTTTCTTGGGAGTGAATCAGCGATCAAAATCCCTTTGCTGGAAACTATGAGTAGAATGAATAAGTGGTGAGAATCAAGAGATGTCAGTGCTTCCTCAATTCCAAATATGGTTCATGTTAAAAATTAGGTGCTGACCAGGATTATGACTCAGCACTTGCTGACTGGCAGTTGAATGTGTAAACATTAGAAGTACTGTGTGTGAGTTAACATGGAGTGATATGAGAGTTCCCTCTCTCTGGTGATGAATCTGTCTTTTGCCTTTACACAAGCAAGCCATCACTGGATGCAATCACCAGTGAGCAACAAATACGCACGAATGAGCAAACTAACTTAAGTCTTGTGCATTATCCCTTCCACTGGAGTGCAACCCATACATTTCGGAGAAGGCAGAACTCACCTGCAAGAGGGCGCTTCAAAACTATGGCTCTTTTATGAGCATGCAGGTATTGTGACTTTAAAAAGAGAGAGAGGCTTGCCAGCACCAATTTTAGCCCTGTGTCCATGTGATTCTGATCTACAATGAAACAAAGGCACTTGTACTGAATGCAAGTTTTATATTCCTCTTCCCTTTAAACCTGATATGTTAGATATTAAAAGGAAAATAATTACATCCTCCTCCTGGGAGGTTTATTTTAAATCCTACTAGGGCCCCACTGAGGCCAGTGCTTACATTTTTCAAAATTGATTTTAGGCAGTGTAAATAGTCTGAAGCTGCATTTGATGTTTCCTAACACTCACAGCGACACAGTATCTCTGAACCCTTGCCCAGCCCAGCACGTGTTTTCCATCTTTCGATGTTGTTCATTATTTTAATGTTTAACCCTTCAGCCACAGACTGGCAAAAGGCATCTTCTCCTTCATGGATAAACTTGTGGCTACTGCAGTATTCAAGGTAAGAAGAACCCTACCTGTTCAGGGGTATAGCTATAATTGGGCGAATGGGTTCAAAGAGCCTAGGCCTCAAGCTCCTGGGGGCGCCCAGGCCCCAAGCTCCTGGGGGTCCCCCAGCCCCCTCCCTCCCTCCCTATTTTCTTCATTATCTCCCTCACTCTAAGGGGCCTCCAGAGAGAAGGGTCAACATGAGCCCCCTCTCCCCTAGCTACGCCTCTGCAACCTGTTAACACTTTCATTAACACTACCAAATCTCCCCACATCTAACCTCCTGGAGTGCTGCACATATAACTGTGTGTATATGTGTGTAGGCCTCTGTTGGATGTGAGGGTGAGTTGCATTATTTGGGGTACTTGAGGGTTATCATAGAAAAGAGACCGAAAAGAGGGGGAATTCTGTGGGGAGGGGCCTGGGCTCCGAACCTATTCGCTCAGTTATAGCTATACCCCTGAACAGATAGGGTTCTTTTTACCTTGAATACCGCAGTAGCCACAAGTTTATACATGAAGGAGAAGATGCCCTTTGCCAATTTGTGGCTGAAGGGTTAAAAATTACATTCTGTGTTGCCGTGCTGCGGAGCCACGCCAAGGGTTATCATAGAAAAGAGACCGCTAGAGGGGGAATTCTGAGGAGAGACTCAGAGAAAGAGAATAAAGAAGATCTGGAGGAGAAGGTGGATTTCTAGAGAAGAAGAGTTTATGAAGTGTTCAAGGCAGGGAGATCTGAGAAGGGACAGAGACTGGGAGACTAGAAGGAGAGGAGAGTGGCAGCTTTCTAATATCAAGCAGCTGCGGGGTCAGCACTTAGAGAGTCTGACAGTCTGAAACCACAGACAAGCCTAGGGTCTGCTTCACTGAGGCGAGCCTCCTGATCAGTGAGACCTGCCAGAGGGGGTTCTGTGGGGAGAGTGGGCTTAGCCCCCTCTCCCCACAGACGATCAAGGCAGCAGCCTGGGCGGCCGGATTGGGTACCCACACGACTGGGGTACCCATGGAGCCGGCAGGGGCTGTGGGGATTGAGGACCGCGCGGCCCCAAGAAGTTCCAGGATGCCCCGCGTGAATGCACAGGGCATGCTGGAGACACCCCTGAGCCCAGAAGGCTGCTTGCAGCCTCCCAGCCAGGCGTGTCCTCGTGTGTTCCCACGCTGCAGAGCCGCGCCGAGGCAATACATGATCAGGAAGCCCAGGTTAGCAGAGTATTCGCTCCGCTAACCTGGGCTAAGGGGAGGGCTACTTGGCAGGCTAGCTGCCAGGGAACCAGCGTGCTCGCTTGTGAGCCTGCTGGTTCTCACGGTGACTGGAAAGCGGGCTAAGCTCAGCCCGCTTGCCAGTGATTGTGAGAATACCCTCATTATCTTGTTTTTTTGTTTGGGATTTATGGTGGTGGTGGTTGTTTTGGAATACAAAGCTTTATGAGACTGCTCCTTGGGAACTGGCTTGCCTTCACTCTCATGAACAACCATCTTCTAGGGAATTAAAGGCATGTGTGTTTGTGTGCGTGTGCGTGTGTGTGTGTGTGTGTGTGTGAGAGAGAGAGAGAGGTGGATATTTTGTTCAAATTGATTTATGAATATCATTGGGGCTATTCTGATGCCTAGCCCGATTTTTCCCAATCGTAAGAACCACCGGGCTTGGCTGCGAGCCCGGCAGTTCTCCAGCAGGTAACCTGCTTTGGTAGCCCGCCCCTTAGCTCGGGTTTGCGGAGTGAGCGCTCAGCAAACCCAGGCTATCGGATCATGAATAGCCATGGCGCGGCTCTGCGACATGGCTACTCATGAGGAGACCCCCAGAGGGGAGGAAAAAAGCCACCTCCTGGCTCAGGGGTCTCGCCAGCATGCCCTGGGCACTCACACAGGGCATGCTGGAGCTTGCGGGGCCGATTGGCCCCTGCTCCCACCAGCTCCATCACGGAGCTGGCAACTGTGTAGGTGGCCGATATGGCCGCCCAGGGCCCCTTCAGAGATCGTCTGCGGGGAGAGCAGGCCTCATTGTTTAACCCGTGGGCCTCAATGAGACTCGCCTCATTGTTTAACAGCCTATGGTTTCTTTTCATTGCCTCTGAATTCATTTCTGTCTTGGCCCCTGGAGTGCAGACTCTGGGGTAAATAGTGGAAGGTTACACACATGCTACTTAGTACAGCGAATCAAACTAACTAGACAAAGTTATTTCCCAGTAAAGCCATGTCCTTCATTAAAGTGACCATTTCGTGAGGGTGATGTGTGACTGTTTTTCAGTGTACACAAACAAGGATGATTTAAAATGTTCTTATGTTTTGATGGTTGAAGTAAGGGAAATTCCAATGAAATGGCAACTTGAAGGGACTCTTAAGTGCCAAGGCCTGGAAACATCCCCCACCCCTGCCATTTATATCCTGCTCTTCCTTCATGGAGTCCAGAGTGGTGTACACGGTTATGTTTATCCTCACAACACCCTTGTGAGGTAGGTTAGACTAAGAGATGTGTGACTGGCCCAGAGTTACCCAGTAAGTTTCATGGCTGAATGGGAATTTGAACTCAGGCCTCCCAAGTCCTAGTCCAACACTCTAACCACTACACCACACTGTCAGTATCATTCTTTGTTTCTGGACTTTGCACTTCAGAGACATCCATATAGGGTACAAGAAACCAGACTCATTAGGAAGCTTTAAGGTGTACAATGTGTGGATGATTGGCATCCCATGGTTTCTAAGGGCAGTATTATTTGGGCAGCATCCTCCCTTGTTTTTTATGAATAGCCTTCCCCAGCTATTTTTTAAAAAATCTTTTCTATAAGCTGAGAGATAAGTAGGAGGTGGCGGAGGATGGCTTTTCAATGCAGACATCTTAAAACAAATTGCTCAGATCTATTTGAATACCACCACAGCTGCCTAATAAGCTTACCTAACATCAAGTTGGTGCTCTGAAGATGAGAAGTGCTGATGAAACCCTGAGAGACCTTTTCATCATTTTAAGGTTGGAGGCTAAGACCAATAGACATCCCTTAACTAACCTGGCAAAAAACCTGCAGAACTCTGCAAGGAATCCTAATGCAAGTGGAGGGTTTTTTTAAGTCTTGCCACATGCAGAACTGGCTCAACACTTCAATTAAAAAGTGATCTTAAAGGGGAAATCCCCAAAGGCCAATTTCAGTTGAAAAAATAAGTTCCAAAAGATTTTTATTGGCTTTAGACATGACCACTGATACTCATAGCTGCAGCTTGAGATGATTTGGGTCTCAGGAAGTCTGAATGTTTTAAATCCATAAGCTTAAAGCTCCTTCCTATGCACTGAATTTAAAACACATTGGGTGTGACAGTGCTGCACATTGCACTGCATTTTACAGTTGTCTTTTGATTAGTTGACAGTATTACTATAAAATCTGGTACAGCTTTTTGTGTCTCTCTTCAAATCATGCTTTAAGCTCAGTCTGTGCTGATGACTTGGAGAGCTAAAGGACTTAAAAAAAAATTCAGTACATTACTGAAAAATCATTCAGTTATTTTTTAAAAACTTTGTATTAAAATAGTGAATGATTTGGGAGCTCTTACAATTTCTAATATTACATTGATCATTGAAAGCAAACTCATGAAATATTTGTAAAATTGACCTAAATCCACAGATACCATAGTCACTAGCCACACAAGGCAGAGGGGCTATTCTCACGATCAGCAAAAATGGGGCTAGCCTCCACTAGCCCGATTTTTGCTGATCGTGAAAACCACCGGGCTCGGCTGCGAGCCTGGTAGTTCTAGAGCGGGTAACCCGCTCAAGTACCCCTCCCCTTAGAGCGAGCACTCTGCAAACCCGGGCTATCTGATCGTGAGTAGCAGCGGTGCGGTTCTGCAGTGCGGCTACTCGTGAGTAGACCCCCAGAGGGGAGGCAAAAAGCCGCCTCTCAGCTCCACAGGTCTCCCCAGTATGCCCTGTGTGCTCGCTCAGGGCATACTGGAGCTTCCGGGGGGCGCGCAGGCCCTGAGCTCCCCAGCCCCCACCAGCTCTGTCACGGAGCGGCAATCGTGTGGGCAGTGGATCTGGCCGCCCAGGGCTCCCTCCCCGCTCGTGTGCGGGGAGAGCGAAAAACTGGATCTCACTGATCGTGAGACCCAGTCCAGAATCTCTGTAAGGCATAAGAAAACCCTGTTTACCCTTTCACTTCAGTGCATATGCAGGTACATATCATGCCCCACTGAGATGTGGTGCACTGGTCCCATAGCACAGACTCACCTACAGGTGTGAGGCCAGGTCACAAGATGGAGGTCAAGCCAACAGGGAAGATTTACAAAGGGCTGAGCACAAGCCAAGGTCTGCAAATTGAAGCCAGAAGCCAAGAAATCCAGTCAGTGAAGGCATGTACATAGCCTTGGTTAGCAAGCCAAAGTCAAGAGCTGGGGAGTCAAAGAGATGCTTCACATAAGCAGTGTGAAGCACCGAGAGGAGGTTTGTGGGGAGAGCGGCTTAGATGATCACTTATTTGTCACTGGGTAAGTGGATCGCCCACCCAGATGTGGCTCGCCATACCTTGCCTGGTAGCTCTGGGGGTTGGGTTAAGGGAAGCGCCACCGTGCAGCACCCTGCTCCTCAGAGCCCCAGGATTGCACTGTGCAAGTGCGTGGTGCATTCCTAAGATCCCCTCCCGGCCCGAGTATGTTTGCTGCAGCTGCAAGCAACCACAGCTGACACACAATATGGGAAACGAGGTTAACGGAGCGAGCGCTCCGGCAACCTCACTTAAGGGCGTGGCTACATAGGTGGGCTTGCTGCCATGGAGCCACCAGACTCGCCCTTGAGCCCTCTGGTTCTCATGAGCAAGGAAAACCGAGCTGGGCTTCCTTTAGCCTGGTTATGCTCACTCTTGAGAATAGCTTCAAAGTTTACAAGGATCAGGCAGAAGTCAAGGTCAAGCAAGCTGAGGTGAAGAGCCAGGAAGTCAAGTCTACAAGGAATACGCAACAGTCAGATCCACTCACCCAGTGACGAATGAGGGATCATCTAAGCCGCTCTCCAAGCAAACCTCCTCTCGGTGCTTCACATTGCTTACGTGAAGCAAATCTTTGACTCCCCAGCTCTTGACCTTGGCTTGCTAACCATGGCTATGTACATGCCTTCACAGGGAGATCATTCACTCCCGGTGGGTGGGGTGGTGGGCAGGCAGGCGGGTTGGGGGGGTGGGAGGATGGTTGAACTCACCTTCCTCCCAGATGAGTGCTTGCCTGTTGCTGGGAGCACAGACTGCCTTAGCAATAGCAATAGCAATAGCACTTACATTTATATACCGCTCTATAGCCGGAGCTCTCTAAGCGGTTTACAATGATTTAGCATTGTAAATCACATTCTTCACATTCTTCACATTCACATTCTTTACATTCTGTTTGCACTGCGTGAGAGCTCCAGAGATAGTAGAGCTCCAGAGGCTGGGACAATGCATCCTGGACTCCAGATATCCCACAATGCAGCATTGGGGGATTCTCACAGGTGATGGGCACTCGAGGAACCCATCTCTTTGTCCACTGGGGCTGAACGTAGGCCCAGCAAACACACAATCCCAGCACCCCACTCAAGCCCTTAACCCTGGCTAAGAGGTGGGTTTAAAAGCTGGGCTAGGCAGCACTGCCCCGCCAGGATTGGGTCCGATCCCAGTTGTTTTCATGTGTAGCCTAACCCAGGCTGGGCTTCCCTAGCCTGGGTTAGGGTACGCGTGAGAAGAGCCTCTGAGTCAAGAGCAAGGGAGTCCAGTCTACATAGGAATAAGGCATGCAGGACAAGGTTTCCACAGCAATGATGCTTCAGTGAAGAATAAGACTGAACTGAGCCTTGATATAGCCCTGCCCTCTGAACCTCTTCTCTGCAGGAGATGTTACTTAAAGGGCTAATGTCTTATTCTGCAGGTATTGGCTCCAGTGTGGTTGAGGAGCCTCCACATTGACCTGCGAGTCATCAGAGGTCCTTCAAGTCTATGGATGAAGGCAAGGAAACATTCTCTGGTTATAATGGAGGGGGTGAATCTGGCAAAGCTGGGCTCTCCCACCTCAACTCATCCCCATGGCCTCCCTCATCCAAAGGGTTTTGGGACCCAGGGCCGCAACAACACTGCACCAGAAAATGTGAAGCCTGTGCATGCCTTCTGCATCCTTATTTAGGCTTCCCCCTTTATGCATTCCCTTCTCAGTCAAGTAATGCAAGATCAGAGCTCTAGTCCTATTCCTTGACCAAGAGGAAGGAGAAGGATAGATGGAAATATGGGAGGTACTCACAGGTGTCCCATTCTCTGTAAAGGCCTAGGACTCTGAGCACTCATGGACTTCACCAAGAGGTTTGCCCTAGGTTCTGATATGCCCTACAGGGATCCCTCTGCATGCAGGACTTGCACCCTTTGTAGACTGGATTGAGTCCAGAGCATTTTTCTACATATGTGATATAAGGCATGTCATAACCATAAGTCACAAGGGACTTTCCCACCCAACCAACATCCCATTGTGAAGGAAGGTGCTAATTGGTGAGAAAGGCACATCCAGTTGCCACAGTCCAAATGTAGAATGAGATTGAACCAGGAGGCGACTCTCATTCCACTGGAGGTGTGTGTGGCCTAAGATATACATGTTTCTGTGATCTGTGGGAACTCAGCTGAATGTTGTGGCCATAACCATATGCAGCCATCATTGATCCCCCTATCCCAATGAAGCAGGCCCTTATTTTCAGTTGACTGGCTTGTAGGAGACCATCCAGTGTAAATCAATGTGACACCCATACTCAAAACCTTAAATAATGCAGTGGGCATTGCACAGAGGACACATAGATACACAGGGGACTGGAAACTGATGCAGGAAAGGATGGCAGCTAGTGATAATACCTCTCCTTCAGAAGAGAGACTGTGTGATTGCATCTCAGGGAAAATTATTTTGGTACAGGGGAGAGCAGGAGAAACTAGCAAGAAGAAGGTTGCTGTAGCTTAGGCAGGAAACGCCCAGAGAATGGTAAAGCAATGATAAGGGCTGAGAGAAAATAAACTCTTGAAGATGATGGTGAAGGAGACATGATGGATATGGCTTGGATGTGGGAAGAGGAGAAAGGGAGGAGCAGTGGCGTATCGGGGGGAAACGGCACCCAGGGCAAGCTCTGGCCCTGAAATGCCCCCCCGCCCCCCCGGCCCCCACATACCAGTGAGGGTGCGGCGGCGCCCTCCAGGCGGCAGATCACCGGCGGTGGCGGTGATTCGGCGGTGGCGGGTGGGTCATCCGCCGAGTGTGGCGGGCGTGCGGCGGTGATTTGGCGGTGGCGGGCGGTGGCGGGTCACCCGCAGAGTGCGGCAGTGGCTGGTGGCTGGCGGCGAGCTGTAGTGCGGCCCGAGCGGCGGCAGCGGATCGCCCACCGAGGAGTGCAGGCAGAGCGACGCTGAGCCTGCCTATTGGCCCGGCGTCGCTTCCCAACTGCGCTGGCGCACCTGCGCAGTTCACAGAATGAATGCCTGCGCAGTTGGGAAACGACGCCGGGCCAGAAGGCAGGCTTGGCATCGCTCTGCCTGCACTCCTCGGCGGGCGATCCGCCGCCGCTCGGGCCGCGCTACAGCCCATCGCCGCCAGCCACCAGCCACCGCCGCACTCGGCGAGCGGCCTGCCGCTGCCTGCCACCGCCAAATCGCCGCCGCACGCCTGCCGCCACACTCGGCGAGCGATCCAGGGGGCGGGGGGGAGCCACTTTTTGGCGCGCTCCCACGTGGCCCGCCAGGGTGGCACCCAGGGCACGTGCCCTGCCTGCCCCCTATCGTTACGCCCCTGGGGAGGAGTCAAAGACAGAAATATTGCAAATCTGGGAGATAAAGGAGGCAACCATATCATTTATTTATTTGCTTCTTTACTTGTAACACTTGTGTCCTTTCTTCAAAGATCCTGGAGCTAAAGCTTTGGTAGAAACTAGTTTAGGAATTCCATCTTCGCCATGTTCAGTTTGAGATGCGAGTAAGAAATTCAGCCAGACAGATATAGGATCAGACAGGAGGAAGGTCAGGACTAGAGAAAGAAAAACACATTCAGGCTACAGTTCTTCTATCAAACAACCTGAAAGGGAATTTTCTATGTTCTTTACAGTGACCTACATGAACCACTAATTCCACTTGGCAGTGAATTATTAAAAAGCAGTAGCAGGATTTAGCACACCTCTAAACTCTGGACTTTCTTCCTGTTCTGGAAGGTTAGAAAAAAAAACAGTTTCCTTTTTGTGCTAGTTAGAGAACATCTGTGAGCTCACCAGCACTCAGCTTGCAGTGATAACCTTGTTAGTGCTTCATCTAACTGCATGTAACCACTCAGCATGACATCCTTTCCTATTTCTCTTTATGAATAATTTTGTTATACCTCATCCATTTTCAAGTGCTCTTTATTACAGCATGCCACTACATTTATTAGATTTCCCATCAGAGGATTCTTCTTCTTGTTAGCCTTAATAGTGCCATGTACTGCCCTCTCTTGACTGTAAAGCTGGCATTCTTCAAAGGACATTTATTAGTTTATAACCCATGCCTTTTAAAATTCATGCCAAGAACTTCTTATGTGTAAAAGCAAGTTTGCAATAAATGTCTCTGAGCACATATGCGCGGATACAATCTTAGGAGGGAACCATGCTAAGATTAAAAAAAAAAAAAAAAATAGAAGGAAGGGAGTAGCTAAATGCATTGTCCTTATCTGCCCTTGCCACTTCTAGGTATTTCTAGGGTGTCAGAACAATGACTCCGCTCACCTGGCGCAGCATCTACATGGTTTCAACCAGGCTCTCCTTAGAACATTATAGTGAATTTCCTGTATGTTATATGAGTATAAGCAGAACACTGCCTATCTATTCCAGCATCCTGTTTCCCACAGTGGCCCACCAAATGCCTCTGGGATGCCCACAGGCAAGAGATGAAGGCATGCCCCTTGTCCTGCTGCTGCTCCTCTGTAATTGAGCCTGGATGTAGCCTATCACCATTAAGACTAGTAGCCATTGATAGACCTATCCTGCATTGCGGTCCATTTCTGCCAAACAAATCTGAGGAACAGCAATATTAAGCTGGACTATCCTTAGTATCATTGGTCTCAGGTCAGAGCCCCAGATAAGTACCCACAGAATTCAGGTATACCTGAATACTTTAGGGGTTTTCCCTAGACAGGTCAAGGATCAAATCTGTTACAACAGGGTGCTGGTCCAAAACACCTAACGAGAACAACCACTGAGAATTCAGAACTGGTCAAGCAGAAGTCAACAGCCGGGGAGAGTTCTAAGTGAGCAGCAAAGCAGGAAAACCAATATAAAGACGGCGAGCCGGGTCTCACAATCAGTGAGACCCGGTTTTGGAGAGTGAGCGGGAAGAGTGGGCTAAGCCCGCTCTCCCCGCACACGAGCAGGGCGGGAGCCCTGGGCGGCTGGATCGGCCGCCCACATGATTGCTGACTCCATCAAGGAGCCAGCAGGGGCTTGGGGGAGCGGGGGCCGATTGGCCCCCAGAAGCCGAAAGGTGGCTTTTCGCCTCCCCTCCTGCAGTCTCCTTGTGAGTAGCTGCGGCATGGAGCCGCACCGCGGCTACTCATGATTAAAAAAACCGGGTTTGCAGAGCGCTCGCTCCACAAACATGGTTTTAAGGGAGGGGTACTTAGGCGGGCTAACTGCCTGGGAGCCACTGGGCTTGCCTGCGAGCCCGGTGGCTCCCACGATCAGGCAAAATCAGGCTAGGCTCCTCTAGCCAGAGTTAGCCTGATCATGGGAATACCCCCTACATGTCCCAGCCTGCAAACAGCCTCTTTCTATTTTCTCATGGAAGGCTGCTAAGAGCTGGGACAACGCAAGACTGAATTCACCTGGTCAGTCCTTATAGAGCAGGGCTGGCATGAAACTTGGCCATGGGTCTCTTTTGCATTGACTACCCATAAAGCAGACCCAACCAAAGAACCATTCTGAACATCTCCAAGTGAAATTTTCCATGTATAGTTCTTCCTCCCTCCTCCTATTGTCTTGGTCTCTTTCCTGCATTTTGATACCTTTTGCCCACCTTAATTCTCTTGACTAATCTTGTCTTGACTAGTGATAATATTGGAGCAAAATAAAGGTTTGTGTGCACCATGGGCAGCAGTGGCTGTATCACACCAACTTGTGTGCTAAAAAACTGTTTATTTCCCTCTCTAGCCAAAGTGACTCATCCATGTGTGTTTTGAGAGGAGCACAGACACAATGGGCAAAATAACAGTGGAAGTCTCTGTTCAAATTCTCCGTGGAATAGTGATGAGTTAATAGCTGGTTATGAATCAGGAACATGGTTTGGAAATGGAGATGCAGATGACTTCATTTAACAGCATGCTCAGAATTATTCATTCCCAAGGAAGGAGAAAAGCAAGCAGTTCTGCCGTTGCTTACTTAAGTAAGGTAACTGGTACTCTGCTAGGGCTCATGGAGACTGTTCTGCTCTTTTTGTCTTTGGTGCCTCGCAGCAGTTCTTTACTTATGGCAAATGGTCAAGCGGCTCGTATGACACAATCACAGCTTGCAATAATGTGCACCGTGTTGCAAAGTATGCAATACATATTGCAGGCTAGTTCTGCTAATGACTCTGCTAATGCAAATGACTCAGATGGGAAAAAAGGGGGAAAAAGGCTTTGGGATTGGTTGAGATATGAAGCAAAAGCTTCCCAAATGTGCTTGTTATTAGCTCTTTGAGGCTACTAATAGGGATGTGCATAGAACTGATTTTGATGGTTCATTTTGAATCTGGACTGGATTCGAGCTGACCTGGCCCAGTCCAGGCTTGGACTTGTCTGATACAGGTCCAGTCTGGTTCGGCCATCAAGCTGGCTGAGCTGGCTCCCAAGTCAGCTCAGGGGGTATACTTGTAAAGGGGAATCCAGCTAGAATTCCCTTTTACAAGTAAAGCAGGATTCCCTAGCCTAAGCGTGTGTGTGTGTGTGTGTGTGTGTGTATGGGAGGGGGGGTTGCGAGCAAAAGGGGAATCCTCTACTTTTAAAATGAAGGCCTTGGTGTGGTAGAGGTGGCCATGACAGAGACATCAGAAGTGCCCTATGGCGGATTAACATAGTAGCAAATGTAGCATTTGCTACAGGCCCCACATTTTCGAAGGCGCCGCGTGCCTGGCTTCCAATAAATATCCGTTTCCTGCTAAATGTGCCTTTTAAGAGAATAGCAAATGAAAAAATTGAATTACTTTACTATGTAAGTAAAAAAAATGTTTTATGTGCATTTTTAAAAATTTTTAGGGCCCCTTTATAACATATGCTACAGGCCCCACACTAGCTTAATCCGGCTGTGGTCAAGTGCCTGCAGGGGCTCCACCAACCCCACCCCCCAGCCTCCCAAATGACAGTCTGGACTGGCTGAGGCCCGGTTCCAGCCTCTGTGTAGGTGCAGAGTCCCTTAGAGTGACATGAACCAGGCTGCAGCTGGCCCAGACTGTCATTTGGGAGGCCAGCAGAGGTGTTGGAAGAGCCCTCACTGCTGCCTCCAATGCTTTTGCCGCCACCACCCCTGGGACCTTCATTTTAAAGATGAAAGATTCTGCTTTCACTCATCCCCCTTTAGGCTAGGGAATCTCGCTTACTTGTAGAGGGGAATCCTAGCCGGATTCTCCTTTATAAGGATACCCCCAAGCCGCCCATGAGCCAGTTCTTCGAATTGGGGGGGCAGTCCAGTTCAAATTCAGACTGCCTAATCTGGGCCAGCTCAATGTTGAGCCTGGCTCAAAGTGAGCCAGCTCACACATCCCTAGCACCTCTTTACCCTGGCCCTTGACTAGAGATGTAGTGGTTCTTCCCCTCTCAGGCACTGTATTTTTTTAAACTGTATTTTTGATTTTATGATGTTGAATTTTAAAAGTTTTATTGTAACCCGCTCTGAGACCTTTGGGTATAGGGTGGACTAGAAATGTAAGTAAGTAAGTAAGTAAATAGCTAGCTACTTAGTGGAGGAAGAAGGGGCCATATTGCTTTTCCAGATCTCAACAGAGTTCCCATGAAAACGCATTGGTTCCTTCAGACTGCTGGTTCATCTTGGCCTTACTATGCATATTTCCAGGTTCTTTAACTGGGCAACAATCAGACCCTGGCCATGATTGGGTGGGTTCCCAGCCTTGTCTATCATTCTTCCCATTCACCTCCCAGTCTGACAGTGCACTTATTTGCTAATCTGCCCCACTGACCCCTAAATGCCTCTCCTTTCATTGAACCACATTTCCAGACAAATTTCTCAGTTGAGACCCTGATTTGCAGCTGACCCTATTTTGGCTGTCCTTGTAGCTCCTCTAGTGCAACTCTAGTCTGTCCTGCTGGGCTTTGCATTTCATCTCCTGTACATGCAGCTGCCTATGAACAGTGACTACAAGCAGAAGCAGGGAGGGTCACAGGCACCAGCACTTAGTCTTCCCCATTCAATGCACTGCTGATGCTCTCTTTAAAGATTGCATCCATAAGAAGTACTTCTTTTGTTGATCCTTTCCCCTTCCATGTCTCTTTCAATCCATCCCATTCACACAAAATATATCCTTCCACTTTTTGCCAGACATCTTGTCTTGTGCAACCAGTGAGACTTGTATGATGAAAAAGTATGTGTGAATTCTTGTTAAAACTTTGATCTGATCCATGCACAATACTTTGATTTGCTGCCATAGAGGCTGACGAATGAGGAGAGAAATGTAATCCCAAAGAAAAATGGATCTATGCATTTGGTTTTTCAGGAGAAGTTGGCTATATATCCTGGAATGCACAATATTATGAAAATTTATCTTGGTAAAGTCTCAGGAAAATGTATGTTTTTATTCTACTGAAGTAAAAATATTGGTCAATGAGAAATTAGAAAATGAAAACAATACTCCCCCTTGTTAAAAAGAAAAATCTCCCTCCCATACTCACTATATTCCATACCAATTCTAAAACAAATAACATCTATTGTGTGAGGTCCCCCCGCCAATAACATTTTATTGGTGTTTATCATGCAGCACAGAAAATACCTTTAACAGAAAAAAGGAAAGTTACAATAACATACCAAACTGATTAGAACATAACATCTGATTAGAAAGCATCTCATAGTTCATGTCCCTTTATCTTCTTTTCCAAGGTAAGAAGAAAATGGTGATCTTCCTGGAATTCCATCTTCTAGTGGGGTTAACAGGAACAAAAAAGGTCCACAATATAGTAGAAAAGTGTAGACTTCTTTTGTTCATAGTATCAATCCATACACCCACACATTTACTATGTCCAGAGCACATGAAGAGAGATTCTGAACCCTGCATACAGAATTTAATGAATCCCAAGAAACAAACCATGGTATTTAAACAATTTCTATGAATGGGGCAATAACTCAGTGGTAGAACATCTGCTTTGCTTACAGAAGATCCTAGGTTCCCTGGCATCTCCGGGTAGACAGGAGTGTATCTAGGGTGGGGCAGGCAGGGCACGTGCCACAGGCGCCACTTGAAGGGGCGCGCCATTTTTAAAAATGATATATTTTTTAAATGGCCACCAAAAACAAAATGGCCACCACGCATGCTCAAATGGCCTCTCCAGGCCTCGCAGAGGCCAATTGAGCATGCGCGGTGGCCATTTTGTTTTCAGTGGCCATTTTAAAAAAATATTTTTAAAAATGGCCACTGCACATGCTCAAATGGTCCCTGCAAGGCCCTAGGCCTTGCCAGGCCTCACAGAGGCCATTTTAGCATGTGTGGCAGCCTCCAAAATGGCCACCAAGCCGAAACAGGCCCCAAAATCAGCCCGGGACGGGCTGCGGTGGTGAATTAAGAGGCCAGCAGGGGGAGGGGGAACCTTTGCAGACCCCCCCCCCAGCCTTTAGGAAGCTGCCTGAAGGGGCTACAGGTAATTTTTTTTTAACTTTAATATAATAAAAGTCACTGTACACGTATTCAGTTTGGCACTATGTACAGAGAATCAGGGCTTGCAAATACTGAGCTGAGGTCTATGAGCTTGGATTGTATTCATTTGCTCTTACTTTGCTTCTTGTGATAAGTGAGTTAAATTTGATGTCTTAATAAAATGGCTATTAATAGTGAGTTTGTCTTTGAATCAGTGTGAAATCCTTAGTATTAAGGCCACTGGGAGTTTCTTGCTCTCTTTGTCTCATTTTAACTGTCTTTCTGAAATACTAGAATATAGTCCAAGCAGTGACACAGTTTACTCTGTATATCCTTTAATTATTTCCAGAGTATCTGGGAAAAGCCAAATTCTCTATTTATTTTTAAAACTTATATAATAGTGATGCTACAATGCATAGTAGAGAATTCGACAGGCACTTCTGTTTAGTTTTCCAAGTACAGCTCCACATAGAATTTGGGTATTTCATGATCCCAGCATACTGAAATTTGTAGTTTTCCAGCATTTTTTGGTCTGGCTACGTCCACTGCTAAATAGTTTTTGAAATATTAAAAGATTAACGAACTTGACTTGTATTTTTCAACTGATATTATCAGGGGCGTAACTACCATTAGGCAAGGGGAGGTGGCTGCCTGGGGGCCCCCACGCCTTGAGGGGGCCCCCAAAGGCAAGTCAAATGTGAAGTGAGTGTGTGTGTATCAGCGAGGGGCCCATTTTAAAATTTTGTCTCTGGGCCCACTCGTGCCTCGTTATGCCCCTGGATATTATGGTAAAGTTATCTGAAAGATGGGTGTCAGATGTTTGGACAGGGGGCGCAATTTCATTTGCATCAGATACACCTCTGCGGGTAGGGCTGGGAAAGATTTGTGCCTGAAACCTTGGAGAAGCCGCTGCCAGTCAGTGTAGACAATATAGAGCAAGATAGACAATGGTCTGAATTGGTATGAGGCCAATTTTCCTATTTTCCTATTTTCAATATTCCTATTTTCCTAACTATGACCATTCAAAACCAACCTAATTAAAAAACAAACAAACAGCAGCAAAAGTTTAAGCAAGAGTAAGTCAACTTCATTAATTATCAGATCATCAGATCCAGTGATGTTCCAGGCCTCAGTCAGTATCAAACAAGTATCAGTGAAGAAGAGAAAAGATTTAGCCACAATTTATGGACTTCCTGACACTGCTGCTATAAGCCATGGTAGAGGGGAGACAACGTCTGAATCTGAAATTTCCTAATTAAATAAGTGTTTCCGATTGCAGGATTTTAAAGCTGCCATTGTTGATTAGGCAAGATGATAGCCTTTCCTGTTGTATTGATCCATTTGGTTCATATGGGCTAGTAACAAGTGAATAGAGTTTGCCTCTGAATCAGTCATCCGCCATGGTGCTGTGATCCTATGAAACTGCCAAAAAGAGTGTCTAGAATTATTCATTTATTTATCGTTAAATTTTTACACTGCTTTTCATTAAAACAATCTCAAGGTGGTTTACAAAACGTTTAACACAATATAAAACTATTAAACAGTTACAGAATAAAAATATTAAATATTTTTATATATAATATAAATATTAATATAATATAAAATACAAATCTAATGAAAAGTTTTTTAAAAATTCTTCAAGGGCACCACCATATAGAGCGTGTTACAGTAATTCAGCCATGACATGACTAAGGCATGGTTAACTGTAGCCAGATCTGCCTTCTCGAGAAAGGAACACAGCTGGTGCACTAGCCAAAGCTGTGCAAAGGCAACCCTGCCCAGTGGCTACCACCTCCACCCGAGCTTCTAAAAGCAACACCAGGTCTAGCAATACCTTCAAGCTGCACACCTGCTCTTTCAAAGGGAGAAAGATAAATATCCCTATCCAGAACTGGTTGAAACCCCTCATCCCAACTGGCTCTCCTACTGACCAACAGTACTTCTGTCTTGCCCAGATGCAATCTCAGTTTAGTAGCCCACATCCAATCCATCATTGCCTCCAGCCCCCAATTCAGGACATGCACTGCCTCCCTAGGTTCAGGTGATAAGGAGAGATAGAGCTGAAAGTCATCTGCATACTGCTGACAACTCAGTCCAAGTCCCCAGATGACCACTCCCAGTGGTTTCATGTAGGTGTTAAACAGCATAGGGTACACAACTGAACCCTGCAGAACCCCACAGGCCAATGGCTAAGGAGCCAAGCAGTAGTCCCCCAGCACCACCACCTGGACCCTCCCCCTGAGAAAGGACTGAAGCCACTCCAAAACAGTACCTCCAATCCCTATATTTGAGAGGCAATCCAGAAAGATACCATGGTCGACGGTATCAAATGCCACTGAGAGGTCTATCAGAACCAACAGGGATGCACTCCCCCCGTCAAGCTCCCAACATAGACCATCCACTAGAGCAACCAAGGCAGTTTCAGCACCATATCCAGAATGGAGGTCAGATTGCAAGGAGTCTAGATAATCTGTATAATCCAAGACGCTATGCAGCTGGGACGCCACCACATACTCAAAAATGGAAGGTTAGTAACAGATCTATAGTTGTCCAGGTTGGAAGAATCAAGGGAGGGCTTTTAAAATAATGGTCTTACCATTGCCTCATTGACAGATGGTGGTACCTTACCCTCCCTTAATGAAGCATTGGTTATATAGCCTCCAACCATCTGCCTGTGCCCTCCCTGGCAGATTTTATTAGCCATGAAGGGCAAGGATCTAGAGCGCATGTTGTTGCCCACACATTGGCCAGGATCTTGTTCTCATCTTCAGGCTGCACTAACTGAAAAGAATCCAACACAATAGGACCAGCTGGTACACAAAGCACATTTGCTGGAACTGCCAAAACCCTGAGGTCCAAATCAGCACAGAAGTGAGCATCCTCACTGCAAAGTGGCATGCAAACTGATCACAACAGGTTATAGATGGTTCCTCCCCCATTAAAGGTGGAGAAATGCCTTTGCTACATGGAACAGCTCTGAGCAGATGTATGTATGTATTTATTTATTAGATTTATATACTACCCTTCCAAAATGGCTCAGGGCGGTTCACAGCATGGAGGCAGAGAAAAAGTGTTTCTTCACTGCAGCTGCCCCCCACCACAGAATAATCGCTAAAATGGGCTCTAGCCAGTCAGATTCATCCTGACTCTTCCTCCAGCATTGTTCCAGCTGTGGCCCAAGTTGTTTCATTGTCCTGCACTCCAAGGAACACCATGGATCAGAATGGGCTCCAACAAGCCAGAGAGGGTATTCCTCTCTCTCTGTGTGTGTCTCTGCTTCTGAGGCCCCAAACTGTTCACCTCAAGGCTGAGAACCAAAAGCATGAGAGCCCTTGTGCCCTCACCTTTCGGCTCATGCCAAGAGTCTCATGCCCTGGTGCAGCCTGTGCTTATATAGCAGTCACCTGGAAGGGATGGATCAGAGGCACACAGGACCCCACCCAACTTAACTCTATTCCCTTCCCCCAGGGCCTAGCGCAGCCT
The DNA here is from genome assembly GCF_027244095.1 of Hemicordylus capensis. Lineage (NCBI taxonomy): Eukaryota > Metazoa > Chordata > Lepidosauria > Squamata > Cordylidae > Hemicordylus > Hemicordylus capensis. Next base: position 121,598,221 of record NC_069660.1, read on the forward strand.
GTTCTTATATAGCATTGGAATTATATTGTCCATACAGATCAACAGAAGTATGAGATATGGCTTGTGCCAGCCTTTCATTCCACAGAACTCTCAACAGACACACATACTAATACAGGACATCCTCAGACTTAATTCGACAATGGGGTCATGAAACTTAACTCGGTATCTATTTTCCTATAGGAAACAAATAAAGGCTTGTAACTAAGCCTCTAGACTAAGGCCAGGTACCTCTCTTTTCTTCTGTCAAAACTGAGAGTGTCAGTAACAGGCCAAATTCAGACGTAGCATGAAACCAGAGTTAAATGGGGCAGAGGTTGGAACTCCACTACGTCCAAATTTGTGCAACCGTAGTTTTAAGCCAAAAGTGATCTGTGGTTTGCTTCGCCAAACTCCAGTTTGAACCTTCAGTTTGCACAAAGGTTTGCCCCTGAGATCTCTGCTTTGGCCACCGAAGTGTTATGTCTGTTCCCAGACACTGCCATAATCACAGTTTCATGACGATTTTCAACCGCAGTAATAGAGAAGGTAGTGCAGACCCACCCAGGAATGTGGCTGTTCCACGGCTGCAGCACTCCTCACTAGCCACCTCTACAAGCAGCAGCCCCACCCCTCCTGTCATCTATCCAGCTATGGAGTTGCCCGGCAACAGGAGTTCTGCTATCTCCCATTCCAAGCTTGTTAGCCTGCCAAGCAGCACAGTCATACAGGGGGCTTCCCACTTCCCATTCTGTCCCTTGCTCCCCCCCCCCGCTGACCTGGCAAGGAGGAGGGAAAGGGAATGGGATGATAGGATGGGCACTAACTGCTTTGCTCCCCAAGAATGAAGTAAACACTGCAAGTGGCAACATAAACACAGAACCCCATCAGAGTGCTGGGAGGGGAACAAATGGCTGGTGGTGGGGGTGCCTGGGGGTGAGTTTAAAAGGCAACCTCAACCAGGGCTTCTTGAGCAGCCAAGTTCTATTTTTTTCACAGAAAGTTTGGGGTAGAATGGCCCAACCCCTTGCCTTTGGGGGTTTGCGGTCTTTAGGTTTACTCAGGAGCTGGTCACCAGGGTCAGTATTGCTCCAGTCAGAGGATCAATTTGACATATGTGATGACGACTCGAGGTAGACCATGCTTGCTCAAAAAAGTGCCAGGCCATGGGGACATCCCCTCTCAACTCATGAGAAGAACCATCAGAGGGGAGGGGAGAGAACTACTGAGCAAAATCGCTAATATGGTGCAATGATAAAACAACCCTTTCACCCATGGACTGCTCTTGCACAAGAGTGTCAGGCCATTTGGGCTCTATATCAAGCCAGGTTGCTCTATGGAGGAAAGTTGCAGGGACGCTCTCCCTATCTCTCCTGGTCTTGGTGACTGCTGCCAAGTAACTGTCAAAGCGTGCCCCTTCCCATCCCATCTGCCCATGTGGGCATGTATACCCTTGCTTGTGCCCCCAAATGGTGACCCCCCCCTCCTGGGGCTGCTGGAAACCAAAGCTCCCCTCTCCCGTGATTTCCCATGCCTGCAGATCTGCATACGGCACAACTCTGGCCTGAATCCAGGAATTTTGAACGGGAGTAAAGATCTGCCCATGCACCCATTGTTAGTCCATCCATGCATGTGGCCAGGCTCTGACACATGGAGCACCAACATCTCCTTTGGGTGCATACAAGGCTTCACAGGGAAGGGAGTGTTGCAGTGCTTCTGTTATATCTTTTACCATGGAGAGCTGGGGGCCCCACACAAGCGGAGCTCCCATTGTTGGGTTAGCTCAACTCATGCGCATGCAGTCCAATGGGAGACCTAGGGCCTACAGCTGCATGGTCCTCCCCAGTAGACTGGCCCTTTCATGAGAGGGACAGCCCACTGGCAGCAAGCTGCAAGCAGAGCAGGAGTGTTGTTTGGTCTGCACTGACTGCTTTGGTCCCTTGCAACAGTGAGGTCATGGTGGGACAGACCCCGCCCCCAGGATCCTTTGCCCTCCCTCATATACATATCCCCTCCTAGGAAGTCTTCCCTTACCTTGCCTGGGTAAGAGGGAAATATTAAGCCCCCAGACCCAACCCCCCATCATGCTTGTGTGGAACTATTTAGGTGCAAGGCTCTTAGGAGGGCAGCAGAGCCATCACTGTCTAAAGAAGTGCTGGATTTAAATGGGCTTTCCATGCCGAGGGTGGGCAGACAGCTCTGAAAATGCACAATTGTGCTCTGCATGCCCCTTCCAATCACGGCCACTCCACTGATGTCAGTAGCGGAGCCTGACCACCAGCAGCCTGCGTGTGGCTGCAGCCCTGCTCACCCCGCCCCCTGCATCTGACATCCGCCCCCTGCATCTGTGTGGCCCCTTTGGGAGCTAGACTCGGGCTGGCATTGCGTTCGCGACGTGGCCTAAAGCAGCTCTTCCCTGCAGGGAAGAGCCGCTTCAGGCCACACTGCAAATGCAGCGCTGGCCATTTAACTCCCCAAGGTGCCGTGTGGCCCCTTCGGGAGTTTAATGTCTTCTGGCTCTGAGTTCGCAGCGTGGCCAGGAGTGGCTCTTCCCAGGGAAGAGCTGCTCCTGGCCACGCTGCGAACACAGCGGCCCTTTAACTCCTGAACAGGGGCCGCACGGCCCCCGCTTAAGAGCTAAACCAATACCCCCACATATGACATCAGATGCGGGGGTGCGTGTCGGGGCCGTGAAGCATGGCCCCTGATTGGGCGCGGCCTGGGTTCTTTGAACCCGTTGGCCCAATGGTGGCTCTGCCCCTGACTGACATGCTGACGCTTTGCCCACAGTTTGGCCATGGAGCTTGCTGGGGTCAGCCTCAGCAGCCAAGCAGCAGGGAGGGGCTTCCCTCTCCTGGAACCGGAGGTTGGCAGACTGTGGTTGGAAGAACATTCATAATGCAATTGAAAGTTTCAAATTGAAACCACGGGTTCGCCAACCTCCAGTTTTGTGCTACATCTGAAATTGGTAACAGACATGAAGCTGAGAAGCAGATGGTAGAAGTTGCTTGCTTTTGGTACTCACTTCCTTCCCAGTCCCTCCTGGCTTTCTCACGTTTCCATAGAATTGGGCAATTGGGTAGCTTGCTTCCATCTGCTCCTCCTTCAGTACAACAGGTGGGGAAGGCAGGCAGGCAATGGGGACAGGCCACACTCTCTCCCTCTTGCTGTATAGTGCAGCAGCTGAGACTGGAGGAGAAGGAATAGAAGCAGCAGCAACAACTGTGGGGCAGGAGCATCTTGGATAAGCAGTTGCCGCCAGTACTGCCAGTCTCAATGACAATGCAAGATGGTGTGATACCAGTCTCCATGACAATGTGAGCCATCATTGTCACCTCCTGTTCCTCTAGCCCACTCACCAACAGCCATCTAGTGGAATCTCTTTTCTCACAGCTAAAAAGTTGTAAAGTTGAGACAAGGTGGCAATCTACAAACACCTCAGGTACTAATTTGGAGATCCTTAAAGAGAGGGCATGCCCTCAACTCCTGCCTGTGGCTTTCAGCGGCATCTGGTGGGCCACTGTGGGAAACAGGATGCTGGACTAGATGGGCCTTGGGCCTGATCCAGCAGGGCTGTTCTTATGTTCTTATGACTGCCTATACAACCTTTCCTAGCTAATAGGAAACTTTTGACTCAGCCTTCCATCCTTCCGAGGTCGGTAAAATGAGTACCCAGAATGTTGGGGGCAATATGCTAAATCATTGTAAACCGCTTAGAGAGCTCTGGCTATAGAGCGGTATATAAATGTAAGTGCAATTGCTATTGCTATTGCTAATAGAGGGCTCTACTATTTTTTGCAAATAGAGACTAGTGTGAGTTGGGAGTCCTTAATGTGACTTTCTATTCTTTTTAGAAAAGTTATTTTTTAAAAAAATAATAATAATGCAACATTTAATAATAATGAATGAACTATTTCACACTCAAAGCTATATACCGCCATGAGCTACAGTCTAACCATAGTTGTATAGCAAATATTTTCCTTACAAGGTCATTGTGTAATGTCTGTTCTCTTCACATCTGCATAATCCAAATATTTTATGGGTAGATGGAGACCTTCTTTGCATCCCAGGTTCAAAATATTTTAATATTTTCTCCAAAATGATCATAAATCAAGCCACACACCTGTTACGTTGTACATCTTGATAGGTGTACCAAGAGGTTACTGCTTTGCCTATCTCTAGGCAGTTCTAATCACTGACTGTATCTTAGTGAGAAGATGATAATGTACAATCCAACCTTTAGATAATGTAGGGGCAGGCAAAGATCTACATGGGGGTATACACGCTATGAAAATACAATGTACACCTAAATTCTTGGCTTCCAAATAGAATTCCCCATCATCAATACTGAACAAACTTCCAATAAATCTGAATAAAAGCTCATCAGGCATATCTACACTACCAATCTGTATCACTTTTATACCATGTTAACTGTCATGGCTTTACCCAAAGAAAATACTCTGGGAATTTTAGTTTGGCACGAGTGCTGAGAATTCTGTTAGAGATCCCTGTTCCCCATTTCAGAACTAGAGTTGGGGCAATTAGTCAAAGTGGTGTGTGTGTGTGTGTGTGTGTGTGTGTGTGTGTGTGTGTTTAAATACAAGCAGCCTGATGAAATGAGAACAATCCAAGGCAGACACAGTTCCTCCTCGCTCCTGCTCCCCATCCTCTGCACGGCTGCCCAGATTCAAATTGAGGTTTGTATGCTGGTTCCACAAATATTTGCAGCTGGGGATCTTGAGGCTTGCCTCTCCTGGGCTGCATGGAGCTGCCAGTTGCAGAGGGGAATTGTGAAAAGGCTGCAAAGGTTTGTCAGCTCTGCAAAGGCCCTGCAGAGTTGCCTGTCTCACTCTCTTGACTTCTCTGGTTCCTGTTCCCCCTTCCCTAAGGTAGGGATTCTGCCCACCCCCTGCCCCTGGGTCAGGGGACAACTAGCAGGGAGAATGAGAGACGTGAAGGAGATGAGGAGAACTGAGGAGAACATTTTGAATACTGAAAAAAAACCTCGAGGGAGAAGTGCGTGCATGCGTGTGTGTTTTACCTAAACAACACTTAAGCAGCCCAACTGATTTTTTGGCCAACACATCGGTTCCCTATACAGAAAGACAGTTTCCTGGGAACAATGGGGAAGAGTAAATGCCTATTCAGCTGGGTTAAGTATATGGTAGTGCTTTGCCCATTGCTTTTTATTCTGTTCTCATAAGGGCCTTGGGGATTCTGAAGTGTACAGCACTATTAATATCATCAGCATGTCTGTTCTCTTATGCCTCTTAATAGTCCTTCAATACTGAGTGCATTCCGCCTGCCTCTGTGTTCTGTGCCAGACTGAAATCACACCAGTCCTCCTCAAAAGCCACACAAGAAGTAGTAGCCATGGACAACCACTTTCTTTCATAGGCGTCCCCGTAAAACAGCACACAGACTTCCATTCTCAGACACTTCCATAAATATAGCACACAGCAAAGCAAGAGGGCTGTGGGGTGGGTTTTTTGGTCCAATTAATTATATTAATGCCCACAGCATTCAGTTGCATGCCTCTCCACTACACTGTACTTAATTATTTTTTATGTTTTCATGTTGCTAAGCCAGGACGTCTTTCATAAATCTGATCTTATTATTGCAATTTTCTTTAGCTTTATTCAAAATAAGGAAGAATGAAAACATAGGAGAATGCAGTCCAGTAATATATTAATTTTGCCGCGAGAGAACTGTAAACTGCCCTTGCCTCTAAGTACATGGCGCACAGGGTATAATTGCATATATGACTAAGGCTATCCTTTAGCGGGTGGAGATGCAGGTAGTGATTTTTTGGGTGGCAGCTTGTTAGCCCTAATGATGGAAGCAAGGCCCACTGCCTCTAGCAAAAATCTGAAACTATTTTGAAACAAAGATATCTTAACAACCTTAGAAATTGTGAGTGCTACTAGTTAGCAAAAATATAGAATGAGCCAATTATTCTTCCACAGGAAAACAAAGTCTGTAATTTGCTAGCATCACCTACAGGTGAAAACACAGTACTGTGTACTGTATGTATGGAAAACATGCAACCAATATTTTCAGTGTTAAAATGTGTAAAAGATGGAAGTAATCAGCAAATGACATTGTCCAATTTGCTCAAGGTACAAACCTCTGAGACAGCAGCAACAGAGAGGGTGGCTTCTGAAGCTACATTTCTCTACTCATGTTTTGAGTGGGAACAGCTGCAGTCAGATATCTTTGTGATGCGTGAAGGGTCAGGTGTGATTCAGAAATGAAATAAACTGAGAAAGTTTCAGGAGCTTTGTCTGTTGTGGGTCTCATATTCCGAGCTTATCAAATCTACATAACAAACAATTCAGGTAAGAACTAATCTGCCTACTTTTTGAGTGGCTGCCATCTTGTTTCAGGGTGCAACAGTGTTCAGGTGTCCCTGTGTGGCAAACACCTGTACCAAATTTGGTGCAAATTGGTGCAAGCATTGTGAATTTGTTAGGGGGACACACGCAGAGACTTTAGTGATCTCGTAAGGGTGCTTTCCATGTGGAAAGTAGGCTAACAAAAGGCACCCTGCAAAGGAGCTGAAACTGACTAGGTCACCTCTGCATAAAACAGGTAAAGGTTTTGAATTTATAAATATGTATGTGTGTGTCCTTTAATACCCATGTACATGTATCTAGGAACCTGAGACAAACCAGAGTTTCTGAGTATGTGGACATGAACATTTTAAGATATATACTTATGCACGAATGGCAACCACACAATAATTTTGGATAGGAGGGACGAGAAAGTGTCCACAGGGGATCTGCTCATTCTTTTGGCCTTTAGGGTTCTACAGAGTTCCATTTTCTCTACCACATTGTTTAATGAAACCATGGAGGAAATGGAGAGAGAATGAGATAAAGGAAAGGAACACTGACAGGGCAGACTCATTTTGGAGGGATTGTATCTGAATTTAAGACAGGAGACTTTACTTTGGAGTTTTTTCTACAGCTCTCTCTCCCCTTTGTAGGTGTGATGCTGGAAAAAACTGAAATTGAAATTGAGGGGGTAGGTGGGGAAACATTACACTGTCAGTTTTCTCCCCTTCCCTTTTCCCTGTCCTTCCGTGACTGGGAACTGAAACCAAGGCAGAAAGAAAAAAAGCAGACTCTATCAGACTAGAATGCCAAAACAGATTGCTGCTCCCTCAGGAGTGGTTTATGGCCAATTGTGTTTGGCTTGGGGGAGATGCCAAATGGAACAAAATGGGTCCAACTTGTTACATTTTACTGTTGGTTCCAAGATGAGCACAAGCCCCTTCAAATGACCCCAGAATGAAAGATCACATCCTGGGAGAACTTGGATGTGCAGGTTCTTTATACAGCAAACACTGATGCCATATCATATTTTTTTTTCAATGAGGCTGACCCTCCGCAATGTTTTTCTGCTCTTACTAAGCACTTGTGGAGCATGGGGAATGCTCCGAACTCTTAGCCCTCTTGTGAAACAGCAGAAGCACAGAAGAGTGGGGGAGTTGCATGCGGTGTCTGAGCTGTCAGTAGCTGACCAGGAGAAAGCTCTTGGGGTCATGGTGGACAGCTCATTGAAAGTGGCAACTCAGTGCATGGCAGCTGTGAAAAAGACAATTCCGTGCAAGGGGTAATTAGGAAGGGATAATTAGGAAGGGGGTTGAAAATAAAAATGCTAATATTATAATGTCCTTATACAAATCTATGATGCAGCCATATTTGGAGTACTGAATACAGTTTTGGTCACCATATCTTAAGAAGAACATTTGCAGAAGAGGGCAACCATGTTGATCATGGGCCTGGAGCACCTTGCTTATGAGGCAAGGCTACAGATTTTTAGTTTGAAAAAGAGGTGACTTCGCAGAGACGGGTGTATACAATTATGCATGGAGTAGAGAGAGTGGACAGAGAGAATTTTTTCTCCCTCTCTCACAACACTAGAAACAGGTATCCCTGTGTGTCCCTACAACTGTACCCAATTTGGTTCATATTGGTCCAGGTGTTGTGAAGTTGATAGGGGGCCGTGTGTGTGTGCGTGCATGCACGCACACACACACACACACGGACACACAGAATGCCGGGAGATCTCTTAGGCCTACCAGAAAGTAGGCTAACAAAAAGAGTGCAGTGTTTCCATAGATTGATAGGTTGGTTAGTCAGAACTAAGGCAAACTGATTAGTTTAGTATAAGCAATTGACAGGATATGCAACAGCCATTGACTGGTCATTGCCATAGAAGGGAATAGCTGTGGAGTTCTCCATAATAAGAACCTGTGTTCATTATACCTGGACTGCCCTAACTGTGCATATGTGCCTCTGCCTATACACATCCACACGCACACACAATTTTGCTTGGGGCTTGCAGCTAGTATCACTGTCACTTTCTTTTGAATTAAATAGTTTCATTTAAAAAGAAAGAAAAAACCCTCTTTTTAATGTAAATAAAAACAGTGAAGAAGATGGAGATGCTATTAAGACCACGTGGAATCCCGAACAGGCCTATTTGACTATTCCATGATAGCATCCAGAAATCTCTGTAATGCAACAGTTGGCATTTCAAGTCTTGTTTCAAGAGCATTTCTCCATCAGAGAGAGATTTATTTGCCCTCCTTTAGACTGAGAGTGCACCTTGCCCTGCAGAAGCATTTTGATGTTCCCAAATTGGCCCTTCCATTTCCTGCTTTGTGTTTCAGCTTGATTAAGGAACCTGTGGTGTGTCAAAGCCTTCAGAGGAGAAGAAGCCTCAGGAAACTGTAACTTCCTCACCTCTATGCTAAATCCCTGGAGCCCACCTACAGTAGTTCTGACAAGTTGAACAACAGAGAGTCAACCCTTCTTTGAACCTTCAGGTCTCCCCATTCAGAGCGTAAATCTTTGTCAGACTGTACAGTTTCAAGTGCACAATAAGCTTAATTGAAGGCACTTAATGGGTTGCCCCCAATATAAATAAAGTCAGAAAGATCTTTGCAAAGTTAAACTAAAAGACTGGCAGAGAGCTGACATAAAATCAAATGGGGAGCAGCATGTCCAGACCTGCCCTCCTGCTTCTCCATTAAATGCCTTTCAAGTGACAGCCTTCTTAAAATATATATATATTCAGCCACTTTCCCCCACCCAGTTCAAACAGCTCCTGTAATGCCCATCCCATAATGGCAAAGATGAAGCTCTTAGGATAGCTTAATCAAGCCTTACGCATTGCATGGCCACTGACTAATGAAAAAGGGCCCTCGTCATTCTAGGTACCTGCCTAAAGAGACCAGAGAGATGTGGCTCTGTTAGATCCTCATGGCCTTCGACCTAAGAAAATAATAATTGTGTTTCTAGATCAGGCCAAGGGTTTATTTAGTTTAGTATTATGTCTCCAGCAGTAGCCAGAGAGACTAATAACTCTGAGCTTGCTTCCCTAATTGGGTCCCTACTTCTCATGATTTCTATAAATTAGGCCTGCATAACTTGTGACCTACCAAGTGAAACACAGCCTATCAATATACATGTATTGTGGCCTGCTAGATTAACCCCCCTGTTTTCTGCAGGGCCTGATGGCACAAAATGAGAAGGTTTCTCAGGCTTCTGATGGGCTAAAATCTGTGAACCGAGGAATGCTTTTGACTCAGCAGGTTGGCAGAGTCCTGCTGTCAGTGCACTCCCAAGGAGCCAGCCAGCCACACCTGGCACGCAGGTGGATAGTAATAATTTCTTGAAGATACTGCAACTGTCCTGCTCTGCACACCCACAAAACTTGTAATGAAGTGGGCACTGACAAAACCAAACCAACATTATTATTATGTTTGCATTTTAGCGCTCCTGCTCTCTCTCGTTTTGCATCATGGCCCCCAAACTGACATAAATCAGCTTAAAAACATGACAATAAAAACAAGGAATAAAATAGTTTTTAAGAATATGTAACAATAACAGAGCTGCAGCAAGGAACCAACCAGGAAGTTTTTTCACACAAGGCTTTTAAAGCCCTTTAGTTCACATCTCCTCCGGAATGGAGGGTGTACATTCTCATATGGGGCAGACTGGCCAACAAGTCCCTGAGAGCTATTGGGGAGCAATTCACACACAATTCGGGGTTTTCATTGCACATTGGAGTGCGGCCCAATATATATCAGGAGTAAATAAATCCACTTTTTGCGTCAGTTTTTTGGGACAAATTTGAGTTTGTGGTAAAGCCTGTGTGAAGAACTCCCAGGGTATGCTCTTCTTCAGACCCTCATATAAGCATCTTTTAAAGTGGCTCCCTTCAATGGCAAAGAGGCCCCACTTCAGCCAATTGTACACCCATGAAAACAGGCCCATTTCCAGTTGTACCATCCTTGCTGACCAGCAAAGAGCAACCTTCCAAAGTGGGGGTCTCTTGTATTTAGCAGGGGGAGAGCAGATGTCCCTATCCAAATCCAGCACAGCACCCTACAAGTGGAGCTACTACAAATATTTATATACTGCTTTTCAACAAAAGTTTCCAAAGCACAATCAATCAATCAATAAGATGGATCCCTGTCCCCAAAAGCCTCACAATCTAAAAAGAAACACCAGCAGTCACTGGAGGGATACTGTGCTGGGGGTGGATAGGCCAGTTGCTCTCCCCCTGCCAAATAGAGAATCACACCTTTTAAAAGGTGCCTCTTTGCCCGGTTAGCAGATAGGCTGGTGCCTACCTTGTATTTCTTTTTAGATTGTGAGCTCTTTGGGAAGAGGGACCATCTTTTTAGCCTACTTTCCGGTAGGCTTATGAGATCACTGACATTCCATGTGTGTGTCTCCACACCCCACCGTCAACTTTACGTTGCCTAGACCAATATTAACCAAATTGGGTACAGTTGTAGGGACATATAGGGACACCTCAGTGGTGTAATTTGCAATGATGTCATCCACCCCAGTTCAAGATGATGGGCCCATAAATGTCTGAAGCACAATTGGGCTAACATGTGAACCACCTAACTGATTTGAACCAAATTTGCTACAGGTGTGTGGACACATGGGTACACTTCAAGGGCATAGTTTGTAATTATGTTATCCACCCTGATTCAAGGTGGCAGACACGTAACACTGGAGGTGCAATTGGGAACCAATTTGCACCAGATTTGGTACAGTTGTTGGGACACATAGGGACACCTCAAATGCATAGTTTGTGATGATGTCAACCTGCCCAATTCAAGATGGCAAACACATGAACATTTGAGATGCAAGTTGAGATGCAACTTGTGAACTGCCTAACTAATTTGGACCAAATTTAGTCCAGTTGTAGGGATGGTGACAAGAAAGTAGGCAGATTAGTTCTTACTAGAACAACTGGTTTCTACATAAACCAGTCTGATAAACTTTTTGTTGTTGAAAACAGTATATTAATTAAACCAACATGGTGTAGTGGTTAGAGTGTTGGCCTAGGAGTGAGGAGACCGGAGTTCAAATCCCCATTCAGCCATGAAACTCACTTAGCCTAACCTATCTAACAGGGTTGTTATGAGCATAAACATAACTATGTACACCATTCTGGGCTCCTTTGAGGAAGAGTGGGATATATATGTTAAAAATACAATACAATACAATAAATATTATCCAGCTGGCCAGACCAAAACCCAAACAACCATGTTTTCAGTAACTGTTGGAAGTTCAAGATGGATAGGCAGCTTGAACTTCCCATGGCAGGAAATTCCTGATCCAGGGTACTGCCACAGCAAAGGTCTTGTCCTACATGCTCAGCAACGGATTTTCAGATGGCAACGACATGTAGAGCAGGATCTCTCAAGATCTTCAGAGATGAGGATAATTGTGATAGCCATGACCCAAAATATTGGGTCCCTGTGCCTTAGTATTTCCTTTGAACATGCTTTGAGCATAGGAAAAATATAATTCTTTCATAGGAAAAATATTATTTTTAGCATATAGGCAGGGATTTGAGTGCTCCTGCCTGCAGCACTTGAAAGGAAATGACATCCTAATCAGCCCCCACGCCATATACATGAAATGCCAACCACCATGATAAACATCGATCAATGAAACAGCTGAAACCTCAGCAGAAAGACATACTGTGCTGTCAGTGTCCTCTGTGCTCTCTTGGTGATGTTTGTGTCATCACAGAGTGAACAGGAGGAGACAGACGTGATGCTGCAGCCTGCAAAGGGGCTCCCAGGCTATGCAAATCTCCTTCCCCACCCATTCACGTTTCGTGCTTTCTGTTTCTCTGAATGTGGGCCATACATGTTTAATGTCACCGTTTTGCCATGCACCTCACTGAAGCAAGCAAGCTCATTCAAAACAGCTGTTTATACATATTTGCGAAGGGGAGGAGAAACCATCCAAACATGCTGCACTTTGTCTTGTGTCAAAATTTCTTCCAAGTTCCTGTAGAACCAGATTGGGAACAGGAGCCAGAAGGCAAACCGCTCCTTAAATTTTTTTCTTTTCCTCCCATCGATTCATGAACACTGAGCCGAGGGTAAGTGTTCCCATCACTAGAGGAATTCCTGTTGACTGCACACAACTGATGTTTGTATATGTTACTGTAATGCTTCAAAAACATCAGAGCTGTTGCCTTTATTAGCCAGAACTAAACAAAATGCTGGACGATCCTTTCGTGACCTTACAAAATTTCATATGAAATCATAGTTATTCAAGGGCATCCTGAGGATCTGTCTGTGGGAAAGAGATCTTTGAAGATTTACAAAGAGCAAAAGGGAACGGCAAAAGGATTTGGAACGTTCAGAATATAATGGATTGCCTTTAATAAGGGAACAAAATGTCCCATGTTTAGAAACCTAGTTGCCAACACTCAGTACCAGAGAAAGAACAACAGTTACCCATATTTGCGTGGAGGAGACAGAGCTGGTCTTGTGGTAACAAGCATGAATGGTCCCCTTTGCTAAGGAGGGACTTTCCTGGTTTGCATTTGGATGTGTAACTACATGTGAGCACTGTTTGCTGTAAGATGTTCTCCTTAAAGGGATGAGGCCATAGCTCAGTGGTAGGGGTGTGCATGAAACTGGCTGGCCTGGTTTGGTTCAAGTCTGAACCAGACCTGGACTGGACCAGGCCAGTTTGGACCAGCACACCCTTGCAATCCGTGACCCCCCCCCCCCGGTTTGGTTTGGTCCAGGAGGGGGTTGTTGTTGTTTTTAAAAAATTAATATATATTTTTAGAACATCCCCTCCGAGAGACTTGCTCTAGGTAGCGGGGTGGGGGGGTCTGCAGGGGTTCCCCCTCCCCCCACTGGCCTCCCAAACTGACCCATTTGGCTGGCTCTTCGGCCCATTCCGGCCTTCCTCCTCCGGGGCGGTGGCCATTTTGACCCAGGCCACGCTGAGGCCAATTGTGCAGGCATGGCGGCCTCCAAAACAGCCGGTTTGCCCAAGGGGGAAGGCCTGAACAGGCTGAAGAGCAGGCTGGTTTGGGAGGCAAGGAAGCCAGTAGGAGGAGGGAAAACGCCCGCAGAACCCCCCACCACCTGGAGCATGTTCCCTGGAGGGCATAAGTTAAAAATAATATATATATTTTTAATTGTGAACCCCCTGAAGGGCCGGGGTGTGTGTGTGTGTGTGTGTGTGTGTGTCTGTGTCTGTGATTTAGTTAGGGACTCCATTGTGCAGCAGGGTGATCAGTATACTAATGAAGTCCCAGTCTATCCCTGGTCCCCAAACACATTCAATATGGTCAGATTCCTTGACAAGGATTCTGGTAAGGGCGATCTTGTTCTTAAGGACCACAGTTACTCCGCCTCCCCACCTACATCCTCTCACCAGAATCCTGGAGTGAGAATCTGAGACCAAACTGGGCCACCAGCCTCCCACAACCAAGTCTCTGTGATACATAACAGGTCAGCCCCTTCATCCATAATGAGGTCATGGATTATTTTGGATTTATTCTGGACTGACCTGGCATTACAAAGGCTCTGTGGGTGGCTGGCACTACTCCCCAAGGTCAAACTGCTGGCCAGACAGCCAGAAGGGGAAACGGCTATTAGATTTCTGATTTCCCTTCCCCTCTAACAGTCTGCTGACTTGCCAATGTTGCTTCTTCTACTCCCCACCACCATCAGTGGATATGCCTCCTGTCTCCCCATCTCCAGACAAGCCTAGACACATTATAAACTAATCTCACCCAAGACAGGAAACAACAGAAACTTTCTAAGTAGCAGCTCCAGATTTTGAAAACAACCATAATGCTATAGCATAATATAAAATACCCACCCACCCCTACCACACAACCAGGACGCACACTCATGTACATTATTTATTTATTTACTACATTTTTATAACACCTCTCTGCCTTGATGGAGGCATCCACAATAAATTTCACAATAAATTCCTGGCCTGTGGGACTGGCCCTCACCTTCATTGACCCCCAAAGTGGCTCTCCCAAAGGGGCAACTCCCTTTGGTGGCAACCCCACAGCCACAGGCAGCGTTCCAACATAGGCACAGAGTTGGCTAGTCTGGGCAGGTGGTATTCAGGAACTGCCTGTTGACTTCCTCCGGGCCCCTGTCCTGCACATAACCCACATGAAGCAGCAGCCACAGTCCCACAGGTCAGCCCCGGGACAGGCAGGCAGCAGAGAGATGGCAATGCAGGCTCTCACCTTGAGCCATTTGGGAAGGAGATAGTCTCTCCCTCTGCTGCAGGGCTTCTGGCAAGCAAGTTGGCTAGTCTGGGCAGGTGGTATTCAGAAACTGCTCACTGACTCTAGTCCCCAATCCTGCACACACTATTTGTCCCCCCACCGCATTATAACGAAACAAAGACCTGTGAAATTTGTTCCTCCTTCCCTTCCCTGCCTCAATATGTTCATTGCAGTTACAAAAGCTGGAGGTAGGGTGACACCATTTGGATTCAAACCATGCACAGCACTGCTTCCAAGTCTTAGCATCTTAAGAAATACACCTCAGTCATCCCCAGAGTAAGTGCTTTGGGGAAGGAAAAGGAATATCCACCCCACCCACCCACCCCGATAAAAATGCCTTGGTATTCCACACCCCAAGACAAAGTGTTAGAACAGCATTTTACCCACGATAAACTCAATATTTGAATCTAGAACTGCCAGGTTTGCCATCCTCCTAGATGCTGCTTTTAGAAGCCTACAGGGACATGATATGGTTAAACTGGGAGGAGTCAGGGGTGAAATTGTGGATTTTATTCTCACCCTGAGTTTTCTCCCATAATCCAAGCACTGGATCAGTTTAGGATTCCAGCCACCAACTGATTTGAATATGTGTGCACTTGCCACATAGACAGCAGTATGTGAAACTTCAGTTTAATGTTTTATAAGGAAATTGCCTCTCTTAAAATGTTCTTTTTATTCTCAAGATGGTGCCACAAAGTTCTGCAAGAAGAGGTTACACAAAGCAGCTACAAATAAAGTGCCTGTACATAAATAACTTAGCTTGGCTTTTTGTTTAATGTCCAAGATGATTGGAACAGATTGTATCATGAACTACTTTCCCTTTGGCTAATTAAATAGCACTCCCCACTTTCCATAAAGCATGCTCTTTTTTAAAAAGAAAGTATCTATAGTCACTCCGCTGGATAAATTACTTTCAAGTAAGTGCCATAAAGCCCATTACATTCCTTCTTTAGAAGTGGATCAGGTCCAAACAGACAATCAAAGGATTTCAGGGGGATTATTTTAGATTAGAAAAAAGTAAAGAAGTCATGAGGCTCTGACATGATCGTAAAGGCAGAAAGGATAAATTAGCAGTCACATACCAAACAAAAGTGCTCTTGCAAATATTGCAGCTGATCCAAAAGTAAAAACCCTACTGTATCAACCTTTTCCCAAATGGAAATCTGTTTATACAGGGATTTATTTTATTTTATTTTATTTTATTTAAAGTCACAAGTCAAAGTTATCTCCTGTGCAAATCAAAATGGCCATTTCAAAGTTAAAAATAATCAGAGCCACAAAAACAACAACTGGAACTGACTGTCTGAGCAGGAGTCATGTTCTTTCTGCAGGTTCCATTTTCAATTCCATAGAACACCCCATGTTATGATTTAGCATATTAATGAACCATTATTGCATAACTATAGTTTTATTGCAGATATATGACCTGCTAAACGATGTTGTTTTTCCAGAAAAAAAAGTTTGTAATACGGATTCTATGGGAACGTTTCTTGCTGCCAGTTCCTAAATCTTTCAGAAGCTGTCAGCAAGCTTGGAAATCAAGTTTGAAATACCCTAGCAGGCATCAGGATATGCCCAAGCCTTCTATTTTTAAAATGCAATAGAAACCATTACAGAAACACCTGAAAACATGAGAGATTACTGAAAACAAGATCATCCTATCACAATTGTCAATCTGGAGGACACTGTCAGGTAAGTGAAATCTAAGCTGCTGCCTGTATAAATGGAACTTGACATTTAAATGCAAACTGAGTTTTTTTCCTGGCTAATTTCTGCCCAAAGTAATTATCTTCAGAACTCCATTTACAGCCCCTTTGATACTAACGCAAAATTCTGCTCAGAACAACAAACTGAGAATAGAGGTCTGTCATTTCTATTCAGATTCCACAGTACAGACAAAATGGCAGGTAGCCATACTGGATTGTAAGAGGAAAAATCAAAAAGAAACAGTAGGGCAGGGGTTCTCAGCCTTGAGCCCTCAAGTTTGAGAACCCTGTTGTAGGGTAATACTGCACCTTTATTAGGACCCCTAAAAGGTCACAGAGAAGTGAGTGAGTTTTTGAGGTCAAACAATTTTGATGAAGAGTTTTGAAGACCTCAAAAGCTTGCTTATTTCTTTGTGACCTTGCCATTGGTCCAAATAAATGGTAGGCCCCTACTGCTCCTCTTGCACTTTACAAAATTTCTTCATCTACTGGTAATCAGAAAAGTAGAATATTCATTACTAACAGTGCCATCATAAGCATGTTTACTCAGAAATAAGTCTGACTGCATCTCCAAGTTAGGACTGAGAGAGATTCGAACCGGCAACCTTGGAGAAGCCACTGCCAGTCTGTGTAGAGTAGACAATACTGAGCTAGATGGACCTATGGTCCAACGTAGTATATGGCGGCTTCCTATGTTCCTAGGATCTCAACCGAAATGCTGGAGAGAGGTTGGGTGAACCTATTCAGATCAACATTTTATCCAACAGTTTACTACAAAGTAATAGGTGATGTGTAGTAAAATTCTCCTTGCTGCTTGGAAGGATGATACAGATGATCAAACAATGCTGAGGACAGAGAGAGCTTACCCTGGGGTCATTTCACCAATTGTATGAGCTCTGGAGAGAATTAGAAACAGAGGGATGAAAAGGAGAGGTGATCCTTTCTGAAAAGGCTGCACCTGGCCATCTGATACTGCTATACTGTGTGTTATTACAGTAACTATGTAATATGTAAGACCCTGGGGACAGTCAACATGCACATGAGAATCAAGCAAAAGTGCAGAAGCTAGAAGTGTATATTCCCTGCAACATGAGCTGCACTAATACAGCCATGTCCTTATTACACATCTCCAATGCGTGTGCAAGTATTCTAACCCAAAGCTTACTAGGAAACTGATTACTAGTGCTTCCATCAAATCTGATTACCTGGACTATCCTATTACCCCCTTCTTATTCCACAGGCCATTTTCCAAAGTGGTGCTCCAAAGTTAAATGGACAAAACCTGTTATTAGTTAATGAGGGAAGGGAGGAGAGTGGACTGTGCTTAAAGCACCATGACCTCATTTGCTCTGGTGGAGGAAGGTTTCTGCATGTCATTCTATATACCTTTCCAAACCATCTCAGGGAAGAGAATCAGCTGTTTTCTCACCTAACAGACCCAAAGGAAGTTTAAGAGCATAGTATGGTCTGCGCTGTCAATGGTATGAAGTGGTTCTTCAGGGCCAAATAAAAGGGGGCAAGATGTTTGGGGTGGGTGACAAGTGCACTGTGAGGTGA
The DNA here is from genome assembly GCF_027244095.1 of Hemicordylus capensis. Classification (NCBI taxonomy): domain Eukaryota; kingdom Metazoa; phylum Chordata; class Lepidosauria; order Squamata; family Cordylidae; genus Hemicordylus; species Hemicordylus capensis. The sequence continues at coordinate 121,616,067 of NC_069660.1, forward strand.
TGCTGAAAGCATCATCAAGAAGTGGCACTTAAGAGTTTTCCCTTGGCTTTTACAGAATGGAATGCTAAGACAAAGGGTTTGTTTTCATGTTTCCAGCAGCATCTTTACAGCTAGTGGTCTAGGCCAAGTGCTTAGGCACCACGGGAGGGGGCACAGCCAAGAATAGGCTTTCAGAGGGGCTGAGCTGTATGTGAGTTGCTTGAAATGGATAGTGCAGGGGATTCTTCCCAATATGAACAGTATAATAGTAGGCACGGAACAGTGTGATCATTGTTTCAGGAAAAAAGGGTTGGGGCAGATATCTAGGTAAGAGTGTCCCAAAGAACTGCTGTGTCTGAGGCGAGATACAAAATGCAGCCTTGCTCCATGCCTTTAGTGGGGCCCAACCCAACCTGAAAACTGACACTTGCAAGCTTTGAAAGTGACCCAGGCGGCCGGGAGGAGAGAAGGTTGCCAGCAGCCTCCTCTTCTCTCTTTCCGCTTCCTGAAAGCCTTGCAAGGAGTGTGAGGAGAGGCGCTGCTTGCAAAGTCTGCAAGAGTCAGATTCAGTGTTCCCTCTATCAGGGATTCCCAGATGTTGTTGACTACAACTCCCAGAATCCCCAGCTGCAATGGCTTTTGCTTGGGGACTATGGGGGTTGTAGTCAACCATATCTAGGATTTCCTGTTAGAAGGAACACTGGCCAGATTGGCCCCAAGTAGGGAACAACTTGCTGGGTAGCTTTTCCTCCTAACTTCCTTCCATGCAATCACTTCCACCCAGGTTTTCCTCCTACCTTGCTTCCACATAACCAAAAACTGGGAACACACGCAGCTCCCAAACCTGGTTAGAACACAGTTTTTGATTGTGTAAATGACCTCTGTGTCTGCTCTTCAGGAAGTGTTGGAGGCTGTTCTTATGACCAGCCTAACCCAGCCTGGGGCAGCCTTGCCCTCTTAAACACCCCATCTGTTAGCCATGTTTAAGGCTGTGAGCATGCCCTTAACCCAGCTGCTGAGTATTGTGTGTCTTCTTGGGCTGTGTGCAACCTGAGGAGACACAGAGACCGGTGCCTAAAGGAACCATCTAATGGGGGAATCCCCAAATGTGCTGCGGAAATCATGCGATGCAGCTGGAACAACTAGTTCCGGCCGGAGATCCCTCCGCACTCCTTCTGGAGTGCTGAACATGGGGCGTGTGGGAGCCATGCCAAAGACGAACAGCTTGGTCGTCTGGGGGGAAGGTGAGTAGAAAGCAGTCTTCTCTCTGTGCTCTCCCCGCATGCTCTCAACAATCGTGAGAATCGCCTCGTTCTTTCCCACTACGGGTCTACCATTATGAGCTAAACATTTCCCAAGGTTTTCATGCAGGAGCTGTATTTCCCATAATAATATTTTTTTAATTCTCATATTCCTTCCAGTCAAGTTGGACATAAGCTCCTACTTCTAGTCTTGGGTTATCTGTGCATGGACTAGGGTCCTTCCTGAAGGATGATTTGTGATCCTGGATGCAAGAGGAAATAGTGGTGGACAGACTGAACCATCTGAGCACATGGGAACTGAAGAATAGATTCAGCAAAGTATGGGAAAGAAATGCAGGAAATTTAAGGTGGAGGCTGAAGTAGCTGCAAGCTAGGTTTAGAACTGGGTAAGCGAGGCTTCTCAAACTTGGGTCCCTAGATGTTGTTGAGAAGGGCTCCAGAGCATGCTGTGGGGCTGTGGGTTATACTTACCTTCCCCTCAGATGACTGCTCTTCCTGTGCTGGGCACACTCTCCACGTACCCAGATGATTCCCCATGCACCTAGGCAGCAGGGAGGATCGGGGGCTGGGATGTGTCATCTCGGCCCCCAGAAATACTATGATGCACCGTACATGTGCACGGGGTACATCGTGGGAATGCTCCCTCCCCTCCCCTCCCCTCCCCAGGCTCCCTGTAGTCTGGCAGCCATGGCTGCAAGCATCCATGGCTGCCAGATGATCAAGGAAATGGGGTTAGGAACATAGGAAGCTGCCATATACTGAGTCAGACCACTGGTCTATCTAGCTCAGTATTGTCTTCACAGACTGGCAGTGGCTTCTCCAAGATTGCAGACAGGAATCTCTCTCAGTCCTATCTTGGAGAAGCCAGGGAGGGAACTTGGAACCTTCTGCTCTTCCCAGAGCAGCTCCATCCCCTGAGGGGAAGATCTTGCAGTGCTCACACATCAAGTCTCCCATTCAGATGCAACCAGGGCAGACCCTGCTTAGCTAAGGGGGCAAGTCATGCTTGCTACCACAAGACCAGCTCTCCTCTCCTTTAACCTTGTTTAAAAGGGTGGCTAGATAGGCAGGTTTGCTGCCGTGGTGCTGCCAGGATTGGCCCAATCCCAGTGGTTCACACGAGCATGCAAACTGGGTTGGGCTCTCTTAGTCCAGTTTTTCACATGCATGTTAATAGCTTCTGTACCTATTCAGGATCTAGCTTCAGGTGCATAGCCGTTACTGTTGTGGAAAAATCCAGACATTTCCATGGAATACTCTTTCCTTGGAGACATGCCAAAGCCCTAGCCTGAGTTTCTTCCAGCTTTGCATGACCTTAACTTTATGTAACTGGTATACAACTGATGCTTAGGGGATGCAGCTAACATTTTTAAAGAGTGTCCCCAGGCCATATACATTTAAATGAATGCATACATAGTGCAGTGTTAAGGACATAATTTTAGCCCTTGAGACTGACCGGCTAGAAAGCTGTCCCAGTTGGACAGCTGGGAATTTTGCTAATATAGGAAAATCCCCCAGATGGTGTAGCAGCAGCATCTAAATCCTCAGATTTAAATCTCCTGGATGGGAATATGGGCACAGAACAGGCAAAGAATATGGCTAGGGAAATGTATATTTCAGCCATTTATTTATAGCCAGAACAGCAGGAATTTCAGATCTTTAAAAGGAGAAGCATGCCATGTTGCCAATACACAAGTGCAACTTTTTTTTTCTAAGTTCAGTACATTTCAGTCTTATCACCTGTAGGTTGAAGATTAATAGCAACATAAGGTGATGATCCCACACAACTCCTATTGACACGAAGGAAGATATGTGTTTCCAGGGTTTCTTGCCATGACCCAGGTCTCTCCAATTCCCAATGACAGAGAATCCTCCCAGCAACTCCTCCCTCCACACTGCCACTGAAACAAAGTGTGCATGTTCTATAGCTTAGTGCTCTTGCAGCAAGCAGTTCTTGTTCCTTGCAACTGCTGGAATCTCTGCAGCTGCACAATAATTCGGATGCCTGTAATGAGTCTGAATGTCACTGTTTTGAGGTGGCAGGACTCCATTCCACTGCCGGAGGCCTTTTCAGCTGGAGATCTCCACAACTTCCCTTCCTCAGATGGAGCATGTTGTTACGCGCTGCCTTTTAGCAGCCTTCCATTTGTCTACTTCTCCCCTAATGCAAGTGGATCCTGTTGTATTTTTCACTCCTTTTAGTGCTCCTCAGGTCAGAAAGAAGCATCTACATCACTTGCTTTATCCATCTGAGTGTTGAAAGTGGATAAGTTGTTTTACCTGGAGGCTTTACACACAGGGCGTCTACCCCAAATATCCTTCAGAAAAGAGTGTGTGCATTCACACAACAGCCAAACCTACCCCAAAGTCCCTTCGAGATTCTTGGACCCACTCCACACACAAATTGGGCTTGGACCCACTCCACACACAAATCAGGCTTTGTGATGTGAAGTCTAGCTTATCTTGACGTATTTCGGGATTTTTAAAATGCTGGTTTTAAACTACTTTTAAAAAAAAAACACGCCAGAGCAAATAAGGAGAGGCACTGATGTAGAATCATTAGCATGATAAGAGGGATGTTCTCTTTAGAAATGTAGATGTAGCTCTTTAGTAATCTCCCCCCTCATTGGCTAGAAGGAAAACACAGAGGCATGCCATGACAAATCAAAACCTGAGAGCAGAGGGGAGGGGCTGCTTCCATCTATGCTGCGAGTTCAAAGTGGCATCGCTCAACATTTACCCCGAAGCTTGAAGCCATGTGCAAATAACTCTCTGGGGAAGGTCGCTCTGAAACAGCACTGACACTCTCCACACAACTAACTAGAAAGCCATAACCATCACCTTTCCCCACCCAACTGTTCAAGACTTGAGCACATTTCCTGTCACAGGGAGTTTATATAAACACAAGTAAAATGATTACAATGCATAACCATCTCCTGTCTCTGCCCCACAAAACCCAAAGAGGTCACTCGTGGCGTAGCAAAGTTGGCAGAGTCCCATGTTCAAAAATGTGGGCAGGCCCAGGCCACCACTGCTGCCACCTTCAGCCCTTTCACTCCTGGATGAAAATCCTGATGAAATACCACCACCACCAAACACACACAAACACACACTGCTGCCATTTGCCCTGGGATGGAAGCGACATGGCAGCTTGGGGAAAGAGCAATTTACATCAAGATGTATGACAGAGGAAGAAGGGGGAGAACTTCCCTTTCTCCCTTGTTGCAGCCCCAGTCCCAATCCCGAGGACCCTTATGACTGCTTTTATTTAAAGAAAGAAATACATATAGGTAGCAACTATGTATGCAATGTGATGTATGTATGGGTGGAAGCAGGCTTCTACAAGTTTTTACCAGCTAGATAGGAAGCCATGGACAATATTCAGTCTAGTTAGTCATGATGACTATGCACCACTGAAATCAATGAGACAAGTTCCTCATGACTAATTTAAGTCCAATTCATTTCCAATGGGATGTAGTCGTGACTAACTTCATCAGCATGCTGCTCTGTTTATGTAAATAGGTGTGTGTGTGTGTGTGTGTGTGTGTGTGTGTGTGTGTGTGTTTCTCTTCACCAATTCAAGAGCTTGCGTTGTCAATGCAGGATCCTTCCATAAAGGGTAAGGTTCTGCCACTCAACGCAGTTCAGGAAAGGGGTCAGGGACAGGGGTGGGGCAGGGTGGACAAACAGTTGATCAGTACAAGTTTAAGCCTTTTGAAAGGGCTCTGTGTGAACTGCTTTGGATTAGGGTGTTGTTACTTGGTAAAAATAGAATCTGAACATTCAGAGAAGGAACTTGGATAGGAATAGCTCAGAGGATCTAGACCCTAAACAGCATCCCTTTTACTGCTAGGACCCCATCTGGTTTTATCCTAGAATCTTTGCATTGCCACAGTTGTCCAAAAACAGGTATCATTTTTGAGGAAAGCTGACTGGATATTGAGTAAGCATTCCCAGTTCATGAAGATTTGTTACTGCTGAGCATTTTCCATTTATTGGATTTATGTGTTTCGTGGTGCTTCATCATGTTTGCGAGGGAAACACTTTTCTTTTTTGCTTTTTCAGATTGTCCTGGTGATCACACACATGTAAACGTGCAGACATACAGATCCTTTTCATTTGGGGGTTGCATGGGGTGGGGGCGGGAGGGTGATGAATGCTGATGTTTATGAACTTCAAGGTATGGCAGCCTTGGAAACTGAAGCACTTTGTTTATGCAGAGCCCAGAGGGTGCCAATGCAAACTTCTCAGGCGAGACTCCCATGCCAGAAATGTCACCCGCCCATTCTCAAAGTGGGCAGCCCTCTCAAAGCAAGCCACACTCAGAGGGAGCTCAGATTGCAGCTGAGATGCAGTTAAAAGACCAAGTCCTCAACCATGCTGCCTCAAGCACAGCAGTTTTAAAATGTGCTTTTATCTGATTTTTCTCCATATTTTTATCCAAGCAGGAATCCACTATCACCAGCTAAGCTGAGTGGTTGTGTCCTCTAACCAGCCTCTGCATCAGGCACACAGTGGCCACCTTGGGACTGGCTGCATGGGCTTCCTCTGACCCTGGAAGGACAGCCTGCACCAGCCAACAGAGTAGATGCCCGTGGGAGGAGCTTTCTGCCTTAACTCTGCTTTGGAGTTAATTCAGAATCTAGACAACAAGGTGGAGGGAACGGACCCTCAGTTGGGTGAGTGTAACGCACTACAGACCGAGCGTTCATTGCAAGGTTTGGGGGCAAAATCAGAACCATGGTTGGGTCGGGGAACCATGGTTCCTATCATTTGGACATCATGGGGGTGGGGTCAAACCTGAGGTAAGTTTGCCTCAGGTTCTCCATTATGTTCAGAGGTGGCCCGAGTGTCCTTTGGACTAGGAAGGCATCTTTCATCCTCCAAGAGTACCTCTATCCGCAGCTATGGGCTCCTGTGCCCCTTGCTTTCTTCTCCCGCCTGCCACTAGGTCTTTGCTGCAGAAGAACTGCAAGGTCATGGTAAAAACCAAAATATTTCTCACTCCTATGCAAATAATATCACACACTCCCCATAGATGCAGATGCTTACACACACACACACACACACACACACACACAGAGTGCATGCATCCCCATGGCTCAGAAACAGTTGTAAACATATATCCTACTACAATCACATCATATATTCAGGAGCTAAAAGTGAGCTGTTACCCAGCAAGTCCCCCCCCCCCCCCCACATACACACTGCAGGAGTCTAGGGACATTCAATTATAACTATGCCCATGGGTCTGTTCTTCCACCAAGGAGGCCTTAATAGTGTTGGAGATGTAACTCCAGAAGGCATCAGCTCTAAGCACCAGCAACCCTATTGACCACTAGGGGCTTTTGGGGTAGAGATAGCCAGAAAGGGCATCCCCCCTCTGACCATGCTTTCTCAACTCTGATTCCCCTTTGTTAGACGGATAGTCTCAGGTGTCACTTTCTCACCTGAGAGAGAGACTTCCGTCTTCTCCCCTTCTCCCACTCCCTGTATGTGGCTAGCAATGAGGCATGATAGATCTTATCCATCTCCCTGATGGATTTCCTAAACAAACTACTCTATTTGGGACTTTAACTCCATGAGCCGGGTCTCACGATCAGTGAGACCCGGTTTGAGAAGCTGAGTGGGGAGAGCGGGCTAAGCCCGCTCTCCCTGCACAAGAGCCCTGGGAGGCCAGATTGGCCGCCCACACAATTGCCGGCTCTGTGACAGAGCTGGGGGACTGGGGGGAGTGGGGGCTGATTGGCCCCCAGAATCTCCAGCATGCCCTGCGCACTTGCGCAGGGCATGCTGGTGAGACCCCTGGAGCCGGGAGGCGGCTTTTTGCCACCCCTCTGGTGGTCTCCTTGTGAGTAGCCACGGCGTGGAGCCATGCTGTAGCTACTCACAATTTTTTTAAAAACAGGTTTGCAGAGTGCTCTCTCCACAAACCTGGTTTTAGGGGTGGTCTACTTGAGCAGGTTACCAGCTCAAGAACCACCGGGCTCGCAGGCGAGCCCGCTGGTTCTCGCAATTGCAGAAATTCGGGCTAGCGGAGGCTAGCTCAATTTTCTGCAATCGTGTGAATAGCTTCCATGTCTCCAGACAATATTAGCAGTGCTCCCTTACCTGTGTACTTCCACTGTAGCTGTGGCAGATAAAGAAATCTCCCCCTTCTGAACTCTCTAACAAATAGGATTGAAGGCTGGGTGGGTCCAGACACAATGGCTCCCATTTCCTGACCTGTGACAAAATAAACAGGCTCCAATCAGAATCTGCCAGGAATCTGCCTAACAACAGAAACAGGTGGCCAGCATTCTTAACATTATGTACAGAGAATAGTATTCTGCGGGCATTGTGCTCCATGAACCCCGCTGGTGCTTTTGCATTGTCTATACCTTTCTCCCACGCTATCTAAAAGAAACACCTTTTAAAGTGGTGATTCTCTTATATTAAGTAGAGGGAGAACCACTGGCCCTATCCATCCCCAGCACAGCATCCTTCCAGTGGTTGTTGCTGTTGTTTATCTTATGTTTCTTTTTAGATTGTGAGCACTTTGGGGGCATGGAGCCATCTTATTTATGTATTATTATTTTTTCTATGTAAACCGCTTTGAGAACTTTGGTTGAAGAGCGGTATATAAATATTTGTCATCATCATCTGCATACCTGGTGGAGTTTAATGTAAAGTCTAAACCATCTAAGCCATGAAAGACAATAATATTTTCCCCCTTATTTTTTGTGGAACCAAACACATTGGGGTGTGTGTATGTGCGTGCACGAAAATATATGCATTGTTTATGAAACCTAAACTTATTTTACACCTTCCAGAACATGAAATGTATTATCTATAGAAATAATCAAAGGAATGTTGTTATTATTTTGGCTTAGAGACAGTATATAGAAGGCAGCATTGTAATGTAGAAACAAAAGAAATTCATATTTTCAGAGAAAAGTCTAAAAAGGGGTAGCAATAAATGGTGATATTACTGAAACTTTATAATAACATTGAACTCATCTTCAACAATATATTTTCATGACGTGCAATAAGTATCATAGTGGCTGTTGACAAAATTAGCAACTCTAAACCCATATTCATTTATCATATTACATTACATCCCAAGTAAATAATATAGCCTTGAAAATAAAAGCATAACTCAAGTTTATTCTGTCATCAGAATCACTGTCTGGAAGATTCATAGCTTCAGATTCTGAACTTTCACTTTGAGTTTCTTATACTTTAGAAAACTGAAGGCTTGTACAAACTGAAACAGGTTTCTCAACTCATTCACATAATAATGCTTGTTCCTTGATTCTATGTGTATGTTTTTTAAAATTATCCATTTATTTACTGAACATCAAGAAGTCTGAAGCAATGGAGAAATAAGAGGAAGAAGAGGCTATGTTGTCGGCCTTGCTACCGTGTTACAATATGCTTGCCATACTTCCAGGCTACATTCCTGGACCAAAAACCTGTAAACATTCTGGTTTTGGCCATATTTGAATGTATTTATCCAACACCAAGTCATGAGTGCTGCTTATCTGCCTATTCACTCTTCTAAGACCAGGAATCCAAAGACAGTAGCATTCCAGGCCAACCTGAGAATGGAGCAGCAGCAGACAGCAGCAGCCACCATCAGTGTGCTGGGCGTGTGTGAGAGAGAGAAAGAGGAAGATAATGTGTATGAATGATATTGGTGGGAGTTCCATCATGGAGAGCGGGGAGCATCCGGTAGGTCAGAACCCTTGGAAACCACCATACTGTCATACTGAAACTGTATGGATATTGGGCATATCTGTTGGAGCTGCCCTGCCCTACTCCTACTCCTTTACCTGGTCCCTGGATGTGGGCAGAAGACAGGCTGTGTGATGTCCTCTTTGCACTGTAAGGAGCACTCAACTTGCCACCTTGCCCTCCAGTACAGTTTCTGTTTCAAAGGCATTGCTTTATCCTCTAAATTCCCTTTTAGGTCTCTGACTGACATGGGTGGCTTTAACATTTCTATGGCAGCAGCCTCAAACAAATACAACAACCACCCACTACTAACTGAGCACTCCCTAAGGACCAAAGATGACATCACACAGCTTGCTTCCTGCCCATTGCCCACACCTGGATCCCAGGTGAAGGAAGAGGGGGGAAGCATATTGGGTCTCCAATCAGCCCTGACCTGACACGCATGCCATGACAGTTGAGAGCAACTGGCATGGCCTCAACATTTTGGAAAGGGAGACTAGAAGTGTGAGCACTGTAAGATATTCCCCTCAGGGGATGGAGCCACTCTCAGAAGAGCTAATAATAATAATAATAATTTGATTTCTATACTGCCCTTCCAAAAATGGCTCAGGGCAGTTTACACAGAGATATAATAAATAAATAAGATGGATCCCTGTCCCCAAAAGGCTCACAATCTAAAAAAGAAACATAAGCTAGGCACCAGCAACAGTCACTGGTGGTACTGTGCTGGGATGGGATAGGGCCAGTTACTCTCCCCTGCTAAATAAAGAGAATCACCACGTTCGAAGATGCCTCTTTGCCAAGTTAGCAGGGGTTCCAAGGTTCCAAGTTCCAAGGTTCCAAGTAGGGGTTCCAAGGTTCCAAGTTCTAGGTTCCAAGTTCCCTCCCTGGCATCTCCAAGATAGGACTGAGAGAGATTCCTGCCTGCAACCTTGGAGAAGCCGTTGCCAGTCTGTGAAGACAATACTGAGCTAGATAGACCAATGGTCTGACTCAGTGTATGGCAGTTTCCTCTGTTCCTAAGTAATGAAAAAAGTTACATCAGTCTGGTTATCTGTCTACTTGCTTAGTAGCAGCTTTAATATTCCTCAATATATCCACTAAACACATTCCTACCACAACAGCATGAGGGTTCACATTTTATTACCCCAACTTGTTGAGATCTGTAGGATCTGCTAAAAGTCTGAGTACGAAAGGACTTTCCTCAGTAGGCAACCGAATGTGTGAAAAATATAATGTAGCAGCAGCATAAACGTCTGTGTTACATTTCTGATTAGAGGTTTCTCCCCCACTTTATAGAAACATTATTTTTTATACAAACTAAAGCAGAAGCAAGAATGACAATTGTCATGTTAATAGAAGGCAAGATCTCTAAAAGATAATTACATGTGTACACTCAGAGACAGGGAATTATAGCTAATGCATACTTGGAAGACTTCATTGACAGACATGATCTGAAATCCCTCCCCCCTCCCCCACTCCACGGATACAAAGATCATATGGAGATACTTTTAAGCTCATAATGAAGCACAGTAAGAAGATGAGATGACAAGTGCTGCCTCTTCCTTCCCACATCGGCTCACTGACAATGTAACACTGCCACTCTCTTAAACAGTGACGCTCACCAGGCTTGGCCCAGGAATCAGCTTGTGTAATGTTAGCCTCAAAGGAGTAAATGTTGTCAGCACCTGCATTCCCCCTCTCTGGCTTGGATGAAAATCTGAGCCAAATCCCCCAGTCACCCAGCCCCTCAATCTCCCAAAGTCTCTCACTTCCTCCCTTTAAGCCCACCCCCCACAAAAAAGCAGTGCTGTTGGTGCCCGGAGGAAGAAAAGAGGGAGGGATGGAGATCTTTCTCTTCCTCCCATCTCTGGCCTGTGCCAAGACAGAAAACTGGCTTTGGGTGGCAATGTAGTTTTCTCAAGACTGCTTTCCCAGCCCAGTAGGCATTTAAAGGGAGGGGGTGGGGTGGAAAATGGGCTGGGTGGGTGGAATGGGATGGAAGGAGTTTATTTATTATTTGATTTATAGCAATAGCAATAGCACTTACATTTATATACCGCTCTATAGCCAGAGCTCTCTAAGCGGTTTACAATGATTTTTAGCATATTGCCCCCAACATTCTGGGTACTCATTTTACCGACCTCGGAAGGATGGAAGGCTGAGTCAACCTTGAGCCCCACCCTTCCAAAGGTGGCTCAGGGCGGTTTACATTAAATAAAAAATACATAACAATTTAAACAAAAAAATCAGTTAAAAATAGATCAAAATTACATTTAAAACTTATCGTTAAAAGCCAGGCTACAAAGATGGGTTTTTAAGGCTCTGCTGAAGGCCTCTAAGGAAGACGATCCTCTTATGTCCACGGGGAGTGTGTTCCACAACCTAGGGACGACAACAGAGAAGGCTCGATCCCAGGTCACCACCAGATGAACTGGTGGCACCTGAAGACAGACCCCTCCTGATGATCTCAATGAGTGGTGGGGATCTTGTAGAGAAAGGCGTTCCCTCAGGTAACTAAGCCATCCAGGGCTTTAAAGGTCATAACCAGCACTTCGTACTTTGCCCGGAAACATATTGGCAGCCAGTGCAACTGTCTGAGAACAGGCATAATGTGTTCTCTTAGGGATACCCATGGACCAATCTGGCTGCTGCATTTTGAACTAACTGAAATTTCGGAACTACATACAATGGCAGCCTTACATAGAGCGCATTGCTGTAGTCCAACCTGGAAGTTACCAGCTGGTGCACCACTGTTTTTAGGTCATTCTCCTAAAGAAATAGAGTTGTCAGATAAATCATAGCTGGTAAAAAGCTCTCCTGGCCACAGCCTCAACCTGAGGCACCAAGGAGAGACCTGCCAAGGTTGCCAGAACCTAAGGGGTATACTCGTGGGTCAAATGGGCCGTAAGCCAGAATTTGGCTTTTAAAAAGCCAAATCTGGCCACTCAGCCGCTGGGTCCAATTGCACTCCCAAGCTATGGAACTGTTCTTTCTGGGGAAGTGCAACCTTGTCCAGAACAGGACGTCCTATCACATCTTGCAGATTATGACTCCCAACAATGAGCATCTCTGTCTGGCTTGGATTCAGCTTCAGTTTATTATCCCTCATCCAGCCCATTACTGCATGTACAGGCATTTAAGGGGCTAACACCATTTCCTGATGTTGATGACAAATCAAAATAGATTTGAGTGTCATCAGCATAGTGATAATACCCAGCGCCAATGGAACTCATGGGATTGGGGGGGGGCGGGGTTATTTATATAGAAATAAGTTGTGCTATTTTCCTAGTGATGGGGAAAACACTTAGCTCATTGTTGAGCCAATGCAGTGTGAACAAAGGGAGTTTGCACATCTCTTCTCTGGACCATGTTTGAGGGACTGAAGGAGGGGCTGTGAGCTTCTCTATTCCCCCCCTTCCCTTCTCCCGTGTGAATTCCCTCTTTCTTTGTTTTTCAAAGGTATGGCATTGTGCCTGCTTTTACAATAACCACAGTTAATGCTAACCAAGATTAGCCTGAATGAAGGTTTGTAAACCAGATTCAAACCATAGTGAAAAATCTGTACCATCTCACTGCCCATTTAACACAATTACCTTCATTAACCTGTTTTTCTTTTAATTTTGATCACCTTCTATTAGGATGAAAACCTTCCACTTGAAGAAAACTTTGCCCACAGTGACAGAAACCCAAAAGCAACCTATTCTAGCCCCTCCAAAAGGAAGCACTGCAAGTTGACTTTCTAGCATGACTAGCATTGTTAACAGGTAAGATTAATCTAAACCCACAGTTCCCTTAACTTCTCAAACAATTGATTTCATCCACCTAGCAGCACCTCCGTATACAAGCCGCAGCATGATAAGTATTAGACCTCACAAACGGTGGAAGCTGGAGATAACGCAGTTGTACATCAGGGTCCATCAGCTTGTGGCAATCAAACAGCTGTTCTCAGTGTGGTGGACTCCATATATTAGCACTCAGAATAGTTGAATCAGCACACACAAGTCCATTTCTTGAAAGGCATTAATCACGTTAAAGGGGAAGAATAATAACAGGGCGATAGAGAGAGAGGGAGAAAGAGACGGAGAGGAATGCAATCTGTTAGAAGACTGGGACAGAGCAAATGAGAATTAAAGCTATAGTTTGCTGTCAGAAGGGAATCCTAACTGTGGCGAGCAACACTTCTTTGAACTTCATTTCCCTTCTATAGTAACTCTTGGGAAGCAGCTGTCCCTTACTTGAGCAGCAACCACTACCGGTGTAGGAATCTACGTAAAGCAGTAGCATAGGGAGGGCATAGGCAGCCTATATTCAGGGGGGGGCCCATACAGTGGTGGTGCCCTCCTGCAGTGCCCCTTCCCCCCACGGTACACCCCCAGTGGCACCCCTTCTCTTTACATGGCATGCAGGGCGCTCCTTCTTTCCCTGCTGCGCACAACAGCGGTGACGGCTGAGAGGTGGGCGCTTCCTCAGGGAGGTTGCCGCCGCCACCACCACAGATAGTTGTGTGGGAGGAGGAAGAGAAAAGTGGTACCAGGGGTGCCACCACTGGGTGCCTGGTGTGGCAGGCATGGCAGACCTGGCAGCAGCAGTAGCTGCACATGGATTCTTGAAATTACACCTTCACCCCTGAAGTAAAGGAATTGCTGTGGCTTATCCCCTCAAGATTTGTTGGGAGCTCTATGAAAATCTCCAAAAGGTACTCCAGACATAGGTGAGGGGTTCTCAGTAGAAGAGGGAAGCAAGCCACCACTGTCCGCCTTACTACTACTACTTTATTCATTCATTCATTCATTCATTCATTCATTCATTCAGTTTCTATACCACCCTTCCAAAAATGGCTCAGAGAAAATGGTTTACACTGAGAAATAATAAATAAATAAGATGGATCCCTGTCCCCAAAGGGTTCACAATCTAAAAAGAAACATAAGGCTCACACATTCATGGGCATCATGTGATTTCTCATAGGTTATTACTATGAGAAATAACCTATGAGAACATGTTAACCCTCAGCTGATTGTGTGAATGGATGGCCCTGAAAAGCATTGTGATGCATTGATGCAAGTTGAATGACTCATTCACACCAGCAGCTCACCACTCAATGCTGCAGCACAAATCAACCCAGAGTCTTCAAATAGGGCAGGGCTAAAAGATTGTTACAAGGAGAGGGAACATGAAGTGAAAAGAGCTCATTTGTATTCCCAAAACATGTGGGGTAACGTGTGGAGAAGTCAAAGGGGGAAACCAGGGGAAGCACATCTCAGGCAGATGTCCTCCATGTTGTCATCTATTCTATTTCCCTCATGCATGAAACATATTAGGGCTCAAATCTTATGCTTGGAACTCAATGGTAAGCAGGTATGGGCCCCATTCTCTTGGCACCAGTGGAACCTCCCAGGAAGCTTTCCTGAACACACATTCAGATGAGGCTTGAAAGAGAGGTAGAACAACAACAACACAATTCAACTTTTCAAACTAAACTCTTTGTCTGGCAAAGGAGCTGGGTCAAAGAATTGGCTGGCTTGGTCAATCAAGGGCCAGTGGCAACCCTAGATCCTGGCCATTGGCTCTGATGGCTTTAAAAGGAGATTAGACAAATCCATGGAGGATAAGCCTATCAATGGCTCTTAGCTGCGATTGTTAAATGGAACTTCCATATTCAGAGGCAGTAAGCCTATGAAAACTGGGGGCAAATAATGGAGCAGATGTCACTTTTATGCCCTGCTTGTGGCTTCTCAGAAGCACCTGACTGGCCACTGTTAGAAACAGGATGCTGGACTAGGGGCTTTTCCAGATGTCCATAAAACGTGCACTGAAAAGAGCTTGTGAATAATTATAACATGAGAGCTTATAAAGAATCCAGACACTCTAGCAGATTCTCCTTGTCCTTTCTTCTGGAATCTGATGGGGAGGTCACACAGGCAGGAGGCTCCTGGCATGATTTCTGCTGCGTCCCCTGCTGGCCAGCTCTTGCTTTCTGTGATTAACGATTAATGGACCACTTTGCAAACGACTTTTCTGACAAATGTAAATTAGTCATAGAAAGTAAGTGTTGGCCAGCAGGTGGTGCAGCAGAAATCACTCAAGGGGCCCTCTGCTGCCTGTGTGACCTCCCTGCCAGATCCCGGGAGAAAAGGCAAGAAGAAGATTCTCTGCAAACTCTCACGTTATACTTACTTACAAGTTCTTTTCAGAGCCCATGTTGTGGATGTCTGTAAAAGTCCTAGATCTCCGCCTGATCCTGCAATGCTCTCCTTAGATTACATTCAGATCCAATCAGTGTATTAAACCTGTGCAATAGTCAAGGCTGTAGATGCTCTTGAGGCATAACCACAGGATCTGAAACACAGGGGACTACCTTCTCCATGCCTTTCCTAATGGCACCATACTGCTAGAAAACAGCACTGGTATAAAACCATGACATCTGCAAATCACTATTGAAGAATAACGCCACTGGATGAGCATGGGTTTATGCTGGGTTTGTGTCGCCTTATGATTTCCTTGCAGTTTCCTATAACATTTGTTATAAAACTGGAAATAAAACTTTAGCACCAGGCAGAGGAATTTCTAAAAATATTCAAGAATAAACTTGCAATTAAAAATATATGTTTAACTCAGCCTTACATCACTGGGAACATGTACACTGAATTCTTTTTATAGGTAGGGGGAAAGGTTCCTTGGCAAATGAGTGGGGGGGGGGAACCCTTCTGAGTCCATAATGTATCAATTAACACAAGTTTACTGCAATGGGATTTTGTAAAGAATGTGAGTTGACACTTGAAAGACAAAAGGATCCTGGCAAAGGGTTACTTGAGCAATATGGATTTCTAGTTTATATTACATGGAACTTTGGCAAACTATTACAAATCATTGTCAGTATGATTATCATGCCACGCTAACATTGTTTGAAGGTTTTCTGCATTGCAAAAAAGGAGCTTTCATAATGTTTGTGCTTCTCAAGACGAGAAACATACCCTTGAATGTATTCCATTGGTATTAACAGAAATCAGAGGGAGCCCTTGGCAGCATGGTACATGCATGTCACTCTTGGATGTAGTGAGAAACTGTGGGCTTTTCAGAAAATTGTGAATTGAAAAATTTACCAGAACTTTTCCCATGGAAATTTCCCCCTCATTTGCATAAAATCTGCATTAATTTTGCCTTTTAAAATTATTATACAATTTCCCCTGATGCCTTAAACAGATTGTGATCTGAATTGGCATGTTATTTGACCTATTTGTACAGTTTAAAAAAACCCACCCCATCATATTAATTTCTGCACTGTATCTCAAAAGTTTTTAAAGTAGCCAAATAGATATTTTAGAAATGGAAAATTTTCCACAGAAAATTTAAAGTATGGGGAATATTTCTTGAAAAAAATCCACCCCACAACTCTGGATGTAGCAAAATGAGGCGGTGAAGGACACTATCCCCACTGGGCTCTTCTTCTGCATATGCCCCATTGAAATGAAAGGAGGTAGGACAATTGCATAGTGTTTTCTGCTGCATCCAGTTTTTACTGAAAAGAATGATACAGAATATATTTAAATATGTCACAGTCATTTCTGGTCCTACTTCTGGTAGTCAGTTTGTTCCTGATGAAGCATTCAGCATTTCTTCTTACTTGCTTGGTGAACATTCAGAAATTGCAGTATAATTGATGGTGCCAATGCTTCTTTTTCAGAGCTACAAGATGGGCATTCACTGTGATATGTACAATTGAATGCCTTGTTGCTGCTGGCATAAGAATAAATGAAAGAATGTTAGAAGAAAAGTTACTCTAATATTTATGGATTTTGAAAAAATCCTATAATTTTAAAGTTGTGCTCCTGATCAAGCATGTTGTTTGGAAAGTGGAGGTTGCAGGAATAAGAGATTGTGCAGGGATGTACCAAGATTGGAGTGGGCACGGAGACAAGATTTTAAAATGGGCCTCTTGCTGCCTTCCTCTCCTTCTCCTGGCCCATGTCTCTGCTGAAGAAGAACATTAAGGACATGTGTAATATAGTGTAGCAGATTAAGAGAGGGCAGGAGACTACAGTTACACAGTGTAAACAACAGCAGAACCAAATAATACAACAGTATCAACTTTGTGAAATACAAGGGGGCAATTCATGTATGCTACCACAAGACCAGCTCTCCTCCCCTTCTGTGGGTTCCAAAGGAAGCTTCTGTTCCAAGCTTAGCAATTTTTGTCAGGGCTGTAGCATGGTGGGATTTAAAAAACAAACAAACAATTTTTCATTTGTTCATTTAAAACAAACAGTAAAATGAACACTGCATCACATTTAAAATATACAAACAAAATTCAGTGTTATTAATATCCAAAAGGGCATATAAAACATCCATATCCTTCTGAACTGAAACATTTCACATCATATCATCTTTAACTGCTCTGATTCCCCTCCCTGACCTCCTTGCTGGTTCTTCTCCGAAAATGAGCCATCCCCCTCCCCTTAATCAGGAGGCAAATTCCTCCACCTCCCTCCTTTTGCAAAGGAGCGTTTAGTACAAAGGACTCCGTCTCCAGAACTGCCCATCTCTCAGCAGCAACATCTCTTTCTCTGCTCTCATGGTCTCACTTACCTGTTTTTGAGGGAACAGAGAGGGGGAAACACACAGAAAGAGAGACAACAAAGTCTCTGGTAGGGGTGGCTCTGCTTGTCTCCACACTCGTCTCCGGCATGGGCGCCTCTTCCTTTCCTGCCTTCCCTTCCCTCCACTGCCTCAGAAGGCCCTATCTGTGGAGAGAGGCCAGGCAAGGACTGGCATTGTAGGCCCCTCAGAGGCTGTGAGCCAGGAGACATTTCCCCCGCTTTGTCTTATTGATGGTATGTCCCTGAATGGTGCTTTATGCTAGCACCATCATCTGCCAAAGGTCTGGATACAACAGTGAATAGCTGTAGTAGCTCCTCACTAACCCCTTTGCTTGGCTGGAAAAGCTCTTTGAGAATGGACTTCACCTTCCCCTCAGCCTCATTTCATGCCCAACGGACTCATATGCTGCAAATGCAAGTACAGGAAAAGAAAGGCCTTGTGACTGGACACTGATTCTAGGCACATCATTCTGGGTACCTTTGCAAGGAACAATTCTGTGATCTACTATATTGCAAGCTTGTGGCAATTAACCTGCATCCTTTTTCCACATAAAAGCAAAGAACAAAAGGTGGTAGTACTCTAGAGGATCAAAGAGATAACCCTGATAGGAACTGTTTCAGTGATGCCACAAATACATCACTGGATACATGCAAATTGAGCAAAAATCAGTTGTAATGACTATATCTACTGAACACAATGGAACAGGACTTAGAGATGGCTTAGTCATGTCCCACTTTCAATAGGGCTTAGACACAACTATCATGCCACATTGTCCTGTATATATGATCAGCAGATGTCAGTGTATTTGTTGTTATTATTATGTATAAAGCACTATCATGTATATTTCATGTACATTTAATTGATATGGGAAACATTTTATTTGGATGCTACATTCTTCTACTTCTATTGCTAGTTAATAAGGATTTCTGTGGCAATGTTTGACCTTTCACAAGCAGATCCACATAGAACTGGCTTGTCAGAATGGTTGAGTACATGATGAGCCAGCAGAACAATGCAATGCCTAACTTGTCCTTTTAATTTCCATGAGGCTACTTGGAGTAATTTTCCTCATCAAGTTAACCATATCAAAGCATCGTTGGCCCATCCAGCAGTTGAATTCCATTTAGTCTCACAACAAGGTTATGGAGAACATTTACTACATACTGAAGGGAATAAACACCAAAACAGCTGCTTTCACTATATTACGTGGTCAAATAACACTATTTTATCAGTATTGTGTGACAGGAGATTTTAATATAATCACACAAATGTCAAGTCCTAAGCACTCAGTCACAGTTATCTTCTGGCAGCAAGTTCTGTGGGTTAATGATGTACATTGTTAAAAGTTTAATAAGTTTCAGAAGTCTTGTAAGTTGTAGAACCAAAAAATATATAATGAACATGTTGATGCTAGCAGCATAGAACGTAATTAAAGAATCTTTTATGCTTCATAGAAAACCTTGGGAAAAAATCTGTTTAAAACATGATGCAGAACAACTTGATTTTGCATGGCATCTTTTACACAAACATTGTCCCAGAACACTATACGATATCATCTAAAGTAATGGTTTAAATTACGCAACATGCTTGCCAAAAAAAAAAAAAAGATGAATAAGTTAAAGTACTTAGTCATAAATCCAATTAGAGAAAGAGAGAAATTAAGAAGCATAATAAGCAAGGCTGAAATATACATTTTAAGAAGCAGTTTTATAAGAGATGGAGAATTAATGAGGCAGAGATGCAAGGAGGCTGGTGTGTGGACTCTCGCTGTGCAAAGGAAAATAGTGTTGCACTCTTCAGCTGACATCAGTGGAAGGTCACTGTGGCTTGAGGGGAATTGAGACTCATAAATTTATAGGTCGGGACACAGCCCATAATGAAGCACGGAATTCAGCCGGGTACACCATTATATCCATAACTATGGAAGTCAATGAAGATCTTTCCAATGGCTTGAAAGGTACATTGTCATCCGAGATCTCAATGGACAAAAGTTACTCCACAAAACTTCAAAACACAGCATGAGCTATAATAGGATGCACCAGCTGAGGATGGTTGGATGAGCTCACCCAGTTTTGAATTTGCTGAAGGCAATCATTGTCTTGTACTGATCTTGAAAAATGAAGCAGAAGGAATGATGGGGAAGAGCAGCTGATAAGAAAGCAACTCCTTGATGCTTGGAAAAAAATGGAGTGAATGTATTAGAAAGATAAGAAGAGCAAAACCATCGCACCTTGGGAATGCTGGCAAGATCTAGCCTAAATCTGTGCCAATGCACCATGGCTTTCTATTGCAGGGGCTGCAATTTTGTATTTTGAATTCCATTTTTGGCAATTCTCTGTTACTTCTGCAGCTGCCTCTCCCTCTCTGAAGCTCGAGTCATAGTTATAGGAAGGAGAGGCAGTGTAGAGAGAAGAGGGAATTGCGGAAAATTATGTTCCCCCCCCCACAACATAAAACCCAACACAGGGTTAGTTTGGATGCTGGCCACTATTTTTCAAAAGTTCCCATTCCTTTGGTTAGAGATGACAGTTTGAATAGGTAATAAGAATATTATTATTATTATTATTATTATTATTATTTTACATTTATATCCCGCTCTTCCTCCAAGGAGCCCAGAGTAGTGTACTACATACTTAAGTTTCTCCTTACAACAACCCTGTGAAATAGGTTAGGCTGAGAGAGAAGTGACTGGCCCAGAGTCACCCAGCTAGTTTCATGGCTGAATGGGGATTTGAACTCGGGTCTCCCCGGTCCTAGTCCAGCCCTCTAACCACTACACCACGCTGGCACAAGCCCATCTAGTCCAGCATCCTGTTTCCCACAGTGGCTCACCAGATGCCTCTGGGAAGCCCACAGGCAAGAGGTGAAGATGTGTCCACTCCTGCTGTTGCTCTATCTTTCTTTTAAAAGATACAACCACATGTAGTCTGAAAATATATTGCATTTGTTGAAAAATAAACTATGGAGAGAGTGATGTCTGCCCACAAAGAATAAAGATTTTAGTTCTATGCAGATGTTATATAGGAAAAAGCTGTACAACTGCCCCAGGCTGCTAATCATGGAAATGTCCGCCATCACACTTACGGCAGTCGCTTCCTCAGAGGACCACAGTAACCATGAGTACCATGGGACAGGAAGTGAGGGGAACTGACTGACGCATCAGGAGTGGGACTTCCCACTGACAGCTGAATGCAAATACAGCTTTTTCTGTTCAACATCTGAATAGGGCTTTGGTCCGGGATTCTTTGGTTTCACCCAGAAACCTCTTGCTCTGAAGCTGTGGTCTAGTCTAGTAAGCAACCAATCTCAGGCCCCAAAGAGGAATGGGCTTGTGCATCACTAGCCTAATTAGGAATGCACGAGCATCCCAAAGTTTGCTTCAAAAGCAGTTGAGTCTTTGTGTGCTTTTTTACCTGGATGCTTGCAAAAGCTCCAGTCTTTTATGACTGGTCGATGTGACTGCTTGCAAAAGGGTCAGAGCTGCTACAAGACCAAAGGTGTTGGTGCCACCCCTTCCCCTCCCCAAAACAAAATACTTAACTTTGGAACTGGGGAAGTTGGAGGTGGATCTAGAGGAGGATGTGATTGCAAAATGAGGAAGAGGAGGCGGAGGCAGAGGTACACCTAGGTGATTGTGGAGCCTGGACCTAAAGCCCGAAGTCCAGGGTTAAGAGTGCCTCGGGGAGGGGGAGGGGGCAGGCAGGCAGGCAGGCAAGTATTCCCAGTGCCCTGACAGGGGCATAGCAAGGTCGGAGTGGGCCCAGAGACAAGATTTTAAAATGCCCCCCCCCCACTGAAGCTCAGCTCATGAAGTAAAGAAATCCTAGATGAGGCTGAATAGTGGTAACAAAAAGCATAGTAAATATATATATATAAATATATATAAAAATATATATATATATATGTGTGTGTGTGTGTGTGCGCGTGTGCCACAATAGAACATATATACGTACGTGTGTGTGTGTGTGTGTGTGTGTGTGTGTGTGTGTGTGTGTGTGTGCCACAATAGAACATCATCCTAAATTATTTTAAAAGGTTTTGTAAATTGTGGACGATGCAAGTCATTTAATCGTACTACAGAAAGATATACTGTTCTGGTAGCTCCAGGTCTTAACACTCACATCAATTTTGGAGGATGACTACAACTGAAGGAAGTCCGGGATGGTGCACGGCTGGGGGAGTCAGTCGTGTGACTTGCCTCTGGGGGGCCCCCCAAGGCAGTGGGCCCCCAAACAACTGTCTCCCCTTGCCCTATTATAGTTATGGCCCTGGACCATGGCAAAGTCTAAAAGTCACAGAATCCACAGCAGGAAATTGACATTTCCTTGGAAAGCCCTCCCCTTCACATCAGGGATTCCAGAACTCATAATCCCAGTCCCCTGTGAGAAAGGATGCAGTATAGGATCCAAGGCAGCTCCTGCTGCCATATCTTCCTCTGCATCTGCCTCCTCTGCTTCTGCACATTGGTAAATTAAACAAAACGACCCCTTGATACAACATTAGTCCTACTGAGACACAACATTGTATTGTACAGGTGTCTGTAAACATGCACATGTTTTTGAGTAAATGACTGAATGAGTAAAATGAATGATGGTACATTTTAAATGATTCATTCAAAAAAGAAAGTTCAGCACAAGCCACTGAAATACAGCTAGAAAGTGTATTGCTGCACAGCGCACATGTGTTGAACATAGTGAGGTTGCTCGTGTGAAGTGCTGGGATTGAGGGTAGCTCGGGAATTTCCCCCAGGCTTTTCCCTGGGTAAAAGGATGCTAGTGTGCTCTTTTACCCAAGTCTGGGGTTTTGTTTGTGTGAGCAGACACAGAGCTGGATGCCTAGCGTGCCCAGCTTGAGGGGAAATCCCTCAATGCACCACGCTCCTGGCATGGTGCATTTAGGGATATCCGGAGGCCTGGCTTCAATTTCAAAGCCTCCAGAGATCCGTGGAAGCCGTGTGCCATGCAGGAAATGAATGATTGTCTGGGGGGAAGGTAGCTTTGACCCTGTCTTCCTCCCGCCCCAGTAACAGTCATGTGAATGGCCTTAGTGTGTGAGTAACTATACATGTATACATACATGAAGTAAAAGTAATAGGTCCACTCTATAGTATGCTGGTCAGGCCACACATGGAATACTGTGTTCAGTTCTGGGCACCACATGGACACACCGTGATAAGGAATAGGTTCAGAGCAGGGCAACAAAGCTGGTGAGGGGCCTGGAAACCAAATGCTTCGAGGAATGGGTTGAAGGTACTAGGTATGATTAGCTGGAAGAAGGGAAGATTAAGTGGGGATATGATAGTTATCTTCAAATATCTGAAGGGCTGTCACACTGAAGTGGACTTCTTATCTGTTTTGAGGTCAGGATTAAAACCAGTGGTATGAAATTACAAGCCAAGGAAGCAGGTTTGGGCTATATAAAGGAAGAATCTCTGAAATTTAAGAACCCTTTGAACACTGGAAGAGTACATTGTGCAGTGGCGGGTATTCCTTCACTGGAGATTTTCAAACAGCGGCTTGACAGTAATCTGTGAGAGATGCTGCAGCCGTTACCCACTGCACTGAACAGGGGATGGACCAGAAAAGCTCTGAGGTGGCTCTTGGCTTCCAACTTTAAGACTCTAGTGCTAGATTTTAGTTTTGTCTAGTTTTAAAGAGAGTTCATGTGCCTTCCCAAACTAGGTGCCTGCTTAGTTATTCAATACAAGTTCATTCTTTGGGGGATCTTGTCAATGAAGTCAAACCGGGAGCCCAGAGAGCAGAGAGGGTTTTGAGGGTTTTTCTTTTTTTCTTTTTTAGGGCTTCATTAAAAGCAGACAGTTTCTCTACCCTTTTAGCAAAACCTGTTATCTGATGACGTGAATTAAAGTCTCTCAAATGACTAATAATCATATCAAGGCTGCCATGTCAGCTTGTAGATTTGAATAAGAGGGTCTGAAAACGTTTGCATGCCTCGATGTGCTGGTGCTAAGAAGCTAATGTGATAGCGCTGTCATAAAGCACTGGAAAGACATGACTTAATGTAATCTGTCATGTCATATGCTAATCTTCAGCCATTACTTGAGTGCTGTAAGTAAGTAGAAAGCATTTGGGAGAAATCCTTTTCAATTTCTCTGAGTACCACTTCTGCTGCTGGTCAGCTCAAATGGGTTTTGTGCATTTAATGCTGAGCTCAAGTCAAGTTGGTTTAGGTCACACTTAATTAACCAGCACGTTGATGGCAGGCATTGGTACAGCACTATGGAAAATGGGTATTCCTGATACTGCCTAGCATGTAAATATTTCATATGCTGGAGGAAAAAGGAGACTTTCTCAGTCCTTGATAGAGAGTATGTCCTTTCAGTGGGGAAAAAATAAAAAAAAGAAACCACAATGACTCTTTAACAAGGCAGTGGTGGGGCGGGGGGCTGTGCCTGTTTTTATCCTGCTTGTACATGTGAGCACAGTTTACACAAAGACAATTATAAATAGTTAAAGAGATTTCCTTTTTGTAACTGGGAACTTTTAAATCACTCGATGCAAGCTGCCACTTAGCCGACTATGGAGAGAAGCTGCTTTCAACTTGATGTACTTATTAATAAGAACAGAACAAGTGATCAAAGGGAGGGAGGGAGGAATTTTCACTACGCTTATTTGTTTCAGCAAATTGACACCAATATTCCTTAGTACACAGCAGGTAAAACGCGCTGGGAAGAGAGGTACAGGATGTGGGATGAGTAAGGGAACATATTAGTGGTAATGATCAAAATTTCAAGACAATTTCAGCAAAGTGTGGAAGGATTTTGAGTCAACATTTGAAGGTTATGTTAATAATAGCTGCAGCCTATTAAAATAAATGCTTGTGACGCTATGACTTAAGCGGAAATGTACTTGGAAGATAGCAATGGGTTTAGCTGGGGTAGCTTTTGATGAGAGTGCTCCAAATACAGGCATTTCGGACCATTCAGGCTAGGCCTGACTAACCAATACATGGGAAATGTCCCTAACAACACAGAGGAAAGGATGGAATAGCTGCTTCCTTCTTCATAGGCAAGGGTGAATCAAATTTCGTAACTTGTCCGCAACAAGTGTTACTAAAGTCATAGAATAAGAATATGTGTTAACTGTTTGTTCATAATTTGTATTCTTTCTTTTTTCTTTTTTGGTCTTAGCAACAGACCTTACATTATAGATGCTGCATGAAGTCACCACTATGGCATTTCTGGAATGTAAAATGTCCCTAGCATTCTTTAACATGGATTATCATGTGTTTCTCTCAGCCTAAATATAATTAACTCTACATGAAAGCAGGGATATCATTATAATTGAGTGAATGGGTTCAAAGAACCCGGGCCCCCAAGGTCCTGAGGCCCCCCCAGTCCACCCCTCCCTATTTTCTTCATTATCTCCCTCATGCAGAGGGTCTGCCAGGAAGAGAGGTGAACACAGTCCCCCTCTCCCCTAGCTACGCCCCTGCATGAAAGGGTATCTTTCTCACAATACTTTAGTTTTCTAATGTCTTCCTGGCATTTCCCACATTCTCCTGTTTGTTTGAAGTCTTGTAATGAGGAGTATCAGTGTTTCTGTTTGTATTGTTCTTCTCAGGACCATGGCTGAGGTCTAGTATAAGAACCCCAATCCCATAAGCCTCAGTGCAAGGACTAGGAGTGTCCATTTGTTGGTAACAAACAAAACAATGGAACAAATGAAGTCAAGCCCTAACATTTCAAGATTTAATGCCTAGTAAGAAGTCAGTTCAATGTTTTCACCAGTATTTGCTGAGGTTGTGAGGAAGGGAAATAGATAATGGTTATATGTCTAATGGTGAATGTTGTGAGTTTACTGTATGACGGTGTGTGTGTATGCACATGTGCACTCACATGTACAATGATAATCAGATTATCGATGCAGAGTGAAAATTCCTCCTCTGTTTTTCAGGAGAGTTCACACATATACCATTGTTTTAATATTATTAGGTGGGGGGTTAACTCCCCCACACACACAAAGAGTTTAAATGTGTCATGAACATTCTGTCCTATTGGCTTACACTGGGCAGTTTGGGGGGTTTGGGGCCCCCTTTGGGTTTTTTTAATTCAGCGTTTTTAAAAACCAATGTATCTGCAGGTCATCCCGAGTCTGCCAATACTTCTTACTCACCTGCAGGTGCTCCAGTTATGTCCATAAAGATAACATTTCCAGCAATTTCAGAAATAGATATAAGATGCTTAGCTAGGAGTGTGCACCAATGGTCCATGCCAAACCGGCTTGCCTCAAACCAGGGCTGGTTCAGGGGTTCAATCATGGACCGAACTGGAAGCAGTTCAGTCTGCAAATGAACTGAACCAGGCCCAGTTCAGGTGAACTGGTTTGGCACAGTAAAGTCTGGCCAGGTGGGGGCAGAGAGAGGGGGAAAAGGTGCTTACACAGGTGGCGCAGCTGCTGCTTGCCCTCCCGGCATGCCCCCAAAGTACGCTCCCCCCTCCTTTACCAAGCTGCCAGCTCAGCAGCTGCTCACTTATGACCTCCACAAATGTGTGGCCATTTGGGTGGCATCTGTGCATGCACAGACACAATTGCATGGCCATGCAAATAGCTTCCATGCATAAGTGGAGCATAAGTGGCATAAGGCCACACAAATGGCCTCCATTCAAGCACGGTGGCCACAACTGAGCTGCCGTTGAATCTGAACTGGATTCCCCTTTACAATAATGGCGGCCCAAACAGCCTGAAATGTTTCAATCAAATGGACCGGACTGACTGGTTGGTTCGACCAAACTGGTTTGGAGCAACACAGTTCATTTCAAATAGATTTGTATTAAAACCAAACCACTTTTTTTGGTTCGTGCACACCCCTATGCTTAGCATGGTTAAACACATGAATTTTTCACTGTGTATAGTATCAGTAATTTTTTTTGCCACCTCCAAATTTCTAATCCAACTGTACCTTCTTACAATAACACAGTCAACAGATAATGCAAGCAAGCTAAAATTCATCATGGTATTGGTCAAATAGCATCTGTGAACAAAGAAAAAGTACCCAATATAGAAAGAATAGGTAAAAAAATGGTTTTATGAGTTTTTACTGAATTTTTGAGAAAGAGAAGAAATAGATCCTAAATTTGTCATGGTTTATGGTCAATAGTCTATAGGAAATCAACTCCTGGTGACAATATTAAACTATGAATGTATTTGTGAGCACCACTGCAGATAACTACCTGAAAGAAAGAAATCAATAGTATAATAGATGAGAAAAAGAAAGATTATTTTTCCATGTAAATGGAACTCACTTAAACGAGTGCAAAGTACAAACTAAAGCCGTGCAGCAAGAGGCCTATTGCAAGGTTATCATTATGAATATATTTATATGTATTAAGAAGTTCAGCTTATTTGACAAAGGGAGAACAAACAAAGAAAAACACAGAGCTGCGAAACTATTTTTTCTAATCCAGAAAACCCATCTAAGAAAATGCTTCATACATTCATTGAACGATAGGGCTGGAGGAGCTTTTAAAGGTCACCTGATCAGCCTCCCATGCGACAGGCTAATATATTACTGATGCTTTCGAGCATGGAGGGTACTGCTTATGGGCCGGGGCGGGGGGGTGGGACCAAACTGCACTATGCCACTACAAGCAGAAAGGGAGAAGAATATTGAATATGAACTCCTGCATGTGGCCTGGTCACTGTGGCAAGTAGAGTGTGCATTAGATAGGCCTTGGCCTGATCCAGCAGTGCTCCTCTCATGTTACATTCACTGCCTCTGCCCCATTGAGAAACCTGGAGTCATGAACTTCTACCAGCCAGGTGAGTGCCTTGTGTATTCTCCAGCAAGCCAAATCTATGGTGTGGCAATATTTGGAGTACTGTGTTCAGTTCTGGTCACCACATCTTAAGAAGGACATTATAGAACTGGAAAAGGTGCAGAAGAGGGCAACCAAGATAATCAGGGGCCTGGATCACCTTCCTTATGAGGCAAGGCTACAGCATCTGGGGTTCTTTAGTTTGGAAAAGAGGTGACTATGGGGAGACATGATAGAGGTGTATAAAACCATGCATGGAGTAGAAAGAGTGGACAGAGAAATTTTTCATCCCCTCTCACAACACAAAAACCAGAGATCATCCCATAAAACTGAAGGTCGGAAAATTCAGGACCAACAAAAGGAAGTACTTTTTCGCATAGCGCATAATTAACCTATGGAATTCTCTGTTACAGGATGTGGTGATGGCCACTAGCTTGAATGGCTTTAAAAGAGGCTTAGAGAAAGTCATGGAGGACAGGCCTATCAATGGCTGCTAGTCTGGTGGCCATAGGCCACCTCCAGCCTCAGAGGCAAGGTGCCGCTAAATACCAGTTGCAGGGGAGCAACAGCAGGAAAGAGGGCAAGCCCTCGCCCCACCCTTACCCCCTGCCTGTGGGCTTCTCAGAAGCATCTGGTGGGCCACTGTGCGAAACAGGATGCTGAACTAGATAGGCCTTGGCCCTGATCCAGCAGGGCTGTTCTTATGTTCTTGTTATATATAAGCCATTGTAGTCCTATTCAGACATTCAAACAAAGCACCACTCTAACCATGTACAGTGGTACAAATAGGTCAGAAGTCCCACCCCAACCTGTCAGTCATTGCCATTCCCCACCACTCCCCACTGCTCATACTTAGAGCAATGTTTGTGTGGATAGAGAAGAGCTCATTATCACAGATGGGGCACCTCCCTATTCACACAAACACTGTTCAAAGCATGAGTGGTGGAGAGCGGCAGTGATTGATGGGTCAGGGGTCAGGCTTCGAACCCATTTGCATTGCTGTACAGCACTTTGTTCTAGTATCTGGATGAGGCTAGTCTCCCAACTGAAACTGGGAAATGGCAAAAACATGCTTTATCATCACAAAGCAGATAGAAATGTTAAAACCTTTTGAAAATTCAGAGAGCTAGGTGTGACAGAACTCAGACATTCCTGCCAATGTCTGGTATGGAAATGATTTACATGACAGAGCACATGATAAGCAGGTTTCACATGTACCAGTGCCATGTGAAACCACTAGCACATAGAAGCATTACTGGTGACCTTCAACTAGAAGGCAATCATTTTGATCGGCCATGAATCTATTTCATTCATGAGTTATCTATCATTTTTAACATAGGTTTTAATGTTATTTATAATAGTACTGTCAGGAAGTCCACATTTTTATAAAGGGGAAGTCCTCATCATGGTCCTTGTATTAATCAGATGAAAAATTGGATGAAAGCACTGAAATTGAATTTCCAAATATACAATGCTACTAAATTTGAAGTAAAAAATGAATTATGAGGGGCAGAGTAATCAGATATGGAAGGCCTTTGATTTTTGAAATCCTGAGCTGAAGGATGTTAAATACAGTGCAGATGAAGTAATAATCTATGATGGAAACAAAAGTTTTCAAAATGAAAAAAATGCTACAGCCTACTGATCTAGCAAAAATTATATGTTTTACCTGAATGATCTACAGAAAAGAATTAATTTGCTTCTGGAGAAAGTTACTGGTCTGCTTTTTCTTTGTTAGATTGACATGTTTTTTAATGTGACTATGTTAACGATGCCACCCAATTTTATAATGATCCAGTTTAAAATAGGAATGTGGTGCTCTTGTAAAGCATGCCAGTATTCTACTCAGGTCATATCCCATACCCCACCCCTCCTACCACCTTATTTCTTCTTTCACTTGAACTGTAATCCATATCAGGGAAGGTCAATTCTCACTCATTTACCTGGCTATTGCTGCAGCTGTAGTGATGAAAGGAAAGGAAGTCTTCCTTACCTTAAATTCTGCTATAACTATGGCAGTGACATAGGTGCCAGGAATCTGGGAGATGTAGTTATCCTAGCACCAAGGGAAAACTACATTTCCCAGAAACCTTGATATCTGTGAAGCTACTATAATAGCGTTTCATTTGCCAAAGAGTGAAGCAAAAGGGGAAAGCAGAGAGAGAGAGAGAGAGAGAGGAGGAAGAAAGAGGGGGAAAGAGGGGTGGGGGAGTGGAAGAGAAACATAGACCTCCATCTTCCTTCCCATTAAAGGAGCAGCACTCACTGATGCCAACATAGCAGACAAGTAAGGGCTTGGGAGTTCATGGAGGCTTCAGACTCCCATAAACTCACATGGACTCAGACCCCATAGTGATCTCAATGTCACAGAAAGTGCTTCTTTCAAATTAAATTAAATTAATCCAAATTAATTAATTAATCCAATTAAAATCAATTCAAATTTTGTTCATCCAAATTAAAGATGGAATTATCCAAGCTATTGAAAGAAAAACTAGTTTGCCAAATCAAACTGGTCTTGGTGTGTGTGTCTAAGATCACTAAATAGTATGGTTATTCTGCAGATCAAATGCTTGTGTTTGTTTATTGGGGAGGATTGTGTGTGCATTTCTGAGTGTCTGCACATTTGTATATAAGTGCACTGTGATTTTGTGAATTTAACAAGATTATAGGAAAAGAAAACTACTGTTGTAGGACATGCTGCTAAACCTGTAAGCAATTAAACAAGAGCAACAGCAAAAAAAAGGTCAGTGAACTATCTCAGTCACTCAGTATAGCCCAGCAATGGTTTAAGGAACCATCAGTACCTCTAAAAACTGTGATTTTATGTAACCCTGCCATATGATTAGATTGCCTTCTAGGCGGATGATACATTTAAGTTTTTATGTTAAAGAAATCCTTAGTGCTAATGTATGAAAAAACAGACTCTTTAAATAGCTTGAATATAGGCTTTGCATTGATGAGAGGGAAAGGGAGCAAAACAAGCTGCTTGAAACTATGATCTAGGTCCAAAAGTTAAAGAGAAAGCAGGAAATCAGAAGGCCATCTCTTGGCCATTAATTGGAAACTAAGAACACCCTGTAGTATGCACTGGAATAGGGCCATGGCTGGATCTTATCAAAGCCAGAATGCAGAGATCCCAGTGAACACTTCCTCTGCGTATAAATGACTCGCATATATGGTTCCTCACCCACTACTTTCTCTTTAAAAGAGTACAATAGAGTTACATACAAACATAGGAAGCTGTCATATACTGAGTCAGACCATTGGTCTATCTAGCTCAGTATCGTCTTCACAGACTGGCAGTGGCTTCTCCAAGGTTGCAGGCAGGAATCTCTCTCAGAGCTATCTTGGAGAAGCCAGAGAGGGAACTTGAAACCTTCTGCTCTTCTCAGAGTGGCTCCATCCCCTGAGGGGAATATCTTACAGTGCTCACATGTGGTCTCCCATTCATGCAACCAGGGCAGACCCTGCTTAGCTATGGGGACAAGTCATGCTTGCTACCACAAGACCAGCTTTCCTCTCTCGCTTTGATTTCCATTTGAAATACAGCCAATACACCATTCTACAAAGTTTCTGGTTACCTACAATGGAGAGCTTTCAGCAGGATCAAGCATGGGTGAGAATTAGCTTGATCCAGTCACTGGCCAGCAAATTTACCAGGGATCTATGATTAGTGTTTGTTGCTTGGTGCTTTTAGTTTAAATGAATCAACTTGGCCTCCACAAGGAAGTATCAGTGGAATCCACAGCAATTACTATCAAGGCTTTTGAAGCTGTGGGGATAATTCATTAATATCCTTAATGCAACAAGGCAACTTTCCAAATGATACATTTTTTCCTACTTTAAATGTAGACAAGCAGTTTAATATTGACATCAGCCTGCAGAGTTTTACCTTGCTTTCAGAAGATAAATCAGGTTTATTTTAACTAGAATCAAGAGTAGTATAAATAGCATCAAAAATCATGAACTGATTTGATTAAATGGACTTGAGACAGTCTGTCTGTTGTGGCAAGGCTCAAAAGTGCTTAAAATCAAATCCAGAGAATGACATGTGAGAAGAAAATAATTAAAGGAAGGTGGGAATAACAGCAGGAAAATAAGAGGTTGATGTAGGTATCCTCCCCACCACCACACAAACGGGCCAGATTATAAAGTTGCAGAAATACTTTGCACAATTAGATTTCAGAACTAGTTAAGCATAAGGAAATAGTGGACACATTGCCCAAACTCAAGGAAATTAAAAAGAACTTCAGAGATCTGCAGAGTTTATTCTAGGGATGTGCATGAAATGCTGTTTGCGATTTAATTCAAGTTTGAATCAAATCAGCCTTATTTGATTCAAACCCGAATCTGTTGCCCTTAAATCAGGGTAGGTTCTATTTGAATTGACTTGAATTTGAATAGATTCAAATTTAATTTTAATGGGCTAGGGGGCAGCAAGGCAGGTTGGGTGGCAGAGCACTATGGGTGCTGCCTACTACCCAAACTGCAAAGCAATTGGGCAAATGGTTGATTTTTAAGGAATTTTTTAGTTTTAAGTGATTATGTATTTTTCTGCCATGGGGAATAATGGGGATTAAAAGCAGCCTAGGTGCTTGGGAGTTGGTTTGGGCAGGAGGGGGGGGGAGCACCATGGGTGTCAACTACCACCAACCTGCAAGGCAGTGGGGCACCCTGGTGATTTTTTTTTAGGAAATGGTGCTAATTAACTTTTTCTCATAATGAATCCCTATGAAAAAGCAATGTGACATCTGGGAATCTAACATGTTTAGGCTTTCGGATGTTATATTACTTCTACATAGGGTGCCATCATTATGAAAAAATTAGTTAACACCAGAGAATCTAAATTACATAAAAAATTTCCCCCAAATCATCCGAGTACCCCACTGCCTTGCGGTTTGGGTTGTAGTTGGCACCCACACCACCCTACTCATATACCTGCTTTGGGGTACCTAAGCACTACCCACAGGGAATAATGGGGCTGCTTAAAATCCCCATTATTCCCTATGGCAGAAAAATATAAAATAACTTAAAACTAAACAATTCCTAAACCAGAGTGGCAGAGAAGCTCAGAAGGATATGATGAAATGGCAATGACTAACGGAAACTTGACTCTTGAATCAATTTGAATCGAATCAGTGGAGATTTGATTTGAAGTACCAGGGCAGATTTGAAGTACCAGAGGTCGAATCACTCGAATCAACTAGATTTGAATCAAATCAATTTGAGCTTTAAAAGATTTGCACATCCCTAGTTTATGCCATTGTGTTTTACTAGAACCATAGTGGCTACTGTGGTTTTCCCCACATTGCCCAAAAATAATGCAATGTCTGAGGCACTGTGGGAGAAATATGGTAGTCACCAGGAAACATTCTGACACTTCAGTTATAAACATATTTTCAGTTTTAAAAAGAACGACACCTTCTAGTTTGCTGTGCTACATAGTAAGCTGCACCACAGCCCTGCACACACCAGGAATGGAGCCTGAATGGACTGAATGCTTTGTATGTCATTTGGTTCATGAACAAAACCCAAATAGACTCAGTCTAATTTTCCATTAATTTTCAAATGAGTGTACACCATTGCCATACTTCCATGACCCTTTCCATTGACTGCTTCATGTTGCAAAATGAGTTGGCTGCACCCAGGCTCCATGGTGCAATGTAAAACCCCTTTAAGGAAATTCTCAAGCTCTCAGCTTTACTGTCACCTTTAAGGAAATTCTCAGCTACTGAGGCATAAGTGGAGAGACCCCATCATTATTGTCTCAAACAAGAACTACAGGTTGAGTATTCCTAATCTGGACATCTGAAATCCAGAATGCTCCAAAATCCAGAAACCACCACGGCATGCGCCCACAGCACCAACTCATTGCAGCTGAGCACCTCGTAACAAAACAAAAAACAAAATGCCTCAGCTCACTTGCTTGCTTTGGTGCTAGAGACTTTAAATAAAACCTAAACAAAAAAATACAGTGTACAGTAACCTTTCGTATTTAGACTTGCATCCCATGCCCAAGATATCTCATTACAGTATGCAAATATTCCAAAATCTGGAAAAGTCCAAAATCCGGAAAACTTCTGGTCCCAAGCAGTTTAGATAAGGGATACTCAACCTGTACAGACATTTCTGGGGGATTTACACGGTAGTGAACAACTGGAAATGCCAGATATGTGTAGAAAATTTGTATACTCTTGCTAAAAGCAGGAAATACAACTTTCACTGATCTCAGTAGCCCTCTTCAGATATTACGAGTGCTTACAACTGCAAAAAGCAGGGAGAGAGTTCCACCTCATGCTGTCACTCACCCCCTCCAGCCAACCTGTTCACACTTACGGCCCCATATGTCTGAAGAGGGAGGCACCATAAGGATGATGGCCTTGGACAATACAGGTTGCAGCTCACGGAAGCGCCAGCCATCGTGCCCTTCGGACAAATGGTCCGAAGGGCATGAGAGGAGAGCTGGTCTTGTGGTAGCAAGCATGACTTGTCCCCATAGCTAAGCAGGGTCCACCCTGGTTGCATATGAATGGGAGACTAGAAGTGTGAGCTCTGTAAGATATTCCCCTTAGGGGATGGAGCTGCTCTGGGAAGAGCAGAAGGTTTCGAGTTCCCTCCCTGGCTTCTCCAAGATAGGGCTGAGAGAGATTCCTGCCTGCAACCTTGGAGAAGCTGCTGTCAGTCTGTGTAGACAATATTGAGCTAGATAGACCAATGGTCTGACTCCGTATATGGCAGATTCCATATAAATAGAGCTGTAAGCATGCATGGGCACCTAGAAGGGGTGAATGACTGCATAGGGCAGGGCTTCCTTCCCCTTTTGCAGTTGTATATGTGTGAACATGGCTGGCATTCATAACATGTGAGTACTGTCAGACAGACCACTGCTTAGGGGTGTGCACAAACCATTAGACCTAGAACAGGCTGGTTTGGCATTTCAATTGCGAACTAACTAGGGCCAGTTTGGTCTGTGAACCAGACCAAGCCTGGTTCAGTGTGAACTGGTCACAAGGGAGTGAGGGAGCAGTGAGAAATATTGCTAAAGTCTCTTACCCGGCTCCCTGATCACTGCCCTCCGCTGCCCCCATCCCCAGTCGAATCACCGGATGGATTGCTCTTAAAACACAGGCTACCCACATGGCAGCGGTGCAGTTCTGGTCTCCACGGAAGCCAGAATTGTGCCACTGCCATGCTGGCGCGGCCTGTATTTTAAGAGCAATCCGGCCAGCGATTCAGCTGGGGATGGGGGCCCGGTAAGAGACTTTAGCAATCTTTTTCACATCTCACCCACCTCTGTACTTGTAAAGGGGAATCCTCACTGGATTCCCCATTCCAAGTATTGCAAGCTTAGCCACTGAACTGGCTCAACTGAATGGATCAGACTGGCCCATCAGTTTGAATGAGTCAGTTTGGCAGAACATGGTTTGGTTTGAATTTATTCTAATTTGAACTGAACTGAATTATTTGGCTTTGTGCACACCCCTACTGCTGGTCTATCCAGCCCAGTTATATCTACTCTGACTGCTAGTGGCTCTCCAAGGCCCAAGGCAGCATTACTCCCAAGGGATACTTTAAAAGACATGAGATACTTTTAAAGCTGGATATGTTGGTGATTGGACTTTGGGCTACTGACATGTTAAACATGTGTTCTGTCACTGTGTTATGGGACAAGTCAGGCTAATTCTCAATAAATACTGAACTATGCTGTTCAGGCCTGTACTCACATGTTATGAATGCCAGCAGTTAAGCAGCTCATCTGCTTATCTGGGTTAGCAAACAGCCTTACTCAGCAAAAAAGATGGTTCCCAAATTTAAATTTCCAAGAAAGAAAAATTTAAACAAAAGACAAGTGAAATTGCTAGCTATACTGTAAGTACTCATTGTGGCTTCCATGCAGGCCTGAAAGTTAAAGATCTGTCCATGGACTAGCAGGGGAAATGCAAGACAAACACTCCCTTGTGCTAACCATAATGTAATTGGGAACTGGAAAAGTGAAAGTGTGTGTGGAAAATAGACACATAGAACAAAAAGAACGGGCTTGTGTGCGTTCTCGTCTTTTATCATATGAGCATTTTCTTTGAAAGTCTAGCAGAATCAGTTTTAAAATACTGCATATTTAGTTTAGTTGCACTGCTTCTATTTTCATTATTTTCCTCTCTCTCTCTCTCTCTCCCTCTCTCTCGTTTTCACTTGTACCACAGAGAAAGCAAAGGTAATAACGAAGGAAAGGCCTGCTTTTAAAAATGTATTTATTGTCAATTGTAATTCAGCTATTAAATGGATTCTTATCATATTGGGAATTTTCTCAATTTTACTTTTCAGATATATATATGGAGCATATAAGTGTGAGCTTACAAAAATATTTTATTTCTCAGAATGGTGTGGGCTGTCATAAGGGATCTCCTCCTATTTCTATTCCAGACCTCCCTGGTGTGTTTTCAGTGTTAGGATATTGTACCTCAATATAGTTATTTACTTTCAGACTTTTCTAGAGCAAGCCATGTATGGGGTTGGTTTTAAAAGAAGCTGATTACTTCTACTCCTGTATTAAATATACATTTTTGTTAGTTTCCAGCTCTAAGAAAAATGAACGGAACAAACCAAAGTTAAACACTTTAAAGTCTCATTGATTTCATTGGAAGGAATTCTGATTTTGATTGTTCTTCTTGAAATCAATGAATTTTGGCTGGATCACACCCATTTACCCTTTAATAATCTTTCACAAACCCCAAATTTCTGTTCTGATTCTCCAGCTGACATGCCACTTTCCCAGACAGTGTAGTATGCATGGCTATTTCTAAACAGGAATGAGAGCTAGTTTCCCCACGATAGTTATGTGGCCCTGAGTCAGCAAAGGTTGCTGCACAGCACAAATATAATGTAGGATGTGAAGCTGTGCTGAAATGTGTAAGTGGGAAGTCTATTTTTCCTTATCCCAATTCTTAATCCCTATTGCTTCCCTGCATTCCAGACCTCACCCCAAATCAAAAAGTGGTGAAATTGACAGAGATTATGAGCAGCTTCTGGTCTAGTCAATTTCACTACTCAGGCAAATGCTCTAAAAAGGTGAAGGGAAAAAACATACTTTTCTTTAGTTGCAAGCAAGGCATTGCTTGAAGTGAAAGAAGGCAGCACTGAACCATTTTTTGTCTTCTTTTAAAAGGTATATGTGCAGAAAGGGGTGGAATGAAAGAAGCTGAATAAATGTGGGAAAGCAAAGTAATTTATTGAAGGAATAAATAAAGATCTGCTTGCAAATATTTACATGGAATTTCATGCTGTAGCATACACTTTCAAAAAATGTCTAGTGAGTATACAGTAATTCAGCCTCATCATGTTGCACCATATAATAAACTTCTTTGTAAGGTCAAGCACAGCTAGAGCTGTGGTAGGGTTTTAATCAAAATATTTGGGTTTTTTTGTTTGTTTCAAACAGTGATAGAAGCACTGCTGCAGGTGACTGATAAATCCATATGAAGGGGAAGTTTGCTAATGGTAACTTTCTCTGCCTTCTGCTGCTGCTGCTGTACGCTGCAGCCATCTTCACATTGCCGCTGTATGTAGACAAACTTGATGTTGCCCACAGCAGGTGCCATCACGGTTACATGCAGCATCCTCTGACTGTTTTGTGTTCATATGTGCATATAGGTACAGCACAATCCCCAAGGTGGTGGCAACACACAGTAATAGCAGGAGGGCAGTGTGGTGCAGTAGTGATAGCCAAGGGAAAGCAGAAGGGAGCAATGGAGGATGGAATGGAAGACAATGTTCATGGAGGATGACCACTAACATTTAGGGAGGTGCACAAGTTGAAGCAGTCCAAATCAGGCAGTTTAGGGTCTCATCAAAAGCCACATGCAGCACCCACAAATCAGCCATGAGATCTTAAGAGAGGTCCCCCCCTCCCCCAAGTTGCCATTTGGCTTTCCAGCTGCAAGATCAGGCTTCTTGCATGATATAGAGCCCTTTCTCACGATCTGGAGAAGGGCTTGGAAGGCAGGGAGGAAGGTTCCGTAACCTTACTTTCCTTGCTGACTATCCCTTGAGGGAGCTGGGTGCATGGATTATCCTCTGCTGCCCCAGGCAGTGTGGAGGCTTGGAGGCCAGGATGCATTGTCCCAGCCCCCGGAATTCCTAAAATGTACCACACAAGTGTGCAGTGCATTATCAGGATCCCCACAGCAATGGGCGGGCTCACATCCATGTGGCAGCACCAGCTGCAAGCAGGCAGCGCTGCATACGTTTAAAACAATGGGGCTAAGGGAGTGCTCACTGCTCACTTCCTTAACCTCATTTAAGAGGCTGGGCTTGCTACTGAAGCACTGCTGGCATCAGACACGATCCTGGCGGTCCTTATGATCAGCCAAGACCAGATGTGGCTTCCTTAGCCTGGTTTGGGCTGATCGTAAGAGAACAGCCTCAACCTCTGGCTTGCTTGAGATAATTGTAAGATCAGTTCCCCTGAGAGAAACCTTGCCGCATGGAAGTGCCCTGAGAAGTCTGCATCACAATTGCAATACAACCAAACAAAGTCTGAGATGTTTTTATCACAGTTTTGGTACAATCAAATCAAATGTGCCATCAAAGCTATTTGTTTCACAGAAACCACTAAGAATCAGAAGGTCAATAAAAAGCTGGTTTGAATTGTTTATTAAAATTACTCAAGGATACCAGGTATTGGCTAGTATTTTGATTACTGTAATAAGGAGATATTAAGGATTTGCATAGCTCTAGAAGTCTTGAGTAGTAAAATAAATAGCAATGCTTGAAATGTAAAAATTTGACTGTTTGGATTACAAACTTTCCTAGTTTGGATGCCTCCCTAGACTGTTTATGAGCTGTGTCCAAACCTCCCCACAGTTCAAGCTCAGCTTATAATCAGTTTAGCCCCCTTTTCTGCTGAGACTGAATAGTAGCAGCTGTGGTTATGAGAAGTTCATTAGGAGCAGCTGAGGGTTTCAGGATACTGCAGTTTCCCAGGGCATTTGGGTCCTTCTAAGGCTCCTCTGTCATTAATATAGTCTCAGAAGCCCAAGGGAACTACAGTCTCCAGGATGCTGTTCCTGCAACCCTTTGAGATCAAAGTCAAGGCTGCAGGATCAAGCTCTTCTTACCACACTATCAAGAAGGTTTTGGGGAGCAAGGAAAGGAAGAATTGAAGGAGGGCTTGTGAGAAGGTTGAGACAGCTATAAGGCACATTATGTTCCACACAGGGGGCATCTTGAGAGGGATGAGAGGAGGCTAGATCTTGAATTCATAGGACATTATTTATTAGACCTGGAGTCTGGAAGAGACCCGAGTCTACTTAAAATGAACTAATTCAGTCCTGTACTGAATTAAGCTTAAATGTGCTCATTTCAGGCCCATCACAAACTGATCACAAGGAAGTTTGCCGATCTCTAGTAACAAAGACAATACCTCCTTCATCCAAACAGTCAAATAGTTCACATCTAACTAAAGAACACAATATTATTTCTGATCTTTTGAAGTACTGTAATAATTGGCTGGCCAGCTCAATATGGGAGATGCAGTGCTTAGTACTGTTAAAAATCCCTTTACTAGTTGCTTGTCTACATTTAAATTTGTTGCAATGCTTCTTCAGTCTGGACTCAAACCATGATGTACACCAAATCATCATGACCTAGGTCTTTTGAGACCTATGTTTTGTGGAAATAGTAGCTGATTGTTTGCTGACGTGGAACAAAAGCGGTCTACATCATAATGGGTGGCTATGTAAGCCATTGCCAATGAAAACTACCTTAACTGGAGCAGTCAAAAATGCCTTTCTAATCAGGATGAAATTGAAAATATGTGGGCTGTTGGTTTTGGAAGGGAAGTAGCTGAGGTTGACGAGTGGAGTGTTGACTCACTTAAACGCCTACTCCAATAGCAGTTCGGACTGTGTCTAACCCCTTGATTATCTCTGTTTTCACTTCCTTCCCAGCTTCCATTTCTTTTAGTTCCACTGGCTTTGGATGCATTCCCAGCTCTGCTAATCTCCTCTAATCTTTGCCATAAAAACCTTCCAGTATCCACAACTCTTTCAATTTCTTTACATAGCAAAGAACTACACAAAAGACAAATGGGAGGATGTATAACTCTCCCCATTTTAATAATGAATAGAAACAGAGGTAGACATGAATGATTAAATTGGAAGGCACCAGTCAAATGGATGCACATGGGGCTTTCTAGTCAGAATGATACAGTTTAGGACCCATTCTCCTGCTAACTTCTGGATGAGGTCTGCATTATTTCCTACCACAAAGTCTGTCCCATAGACCATGCTTGATGGTGTTGCTGGAGTAGCAGATTCATCAACTGCAGTCTGCTGGCTATGGAAAGTATATTTGAAAGAGTAAGGTCACATGTTCATGCTAAAGTGTGTTTTAGAATTTAAAAATACCCTAAATATTGATCCAGCAATCATAACAACTGGAAGATGGTAATAGTAAAGTGTCAGGATAAGATACAGCATCAAAGCAGAGAGATTGGAAGAAGATACAATTTAATCAAGTGGATTCAAGTCCAGTGGAGGCTGTGCAATTCAGTACTGCACGTTGGTGCAGACAACAGTGCTGCAGTATTATCATAGTGTTACTCAACTGCTTTCTTCAAGCTCATTATGTTCCTCCTACTGCAACACATATCTCTCTCTCCAGCGCATGTGCGCGCATGCACACACACACACACACCCCTCTCTGAGGGCCTCCCAGTTCCATCCCTTCCTATTTTCTTCCCTCACTCTGAGGGGCCACCGGGGAGAGGGGCAAACAAGGGCCCCCTCTCCCCTAGCTACACCCCTGGTTGGGTCTTCTTAGCCTGCATCCGCCATGCCCACCATCTTATGATGTCCTCACAAATGGGTGGTTTCTGAGGGAAGGGCTGTGGGTCATTTCCCACCTGCTCCTTCCCTTTTCTTTGTGCACAAAACTTGAGGGTTTGCCTTAAAGGTTGGATGTTTGCTTCCCACAACCAAAACAAAAATCCCAAGAAAAATGCATATATGTGGGAATAAAGCCATTTTAGAAACCTTTGGATTTATCTTGTGTGTGTGTGTTTTCTAAAGATGTGTCTTGTGCAATTCTTTCTCTATCTGGTCATAACACCCTGCAGACATTATTCATATAGGCAGCCCAATATCACATAAGCCATATACAGTCATTATTCAAATAGGTACAGTGTGCTGACATGCAGGGGGAAGGGGAGCACACTGGCTAGCAGTGTTCCCTCTAACAGGGATTCCCAAATGTTGTTGACTACAACTCCCATAATCTCCAAGCAGAAGCCATTGCAGCTGGGGATTCTGGGAATTGTAGTAAACAACATCTGGGAATCCCTGTTAGAGGGAATACGGAGGGCTAGACATGCTGCCTAGTGCTGACATGCTCAGTGGCCATGCAGCCCACTTTCCCTGCATTCATTCCCTGCAGAAGGAAACACTGTACCCAGGGAGGTTCTCCCCACCCTGGTGATTCAGAAGACTGGGCAGACAAATTACAAGCTGACAGTCTCCCCAGGTTCAGCGTTTGCCTCTGCAGACAAATACTAAATGCAGGGAGAGCAGGAGGTGTGGCTACAAAGTGCATTGGCACTGGCTAGCCAGTGCACCTCCACTTCCCCGACATTTGGGTATAATGTACCTATTTGAATAACATCTGCGTATAGCTTATGTCTTCCTCGAATCTGATGTGGGTGTTCCTGCACTTGCAACAGAAGCTGCTTGGAATTGCTTGGATTTCTATGTATCACATCTGTCTCTCACTAGGGATGTGCACGGAACCGGCTGGCCTATATACTGAGCCAGACTGAGGCAGTTAGATCTGGCAGTCCTCAATGCCCCCACCCCCAGTTTGTTTTGGTCCAGGGGTGGGGTTCGTGAATCTTTGTTAATTTTTAAAAATCACTTACGCCCTCCAGCGGTCTGTGGCATTTGCCCTTCCCTCACCAGCCTCCTTGCCCCCCTAACCAGCCTTTCAGCTGACTCTTTGGCCCATTTGGGCCTTCTCCCCCAGTGTGGTGGCCATTTTTGAGGCTGCCATACCTGCGCAATTGGCCTCTGCATATCATGGGTAAACAAACAAAACAAAACCGTGAACCCCCAGTTGGGTTTGGACCATGGTCAGACCGAACAAGGGGTGGTTCAGTTCAACCTTGAATGGTTAAAACTAAATAAACTGTTTGCACACCCATATCTCCCACCCTTTCCCCAAGGAGCTCAGGAGAATATACACAGGATCTCCCCCATTTTAGCCTCATAACAGCTCTATAAAAGGTAGGTTACGCTGAGAGAGAACAGGCCACTACACCATGCAAGCTGCTTTGCCAGCAAATGTGCATCCCCTTAACCAGAGAAGCTGAGGAACCATCCCAAGATTTTCATTTATCAGCATCCTTCAAACAGCCATGTCAGGAACCACTGGTTTCAGCTGCAATCACTTATTTCAAAATTTGCCAGTGAAATGACATTGCCACTGCAGCACATATGTATGTATGAATTATGAAAAACAAGTGAGAGGGTGAATACTTAAACATAAAATAAGCTTAGAACTGCTTTTTCATGGGGGATGCATGGGCAGTGAGTAAGAAACTTGTTCAACTGTGAGGGCAACAGTGGGAATATATCATAAGGCAGACAAGTATCTATATTTGTATGCTTATTATCATCAGATATTTATGTAGCATTTTAATTTGCATATTTAAAGATATGTAATTAACACTACTCACATACCAGTCTCATGAATCTTGCAGATGCCATACTGGAAGAGGTGGACAAGTTGCAAGTATTCTTACATTTTCCCACTCAAATATAAGCCAAAATCCGAGTAAGCCCTTGAAAACTCATTGAATCATTCATCTCAAGGTTGCACTGTCGGCAGAAACTGCAGGAGGGGAACTCAAATAATCAAGTCAGGACTGAAATCTGAAATCAGAACCAAGGAGTCAAACCAGCAGCCCAGCCCTTTATAGTTCTTCCTGTTCAGATGGATTTATTTGCCAGTTTGGGTGGATGAGGTCAGTAGAGTATGAGAGTTTAGCCTAGGTTGCAGTTCTAGCAGTTCACCACAGGGGGCAGCCACTCATTGCATCAAAGGTTCTCAGTTCCAGCCCACAATGGTTTCTGACAATTCATTACCAATTCCATCAAAAGGATGGGAAACAATTATTTTGGCTTTCTTTGTAAAAGTTGCCTCCTTGTTTCACATCCTTGACTAGCTAATGCCACATTTTTTCAGACAAATTCTTGCAAATTTCAAAGATCAGAACATAAATCAGAGACATTTTTGAAGAGGCAAGCTTTATTCTCAGATTACAGGAAGAGTTTCCAGGTAATCTGGCTATTCCCTCCACTAATCAGTACACCAAACTCTGATGATACAAACCACACAGCAAAGCACTATATCAGCTTGAACTCTGTTCCTTGCGTTATAGAGCTTGGAGGGGAGATTTCTTTATCTACACCACCTGCAGTGGAAATGCACAGGTAAGGGAGCACTGCTAGTTAATATTGTCTGGAGACATGGAATTAAAGTTCCAAAGAAAGTAGTTTATTTAGAAAATCCATCAGGGAGATAGATTAAGTTTTACATGCCTTGCTGCTGGCTACATACAGGAAGAGGGGGAAGAGAGAAGGAAGTCTCTCTCTCTAGGGTATTTTTCACACAGCAGGCTTGGATATAAATTAGGCTGCACTCTAACATGCGACGAAAAATCAGAATTGTGTATAAAGTGCTCCCTGACAGCTCACTGGGGTAAATCTGGTCAATATGTGAATGCACACACTCCAT
The DNA here is from genome assembly GCF_027244095.1 of Hemicordylus capensis. Classification (NCBI taxonomy): domain Eukaryota; kingdom Metazoa; phylum Chordata; class Lepidosauria; order Squamata; family Cordylidae; genus Hemicordylus; species Hemicordylus capensis. Next base: position 121,659,186 of record NC_069660.1, read on the forward strand.
TCTGGAAGAGATGTGAGCTAAAAGCCCTGTATGAAAAATGCCCAGGTGAGAGAATGAAACCTGAGTCTATCAGTCAAACAAAAGGAAAGTCGAGTGGAGAAAGCATAGTCAGAGAGGGAATTCCCTTGCTCACCATCTCTACCCTTATTGCCTCTAATGGTCAATAGGGTTGTTGGTTCTAATAGCCAATGCCATTGGGAGCTGGATCTCCAACATATTGTAGGGTCAATTTACACCTACACGTACACCACTTGATTTCTCAATATGAAAGACAGGTCTATCACCAGTTAGTGGTCATGGTAGCTAATTGGAACCTCCAGTTTCAGAGGCAGTTTACCTCTGAACAGTAGTTGCTGGGCACAAACAATGGGGGAGAGCTGTTGTGTCTTACCTGTAAGGGACCAAAGTGAGAGGGGGTCCTCAAATCAGAGCCTCCAGCAGCCTTGTCCAGGCATTACATTCCCTCCACTGTCAGGGCAACTACCAGGCAGAGGGAGTCCTTGGCCTTATCTTTGCTGTGATGCAGCATCACCTGTAAGATGACCAAATAAAATACTGCTGTTTGTCAGTTCTGTTGGACCAGGTGATCTGGAACCAATAGGGGCCTGCCTATATATTGATTCAAGCTTGGTTTCTGAGTCTAAGTGATTTATGTGGATGAATATCAACTGCCTTCGCTCACCTCCTTTCTTTCTGGTGGGCCACCTTTGGAAGCCAGAATGTCTCCGTGACCTTGACTCCGTACCTGCCTCTGCCTCCCTCCCAGGATCCTGGCTACTGGCTCCTGCATTCTGCTGCTGGTCTCTGAACTCTGCAGAGGCCTAATAGTACTCCACTTTTGGGCTTCCTGGAAGCATTTAACTAGGCAACAGGATTTCAGCAGAGCTCTTCTTATGTTCCCAGTACCAGGCTCAGCCTTCATTGACTTGCAGCAAAGAGCCAAGCTAATGTTTTCCAAGTGGTTGAGTACCCCCATGGCAAGTTTCCCATAACCTCTCCATGCAGAAAACTGAACTCTCTGAATGTGTTGGGGCCATCACTAAATGAGTTTGTCTGCCCATAATCTATGTCAGTGGCAAACCACTGGAAGGAGGTAAGGAAGCTCTCATTGTGACAACAGTACTGATTCTCACAGCCAGTTCTGCTTAACAATATGGTTTCCTAATCCACTGGCAAAAAACTATGGCTGCATTAGCACATAACAGAAAACTGGAGGTGAAGGGACCTCTGGTTTCAAAAACTGTGCATCTGAATGCAGGCAACCACAGTTTCAACAGAAAATGGACCCGCGGTTTCCCTCCCTGGACAGTGATTTGTACCTTCAGTTTGTAATGAGGTCTGCTGCCTGGACCTCTGGTTCCATGGTGCCAGTGTTATGTCTGAATGCCAGCACTGCAGTCTGGTTGCTTTGCAACTGGAGTTGAGGGAGGAAGCTCCTCCCTCGCTCTGGCTGCTATTGGCTGCTGAGGCTGTCCTTCAGTAAAGAAGGAAGCCCAGGCAGCCAGTTCCTCCTCCTCCTCTCTGTAGTCAGCAAGACTGCAGAGAGGGAGCTCTCCTGAATGTCCACATTCAGACAAGAGAGTGGGGAGGAGGGCACGGATCTGTGGTTCCATGTTATGTGTGAATGCAGCCAGTGGCTAACAAGATGCACAACTTACTGCCTCCATAACAGCCCACTTTTTGGGGGGTTGCTGCAGACCTCAAAAGTATATCTGATGCTGTTTGAAGCAGCAGTTCTGGAAGCAGCATTTCTCCTTTTGCAACCATGAGGACACAGGTTCCACAACCCCTATTTCGAACAGGTTTGCACCTGCCTTTTGAAGCCTACAGCAACCCCAGGGAGGACCATTATGGAGGATGCCCGCCACTGTCCAGATCATCTCACAATGTATGAGCATGTGTTTGATGTTCCAGGGCTGTACAACTTCAGCCCACCGGCTGTTCTTGAACTACAACTCCTGTCACAGTGGCCAGTAGTCAGGGACTATGGGAGTTGTAGTCCAACATCTGCAAGAGGGCCAAAGTTGTGCAGCCCTGTTTTAGGCTGAAGTAAGATAATGTGGGCATTCTGCACTAGCTCATTCACACGTGCACATCACTTGATGCTGCAGTCATCGGGGGATGAATATGTATATCTGATTCATGCAGGCAGCCTGATGATGATTTGCAGGCAGCTCAACAGCAATGCTTGGATAGGTCTCACTGTTTTACTTCTACTAATCTTCATTTTCTAAGCAGTTCTTATTTGCTGTTCCACACTATGTATGTTAAGCAAATCCTGACTAACCTTAAACCTTTTGATAAGATAGGGTGCTGTGGCATCAGCAGCATTCATTGTACATCCCATATCTCCAGGTTCCTGTCAGCTAGATGTCACCTGCAATGCAAACACCAGAAAAACAAGAAATAATAATTTCATACATCATCTATGTGTGCATGAGCCAGTCAAACATTCAATACAAATTCAAACTGCTACCATACAATAAAGCAAATACCATCCAAATAATATTTCAAATGATTGAAAGGCTTTTGATTTTGAAGTGTATTCTCTTAAGCTAAGTGGTCCCCAGGACCATCCAGAAAATTCAATTGTTTCATTTTAAAATGTTTCTGCCCAAAATTATATCAAATCCTAATGTCTCAGTAGAAATACATGGGATTGGATTGCTGAGTGGGCGCCTGATGTCAAAGAAAAAATCTAATTTTCCTATGGCATTTCCTCATACTGTCTCAAAATGGATAAAATTTTAATGGGTAATTTTCTGAAGCCGATCGCTAGCCATTGTGCTGGAAAGATGTGCAGGAGATCTTAACCATGTGGCAGTAGAAAAATATAATGCAACAAAAGACAGAAGAGGGGGTAATCTTACAATATAATCCAAGGCATAAAAATATGCATTTTTATTCTCCTAAGAGGGGGTAAGCTATTGCAGAGTGATTCCTTAATTTATAGAGAATTAAAGAAGACACTATTTTAGTTGCAGAAATACCTTAATTATTTATTATTTCTTAACCCTAGCTAACAAGGTAACAGTCACTTCTGTAAGAGGAGGAGATCAAAACCAACTAAACTGATAAAACAACCGATCAATAGAACTGAAGACTGACTCCACCTCAAGGACTTAACATTAGGGATGTGCCCGAGTCATTTTGGCGCTCCCTGCAGCTGAAACGTTTCGGCACGGGGTAAGGGGTGCCTTGAAACAGAGGCAACCATACCTGCCCCATCTGCAAGCTTCCCCCACCCTGTGCCACACTCCACTACCCTCGTTTAAGGGGAGGGATACTTTTGGTAGTTTGCAGCTCCTGTGGCAGCAGACAACCAGGAGAAATTGGGCTAGGCTCCCTTAGCTCGATTTCTCCTGGCCGTGAGAATAGCTTCAAAGTCTCATACAACAAACATTAAAGAGACAAGTGAAAGCCACATTACTAAATGGAAATGCATGAACAACTCATCATCAAATCATCAGCATCAGCATCATATTATCACATTCATCATTTTCATTTCAGCATCAATTCTATAGTCAATGAAAGCAATTCTTTCATATCAGCATGCATCTTCCAAAACTCTCCCTCCTGCCTGCCCCACACCACCACAGCCTCTGATGGCTGCTGCTGCTGCTGGACTTGGGGGCTGGATGAAGGCTTTTTTGTTTGTTTAAAGGCTGCAGTTGGGTGTGGGGTTGGGAGGGTAAATGGGTGAAGGGAGGAGGCTAGAGTGGGTGCCCATTCAGAGCCTGTAGGTGGCTGTCCTGGGCACTAGGGAACAGATACAAATATAGGCGGCTGCTGGACTTGGGGGTGGATGAAGGCTTTCTTTGTTTAAAGCCTGGCTGCAGTTGGGGGTGGGGGCTAAATGGGCGCAGGGAGGAGGCTAGAGGGTGGGCCCACTCACAGCCTGTAGGCTGCTGGGCAGAGAATTTTAATACTGATATATTATGGGCACAGAGGACTGGAGGACAGGCTTCTGTTTTTTCTAAAATTCAAAGAAAAAAAATCTTTGGAATGGAAAAAAGACAGAATTGTTTTTTAAAACCATGAGGCTATGCTACCCTTCTAACCACCTACTAGAACTAGCTAACGGGAATCCCTTCCACAGACAGAACCCCTGTTTAAACGTCTTTTAAACTAAACAACACACAACTTTTTTTAATTCAATTGCAACCCCAAACTCTCCAAAGAGGGGGGGGGAAACCCAAGAACACACAATTCCAGAGGTGTGTGTGTGTGTGTGTGTGTGTGTTAAAATGGGTACTCACTCAGTCTAGGACTTCACCCACTTTGTGTCCAGTTGTCCACTTCTGTGGTCTGGTCTCTGCATCTACTCTTTTTTCTTCAATCTTCTTCTCCTTTGACGTCGTTTTGAATTTCCCACCCTTCCAAGCTTCAGATTGATGAACGAAAGCATGGACTGATCTGCTGACGATTCCCTCCTGGTTCCAGATTGGCTCCTTTGGCTCTTGCCAGTGCTGATTGACCCCGAATTGGCCAGGGGAAGGGTCGAAGATGGGGCAAGGGTGGAGGGGGAGTTAAAGGAGGGATTTTCAAATAGATTTAAAGAGGCAGTAGCCACCATTCTGCCTCATGGGAGAAGAGAGAGAGCGCTGAGCTTTGCTTTGCCTTGCCTTGCCTATTGCCTTCTGACTTGCCAGCCTGAGCCCTTGCCTGCCTGCCCCTGCTGTGTGCCAGGCTGGAGTGGAAAAAAGCATTGCTTTTTTGTTCCTGCTGCCTATTAAGGAACAGAGGAGAAAGGAGAATTCTTTTTCCACACCCTTCCTGCTGCTGAGAGAATCACTGCCTGCCTGTGCCTGCTGTCTGTGCCAGCCACCAGCCCAGAGCCCATGTGGCCACTGGCCATGCAGCCAGACACCCCCCCCCCCCGATTTCCCAGGCTTTTGTCCCAGGCCCCCATCTGAAGACTGAAGAAGGAGCGCTCCGCTAACCTCGTTTGGTTGATTGTGTGTTGCTGCGGCGTGGCTCTGCGCCATGGCAACACATGAGGAAACCCCCACAAGGAAGCTAAAACATGCCTCCTGGCCCCAGCGGTCTTTCCAGAATGCCCCGCATGCTCGCGCAGGGCATCCTGGAACTTCCCGGGGCTGGCTGGCTTCTGATCCCCACTGCCCATGCAGGCTCCGTGATGGAGCTGGTAATCATGTGGGTGGCCGATCTGGCTCCCCAAGGATGGCTCCCTGCCCATGTGCGGGGAGAGCGGGCTAAGCCCACTCTCCCTGCACTAACCCAGATGACACTTCACACCAATCTTGTGAAGCACCTCTTTGCTTTGCTTTTTCCGCCCATGGAAGGACTGTGACTGAAGCAGCAGCACATACACACATGCACCCACTTACCCTCCACCCCTCACCCCACAGCCATGGCCAAGGATGAGCTTGCAGCTGGTGCCCTCACATGTCTGTCACGTAGACTTAGAGCACATAGCATTCTGAGGCCGTGGCAAAAATTAACCCTGAACCCACTAACCCTTTCTCAGAGCATGCACGCACAGGTATATTGTATTTCCCCACTACATAATCTCAAGTCTAGCAGTATATATATTATGCAATTCAAATGCCTTGGTTTGTTGATGTGCCTGCATTTTCAGGACCTCATGGATGGGCACAGTCCAGATTTTCTCTCCGTGTGTGGACTTCTTTGTAATGAAGATTGGGTCATATTGTGACTTGTAGCATCATCATCATTTTTATTCAAACTAGATTGCTTGCATCTACAATAGGTTGTGCTGGTGCCATAGGCTCCGATCCATTGCAGAAATGTCCAAAAAAAAAAAAGTGCCAAAAATTGTGTGCTGTTGTCATAGTCACTCTTCTACTTGTGTAGGGGGAGTGGGGCCAAACCTCCCTGTTCCACTGGCAGAATGTTTTGCATCCTTACATAACCTGCTTTTATGGCCGGGTGCTACAGATGTAGCTGTGTCTGTTTCTTGTTGATGAAATGCTTGGGGGAGGGCGGGCACATTTGTTGCTGTTGTTAGCCCTAGTCTGCTGCCGTAGTCTGATGCATCTGTGATATCATGCATGCTTGCGTGTTGCTGCTTGTTGCTGGCTGCTGCTGTTATCCTGCACTGGGAGGGGGCGCATGGGGCAGTGCATTTCATTGTTGCTGTTTCACACTGTTGTGTGTAGATCAATTGCATTTCTGTTGGCAGGGATGGTGGGACACAGTGGATGTGGTGAGTGACACAGTGGATGTGTGTGACCTTTGGAAACATTGTTCTTTGCAAAGCTCTGCTGTTGTTGTTGGTGTGTGCTGCATCCATCCTATGGGACAATGGGGACAGAGAGTGCCCATTTCTGCCTGTGGGTGCCTCCTAGGAGTGCCACAGTGGGTCAGGTGGTAGTGACCCAATGGGTGTCTGTTACCACCAAGATTCCAAACAAATTGGGCAACGGGGTGATTTTTAAAGAATTTCTGAAGTTTGCATGTCTTTAAGTTTCCCCCCATAGGGAATAATGAGGATTTCAGCAGCCCCATAACTCCACTTGGGGCCACTGGGATGGCCCGAGGTGGGTTGTGGTGTAGTGCACATAGGGTGCCAACCACCCCCAAACCCACAAGTCCTTGGGCACTGGGCTTTGTTGTTTCTGAGGTGTTCTGAGAGTAGATTATCTGGTAGCAAATGAGAGTTAGATTCAATGTCTGCACTGTCAATGGGTACACGGGTTGGCACCCTATGTGCACTACACCACCACTTGCTCTGGTGGACTTGCACATCCCTAATCTTCATCAGTGACATTATTAATATCCTCTTTCAGGATATTCACAGCAACAAAACAGAGCTATTTTGAAGTAGATTACATGTTGAATTTTAAAACCACATGGGAATGCAATGAGTGCGATTCATCACAATTTATGTCACTGACGAAGACTGTGCATCAGCCAAAACACATCTGGCTGAGGACATTGGTGATCGGACTGCTACAATACCTCCTTGCGCTGTGCTATACCACAGGAGTACAAGCTACTTGTGGAACAGTTTATTCCATACCTCAGATACAGAAGATTTTACTCCCTTGAAGCTTAGGATTCCCATTGGAACATTCCCTTTGGGACTTTTCGATAGCAATAGCAATAGCAATAGCACTTACATTTATATACCGCTCTATAGCCAGAGCTCTCTAAGCGGTTTACAATGATGTAGCATATTGCCCCCAACATTCTGGGTACTCATTTTACCGACCTCGGAAGGATGGAAGGCTGTCTCAACCTTGAGCCCCTGGTCAGGATCGAACTTGTAACCTTCTGGTTACAGGGCGGCAGTTTTACCACTGCGCCACCAGGGGCTCGATAGAAGTTTGTGACAGCCTGGAAGGAGTCTTAAGTCATTCCGCAGCAGCCTTGTTGCACTACACTGTCAGGGCTGCCTTTCAAGTTGTGCAGGAGCCACATCAAGTCTTTAACATCAACACAGGGCTGCCTGTCATGTCAGCCACTATAAATCCCAACCTTGCTAATTTTAGATCTAAGGAAATCTCATTGAAAGCAATCAGACTAGTCATGCTAACTTTTATTCTGTGAGTACTTAGCAATGGTGCTTTGTCATATCTGCTCTGTTGGATGACACACACAGTTGAGAAGAAAGAGTCCACATTTGCCCAAGAAAACACAGACCATTGGAGGTTAGTGGATAATTAGTGAGGTATTAATGTTCACAACATGAAATGTAGAAGTCTACCCATATTCAGGGCCAGGATTAAGGATGACATGTTGTTAGCATAAGCTTTTTGCTGTTAAGTTCAGCATCATGAAGGGGGGGAAAGCTGATGATTACTAAAAGGTGCTGATTAGTAATGAAGAATTAGCAAAAAATACAGCTATGACAGAAACCACAATGTAAATAGCCTCTTCCAGGATGACAAAAATGTCATATCGTGGAGGGATGACTTTGCCCATTAACTGTATTAATGTTATCACTTAATATTCACAACAACATGTTCATTCTAAAGTGTTCTTATCTGACTAGTTTGCCTTCACAAGATTGGGCTATTCATCATGTAGGGCTTGGGTCATATTTTGAAACCTACCAATGAATATCCCAAAATACGTGTGTTATTAATGGTTGTACTTATCTTTAAATATATATTGTGAAAAATCTGACATTTTGGAGCAATAAGGTACCCATGGATGGTTCAGCAATCAGACTATACTTTTGACAAAATGCACCTGAGTTGACTGATTGAATTGGCATCAAACTTTAGCAACTCAGTCCTAAATGTATTTACCTGGAAGCAAGACCCATTTATTGCAATGGAGGTTATTTCCAAGTAAGGATGTCAGAATCCACTTAGAAGTGAAACACACCTGATTCACTTGTTATTAAAGCTGTGGACACCGTACCCAGCTTTAGCACCCATGAAACCATGACAGCAAGCCCTACTTCTGTGCTGCTGTATTCTTCAACCACCCCTCCTCCTCCCCATACATACAGCATTTGTCTGCAAAGATAAATGCTGAAGACAGGGAGAGATCCTCTCTGTGATTAAGAATGTTTGGCACCCAGCAGTCCCAATCACGGGGAGGAACATTCCCCAAGTAAAGTGTATGTCTTTGCAGAGGGTGGAGAGCAGAGGGTGCTTTAAAAGGGCATTGGTCGGAGGGTAGGTTTTGCCAGCCTACTTTTGTGAACACTACCTGGGCACAGCATCCACGGTTTCAACAATAAGGCTATTGATTAAGTTTGAACAAAGCCTTTATTGCCCAGCTGGATAAGAACTAAGCTTTCCCTGTCCATGGAAGCCATTTCAAGATATTTCTTAACACATTTTTGTTTACTGATTCATGGATTTTCATGTTATATGCAGATCTACACCGAGTAGCTGCGGGCATCTAACCCTTGGAGCCAGTATCATGTAGTAGAGAGTGAAGCTGGGATGCCCAGCTTGGGTTAGGCTATGCCTGAGAACCACCAGGATCGGGCCCAATCCTGGGGGTGAGGGCAGTACTGTCTAGCCTGGCTTCTCAGCCCGGCTATTACCTGATGTTAAGGGAGTGAGCACTCCCTTAAAACGGGCTACTTGATCATGTGTTCGCTGGGGCTATATTTAGCCCCAGCAGACACAGAGATGGGTGCCTAGAGCACCCATCTCCTGGGGGAATCCCCCAATGCATTGCATGTGCTGCCCAGTATACCATGGGATCTCTGGTGGCTGGGATGCATCATCCCGGCCTCCGGAGCTCCGTGTTACAGCACACAGAGCAGATAGTCTGGAAGCGCAATTCATGCTCCCAGCAACAAAAAAGGACTCATGGGGGGGTGAGTTTCAGCCTCCCCCGCCACCCCAGTGCCCACTTGGTCATGTGAACAACCTCAACATATTGGATGTGGACCAAGATAACCTACCATCTCTGTGTGAAGTTCATTGTATGACCTTGGACCAATCACTACCTCTCAGCCTAGCCTATCCCAGGATAAAATGTCTGTGTGAGGAAGGATATGTAACACAGCTAACACCTCAATAGTGGATTAATCTCAATAGTGGATTAACTGTGCTGGATCATGCTGGATCATTGTTTGTTCCTGTAACAGAATACTAAGATAACTATATCACAAATAGTCCACCAGAAGCTAGTAGACCATAATAGCAGTAGTAGACCATGAATCAAAGCCACCCCATCCCTTAAACTGGTTCTTGCCAAGTCGCACTTGTAAACCTCTTCACTCCTGCTTATGTTTTTTATGGTTGTTGTTTTTGTGGGTGTGTTTGTTTTTGTTTTGGTGTTTCATGGTTTTTACTGGTTAATTGATGGTTTTAAATGATTTACTGGTTTTAAATGATTTTAATGGAATTTTATTATTCTTTAAGTTTTGTAAAACACCTTAGGATGCACTCTGAAAGGTGGTATAAAAATTGAACAATAAATAAATACATATATAAATGAATCTGTTGTCAGAACAAGTGCTACCAAACCTAGTTTCTCTTTAATATTTATTTTTTCCCTTCCAGGGGGTGCAGTTCTCTAAGAGATGGCAGAAACATCTAGCCCTAGATGTCTGTCCCTTGTCTGGTTCGAGACAGTTCATCAGCAACTTTGCTCATAAGACCAAGTACCTACCTGATATTTGCAGTGTGCTCTGAAGAGGTACAAAGCTACTTGAGTGCCGAGTGCTATTAACATCACCCATTTCTGCTTTTAAATTTTTTTAAACTGAGTACAGAGCTTGCACAACTTGCAGATTGACAGCCCTGCAGACAGAAGCCCTCTATTTATCTAAAGTGCAGTACACCTGCTGGGCAACAGACAGCTAAAATATAGAAAAGCTGCTCGACAAATTTTATTTATAGTCATAAGGCCAGATTGTAATACAAGTGCCTGAAGTTATTGTTTTTTGTTTTTGTTTTTTTGGTTGCATTCAGGTACTTGATTGAACTTTCCTTTTTATAGTTTTTCTCCTCTCCCCAACTGCTTTCCTTAGATGCCACACTTCAGGAAGAAGCTGATTCAGATCCCAGTCACCTGACTTTAGGCAGATTTTCCTTGGAGAGTTGAACCAAACCTGAAATCAAAAACTGGTTCAGAGATATTTTTCTCCATGAATTAAATCTGAATCTAAAATCTCTTGGTTGCCTTGGACTGGAACCGAACTCCTGAACACAAAAGGCGGTAACTGGTCCAAAATGAGTGGATCAATAACCGGGTGTTCAGCTTGCAACTGTATGATTATTTTCCAGGTTTTTATTCAGCTGTATGTATATAGTTTGTAAAAATGCTTTTAAATGTTCAAATAATGATTAGTATATTTTTTTTCTCAAGTTAAAAAGTTATTGTATCATGTCATTGCTTTTTGTATACAAACACTCTATTCATTTTATAGCATAATATTGCTACCTTGAGATTATTATGCATGAAATGTATCCAAACCAATTCAAAACTGGTTCAGAGCCCCTGGTGGCGCAGTGGTAAAACTGCCGCCCTGTAACCAGAAGGTTACAAGTTCGATCCTGACCAGGGGCTCAAGGTTGACTCAGCCTTCCATCCTTCCGAGGTCGGTAAAATGAGTACCCAGAATGTTGGGGGCAATATGCTACATCATTGTAAACCACTTAGAGAGCTCCAGCTATAGAGCAGTATATAAATGTAAGTGCTATTGCTATTGCTACCAAACCACTTTTTAAAGTTAGTATCAGAATTGGAATTGAACCACAAAATTAACCTGAACCAAATCTAAATCTTAGTGGATTTAGTGACTTTCTATTTCTCAAGTCAGATCCAGTCCGAGTGAAGGGGAGGAGCAGGATCAAAATAGCAGGGCTGCCCTTCGATTGATGTATGTTGACTTGATGTATGAATGGAGTCAGTGCATATATAACTGGAAAAGCAGGGTTCCTGATTTCAATGAAAGAACTCTACATGCATACCACTGTACACACATTGACCCCATGCATGCCAAGTGAACACATGTAAGATCTCCACTTTATTCACTCACTCTGGATATACAGGTGAAACTTGGAAAATTAGAATATCGTGCAAAAGTCCATTAATTTCAGTAATGCAAATTAAAAGGTGAAACTGATATATGAGACAGACGCATTACATGCAAAGCGAGATAAGTCAAGCCTTAATTTGTTATAATTGTGATGATCATGGCGTACAGCTCATGAAAACCCCAAATCCACAATCCCAGAAAATTAGAATATTACATGGAACCAAGAAGACAAGGATTGTAGAATAGAACAATATCGGACCTCTGAAACGTATACAGTGTACTGTGCTTGATTGGCCAGCAAACTCGCCTGACCTGACCCCATAGAGAATCTATGGGGCATTGCCAAGAGAAGGATGAGAGAAATGAGACCAAACAATGCAGAAGAGCTGAAGGCCGCTAATGAAGCATCCTGGTCTTCCATAATACCTCATCAGTGCCACAGGCTGATAGCATCCATGCCACGCCGCATTGAGGCAGTAATTGCTGCAAAAGGGGCCCAAACCAAGTACTGAATACATATGCATGCTTATACTTTTCAGAGGTCCGATATTGTTCTATTCTACAATCCTTGTCTTCTTGGTTCCATGTAATATTCTAATTACAGGCAGGGAGCAAGAGAAAGAGTACCTTCTCTTTGCAGACAGTGGGGACATCAGCAACAATGAAGGTATCGGTGGTGGAGATGGCAGGGGCTCCTCCAATCCCCCTGCTGGCATCCTGAAGAACAGCCCTTGCTGGCTGCAGAGGCCCGAACCTGGCCGCAGCTGGCCTGGCCTGTTCTTCAGGAGGCTGGGGTGGGTGGGTTGGAGAAGCCTGCACCACCAACCCACAGTCTCAGCTGCTGATGTCTCCACTGCCTCCACCATACCCGCCATTTGCAAAGAGAAGGTTCTAAGAACTCTTTCTCTCCCCCCCACCACCTTAGTATAGAGAATACCCTTTTCTTGTAAAGGGGGAATCCTCATTGGATTCCCCTTTACAAGTATATTCCCCGAACCGGCCCATGAACTGGTTCAGCCCAGTTCGGTGGCCAAACCTCACCAGACCCGGTTCAGCTAGAGCCAGTACTGGGCTGGGCTGGTTCGAATTCTGTCCAAATGTGAACTGAACTGGCCAAACCAGTTCCGTGCACACCCCTAGTCAGGGGCTGGGCCCAGCAGTGCAATTCCACTTCCTTCGATGTGCTAATTGAATGCATGGAGGGTGGCGTCAGAATGGAAGGTGGCATCAGAAGAGAGCTATTTTTTTAATTGTTCATTTAGCTGAACATCTTTTAATGTTTTATGGTGTTCTTATGTGAGTCAGACTGAGTGCAGAAAAGGCAGAATATAAATTTCAATATAAAAAAGACCATGTTATCACTTAAATTACCATTTAATAAATTATAATTAAAATGGACCCTTGCAGGAGAGGCTGGTGAGGGCGGCACTGCCCACAATCCCGCATGGGGTGGTGGTGCATCCATCAGGGCCACAGCGTAGCCCGAACCTCTGCGCATGCTTGGAGCCTCCGCACACCCGCAGAGACCAGGACCCTGGTGTGGCCCCGCCAAGTGGAGCGCTGCTGTCCTGCACGGGATTGTGAGCAGAGCACCGCAGCTTGCAGGTGCTGCTCACACGGTGGTAAGCACTTGCTTATTACTCCTTAAAGGTGCCTCTCACCACCCCACCCCCTGGCTCTGCCTGGTCCCTTGAAAGTCTTCAGATATTTTAACAGAGGGTTTTAGGTGGAATTTGTGGCATTGTGGATTCACCTTTTTGCTAAACAGTCGATAGATCAGATCCTAGGGCAACCAAAGATATGGGGTTTAAAGCAGCATTTGATTTTCACCAGAGCCCATCAGTCAGAGGGGTTATTCACATGACCTACCAGGCGGGTGGGCAGGCAAGGGGAAGGCTTCCCAAACCTTCCCTTCCCCAAGACAATTGTTCATTGCTCGGTGGGAGCAAGAAGCATGCTCCCACACAATCATCCCTGCTCCGTGCAGCGCGAAGCAGGGAAGATCTATCTGAGGTCAGGATTCATCATCCCGGCCTCCATGAATCCCACAATGCACCACCCGACAGACACGACGCTTTGGGGGATTCCCCATTCTAAGTGCCCATCTCTGTGTGTGTGGCCATGCTGGAAGCAGCCCAGCTTGCACACGAGCAAGTAGCCTGGGTCTAGGGTGTGCTTACTCCCTAAACCCAGACTAGCAACCAGGCTAAAAAGCCAGGCTAGGCAGCACTGGCCCACAGGGATTGGGCCTGATTCCAGCAGTTCTCATGTGCAACCTAACCCAGGCTGGGTGTCCCTAGCTTGGGTTAGACTGAGTGTGAGAACAGCCTCAAAGTATCTCAAAGATTTCAAAAACCAGGAAATGAAATATACTAATCTGGAAAGTTTCTTGTACAAAAATGTTCCTGAGGATTTACTAGCAGGCTAAGCTGGTAGTTTTATGATTCTCAGCCTGTGCACTGTTGCCTTTCTATTTCATCTAGACTTAATGTCATTAGTCTTCTTTTGCAAAAACCTGAGCATTCATTTTCTAATTTATCTAGATGATATCCTGACAGCAGCTCCCTTGATCGAGACTTTACCATTTACATATCTCCCTCTGTTAATCATCCTCTGAGATGAGATTTGGAGTAAAAGGGAAATAAATCAATCCTGACTACCTTCACACTGGTAGCATTTTTAAGATCTACCTGTCCAGTCTGGTCCCCCCACGGCCCAAAGTCTTCTCCTTCTGTAATTTCTCCTATGTAATTACTACGACTACAACAAATATTTATATACCACTTTCCAGAAGTTCTCAAAGCAGTTTACATAGAAAAATAAAGAGTAAAGAAGATGGTTCCCTGTCCCAAAAGGGCTCACTCTAAAAAGAAACATAGGGTAGATACCAGCAACAGCCACTGGAGGGATGCTGTGCTGGGGTTGAATAGGGACAGTTGCTCCCCACTGCTAAATATAAGAGAATCACCACTATGCTCTTTGCTCAGTTAGCAGAGGTCACTTTGCATTCTTTCATTTCCCATAACAATTTGGCCATTCGGAAACCTTTACCACCATTAGTAAAGCATGATGAAACAATCCCAGATTCAGTTCCCAGGCTATATAACACTCCACTGATAGACTACCTAGGCAGGAGAAGCACTTTACTGCATTCCTATGTCCATGTTTTGCCTTTGTCATCCTCCATAATACCCTGAAATGCATCCCAGCCTAGTTTTTGCACTCCAAATCAGCTGTGGGAAAGTGCACTTCAAGGGCTGATCTTGAACATTAAATATTTGAAATTGCTTTTGCTCCAGTGACACAATCAAATAAGGATTTCGGTCCTGGTGCCTGATCTCCAAAATGACAATGAATGGTAAAATTCGCATTTGAGCCCAGCATTGCAAGTACACCTCACATTGGTGTTTGAATTTAAGTGTGAAAACACCTGCTCTATTGGCTGCTAACCAAGTGGCACACACGGTACTGTGACATGCTTCCATCACATTTTGTCCCAAAGTCCTAATTTACTTTTATGGCTAATGCCAAGTGCCAGATTAAGCAAGAGTTCTCTATGGCCTTTCCACAAAATCTTTGCACAGAGGTCTTTTAGCAGTGCTTTTCTGGGTATAATTACTTAGCATCACTTCAAATGTGAGAAACGAGAGGGCAAGGCAACAATTCATGGGCTACAACCTCAATGCTTATCCTCATTGAAGCTGTCAACACTTCCTGTTCTTCACTTGAGCAAAACCAGGAAGCCATCTACACATGCAAGTCAAGCCAGTGTGATGGGGTGTATGCAGGATGGAGAAATCCATAGTTAGCCATGAAGCTGAATGAAGAGCCTTGGGCAATTTACTATATCTCAGTCCCATCGTAAGTCCATGAGCTGGGACGCATCTATTCCAACTGGATTGTATTCCAACCTACGATGGTTTGTACAGATGGCAACATCACCATATAGTTGTCTTAAAAAGGAGAAGTAGGGGAAGTGAAAGAGGAGCAAACAGAATGGCGGAGGGGGGGAAAGCAAAACAGAAAGATGGACATACACAGTTAAATTTACAAATGGGTTCTGTGTTCCAGGAAGATGGCTAAAGGTATGGGTGGCTGTCGATTTGATAGTGTCACACCTCTTTTATGGTTGCTGCACAGGTTGCCTGTTCGCTTCTGGGTCCAATTCGAAGTGCTGGTTCTCACCTACAAAACTGTTATGGGCTTAGCATCTGTGTATCTCCGGGATTGCCTCTCTCGGCTGGTTGTATCCTGTCCTGTGAGGTCTTCTCAGCTGGCCCTCCTTAGTGTCCCGGGCCCTAGTGTAGTGCATGGTGCCTGGGCCCATAGGAGGGTCTTTTCTGTGGCTGCCCCTCTTCTTTGGAACACTCTTCCACCCCAGATTCATTCAGCCCCTTCTTTAGTTGCTTTTAAGGCCCTACTTAAGACCTACCTGTTTCACCAGGCTTTTGTCCTTTGATTTTTTTAAAAAATGTTATTGGTATTGTTGTTGTTCACTGCCTAGAGTCTCTGGAGGAGGTGGTATACAATAATTTTTTTAAATAAATAAATAATAAAATAAACGTGGGTCCTGGATCTAAAAACGCTGATGACTACTGGCACAGCCTAGCCAATATCACAGGGTTGTTGTGAAGGTAAAATGAAGTTACACCTCATATTTCTTGATAGAAGGGCAGGACACAAATGTAAGAAATACATTAAATAAGTACAGAACACACATACACGAACCAACCTAAAGCAGCGCCCAGTCTCAGAGAAGAATTCCACCACGACAGTCAACTGCATCCTGAGACATGAAGAGTGTTGAACCCTGACCACTGATGAATAAGGAGTCTATTAGAAGTGACAGTGATATTTCCATGGAATTATAATATTAGTATTGGGGTAGCATGGCGTAAGCCTCACATGATGGAGTACAACATTCATATCCCCTGAATCCCTTCTCCCCTTGACTTCAGCCTTAATAAGCGGAGACAAAACATATTTGTTTTTGTCATAACATATTATTAAAACTCAGCTGCAACTTTCTTCTTTGGAGAAGTGTTTATTCTCGTTCTTAAAGTGTATGGCTTGTTTATTGTAATTAATTGCTTAAGAATTTTTATAATGCATGATGCTAACTATTATTATGTCTGTTATTCAAATGATTTTTGCCAAAAGATCCTTTGTTGGCAGTTATTTTGTACACTGATTAACCAAGGGTATTTTGAACGGGTTTTTCCCCTCTTTTTTTGGCATATACAAGGTCAAATAGGGTTGCCAACTAGGGAATTTTATAGACAACATGAGACTATTTTGGGGACCAAATAACTTTTTTTTTTTTTTTTTTGCATGTGTTGTGGTGTCCAAAATTCTGGGGAGCAGCTAGAACATTTTGTTCACTGAGAACACTTTGCTCTCATGAGCAAGTTCTCTTCCTCTGTCTCCTCTCCCTTCCTACTGACCATCCATCCAATGGGGAAGCCAGAGGGGGAGGTTCTGTATCAGTGGCAGGTTGTAGAGTCATGTGATGCTGGAGCACGGATAGGTGGGCCTGACAGGTGCAGCTTGCTTCCTTCATTTGGTGGTGGTGGGGGGGGCGGGTGGCAGTGAGAAAGCAGTTAGCAAATTAATTTGACTCAGAAGTTACCCCAGCTAACTGAGTAAAAAGGCCCCTTTTAAAGTGGTGGATCTCTTCTATTTGTCGTGGGGAGAGCAAATGGTACTATCCAACCCCAGCACAGCATTCTTTCAGTGGCTGACGCTGGTGTAACTTTATGTTTCTTTTTAGATTGTGAGCTCTTTTGGGGACAGGGAAGCATCTTGTTTATTGTTCTTTGAACACCACTGTGAAGCCTTCTGTTGAAAAGTAGTATATAAATGTTTGTAGTTGAGAGAACAACAAGCAAGTGGGAGACTGTGTGTGCTCCACTGTGCCAGCTTGTGAAGAGGCTGGCTTGGTAGCTTGCTGGCTGCTCTACCTCAACAGAAAAGGTGAAGCTGCTGCCCTGGCTGGGGAGAACAGCAGGATGGGTGACCTTTGAGGGAGGAAGACAGAGGACTCTGTGTGTGTGGCAAACTGAATCAGATGAGGAATTTACAGTTCCTACTGGTGCAGCGGGGAAGTAACTTGCCTAGGGAGCAAGAGGTTGCCATTTCGAATTCCCACTGGTATGTTTCCCAGACTATGGGAGACACCTATATGGGGCAGCAGCAATTTAGGAAGATGCTGAGAGGTATCATCTCATACTGTGTGGGAGATGGCAATGGCCAACCCCTCCTGTATTCTACCAAAGAAAAAATACAGGGCCCTGTGGTCGCCAGGAAACAATGACTTGACGGCACAGCTTTACTTTACTGTAAGGAGGAATATACAGTATACAGAGGAATATACTCTTTCTCTCTCTCTGTACATACACATACACACACAAACACCCTACTACATATATGCACATTTTATGCAAAGTGGAGACTTTTTTTTTTTTTTTTGGTAAAAGGTGGCCTCTATTTCCACTTTTTTGGTGATGAATATTGACTTTTTTCACCTGCTGGACCTGGCAACCCTAAGGTCAAGTGCACATTTCAATTAATTCCACTGTTTTCTTGAACCAAGCAAGTTTGCATTTATGACATTTAATAAGAAAGTACTGTACTTGTGGCTTAGCCAGGAATGATTCCCCGGCTTTGTCAAATATCACTGATTTTTATGAAAAGGAAGTTAATAGTCTGATAAATTTACTGTAAACCTACTACAATGTTAATGTGCTACAAATGGCTGTGTTTAAAACATGTGCTTGTTATTAGGTCTACATCATTAGAATTTTTTAGAAGACTAAAAAAACCTTGTCTCCTCTCAAAAATTTCCAGCAATTCAATATTCAGGATATATATAGATACAGTCTTGCTATTCAATGTCTTAAAATCAATCAATATTAATGTGTCTGCTGGGTTAAACTTTTAAGGTCATTGTCTGCCTTCTGACATCTTTAACTACATCAACATCACATTACCATTAAAGACTTGTAAAGCAATGTACTGCTTTTACATTTTTTTGGCATAATGTCTTTTTTGTGGTTAGATTTTATCATAATTTAAATCATGATATAGCATTTACATATCCTTTGTTTAGAAAAGGAGACCCCCACCCATTTATCATTTTAACAAATGGATTTAAAAGTAGAAGAATTTTTTTAATGCACCAAAATATTCCAATTTATTCTTCAGTTGCAATGGTGGCTGCATCAATTCATGAGTAAATTTCCTTAATACACTTGTTATTAATTGTGGCCTTATTTTAAGCTTACATGACTGTAAGATTGCCATCAACTGGAAATTCCATTCATCACTATAAGAGATGAATCTGTAGTAGTAGTAGTAGTAGTAGCAGCAACAACAACAGTAGTAGTAGTAGTAGTAGTAGCAGCAGCAGCAGCAGCAGCAGCATTTAATATTATTTGTGGTTAAAAACAACAACAAGAATTCCATGACACTTAAATACTATGGGCAAGATCTAATCAAAATCAAGTGTTGTAAACTCTGATTTCTGTGAGAGAATTAAACAAATATTAAACTCTGTCCCAGTACACAAAAATTCTTATTTGTCCCAACAAATTTATTGAGGTACAGCTTTTCATAGGCTATATCCTATCTTTTCAAGATGTTTCCACCCTATAGCACAGTAGATTTGGTCATCTTTAAGGCACCATAAGACCCATTTTTTCTACTACAGACTAACGTGGCTTTTCTTTTGAAAGTAGTAATAGTAAATTATGAGTTCACTGAGTAAGTATCACAAATAGTTTAATAAAAGGTAATAAATCCCATTGCATGTTTTACCTGATATATTTTTCTTTGTGTTTATTGTAAAAACAAATGTTGAACTAGCTCGTCAATAGATTAATATACATTTGTGCCTTCAAATCTTAGGCTTTGTCATTACTGTGTTTGAAGACTCAACTGTAATATTCCTCTTGTAGGAATAGTACACTGTCACTTTAAGAGTTGTTTCGCTTCCTTGTTCCTTAGAGCTATCTTGAGTGTGGCCCAGCAGAAGCCTGTGGGAATGTGTGCATAATGCAAGCAAGCAGAGTGCTCTCCTAAAAGAGATCTTCAATAAAAGACTGTGTTTCTTTAAACTTAGTAAGACTTAAGGGTGTGTGAGCCAGCTCAACAGGGTTTGGGTCAAGCCGAACTGAGCCCGGTTCAGCTTGAACTGGCTTGGAACATGCTGTAAAGGGGAATCTGGTAAGTTAAATGTTACCTTAAAGTTGTCACTGGCAGCAGTGGCTGCATCGGCAGAGGTGGGCTGGGTGGGGAGCAGGCAGAGCTGGCTCAGGCTCAGTTTGAGCCTCTGCTCATGCATGGAGATCAATAAAATGGCCTCCATGCATGTGCTGAGGCCACGGCATGGTCAGAATTGGGCCCAAACCAGCCCTGCCTGGTTCCCACCACCACCTCGCCCACCCATGCTGCTGCTGCAGCCACCACTGGCAGAAACATTAAGGTAAAATTAAATCCCAGTCCTCCCATCCAAACTCTCTTTAGCCGAGCCCCCTGATCCCCACTTCCCTTTACCGGTATGGCTTCGAACCCCCCAAACTGGGCTCAGTTCAAACCAAACCACACCTGGTTCAAGTGTGCACAAAACTGGATCAGACCCGGTTTGTCTCGAGTCCAGTTCAATTTGAGCCGATTTGGGTTTTCTGGTTTTGTGCATACCCCTAGTAAGACTCTCTCCTATCTAAAAAAAATATTACACCTCTGTTACCTTATAGTTCTCTTTTGAATAACTTGGTTGATTTTGTTTTGCTTCTACATAACTGAATGGCTGCCTGGACAAATATCATGGCAGATTGCCTGGGTTCCTTCAGGAGTTGGAGAATCCATTGCCTGAGATATTGAGAAGCCTTAAGAGTTCCTCGTCACTCTCCTGAGTGGCATCGCAGTTCAATAAGTTGTTAGCATCACACAAGACATAAGAACATGTCAATTCACTTCTTAGGATAGTATTTTTGCTTATAGTAATCCATCCACCTGGTGACCATTACACTATCAATTAAAAATTGCAGTATTAAGAATTCTTAATACTGATTCCATTGAGAAGTCCAGTATGATTGACAATCCAATTTATTGGCCAAGATAAGTGATATCCTTATGCACAAAGTTTTGAGAACTCTCTGAGAAATTTCACAAATATTACTGAACTGAACAGAATATTCAAAATCCATTAAACTTTTCTATTTCTTGCTCTTGTCAAAACTCTGCTCAATAAAATTTCTCCTATGTTTTACCCAGGCAAAAATCTCAGGAGTCACTTGGAAATTTGTGTTTCAGTGAAATGCAATGGCCTTTCTAATTTCAACAGTACACCTGGAAAAGATGATGCTCATCTGAGATAAGACCTAGAGTCTCAACACTCACTGAACAATTTCTCTCTCTCTCTCTCTCTCTCTCTCTCTCTCTGTGAGATGATCCCCTACTCCACTTGCCTAGTTTAGACGGGGGAAACAACCCACCCAAAAGGGTTATGGCTGCTGTACAGGCCAAAGCCTATCTGGTCTGGAGATGACTGACTCCCAGGGGAAGCCCAGCACCTGGCAATTTAGGGGCTAGTAGTATTGCAACAGATTGCAGTCTTAACTTCCAGTGGTAAATTCAAGCAATTAAGTCTTTTTTAAAAAATGTATGCACAGTGAAGAAGGAAAAAAAGAAAGAAAGAAACTCTGTAGGCTGTCTGCCCAGTAAACTCACAATGAAAAGCAACCTTAATAAAAAGTTATAAATCTTGCCTCTGAGCCAACAGGAAATTCAAACTTTTGAATGTGCAGGGGCCAGAGAGCTGCAGAAACAAAAGGGAAGTGTATATACAAGCAAGGCATTGTGCTTTGCAGTCTAACAGACAGTTCTACGAAACACAAAGGCGCCATAGTCAGTGTAGGTGATTTCAAGAACTTTCCCCATTGGATCTTTTGGCTCATCTTTGCTTGACACTGCTGAAGGAACATCTTTTCTTAGGAACAGAGAATCCCATCTAGTGATGAATTTGCTGACTAGGAGAAAACCGAAGTTATATTTTACCAGGCAATAATATTGAGGAAGGAGTTTTGAGTTTCACCATTTTAGACATAAGACATGAGAATATATCTATCTCAGACCTGTAAATGAAAGATCAAAGAGAGAAGCTGTTGCATACCTTTTTATCATCACCCTGGCGAGGGCTGTTAATATACTGGCAGGAATGTAGGCCATTATGAGCTATGATAGTTGACTTCATTTGTGTTTCTAATTTCCTTTTTTCACTTTTACCACAAATACATACAGCTCTATAGTGGCAAAAACTTTTATTGAAAAAAGGCTCTCACACAGCAGCATTCTAAATTATGTTACTTAAGCAACACGGTGTTTTTCACCATTCAGAAACAGATCTTTCTTAATCCCCTGTGGTACTCAGGACTTGGAGGAAATTGCCTAATGAAGCATTATTAGGAACAGAGAACAACTGAAGGCAATTCCACGTGTCAGGAGGAAGCATCAACAGAGGGAAGAGAAGGAGGCCCCACCCCATTTTTTTCTGTGCTTCGAAGAAACCTGCAAAAAAGGAGCTCACACAATCTCTCCCACTTTTCTTTTTGCACTTCCCAGTTACATGAAAACTTTAAATGTCAATTGAAATCTCAGAAGCTCTTTGCTTCTTGGCAATCATTACAATAGAATTGCTATACAACTGATATTTGACCACTTGCTAAAATGAATACTGTGATCTGGTTCAGATGTCACCAGGGGCAAAAGGTCCTGTGCCCATGGTGGAAAAGCTGGCAAGCATGCCCCTCTCAAGTACTTTACAATGTACCATGTGATACAATATAATGTCCCATGTCATGAACCCTCCCACCTATTAAGATCATCTGGGGAGAGCTGGTTATGGTTATCTCCAGCTTGCTTGGTGGCTACTCGGGACCGGGCCTACTCTGTGGCTGCCCTGGGGCTCTGGAATGCACTCCCTGACAAAACAAGAGCTTCTCCATTTCTGGCTGTTTTTAGAAGGACCCTTAAGACACATCTGTTTTCTCAGGCTTTTAATTAATTAATTTTTAGTGGTCTGTTCCATATCATAAACTTGTTTTAATCCTTTTATCCTGTTTTATCATTGTTGTATTTTAACTTATGAACACTGCCTAGGGATGCACATGTCAGGTGGTATATAATAGGGGTGTGCACGGAACCATCTGGCCCGGTTCGGTTTGAGGCTGAACCGGCCTCGAACGGAACCGGGCCAGTTAGGTCCGGCTCCCATCGATGGTCTCACAGAGGGCATTTGCACATGCGTGGTGGCCACCAAAATGGCGGCCGCTCGCTTTTATGGAGGCCTGAAAGGGCCAAAAAGGCTACGCTTACCCGGCCACGGTGGTGATGAGGAAGGCCGGTGGGGGGAGAGGGAACCCGCACGGACACACACACACACCCTCGCAGCTACAGCACGCCCCCCAAAGGGGCTACAGGTACTTGCTTTTACATTTAAAAAATTGTTTTTAAAATGTTCGCGCACCTGCCGGACCAGACCCAGTGGTCCGGTTCCGGTCCAATGGAACCAGGGTGTGTGTGTTTTGGTTTGATCATGAACCCCCGGACGGAACTGTCGGACCACAGACCGCCGGACCGGTTCTGCACATCCCTAGTGTATAAATATGATAAAATAAATAAATACAAGTGCTGTATATGGACAGCCACATGTGCAGAAATCTGAATCACATAATTCCCCCACCTCAAAAAAGATCAAGGAGTGCTCAAATAACTCTATCCTCTGTGAGTATGGGTGTCTGTATCACGGATCCAACCCCACAAGCAGAATATTCATATAATTTGAAAAACAACATATTTTAGGGGAGTAAGTTATAGATTCAGTTTCCCATCATCAGCAACCCTATGCTGATGGTCTTACTCTACATGCAGGAATGGGGATAATACTCTAAACCAGGGGTCCCCAAACTTAGCTCCCCAGATGTTATCAAAATACAACTCCCATCTTCCCCAAACACAATGGCCAAAGCCCACATCTAGAAACCCAAAGCTAGGAACCACTACACTAATCAAGGCACTGAAATCAAGGGATTTATATGCAGGTATTGTTGCCAGAGCATTCCCCGTCCCGCATCTTGGAATTGAGCCTCCATGTTGGTCTAGCAAACTGCTGCATGAACTAGAATATAAGAAGGGCCTTGCTGCCTTGCTATCTGGTCCAGCAACATGTTTTTCCACAGTGGCCCACCAGATACCTCTGGGAAACCTGCAAGCAGGAGATTAAGGCATGCCTCCTTCATCTTGGTGTTGCTTCCCTACCTCTAAACCTTGAGGTAGCCTGGTGGAGTTTGTGCTTTTCAGGGTTGGCTCCATTTCAGGTCAGCGAGATGGTCAGGTAGGCAGGGGTATTGTGGTTTGAGCCTGGGGAAGGTGAGAACTTGTTGCTCTTGTATTTTTGATATAGCTACATTTCCAGCCTGTAAAAAAACAGTCCTGGGACCATGGAGGGATTCCAGTGGGCCAACTGAACACATGCTAATGCAATCAAAGCACTGACCGAATTGGCATAGCTAGAACCCACCTGCCTTTGTGCTCTGCCAGGTGGTGCTGACCCACCTGATCAGCTCTCCAAATTCTCAATGACACATTATCAGCATACCTGCCCATCTGTATTCTGAGCCCCCTGAAAATAGGAAATGAGAAGACGCTTTGCCTCTTGTTTCCCTTTGTCCAAAATTCTTATAACTGGCCCAGGATTCCAGACATGGGGTTGCTGGTGGACATTCTGCCCTGTTCTGCCCTGTAAACTCCTTGCTGAGGGCTTGCCTTTGCATTCACCCTGTGCTTCTTGAACTTGGTTGTAGCACATGTAGTGCACAGCCCTAGCTTGGATCCTTGTGCCCATATACTTTGGACCCTGGGTTCAAGGTGGCAGCCTAGCAGCTTTGAAGCTCCGGTGCCCTCACAGTGAAGGCCTCACTGAGGAACTCTGATCTCACCACCTGAGATCCACCCCTTCCTTTGCCTCCACGAAAGCAGAACATGAGAGGCATGGAACTGTTCTTGCTCTCTCTTTCCCCTCCCTGCTGCTGTCCCTCCTCCATGCTACCTTCTTACTTTCCTTTTTCCTGCCCCAAGTGACCTGACTATATCATCCTCTGCTTTCCCTTCCTTTCTTTTGGAACAGCCTTCAATCCCACTACTTCAATCAATTCTGGGGAATGGGTGGGTGGTCAAAAATGGCCCCTTCTTCTATGAACTGGTGCAGAGTTCGTCTGGAACAGCAGTTATTCCAATGCTCTCACCACACTAGCACTTCCTTAGGATTTCAGCCACTATCACTTGTCTTCTCTTTCTTTCTCTCTCATTCTCAGATGATGAGGACAAATGCTTGGTAGCAAGCATCTCTCTCTCTCTCTCTCTCTCTCTCATTCAATTTCTATACTGCCCTTCCAAAAATGGCTCAGGGCAGCTCCCTGTCCCCAAAGGGCTCACAATCTAAAATGAAACATAAGATAGACACCAGCAACAGTCACTGGAGGTACTGTGCTGGGGGTGGATAGGCCCAGTTACTCTCCACCTGCTAAATAAAGAGAATCACCACGTTAAAAGGTGCCTCTATGCCAAGTTAGCAGGGGTTGTAACTTGCCCCCTTAGCTAAGCAGGGTCTGCCCTGGTTGCATTTGAATGAGAAACCATATGTGAGCACTGTAAGATATTCCCCTTAGGGGATGGAGCCACTTTGCGAAGAGCATCTAGGTTCCAAGTTCCCTCCCTGGCTTCTCCAAGATAGGGCTGAGAGAGTTTCCTGCCTGCAACCTTGGAGAAGCCGCTGCCAGTCTGCAAAGACAATACAGAGCTAGATAGACCAATGGTCTGACTCAATATATGGCAGCTTCCTATGTTCCTATGTTCCTTTTATTTAAGATATTTTCACTAGCACTCCCCTCAGCATTTGCCTCTTGACATGACATTGGTCACTGGACATTGGACATTGATTGAGTCCACATGATAGAGGTATATAAAGTATAGGATACTCCTGCTTAAATAAAATGCTTATCCTAATTTACATTCTGGAACTTCTGCCACTATAACAGCGGACAAAATCTCCTGTATTCAGGCTGACTTGGACTCCATTATTTCTGCAAGGTCTATGAATGAGGTGCCAGCAATCCCTCTCTCAATATAAGTTTGGATCAGTTTCAATCTGTGACTCCTGAGGATGTGGACAAGCTGCTTGGGGTAGTGTGGCCTACCACCTGTTCTCTGGGTCCTTGCCTGACTTGGCTGGTTCTATCTAGCAGGGAGATTGTTGGAGGTAGCCTAGTTAACACCATAAATGCATCGCTGAGGGTGGGTAGGGTGCTTCCTTGTCGGAAGGGGGCAATGGTTAGAACATTTTAAAAGAAGACTTTCCTGGACCCCTTAGCAATGGATAGTTACAGGCCAATCTCCCTTGGTTGGGCAAGGTGATTGAGAGGGTGGTGGCCGACCAGCTCCAGGTGGTTTCAGAGGAAACTGATTATCCAGACCCATTTCAAACTGGCTTTAGAGCTGGCTATGGGGTTGAGACAGCCTTGGCTGGCCTGATGGATGACCTTTACTGGGGAATCAACAGAGGGAGTGTGACTCTGCTGGTTCTTTTGAATCTCTCAGTGGTGTTTGATACCATTGACCATGGTATCCTTCTGGATCACCTGGGGGAGCTGGGGATGGGGGCACTGCTTTGTGGTGGTTCCACTCCTATCTCTCGGGTAGATTCCATATGGTGGAGCTTGGTGACAGTTGCTCCTCAAAACAGGAGCTGTTATATGGCATCCCGCAGGGCTCATTCTGTACCCATGCTTTTTAATATCTACATGAAACTGCTGCTGAAGCCATCAGGAGATTTGGTGCTGGGTGCTATCAGTATGCTGATGACACCCAAATCTACTTCTTCTTTTCATTTTCATCATCTGGAAACGGCACTCATCCTCTAAATGCCTGCCTACAGGCAGTAATGGGCTTGATGAGGGATAACATATTGAAGCTGAATCCAAGAAAAAAGGAGGTGCTCATTGTAGGAGCTCAGAATCTGAGAGATGACTTAGATCTTCCTGTGCTGGATGGAGCTTGGGAGTACTTCTGGACCCAGGCCTCACCCTTGTATCTCAGGTGGAGGCCATGTCCAGGATTGCTTTCTATCAGCTTCGGCTGATTCGACAGCTGCGCCCATTCCTTGAAGAGGACGGCCTCAAAACAGTGGTGCATCAGCTGGTAACTTCCAGACTTGACTATTGCAATGCACTCTATGTGGGGCTGCCTTTGTACAATGTTTGGAAACTTCAGTTAGTTCAGAATGCGGCAGCCAGATTGGTCTCTGGGGCAACCCAGCGAGACTATTTTATGCCTGTTTTGAAACAGTTACACTGGCTGCCGATATGTTTCCGGGCAAAATACAAAGTGCTGGTTATTACCTTTAAAGCCCTAAATGGCTTAGGTCTGGGTTATCTTAGAGAGCGCCTTCTTCTACATGATCCCCACCTCATGTTTCGGGCATCTGAGGAAGTCCATCAAAAGTTACCACCGGTTCATCTGGTGGTGACTCAGAGGCGAGCCTTCTCTGTAGCTGCCCCAGGGCTGTGGAATGCACTCCCGGCAGAAATCCACAATCTGAATTCACTGTTGGCCTTCAGGAGAGCCTTTAAAACCTATCTTTTTGGCCTGGCCTTCCAGGGTTTTTAATTTGTTGTAAATTGTTTTTAACTTCTGTAAGTGTTCGGCCTGGTTCTCCAGGGTTTTTAACTGCTTAAATGTTTTAAATGTAGATTAGTTTTATGTTCTTTTTATTGTTTTGATTTTAACTGTTAATTGACTTTAATTGTTTTTATTTTAATGTAAACCACCCTGAGCCTTTTTTGGAAGGGTGATATGTAAATTGAATAAATAAATAAATAAAATAACAATCTTCCCTATGCATGTCTTGGCAACCCACCTGTGCTCCATCTTCCTCCATTATCTCCCTCCCCTTGTTCTTTTCCTCATTTTCTTTTGCATCAAGAAAGTTGAGAGCACATGTTCATCTCATGATACAGCTTGCTTCCCTACTGCAGTTCATAGGTTCAAAAGGCAGCTGCTTTCCGCTTGAGCTAAAATAAAATTTGGAGGAATTAACACATTAACTTCATTTGGTGAACACATCTAATTCACACGTTGGCTTTGTTACTTATTGATGGCACTGAATAACATCTATGATCAGCTATTTGACGTTTGGCATTTGTTAGAAATGTAATATTCAAGAAACATAATGGACATTTTGATGGCTCCCCATCACCCCCTCCCCTAATTAAAAACAGAAAATAAAATGAGAAGAAATGGAAAAGAATGACTTTCTTTTGGAGTGAACAGGGAAGTATTTTAGTGCCTAAAATACAGGTCATTATTCAATCAAAATGAAGCACTTTTAAGTCCCTTTGATTTAATGGAAAAGTTAAGCATATGATGACATATCTTCCTTTTGAAGACAATGAAAAACTAAAAGTGCTTCACCTTGACTGGATATTGGCAAGTGGCACTGGAGACAAGTAGATGTCTTCTGCCACTTACAAAATCAGGCAGGGCCCTTTAAAGTACAGAGCCTTCCCCAGGGAAAGGAAGAGACCCTTCCGCTCTAGTTGTGCAGCAGCCAAATAAATCAGCAGCAGCCAGCTCCAAGTATATTCTAGAGTAACACCCTCCTTACTTCGTTCTCCAGCTTGGAGCTATC
The DNA here is from genome assembly GCF_027244095.1 of Hemicordylus capensis. NCBI lineage: Eukaryota > Metazoa > Chordata > Lepidosauria > Squamata > Cordylidae > Hemicordylus > Hemicordylus capensis. The sequence continues at coordinate 121,687,370 of NC_069660.1, forward strand.
TGAGATCCTGACCTCCTTTACTACTATGGTCCCCTTCCCTGGAAGCTGTCCCCACCCCACCCCCATCTCATTCTCTTTCCTGGAGTCCCTACCAGCATCCAGACCCCTGAATGAAGAATCCCCTGCTCAATCATTGCCCCCACCTAGAACAGGACACATTTCTCGACTGGCCCTGCAGATTATGACCCAGTTATAATCCCCTTGATATACACAAAATGATGAAGAATTCAAAACAAAATATTTATATCCAGATAGCCAAGTGCATCACTTTTTAAAAATATGAAAGCTAATTAAAGATTTAATTCTCTTTTATCCTCCTCCTCCTCCTCTGAATATTTATATACCATTCTTCAACCAGTTCTCAAAGTGGCTTACATAGAGAAATAAATAATACATAAATAAGATTGTCCCCTGTCCCCAAAGGGTTCACAGTCTAAAAATAAACATAAGGCAGATACCAGCAACAGCCACGGGAGGGATGTTGTGCTGGGGTTGGGTAGGGCCAGTTGCTCTCCCCCTGCTAAAGAGAATCTCCCCTTTAAAAGCTGTCTCTTTGCTCAGTTAGCAGGGGCCTGCTAACCATGCAATAACTATGAAAATAGCCGTACTGCTATCTAGCCGTAAAAGGATTGTGTTGCTCGCCTTCTTTAGGAATCAAGACAGCCACTGAGAGGATGACAGACAGCTTGGTATTTCAAGCCTGAAGCAGCACCTGGGAGGACAGGACCTTTCTGAATTTAATAGTGGGCAGCAAGTCATGGTAGTGATCGGGGTCAGGCAGTGGCTGTGGCAGTAACTGATATGGAAACAACCGGTGTCACAATGGCAGCTGTAATATCTACAGCACTCTCTCTCGCTCTCTCTTTTTTCTTCAGCCATAAATACATATAACAAGCAAATATGTGAAAAGGCAACGGGACAATAGGGACTGCATTGCAGATTGGTGTGCATATGTTTTAGACAATCGAAACTGGATCAACCAAACTATGAAAATGCACACAGTTGAGATCAAGTTGAAGGGCTTGGGGCTTTCTGTTGAATCTTCGCAAACCTTTTCTGTTATTTATATAGAGACACAGCCACCTTAAGTGGAGCAGCAGGGAAATGCTTGACTAACAAGCAGAAGGTTGCCGGTTTGAATCCCTGCTGCTACTATATTGGGCAGCAGCGATAAAGGAAGATGCTGAAAGACATCATCTCATACTGTGCAGGAGGAGGCAATGGTAAACCCCTCCTGTATTCTACCAAAGAAACCCACAGGGCTCTGTGGGCGCCAGGAGTCAAAATTGACTTGACGGCACACTTTTACACTTCAAAGAAAGCTCAGCTCTAACCTAGAAAGCTCTTGCAATATGAAGCACAACAACACAAAAACACACGCCCATTCCTGGGCAGGCTACTTGTATTAACAAACAATACAATACGGGACAATACAGTAATACAGGGATAAAATAATTCCAGCCTACTTCACAGGGCTGCTTTTAGGTTTACCGCATCATGCATATATATGAAGCTGTGCAGACACTGTGCAGTCTCTAATGCTGAGGGAGCAGATATAATCGTTAGAAGTGTGGAAAACTTTGCCATAGGGTTGAAAGCAATCCTATTGCCCCCACTGGATATTTGTTCAGACAGGGGCATCTGTGGCCAGGCATGATCTCAAGGTGATTCACACTCCAAATTGATCCAATTGATGTGCCATTGATTATTTGATTAATGGGCTTAGCATCCTCTCCAGGTGTCCTGGAAAAGTGGTGTTTTGGAGCATTCTGCTCCAGCGGTGAGGTGCACCTGAGAAACAATTTCTTCTTCCCTCAAGTGTTTATAGCAATAGTCTACAAATTGGCTAGAAATAGATGAGGAATAATCGTGTGATCTATCACACAGGGGTAGGGATGTGGGGGGGGGAGATGTCTTTACATTGCTTTGCATAAATGGCACTTCATTTCTCATTGTGCTGCTTGTTTTTAGCTGCACAATGAGGAAGTTGAGCAGATCCCTATCAAACCTATGCAAACAGCAGCAAATAGCAGACCTTGACTAATATTAGATTGTCGGTGGGGTGGGGGACTCAAAACACAACATATCTGAGAACTGTGTCTAGTCCATCTGGGTCTAGGACAGTTCAGTCCCTTGAGAAGATCATACAGGCTCAAACCAGTCACATAGGCTTCTATTACAAAACTGAAACTGTTTCTCCAGCTGTCACACAGTCTATCTCATCCTGAGGCCTTCTAGGCTTGGCCCTTAAAGAGGCAGTACATAACGATCCCAAGGAAATGAAATCCACTATATTTCTTTTCTCATTGCTGTTTCATACACAATGGGTCCTCATCATAGGCCTGCAAGTGCTTTACGAAGTTTTCCTTTATTTTCCATTTATTTTTTAACTGAATGCAAGAATGAAACCATGGCAATTCCAAAGCTGTATACCACCTAGGGTCACAATAGTGCTCTTATTTGCCCTGAAATATATTGCAGGACTTCTGTATAACCATTTTTGTTTATATTATAAATGTACTAAATGAGCTAATTATAACGATCATAATTTACAATTAAAAAACAAACAGTGACAATTTTTTTCAAAGGCTTTCAATATCTTTTCTTTAATCATTCACCAGGGCTCAAAATATGCATTTTTAAAAGATTAAAGCATTAAAGTTGCTAATTATATTCTCAGAACTAACAATTATTTCTTTACCCTTTTACTACCTTCTTCTGGCAACAAAAAAAAAAATGTCAGCACTGATTTAATTTTTTGCTATTATAGGATTAAAAGAAGTTTCTAAAAGGCAATTAAATGTGCCCTATAGCAATAGTGGCTTTCCTATCAGCATCCAAAACCTCTTCGCTAAAACAACAGATTTTTTTTTAACAAATCCAGGCTTTCTAGCCATCCACTCCCTGCCCCCTGCCTGGCTCCATCTCACTTTTATAATTCTTTCCTTTGGTGATTATCTCCAAAGACAACTTAGCCATTGTAAATTTGTAATGAGACTTTGCACATCTAGATCTCAGTGAAGGTAGATCTATGTTAGAATAACAGAAGAAACTGTAAGTTAAAGGAGCTGTTCAAAAGTGCTAAACTCTGCACATGTCAGACACTGGCTCTTCACCTTTGGGAGCCCAATTTGCGATCAGCCAGAGGCTCTAAGTGAAAAGTTTAATAATCTCCAAGTGCATTCCCTCTTGATGTATCACAAAATCAATTATTATATGGTGGAACACTCAGTAACCTGTGCTCAGACAGAATCAAGTTCTGCTCCCATTGGGGATTCACCAGTTATCTACTCAGAGAATTATACTCAGATAAAACTGACTACCTGTTGTTAGCAGGAGGTGTTCCAGAGAATATCCTCTCAACAATAAAGTGGTCCCTGCATACTTGCAAAATAACATTGCTGGTCAACTAGCATTTTTCAGGCTTGAAGCACATAGTTTTTCCTGTAGTACTTCCTGTAGTACTTCAGAGTCTCGTAGCTAAAGATTTGAACAATTCTTTCAACTCTATCCTTCCCCAATGCCCAGTGTCTTCACACTTTCTATCAGCACACTCCTCCTTTCCCTGGACCCTGTGAGAGGGTTTCCCCTCATGTTCTGTCTCTTAGGGCCAAATTAGGTGTGATGTGGAGAAATCCATGAATTGGATTTCTCACGGCTTTTAAAGAGTTAATACAAGCCACAGGGGACCCTGATTCAGGTTGGGACTGCTCTGTCAGGGAAGGGCATCTCAGAAGCCAATTGTGCAGGCGCAGTGGCCTCCAAAATGGCTGCCATGCCGAGCGGGAAGGCCCGAATGGTCCTAAGAGCCAGCCAAGTGGGCCGGTTTGGGCTGCATTGAGGCTGGCGGGGGAGAGGGAACCTCTGCGAACCCCCGTCACCTTATTCTCCTACTCTTCCCAGTTCTATGGTCCCAGTCTGAACCTGAACCAGACCCTAGTATGCCTACTATATTAATCTTTTAAAAACCTATGGCTCTTAATGGATCTTCTACATCACAACTAATCTGGGCTTCTCTCTGCTGCTCAGTGTGTATTTTTCCATTCAGCCATTTTGTCCTCTGTTCCCCCATCCCACTTCGTTTTCCAATTCCAATCCCTTTGACCTCTTCAGTTGCTCTCTCTACCAATAGCGCAGAGCCTCTCATTGTGAGGTTTTGTTTTCCCACAGTCAATCCAACTGTCCACTTCTCTCTAACAGCAGTGTGTATGTGTGTGCGCACACAGACAAGGGATGTTTTTACACACGTCTCCTTTGTTTGCCACCTTGAATATTTTTTGAAAGATAGGATAGAAATAGCAATAGCAATAGCAATAGCACTTACATTTATATACCGCTCTATAGCCGGAGCTCTCTAAGCGGTTTACAATGATTTAGCATATTGCCCCCAACATTCTGGGTACTCATTTTACCGACCTCAGAAGGATGGAAGGCTGAGTCAACCTTGAATATTTATTTTCCCCATGAAAGCTTGGAGATAGAAACTGAGTCTGAGGGGTTTGCTGTGCTTGTTTTGAAAGGAGTGCCAGGCCTCAAGCCTGAAAGCATCTAACGCAAGCTTAGACCGTACCAGATTAACCCCTGGTTCTTCTGCTGTTGGTGCAAGCATTGCTAGCGATACCAGAAACAGAAGGTTATTTTTTGTATGCAGAGCAGCAGCAGGAAGGATTTTGCTCTGTGTGGATTGTGGTGTGCCAGCTTCCTTACCGACCCTTGCCAAAGGAAGAGAACATAAAGGTGTTCACTGATATTGATGAAGGGTCACTAGCCTCATTCAGACATTATAACTAGGAGCCTGTATGCATGCACAGCCTCCAGAAATGACGTCCCACCAGGCATGTCAGTTCACTTTCCCCTGCTGGGCAGATCCATCACAATTACAGCCTTCATTTGAAGAGGTGAATACTCTAAGTATGATTGTGTGCCTTCCCATGATAACAGGAAATGGGGCGTATCTAGGGTAGAGGGGGTGCATGTTAGCCCCTCTCTCCGACAGCCCCTTGGACTGAGGAAGATAATGAAGAAACTAGGGAGGGGTGGAGCTAGGGGCCCTTGAGAAGCGAGGGGCCCAGGTTCTTTGAACCCATCTGCTCAATTATAGCTACACCCCTGATGGGAAAGTTTGCAATCATGCTTTGCCTCTTCAGATGAAGACTGTTAAGTGTGATGGACCCATCCAGTGGGAACAGTGATTGACATGCCAGGTGGGACCTCCTCCTCATTTCCAGAGGCTGTACACAAGTACAGTCTCTTCGTTATAATGTTGGAATGAAGCTACTATGAATTAAACATCAGAGCTTAGTGCACATACGGTGCTCCAATGTCTGTCTGCAGCCCAGTCATATGACCCATCAGAACACAGCTAGGATCAGCCTTAAGAATCCCCGTGCCTCCACATGATAGTGCCATTGCATCTCATAGGACCTCACACAGCTCCAGCACAGCAGTAGCCATTGGCATAGCCATGCTGGCAATTGATGAATACCGCACCCCTCCCCAGTAAGGAGCACCACAGCACTGATGTAATTTCCGGGTCACCTAATGGGCTGAACTCATAAACTGCAAGAGTTTCTAACACTTGCCTGAGCCCCACAACAAACCTGGGAACCTATATGACTGGATAACTTGTCATGCCAAAATTCAACCAATTATGCAAAAGCCAACAGATTAAGCAAAAGAAAACAACATTAGAAGAGTAAAGAAGAATTCCTTCCTCCACTGCAGGCATCCCTGCACCTGTTTCTGTTTCTTGCAAGTGGGCAGCTACAGTGATCCAGGTGGTAGATCAGCAGCCTGGCAGGCCTGGGATCACAGTCCTGGGCTGCAACCCTGACTTTCAGAACCACTGCTAGATCAGGATTTCTGCTTGCTCACCTGTAGTTCAGCACACGACACTTCCACTTGAGTTGTCCTGCCTGCGTCATTTTCTCTCTGCACCTATCATTTGCTGCTGACTCTTGAGAAATCAATTGCCAGCTCACTGAACCCTCCCAGAACAGTAATCCACTTCTCATCCTAATGATCCTTCTAATTTTCTTCTGCTACTACTTGAGTAAATTCAGCCACAAACCAAGGGGGTGGGGTGGGGAGTCCTTGTCCATCTCTTAAAGTTCTCAGAAGGCACGGCACCTATTGCTTCCCAGAGTTAGTTTCATTCACAGTGAGGCATTTTAGGCCTGCCTCATACAAATCCTACTTTCAGAAGCTGAGCCACATTTAACATCCCAAATTCAGTTCACTAAAACAAAGGGTATAATTAACTCCTAACTAGGTAGCTTGCTGCTCCTTAATCCAACGCTGGTGGTTCTTTTATAATCCCTCTGAGTATGCTACTACCCAAGATGGTTTCTTCCCTTAAAGGCTTATACAAAAGTATTCACATTGTGTTTTAAGTGTTGTGGCTGCTAACAAGCCAGTATCTCAGTGACTCTTTCACTGCTAAGCTTAAAGGCAAGGTAGTACCCCATGTACCATTCTCCTAATAGTATCAGTCATGAACCCAGTTCAGACAATATGCTATATGGGTGTACAGATGTCTGTACATTCATTCACATGTTTGTGTAAAGGACTGAAGCTGTGTTCATTTCAAAAGGGAACATGGATACTAGGGATGTGCACAAATCTGTCTGGAGGCCCTTTTATGGGCCTCCGAACAGGTTCAGACACTGGCCGGTTTGAAAGATCAACAGCGAGGATGGGATAACGTGTGCCGACGTGTGCACACATGCTCACTACTTCCACCTACTTTTCCGGTCCGAAGAGTGAATGGGGTGACAGGGAGGTACGCTGCTGCCCCACTGGACTGGTTTTCCAGCCAGCACCAGTGGAGGGAAAGTGGAGGGAGAGGTACATGCACCCTCCCCCTCCCTTAAAGGTATCTAACCCCCGCCATCAACCTGGCCCCCACCAGTTCCGGTCACATCCCTAGTGGATACAGGCCCTTCAAATGCATAGTGGAAGTATACTTCTGTACCTGAGGTCAGCATTAAATGTGAATTGTACACAAGTACAATTACTTGTGTACAGATCTGTACCTGTGTACACTGCACACTGGTTGTACGAGTGTTGAACATAATGTGTGAATGGGCCTGGGAACTAATGGCTTCCATGGCAGAAGGCAGTGGAGGCTGGGCGTCCCTCAGCAACACATTCGAGCAAGTGAATAATCCTTTAGTCGGGAGGAGGGAGCTGTGAAAATAGGCACTTCTCTCCCCTCTCCTTGCACTGCTGGGCTGTGGAAAAAGGAAGAAGCACAGCTAGTTTGAAGGCTCATAGCCAGGGTGGGCTAGAGTCGCCCTGCCCCCTAAATTGTTCTCTGACAGCCTAATTTTTATAAGCAAATATTTTCACAGCTGCCGCACACTGAGTCGACAGTTTCAATGAGATGTCCACTACGACCCCAAGATCTCTTTCTTGTGGTCAGTCACCGTCAGCTCGGATCCCATCAGTGTATATGTGAAGTTGGGGTTTTTTGCCCCCAAATGCATCATTTTACACTTACATACATTGAATCACATTTGCCATTTTGTCGCCCACTCCCCCAGTTTGGAGAGATCTTTTTGGAGCTCCTCACAATCTGTTGTGGATTTCACTACCCTAAATAGTTTAGTGTCATCTGCAAATTTGGCCACTTTACTGGTCACCCTAACTTCTAGATCATTTATGAACAAGTTAAAGTGCACTGGTCCCAGTACCAATCCCTGGGGGACCCCACTTCCTACCTACCTCCGTTGTGAAAACTGTCCATTTATTTCTACTCTCCTGTCCTTCAACCAGTTACCGATCCACACATGAGCCTGTCCCCTTATTCCTTTACTGCTAAGTTTACTCAAGAGCCTTTGGTGGGGAACTTTTTCAAAAGCTTTTTGGAAGTCTAAGTATACTGTGTTAATCGGATTACCTTTATCTACTGATGCCTGTGGACACTCTCAAAGAACTCCAAAAGGTTAGTGAGGCAAGACTTGCCCTTGCAGAACCCATGCTGGTTCTCCTTCAGCAAGGCCTCTCCTTCTATATGTTTTGTTCTTAAGGATGCTCTCCATCAATTCACCCGGCAAGTTAAGCTGAGCAGCCTGTAATTTCCCAGATCCCTTTTTGAAAACTGGAGTCACATTGGCTACTTTCCAGTTTTCTGGTACAGAGCCTGATTGTAGGGACAAATTACAAATTTTTGCTAGGAGATGGGCAATTTCACATTTGAGTTCCTTCAGATCCCTTGGGTGGATGTCATCTGGCCCTGGCGATTTGTTATTTTTTAGCTTTTCAAGATAGTTTAGAACATCTTTCCTTGTCACCCCCAAATTGGCCCAGTTCTTCAGTCACTAAACCTAAAAAGCTCAATTCTGGGGAGGGTATACAGTCAGTAGCCTCCACTGTGAAGACAGATGCAAAGAACTCATTCAGCTTCTCTGCAATTTCCTTGTCCTCCTTAATAATCCCTTTCACACCCTCATCATCTATGAGGCCAACCCCCTTCTGGCAGGTTTTCTGATATATTTAAATAAGTTTTTGTTATCCCCCTTGACACTTCTAGCTATATGCTCCTCAAACTCTCTCTTTGCATCCCTTATTGTCTCTTCGCATTTCTTTTGCCAGAGTTTATGTTCCTTCCTTTTCTCTTTATTTGGGTAGCACTTCCATTTTCTGAAGGAAGTCTTCTTTCTTTTATAGCTTCCCAGACTCTACTTGTTAGCCACGCTGGCATCCTCCTGGACTTGGTGGTACGTTTCCTCCTTCTTGGTATACATTCCAACTGTGCATCTAGTATTGTGGTTTTAAATAAGTTCCATGCTTTCTGGAGTGATTTGACCCTCCTGACTTTCAACTTCCTTCTTATCAGTCCCCTCATTATTGAGAAGTTTCTTCTTCTGAAGTCCAACGCATCTGTGTTGGACTTCCTTGACAATTCTCCACTTGCATATATGCTGGATTGGATCACACTATGGTCACTGCTACCCAATGGTTCTGCAACTCTGACATCTTGCACCAGGTCCTGGACACCACTCAGGATTAAATCCAAGGTCACCATTTCTCTGGTTGGTTCCGTGACTAACTGTTCTAAGGCACAGTCATTTAGCACGTCTAGAAATTTGGCCTCTCTTTCATCACCTGGATGTGAATTTACCCAGTCAATATGACAAAGTCACCCATTATTACTGCTCTGCCTCTCTTTGACACCAGTCTTATTTGCTTCTCCAACTCCAGGTCACTCTCAGCATTTTGAGCCAGTGGGTGATAGCACGTCCCTAGTAACACATTACCTTTCAGTCCTCGTAATGATACCCATAATGATTCTGTGGAGAATTCCAGTCCAACTAGGTTTTCTAGTTTATTGGAATCTATCCCTTGTTTGATATACAGTTGGATAGACTACTCCCCCAATCTTCCCCTCCCTGTCCCTTCTATAGAGTTTATATCCAGGAATAATTGTGTCCCACTGGTTCTCATCATTCCACCAGGTTTCTGTTACACCCACTATATCTTTTTTTTCATTAGTAACCAAGTATTCCAGCTCACCCATCTTGGCTCGGAGGCTTCTGGCACTGGTATATAGACACCTATATGCCGAGTCCCTCACCTGGTTTTGATGTGTGCTATCCCCCTTACCATCATTTGACCTATTTGGCAAGTTGTCCTGTGTTTCCTTCTGCTCAACTCCTGGCTCTACTCTGTCCCCTTCTGGTTTATCCGAAACATGTTCACCCTCACATCATAGGGGATTTTGCTGGCCAAAGCATGGTGGTGGCTTATTTTGTCACCACCTTGATTAAGACAATGTTTCCAGAATTGTCTGGATTTAAAGTCATAACATATTATAGCAGAGTTATTAGCTTCCCTACCAAAATTCAAAAGTTCTTGTTCCACCAAGCTAATATGTATAGTCGATACCAGCACTGTAGGAATAAATGAACATACCAGGTACATTCCCACTAGGCATATTCAAAGTCATACAGATCCAGTTTCTAAGCTCTGAAGAGCATTTTCAGAAAAACAGGCTATCAGCAGTGAGCTTGTCACACATAAATGCAACACAATAAGCCATGCTTGGGGTGGGGGGTGGCGATCCTTCAGTTATATTCTCAAGTCTACACTCCATGCTCATTATTATGAAACACCTTTTGGTGAAGTTGACATATGTGCATTAATAACATCAAGTTGTTTCCAACACAATAAACACAAAAATTTAACGTAATTTAACAACAGCTTAAAAGTGTTATATGAGAAGTCTAAGACATGGAACCTGTTAGGAATTGGGAAGCTGAGTGTCTGACATTCTTTCCTTCTGGGGTTGCAGAAAGTTTGGGGCATATTGAGGTGGTACCCACTGGCTACACATGGGAATAAAAGTATCTTCAAAGGTCAGATTTTTCAGATTTGCCTCTGCCTGGCCCTATAATGGCTCCAAACCTATTCCCAGTGTTGTTTGAATTATCAAGATAACCTCTCCTTTCTGAGTTACCAGATCACCTGTATCCTCTGGCCCCCTTTACAGCCCACATTTGTCTACATGGGCAGTCCATCTTTCTTTGCTATGCATATCAGGGACAGGCTACAGCAGGCTGGTACCATTCATCAGAAATCTTGAGACCAGTAAGACAGCACCCAGGGTCTTTGAACTCTTGTCTGTATTCCCTATTCTGTCCTTCGCTGCTGTTTAAAAATCAAGATGGCACTTGCTACATCTTCTTCAGCATTCCTCATCAAACCTTGTAATGAGATAGGACAAATAAAGTATTCAAGGGCCTTTAAGAATTTAATACTAGCAGGGTTCAAGCTGTCTCTAAGGGACACAAGCCAGGATTGGGGGAGTCAGGAGCTCACCAGAGATCACAACAGGCAGGTATTCAGGAGCTAGGAGGATGAAGACAGAATCCAAGAACACATCTAGGGTCAATTCAAGTAGTCACCAGGCACCAGAGGGTCAGACATAAGCCAGGAACACATTGGAGGTCAAGCTAAGTATTAGTTAAAGCCACAGGATCAGAACAGAAATTGGGAGCCAGAAACAAGCCAGAAATCAAGCAAAATCAAACATCAGGAGCAAGCGGGTCAAACAAGTAATCAGGAGTCAAAACAAGCCAGAGTCTCACCAAGCAGACAGAAGACACAGCAAGTCCACACAAGAACCTCATTACTGAGGCAAGGCCTATCTCAGCCTAGAAGCCATTTATACTTCCTGCTGTGGGAAAGGCCAATGAGTGGTCCCCTAGGGCAGTGCGTGTCCAGGATTTCAGTGACCTAGGAATCTGCTGCAACATAGAAGATTCCAATATGGGGCAGCCACACACAGGGCCTTAGGGCAGACAGGACACTACACTGAGACTGAATATTGTGAATATTTATACCATTCTTTCTCTGGATTGATTCTTTGAACATGGACGTCTTTATCTTCCTAGATTATGAACACTGTCAAACTTCAGCAATCATGCTCTGAAGGTCATTGCCGCTGATGTACAAGATGTAACCAAGCACAGGCACCACATTCATAGAATTTCATCTTCAATGTAGCATTACAATGTGCTTTGCAAAGAGAATTCTAAAACTGCTTGTTCGAAGATTCATATCTGAGAGAATTCTAAGCTAAATGTTGTCCCCATTGATTTGAGGGTTTAGCTTGGGTTCCACTGAGACTTTTGTAAAGATTGATGTAAAAATAGACTTAAACTAACTGAACATGTTTGTTTGTTTTGAACTAGAATGTATAGGCTATTCCCACCCCCCAAAAGCAGCATACAACAAATAACCCCCCCCCCACACACACACACAGAGTAGACTATTAACACATTTCAAGAAGCATAAAAAGAGGAACAGGATTGGAGTGTTTACAGCTAAGGGATCTTTTTCATGACACCAAAATGTTTTTAAGCTCTCCTGTTACTCCTCTGTTGTCCATCCCACTTCACCCTCAGTAAATTTCTCAAACTGCCTGCAGCACAAAGCACCCTCCAAACATTCACCATCCAGCTCCCCACCCTTTATAATGTCGTATACAGAGAGTTATCTCCAAGGAGGGGTGCCTATCATTTTAAGAGAGGGAAGCTGTCATACAGGGAATGAAGGCTTGAGGAGAAGGAACAGGGATGTGCAAACTCAGGTGTATGGCCGTAGTTTGTTAAATAAAGTTATGTTCATGTTTGAAGAAACTAACAGAGGTGCTGGCAAACTTCTGCAAGTTTGGATAACAGGAAAACTTTAGGGGCTTGAAAAGTCAATCTCAAAAAGTCCAGAATTCACCTGTGTTCTCCTTCCTAACTATCAGCACTGAAATAAATATTACCTTGCATCTCTAGCACCACTGCAAGGGGGCGGGGCACGGTTTAGGGATCTCTGGCCAAGTAAAAATATTATTTCTGAAACTTAGGAGAGAAAAGCCTGTGCAATCCTATCTAACCAAGCTCAGGAAGAATTTTGCCACCCAACCAGAAATTTTTAGCAAGAGCTTCATTATAAGCCTCTATTGCCAGTGGCTCTTTAGGTCAGATTAACCACTAACACACCCAAAATACTTCCTCTAAGATCCTGTAACAATTTAATGTGCTCTGAAATTGCATTGAATTCCCAAATGTATCTGCAAAGTTACTTTAGACTCCTTCCTAGATCCCTTTGCACATTCAGTTGGCAATGCAAATACGATCCAAACAGAATTACCAATTCGAGGAGGAGGAGGAGGAGGAAGAAGAAGCTGGTACATAGGAAGCTCCTGGAACCCAGAGCAGATACAGTGTTGGATCCAAGGGCCAAGGCCAAGTGTCTGATCCAAGGGGAATGTTCTTTGTAAGGTTGAGTTCAGGAGTCAGTAGGATGTAGAGCAAGACTACACAACCTTTGGCCCTCCTGCAGATGTTGGACTACAACTCCCATCATTATTGGTCACTGTGGCTGAAGATCATGGGAGCTGTAGTCCAGCAGAGCTGAAGTTGTGCAGCTCTGATTTAAAGGGTCTGGAGGAAGAGTCCAATGCAAAAGCTACCTATCATCCAAGACCCGCAAACCTCATTTCCCCCCTGACAACTGGCCTCAAAGCAAACTAAATAAAAACATTTTATTGATTGATTGATTGATTGAATCATGCAGTAGCCTGATATGTACATCTCTAGACACTGTACACAATTTAAAACACAATGAGGAGATTCTCACGATCAGCAAAAAGCGGCTAAGGGAGCCTAGCCCGCTTTTTGCTGATTGTCTGCTGCCACTAGAGCCGCGTGACTCCCGGCAGCAAACTCTCCTAACTCCTCCTCCCCTTAGCCGAGGTTAGTGGAGTGAGTGGTCTGCTAACCCCGTCTTTTTAATCTTGGGGTTGCTCCAGGATGCCATGTGCTCTCCCATGGGGCGTTCTGGAACGTCTGGGGGCCGCACGGCCCGTGATCCCCAAAGCCCCCACTGGCTCCATGATGGAGCCGGCAGCCGTGTGGGCAGCCGATCCAGCCACCCAGGGCTGCAGGAATGATCGTCTGCGGGGAGGTCTCACCGATTGTGAGACTCGCCTCAATATAAAACAGTAAAAATAGTTTATATTTCACAAAATACAGTAAAACGAGTCTGATTAAAAAAAATTAAACTGTTTAAAATTAATTTCAGTTAAAAGCCAACCAAAAAAAAATGGTGTGTTTTTAAGGTCTTCCTAAAAGCAAACAGAGAAGGAGATGCTCTTATTTAAACAGGGAGCATATTCCAAAGCCCTGGAGCAGCCACAGAGGACGTCAGGTCCCGAGTCACCACCAAACAAGCTGGCGGCAACCATAACCAGACCTCTCCAGAAGATTGTAATAGGGGGCAGGGTTCATAACAAAGAAGGCACTCTCTTAAATACCCTGTGCCCAAGAGGTTAAGGGTTTTATAGGCAAACCCAAAGCCATGTTTTTATTCTGCTTGAAACCCTGTTCTCAAAGCAGTAGCCGCAGCAGCATGACTGAATGAGTGTGCATATTGAGTTAGTGATGTGCAAGGATGTGCTGTATGGTCAAAGGTATCTAGGATTTGCACCTCTAACTTCCCATTGTTATTAAAGAATGAATAATCTTTGATTTGCAGCTAAATTTGAATAGGGAACAGCAAATAAGGACTGGGATCACACATTGATTAAAGTGAGAATCATAAATACACAGATCGGCTGGTTCATTAACCGACTATAATTTGTCCTGTGCCTGCGGTCATAGGGGAGTGGTGGGAGAGGCATGAGATCATGTATTTCAAAACTGTATAATAATAGCATAGCATGCACACCACAAATTTGCTGCTGCATAATCAGCAACACATTTTTTTTTCTTGCAAAGGGAAATTTGAAATACTCCAATTGTTTCTCTGAGCCTTTTGCAACGATCTTTAATTTGCAGCCATGGATGCTATGAGCATTTAGTTAGTTACTCAAGTGTACTTACTTTTTTCCAAGCAACTTTTGCAGGCGTGCTTCAGTACATCAGTAAATGTTTCACTCCTGCCGTGAACTCCAGCAAGAAGTCCCTCAAAGCTCATGCTTAGTTTACTGCTGCTTTCCAAGGCAGGCTCTTGCTTCACACAACCTGGAATATGCCCATTAGATCTGCAATGAAGAATGATGGGACAATTCAGAGTTTCACAAGCACAGGACCTAATGTACCTGCCATAATTTAAGATGGCCCCTGGGTGGTCATAAGCCCACAACCTTGATAGAAGGATTTTGAAGACTAAATAAATCTTCCCTAAGAAAAGAAAGGGGGTAAGTATACTAAAAGTTATATTACATGCTTTATTTAATGTGTAGCACTCAACAAAAGGGACTTACAGGCAGCTACAAAAAGCAGATTTTTATTAGAAAGACAACTGGCATTGTACAATGTATGCCCCTTCAAAATGGTTCAGTGACGTGTATGGTGGGCATAAAAAAGAGAAGGGAGGGGGAAAGGAATAAAGCTGGAAAGAATACCTTAATTTCAGGATGCTAAATTTTACAAGGCATAGGTAGTCCTCACAGGGAAGAGGCCCTCGTCAGATACTTATGTGGCCCTATGGGAGCTGCTTTCATGTGGCATTATCCATGTAGCTGGATAAGTGTGTGAACAGAAGGGCTTTTGCAGGCTTGCCGTGTGGTCCTAGAGCTGAGCTGAGAGGAGAGGATTTCTCAAAGACATTTTTGTCAGTGTTTAAAAGTACTGTGGATGCTTCTGATGATTCTTTTGAGACTTTTGGTGGTTGAAAGTGCCAAAATGCTTTCATGCTCAAGATGCATTGTTCTTATTCTTACTGGGCTTTATTTGCCCTCACTGGCATCTGAACATAGCAGATTTTATTGGCTATGTAGCACCATGATGTCATCCCATCTATTACCTGATCCCTGATTGGCTAAGATCTCCAATGTGGGCAATCCAGGTAACATTGCTGAATAATGAGCATGTTATTGTGATATCATCACATTCTCTTCATATACCCAATTGGTTAGAGTTCCTTCCAGCCAGAAAAAATGGCATCTAAGGTGTGACAGACTGGGTAAACAAATGGCAGAAACCCAAACATTTTAAAAGGTGAGTAGGTTATGAAATTTGGGGAAAATATTTTGACCCTCCAAAGTACTTTCTGCGTAAAAAAATTAAATTTCTGCCCAGAGATGGAAGTTTGGGGCAGCATACCAATATGACAGACAAACAAACAAACAAAATGGGGCAACTCATGGTACAATCCTGTGCTGTGCCCTTGCACAATCCTCTTTGACCCTGCAGATGTGGCAAATTCCAGGCTGTGCAAAATTCCCACAGCCCGAAGTGTGGAAGGTGTGATGTTGGCATGATAAAACTAGAGTTACATCATAGTTGTTTCTACCAGTCTAATTCCCCACACTACTAACTGTGCACCAACACATGGAGAAATTCCTATATTAATGTGAACTATGATTCCTGAGGAGGACTGAGCCACTGATCTGGTAGACAACGAACACACAGGAATGAGAATGGCAGCCTCCTGATTGTCTTGATATACCTCTAGTATTTTTGGAAGATCATCACAAGGTGGAATCATCATGCTATACTTGCCTAGAAGCATTGCTTTAACTGCAGTCCTGGGACTGGAACACCTTGCAGTTGAGTAGATCCTGCTGGTAATGAGAAAAGGAATAAGCATGATACAGGAATTTCTCAATAGCTTCTGGGGTTACAAAATTAGAGTAATTAGTCCATAGTAACTGCCTTGCTTGTACAATTTCTCAAAATATTTTCTCAGATTCTCTGCTAGTTCTACATCCCTGTTTACATAATTATCAGTAATACTAATAGAAACACTTGTTTTGGAAAATTTGCCTGCCATTGTTTATAACCCTGCAAACACTTATTTGTGATGCAATGTTCAGTAGGCACTCCTGTCTTGGGAGGCAGGGCTGACTCCAGAGGTGGAGCCACCATTGTGTGGACAGGTCCAAAGAACTTGGGCCACCACTCCTGTGGAGCCACCCGTGGCACCCTTCTTCAGCACCAAAGTTCAAAAGCATCAATACTTTTTCTATCTTGCTTCTTCAAAGTCCAGCTTTCACATCCACAGAGTGTCATGGGGAAAACCATTGTCCGAATGATTCTAATTTTTGTAGGTATAGACATGTGGCATCTAAATATCATTTCCAAGGCCTTCATTGCAACCCTACCAAGTGCTAGTCTGCAACGTATTTCTTGACTGCTGGATCCTTTACTGTTGATGGTCAATCCTAGAAGGCAGAAGCTATCCACCACTTCAATGTCTTCATTAGGGGTGTGCACAAATCAATTTTTTGATTTGATTTGTACCCCAATCGAATCACCCCAAATTTGTTTTGGGTCCAAATCTGGCCAGCTAGCATGGGGGTGATTTGTTTTGTCCATAAATCTCCTGAAACAGGTAGATTCAGGTACAAATCATTTTGTACCCAAATCAGTTTGCACAGACAGCAGGTGCAGGCAGTTATTCTTTCTGCAGAAGGAAGGGGGTGAAAAAAAATCTCTTCTCTTTCCCTCAATCAGTAAAGCAGGAATAAAAAGCAGAGAATTCACTCCAGGCAGCAGGCCAGGCCAGGCCAGGCAAGGCAAGGCAAAGCTTCTCTCTCTCTCTTCTCCCACAAGGCGGATAGGCAGAATGGTGGCTGGCTGCCTCCTTAAATACATTTGAAAATCCCTTCTTCGAACTTCCCCCATCCTTATCCCTTCTTTGACCCTTCCCCTAGCCAAAGTGGGGTCAGTCACCCCTGGCAACACAAGATTTGAATGTAAATGGGCCAATCTAGAACCAGTGGTGAATCACCAGCCAGTCGTTGCACACTGTAAGTCACCAATCTGAAGCTTGGGAGGGCAGGATTTTCAAAAAGATTTCCTGACACAAAATGGAGACAGCAGGAGAGATTGCCACAAAATGGAGGTCTGAATCTACAAACTTTTCAAGTCTAAAATCTGGGTGATTTGTTTTGGACCCGAATCTGGCCAGCTAGCACAGGGGCAATTTGTTTTGTCCACAAATTGCCCCAAACAGGTAGATTTGGGTGAAAATCATTTTGTACCCAAATCAATTTGCACATCCCTTGTCTTCATTATCAGTTCTGAGGCTGGTTGCTATACCTGTTGTCATTAGTTCAGTCTTCTTTACATTAAGTCATAGTCCCATTTTTTCACAGTGCTCCTTGACAATCTGTTGAGTCTCCTTTCTTTGGTATGGGTATGTATACTGAACTCTTCCAATCTGTTGGCCACTGTGTCATTCTCCAGATTTGCTGGCATAGTTTGGTTAGAGCCTTGACTGATTTTTCTCCTGTTGCCTGCCATATTTCTGTAGCTATTCCATCAATTCCTGTAGCCTTCCAACTTGGTAATGACCAGAGTGCTGATCTAACTTCATCTTCCTGTACTAGAGAATCTTGCAAGTAGGGAATATCTTCTAGAGTATCTTAGATGTTGACATCCCTGCTGTACAGACTTGCAGTATACTCCTTCCATCTCTGTTTGATCTTCTCTGAATCAGTTACTATCTGTCCTTTGGCATCCCTTAACATACTAATTTGAGGTGGGAACACCTCCTGAGTTCACAGATCTTTTGGAAATTTTTTCTTGTTTTTCCATGTCTATTTCCATCCTCTAGGTCTTTACAGATGTCATTGTAGTACTGCTCCTAGTCTCTTCTAACAGCTTTCTGAAATTCTCTATTAAGTTCCTTCCTGAGGTCTTTATCTTTCTTGACTTTGGCTTCTCTCCTCTTGGCAATTTCCACCAACTGTTCTTACATCCATTTTTCCTTCTTCTGTTTCTTGGTCTTTGACAGACTTTTTTCACATTCATCCTTAACAACTTCTTTGATTTCATTCCACAGTTCCTCTGGTTCCCTAGCAATGAGGTTCAGAACTTCAGCAGTTCCTTATGCTCTCCTTTAAAATGGTGGATACATTCTCAAGATTATCTCATGGAAACTGGATAGCTTTGTTTTTCCACTTAAGCTTGACTTGGAACTTGCACATGAGCCGTTCATGATCTGTTCTACAATCAGCCCCCAGCCACGTCTTTGCTGTTATAGCTGAGCTCCTTTCACCAATACTGTAATCAATTTGATTTCTGTGCGACCCCATCTGGTGATGTCCATGTGTATAGGTGCCACTTTGGTTGTTTGAAGAATGTGTTAGCAATGAAGAGATCATTGGCTTGGCAGAAACAAATAAGTCATTCTTCTGCTTCATTTCTGTTTCCTGGGTCATATAGGCAGATTGTGTTTTCCTCCTTACCATTTCCAACTTTGCCATTCCAGTCTCCAACCACCAGCATCCTATCTTGCTTGCATGTTCTGTCAGTTCCAGACTGAACTTGAGCGTAAAACTCATCAGCTTCCTCTTCTTCTGCATCAGTCGTTGGGGCATAGACTTGAAGGACTGTCATGTCCCAGCAACTGGGTTAAGGGCATATTTGTGCCCTCAACCTTGGCTAAGAGCCGGGCTGTGGGGCTGGGTTTCGTGCTACCACACAGCCAGGATCCATGTGGATCCCGGCGGTTCTCACAGGCAGCCAAGCCCAGGCTTGGCTGCCTAAACCTGGGCTTGGCTGCTTGTGAGAACAGTCTCTAAATGTATCCCCCATTCAATGTCTGAGTGTGAAATAGCATGCAGAATTTGGTTTCTTCAGAATCTCAGCTTTCGTTTTCAACAAGAGCACGTTTCTAGACCTTATGATTGCAAACCTATGCTACAAAATGTGTCAGAATTCACAATGTCTTGTAAAATTGTAGATGCCAAGAGGGTGACTGAGGTGGATTTTCAGGAGTCAGTAAGAGAAGTTTTAGAGTCCTCCGTAGTTATTTGGGTTTTTTTGCCTCTTCCCATGGTTGGCAAAGCAGAATAAGTTACACAAACTAAGCATAGATATTCAAATATGCTTAATCTGTATTATTTATACAGATCACAGAATTTAACTTTCCCAGCACATTTTCCCCTCATGCCTTGCTCATAGCCTTTGATTCTTCCTTGCTGGCAATACACTATATATGGTTCAGACCACTTCTTGAAGAACAGGATATAATATGTGCCCTAAAGAAGACCTGGTGTAGAAATTTTTAAAAAGTGAAATTTGAAATTAATTTCAAGGGTTTTTGTAAGGAGAAACATCTGAGAATTTTCAAGGGAAGCCAAATGAATTTCTATAAGACAGGCATATTTTTTGCACATCTCTAACTGGGATAATTCCCAGAACTATAAATATTTCTGAACTTTTACTTCATTTTTATCCCACCATTTCTCTGGAGAGTTTTGGGTCCCATACAAGGTGTTCCCCATTGTGTTCTCACAAAACGTATTCAGAACCACCTCATGAGGTCCAAGGCTGAGTGAAGATTTGAATGTGGATCATTGTGCATTGTCCAAACTGAAAACCCTACCACTGTACTGTACTGGCTCCTTCATGCCCCTGTTTCTGGCATGACTAGATGGGTGATAAATTAATATGTACAAGTACTGACATTAATTACAGTTAATTCCAAAAGGCAAATATACTGCAAATATTGCAGTCATTATTTTTGCTCAGCTGTTGACAACCAACAGCAGTCAGGATACAAACCACCCTCCACATTCATGGGGAGTTGTTTTAATTGTGCAAATAATTTTTGTTGCTCTGGAAGTGCCCCTTTCCAGATGCCTCATTCAGTTTTTAAAAGGAGCCAATTCTTGAGAAAGACCTCCGCATAATTAGGAAGCAATCACTGTGTTTTTCTTGCTGTCCTAATTTTTTCTTCACTTTAAACTGCTTCATTGACTTTAATTAAACTTGCCCTAGGCTTATGAGCCTAGCAAACTGCAGAAACATTTAAAAAAAAAAAAGCCCAAGATACACAAAAGTTGCTTTCTTGTTTGAAGACTTTTTTTTTCTCCTCTCAGATTCATCCAACTTGCTGAACATATAGGTTTCCAAATTAAAGTTGTCTCAGTTTCCCAGCTAGAGGATTTGGTTTCATCCACTTCTTGTACAAACTAAAGATCTTGTCTGGATTGAGCTTCAGCTTGTTCACCCTCATCCAGTCCTTTACTTATCTCAGACATTCATTCAGGGTGTCACTGCCCATGGTAGCATACCATACATGGCTTTTACAATGTTCAAATACCTTTTGAATGCCAGACAGTAAACAGTAAGATGTGTGAAGGACACATTCAAGTTCAGGGGCAGGCCAAGAACCTAAGAGGTCAGGGGCTGCTCCAAGGGGTATTTCTCCAGAGGCTCTAATGTCACCTTTTATAATGTCATTAGAAAACTATAGAACAGGAAGAAAATGGCTTTGCCTCCCCATCTGAAGGTTCCAAGTTCCCTCCCTGGCATCTCCAAGATAGGACTGAGAGAGACTCCTGCCTGCTATCTTGGAGAAGCCGCTGTCAGTCTGTGTAGACAATACTGAGCTAGACTTTACTTACTTTATTTATGGTCAATGACCAAATACTGAGCTAGATGAACCAGTGGTCTAATCGGTATATAGCAGCTGCCTATGTTCCTACTTAAGGTACATTTCACTTGTTGACAGAGCTGGTCTACAGTTCTTAGACAGTATCAGGACTACAGGTGCTAGGCTGTATGAATACAGAATCAGGTTAGGTTGGTTGGATCACTCTGAATGGACTCTTGATGAAACACCGGTAAAATCACAATGGTGATCCTACAGGCAATCACATATAGAGATCAGTTTGTACCTATGACACCACATAGCCATAAAGTAGTTTGACTAATGGTTGTGATATGGATTGAATATATGTAGCAGCATTATGATAGATATTAGATAGATTGTTTTTATCTATTATCTTTGTATGAATTTTAATGTTTTATATTATATTTTGTTTTAATGAGACAATGATCACACTGTGGAATTAGCACATCTTCATGTGGGTTAATTCTTCTATCCACATCTTGGAGCATTAAACAAGTTGGGTGGATCAGCCTTGAGAAGACCACATTATAGAGACCATCTAACAACAGCCATGACTTTTTAGTTACCAACACAGATGAGAAAAGAGAGGTGTCCAGACACTGGATTATAAAAGCAGCTTTCTCAAGAAAAAAATTACTTTTATATTCAGTTACAATTATTAGCCTATGCAATACATTGTACATATAGCACTGGAAGGAGTTAGACTGCAGAAATAGTTTTACACTATGCATCTCACCATTTCACAAATTATATTAACATTATTAGAAGCACTGCCAAGTTATTTAAAAGAGTTTGAACCAAGGACAGGTTGAAAGACAGAAAATAAAAAGTACTTCCTCACTTCAGAAAACACAGAGCAGTACTTTCAGACAGTACTTTGCCCACCAGAGCCAGTCCACACAATTAAAGGAGGGGGCACAAATAATTTGAACCGCCATGCTACATGAGCTCCAAATATTAGTTTAAACCTGGGATGCATGTATTTGGAGCACATGTATATTGTCAGTCCTACCTGTGCTACATGCACACAATTAAGGAACACGCCAGGATGTCTGCAAAAGATGTCACAATGGGTGCACTCTTGGCACATCCCCCTTTTAATCATGTCCCCTGACATGATTAAAACTATTATTTTAATAATATTCTATATTATTAAATAACTATTATTTTGATAATATTCAAAACTATTATCTGAATAGGCCCATTCTTAACCTGCGCTGTTCACCAGCATAAGAAATGGTGGTTGACACTAACCCAGATGAGGAATTAGTCAGATTCATGGATAGGTCCACAAACTACTGTTAGCTTGGTGGAACCTCTATGTATAACTCTTTGTTTACCAGCTGATAGGAAATGGCCATCACTGCTTATGAGCTTCCAGAGGCATTTGGCTGGCTGCTGAGGGAAACAATATATGGGATTAGAGCCAACAAAGCAATTCTTATGTTCTTATCTGCGAAAGGTCCACATAATCAGAATTTTTTAAAAAGAAAACATTAACGTTTCATTGTACAATTTTTATAGTGAGTCAGTTGGCTAGCCTTTGGCAGGTGTGGATTAAAAATAATTTCATATATATATATATATATATATACACACACACACACATTACACAACTGCTTATACCCAGAGCAAGAAGTTTCTAGTCTATATGCAATATGCAATTTATGAATTTATGTGGGATCAAATAGTGTATTCCTTCTTTCTGTTTTGCTCCTAGACTTAAATTGCATCCACCTCTGGGATAGAATGTGACAGCTTTTAACAGCCCACACTACAACAATTAGTGCTAGGAAAAACATCATATCCCAAATGACATTGCAAAGGGAATTTATGTAGACAGAAGGCAATTATCTAAATTGGATTTTGGAAAGGACACTGTGAATAATCATACGGAAAATGCCATGGGATCTTTAATAACCCTAGGTGGTCAGGACTTGTTCTTCAAAAATATTAGCTTATGATAGATTGATCTTAAACTATCCACTAGTTTTTCTTGACTATTCATTTTGCTCTTGAATCAAAAACTGCAGTGGAGTGCAAGTATTTGAGCTGTAATTGGATAGTCCAGTACAAAGAAAATAAAGCCACCAACGCTCAGCCCAAACTGTGAAATAACAGGATTATTTGAATAAATTATGCCAGTTGGCACTCTTTGAAGAACCACAAGGCTAGCATTTGTCCAGGTCACTTAAACCACTTCTAACACTTCTCCCTGGAGTCTGCATAGTTTCACTAATCACAAAATAAAAAGAAGGAAAGGAAGCAGAAGACAAAACCAGTTCTGCAATTCATTTTCTTGAATGTTAATAAAATACATTCGTATTTTCATCTTTTCTGGGCAGTTTCTTACATCTTTTGGGAAAGGGGCTGTAGGCACTCACTGCTGCAGCCCATGCTTTGCATGCAGAGGGTCCCAGGTTTAATTCCTCTAACCTTCCGGTAGAGCTGAAAAGCAGCCCCCACCCCACCCCGAAACGCTGCAGAGCGGCTGCCAGTCAGTGCAGACTGTGCTGAGCTTGATGGAGCAATGGCAGATATAAGGCAACTTCATATATTTGTTGATGCTGTTCAACTTTTGCAGTGATAGGATTGCTCCGATGCAGCTAGAGAAATCCACATGTGGAAGCAGGCCTCCACATGGTTTCTTTTGTGGTTCAAAAAACATTTGTGTAGAGACTGAGGGCAGATATACATTTGAATTGGATCCATGTGTCAGCATCTGACATGATCTCCATTTGCAATGCAAGCAGTCAATGGAATATACATTCACATACATCTACAAACAGTGTAATGTGAATGTGCATACTCATTCATCTCTTGAGCTACTAAGACAGACACACCAACTTTGTTGTTTGTGTGATTATAGCTAGAATGGAGTCTGTAGATATTGCACTTGTGATTGTGCTGTTTGGATTAACCTACAGAATTGTTGTTGTTGTTGTTGTTGCAAGTACTGTATTTTATGGACTATAAGACTCACTTTTTTCCTTGAAAAATATCCGCCAAAATTCAGGAGCGTCTTATATGTTTTAACAGTTTAATATGTTAAAACTCTGAAAAACTGGATTAAAATTAAGGTGCGTCTTATAGTCCATAGCGTCTTATAGTCCGTAAAATACGGGTATATCATGTTTCACAGGTAGGAGAATTTGAGGGAATAAAAAGTGTTGAATACAATATTTGTTATTGTACAAGTCAGTAGTTCCCAGGCTTTGATGAGAACCACCAACTTGCAGAATAAGTTCCCAAACCCTCCCAAGATCTCAAACAAATGCAAGTACACTCAACGGCGGGGGTGGGAATAAATAAATCTCTTAATGATGCTTCATTTCAAAAGAGAGGACTAGAACAAACATAGGCTGACTTGAACAAATTATAAGGTACCTCAAGGAAAGCGCTCATGTATTTCCAGGGGTACACAATCAACCATTTGGGAACCACTGGTGTATATTAGGATGAGGTCATGTCCAAATTGTCCTTACTGACTATTTTGTCATCATATTAGTTTTCCATCTTTTTGGACTGATAATTTTAGTAAGAAGTCAAACATATTGTGTTAATCGTGGTGAACAAACCATACTTTTGTTAGGGGTGTGCACAGAGCTGGATTTGCTGGTTCGATTTGGTTCCTATGCCCTTGTGGCTCAGGGCAGATCAAAACTACTAAGCATGTTCTCCTCTACTGTTTGTTCTCTAGAGACATCCGCGCCTCCCTTATCCTTCCATTGCTATACAAGTATCCAGGTCTTTAGAGCCTGTTCTACAACTCCTTGCTGTTCTCTGACTCTAAGCCTGCCATTACATATATTGTTGACAGGTACTGTGCAGCTGAGATCAGCATTCATCAGCGGATGGTAGGCAGTGAGTCCTATCAGCCTCAATCTGACCCTCGGTGACTCAGGAGGGCTCTACAATTGCTCACTCAATACTGATTCCGTAGAAAGACTTAAGCTCCTCCCCCCTTTTACTGCTCCAAGTAGACTTGTAGTCTGGCTATTATTATTATTATTATTATTATTATTATTATTATTACATTTATAGCCCACTCTTCCTCCAAGGAACCCAGAGCAGTGTACTACATACTTGAGTTTCTCCTCACAACAACCCTGTGGGCTAGGCTGAGAGAGAAGTGACTGGCCCAGAGTCACCCAGCTGGTATCATGACTGAATGGGGATTTGAACTCGGGTCTCCCCGGTCCTAGTCCAACACTCTAACCACTACACCACACTGGCAGTTTTATTACTTAAGTGTTTATGTATTTCTGTCCTCTCATGTCTTTTAATCTTTTAACATCCATTTTTATGTCCCCCTTTATATGCCTTTTATGGCCTTTATTACTTTTCAGACTTTTATGCCCTCATGGTGCTGGTGTACTTCCTACTATTCCTAGTATTTTGAGTATTAATATTTACCTTAAGTACCGTTCCATATGTAATCACATTTTATCTGCTCTCACTTTTAACATGTAATCACCCCTATACTTTATGCTGGTCTATGACCTTAATAAAGACTGACTGATTGATTGATTTGGTTCCAGTCAAACCGGTTCGGAGGTCTACTGGTAAAAAGGAATCCAGTGAGGCCTCTGTGCATGGAGGCCTGAACTGGGCCAGAGAAGGCCTGAACTGGGCCGTTGCTGGCCTGGGCCACTCTGGGGAAGGCCAGCAGGGGTGAAGGGGAGCCACCACCCCTGGTGCTCCTGCTGCTGATCTTTACCAGTAATGGGGAACTCAGACTGGCTGAACCAAGCCAGTTCAATTCGAACCATTGTTCAAATTGAGCTGGCTCGCACATCCCTAGCATTTGACTGTTATTTAAATGACAGTGAATCTCCGGCTGTTCAGCTCCATATGTTTCTGCATCAGCTTGTTGGCTCGCTATGTACTTGCACTAGAGTGGAAATTAATTTCCTCTCAAATATTATCTTCTAAAAACAATTAATGTCAAATATTCACTGGATATTCTCTGAATATGGACATATTTGCCAAAGAATCAGCAAATATTTTATAGCTGCCCTTAACATCCAACATTTGATTTAGCATTATCATTATTTGATAGGTGACATGTGAAGATATATCATATCTAGTATTTGACAACTAGCATGTGATGATTACCCAATGTATTTGACAGATAATGATATTTTGAATGTGATGGTAAGTAAGGCACTGGTGGTCTCAAACTAGGAACTCTAGCAACAGGTCTCAGATGCCCCATTCTCTGTGCCAAGGAGGCTCCCAGGCAAAGGGAGTTGTTGGCCTGATCTCTACTGCACTTCAGCACCACTAATGTAATGGCCAGAAATGGTACTGCTGCCCTTCAGCCCAGGTGACCTGGGTAAGCCCAGAGAGAGTTACCCTTCCATCACAACATGATGGGTGTGGGCACAAAGGTTCTAAGGGATCAGGGCTGTGGGCCATCAACAGCTACCCAGCAATGCCAACTCCTAATGTTGGCTCTGATCACCCTATCCTCAACCATGTCTTCTTCCACTAGCCCTTTGGTCAGGGCTGGCCTCACAATGAGGCAAACTAAGGCAGTCGCCTCAGGCAACAAATTATCAGGGGTGCCTAAAGATCTTGGGCTGTGCCTGATTGGATCTGTCTGCCTTATCCAATACGTTTATCATCTGCTCATCCTCAGCCACATCCTCTGCCTCTGGCCCTTTTGATCTGGGTCTGCCTGCACGGGAATTAGATTGCCAGCTGCAGTCCAACCCTGAGCTTGATACTCTCTGACACAGTGGGCGGCTTCACATGTGATGGCAACCACTGGTTCCCAGCAAATGCTCTCTCCCAGGACAAGCCCTTAGTTCTCCACCTTCCATGTCATGCCAACCCACCAGCATCAGGTTGCTGAGCAGCACTTCCCTCTGCCACCCAACATCTGCAAACAAGATTTGTAAGTTGGGTGGCAAATGTCAGAAGGAAGTGCTGCTCAGCAACCTGGTTTGCAAGACATGGAAGGCAGGGAATTAGAAGATTGTGCCAGGAAAAAGTGCTTCCTGGGAACTGACATTTGGCAGGATTTGGTCCACTATGTGTAAATCACTCTGACATTTAACTGTCTCAGATTCCATCTTTTGCTCCCCCAAACAAGTCAGGAGATTCTAAGAAGTACAAGCATTTTAACTGTTGATGAAAAATAATCACATTCAGAATCTAAAAATGAATTTCAAATATGACATTACACATTCAATATGTACTGTAGCTGGTTTTCTGAATATTTGTTTCAGCTTGAACTTCAGATCTTGCTCTGTCTGAATTCATTTTTTAAAACTGGTATTGAATCTTAACTTCTTACTCTCACACACAGTTAGGAGTATTCAGTGTAGTGGTAGTAGTAGAATAAGAATTCCCTGTGTTTTAAGACTTGGAATCTGAAAATCTACACACTGCTGCTATGCCTGGCAGCCAGCTGGACTGCAGCAACCTTGCCAGACATAGAGTTATCAGGCCCTTGTCTTACCCTGACCAGCCATTGGCTCCTTTCAGGACAGTAAGGATACACAGTAAAGGTTTCCATCTTGGACTCAGGTTTTGCCTCCGTTTCAAGTTCTCTTTGATCCTGCTTAGTTTGATCCTTGCTTTTGGCTTGTCTTTAGTTTCTGGTTCTTGTTTGCATGGCATTGACCCTTCACTTCAATTCTGACTAATGACTTGTCTCCTGATCCTGGTTCTTGGTTTGTATGCACAGCTTTGAACATTGGTTTCAGAATTAACTCCTGACTTGCATTCTAACTCCAACTCCTGGTCTGTCCCCTCACTCTTGGTTCTCACCTGGGTCCAACTTCAAGCTTTGACATTTCCTCCAGTGGCTGCCTACAACCCGGTGCTCACTCTCTCTCCCTCTCTGTTTCTCTCATACACACACACACACACACACACACACACACACACACACACACACACCATGCTATTGTTTGCATAGCCGTAGATCTCAAGAAGAAACAAAGTCTTCAGAAGAGGACTTTTTGAAGTAACCATGTGACCAAACACAAATGTAAACATTATGTGTACAGTATGCATATTCACAGTATCATTCCATTACATATTTAGTTAACATAAAATATACCATCAGAATCACTCTTGTGTTGCCCCTTTCCCTGATTTTCTTATTTCCAACTCAGCTAGTCTCTGATTAACCACTTGACAACCCATCCAGCAAACCAATGAAATCATGGAAAGCAAGTAAGGATAACTCATCATCAAAACAAGCCGGAAATATAAAAGCAGAATGGTTTCTTCAGTACATACACTATATGGATAGTACAGTATATGAATAGCACAGATTCATAGTCACACCTTTGGTTATAGAGAGAGTTCTACCTAATGTCTCCTAAAATTTCAAGTCACAGTTTGAAAGTTCCTGTTTCAGTACAACATCCAATAAAATTCAAGAAGCAAACAGAATATAAGATTTTAAAAATCCATTAGGGGAAAAAAAAATCAAAGCCAAATAGAGGGGTGGGGTGGAGAGGCATAGTGAATGAAATAGCCCTGTAAGTCTGCAGCTTATAAAAATCTTGAAGTGGAGTACCAGAGGAATTAAGTAGGGGTGTGCCCGTAACCAGCTGGCCCAGTTCAGTTCGAGTCTGAACCAGACCTGAACTGGACCGGGCCAGTTCAGTCTGACACCCCCTCTAACTCCCCCTGATTCAGTTTGGTGGTGGTGGGGTTCACAGACCAAATTGTTAAATAAAAGTATTTCCCCCCTAACTTATTTCCTCCAGCGGGCTTCTCCTAGGTGGCAGGGGTGGTGGTAGTCCACAGAGGTCCCCCCTCCCTTTGCCGGCCTCTGTTATTGCTGCCATTGCCCGGTTTGGGTAGTCTTCAGCCCTTTCTGGGTCTTTGCCCCAGCATGGTGGCCATTTCGGAGGCCCCCGCTCATACACAAATGGTACCTGCCTGGCCTGGGTCATGACCACATCCCTAGAATTAAGGAGACTCATGTTGACCAGCCCCAGTAGTGTTAGGCACAATCTCAGGACGCACCCAGGGCTTCTAGGACAACTAAGAGACCATAGTGACTGTTCCCCCATTCTTAGAAAACATAAAGTCCAGCAGTTATTCTGTTACTCCCTCAGCGCCAACTGAAGTGCACAAGCCCCTGATATAACCTATGAATTGCAAGGTTGTTTTACCATGCCCAGAAACTCATCTACATATTCTTTGTTTTGACCCTGCCTGATAAAGAGTTCTGGAGAACTAAAAAGCTTGCCTCAGAAATTGAGTCTTTCGGATTGGTCTTAATAAAGGTATTACTTGACTGTACCTCTTTGAATATATTATACGGCTAGTGAGATTTATCAGTGGGGTTATGCACATACCCTGTTTCCCCGAAAGTAAGACCTAGCAGTAATTTCTGATGTACCGCTAATTGCCCTAGTGCAATTTTGGGACTAAAATTAATATAAGACACTGTCTTATTTTCGGGAAAACAGGGGTACTTAGTTGAGGCTGAAAGTCCTCTTTGATGCCATATTAAAACACATCAAAATTCTAATTGTGATAATGGAAATTTTGTTTAATGCTGAAAATTTATGAATATCTATTTCAGCTTCTAGAAGACTTATTGAGGTTCCTCTCATGATCAGTGAGAAGAGCCTGGGGTGGATTAGCAGGGAGAGTGAGATTAGCCCACTCTCCTCGCACATGAGCAGGCAGTCTGCTCTGGGCAGCCAAAGCAGCCGCTCACACGACTGCCGGCTCCATTACAGAGCCAGCGGGGACTGGGAGGATCGGGGGCCGCGGGGCCCCCGGAAGCTCCAGCATGTGCTGTGTGAGTGTGCAGGGCATGCTGGAGAGACCCCTGAGCAGGGAGGCTGCTTTTCGGTCAGGGGTCTACTCGTGAGTTGCCGTGGCGCAGCACCATGCCATAGCAACTCATGATCAGAAAGCCGGGGTTAGCGGGTGACCCGCTTTTGTGAGACCAGGCTTGGCTGCGAGCCCGGTGGTTCTCACACGCATGCAAAATCAGGCTAGGCTCTCTTAGCCCGATTTTGCATGACCGTGAGAATAGCCTCATTGATTCAATATTTTTAAATGAAATGAGTTTTCTTCCAACTGATCTATGAAAACGAAGGTGACCTTTTTCCTGATATTTTCTTTTCCATTTTATTTACGTTTCCAAATCCACTTAAGAGGTGTTTTCAGCAAAAGATTTAGATCCAAGTAGCCTGTTCAATTCCCCTTCATTAATGAGAACAAATGAAAAAATGAAGCATGTGCTTTTTCTAAGACCATCCAGCTGGGCTGGGATCCATTTATAAAGTATTCATTCCATTCCCTGGCTTCAGACAAATACAATATTTTTGTAGCACTGGAAAATTTGCTCCACCTAAAGAAGGGGTTTGGCTAGCATGACTATTTTTATCCCAGGTTTCTGGGCTGAATATTGTTCCATAAATTTGTTAGCAAACTAGTAGCTTCTTTAAAATCTTTAGAAAATGAGATACATTATACATACAGTTTGCCCAACTTGATCCCCATGCATTCTGTTTAGCTCCTAGCGTTTCCCATCATTTTATGTGTTCTGTGGGTGAGACCACCTTGAAACTGACTCCCCCCCCCCACATTTAAATTACCTCTTCTGTATATTTAGTTTTAGCTATCCAATCCACATGGTAAAATAGTCCTCAATACTTAATATCCTGTGGTTTTTAATCTATATTTAAACCTGATCTTGCCCACTGATCTTACAATATGTTCAGGGACATAAACTCCAACTTTCCTGAGTTCATTATGCACTGAGCTATGCAAAAGGGGGGGGCACCCTCTCACCTGGCTTTCACAGATTCTGATGCTTTAAGGATCTGGATTAAGAAATAAAGAATTGTTAACAAATTAATGGTATGAGAAACCCTTCTTAATGAATATCCATGGATGACAATTTCCTTTAGCATTATTCGTATGATCCTGAGCATTTCTCAACACCTTGATAATATTAGTTATCTCAATCCCCCTTGCGGGTTATTTTTGTATTTGACCAATAAGCCCACATGCCTGTAATGATATTAGTTGGCATTGATGTTAACAGTGTGAATTGTATGCTGAAACATCTCCAGTTCAGATCTCATCAGGTGGCCAAAGGCAAACCATAATTGCCTCAGGCCCCCATCTGTATTATGAGGATAGTTAATATCTGTGTGACAGAATTGTTGGCTGGATTACAGCAAGGATGATCAGCCTTTATGTTTACAGGATCTAGGTGCCAGAGCCTTGGAATCTATCAGCTGGAGTCTGCCACAAAATGGTGAGTTAGACAGTGAGCTGCTTCAGAGCAAGGATGGCTCCCTCATGATGTGAACTGAGGCAGTCATCTCAGATGCACCCTGGGGGCAGTGTTCCCTCTAACAGGGATTTCCAGACGTTGTTGACTACAACTCCCATAATCCCCAAGCAAAAGCCACTGCAGCTGGCGAATCTGGGAGTTGTAGTCAACAACATCTGGGAATCCCTGTTAGAGGGAACACTGCGGTAGGAGGAGCAGAATTTGCCCCTGCTGCCTCCCACCCTCATTGTTGTGTGGGGTCCAGACAGTCCACCCCTCCTTGGCCCTGCCCCATCCTGCTCTCTACTCTCCGTAAAGCATTGCACCGCTCACTTGGAGGGAAGCTGTCTAGACTTCTCCATGCTGCCTCTGCATTAAGCTGCTGATGGTGGCAGCAGTGGTGGCGGCGGCAGCAGCATTCTTCATCCCTTGAATCCATTGGTTCTCCTTCCCTCAGGAAAGCACAGGAAAGAGAGCCAGTGGAAGCGAGGGAGAAGAGACCTATTGCTTCCACCGCTGCTGGCTTACAAATGAGGGAGCCCAGGAAGCTGCACAGCACACTTGACAGGGACATACTCAGATTTTAAAATAGCTGGCATGTAATTTGAGCCTTCGCCACTGTACCACACAGGCACTTGATGCTAAAGGGGGGAAAGGTACAAGTCCACCAGTTACAAGTGTGAATTCTTTTATTTTTGCAAATTTTATGGCATTGCTGGTTTTTCACTGTCCCTAAATCTTGGTTGTGTGAACTAAACTTTTTTTTTGGTAAACAGGGCAATGAAAATGTACTTGGAGACAAAGGATGAACAAAAAAGAAAGAAAAACACTCCACTATTTTGCAATAGAATGGACATGTTTCATTAAATGGTATTTAGAAAAACAAACTGCTTAGGGGAAAAGTCTCTTTAGGGCGTTAGAGGGAAACTAGGTCTGTTTTTGAGTATCTTATCTCTTTTGACAATAACCATAGGAAGATTTCAACTTCTGTTTTCTGGCCCACTCCAGAGGCATTTGGATGTGTTGTGTGTGTGTGTGTGTGTGTGTGTGTGTGTGTGTGTGTGTGCGTGACATTCACATAGCCCAAATTAACCCTGATCTGACCCTAGTATATTTGCCAAACGTGCTGTAACCACACGTTAAGATGATGGATCACTGTGTACACAAAGCCCATGCTTGATTAAAATAGCATGAGAGGTGGGGTTCAACACTGAAACATATTCTGAGGCACCCTAATTCTCTGATTCATACGCTGCACTGTACAGAGGTATGGATGGGTAACACACAAAGTTGTTTGCCCCCATTTTCACTCCCTGCCCCCTGCCAGTGAGGACCATGTCCCTAATAGCTTGGGCATGTAGGGCAAAAGCTTGCCCTTGTCCTGCTATACCCGTACCAACAATTACCTTCAAATAATGGACATTAATTCTGCTGTTTTATCAGCAGGCTACCCATTTTCAAATCTCCCTGTTTGATCACATAGCCACTCTTCTCCTTGTTTTATGAAGAAAGAACAGCTGCAACGTTCTTGAAGCCAAGAATGTAAAAGATCTTCCTATTACAGAGAGCAATACCATTCTACAATGGCATTCAAGTTAGGGGTATGCAAACTGGTCCAGTTCAAACATGGGTTCGACTTGAACCAGGGCAGTTTGAGTGGTCTGGGTTCAAACCAGACCATCCCCCCACCCAAAGGGAGTGCAAGTCTGAGTTTGAACTGGACCAGCAATGGTTCGAACCAGACAAATTCAGACTGGTTGGGGGGCCTACTCATAAAGGGAAATCCTGTGAGGATTCCTCTTTATGAGTAAAGGGGCAGTGGGGCTTCCTAGAGCTAAAGGGTGTGGGAGAGGAGTCAGGGCTACTTATTTTAATTGGTGGCAGGAGCAGCAGTATGAACAAGCTGTGGCCTGGTTCAGGCCTTCTCCATCACAGTTTGGGCCTCCACTCCACACACACAGAGAGGCTATTTCAGTGTCCTAAAGGAGGTCACTAAAATGACCTCCTTTCAGTCACCCCTGCCGGCCTGACTGAAAGGACAAAAGTCACCCCTGCCACCCCGACAGAAAGGACCTCCTTTTAGTCACCCCTGCCAGCCCATGCTACTCTGGAGGAGACTGGCTTGGATGGGTGGGAGCCGCTGCCACCCCCTCTGATTAAAGTGACTAGCCCTGACTCCCTTCCTGCACCCTCTAGCTTTAGGAAGCCCCCTGGCCCATCAACCCCCTTTAGGTTCCTAAAATGGCCTCCGTGTGTGCGCAGAGGCCCGAACTGGGCCAGAGAAGGCCTGAACCAGGCCACAGCCAGTCTGGGCTATTCTGGAGGAGGCCAGTGGGTGTGGAGAGGAGCCATCCCCGATGATACCCCTGACACCACCAAGGCTGATTAAAGCAAGTAGCCTTGACTCCCCTCCCACACCCTCTAGCTCTAGGAAGCCCCTCTCCTACCCCTTTACTCATAAAGATGAATCCTCACTGAATTCCCCTTTATGAATAGACCCCTGAACCTGTCTGAAAATGAGTGTGCGGTGCATTTCTGGGAGTGCATTTCTCTCCAAGTGTGCTCGCCATGGCTGCAAGCAGCCGTGGCAGACTCATGATCTCCTAATCCTTTCTTTTCTTTTTTTTAGTGGGCTTGCCCGGGTTAAGTAGTGGGATCCATATCGGGCTTGCTGCCAAGCTGCCGCCAGGAGGCGCGCTGGGAGGTTCTCACAACGAACAGGAACTGGGCTAAGGGCTCCTGCTGGTTGTGAGAATAGCTTCTTTGTCTGCATCTGTTTCAGATGCACCTACTGTAGAGGCCAAGTTATGGGCTTAGGTCCTGGCCCTGGAGTTTGGAGTGGGGGCCAAACTTCAAATGAACTAATAGGGCTGAGCCAAATCAAGCCCAGATTTAAATAATAAAATGTACTTTAAAATGTATATCCCTCCCTTTCCAGCAGAATTCAAGGTGGCTAGCAATCACAGTTAAAAGGCAACAATACAGTAATTCAAAAATACAAACAAACACCAGCACCACTAAAACATCATTAGAAAGAGAAAAAGAGATAAAAACTGTTAAAAACCATCAGATGGCAAATGCAACTCAGAAGGTGATGGGAAAGGTTTGCTGGAAAAGCATTGTTTAAATCCCCATTTAAATATTGCCAGCAAACATACTATCTGGCGTTCAGGTGGCACAGAGTTCCAAAGAATCCCAAATTAGCTGCTTTTTTAAAAAGTCAGGTCCATCCCAGATCAGCCCTCGGAAAGCTGGCCCATTGCATATCCGAAGGCTGCAGCAGCTTCTATTATGCTATTATGCTGCACCTGGATATGTCTATGACACAGTCACATTAGCCTCAAGTTCATTGTGCATCAAGGCACCTTATGGGAAAACAGTCTATGAATCCATAGTAAAGCAGTATTTCATCACATCCAAACCAATTTTTGATGCAGGAAGGAAATGGGCCCTAGAGTATAGCTGCAATTGGTGCCATGTGTTCAGCTAGGGTGCTTTGGGCATTACTGAAAAGTACAGTTTGTGTGCAGAAGTAAGTGTGTGTGTGTGTGTGTGTGTGTGTGTGTGTGTGTGTGTGTAACAATCTAAAGGCTTTCAATTTACAAATTAACTGCCCAAAGGTTTTACGGAATGCTTCTCATGACAGATGTACACACTGTCTAACAATAAGAACAGGAATTAATATGTCACATAATAAAAACCACCTATCCAAGGCACAGACTGTGTTATCTTCATTTTCTATGCATAGAAATCCCGGCACTAATGCAAATGAAAAAAAAAGTAAAAGGGAAAGAAGTCCATTAGTTGATTTGTTAATGCACATAAGTGTCAACAGGTGTGATCAAGTGTAAAGAGGAAAATGTCGCCAGTGCATTTGTGCTGTCAGAGAAGACAGACTTCCTGCAGGAGCCTTAAAAGTAAAGTTAAAATTGAAAAGTTGCTGAAACCCTCTATCAGCTGCCACCTTACAAGTATTAGATGTCTGATTTAAGGCTGGCAACCTGCCAGCAACATTTTTAAAAGCTAGAAATGTGTGGGTACAAAAATACCTGCACTTCATTCTGGCACCTGAACATTTAGTCTTGTATTTTTCATGGAAATGTACTCTTTGGGGTTGCCTCTGACCCCATTCCTTTCTTCTACCAGTTTCCACTAGTGGAGTTCAGCTAGATGTAACATCATCTAGATGCTTCCATAATTCACTGCATTCTGTCGAATTCTTTTAAAAACCGGAATATAAAAACAGCAGTCCAACTTCATTTGTGAGCCCTAAATCTAGACTCACTGCAAGGAGAATGGGATGAAACAAAGACAGATATAGATATAGATATAGATAGATAAACTTGCCATGGCTTTCTTTTTAAAGGCCAGACTGCTATCAGAATCAGGGACTAATGGGACAAGTGGGTATTGTTCTCCACTTGGCCAGTGCCACAAGGGCAAAGGCGCTGTTCTGCTACGAGTTTGGAGAATCTCCCTTCAAGATATACTGTGGGGATAGTTTGGTTGCATAAAATGGTAAAAGCTTTTCCCACTGATGCACGGGTAAGGTTAACCAGATACTGTGAGAAACTTCTGAGTCTCTTATAAGAGTAGTACCAAAGTGAAAGCTTTGAACTGTACCACATAGCATCTCTATTGGCATCCCATTCAAGGAGCCAATCTCTAATGTTTTCTCTGCTCCAAGATCTAAGTTCCCCCACCAGAGGCAGGGAGTACAACTGTAGGATATGAGAAAGAAGTTTGGTCCATTGATTCCCGCCCACAAAATGTGAATACCAGAATTTGACTAGATGGTGTTCCAGGAGGCTGTCTAACTTCTTGAAATACCTTAGCAATGCAAGATGGACTCTAACAGAGACTGAAGGTAGTCCTACCTCCATTCTTAGATAGGCAGCAGGAGTGCCCTAGGAAAGGACCAAAATCTTCCTTAGGAAATTGTTCTGGGCAATAACTATTTCCAACTGGGCAATAACCTGCACATCCCACCCCCAAATCGCAACACCCTACAACATCTGTGACATCAACACCCGGGAATATTTTGCGTGCTGGAGTTATTAAATGCCCTTCTTTAGAAATGAAAAAATTCAGAATGGCCCCCACTGAACAACAGTAGCAGCAGTTGCTAAAAGAGTGGTAAAGTGTGCCTTCCATGCAAGAGACTTATGGAAGGAAATACCCAGATATTTGACCCCCACAGCACTGGGCAAAGCGCAGCCTGCACAGTGAGAATGGTCGTCTTCTGCATGCTGCCAGGGGGACTATGCAGAGTATTCAGCTTTGGCCCAAACTTCATAAAGGCTCAATAATTCTTTCGTCAGGGAGCCACACTTGGGGTTTATGGGGGCTGGCCATCACTGGCTCCAGGCCTTACAATGAAGAACACTGCTCTAGTAGCATTGGTAGTAGTAATCGTATTCTGCATGTTTTCAAAGGAGACCTTTCAGAAGCAAATGGCAACATGGGGACCCTATCCCTAAAACATTTAATATAGCCCATTCTCATTGAGCAGTGAGAAAGGGCTACTGGGTTTGCAGGGAGTACACCCGAAAGAGCTTACCTCCCTGCAAATGAGCATTCTGCCATTTTTGGGCGGGTGGATCATCCACCCACACAAGCATCAGCTGCTGCCGGCAGCTCTGAGGGTTGGGGTGTTGGCTGTGCCCTCCTGTGTCACCCCACCCTCTGGAGCTCTAATAATGCACTGTGTGAGTGTGCAGTGCATTATGAGGATTTCCCCCTCCCCTCCCCTCGGCTGCATGTTTTGGACACATGACCAAAAAATGAGGTTAATGGAGCACTCGCTCCCTTAACCTTGTTTGGAAGGGTGGCTCTGTAGGCGGGGTTGCCATAATGGTGCCGCTGGGATTGGGCCTGATCCCAGTGGTTCACATGCGCATGCAAAACTGGGCTGGGCACCCTTAGCCCAGTTTTCCACATGTGTGTGAATAGCCTCATTGTAGTTTTTTAATGCAAATAGAAGGTTGGTTTTCATTGATTCTCTCCATTTCCACTGCATTCCCCTGAAAAAAGAATCTTGAAGATTAGAGTTCCCGCAGAACAGGATGGCATGCAGCACAGAAGGATGGCAATCGCCCCTCCTTGCAAAACTTATGATACAACTCAGTACATTTGCATTTACGCACACTACTTGTCCTCTCTTCCTTTCTAGTTAAGATTGTGAACTGCTTCTACATTTAGTATGGCACATGGGTTGTGCAGCATTAAGCCTGAGGTGTTCTTGGCCACTGCTTCTGAGATTTTTAAAAGACCCTCGCTTAATTCCACACAGGCATGCTTTTCACACTTGACATCATGTGACTGTTCTGTATGTGCTTTCAAGTACTAAAAGGAAAGTGAGAACTAGTCCCATCCTTGATGTTTCAAAGGGGAGATTCTGGGCTAAGAGGCAACCCTAGAACACTAAGGTTTGCCCTTCAAAATGAAAGATACCCAGCAAAACAAATTTAGAGTGGAATAAGTCACAGAAACAGAATATTAAAAATAGTGGAAATGAGACATTTGATGAAGTGTATTTAGATGTGGCAAAATACATGCAATTAATACTTATTGTAAATAGCATGAAAATAAATAGCATACTTTAGAATGTATGCTATATGAAGGCCTCCCCCACCCACCCAAGAACCTTAACTCTTGCATTTAAGAAGTAAAACAATTGTCAGCTCTTTGCCCTATGAAGTATGGCAACAGAATGTATAGTACAGCCTCAGCCCACACCGCCTCTGCTAGTCTCTACAGAAATAGGCTGTATCACAAAATCAATACCTATTTATTTTAGCACTTAACTAGGGCATGACCTAAAACAGAATTGTTTTTCTCCACTGTAATATGCTGTTTACAAAGCTGAAACATGTTTTCATATTTCATTATTCAACCCAGGCAGGAAAATGGACTAAAATTCCTATCAGCCTCAGGTACAAATTTACCTCAGAAATGAATATTCCCCACATAGAATACACTAAGTATTTGCCAATACTGCACTCAAAAGTGGATGATGCCTGCATGACAGGGGAGTGGCCATATGTTGCATAACAATATGCCTATTGGCCAAAGCTCATTCTCCGTTTATGTGCATGCATGGTTTTGTCCTGGGTAATAATGAAGTCCTCAGTTCCTTCTTGGGGTGTATCCACATGAGGATAGGATGGGCCATTTCGCAGCATATGTGATTGTCACAACCAGAGCCAACTATTTCTCTGATGTCTAGCTTGATTCTTCTTCCTTGTAATTTTAACCCACTGCTTCTAGTCCAGGTTTGTGGACAACTTTGGCCTTGGTGTGGGGAACACTTCCCTTACAACCCAGGCCTAAGTTTTGGTAGAGTTTTGGCTCAACTTATAATGAGTTCCGAGGCATATACTAAAATGGGTTCAGAGGAGGTGAAACATGGTGAGAGGGGTCTGGAAACCAAGTTTGGTTGATTTGAACAGAAGCTGAAGGAGCTGCGTTTCGTTGAACATACCCAGTGTGTGGAAGGTACTGGGTATGCTTAGCATGGGTTGAAATTTCAAGGAAGCAGATTTAGGCTAGACATTAAAAGAAATTTCCTAATGGTAAGAGTTGTTTGGCAGTGGAACAGTTTGCCTCACGCAGGGTGGGCTGAGGGCTCTCCTCTAGAAGTTTTCAAGCAGAGGCTGGATGACCATCTGTAAGGGATTCTGTAACAGATTCCTACACTGAGCAGGGAACTGGGTTAGAAGACCTCCATGGTCCTTCCTAACTCTATGGTTCTATGGATGTTTGACATTATGAGCCTCCCACAATTATAAAGTTGTTGCCATCATCACTGGCCAGTGTGATATAGGCAAGGCATGATCCTGTGCTCCTGGAATCAAGGTAGAAGGCACAATAATTATAGTAGAAATATGTTGGCATGGCAATAATGAAAGTGACTTCCACAGCACTGCTTTCCACTTGCTGATAATACATCCACATTACCTAGGCAGGAAAAG
Organism: Hemicordylus capensis; assembly: GCF_027244095.1. NCBI lineage: Eukaryota > Metazoa > Chordata > Lepidosauria > Squamata > Cordylidae > Hemicordylus > Hemicordylus capensis. The sequence continues at coordinate 121,726,487 of NC_069660.1, forward strand.
CACCAATCAACATACAGCAATGCCCAGAACATCATGGTATTCCTGACCCCATTCTACACTTCTCCCACACATAACGTGAAGCAGGTTCACTCTGGAGCAGCCATGGTATCAGGGAAGGCTCACTGGAGCAGCCATGGTATGCCCTAGTGGATAGGAGGCCTGCAGGTAACCTATAGGCAATAGACTTCCCAGAGAAGAGTTTAAGTCTTGCTGCTATATTAGGCAGTACATGCACCATGGTTTGAACACTGCACACAACACTTTGCTATTTGTATCTATATGAGGGAAACAAAAGTCTTGCAATAATAGATAGATAGATAGATAGATAGATAGATAGATAGATAGATAGATAGATAGATAGATAGATAGATAGATAGATAAAAAGTGCCATCAAGTCAGTGTCATCTCTTAGCGACCACATCGATAGATTCTCTCCAGGATGATCTGTCTTCAACTTGGCCTTTAAGGTCTCTCAGTGGTGCATTCATTGCTGTTGTAATCAATTCCATCCACCTTGCTGCTGGTGGTCCTTTTCTTCTCTTTCCTTCAATTTTTCTCAGCATTATAGACTTCTCAAGGGATCTGGATCTTTGCATAATGTGTTCAAAGTATGATAGTTTTGAGCCTGGTCATTTGTGCCTTGAGTGAAAATTCTGGATTGATTTGTTCTGTGATCCATTTGTTTGTTTTCCTGGCTGTCCATGATATCCTCAAAAGTCTTCTCCAGCACCAAAGTTCAAAAGTGTCAATGCTTCTTCTATCTTGCTTCTTCAAAGTCCAGCTTTCGCATCCATAGAGAGTCATGGAAAAAACCATTGTCTGAACGATTCTAGTCTTTGTAGGTGTAGACAAGTCATGGAATCTAAATATCCTTTCCAAGGCCTTCATTGCAACCTTACCAAGTGCTAGTCTGTAGCGTATTTCTTGACTGCTGGATCTTTTACCGTTGATGGTCGATCCTAAAAGGCTGTACCCGTTGTCATTAGTTTAGTCGTCTTTACATTTGGTTGTAGTACACATATTGCAGTGTTTTTCAGGATGTTCTCTGGGGCCATGGGTATTTAAGTGCATCTTGGAGTACTTTAGAGGAGAGAGAGAGTCCCACTTTGTGGCTGGGATTGCCTGAGTCTTCTTGGTTTGTTTCCCTGCCATGCTTACCTATGCTAGAGTACTTTGTTGTCCCTGTTGCAGCAATGGAGTTGAGATTCTTGGTGGATGTTTGCGTCTGGAGACAGACTACCATTAAAGGGTATGAGAACTAACACTCTGTTGATCTACTTTTCCTATACTGTTAGCCTTTCTCACCGCATGTTCAAAGTGCTCCCTTTCACCAAAGTTTCCCACCGTTTTACTTGCATCACCCATTTTTAATGGCATAATTACACCATCATCAACTGAGTGCTGAGCAACACAAGGACACTTTACTCTTTTCTTCCCATACGCCAGTTCCATCCATTTTTGTCTCCTGTGCTGGTGGTGTTCTGCCAGTGCATCATACCACTGAGATGTTCATTCATTATAGCAGTGAAACCTATGAATATAGGAAGCTGCTTTATAATGAGTCAGACCATTTGTCCATTGAATTCAGTACTTCCCACACTAACTGGAAGCAGTTCTCCAAGGTTGCAGGCAGGAGCTTTCCCCCAACCCTGCCTGGGGATGACAGAGATTGAACCTGGGACCTTCTGCCTGCAAGGCAGATGCTCTAACACTGAGCTACAGCCCCCCCCCCAATATTCTGTGTCACAGGTGCATGAGGATTTAGTAACAACTAGCTTAACCTGTGCAGAGCATCTGTGTGCTAATAATTGATTGTAACCCTCACCCCCTGCCACAGCCCCACCACCTCAGAGATCTCTCCACCCTCACCTGAGCCGTACTCCTCCTCCTCCTCTCCTCCTCCTCCTCCATCATCCCATTGCTTCCATCCCCCTCACCCCTTTTGGTCACTCCTCCATCCCTTTACTCCATCCCCCTCACCCATCTTGGTTGCAGCTGCAGAGTTGCTGGTGCCTATTGGCCAAGCTGCAGCCCCCTTATCCCCAGATACCTCCCCACCCTCAGCCTGCTCCTGCTCCTCCCCATAGGAGCAGCAGCAGCAGCGGTTAACCGGGCCCTTCCTCACTGCTGCCACTGCCATGGCCACTCATTCCCCTCAAGCCGCTGACAGGCCCAGGCCCAGGCCTGGGCCCGTCCCTTGCCTGCCTGCCTGCCCTCTGACAATGGCCTTGGTAGCCCCAAACAGCAGCAGTGGTTGACTGGGCCCTTCCTTGCTGCTACCACCACCCCGGCCACTCATTCCCCTCAGGCTGCTGACAGGCTCGGGTCCATCCTTTGCCCTTCCTTCTTTCTCTCTTCCCCTCCCTTCTTTTTCTCTCTTTCTCTCTCCCCCACTCCCTCTTCCCCTCTGCCTTTCTCCTCCCTTTTTCTTCTTTCTCTCTTTCTCTCTCCCTTCCTGAGTTAACATATCTTGTTTTCTCATAGAATTCACACAACGGCAGCCTCCTTCTCCTGAAGGGACTCTTTCCTCCCTCACAACCCCTCTCTTCACAGACCCCTGCTCACTATCCATCTATATCTATATCTATATCTATATCTATATCTATATCTATATCTATATCTATATCTATATCTATATCTATATCTATATCTATCTCCCTCTCCTCTACAATCAAGAACATCTTCCAACTAGTAACAGTTGCATTCCAACTGCCCTTAACCATCACATGCTCATGCTCCCTATCTGCATATGGAATCCCCACTGCCCAATCACCATGGTGCTTCTGTGCTCACAGGCTCCTCCCCCCATCTGCATATGGAATCCCCACATGAGAGCTGCCACGCACAGGATTAGCCACGGGTACACCTTAGAGAATACACACACACACACACACACACACACACACACACTAGCTTATTTTGTACATAACATCTGTGCCCCTAGTTCTCCGTGTCTCTCCTCCCCATCTTCTTTCCCTCCTCTGTTCAACTCCAGTCTGTTCTCCTCTCGTCCTTCAGCCCCAATCTGTTCTCTTTCCCCCACTTCAGCCCCAGTCCGTGCTCTTTCCCCCCTCCCTTCAGCCCCTGTCCATGATCCTCTCCGCACTTCAGCCCCTGTCTGTGCTCCTTCCCCCCCCTTCAGCCCCAGTCCATGCTCCTTTCCCCCTCCCTTCAGCCCCAGTCCATGCTCCTTTCCTCCCTCTCTCAGTCTGCTTTCCATCCCCGCCTGCCAGCACTTTCCCTCCCCGCCCGCTGGCGGTGGTTTCCCTCACTGGCTGATGCTTTCCCTGCCCGCCTGCCCCCTTCACCGCCATCGCCATTTTCTCGCCCCATACCCGTGGCTGTCTGGCAGCTGCTCACAAACTCTTGCACGAGCTGCCACACATGGGATTAGCCACGGGTATGTCTTAGAGAAATAAATATATAGATATTCTATCTCACCTAGCAGGTATGACTTGTGGATAGGACCGTGATGTAGCTCTTACGCTATCAGAACAGAAGGGTTGATTATGATATAATATTTAAAAGCTGTTGAAACCCCCTAAAACTGCTACTAGTCTACAGAAGCACTTTCTTACATAAAACATTGAAAATACTGAGAATGAAAAAGAAATATTACACTACAGTACAGAACATGGAGCATGCATGGGAACTGAGGACATTTAACATAATTTTCCTCTAAATATCAGCTACAAGATTCATTCCAGGGAATTGAAGATAAAGTTGAAGAAAACATTCATGTATTTTCATGTATTTTCAGTTAAATTCTATGCAAAAACTATCGCTGTAGATTTTCCAAGTAGCAATAAAAGTCATGAAAAGTTACTGACACTTTAGACAGAAGACCTGAAATGCTGTTGTTGGGAAAGTGTCCCAGTTCATGTAACCTATGGAGCATACCATTACATTCAGCACCAAAGTCAATTATGCATCAAGTCTAGTAACATATGACAGCATTGTTATTTCTTGTTATTAAGTTATCAGCATCAAAGATCTGTGACAGCTCATTACTAGTTTTACCTTTGGTCTGCACTGTTTAACTTTCAGATATCTGAACCCAAGAATATGCTATCTGAAAGGTGATCCATTCACCCTTTCTTGTTTGCCCTGCAGACATAATAAATGCAGCAAAAATGTGCTGTAAAAGTGGATGCTTTGTGCTAGAGAACAGATAAGTAAGTGACATGGTCTTGAAGTTATGGTAAATCTGAATTGATGGCCTCATTAGTCCTATTCCTTTTAGTCTTCATTGTAAGAAATATCATCCAGGAGGAACTCATTTTGCACTGATGTTGATAAAAAACATAATTTTCTAGTGTTTTCATTATAATTTAGCTTTAATTAAAGTGTTAATTAAAGTATTCCAGAAGGGGACATCTGTACTAAATGGGGTAGGGGGGTACATATTACATGAACCACTGGGCTTGCAAAGGTTTGTGGCCCTGTAGATGCATTTCAAGATCACCGGCTAGGCTATGATACAGGAAAATCATATACTGGGTGGGTGAGGTTCCTCTGAAAAGCTCACAGGATGAAAACACTCTCACGGAGAATCATGGAGCCTCAGTGCTACATAATAGAATTGTTTGCTGAAAAGCAGTATATTATTATTAATATTTATTTACACAGTCAGACAGGTGTTATTGACTGGTTTGTTTTATCCAGACGTTGAGTCCTTCCCAAGGACCTAGAATGGCTGGATTTTATTGTCAGTGTTGTTGCTGTTGTTATAGATATCGTCGCAGAATATAGGCTGTTCCCAGTAAAGCTGCTTTTTGTAATTGGCTGATGGTGATTTCTGTGGCCCCTATGGTGTTGAGGTGCTCTTCAAGGTCTTTTGGAACTGCACCCAGGGCACCAATTACCACTGGGATTATTTTGGCCTTTTTCTGCCACAGCCTTTCAATTTCAATTTGTAGATCTTTGTATTTGGTGATTTTTTCTATTTCTTTTTCTTCTATTCTGCTATCCCCTGGTATTGCTATGTCGATTATTTTGACTTTTTTTTCTTTCTTCTCAACTACAGTTATATCTGGTGTATTGTGTGGGAGATGTTTGTCTGTTTGTAGTCGGAAGTCCCATAATATTTTTACATCTTCATTTTCTTCAACTTTTTCAGTTTTATGGTCCCACCAATGTTTGGCTACAGGTAGCTTGTATTTTTTGCAGATGTTCCAGTGTATCATCCCTGCTACCTTGTCATGCCTTTGTTTGTAGTCAGTCTATGTGATCTTTTTACAACAGCTGATTAGGTGGTCCACTGTTTCATCTGCTTCTTTACAAAGGCGGCACTTGCTGTTTGTTGTGGATTTTTCACCGTTTGCTCTTATTGCATTTGTTCTTAGTGCCTGTTCTTGTGCAGCCAGTATTAAACCCTCTGTTTCTTTCTTCAAGTAACCATTCTTAAGCCATTGCCAGGTCTTGGTGATGTCTGATTTTCCACTTATATTGTGCAAATATTGACCATGCAGTGGCTTGTTTTTCCATTTTTCTGCTCGGTTCTTGACTTGTTCTTTCTTGTAGGCCTGCTTTGTTTCATTGGTGTTGAATAGTTTCACGTTATTGACCATTTTAAGTGCATCTTCTTCACTGTCCTTGATATCTTCTTCAAGGCCTCTTGTCTCCTCCTGTACTGTTTGATGGACTTGCAGCATTCCTCTTCCACCTGAGCTGCGAGGGAGGTGTAGCCTATCTACATCACTGCGGGGGTGCAGAGCATGATTGATGGTCATGATTTTCCTGGTCTTACGATCCAGCGTCTCTAGCTCTGCCTGTGTCCAGTCTATTATTCCTGCAGTGTATCTAATAACAGGTATAGCCCAGGTGTTTATGGCTTGTATGGTGTTCCCGCCATTGAGTTTGGACTTGAGGATTTTTCTAACTCTCCTGATGTATTCACTTCCAATTTTTCTTTTAACTTCAGCGTGTGCGATGTTATCAGCCTGGAGAATGCCCAAGTATTTGTAATGTTCTTTCTCTTCCAGGTTCTTGATCTTGCTTCCATTGGGCAGTTCTATTCCTTCTGTTTTTGTTATTTTCCCTCTTTTCATTATTAATACAACACACTTGTCTAGTCCAAACTCCATTGCTATATCGCTACTCAATATACGGACAGTGTTTAGCAGTGATTCAATTTCTTACTGGGACTTTCCATACAACTTCAGATTGTCCATGTACAGCAGATGGTTGATTTGACTTGATGTTTTAGATGTTTGGTATCCGAGGCCTGTTTTGTTTAGTATTTGTGAAAGTGGGGTCATGGCGATTACAAACAACAGAGGGGATAGTGAGTCCCCTTGGAAAATGCCTCTTCTAATGCTAACCTGTCCAAGTGTCTCGCCATTGATTGTTAACTGTGTACTCCACATGCTCATTGCATTTTTTATAAATATCTGAATATTTTTGCTGACACAAGTTGTTTCTAAACATTTTAGTATCCATGTGTGAGGCAATGAATCAAAGGCTTTCTTGTAGTCAATCCATGAAACACTTAGATTTGTTTTTCTTCTCTTGCAGTTTTCTAAAATCATTTTGTCAATCAGCAGCTGGTCTTTTGTGCCTCTGGTGTTCGGGCAATTTCCTTTCTGTTCAACTGGAAAAGCAGTATATTATTATTATTATTATTATTATTATTATTATTATTATTATTATTCAAAGCAGTATATTATTATTATTATTTCTTGTTTACACAGTCAGACAGGTGTTATTGGCTGGTTTGTTTTATCCAGACATCGAGTCCTTCCCATTATTATTATTATTATTATTATTATTATTATTATTATACCACACACACAAAAACAACCCTTCAGTATAATATTTATTTAGGAAATAACATATACTAGCCTAGTGTTAGCAAATTAAGTCACCATGTTGGATGTATCCAGGCCAATTATGAACACGTAGCAACGCTATGACACAATGGTGTCCAGTTGTTTTGAAGAAGGAAAGTCAGCCTTCAAACTCCACTTGTTGTTCTCAGCTTGTCTTTAGCCACTTAGTGATCTATTTTTCATATCTGTATTCCCTCAAAGGATTCAGGGCAGCATATGTGGGCTTATTCCATTTTATGCTCACAGTAACCTTGGTACATAGTTTAGACAAGAGGGATGATCACTTAACTTGATGTCTAAATTGGGATTTGAACCCAGGTTTCTAATACTTGTATGCATTGTACAACTCTGGCAATATTTTTGCATTGCATCCTAGGGTCAATACAGAAGCACAATAAATTTGTTTAAGCCCACTCAGGGTTAAATTACATATTACATTGGAGCTCCATGACTGTAACTCCCAAAGTAAACTTCTTGCAAAAGCAGCCATGGAGAGAGAGGGCTGATTTGGATCAGGGTCGTGTGTAGGGGGACAGTGTTCCACCCTTTCCCTCTGAAGGGATTGCTCAACTTCAATTCCCCTGAGCAGGGAAAACCTTTCAGACACATAGTGAGTCATTTAAGAGGGTGATTTAAGTTGGGGAATATGTTTGGGTCTCTCTCCCACTCCTGCCATGAACATGATCCAAGTGGGTTGGGGCTAGTGTCTACTATTATAAGTAGAAAGATGAGGTGGGAGTTCCAGTAATGGAACTCCAACATAATGAAAACTCTCCCCCCCCCACCCACCCACCCCCCTCTCTCTCTCTCTCTCACACACACACACACCCCTAGACAGGTATAAGGTGAATTGTAGTGGGTGATCCTCTGCTCTGATGAGGAAGTGATGAGGAACCCATCATATCCCCAAACCTTGTGATGTGGTGATCTATGGGGATCTGTGTTCAATTTCAGGGACATGGCTGAGTCCAAATTTTGTCCTGGACCCAGAATGGTTGCAGAGACTGTGTGAGAATATTGAAATCAGTCTGGAGCTGAAATTGCAAGAACTTGGAACTGGATGTTAATGGCTGTGTGTGTCTACCTGACTAAACATGAGCTTCCAAAGTTGTAAGGTTCTTGCAAAGAATTGTGGGAAGAGGAATGTTATGACAATGCCTATATGAAGTTATGACTGATAGAAATATTCTGCAAACACTTTTAGGGCAATTTTGGGGCATCTCTAATCTTCTTGCCTATGAAGGGAGCCAGAGACATGCTTGCTTTAGAAGGATTGGTGCCTAAATTTATTATTAAAAAGGATGAATAATGCAAAAAAGCATTAGTCCAAAGAATCAAGACAATCTTATATGATGCAGTATACCTAAAAGCAGTACACCAGAAGCGTGGGGTAAAGGTTGACAGGATGCTTCCCCAAAATGGCCTTTAGGAGATGCAGTGCTATCTATTATTTAGACATGCTTCTTTCAGCAATTCTTGGCTTCTTTTTAGAATCCATCCTTTTTCAGTACCTCTATTGGTGCTGGACTGTAGACAGCCAAGGTCACAGACACTGAAGCACAAATCCTGGTAGACTAAGGAAAAGAGCTTGGTGGAACCCAGTCTGCAGGAGGGCCAACACAGAAGTTGCAGAGTCTGTTATGTGAGCCATGGTTCAGAACTGGGTAAGAAGAGGTTCTCTAACTTAGGCCACCAAATGTTTCTGGACTACAATTCTACAAAGGCCATTGTGGTGGTGGATTATGGGAGTTATAGTTCAACAATATTTGGGGGCCAAAGTTTGAGAATCCCTGAAGTAAGACATCTAGTAATGGCGGCATGGATTTGGGAGAACCAGAGTTGAGGTCAAGAATAGCTGAGGTTGTAACTAGTTCATTCCTAGTCAGTATTGTCAAAGTAATCCAGAGCCAGAACCAGAAGCAGCCAGGATTAGAAGCCAGGAAGAAATAGTGGAAATGGGGATGCAGGGGACTCAGTGAAATGAATACTGAGCAGGATCTTGAAGATCAGATCAGGTGCATGTTACTTAAGCAAGGATGTGTTCCAGGCCAGGCCAAAAGTAACAGAGCAGAAACTGAGGCTCATTAAGTTTATTGAACAACGTTACTAAGGTTTATTACTTAACTGTTACCAAATCATTAACAACAGTCCTACTCTGAGTGAAACATAATCCTAACAGGAAGGAAAAACCAGTCTCATGCATCCAATAAGAAATACAGACTGACCAATCAGTCTAAAGAACTGATAATTGACACAAACATTCTAAACTCTGCCACAAGAATTTACACAGGTATATACATACATCAGCGGCAAGAACAAAGACAATGGATATACACATAAATCCCAACATTCCCCTTCTCATTGTCTCGTTCCTTAATTTAGAAGCCTGGCCTAATTGCCATCCACAGATTTTGAAACTGTTCTATGATCAATGGTTGTGTCAGTATGTCTGCAACCATTTCTTCTGAACCACAATATTTTATATTATTATGCCAGAGCCAGCGTGGTGTAGTAGTTAGAGTGCTGGACTAGGACCAGGGAGACCCGAGTTAAAATCCTCATCCAGCCATGATACTTGCTGGGTGACTCTGGGCCAGTTACTCCTCTCTCAGCCTAACCTACTTCACAGGGCTGTTGTGAGGAGAAACCTAAGTATGTAGTACACCACTCTGGGCTCCTTGGAGGAAGAGTGGGATATAAAATGTAATAATAATAGTAATAATATTAATATTTTTCTCTTGTAATTGTAAAAACCAAATGATATTTCACATCAATATGTTTACTTTTCTGTGTAACCTCACTTTGTGACAGAATAATACAACTTTGATTGCCTTTGAGTGAATGCAACTACTCCAAAATCTTCTAGACGTTTATGCAACCAAATAACCTCTTGACAAGCTTATGCTATGGATATATACTCAGCTTAGAATGAAGATAAAGCTACAATAGATTGTTTCTTGCTTAACCATGAGTTTGTTCCTCCTCCATAGGAAAATACATTGCCACTAGTTGACTTGCTGTCATCTCTATCATTAGTCCAGTTGGCATCTATGTATCCTACTAACTTGGGTTGCTCACATGCTGGCAGTGCTAATTCCAGATCTTCTGTGCCCTGTATATACTGTGCAGTTCTTTTAAGTGCAATCCAGTCCTTCTTGTTGGTGAATTAATTTTCCTACACAATATTCCAACTGCTGATGCAATATCAAGATATGATACAGTTCTAATGAACAGTAACTTTTCAATTCCTATTCAGTAGTTTTAATTATTTTCCAGGGACTCATTGGATTCCTTCTCTTTTAAGAAACCCACTTCCATTGGAGTACTCATCTCATTTGCCCAAGACACTCAATTAAATCTATTGTCTTTTGCCTCTGATTGAGTGTACATATTCCATCATCTTGCCTTTTGATTTGCATCCTGAGATAATAAGATATTTCACCCAAATCTTTAATTTTGACTTCTTTATTTAAATTCTTCACTATCTCATTATAATCTTTCTTATCCTGACAAACAATCAGATCATCTGCATATATATGAAAGTATGTCCATCGTGATGCAGTGGTTAGAGTGTTGGACTAGGACTGGGGAGATCTGAGTTCAAATCCCCATTCAGCCATGAAACTCACTGGGTGACTCTGGGCTAGTCACATATCTCTCAGACTAACCTACCTCACAGGATTGTTGTGAGGACAAACATAACCATGTGCACTGCTCTGGGTTCCTTGGAGGGAAAGCAGGATATAAATGTAATTAATAAATAATACATTTGTAGTGTATAATGAATCTATGGATTCAGGTATTTTCTCCTCTTTTGCCTCAACAGAAAATCTTTTAGGTGGAATCTCTTTATTACTCCTATTTGAATGTCTCACCTCTAATTGTCGTTCAACCACCCATTGATCAGATGTCTCTGCAACATCAAGATTTATGATTACTTATTTATTTTGACATTGTAGTTTCTGTTCAGCACTTGTTGGAAAAATGAAGTCACAATTAGACATTGTATTGATATTAGATTACTGTTTCTCATCAAAGAAAGCAGCATTGCACAACTTGATAGTGTCTGTGGCAGGGTTGTGTATTCTATAATTTTTACTGCCCGATTCATATCCCACAAAAATTCCTTCCTCACTTCTACAGTCCAATGTCCCTTTATGCTCCTTGGGGATGTACATTTATGCTTCTGAATACTTTGATGTTTTATCAAATTTGACTGGGACTTATTCTGCTCCACAGTTCTAAAGGAGTTAAATCTTTAATTTTAGAAGGTATTCTAGTTTGAGTTGCTGTCTTAATAGCTTCACCGCTGCCCCAGTATCTCCATGCTTCTGCACGTTTAAAGTCCTGTTTTTCCTCTCAGCTACTCCATTTTGTTCTGGACAATAGGGAGTGCTTCATTTATGCTTTATTCCCAGTTCTTTTAAATACTGCTCAATGTCTTTTCTGCAATATTCATCGCCATTGTCAGGAAAGTAGGACCTCATTATTCACAGTCCTATTATTCACAGTTTCATATATCTGATGATTTTAAAAAGGTATCTGTTTTGGCATGCGTGGAATAGTAGTTGTTCAGTGCGCTTATCTGCAGTTGTTCAGCACATGGATATTTCCATATATGGTCATCCTCCTCCTACACGTGCTATATGGGTAGTGAGAGCAGCTTGGAGAAGGATGTGGGAGTTTGTGGCAGTGTTTGTGTTTGTGTCTGTTACCTAAAAAGCCATAATTTTTCAGAACTTTGGGCAATATTGTGGAGCCATTGTTTTCTTCTTTAGCTCTCTTTTGTTCTGGTTTCCTGTGGAGGCTTCCCAAGTCTGTGGAAGTCCTTTTGGAATCTTCCCTTCCCCATTAAACATTGAGTTAAAATTTTATTCCACCACAGTCAAAATAAATGAGCGCACACTGGAGAGCTCTGCTGCGGCAGCAAAAGGTGGCAAAGTGCTGTCCTTGAGTGAGAAGGTCAAACTTCTGGGCATGCTGGCTTGTGGGGAAAATGCAGCATCCGTTGGCCACCATTTTGGTATCAAGTCCACTATCAGCTCCATCAAAAAGTGTGAAGCAAGCATCCATGCCAGATTGGAGTCCGGCACTTCGAGGAGTTTTAAGGTGGTGTTCCAGCCATGTGAGCTGCACATGGAACGGAATATGCCACTGAGAGGACCAGCAATCTGAAAGAAAGTGCTGAAGCTCTACAGGAGCTTTGCAGTGTAAGAGTCCAGTTTGCAGGCCAGCAGGGGATTGTTGAGAGGTTTAAGCACCACTACAGCCTCCACAATGACAAGCTGTTGGGGGAAGTACCATCGGCAGACCATGAGGCAGCAGAATGTTACCCAGCAAAGTTCCAGCAGTTGGTTGAGGTCAGAAGGCACAGGCCAGAGCCAGTGTTCAATGCTGATGAAATGGGCCTGTTCTGGAAGTGGATGCCATTCCACTCCTTCAACAGTAAGGAGGAACTAACTGCTCCAGGCTTCAAGGCAGCCAAGGACCGCCTCATTCTGTTGGTGTGCGGCAATGCTGTAGGGGACTTTTTAACCAACCCCATGCTCTTGTACCACGCCCAGAACGCTCACACACTAAAAGCAAAGAACAAGAGCCAGCTTCCTGTCTTCTGGAGGGCAAACAGAAGAACGTGGGTGATGGCAGCAGTTTTTTGGACTGGGTGACCCACTGCTTTCTCCACAAGGTGCAGAGGTATGTGGTCACAAAGAACTTGGTCTTCAGAGTCCTCCAGGTGCTGAACAATGTCCCTGGCCACCCCAACACCTTGCAGTTTGTGCACCAGACCTCCAGATTGCCTTTTTGCCACCAAACACCATATCTTTGTTCCAGCCAATGGACCAAGGGCTCACAGAAACTTTTAAGTCCTACTATATCTGCTGGATCTTTGGGAGGCTGTTGGATCTAATGGAGGCAAATCCCTTTCTGATGGTCAGCAGTTGCTGGAAGAACTATAGCACTGAGAACATAACTGCATCTCTGTCAGAGATAAAGCCCCACACATGGAATGCAGAGTTGAGGACGTTGTGGCCCAGGGCATTTACCTCTGAACCCACTGCAGCCATCCCTCTGTTGCAGATGAGGTCTAGCACATTGCCAACCTTGTGTGTGCCATCGGTGGTGAAGGCTTGGGAGACATCAAGGTGCATGAGGTGGAGGAGCTCCTCAAGTCACACCAGGAGAAGCTTACAGTGGAAAAGCGAGATGAGCTGATGTAGGCAGCTCCTAAGAGGAAGGAAGAAGAGGAGGATAAGGAGGAACAGATGTTCCCCAAGCCCTTCATCATGTAGGGCCTTTCTGAGATCCTCCAGCTGGGGACTGCCTTGTTAGACAAGGTATTTGAAATTGATCCCCTCATGGAGAGGAGCATAAATATTAAGAGACATCTGGTGGCCACTTTGCAACCATACAAAGATATGTACAAGACTATGCAAAGCAAGACCAAGCAATCCTCCATCACCAGCTACTTCCCCAAGGCATCTACATCCACTGCTACCATCACAGCCAAAGAGTTGGAATGGCTGACATCTTCAGAAAGTGACACCAACACTTTCATTGGATTTGGGGAGGAGGAGGAGGAGGAGGAGGAGGAGGAGGAGGACTGGGATGACAATGCTAACTTCAGCAGTGGAGTGATGTAATTCCACTACTTTTTTTGTTTTTTTTTTTCTTTGGCACCAAAGAGTTAAGATGGAGAGCTGCTAACTCCAGCAGTAGAGTGAAGGAACTCCCCTGTGCGTGCTTACTTGAAGTGACTCTAACCCTTTGATGCCTCTCTGGACAACCTGCAAACCAGTCAGGCCTGTGGTCTGTGCTGCTGTAGTCTGTGCTCAACTTGAGCTTTGTGGGGTTCAGGAATTCCTCCATGCATGCTAACCTGAAGTGCCTCTTCCCCTGTGATGCCTCTCTGGACAACCTGCCAACCAGGACTTCAACTGTGGGGTGAAAAAGCTTCTTCCTTGTATGATGGGAAATTACTGTTTGCATTACTGGGGGGCGGGGGCATTACTGAGGGGTGGGGGCATTGTTGGAGGAGTGGGAGAGCATTGGATCTGAAGTGCCAAAGGAAAAGTTATGTGCTTCACCCTGATTTCTGCTGGTTTTGTGCTGATTTGGTAATTTTAAGGTCAGTTTCTGAGGATTTGGATCCTAACCCCCCATTTCCCATAGGTGTAATGACTCTGTATTTGTGGCTTTGGTATTTGCGTTTGTAGGCCAGGAACCTAGCCCCCACAAATAATGAGGTCCTACTTTATGCAAAATCTTAGGTTTCTTCTCAAATCTGTTCATGACTCTGCTCACATATTCTGTTTCATCAATACTGCACTTTTCTCCTTGAGCAAACACACACACACACACACACACACAGAGAGAGAGAGAGAGAGAGAGAGAGAGAGAGAGAGAGAGAGAGAGAGAAACCATCAATTAAACTCAGAAAATACAAATTTCTCCCTGGTGTTTTCACTGGGAAGGGTCTACAAACTATGGATCACTATGGATTAAGTCCACGAACTCAGTAGACTGAGTTTCCATGTTTGAAGAGTATGTATTTCTGCTAGCATTCACTTTAATACACTCAATGAACCTGTTTTCGACCCTGCATGGCTTTATTTTTATATCTCTCACCAACTGCTCCTTTTCCAGCTTGAAGATGCTATCTTTAATTCAATGGCCCATCCTACAATGCCATAAGGTTATGCAGTCCTTGTGTACACAGTCACTTGCTACATTTGCCAACTCTCTTCTGCAATCAACCTCATAAAGCTTGTTGTCTTTAAACACAAAACAATTATTTCTTCTAAAAGTAATTCTGCAGCCCCTTTTCGTAGCTGTTTTCACACACAGTACACTATTCTGCAAACAGGGCACACAATAGGCATCTGGAATGCTTACTTCATTTATTTCACCTACCCAAACATTACATTTTAGAAGAACTGTACCTTTTCCTTCTGCAGAAATTGACTGACCATTTGCCATGAATATTTCAGCGATATAGTTCATATCAATGTCTGATAAATCCTGTAGATTATTAAAGAAATGTGAAGCTGCTCCACTGTCTACAAATACATTGTTTTTGCTCTGGTTTGTATTAATTCTGCAAATAATTTATCTTGCAGTAGACACCTTTCTATTATTCACAACTTTCACTTACATTCATGTTTACATACAGAAGTCTGTTATTTAAAAATGTGCTTTTTTGAGATTTATCCTGATCTTTCTTCTTCTCTTGGAAATGGTTTTTCTGTTCTCTGTTAGGAGATGTACTCTTTAAATCTGAAGTACTTCCACACACAAAACATTGTCTGCCATTAGTAAGTTTATGAGCATAACTTTGGACTGTTTTCCCCCTTTCTGTTTGTTCTCACAGTTCAAACTCCAACAAATGTTCTTGTAGAAAACTTAAAGTCAAATTCTGCTTTATTTGCAGGAAGTTAATAATATTGTTGTAATGCTTAGGCAAAGTATTTAGCAAGAGCCCAACTTTGGCTGGTTCAGGCAATCTTATCTCTTGCTCTTCTAATTTTTTCAGCACTCCCAGGAAAGAGCCTATGTGCTACTGTAATTTTTCTCCATCTTTGAATCTTTCATTGCAAAACTTTAGCATGAGAGAGACTTGACTGGTCATCATTTTCTATTGAAAAACCTCCTTCAATTTCCCCCACATTTCTCTTGTAGTTTTCTTATCCTCTCTATGTTACATCAATTTATCACTTATCATTAAGGGGATATGCCCCATGGCTGGCATGTTTGCAGCATCCTGTGCCTGCTGCTCTCTTCTGCTCTCTAATGGTCTCTGTTCTTCCAGTACATAAGACAGTCCATGAGTATTTAGCCACATCTTTACTTTAAATGACCAACTTTTGTACTTTGTATCACTCAGCATCTCTACAGCCGGATGCATCTTTGTAGACCCAAAAGTAGCCATTTCTTGTTCTTAAAACTTTTGCCTATTTCATTATTTCCTGCACTCTGGGCCCATAACGCCATGTAGTGGAGTGCAACAGTGGAAACTGAGGCTTGTTAAGTTCATTGAACAAAGTTACTAAGGTTTATTACCTAACTATTACCAAATCATAAACAGTCCTACTCTGAGTGAAAGATCATCCTAATAGCATGATCAAGCATCCAGTATGAAATACTAACTGACCAATCAGTGTACAGAACTGATGACTGACATGAACAGTCTAAACTCTACCCCAAGCCAATACACAGATATACATACAATACGTTAGTGACAAGAACAAAGACAATGTATATATACATACGAGTAAATTCCAACAATAAAGTTCTAGAAAGCATAAGCCTGCCTCATTTTCCTTCACTGTGCAGTCTCCATTAGCTCACTACTAGATACATTAGTCCACACAGACATGTAGGCTACCAGATGGGATCCTGACAGCCTGGATCTGTAAGAGGATCTTCAGCTTTATAGAGGAAAATGCATTTTAAAATTGTATTAGTTTTTACAATATCTTAACAATCCAATTACATTTAATTAAGTAAAGCTTTATAGAGGAAAATGAATACTTTTTCAAACACCAAAGCAGCAATTTAAGTATGGATAGTTTTATATTTGAGGCTAAGGTGTAGCAAGAGAGATCATGGCACTTATGCAGCCCAAGCCTATGTGTATTTACTTGGAAGAAAGCTCAATTGAATGAAATGGGTCTTACTCCCAAGTAGGATTGGAGCCATAAGCATTCTCTTTTTGCTGTTGCTGTTTCTATTAGTTGAAACAGTGGCTTATAGTTAAAAGCATACACTTTCCTCTGACATAATTCCTGGCATGTTCTGTGGCCTTATGGAAGGGTTTAACTTTGAAAGGGGCTTGGTCCACAGCTTATACAATAATTATGGCAGCTGAATCCATCATGTAAACATTAGTGATTGAAGAGATTTATGAAATTACTCAAGGCCTGTAACATATTTAATAAACTTTGTCTTAAAACTATTTGAATTTACACTAGCATAAACAAACTAGTTCTAAGGACCTGCTCCCACTCGCCTCCCCAGAATGCATCAAGAGGCTCAATCAGCTCAAGCCAATTTATATACACTGCCATCACTTATTGCCCTTGTTGGAAGCCAATGGGATGTGCTGCTGCTTCCAGCAGAGAAAGATTCTCCTTGGATATTTTCAAATGCTGATCTCAAATTGGAGTGCTGGCAGCCAGGGGAGCTATTTTGTCTGTCATTGCTTGCATTTAATCTTGGAGTAAAATATCAAAAACCCTTGGTTTAAGATGAGAAACAAGGGACTTGCAGTTTCCACTCATGCTCGGAAAAGAGTAGACCCTGAAGTTAAGGGGGTCACCACAACTCCCGTGCCCTTTAAGTAGTACTAAGTTGTGGGTTAGAGCCAGTCTTGCAGTAGCGGGCATGAACTGACCCCTTTGCTAAGCAGGATTTGCCTTGGTTTGCATTCGGATGGGTGACTACATGTCAGCACTGTCTGCTGCAAGATATCCCCCTTAGGGGACAGACCGGTAGCTCATTGGCAGAGCATCTGCTTCCCATGTAGAAGGTCCCTTGGAGAGCTACTGCCTGTCAGTGTAAACAATACTGAGCAAGATGGACCCATGGCCTGACTCAATATAAGACAGCTTCTTATGTCTCTATTTTAGTAAATACTCTGTACAGTCTTATTTACTATGCTGGGTCTAAAATTAGGATCCATGCAACCACAGTTTGCCTTGGAGTTTCAGCTCGACACTGGGTTGGGTGGAATGCATCCAGGCAGAAACTCAGCCAGCATTGCTTCCCCAATTTCTAGAGATTCAACTGAAAAGTTCTGCCTCATGAATTCTGTAAGGCATAGCACTTTCCCAAAATGCTGCCTGCTATCATGAAGGTACAAGTCTGCAATCTGTCCACAGTCTGCAATCTAGCCGCAGTCATGCCCCGACAAATGCCTGGATGTTGCAGAGAGATGTTACAAATCGCTTGCCCCACTCCAGCTAGGGGGCATAGGCAACATTTACTCAAGCACTTGCACCACTCATTCAAGATGCCATTGGCCATGCCATACATGCCCCACCCCCCGGATGATGGCTCTGCCCCCTGGTGCTGAACTCAGCATCAGAGGCCTGAGCCACCCCACAAAGTGTGTGGTGGGGGCAGGAGAGAAAGGGAGGGCAGCAATGATCCTCACTGACAGACATTCAGGGCTTCCTGCCATACAAAATGTTCTCATCTGCACGTAAAATATCCCTCTTCAAGTACCAAAACAGCAATGTTAAAACAAAATCGCAACAACAGTCTAGCAACAATAGCACACAAAGTAGCAGCAGTGCGGAAAAATCAGCAGACATTTCCATCAATGATGCACTCATACTGGAAGTTTTTACTTGATACTGGGATGTGCCTAGGGAGGAAAGTGGCTGGATCTCATCAGGTAGTGAATTCCATAATCTCAGCAATGCAGATCAAAAGGTCTGAGCCCACATCCCCATCCTTCATATCTCACTGAGTGGAGGGATGCATAACCCCCTCCCAATTACATAGACCCTTCTGTTGGCCATGAAAGGGCACATATTATGAACTTCCCCACTTGAATCCGCCTGCCTCATAAGATTTTTTTTTTTCAGTGAGGTTGTCTTGTGTGTTCTGCCACCATCTGAAGTTCCACTTGTGGGAAAGCATGAGTGAGCCTTTCCAATGGTGGCCCACTCTCTCTGGAACTCCCTGCCACCTGATTTTCAGATGTAGTTTCCCTGGCAACATTTTAAAAGATGCTGGAAATATTTGTATTTTGTGGGCAAAATACCCTCATACCCCTGAGTTGCTGGTTATCTTATATGCTGGGTTTGTATGATTTTTTTTTCCTCCCCAGTGAATTTTATTATTGCTGCAGGTGTTCTGCTTTTTTAATTATTGTATCCTTTAAATTTTTCTTAGCTACTTTGAGTCTGCAAAAAAGTTGGGGTACACATTATTAAATAAATACAATTTGGAGGGTTAGGAATACACTGTTGGACTTCCCTCTTGCAACGGTCAGCTGACAGGTGGCATTTGCCCTGCAAAAGCCTCATCCAGCAATGCTACACACATGATGCTGTAGTGAGTGCAGCTCTGAAGTGGCCTCTGAGAAAAGAAATGGCAGGCAGATATTTCAGCTAATAGGTCCACATTGATTTGTTGCTATTTGTATTGCTTTTCTTGCCACTGCTGAATTTGAATTTTACTTTCCATTGTATGTGACTTTTTCCTATTCTGCGCTCTTGACTTTTTAGTTTTGTTTTTACTTTTATTTTGTTTCCTTTTGGAATTTTGTTTTGTTTTCTAAAGCAGGATTATTATTATTATTATTATTATTATTATTTTGAATGCATGTATAAATTGATTGGAGGGTGATTGTCAAAGAATTGTGACTTCATCAACAGGTATGAGAAACATTTATTTTGGGGATAAATTTTTCTTAGAGACTAATATTTTCATTAGCTGTTGAGTGCATTTGGATAATAATGAAATGACTTGATCGATCTACATAATGATCCACTCAACCAAGAGATAATAAAAATGATAAAAAGACATGCAAAATCTTTTTATTGAAAGTACAGTCCAGCTGATTGCAATGCATTATTTCTAAAATACAAAGCAGATTAATATGCACGTGAATGCACAGGGTGTACTTTATTGACGAAGTATGGCTCTAACAAAATTTATTAAAAATGGCAAGAGGTGTGCGTACGTGCATACACGAACAACAATCAAAGTACACAAAGGGCCATAGTTTGTCATGGAATTAGAGCTTAGTCGTCTTTGAAATGGCCTTTATGGACATGTTATTATTAATTCCACAGCCAGGTGAAGAACTCAGCAAAGAGCAAATTACCGGAATGAGAAATGCTCCAGGTTCTGTATCTTCCATCCTGGTGTCAGGATGCAATCTAGCCGTAGTCATGTCCAGACAAATGCCTGGATGTTGCAGAGAGATGTTACAAATTGCTTGCCCCACTCCAGTTAGGGGGCATGGGCAACATTGACTCAAGCACTTACACCACTCATTCAAGATGCCCCCACCCTCTAGTGCTAGCTGTCATGGCTGCTCTTGTGGAGAAGTGTTGTAAGGTAGCAGCTTGCTTCCACCGGAGTGAGAAGGGTAGGCACATGCTCGTGGAGAAGCAGCTTGAGCTGGGTCTACCTGAACACCTGATCCCTCAGGATGGTCCAAACTCATGGAACTCCAACTTTCTCTTGCTCTGGCGCCTGCAGGAGCATCCAACCATCCGCACCCTGACAAGGAGGTGTGGCTTGGAAATGTGTGACCTGTCCAATCAGGTCCATACAGGACTGGGCGCTGCTTTCCGAGGTTGTCTTGGCACTCAGGTTGTTCTTTGTTGTCACTAACAGCTTGTGTGCCAGGACAGCAACACTGAGCCAGGCTTTGCCCACTCTTCTCCTCAAGAAGGCAATGGGTGAGCTAGCTGTCTGAATACTAGCTGTTCAGACCACAAATGAATAACCTGTTTATGCACATTTCCTGTGTATGTGGTTTTGGGGCTGCACACTCCAGTTCTGTATCTAGGCCATAAACATGCTATTATGATAACAAGGACAGACCCATATGCAGTCAGGCTCATCTTCATAGATATCGCTTATAACAGATCCCTTGGCCAACCTGAAATTATCAAAGCCACACTATGCTTTTAAACAGAGCTTGACCAATTTCCTTTGGCTCTAGGAGTCAACCCCAAAATTTGGGATCCAGACAATGGACACTTGACAAAATTACTGGTCTTAGTGATAGACATTTGGATACGGAGGATAAATGAGCTTCTCTTTATCCCTTTTACAATTCACATAATTAGAGCAGAAACAAGGCTTCCTGGGACAAATAAATTTTTTGCTAAATAACTCTGCCTCTGAATATCCTAGTCTAAGTACCACGATTACATTTCTAGGTGCCATGTCTCCCTGGGAC
Source organism: Hemicordylus capensis (assembly GCF_027244095.1). Taxonomy (NCBI): domain Eukaryota; kingdom Metazoa; phylum Chordata; class Lepidosauria; order Squamata; family Cordylidae; genus Hemicordylus; species Hemicordylus capensis. The sequence goes on from NC_069660.1 coordinate 121,747,241, forward strand.
CTAGGTTTGTCAAGCCCTGCTTCAATATCATAATAAAAATGAGTGGATTTTCTTCTATATGCTCCCTAAGGCCACGGATATATCTTGTCCATTGTGCCATGCTTTAGCCAGCAGCTCTGAAAGTTAAGAACTAATTTCCTCCTCTGTGAGTTGCTAGGGTTTATTGTTAGAGGACAGAACTTCAGGTAGTTCCTCTTGAATCTTCTTAGTCCTGGCAATCAGGGCAACTCTGAACCAATCCCATGCCACTACTGTTATAAACCTGTCTCTGCCAGGGCAACTTATCACTGAGAGATATTACCAGGCTACCCCTCTGCACTTCTGGATCACCCACTTGTATGCAATAAACAAATAAATTTATCTGGCTCAGATCTGAGTGCCTTCAGATTTTCTCCAGGAAACCAAATTTGTAAACTAGGTACCATCCCATATAGATATTCCTCACCCAGCCACAATGCACTTAAAGCTAATCCTATGTAGGGATGTGCAATTCAATTCGCTAGCAAATTGATTCTCCATGAATTGGGGGCAATCAACTGATTCATTCACAAATTGAAGCAGCCCCTTTAAAAAGTGGGGCTGATTCGACTGTGAATCGGTTCATGGTTACCAACAATGCTGCCAACATGACAAAGGCAGCCGAGCAGGGTTAGTTTGTGTCCATCCATTGTGTGGTACACACTCCGAACCTGGTTGTGTGGGATGTGCTGGGCCTTTCTGGGGCTGCTGCCAGGTGAGACATACCCACTACAGGCGCTGGGCTCCATCCTGCTGCTGCCAGGACAGCAACACTAAGCCAGGCTTTGCCCACTCTTCTCCTCAAGAAGGCAATGGGTGAGCTCCACACCATGCTGACCACTAAGGAAGCAATTGCCTTGGCAGTTGGCTGAAGACTGGAGTGGTGGAGCGGCTCAGAGCACCCTTGGATAAACCAGCAGAGCATGTTTTGCCCTGCATATGTGACCCAAGGATGAAGGACAAATTGGTCACCCCTGACCAGCCTCCTGGTTGCAAAGGTTAGGTTGCAAAGGTTAGGTGAACGAAGGAGAGGAGGCTGGGGCACAACCAGGAGTAGGGTGCTGGGGCACCTGCTGCTAGTGTGCATACCACTCCTAGCATCAGTACTACCATCACTTCTGCTTTCCTGTCCACCAGCATGGTGTCCCTGGCAGAGTCAAGTAAGCTGGTGGTCCTGCCCCCACGTTCCACACTGTGGTTCACAGAGGGCTTTCTTTAAGCCTTGATAGGGGTATGGGAGGAGCCCACTGAGCCCTGCAACAGTGCAGAGCATTGTGTTCTGCAGAACTTGTGAGCGCTGGTGGCAGGCTGGGAGGTGGAGATGATTCAGTTTGTGTCCGGACTTGACAACTGTTGCTGGATGGTTCCTCTCATGCTTTCCAACCAGTGTCCAGAGTGAGAGGGTGTTCTCCATGGCTGGGGGCATGATGACACCCCATCACTCACACTTAGATGCTGACATGGTGGAGCAGCTGAACTTCCTCAAGGCCAGCCTCCTCCTGCTGGCCATGGAGGGTGAGTGACTCATTGTCACCCCCACCCACTGCAATACCGCTGGCAGCTTGCCCCACCCTGGCCAACCCCAAAGCCAGATATGTCACAGGCTGCCCATTAGTGCTGCTGACACATACACACAGACATGCTCGCATGCTATTGCCATGGCCAGTGATGATGATGTGTCAGGCTGTTAGCTGGAGCCCAGCACCAATCTGAGGCCATGGTGTGTACTCTCACACTGGAGAAAAAGAGAAGAAAGAAGACTTCTTCTCATGGTAAGAGATGATCTCCATGTCTGGCCTTGAGAGTAACTTGTGTCTCACACACTGCTCTGTTCTGCTGAGCTCTGTGTTCTGCATTCTGCATTGCAAGGTGTACTCATTCCGTCAAAATGTGGCTGAGTGAACACATTCTAATTGTGCTTATTGCTGTGCTTGCTGGCTGTTAAGGGTGCTGCTGTGGCAGCTGCTGTAAGGGGTCATAACTGTGTGTGAGAGAGCAACTTGTGATGTTACTGCAGTGCAGGCACTGTGGCTGGCAGTGGATTCTGGACCAGTGATTCTTTTCTGGCCATCTGTGGACTGTGTGTTTGGCAAAATGTATTGTTCTGTGTTGAGAGGGACTGTGTGTGCTTATGTTTTGCAGTGTGGTTTTTCAAGGCAAGGTTGCAAAATGTGTGTGCTCTACTTGTTTTGCGCATCGGGAACAAAGGGGAAACTCAAATCACCCTTTTCAACACAGATACGCACGCATGCTACCACCATGGCTGATGATGATATATGGACTTGTGCCCCTGACTCATGTGTCTGGCTGTCAGCCGGGGCCCAGCACCAATCTAAGGCCATGGTGTGTTATCCAGACACAGGCAGGCATTGCCTGCCTGCCTTGTGAGATGGTGTTGTTGTGGTGAGAAATGGACAGTGGCTGCTCAGCACTCTCTCTCTCTCTCTCTCTCTCTCTCTCTCTCTCTCTCTCTCTCTCTCTCTCTCTCTCTCTCTCATAATTTCTTGGTGGTTGCTGTGAGATGAGCTCCATGCCTGGCTTTGAGAGTAACTTGTGCTTCACTCACTGCTCTGGTCTGCTCTGCAATCTGCATTGCAAGGTGTTCTGCTCAGTCAAAATGTGATGTTCTTCTAGTTAAGCTTATGGCTATGCTTGCTGGCTGCTAAGGGTGCTGCTGAGGAGGATGAGGATGGAGTCATAATTGTGTGTGAGAGAGCAACTTGTGCCAATAAGGCTACTGTAGTGCAGGCTGGCACTGTGGCTGGCAGTGAATTCTGGGTCAGTGATTCTTTTCTGGCCATCTTTGGACTGTGTGTTTGGCAAAATGTGGTGTTCTGTTCTGTGTTGGGACTGTATGTGTTTCTGTTCTGCTGTGTTGTTTAGGGATGTGCAAACTGAACCGGTTCAGGACTGAACCGGTTTGACTTTGAGCTGGTTTGGTTCAACAATTCCGGATTGAGCCAAACCACACCCAGTTCGGCTCAACCCCGGACTGAACTTTCCCTGGCCATCTGGAGGGTCTACAGACTAAATAGTTTTTTAAAAATCTTTTTTTTTCAACGTACCCCCTCCAAGAGGCTTCTCTGAGGTGGGGGGAGGGTCCATGGAGGTTCCCCCTTCCCCCCCCTCACCAGCCAGGCAGGGGCCATTTGTGCATGCATGCTGGCCTCCAAAATGGCCACTGTGCTTGGGAAAAGTCCTGAAAAGGGCCAAAGACCACCCAAACTGGGTCATGGGTGATGTAATGGAAGCTGGTGGGGGAAGGGTAACCTCCACAGACACCCCCACTGCCACCTCGGAGAAGCCTTCTGGAGGGGGTACGTTGAAAAAAAATTATCCCATAACACCCCCCTGGTCTGGACCTAACCCGGGGGGGGCGTGTTTCGAAGGGGTACCAGACCAAACTGGCCTGGTTTAAATCGGGTCCAGTTTGGACTAAAACCAAACCAGGCCATCCAATTCCATGCACATCCCTAATGTTGTTTTTCAAGGCTGGGTTGCAAAATGTGTGAGCTCTGCTTGTTCCCATAGGGAACAATGGAGAACTCGATTTATCCTATTATTCCCTATGGGTCAGTCCTAGGGACAAAAAAAGTGGGTTGGGTGTAAGTCATTGACCTACTGACCCAGATCAAATTATCAAATTCACTAAAAATTGCCTGAGTGCCCGATTGTGCATTGGGTGGTAGGTAAGTTGGGTCATGCCCTAATACCCAACCCACTTTGGTGCATGTAGGACCTACCCATGGGGAACAATCGGGTGATTCAAGTTCTCCAATGTTCTCTATGGCGTGAGTCACATTTTTTTTGCGAATTTCCAATTTGATTTGTCGATCCGGCTGGTGATGGCCAGCAACAAATCAATTATTTTTTGTGATTCGATTCAAGATCAAATCAAATAGCAAAAAAACTATTCATGCACACTACTCCTGTGGGAGTGGAAAGGAATATTTAAGTGCAAATCAAGTATTTTGTTACTGCTTTTCTCACATCTCTCTGTCCTGTAGAAAACAGCTGAAGAATAACAGTTGAGCAGTGAACTCTAAAAATGTGGTCACTGTTTTTCTTTGCAAATATGATAGCTAAAATTCTATTATATCTGAAAAGCTCATTTTGAAAAGCAGAGATGTTAAAGAACCAGCTAACATGAAAACACATTTAATAAATTATTGGAGTTGGCAACTCATCAGTCCCAACAGAAGATGTGGACACAGTTTCTCCAAATATAACCATCCACCAATCACTGTTCTTCTGATCCCCCTGCTTCCTTGACGTCCACAGAGGAGAGTTCTAGCAGTATGGACTAATTTATGCTTTCCTGGAGACCTTTCACCTATTTACTTTCCGCACATCTCTGCAATAGATACCTCTCCTTTTCCAAAGTAGCTCCAGATGTACTGTTGCCACCCAATAATGCAAAGTCACTACTGAACTTCCTGGGGAGAGAAATACAGTTCTCAAATGGACTGGTCCCTTGTCACCAGAAATTCATTTATTTGTCTAGTTCAAAAAGCCAATCAAAGTAAATGACCATGGCCCTTCTCCCTATGCAAATCTATTCTCTGTTTATTACATCAAGTGCCAACCTATGAAATGTTGCTGCCTGAAGTGGTAACAAATGATGCCCTCTCCCTCCCCTTTCTTTTTTTGCTATTAAAATTAAAACTCTTTTCCTATCTACCTATCTACCTATCACTACATGTATATACTGCTCTTCCTCCAAGGAGGCCAGAGCAGTATACATGTTATGTTTATTCTCACAACAACCTTGTGAGGAAGGTTAGGCTGAGAGATAAGTGACCGGCCTGGAGTCACCCAGTGAGTTTCTTGGCTGAACAGGGATTTGAACTTGGGTCTCCCTGGTCCTAGTCGCCACTCTAACCACTACACCTTGAGAGTCTGTTCTCACAAGCAGCCTAGCCCAGGCTAGGGCAGCCCAGCCTGGGCTAGGCTGCTAGTGCTAGTGTTGAGCACTGGGATCGAACCACATGCCGGCGCCGCCTGCCCACCTAACTCAACTTTTAACCCGGGCGTTTAGCCAACCTGCAGTTTGCTTAACCTCAGCAAATGTCTGATATGGTCAATCACTGCCCGGCTAAAAGGCTTCCCCTAGCCCGCCACCATTTCTAACTGAGAGCCGGGGGGGGGGGAGCAGACGCGGTGAGCATGCATCTGCCATACTTGTGGTGCAGCACACCCTGGGATGCAGGAGGGGGGAAGTCCTGCCTTTGATGCACCTTCGCTGCGCCACCGCTTGCAGCGCCGTGAGAGCACAGTCGGTCACTGCTAGTTGTCAAGGAAGGCATGCGAGATCATGCCTCCCCCCCAGCCTGCCCGCCCTCCCAGCTGAGGTTGTGTGAAAGACCTCCCTGGCTCTCAGATCTCTGCCCCTTCCTTCGTTTTCTGTGAGGAAAGGTGTGGTGCCATTTCACTGTCCTTTCTCTGCAGGCCATCCATGGGGGATGGTAAGTCAGTTGCTGGGCTGCTGTGCACAGAAAGGTAAGGTTTTGGATTTCCTGCATAGTAATTAGTAACCATGAAAAACGGTGGGGTTAGGGCCAGCCCTATGACTAAGCAAGGTGGAGCAGGCTGCTTCAGGTGGCAGAATATGTCGCCCTGAAAATGGGTGCATGCTTTGCCACCCAAAGCTGCCCACTTCAACCTGCTTAACAATGGAGTCAGCCCTGATCCCACCTCTTCAAAGCTAGTACTATACTGAAAATTGAAATCCTGGCCTTTCTGTTCTCTTAAGTGCCCTTCCCTTGCCTCTTCCTTTTGTCATGGATTTATCCAATGCACAAGATTTAAATGCCCGCTAGAAGTGTCAAGGATTGGTCATAAGTGAATATCTCAATGAATATTAAAGTTCTGTTGGTGGGTGCCTGAGTTGAGCCGCTTCTGGATGTTAGCATTCAAAATGAGCCTCCTCGACAAGAGAATGAGATTTTGAGAGACCCGTGGAAAGTCTGACAAGTACATTTTGCTACTGCTAGAAGAATTTATTTCTGTAGAAACCTATAACTCCTGGGTTAATATAGTGAACTTTGATGGGACTAGAGGGAAATATGGGCTTCACGGGAAAGTTAGAGCAAAGTTAGATGCTTTTCCTGAACACAGATTTATGGACATGATTGAAACTGATAAGATCAAAGCTTGAGGTAATGCTTTACATTGCCTCCCTATCAGATGCTCAATTGAGCCATGCAGCAGTTGTCACTGATACAGCTATGGACCAGTTCACACAAAATGTTAAAATGCTCACCCTCAAATATATGTTGCTGCCCACATAACTTGTAGCACTATACTGGACCCTCAAGCCAACCTGCCCCAGTGAAGGTCAACTCTGTCTCTGCAGAGTTAGCTCTTTCCCCATTCATAGCAAGCTTTCCTGTGCTATTCCCTGCTCAGAGTACAAGTTGGAGAGCATATACTGATGGAAAAGCCAAAAAGCTAGTACAAATGATACATTTTTGGAGATGCAGCAGTATTCCTGTCCTACACTTGTTATTTCTGTTACATATTTTGAATAATTGGTTAGTTGGTTGGTTGGTTGGTGTGAAATAAAGTCATGCTTCCCTATGACCTAGAGATACCAAATGTTGCATACACAATCCTGCCTCTGCAATTAGCTGAATGCACTACTTTTTACACTGGATTATGCTTGATGAAAATTTTTAAAATTTTATTTCTTAGAAAAATTCTAGTGAACAAGATCTCCTGTATTCGGGCTGATTTGGACTCCATTATTTCTTCACGGTCTATGGAGGAGGTGTCCAGCGATCCCTCTTGCAGTATTAGATTGGATCAGTTTCAATCTGTGATTCCTGAGGATGTGGACAAGCTGCCTGGGGCAGTGCAGCCTACCACCTGTTCTCTGGATCCTTGCCCAACTTTGCTGCTTCTATCTAGCAGGGAGATTGTTGGAGGTGGCCTAGTTAATGTCATAAATGCATTGTTGAGGGAGGATAGGATGCCTCCTTGTCTAAAGAAGGCAATCGTTAGACCACTCTTAAAGAAGCCTTTCCTGGACCCCTTAGCGATGGATAGTTACAGGCCAATCTCCAATCTCCCTTGGTTGGGCAAGGTGATTGAGAGGGCGGTGGCTGACCAGCTCCAGGCAGTCTTGGTGGAAACTGATTATCTAGACCCATTTCAAACTGGCTTTAGAGCTGGCTATGGAGTTGAGACAGCCTTGGTCAGCCTGATGGATGACCTTCACCGGGGAATCAACAGAGGGAGTGTGACTCTGCTGGTTCTTCTGGATCTCTCAGCAGCATTCATTACCATCGACCATGGTATCCTTCTGGATGACCTGGGGGAGTTGGGGATAGGGGGCACTGCTTTGCAGTGGTTCTATCTCTCGGGTAGATTCCAGATGGTGGAGCTTGGTGACAGTTGTTCCTCAAAACACGAGCTGTTATATGGAGTCGCTCAGGGCTCTATTCTGTCACCAATGCTTTTCAACATCTACATGAAACCGCTGGGTGAGGTTATCAGGAGTTTTGGTGCTGGGTCTTATCAGTATGTTTTTGACACCCAAATCTACTTCCACTTTTCATCTTCAGGAAATGGCACTTATTCTCTAAATGCCTGCCTACAGGCAGTAATGGGCTGGATGAGGGATAACATATTGAAGCTGAATCCAAGCAAGACAGAGGTGCTCATTGTGGGGGCTCAGAATCTGGGGGGGGGGCGGGTTAGATCTTCCTGTGTTGGATGGGGTTGAACTCCCCGGAAGGAGCAGGTGCGCAGCTTTGAGGTACTGCTGGACCCAGGCCTCACCCTAGTATCTCAGGTGGAGGCCATGGCCAGGAGTGCTTTCTATCAGCTCTGGCCAATTTGACAGCTGCGCCCATTCCTTGAAGAGGATGACCTCAAAACAGTGGTGCATCAGCTGGTCCCCTCCTGGCTTGACTTTTGCAATGCGGTCTACATGGGGCTGCCTTTGTACGTAGTTCGGAAACTTCAGTTAGTTCAGAATGCGGCAGCCAGATTGGTCTCTGGAGCAACCCGGAGGGACCATTTTATGCCTGTTTTGAAACAGTTACGCTGGCTGCCAATATATTTCCAGGCAAAATACAAAGTGCTGGTTATTATCTTTAAAGCCCTGAACAGCTTAGGTCTGAGTTATCTTAGAGAGTGCCTTCTTCTGCATGATCCCCACCGCACATTAAGGTCATCTGAGGAGGTCCATCTCCAGTTAACACCGGTTTGTCTGGTGGCGACTCAGAGGCGGGCCTTCTCTGTAGCTCCTCCTAGGCTGCGGAATGCACTCCTGGCAGAAATCCGCAATTTGAATTCTTTACTGGCTTTCAGGAGAGCCCTTAAAACCTGTCTGTTTGGCCTGGCCTTCCAGGGTTTTTAAATAGTTGTAATTGGTTTTAATTTTGTAACCTGATTTTCAGGGGTGTTTTAATTGTTATGAGAGTTTAATTGCTGTTTTATGATGTTTTAATTGTTAATTATTGTTTTATGCTGTTTTATAATTTTTGTTTTAATTGTTAACTGATTTTAATGGTTTTGTTTTAGTTGTTAACCGCCCTGAGCCATTTTGGAAGGGCTGTATAAAAATTAAATCAAATCAAATCAATCAATAAAATAATACTTCCTACTTTGTTCACCAGAACATGCTGGTGGCAGGGGAAGTTTAAATCATTTTAAAATATATTTTTAAGAAGAAATTTTGAATATAATCATCACATTTTAACAGACTTTTAACTCTCAATAATCAGATCAATAATTCCAAAATGACATCATGCCCAAGAGAAGCGAACATTTTCTTTCAGTTTCAAATTTATTATGATTCAAATTTATCATGTATCAATATCAATAATGTTTGACGTTGAAATCCTACAAATGTCAAGCTGTTCTTTTGCTTTCCATTTGCAAGCACATTAATTAAAATTTCTATTACATATATTTAATTTATTGAACTTGCTTATAAGTGTAATCTTCAGAAAATGACTTTTCCCAGTCAACAGTGTGCTTCACCTACTAGTGTTGTATAATTCTTCCCCTTGTTGCATGATCATCACACTGGCAAATTGGATTTGGGGTTTGTGGTGTTGTTTTTTGCAGCTCCTCAGGAGATTGCTGCTTAAAACTACACCCTTGCCTAGAAGTACTTCCATAATAGAGATTCTAACTACTTGTGGTTAGTGCTCTCATATTGAAGATTGTCAGAAAAGGCCTGCGAGTAGTCATAAATAAAGTGCGGTTGACTTTATGCAGAGGACACAATCCGGAGAACAGGAACATGGAGCAAAGATCAGCCTTTTCTTACTGACATATGTATCTCACCATATCACAAAATTGCATGTCAGTTTTTCAAGTTATATGGTAGATTGCTTCATGGCATAAAATGTGTAACAACTGCCTTTGATCCATAGGTCATAAAGTGAACAATGCTACACGGTCATGTTCTTCATAAAAGCCCAGTGGGTGCACCTCCGAAGTTCTAAATTCAGAATTCCTAGTTCCTAGAAGTAGATTTTCACTGACTTCAAATCAGCTTCAGGTTATGTCACATTCAGGTCATGTTGGCAACAGATCAACTTCATACTGCAATATAATAGGCTGGTACCAAACACAGATTAATAAATGACAAATATTTTAATTAATTAAGTTATTTATACTTGCCATTCAGTCCTTAAAAGGTGGCTCACAGTGGCTCAAAATCCATCTAACTTATCCATTTTATAAAATAAAAATTCAATTAATAAAAAATCAAACAAATACCTAAATAATTAATTAAAACAGAAACAAACTGGGTAACAATTTTCCCACCTTCTCCTTTGGCAGTTTTGGTGCAGTTTTTAGACTTTTTGAAATCCTTTCAAATCCTGACAGAGAGTTCTTACTCAGTTACAATGGGCACTCATGTAGACCTTAAAATTTTGTTTTTAAGTACAGAGCTACTAATTTCCTTACAGATTTTCCATTTCAAATGCTTTCCTATAACATTTTTCCCTGACGAGCACATTCTCACCTTCTCCCCAACACTAGAGTTGCCCTTAGGAAAAAGGTGGTGATTCAACCCAGAATAAGGCTATTCACTACAAAAATGCTTTATCCTTCACATTCAGAGCTTGCTGATTCAGGACAGAGGATAGTGCTACATCAGCAGAAAGAGGGAAACAGCTCCCATTGTTGCATATTACTATAACTTAATAACAAACAGAGAGAGAGAGAGAGGTCCCAATCCCTAAGGAACTTACATCTAAAACCGCCAGCTGAGAAAACTATAGAGGAAGGGAGAGAGGGACAAAGATAGCAAAGGACTAATCTGCTATTTGCAGGTACATACACATAAAGCTGGCTACAGCTGGAAATGAGGACTAAAGAATTACATAAAAAGTCTTAGGGGGAGAGATGGCACTACATACCAATCCAGGGAGGCAGTTCTACACATAAGGGAGGTAAGGGAATGTAGGCAGACTAGAGAGCCAGAAACTTTCTGGTGGTCAAGATGATAGAGTTCAAGGAGTCAAGGAGTTCATGGGAGTAGGCAAACTTCTTCAGCTAATATTGCTGTTCTGTCCTGAATAAGTAAATAAGGCAAAACTCCTCATGCTCCTCATGATTGCACAGATGGAAATGACTTGAAATTTACTTACACACTATTGTTTCAACTAGGGGGTGTGTGATTTGATTCAAGGTCAAATTGATTTGGGTCAAATTGGGGGCAATTCACAGATTCAACCTTGAATCAAATTGCCCTCTAAATAGAACGCCTGATTTGGGGTTGAAGTGAATCACCCAGATTCAATCCAAATTGATTCAAGTGATTCAGGTGCCTTTTTGAGGCCTGTTTTGATAGGAAATGGGCCTCAAAATTGTGGTTTTCCCCAAGGAGAGCTGGTCTACCAGTTGGGGTTAGTGGGTAGACCAGTCCTCCAAAGCTGTTTTTGACGAATCACCCTTGAATCTTCCAAATCAATTCAGGTGATTTGAGCATCATTTTGAGGCCCATTTTAGTCTACTAAGTGGGATCGGCAGGTAGACCAGTTCTCTGAGGCAGGCAGACATGCCAAGTCCTGAGAGCAGCTCTCCTTGAAAAAGCAGGAGAAAAACCAGGAGAGCTGGTCTACTGATTGGGTTCAGCAGGTAAATAGGAACATAGGAAGCTGCCTTATACCAAGTCAGAACATTGTTTCATCTAGCTCAGTATTGTCTACACACAGAGAGTGGCAGTGGCTTCTCCAAGGTTGCAGGCAGGAGTCTCTCTCAGTCCTATCTTGGAGATACCAGGAAGGGAACATGGAACCTTCTGCATGCAAGCATGCAAATGTTCTTCCCAGAGAGGGCCCATCCCCTGAGGGGAATATTTTACAGTGTTCACATATATCTCCCATTCAAATGCTAACCAAGGCAGACCATGCTTAGCAAAGGGGACAATCCATGCTTGCTACCACAAGACCTCCTTTACAGGGAGTGCTGGTCTACTAACTGGAGTTGGCGGGTAGACCAGCTCTCTGATCTGGACTTACCCGGGTAGACCAATCCTACCTAGCTGGGCCTGGAGGCAAGTACAGTTTCATTGATCCTACAACTGAGGCAGCATTGACTGAGTAAATGACCTTTCAATGGCTTACTGCTATGACAATTGTCTTAGACTAAGCAATCATGTGAAACGTGCATGCTTTCAGCTAGTTTAGCAATTCCAGAGTTGAATGGTGAGCCAAATTTACAAGATTGCCATCCCTCTTGCTGCTGACAAACAACAAGGGAGACAGTATACTAACTAGGCATCAAACAGTTCGGTTTCATCAGTACAGATAAGAAAAACCTACCCAAAGCAGACAGTAGCAATAAACCTTTATTGTTCACACTGCTCTGCAGAAGAGATAAGTGAATTTTGTGCCAAGGCTCCTGACACTAAAATACTCTCCAATGGGTGTGTGTGTGTGTGTGTGTGTGTGTGTGTGTGTGTGTGTGATGGGGAGATGTCAAAGTTGGTCATCTTTTCCAGAAATGTACCAGGTTGGGAATGACACTGTTTGCAGGGCCACATAGGCATAATCCCAGACTGAATCCAGAACTGTGAACTAATTAACACAGAGCAGAGGCAAAACTAGGGCAGGTGCTGAAATCAATGAAAAGGAGGTGACTTGCCAAGCATGTGAAGCTATTCTCAAGGTCCAAAGACTTGGTCAAGGTCTGAAGCAAAAATGTTCATCCAAAAGCAGGGATGAATGTTGCTGTGATGTGTGAAATGAACCACTTTTGTTGTTGAAAAGAGGTATATAAATATTGTCTTATACGTTTTATTCTTAAGTGACAGCTAATCTGGAGAAGGCACATCAGAAGGGCAGTCTAGGGAACAGAAAGCATGCAGAAGCCTTTGTTGCATAAAGACAGACTAGAGCAGTGGTTTTCAGGCAGTTTACCTCCAGGGAACCCCTTTTACATAAACTCTTCTGCCAAGAAACCTGAGTGTAACAAAAGATCCTGGCACATGTTCTAGAGTGCAACTCATATGGAGTGCTGCTTTGATCTGTTGCAGTCGCTGTTTGGATTGATAGTATAACCTAGAACTCATGTAACCTTTCCACACAGATGGGGGATAAGTAATGCTGGACAAGCTGTGCTTCAGGAAAGGAATGCTTGTCCACTAACAGTGACTTTTTCTCGAGGAAGAGCTGATCAACTTCGGGGCTTTCCACAACACAGCTTGAGAATCACTGGACAGATTCAGAAAGAGGAAGTTGTTAGGGATATATCAAATTGATGACCACTCTTTTTATACAGGCTTTTGGCCAATGAGTGTTCCCTGCCCCTCTTTTTAATGTAGCTCTGATTTGTTTTGTTTTATCAAGTTTTTTAACTGACATACTATTGTTTTTACCCTGTTGTTAACCACCTTGGAGTCTTAGGATAAAGGGCAGTGTAAAATATTAATATTATTAATAATAAGTGAATAAATAAATAAATAAATACATCCATAAATGGGCAGCCAAATGTGAAGTTTGGAAGCTATTATAATAAGATGCATCCTTGCTGCTATATTGTCTCTGCAGCCATATGGAGACAGCTGGCAATGATATGTGTGGTCACCACCATCTTGGATATAGCTGGACATTACCAGGAGCCGGCTGAACATGCTTGAACATATTTTCAAGATGGTAGCCATTGTACCTTTCATTGACACTAGGTAAGGAATTAATGGTAGGCTGGGGAAATTCCAGAAATCTGCAATAGTAAGGTTAAAATCAAGACCTGGGAAAATCTAGTCACCCATCCATTATTTTCTTTTAGGAACATAGGAACATAGGAAGCTGCCATATACTGAACCAGACCATTGGTCTATCTAGCTCAGTATTGTCTTCACAGACTGGCAGCAACTTCTCCAAGGTTGCAGACAGGAATCTCTCTCAGCCCTATCTTGGAGAAGCCAGGGAGGGAACTTGGAACCTTTTGCTCTTCCCAGAGCAGCTCCATCCCCTGAGGGGAATATCTTACAATGCTCACACTTCTAGTCTCCCTTTCATATGCAACCAGGGCAGACCCTGCTTAGCTAAGGGGACAAGTCATGCTTGCTACCACAAGACCAGCTCTCTATCTTCCGTTAATGTCTACCATTATCCTGAATTAATGCAATCAATGCAATATGTTTATATTTCTTTGTGCTATGGAAGTACTAGAAAGTTTTTACAAAAGTGAAATATGCATCATTATTTTAAAAAAAATCTCTCAGTCAAATCAGCTGACACATCAATAAAAGCTTGCAGTTTCACTTCACTGATAAACCAGACTGCAACATTGCTTGCCAAAAGCCCAGTCCTGTGAACAGAGCAAACAAAGGAATCCTTTCAGATTCACAGAGTGCTTCAGCTTTCACCTTCTGCCACCTTTGATTGTGCAGATCTTTTCTGTAACACCATATTCTGACTTTTGTACTAAGCCTGTATCCCAGAAATGCACACTAAAGCTATATAAGCTGCAGAGGTGTCATGATAATCAGAATGGATATTTAAGATTTCACCTTTATATGTTCATCTTTGAAATCGGCTGAATAAAAATCTGCTTTGCAGAGAATCTTATTTTCTAATATGCTTTGCCCTTTACTAAAGAGAGGAACACATGTATTGTGAGATGTATACATTTCAGACCGAAACAGAAAAAGAAGGCATCATATAAAAAGATATTGGACTCTAGAGAGAGGGCAAATTCCTTCACAATTCCTGGCACAAATCTCTTGGTCCTCCTTCCTTTAAAATTCTGCATTTCTTGACACCTTTGGAGATCTTTGTAAAAAGCATAATCAGGTGTGGATCTGTGTGGAATCTGGGAGGTCTATTTGGGACCTCGTTCTAAAGAAGAAAGTAATTGTATGGCCCGTATGATTATGTGGGAGTTCATAGGTTACAGGGATTCTGTCAGGCTGAGGTCAGGCTGATGCCAAGCAAAATTTGCTTAGTATTCTCTCAGGCACTCAGTACCAAAGGCAGAGCAAGTACTTGGAACAGGCAGGCAATAATCAGGCAGTCAGAAGTCAAGCAAGCAGGTGGAAGCCTGGCAGTCTGGTGGAATACAGGGATTTAACAACAAGTTGTCCAGATGGAGAGTTTGTAGCAGATTTGGGAGCTTTACATTGAACAGTAGCACTGGACAAACTCTCTTGCATCATCTGATACTACAGGCCAAGAAGATTCTGGACTGCTGTGCAAATATCCAACCAACCCTAAGCTGCCTATAGCTTCCACATCTGAGCAACAGCTCAGTGACACAGGAACCACTGGAGGAGGAAGCTAGCTGACGGCCCATGTTCCTCCCACTGGCACCTGCCCCCCGCCACACTCCCTGTATCTGACGTTAGATGCTCCACCCCCAAATGGGACCACACGGCCCCGTTTGGGAGCATATTCCAGCCAGCATCACATTCAGAGCACAGCCAGCAATGCTCTCCCTGCCTTTAAAGGCAGGGAGAGCAGCTCCTGGCCATGCTGTGAATGCAGTGCTGGGCGGTAATTGCTCTCAAACGGGGCCATGTGGCCCAGATTGGGAGCGAAGCCATGCCCCCTGCATCTGACATCAAATGCAGGGTGTGTGGCTGGGGTGGCAGGGACGGCCCCTGATTCTTTGAACCCTTCTGCACAATGGTGGCTCTGCCCCTGGCAGGAACGAGAGATGAGACCAAAGGGCCATCAAGTCG
This sequence comes from Hemicordylus capensis, assembly GCF_027244095.1. Lineage (NCBI taxonomy): Eukaryota > Metazoa > Chordata > Lepidosauria > Squamata > Cordylidae > Hemicordylus > Hemicordylus capensis. The sequence continues at coordinate 121,762,413 of NC_069660.1, forward strand.
TGCATCTTGTTTCCCATTGTGGCCAACTCGATGAAGGCCATCCCATGCTGTTGCCTCACTGCAACAAGTGGCCTTCATTGGCCTCTAGACCTCGAGTGAGCATCTAGCTATCGCAACTAGTTGAGAGGTGTTTCCTCCATGAATGTGTCTAATCTCCTTTGAAAGCTATCTAAACTAGTGGCCATTCTATCACCATCTCAACTTATGACAGAGAATTCCATAAATCAATCGTGTGAAGAAGTGCAGGGAAATGGTGCCTGTAAGCTCTGCAGCATCTGATAGTTTCATATTCTCTTTAGAGTACCAATATGAGTAGTGGGAACTGTGCGCCAGGATTAGGCTATGGGATGGAAAACTCGGTACAGTGAAAGGTGATATCCTATTAACAGGTGTGCTAAATGGAAAGAAAAGGAGGAATATATGGCCTCAATGTACAGAAGACACATTGACATGAATAAAGAATTCACTAGCAGACACCTTGAAGACTTGACTTTGAGCAAAGAAGTGCAGAGTCATCTCTATGTATACAGAGATGCAATATATAAATATTTGTTGTGGTTGTATGTTTCATATGGTTCCATCCATTTGGTTAAAAGAGTTCATGCTTTTTGATCAGAGAATGATGCTCAGTGGCATCAGCAATTGTGAGGACTGAATGATGCAGTGTTTTACACAAGGCTGGAGTGTGCAGGAAGATCACACACTTCAGGGAAAGATCCTGGAGAGGAACCCTGAATTCAGTGTCTAGGTAGTTCTCAGCTGAAGCCCGCAGATAACAATGTAGTGTGTTAAGTTTTTCATAGAATAGTACTCCAAAGTTGATTGCAAAGCCCAAGACTTCGGAGAAACCTTATATGTTACTCCAGTGAAGGACAACATTTTTGCAACTTTCAGTACTCCTGCAGAAAAGCAGAAAATTCAGTAGCAGAAATTAAATTAATTCCAGTCTTTGCTTTGACAACACTAAGTGATCTCTTAGTATATACTGAGTCACCTGGAATATTGTAGGGGTGTACACTGTGCACAGAACCACCAGTGGCAGTTCAAATTCGAACAAAATTTGAACCGAACCGCCAGTCTATGAACCGGTTTATGAGAACCAGCAGGGCGGTTTGATTGAAAAGTGTGGCGGGGGCAGGGAGGAAGTCACCTTAAGATTTACACTGGCTGCCGATAGGTTTCCAGGCAAAGTACAAGGTTTTGGTTATAACCTATAAAGTCCTAAACAGCTTGGGCCCTGGGTATTTAAGAGAGCACCTTTTTTGCTATGAACCACACCGCCCATTGAGATCATCTGGAGAGGTTCGTCTGCAGTTGGCACTGGCTCGTCTGGTGACTACTCGGGGACGGACCTTCTCCACTGCTGACCCGAGACACTTCCTGCTGAAATAAGAGCCTCCCCATCTCTGACAACTTTGAAAAAGGCAGTCAAGACGCATTTGTTCACCCAGACTTTTAATTAGACATTGTTTTAACTGTGTTTTAATAGTTTTAACATTTAAAATCTTGATGTGTTAATCTTTTATTGATTTTTATTGTTTTGTAAACCTCCCAGAGAACTCGTGGTTTGGGCGGTATAAACATGTGATCAATAAAAATAAATAAATAAACAAACCACGGTGGCTCCATTGCAATGGTGGGTTGGCAGTGGCTCCTCTAGGCCCTGCTGGCACATCCCTCCATCAGCACAGGCCGGCTGGGAGGATGCAATTTGTGTAGTGATGCAAACCGGGTCCCAGATGGCCTGCACTGATTGGGGGGAGCACTGGTGAGGCTTAAAGGAGCTGCCACCAGCCTGCTGCCACTGTAGTGTATCCTCTGTGGGTAAGATGACCTCCCACCCACCTCCTGCCACTCTTCTGAACCCTTATTCAGTCACTAGGGATCCCCCCAATGCTTGTAAAGCAGAATCCTTACTGGATTCCCCTTTACAAGCATCATGAACCAGTTGAACCAGGTCATACCAGTTCAATCCAAACCAGGCCAGGTTGGGTTCGAACTCAGACCAGCCTCCCTTTGGGAGGGGGGAGGCAGTTTTGAGCTCAAACCAGTTTTGCACACCCCTAGAATAGTGTAAGACTCCTAGGGGTCTTAAGGGGAAGGGCCTAAGGGGAAGTTTCCCTGGAAAGAGCAAGGCACTGACAGAAGAAGATCTCTTTCCAGAGATCAATCACAGGCAGATTATGATTCCCAGCTGCTAATCCATTTCATACTGAGCCAGACCTCTGTTCCATCTAACTAGCTGGCAGGGGATTTCCCACACTAAATGAGGCCCTTTAACAGAAGGTGCAAAGGAATGAACCTGGGGCCTTCTTCAGCAAGTGCTGCTCTACCATTGAGCTGTAGGTGAATAGAGGATCCCTTGGGCTTTTCCTAAATACCGGCATCCCCTCCACAGATGATGGAGGGGAGCATAGAAGCTACACCTGTGTTACTTTGGGGTGAACAATACTAAAGGAGCTTCCCTCTGGCCGTTGCACTGAGTGAAGGGAGGCATATCTGATCTCTCACATAGGGGAAGCAGTCTTTTGCAAACATTGAAGTAAAAAGGACCAAAATGAAAAGAGCTGAGATTCTAGAGTTACACAGTCTTCTTGCCCCCTGGCTAGGCAGTTGGAGCAGGGAGTCATCGGAGAGGGTCTGGGTGAGATGCTGTGCTCTTTGCCTCTCCAACCCTCACAGAGTTGGGTTTCAGAAAAGGCTTGCAAGAAATTGAGTGTCTTTCCTTTGATGCTGCTGGACCTCCAAGGGATCTTCCGGTGCATTCAGAGATACATGGTAAATAGTTGTCCCTCTGGCTCCTCCTCCTTTGGCTGTTCCCTGCAAGTCGCTGTGAGCAAGTTGCTCCCCATGTGTTGCAGGAAGCAGGACACTGCCCACCAAAGTGACCTGCTATAGTCTATTCCACCAGGGAAAGGGGTAGGGTTGCCTACCATGACTGTTGTGAAGGGGTAAATTGGGGTGTGGGGCTTGGATGGGGTGTTGACAGGGCAGATCCAGCTGGTGCTTCTAGGTGTGAGCATCACTAGATGTGAGCATCACCTGAGCTTCTAGGTCTGTGAATACCACAGACTCTTGGAGCTATTCAATATTAAATAAATGACGTGTGCCATAGTATGAGTGAAGCTCCTGAATAGCATCCACGTATCTCTCCAGTTATTCTTCATGGTCTCTACAGCACACCCATATATGGGCTGTGCCTGGAGCATATGAACAATTGCATCACAAAGGGTTTAACCAAATGCTATATTTCCCTTGTTTTGTCATGGTGAGTCTGATGAGGGGAAGGAGGTAGAGGAGAGGCAGAGCTGTGAGGGGACGATGACGGTAGTGTTCCTTTTCATCTTTTAAGGGGGGCAGGGAGGAGAGACAGTGAGGTAGTATTTCAATAATTTGCTTCAGAAATCTTTGCTATAAGAAAATTGTTTCATTTCATGCTTATTTTAACTGTACTAGACGCAATCACCGCAGATATAAAGTTCATCTCCCAATTAAATAAAAACAGATTAAGAAAATCCTAATTATCTGGATCTGTAGATATTCCAAGGGCAGATTTCCACATGGAAATGTAGAAATTTAAATAGAAAATTGAATTATTATACTTTAAGCCAATGATCTCTAGTCCATGACATTGAAAGCCATTCTATATAATGCCAGCATCAGCTGTAACTCCTTGAATTATAGATCTGGAGTGAGATCTTATATATATGGGGAGCCAAAGTACGCTAGTGGCGAAGGAGAACTCTGTTTATTGAGATATACACTAGCAACCTAAGGAAGTCGTATTGCAGTGGAAATGAGTCTAAATTACCTGTAGAGAAGCCTGACATATTTCCAAGTAATAAAAATGTTACACCCTTGCACTCTAAATAAAATCATAGTTGCTGTTGACAGTTGGTATGAAATCCCAGTCAGAAATTCCAAGCTGTGAAAATAAGGCCTAACTTTTGTTGTTGTTGTTATTATTATTGTTGATACATCTGGCATCCAATCATGAAAGACAATGTCCGTGTCACCCAAATGGCCCCTGGCCATTCACTATATCTACATCGAGGTTAAACATCTGTGTGAAGATGTGACAGCACACCTTATAAAAGATATTATTGAGTAATATAGACTTTCTGTAATAACCAAAGAGTAAAGAATATAGCTTTTTAAAGGTCTCCCCATGGCTGATCTCATGACTCAAAGATGAGACACTGTGCTGCAAGCTAAGTAATAAAATCTGGTGGAGACTCTGGGCTAGCTTGTGACAAATCATATCAAAGTATTATTAAAGAAGGAACTTGAGACCCAAGACTATTATTGATTCTTGACAGAATTTCTTATAAATAAGTGTTGCAATCTGATCCTGGGCTAGCCAAGGTCCTGGTAGAATTCCACCTATTTACAGGGCAGGTTGCAAAACAGCGCCATTATATTACTGAAAGATGAAAGGAGCAAATTCAGCTGCAGAGACAGGTAGCACAGCCTGAAGAAAGCCAGAGACAGTGGCAGCCATGTTGGCCCCTGAAGATGAGACAGGGAAGAGGTAAAGTGATAGCATTTCTTGGTCCAACTCCCAACAGTAATGTAGTAGCATGCAAGCTTTTAAGCATCACAGAACTCTTCATCACTCAGAATGGAAAGAGGATTATCACTCAACTTTATGAAGGACAAGTTAGTTGCAAGTGCAGTTTTTTTGAAAGATGTCTTTCTGTACATAAGATCTATTGACCACAGGAATATAGGAAGCTGCCTTATACTGAGTCAGACCATTGGTCCATCTAGCTCATTATTGTCTACACTGACTGGCAGCAGCTCCTCCAAGGTTTCAGGCAGGTGTCTTTCCCAGTCCTACCTAGAGATGTCAGGGATTGATAACTCGACAGTTCTCATGTTAACAGCCCCCTTCCAAATGCACCAAATGATCACATGACTTTAAAGGGGAAATTGTCAAATGATTAGAAAACCTCTGCAGAATTGTGGCCAGGGGTTAACTGGAGATTAATAAATAATACTTAGCATTTGTATTGTGCTTTCATGTATAATACTGACAAAAACCCTGTAATCTGAGTACTATTTCCCCCATATTGCAGCTGGGTCTGAGAGGGAATGGCTTGCCTAAGGCCACCTAGAGAGTTTCCGTTTGCTGAACCATAGCTGCGTCGCTAAGGATTGAACTAGACTTATTCACAAATGTGTGTGAATGAGGCATACTTTCAACTAGAAATTCCTCTTCTTTCACTCAAACAACCATGGGGACAATTCTAATTGAGACTAAAGTGCACAGGAGAGTGGGAAGTTAACTTTCCCCCCTCACACTCTTTCCCCCCTTACACTCTTTTCTCCAGTTGTCTGCTCCCAAAGTGGCTATTTTCTGCAGAATTCCTTGCAGGGATGATTTTCAGCACAAAAACCATGTGAGGGGAAGGAGTGAACCTCCCCGTTCCCATGCATCACAGTACCAATCAAGACCAGGCCCCACAGAGGAATGTAGCTAGGGGAGAGGGGGGCCTGTGTTTGCCCCTCTCTCCAGCGACCCCTTGGACTGAGGGAGATAATGAAGAAAATAGGGAGGGGTGGAGCTGGGGGAGCCCTCAGGAGCTCGGGGGCCCAGTTTCTTTGACCCCATCTGCTAAATTATACCTATACCCCTGGCCCCACAGCTATTTTGTTGACTGAAGGAGAGGCATTTCCAGTTGGAGGCATGCCTCTTTAGCACAGAAGCATATCTAATCATTTGGATCTAGGTTTAAAATAGGTAACTGCCATTAGCACGTTAACCCAGACCAAGGCAAGAATCTTAGATTGCTTTGCAAGGAACGCCTCTCGTCACACTCCTTGCAAAGCTTGCAAGAAGCATGAGGAGAGAAGGTGAGGCTGCTGGCATTTCTCCTCCTCCCTGTATTCTACATCTCTTGCAAAGCTTGTAAGCATCAGTTCTGAACGTAGGCCGGGCCCCACCAGAGGCATGGGGCAAGACAATATTTGGCACCTTGCCTTAGGCACTGAAGTACCTTGTGCCACCCCTGAGAATGGGTCAGGTATCTCCTTCCTCCACTGTTTCACTGCTGGAACTGGCAGCCTGTCCAGCTATGACCAAGAGTTTTTCATTAGAACCAGCGTGGTGTAGTGGTTAGAGTGCTGAACTAGGGCTGAGGAAACCAGAGTTCAAATCCCCATTCAGTCATGAAACTCTCAGGGTGACTCTGGGCCAGTCACTTATCTCTCAGCCTAAGCAACTTCACAGTTCTGTGAGGATAAATGTAATCATATACACCACTCTTGGCTCCTTGGAGGAAGAGTGGGATATCTATCTATCTATCTATCTATCTATCTATCTATCTATCTATCAGACTGTCATTACACTATCCAAGTCAAGTCAAGTCAATTTATTTGAGTAGCCAATGGACATGAAGTAGCCAATGGACATTTTTCATATATCTCCTGCGTATCATCTAGTTCAGCTTTGTGCTACTTCAGAAGGCAGCTAGGAAAATCGAAAGTTTGAATGTGTCCCCTCATGTGAAGTGGAGAACGAGCTTGCCAGAGAAAGGGTCCAAACTAGCCTTACATACTAGTTTCTAGCTGCAAGGAAAGGAAAAATTTTTTAAAGTGGGGAAACATTCAGACATATGGTTGGCCCCTGCATTCTGAAATAGTCCCAGGGGAGCTGTTCCATATGCCTTTTCTGAACATGTGGATTGCCTCTGACTTGAAGGCCTGAACTGGCATTGGGCCAAGAGGAACTAGCCCCTTGCCTGCTCTGTTTTGTGGGCCTAAAAAGGGGATTTCAGAAGGCCTTCCTAACATGCCTTATTAACTTAAGGCTGCTATTTAAAATGGGGGAGAGCATTTTTTCCCCTGAGCTCATAACTGTTCTGTGAACGTGTTAGTGGAATGAATCTGTGACCCTTTAGAGCACTAAGGACACACCTCCATTAGTGTCCATATTCCTGCACTGAAGAGGCTGATACAGTCAACTGAAATGACAGGGTGATAAATATAAAACCACTATCATCAATAAGACTGGAATGTAAAAGCACTTAGTTTCAGCCTAAGTAACTCACAGAAAGTTTGGTTTCAAGAACCAATGCATCATCCATCACTACTTTACCTTCTGTTGACAAAGTAATTGTAAGATATCTAGAATGGAGGTTCAATATGAACTGACATTTTTGAAAGGAGGAATTGTGTGCTCCACTTACTCATTAAATGTATTTTCTTCCACTAAAGATGTTTCCTTTTTTAGTTTATGTATGAATAACTTTAGTTAAAGTTCCCTTGACACACAGACTTTGCTTTGAATAGCACCTTATATTCATTAACATAAAACCTGAAAGAAAATAATTTTAATGCAGCTTTTTTAACACTTCAAAAGCCTTTAACAAATTGATCGAGCACAATTATGTATTCCAAAGGGAATTATAAAGAGATCACAGAAGGTTGAAAAGTTCTGGTTAAAGGGGGGAAAAATTCCTAAGTAGAAACAGACATGCTGTGCTGGAACTTTAATGCTTACGAAATTGTAAAAGTAATAAAATTATTCCAGAATGTCAAAGTTTGTAGCACAAGGATGATCTGGCTGACAATAAGTAGCAAAGACAAGCTACTCAGAGATTAGATAGAGACCTAGATTGCAGATTTGTTATACAATAAAGACACCATCCCGCCAACCTCTAGTATTGTACTCTTCCTTCATTTCAACAGAAAAGTTAAACATGTGCTTAAATCTCTGCCACTGAAGACAATAGCACCTAAGGTGTTTAAGTTTAGTTGGACTGTGCCTTAATTGTACTATGATTGTTGTTTTAAAGTCTCTTTTGCTTCTTGGATTGTGTTATGGATTGGAGGAGGCATCTCTATTGGTTTATTGCTGTCCTCTCTTTCCTCCCCCCGTTTTATCTTTTTGCAGTAGCGGCTGGTGAGGGCGCTGGTGGAGGGGAGGGGAGAGGCACTTTCAAAAGTGCTTATCTCTGCTCTTGCCGCACTTGAACGCTGCTCGGAGAAAGGTGTGCTGCCCAGCACTCCCCGTGGCAGGGGATCGCCTCCGCCACTCACCTGGCTTCCACGTTGTCCATCCACCGCCCACAGCCAGGCAAGTGGCAGTGGCGATCGCCTGCTGCAGGGGGTGCTGGGCGGCACACTGCTTCTCTGAGCAACATTCAGGTGCGGTGAGAGCGGAGGTAAGCACCAATTCATTTACGCTTCAAGGTGCCTCTCGCCACCCCTCCACCGGTGCCCTCACCAGCCGCTACTCTTTGCCACAGCAGAGCAGAGAAATGATCACTGCTTAGAATGCTATAGCAATACGCAGGCTAAGGATTTGCACTATATATGGAGCATGCTCTGCAAGAATGGATGTCTCCGTTTCATCAAAAGATGTAATAGTATGGCAATTTGTCCCAAAAGTTGTATAATGTTGCATTCATATAGGGTTCTGATAGATCAGTGTTCTAAAAAAAACCTAGCATAACAGACAGAGGACAATGGTATCTTAACAAGAAACAAGTAGAGCCACTGCTTTTTGTAAAACTTCTTTGCACAATTATTGTTAAACATGTTGGCATAAATTGACTTTTGAATGAGGCCTCAGATTGTTGTAAGTTCTTTTCCCACCTCCTTCTTGAATTGAATGTTAGCCCATACTATCTGGAAGGCTGGAGAATGGGTTACCAGGACTCACTTTGCTCTTTGCTCTTCCCCATTTACAAACGATTACAGGTTTCTGTTTTACAATGCCATTCAGGCAGGGGGAGGTACCAGGGCGCTTTCCAGATTAGACCCTGCAACTGGGTCATGGTGGATCTCGGAAGTGTGCTTCCACACTTCCTGTTTTGTGATATCACAGTCCCTATGCTGACAACAGGGTGCCGCTCACATTTCCAATGCCTTGTTTCAAGTTTAATCACTGCGATATAGTGTTATGAAGTCATGTATTTGGCGTAAAAAGATTGCTGTTTTGGGGAGGTTGTTAGTTTCCACAAGACTGTTCCCCCTGCTGTTTACATTTTGAATGCGATTTGCCTGAATGGAAGCATTTTCCTGATGTTGAACAGCTAATCTGAAAAGCGCCCAGACTGAATATGAGCATTCCCCTGCTTCCATTTCACCTAATAGCACTTTCTCTTGTGCTGGTTGTTTTCTGGATAAGGACCCTTCTGAACAACCAGAGTTGTCCTCTCCTGCACAGTATCCACTGTGGTCAGAGAAGTGTTTCTTCATGTCTCATCATAGGCTGAGGTGCAGTTAAGTGGAAACCACTCAGGGCTTTCTCAGTGGCAGCACCCAGGATATGGAACTCCGTGCTGCAGGAACTCTTTGCCACCCAGGAAATGAAACTCTTTGCCTCTTCCTTAATTATTTTTCCAGCACCATTTAAAGACTTTTATATTTAGGCAAATATTTGGTTTGCCTTTTGCTTGATTTTTGTTGTATTCTCCATAGTTTTTTGGCCTGACTCTCCTGTTGATTTAATTTTCATTGTTTTGATATTATTTAACTGAAATTTTGTAACTTAACTGATTTTCCATGTTAAGTGCCTTGCGTATCCCATTTTGGAAAAGAAAGATAGGATAGAAATCCTATGAAAAATAGAAAAACAAACCAATATTATGTGGGGAGAAAGTAAAATGACACACTTAGGCACTCTATGTAGTGTCTCTCATCTTGTCACAATAACAGGCATTTTTGTATTTTAAAAAAGTAATTTTAGAGCAAGACTTCAAATGGGTAGAGGTTGAAATAAAAACCTTGCGTGCTAGAAAAGGCTGGATCCTTCTAGAATTTAGTCCAGTCCCATTTGAACTGGGCTAGACTCAAAATGGGGCTCCTTTTTAGCTCTTCTACTGCTCAGCCCTCCTTCCTAATCTCTATCTACCTTTCACAAGCAAAAGAAGCCTTACCCTGGCCAGGACAGAGGAGTGAAAAGCCAATGGAGCAGGTTCACTTCCACACTGGAAAAGCCCTACAAGGGGCCTCTCCGCAGATGGAAATTATGCCCCAGCTGCACACTTGGCCAACTAAGAAGAGGCTCCCCATCTCCTGTAGGGAAGTGAGCCTTTCTGCCAGCTAGCCCTTCCCTCTTTCCTAGTGTAAGGCTTCCTTCCTTCCTTCCTTCCTTCTTTGCTTGGAGAAAGCACAGATTACTGTCAGGGAGCATTTCTAATAAATCCGCTGGATGGATTATTTATTTATTTAAATTTAATTTAATGTATTTAAAGCATTAAAGGGAAGCACTTGAAAAGCTCCACTGGTTTTCTGGGCACAGCAGAGGAGAATAACCCATCACTTAAAAATACAAAAAGTATAAGAGCCGGCATGGTGTAGTGACTAGAGTGTTGGACTAGGACTAAGGAGACCCCAGTTCAAATCCCCATTCAGCCATGAAACTCACTGGTGACTCTGGACCCATCACTTATCCCTCAGCCTAACCTATCTTACCAGTTCTTCTGAGGATAAACAGAACCATGCGTACGGCTCTGGGCTCTATGGAGAACGTAATGCAAATGGAAATAAATAAATTAAGAAATAAGAAAACAATGTAAGAAAGAAAAGAAGCAACACCTAAGCCATAGTACAGAGAAAAAAGTGGAGCAGATAAAGCCCAGAGACAGACTTTTAAACCCTGCTCCTTTGTAAACACAAGGATCACTTCTTGCAGCAGTTGATAGGCTTTTTGACTGGCGATACTGCAAGCTCTGTGAATGAACATTTCAGAGGTACTACAGCAGCCGACAATATAGACAAGCCAATGAGAATGTATTTTGCCACATTTTCAGGCCCTAAGCAAGTTACGTGTGATCTGAGTACTGCTAGTGCCTAAAATACATCTTCTATTGAGTATGCACTACAGGCTGAATGCATAGACCTCAGTTTGGAATCTAAACACTATTTGTTTTAATGTTTGATTTCCAATATGGGAGAAAGTTCTTGTTGTTCTCAGATACTGGGTTAGAAAAATAGCTTTTTGTGGAAGACACCGTAACAAACTGCAAATGAAAGACTGCTTGGGCACTCTGCTTTACCATCAGAGATTCTGCTGCTCCACATTTCCTTCCCCTCTGAAGTGGGGCAGGTGGCCACAAATGAAGGATTGTCCCAAGGCAGCTCAAAGTGTTGTCTGCAGGCTCAGAAGCACTCTCTCCCAGGTGGTTCATTGGTCAACCTCCTCTTTGACTTTCCTGGAAAGAAACACTCTCTTATTTCAGAGAATCTTTGATGCCAAGCAATTTAACTGCCTATTATAACTGAATCTTTCCCTGCTACTATTATTTGTTCATTCGTTTGTTCGTTGTTTAAGTGTCTATGCTGTGCAGCCACTTGTGTGGTTGTATGGCTGTAACACAGCCTTTTGGAAGCAGCGCCACAGCCGGAAAAGTGATGGGGTGGCAGAGGAGAAGATAAGGACCTGCGTGGCTTTTTCTTAAAGCTACTACTCTCCACCACCACCACCACCACCACCCCGTGGCTGCCCAAAACGATTCATGCACTTCCCTACTTGCTAAGTTCAAGGCTATGGCCTGGTTCAGACATAACAACTAAACACAGTTAAATTTGGCTAAGGTTCCAAGTCTTAACTCCAAATTGAGCCGCAGATGTTCACCCAACGTTCAACCAAACTCCACTTGCAGGGGAGGGTAGCCCCTCCCTGCTGTTCGGCCTCCAAGGCCGATCCCAGTCAGCAACATGGCCAGACTGTGGACAAAGCGTCACCACCACATCAATGGGGCACCCACGATTGGCTAAGATCAAGAAGAGGCAGTCCAAGCACAATTGTGTATTTTCGTAGCACTCCGCCCACCCTAGACAGGAAAAGGGCACTGAAAGCCCTTTAAATGCCCTGCAATGCTAGTGCTTCTTCTGGCAGCGATGGCACAGCTGCACTGCTGAAGCAGCCTCACACCCAGAAAGCACCACACAAGGACAAATTCTCCAATGGGTTGGGAGCCAGTTAGTCGGTCTCTCTCTCTCTCTCTCTCTCTCTCTCTCTCTCTCTCTCTCTCTCTCTCTCTCTCTCTCTCTGTGTGTGTGTGTGTGTGTGTGTGTAAAGAATTCCACTTTCTTTCTATTGGGGATATGGCTGTGCTATGTTGTGCTGAAAGAGAAGAGGATGACCAGCAGCAAGGTGGATGGACTCGATTACGACAGCAAAGAATGAACCGCTGAGTAGGGATGTGCAAACAGGTTCGCTGTCAAACAGGTTTGACATCAAACCTGTTTGGTTCGATAGTCGGGTGTCGAACCGAACTTACCCTGGCCAGGTCAGTTTGGCACCCACTCACCTGAACCCCTCCACCAGTTCAGTTCAGTCTAGCAGGTTTGCAATCTTAAAAAAAAAATGTTCTTACCCCCTCCGGTGGCCTTTTCTGATGCTGCAGGGGGATCTCTGGAGGTTCCCCATTTGAGGCCATGCAGAGGCCCATTGGGCATGTGTAGCAGCCTCCAAAATGGCTGCCACAATGGGGGTGAGGCCCGGACACTTCTGCCCACCACCTTCCAACACACAGCAGCACAATACAGCTCTCCTTAGAGAACCCATGGCCTGACACTCTCATGAGCGGGCATAGTCTGTGTAGGTTATCACATAGGAAGAATCATTCCAAAAACTGGATCCATCCTGGCCCTGCTGATGAGTAAGCCTGGGTTGCAAGCACACATCCCCTCCCACAGGAGAAGTGGCCAGTTCCCACTTGCCCACCCTTTCTTTGTAAAAAACCCTTTCAAAATCCCCAGGTCTAGCCTGGCATGCTGTTGTATGCAGATCTCCTTGTGCGGGTATTGGTGGGAGAGGCAATCCCTGGTCTCCAGCTGCCCCGGGATGGCAGTGTCACCCCTGGGGGGTGTAGGCAGGGATGCACATCTCTACATGGGCTGGCGGGCTGGCAGTTGGCATGTTTTTGCAGCAGTTTGGCTGTGGTACCCAAGATGTAGAAAGCTGTCTCTCGGGTACCCCTCCCCACAGCTGCCATCCACAAAGCTACCTCGCTCTATTTAGAGCGTCAATGGCCCAACTCTCTCATGAGATGGCTGTCCGTGGGAGAAGGGGATGCTTTGCTGTCACACAACTTTGGTGATTGTGGTTAGCTATTCTTTCCCCTCCCCTTGGGTGGTTCTTCTCATGGGTTGTGTGGGGGTGTTCCCATAACCTTCCACTCTCATGAGTGAGCATTGTGCTCCAGATTGAGTGGCTCGTTCTTCACAGTAGTAGTACTCCCCCCTGGTTCTGGGGCACTACTGACCCTGGTGACTGGTCTTGATCATGATCAAGCCAAGAACCCACAAGAGGGAAAGCGGCTGGGCCCCTTCCCCAAACTTTCAGTGAAAAAGATAGAATATGGCAGCTCCAGAATTCCTGAAGGGCTGCTTGGGGCAGCCCTTCAGACCCAGACAGGCGTGCGCCCTCTCCCAAATATTTGCTTCCCAGTGGGAGAAGGGATGTTCTGCTCATGCTGGCTATCTCTGCCATGATGGGGCCTTTTGCAGGGCATACCTGCTTGCATGGATGATGTAGACACAGGGGCCGGGTATGGACCTTTATACCCATTCAAAGTTAGGGGCTGGGTCCAGTTTTGCACTGTACGCAGGTCTCCCGGCACAGGGATACCCAGGAGAGGAGAGCTCAGTTTCCAGCTGCCCCAGGACTTTGGCCTCACTCTTCGAGGCCATGGGCAGGGGTGTACACCCCTACATTGGTATGTGGGCTGGCAGGGTGAAAGGTTTGACAGCAGCCTGGTGGCAGTTGCCGAGACTGGGGCAGCACTCACCCAAGTACCCATCCCCATGGCTTTCTTGCATAGAGCATCTTCCTTATCCCCCTTTAGTCTGCAACTCTCATGAGAGAGCAGTTCATGGGATAATGGGCTAAGTCTCCAGCATGGTGAGGACTATTCCTGTACAACATGAATACAACCTCGTACATTTGAAATTAGTGCCCCCAGATGGTTCTTCTAATGAGCAAGACTAGGGAGCAAATATCCTCACCCGGGAAAAGGGCTGGGCTCCCCGTCCCCAACCTATATTTGAAAGTAATAGAACTTTGCTGCTCCAGGTTCCCTACTTGGGGAACCTTTTATACCTTAACCTGCACCCCCCCCCACATGCCAAATGTTTCCCTCCCAGCGCTGTGATGGGGTACTCCACTTATGTTTCCACTTGGAGTGTTTGTGCTTGTGAGCATTCATGGCTGTTACTCTATTCTCTGGGAGCAACGCATTTAGTGTGCGTCCTGTCATCCCATGCCCTTTCCCTACCACTTGCCAGGTGCAGGGAGCAAAGGACACAAGGGACACAGTGGGAATTGGGGCTGCCCCTGAGCGACTGTGCAGCTTGACAGGCTGACAAGACCAGTATGGGGCATGGTGTCATCCCTGGAGCCTGGCAACATAGCTGACAGGAGGTGTGGGGCTTGTTTTCCAAAAGGCTGCCAGTGAGAAGCACCAAAAGCAAGGAGCAGCCATGAGCGAGTCTGAGTCATCATCACTATGATTGTGGTTTTAAAGACGGTACAAAACCACAGTTATAGCTGCCGGAGTTAGAGATAACCTTGGTTATCTGCAGTTAGAGGTAACCAAAGGTTCAAACTGGAGTTTGGCAAGGCAAACCAGAGGTTGCTTTCAGCCCATAACCATGGTTTCGTGCATCCGGGTGTAACGGAGCTATGACCTCAGCCACAATTAACTGTGGTTAGCCGTTCCGTCTGAATGCACCTTATGTCACAGACAGATGTTACATGCCACACTGTATGAAGCTCTGAGCCTATCAACATGCTCACTTTTGTCTTCCAATGGTGTACTTTTAAAGTTGGCAGAAGACTTTGTCAAATGTTTATTCATGGGTGTCATTTGCTGAATAATGCTGCCGTAGCTCTTTTTAAGCCTAAGATCCGTGACTTAATGCAAGCATTTGGCTCTTGAGAAATAGAGACACAAGAACTAAAGCTCAATAAAATATCAAAAGAAGACATTTCAACATAAAACTCCCCACAGAAGCATAATATACTGTTTCAATAGCTCCTTGTTCCAATGGTCCTTATTTTTCTTGGAATTCATATCAAACTTTGCAACAGAAAGAGGAATTAAATTGTCATTTTTAAAGGAAACCACTCAGTGGGTGGCCTGTGCACTTAATCTGGCCTTGCAGCCATCAGCAAATTATCTTTAGAACTTCCCATGAAATTGTTCTTTTCCCTTTAGGGGCATGATTCAGCAGCAAGCACTCTTCCAAGCCCCACTGGAGGGGGGGGGGAATCAGACATGTACAGGAGCACAGCCCCCTCCTTTTCTATCCATGAGGAGTGCAGACAGGTGTGACAACATGAAGGAGAGATGGAGATTTCCCACATCCCTATCTTTAGCTCAGTGACCCTCCACTATTTTTCAAGTGAAGGCCTCTTTGGCAAAAACAGGGGGGAAATCCCTTTAGTGTGAAAGCCATTCCCCACTGTGCCGACCTCTGTGTAGTATTGCACTTTTTCTAGTGCCAGGAGGCTTGCTGAGTCCCAATGCCATCTTGGAAGGCACAAGTGGAGCACTCGGAAACGTAGTCCTTCTCATAGAGTTTCCCTCGAAATCTCTAAGAGGAAATCGCTGGGAAGGACTATGTTTCCCAGTGCTCCATGCATGCCTTCTAAGATGGTGCCAGGGCTCTGTTTCCCCCTGGCACTAGACAAAGCACCGCACTGCACAGTGGGAATGGTTGCCTCTGTGCAGTGCCAGAGGTGTCACAGCACCCCTGTGTAGACTAAGCTTCACAAACACCTAATAAAGAACTAGTCAGGGAGCCACACTTAGGGCCGATGGGAGCTGCCATTGGCTCCTGGGCCTTGCAATGAAGAATACTGCTCTATCGCCATCATGCCCTGACTTCCGCCAGAGCTTCTAGCTAGCCATGACTGACAGCCAAGTATTGGAGTAGGTCAACTTGGGTCTCAAAAAACAAGGCAGAGCTCATGTCCTCTTTAGGTCCATTGCTCATTGCTCATTTAGCCACGTTATCCAAGGCATTTTTTAATATATTTTGCTTCAAAAGTCAGTGTTTCCAAATTCTTACAATGCCCACAGCAGACCACCTTACATGTATCCTTTTATGTATCAAGATCCAGTGTGGTATAGTAGTATGTTAGAAGAGTACCAATCACTTTCTCTCAGTCTAACCCATGACACAGGGTTATTGTGCTGGCCTCTACTCCTCAGTCTCCTTGACAGCTTTTTTGGGGAAAGTAAAAACGTGGAGCTTCATCCACGCTTTTAAATGAAAGTATTGTTTTTATTGCTGCTGCTTTGTGTTTTATGTATTATTTTTAATGGGCTATTACATTTTTAAATATCGATATTATTTTTATGTTTATATTATCTGTACTTTTGTATTTTAATCATGTATTGTTTTAGTTATATTGTATACCACTTTGACATTATTTTAATGAAAAGCGGTATATACATCAAACAATAGATAGATAGATAGATAGATAGATAGATAGATAGATAGAATAGAGATGGAGAATATATGCTGCCCTGATCTTCCTAAAGCAAGGTTGGGATAACAATATAAAAATATATCTACACATCTTATGAACAAACATAATTATCACACAAATATTAAAGGTAAAGGTAAAGTGTGCCATCGAGTTGGTGACGACTCCAACAGGGCATTGAACTGGAAATGCCAG
This sequence comes from Hemicordylus capensis, assembly GCF_027244095.1. Taxonomy (NCBI): domain Eukaryota; kingdom Metazoa; phylum Chordata; class Lepidosauria; order Squamata; family Cordylidae; genus Hemicordylus; species Hemicordylus capensis. The sequence continues at coordinate 121,779,061 of NC_069660.1, forward strand.
TCCATGTTTGAACCAAACAGAGCCTTGTTTTATTCAAACGGGTTGAAAAGTTCAAGCCTCCAAAACTGGTTTGAGCTGGTAGGCACCCATGGGTGCCAACTACCACCCAAACCCCAAAGCAATCAGACACTCCTGAAATTTGTAATGATTGGGGGGGGGGTTTGCATTATTCCCATAGGGTATAATGGGGACTCGAACTGGCCCATTATTCCCTATGCAGAGCACCTAGGAGCACAAATCCTGGGTGGGTGGTAGGTCACCCTGGGGTGCCTACCACCCACCAAACCCCAAAGCAATTGGCTTGGGGCGCCTGGGTTTTGTGCCCCTAGGTCCTCTGCATAGGGAATAATGGGCCAGTTCAACTCCACATTATACCCTATGTAGAACCTTTTAGAACTGGTTTAATCTGGGTTTGAATTTGAACCAAATGAAGGGGGGGTGAGCAAAACCAAAACAGAACCTACCCACCCTGGTTTGGATTGTTGAGCACCAAAGGAATGGTAAGATGTATGGCTTATTATGTGCATAATCAGCTCAAAGAACAGCTTACAGTCCCATGAGCAGTGACAAGTGTGTCATTGGGATATCAACAGATGACAGGACTAGGTTGCCAGCCCTCCAGGATTGGCCTGGATTCTCCAGGAATCACCATCAATCTCCAGTTGACTATTGAAAGCAAACCTGGAGATTTTAATAGCTGCATATTGTGAATAATATTGGGGAAACTATCTCCAGAACTTCGTAATAGCTGGCAACGCAATTAGGGGGAAACCATTAAAAGAAAAAACGTAGAAAATGATCCTGATGCAGACACCTTTTTCACCATCTTTCCCAGGGGACAAAAAATCTCTCACCATTATCCCTTCAGAACTATTTAGAATCTTTCATCACCAATCACTAAAACTGTTTTTAAAAAGCATACAAACTAGGGATGTGTGCAAATTGTTTAGGTGCCTCATTGGCGAGGTGCTGAAATGCTGCTTTAAGAATGGGGCACACAGGTCCTTACCTGCTCCTCCACCACTTCACTGCTGTTCCAGTCCATCCCAAAAGACCGTGAGCGGCTGTGTTGCAGCAGTGGCATGCACATGGCCTCCATCCATGTGCAGCAGCCATTTGCGCGGTCAGCAATACCATGTGACCATGCAAATGGCCACTGCACATGCGTGGCAGCCATGTGCGTGACATTGCTGAGACGAAGCCATACAAGGTGTCTTGGGAAGGACAGCGCCATGACTGGAACGGGTAAGGCGGCGGAAGAGCAGGTAAGGACCTGCGAGCCTCATTCTTAAAGTTACTGCTCTCCGCCCCCTGCCCCCATGGTTGCCCCCCCCCAATTCATACACATCCCTAATACAAATTGCAAATAGAGCAAGATGCGCTTAAAATAGCAGTATAACAACCAAGCATCATCTACATACATTTCCAGTCCATCTGACCTGGTGCCTTGCCTAGTTTTATGCACATTTTCTCTCTTTCTCAATCTCAAAATTAAGGTATATACAAAGGCATACCCTCCTCTTTTAAAGGGCTGTTTTTATTTCTGAATCATGTATGGAATGTGCCTTCTGACTCCATTCTGTGTAAATAATGTGTAGAATAATCAAAGTACCATCGTGGATTTGACAGCAGAAGCCTTTTGATGAATAAGACTTTATGTGGGATTATTATATGACATTTCCAAACTAAATTATATTTATGAGTCATATACAATTGCATTACATTCTCCTATTGCAGTGGATTTGTGCATTTAGCAAATGCTTTAGGAAAGAAAAGGTTTCTGTCTGAAATCTGGAGGGCTCCGTTCAAAAAATATAACTGCACTCATAAAATTCCAAGCATAATTTCCTTATTCCTAGGGTTCATTTTTCAGGGGATCCAGAGTGTATACCAATGATAACTGCATCTAAATATATTGAATCCCTTGATATTGCATCTAAGTTACATCCAAAGCTTTCTTCCAATTAAACTGCTTACATGAGGATCCGCCTTCTTGCCTGGAGCTCATTGCACTGGGGAACATCAACCAAGAATGCTGGTTATGGCTCGTCTTATGAGGCACAAGACATCTCAGACTGCAGAGTAGCAGGATCATGGTAGCTTTCTGGAGAAGGTAGCTGATTCTTTTTACACTGTAATGATAGCACTGCAGGTGGACAGAGGGTTATATTGCAGGTACCAACTCAGCAGGTCTATAAAGATGATGATGCTGGCTTGACTCCTTAGACCAGGCATCCCCAAACTGCGGCCCTCCAGATGCTGCTGAACTACAACTTCCAGGATACCCAGCCACAAAAAAATTATGTCTAGGGATGCTGGGAGTTGTAGTTCAGCAACATCTGGAGGGCCGCAGTTTGGGGATGCCTGCCTTAGACTGAGCAGCAACTGATAATTAAGAAGGGGATTGAACATACAAATATTATAATACCCTTATACAAATCTATGCTGCAGCCACCTTTGGAGTACCAGTTACAGTTCCAGATGGTGGAGCTTGCTGACAGTTGCTTTTTAATATCTACATGAAGCCACTGGGTGAGGTCATCAGGAGATTTGGTGCAGGGTGTTATCAGTAAGCTGATGACACTCAAATCTACTTCTCCTTTTCATCTTAATCATCAGGAAATGATCATCAGAGCATTTATCTTCATCATCAGAAAATGATGATCTTAATGATCAGGGCATTCATTCCCTAAATGCCTGACTACAGGCAGTAATGGGCTGGATGAGGGAAAGCAAATAGAAACTGAATCCACAAAAGATGGAGCTGCTCATTGTAGGGGCTCAGAATTTGAGGGATGAGTTAGATCTTCCTGTGCTGCATGGGGTTACGCTCCCCCAGAAGGAACAGGTACGCAGCTTGGGGGTACTTCTGGACCCTGGCCTTACCCTGGTATCTCAGGTGGGGCTATGGCCAGGAGTACTTTCTACCAGCTTCGGCTGATTCGACAGCTGTGTCCATTCCTTGAAGAGGACAACCCTCAAAACAGTGGTGCATCAGCTGGTAACTTCCAGGCTTGACTATTGCAATGTGCTCTACGTGGGGCTGCCTTTGTACATAGTTTGGAAACTTCACTTAGTTCAAAATGCAGCAGCCAGACTGGCCTCTGGGGTAACCTGGAGAGACCTTATTATGCCTGTTTTAAAACAGTTACACTGGCTGTCAATATGTTTCTGGGCAAAATACAAAGTGCTGGTTATTACTTTCAAAGCCCTGAATGGCTTAGGTCTGGGTTACCTTAGTGAGCACCTTCTTCTGCATGATCCCCACCACACGTTAAGGTCATCTGAGGAGGTCCGTCTCCAGTAACCACCAGTATGTCTGGTGGTGATTCAAAGGTGAGACTTCTCTGTAGCTGCTCCTGGGCCGTGGAATGTACTCCCAGCAGAAATCTGTAGTTTGAGTTCATTGTTGGCCTTCAGGAGAGCCCTTAAAACCTATCTCTTTGGCCTGGCCTTCCAGGGTTTTAAAACTGTTTTAAAGCTTTTGATTGTTAATGGTTTTATGCTGTGTTTAAATTGTTCTGTAAGGATTGTTTAAAGAATTGATTTGTGGGTTTTATTTTTGTTGTTGTGCACCACCCAGAGCCACTTGGATTAGGTGACATATAAATGCATAAACAAACAAACAAAACAAACAAACAAACGTATAAAGGGGGATCCTTGCTGGATTCCTGTTTACAAGTATACCCCCTAAGCAGGCCCGCAAGCCAGTTCAGCCCAGTTCAATGGCCAAACTGGTCTGGATTTGAACCGAGCCTGTCTCACAACCAGCTTGCACATCCCTAGCAGAAGGAGTGGACAGAGAGAAATTTTGATCCCTCTCTCACAACACTTTCATGGGTCATACCATGAAACTAAAGGACAGGAAATTTAGGACCAACAAAAGGAAGTACTTTTTTATACAGCACATAATTAATCTATGGAATTATCTATCATGGGATGTGGTGATGGCAACTAGCTTGGATGACTTTAAAAGGGGGTTAGACAAATTCATGAAGGTCAGGTCTATCAATGACTACTAGTCTGGTGGCTATAAGCCACCTCCAGTCTCAGAGGCAAGATGCCTCTAAACACCAGTTGCAGGGAGCAACAGCAGGAGAGAGGGAATGCCCTCACCTCTTGCCTATGGGCTTCTTAGAGGCATTTGGTGGGCCACTGTGTGAAATAGGATGCTGGACTAGATAGGCCTTGGGCCTGATCCAGCAGGGCTGTTTTTATGTTCTTAGCTGATTATTCCTCTAGATCAGACCATTAATCCTGACCCCACTATCAGTGTGCTCAAATGAGGGTGCATGGGCAGGCATGCTCAGGGGCTGCCCCACTATTAAATTTCTTCCTAGAGGAAAGCAAAGTGGCCTAGAACTTGAGTAAGAACTTTATCAAGTTCTAGGTCCCACTTTTCTCCACTTCCTCCTGTAACAATACCACATTTTTAATTTAACAGGCGAGGTCAGATGATATTGTCTGACCAGTCTCACTACCATGTGATTGAGGACATACGCACATGGCCTGCCCCCCACCACTTCCTGGCATGTCATGGTCCTAACACTTAACCACACAGGATTACAGTGGTGAACATGTGTGTGTATATCAGCAATCTATTTCACACCTGGAAAGAGATTCTGCATACTTTAAACATATTAACCTGCCTTATACTGAGTCAGACAACTGATCTATCTTGCTCAGTATTGTCTACACTGATTAGCAACGGCATCAGACGGGGGCTAAGGGTGTGCATGGAACAGGCTGGTCTGGTTCGGTTTGAGTCCAAACCAGACCTGAACTAGAGGGCTAGTTCAGTCCGGCACCCCTTTGAAACCCCCCCCCAGTTTGGTCCAGTCTGTGGGGGTTCACTGACCTTTTGCCCCCTGGGGGGCTTCTCTGAGGCAGTGGAGGGGGGCCCATGGAAGTTCCCCCTCCCCCTGCCAGCCCTCCTTCCTTCAAAAATGGCCCCAAGCGTCCATTGTGCAGGCACAGTAGCCTCCAAAATGGTCACCGCACCCGGGAAAAGGCCAAAACAGGCCAAAGACCAGATGAACGGGGCCATTTAAGGCTGGCAGTGGGAAGAGGAACCTCCGCAGACCCCTGCCACCACCTCAGAGAAGCCCCCCCAGAGGGGATAAGTTTAATTTTTTTTAAAGGTCTGTGAACTCCCCAAACGGGCCGGGGTGGGGGCTTTCAATCTAGGGTTGAGCTAGATTACATTTGTAACTTGGGGTGGTTTGTGTCTATCCCGAGCCTTTGAACCAAACCAGTTCAATTTCAAACAGGTTCAGTTCTGAACCTGCTCACACATCCCTATAAGGGTCTTTCCCAGCCTTCCCTGGAAAGGCCAGGGATTGAAACAGCACCCTGCTTGATGCAAAGCAGCTGCTCTGCCACTGAGTGATCATCCCTCCTTAATAAAATAACTGTCCTTTTTTTTAATTTCCTGGTTTGCAAGCAGAAAAACAAGCTCTCCTTCAAATTTATAACATATTATTTTCTTCTAATTTATGAATAAAATAAGGTAGATAATATTAACATGCCAAGCTTAAACTGACAAAAGCGAATGCAACATATTACTATCCTTCTACCAAGAGAGCCAAGCTGGATTATCTCTGTGATGGCCCTTTCAAAAGCTTCAGAATATTATATTCATGGCTCTGATCTACTAGTTACATGTGCTCCAAGCCCACCCATGTATGAGTGCAACAAAGGATCCTTTACTTCTGCATTTACACTTTTACCTTGTAGAGGACGCAGCTTGTCCCCCTCTCCCACTACACACAGCTTCTCTCCCATGTGCATTTCTGAAGCTTGTCTTTCAAAAGAGCAGCCTATCACAGGGCACAATGGCAGTGCTGTGGATCACTGGCCTATCTCACAAAGAAAATGAAATGACCGTCTAGTCATACTGCTATCCAAGAGGCCGATCATTTAAGAGGTTAAAACACTATTCTACTACTAAATTAGTCAAATATTTTATATTATATTATATGCTGCCTGTGCAACCTGCTTGTAATTGGCAATTTATCAATGACTAAATTTCATTTGAATTACTCTCGATTATGGACATCCATTCTGAAACACATGTTTCTAATAACAATCCATCCTTCCTAACCAGTTCCCCCCACCGCTTCTCATAGCAGGGGGAGCTAGGCCTAAACTCACTGCCATAGTCCAGTGACAGGAAATCTAATGAGGAGCCCTTGAAACACAGACCCAGCTATGCCAAAATCCTCCCAAGTTTGAAAATGTTGACTTAATGCAAACATTCCCAGCTCTAATGAACACTGCTTTGCTTTAGTTCTGTACAGCCTGGCATTGCAGTGGAAAGGGAACATGTTCAGATAATGAAGAGGTTAAGTCTGATTGTAATTAGATTCTGGTATGCACAGTCATGTGGTTCATAGTAAATTTTCCTTGATTAACTGGCCCTGTTTGTTAACATTAGCACTCTCTGTGTTGGCTGTGGAGACACACCATGGACCAGTGCAAGATTAATGAAGGCAGGTACGCATGCTGATTAGATTGTGGCAGTTTAATAAACTCTCCTAACATTAAATTATTTAATGCATTCATGCTCATGCAGGCTATTCAATGGTCAGCTTGACCACCTATGTGCTAATATTGGGAATTGAAATGCAGAGGATGGAAGAAATATAGCCGTGTATGAGGTAATTAGCTCTCATGTCTGATAAATGGGGCAATACCTATGTGTATACATGTTTTAGCACCTCACAAATAGGCCTTTCATTAACTGGAATCTTTGCTGAAAATTTTATGAAAGGTTTAGTTTGATTTTGGTTGTATAAACCGTTGGGCTAACAGCTATAGCTGTTTTTCGTTTAATAGCCGAAGCAAATTTAAAGACAGCTGCGAAAGAGACGAGAGAGGGAGAGAAACGTCACTCAGTTTAATGTTACAACAATGATGTTTCCCTCAGCCGATCACAGAATGCTTCAAAGATATGTTGTTTAGAAAGAATATTTGAATGGTGAGGTTTTTGGATATATATCTATACCTTTTGTTGTTGTTTGAATTTGCTCTTGTGTGTGTATATATTCTGGAAAAACGGGCAAATGCTTCACAATTGTTTAACACAGGAAGTTGTTAAGGTTTGCGGGAAACCATCAGGCCTCAGTATTTAGCCGCTTCCCAAATAAATAGTGACACAGTCTAAACATGCATTTGGAATGTGCAGTGAATCAAATTCCACCTTGTCATGGGCCACATGAATTGTATGTCAACTGCTGTGTCACTTCATGTTAAAAGCAACATGCCAGAAGTGCAACGTACTGATGAAACATGAAATGTCATTTCATTTGATGCATTGCACTTCAGCCTGAATGGCATTGGAACCAATGGAGTGGATCCTTACGGCTGACAAGGCTGCTGTCTGTGAATAGCCCATGGTTTGGGGTGAGTCCTTTCCCAGTTTGCTTAGTGCTACTGCAGTGCTATGTTTGGAGTGCACTTCCATTCATTTGAAACCTTGAGCAAAATATCACTTCATCACAGATACTTTATAAATGAATACTTTAGCTATTGATCAAGGTCCTTGTCTCTTTATTGTGTCAGCTTCATATTCTATCTCATCTCTTCCAACAGCCGTTAAGGACAGTTTATGAAAAAAAGTAAGCCAATGTTAAACACTTCTAAGCGTCATTGATTATATGAACCGATTTGAGGGCATATTTAGTTCTGCTATTCAGATCAGAGGGACTTAAACATGCTTAGCATGTTAAAGTGAGAATTCTAAAGCACTGCTCTTACAGTAGCACTGCAGTAACCTTTTCTGGCCACTAGAGGCAAGATGAGTCATGTTAATAGGTCTCTTTTGGTCAGTTAAGAGTCAGTTGGAACTGTTCGGTGGTTGTTGAAGGCTAGTGCCTGTTTGGCCTGTGTTATTCTATGTCTCTCTCAGTATGTGATGTTTAATTTCTTTTAAAAAAACTTTATTTGGTTTTTGAACTCAACTTACTATATCCAGATAATATCTTGGGCTAAACCTCTTTACTACCAGAGCTTACTCTGCTGTGTGATGATTTTAATGTTTCTCCTCACACCCCTCAACAGGGTTATGGGCCCAGAGCTCCGAGACTGGTGAAGAAAGTAATTAGATTGAATAAGAAAACAAGGTTTTCTAAAAGATGGAGACAAAACAACTGCTACAGAGGACTGAGAAGTTGCAAGGGCCAGATTTTGAACTATGGCCTTTCAAAATGGAGTTGCTCCTAAAAAGCCATGGAATCAACAGGGTCTTACTCCCAGAGCATCCAGTCAGAGACGGAGAAGAAAAACAAGCCTGAGACAGTACAGATGATAAAGGTACTTGCATAATTTGTTTATTGGTGAGTGACTCTATATTAGTACATTTAATAAACAGCATGCAAAGGACATGTGGGAGACTGAAGAAATTGTATGCAAGTCCGCTATCTCCAAGGTGCATCAAGTTATACAGATGTGTAATAAGAAACTAAAGGAGAGAGAAGATCTGTCTAAGCATTTTAATGAGACGTTGGAGTCATTACTACAGCTTCACACACAGGAAGTAATTTTGCCTGATACAGTTCAGATTGGATGGTTATTTAACAGTCTTTTCGAGCATTTTGAGCATATTGTAAATGTATTGGTAGTCAAACATTATTTGAGTTTGGCGCTTGTAATAAACCACTTGGAAGACAAATTTGTACTGTGACAATGGGCAGCAACTAAAGCAAAGTAAAGAAAATGTTTTTAAAACTTATCAAAAGAACAAAAAGTATTTTGTCTGTGGGAATCCTGGGAATATGAAGGCTCAATGTCCTCAGAACAAAGAATTGGCAACTAAAAATGAGGTGAAACTATATTTCAAGAGGAGTGACTCACAAGCATACGAAGAAAAATGCATGGAAGCAAGGAAAGAATAAGTCTGACAAACATAAAATGTGTGTTGCTAATACAGAGAAGAATTTAAGAACTAGCTCTACAAAATATAATGCAGGAATTTGTATTGATTCAGGCACAACCAACAATTTGATTAAAGAAAAAGAAAGATTTACTAAGCTGGACACAAATTATAAGTTCCCATTTTTCTAGCAGACAGGAAGCACATGTTTGCTGAAGGCAGAGGTTCTGCAAGGGTACACTGCAAACTGCAAAAAGGAGAATAAGTGAAACTGACTGTTGATAATGAATCATTTAGGCCCAGACTTGAGTCCAGCCAGCTGTTGGTTAAATATGCTACAGAGAAAGGTTATGAGGTGAAATTCAAAGGCAAACAATGTTTTATCACAGATAAAGGTGAGCTACTTATGAAAAGGACTTTGTAAGAGAGTGGCCTATTTTAAGTGGATTATGTAGATGAAGAGGTCAAAACTGCAAAGCACATTAAAAATGCTTGAATTTATGACGTAGAAGAATGCGACACAGAGACCCCAATGCAATACTTCAACTGGAGAAGGAGGATCTAGCCAGAGGACTAAATCTAAAAAACACTGTAATGTTGAATCCAAGGGTACATGTTGTGCAAGGGCAAAAGGAATGAATCCACCTTTCCTCAATGCAGAAAAAGAGAGACAAAGCAACCATGCAGATCAATTCATCAGGAGGAAGCAAATACACTATTAGCTCATAGATGATCATTCAAGATATGCATGTATTTAATTAGTGGAAAGAACCAAGTACTTGAAAAACTGAAGGAGTATGTTGCAAAAGTTTACAATAAGTTTGGAAGGAAGCCTCAAATTCTGAGATCAGACAATGGATGTGAATATACAGGGATTGACATATCCAAATATCTGAAAAAGGAGGGCATTGACCATCAGATTACAATGCCATATATGCTAGAACAAACTGTGTTGCAGAAAGAAAGAATTGATCTTTAATAGAAATGGCCAGATGCATGCTGCTAGATACAGGACTACATAGTAAGTTTCAGGGAGAGGCAATTATGACTGCTACTTAAAAAACAGATTGTCTACTAGAGTTACAAAATCAGCACAATTTGAATTGTAGCATGGAAAGAAGCCTAATACAGAGAAAATTAGAGCTTTTGGCTCACAAGTATATGCCAATGTGCCGAAGTCTAAAAGAACTAAATTCAACTGCAGGTGTGAGGAAGAGATATTAGTTGGCTATGCACCAGGATATAAAGGGTATAGAATACTTGATCTTGCCACAGAAATTTTATTATGTAAAAATGAATAATATCATGTATTTTGATGAAAAAGAAAAGCCGAGTGCTGATGGTTCCAGATATTATATTGGACATTCAGATACAAAAGAAGCTGTAACAAGAAAAATCAGAGAAATAAGTTGATGTAATCATTGTGCCAACTAACTATCCAGAGCAAAATGAAAGCATTAAGGCTTAGTAAGAGATAAAGTGTTCAGCAAGAACCAACAAAGGTATTCCAGCAAAAAGACTCTCATGTATTAGTAGAGAAGAAAATGTGCAAGAGCCTAGTAGTACATGGGAGGATATTGATAAAATGGCAGTTGATCAAGCTTGCTATTGGAGAAAAGCTGCAGAAGAGCTCCAATCTCTACATAAAAATAATACTTACGGAGCTGCTTACAGGAAGAAAAACAGTAGGATGCAAATGGGTTTTCAAAATGAAGCACAATGCAGAAGGATGTCCAACACTATAAAGCAAGGATAATAGCTAAAGGAGATTCTCTGAAATATGGTATTATGATGAAACCTTTGCTCCAGTAGTAAAACGCTCTTCTATAAGAATGCTCCTTTGCACTGCAGCAGCAAGGTAAAATGTACATAGACCATTTAGATGTCAAAACTACATTTTTACATGGTGATATTAAGGAGGACATTTACATGGAGCAACCACCAAGGTTCAAGGAACTGAAAGCATTTTCAGACAGCAGGCTTTACCATGAGTTTATTGTTAGGCTTTACTGTGAGTTCAAAGTTGCCCCAAAAAACCAATGCAAAAAGGATTTTTCCACCCCAGATATAAATCAGGTTACACTCTAACCACAATGAAAAACCACAATGAAAAACTGCTCCCCAATTGATCACATGGACTTTGGGGTAAATCTGGCTGCTATGTGAATGCACACCCTCCATTCTGGAGGATATGCAAACTAAAAGCCCTGTGTGAATAAGCTCTTGGTAAGGAGGGATGTGGGTAAGCTCCAAAAGAGCATTTATGGAGGCTCTACACATGATCCATGTATAAAGCCTAACTGGGCTCTGCAGGGAGAGTGGGCTTATGAGCAGGCAGCCCACCCTGGGCAGCTGAATTGGCTGCCCATATGATTACTGGCTCTGTTACGGAGCGGTTGGGCTGGCGGGGTTCAGGAGCCTCCTGGCCCCTGGATGTCCCAGAATGTTCCACATAAGTGCATGGGGCATTCTGAGGAGACCCCCGAGGCCAGGAAGCTTGTAGGAGCCTCCCGGGCAGGGGTCTCCTCATGAGTCACCATTGCATGGAGCCGCGCCATGGTGACTTATGATTGATGAAATTGGGTTAGCAGAGTGATCACTCTGTTAACCTCATTTAAGGGGGAGAATTAAGCGGGCTAACCGCCGGGAGCTGTACAGCTCCTGGTGGTTCTCACAACTGTTTGAAAGAGGGCTGGGCTTCCTTAGCTCACTTCCAAGTGGTTGTGTGAACAGCCTCATGGTCTAAAGCAACCAGCAAGAGCCTGGAATACAAAGCTAAATCAGTTGCTAGTTAAATGAGGGTTTATTTAAGGAAAAGCTGACTCTTGTCTTTATTCAAAGTTTAGAAACAATAGATGGGCTTATATTTATTTATTTTGCATATTTCTATACCACCCAAACTGGTATAGAAATGATACTATGATTTGATAGTTGTCAAAACAGAGAAGCTTGTGATGAAATAGTAAAGCATTTAAACAAAGAAATACTTTGAACAAAGTAAAGCAACTGGAGGACATTTCCTATTATCTTGGAATACAATTAGAAAGAGAAGATGGAAGTTATATTCTTAATCAGAAAAAAAATTGTTAGAATGTCTGGGTCTTCCAGACAATGGGTAATATAGGAAAGCAAGTGGAAAACTTCCATATATTGCCACAGTAACAAGACCAGGCATTGCTGGAGCTGTGGGAATTTTAAGCAGGAAATTAAGTAGACCAACCAAAAATGATTGGATTGCAGTTCAAGACTGGTAGGTACCTTAAAGGTACAAGTAATCTAAAACTTAAATCACCAGCAAGCAGTAATCCTAGACTAGTAGGTAATGTGGATGCAGATTGGGCAGAAGATAGAACAGACTGTAAATCCACAAGAGGGTACCTGTTCTTTTATGGAGGTGGAGCAATTAGTGGGTGCAGCCAAAAGCAAAACACTGTGCACTTTCCTCTACGAAGGAGAATATGTGTCAGCCACAAAGGCTTCCCAGGAAATGGCATGGATATACAAATTGTTGCAAGACTTTGGAGCTGATGAACCAAAACCAACTGAATTGTTTGAGGACTATCAAAGTTGTATTTCTCTTTCACAAATGGAGACAACAAAATCCAGAACAAAGCATACTGAGACAAAATACCATTTTGTATGCAATGTTAAAGAAAAGGGTCTTGTGGAGTTAAAATACTGTCCAATGGAGAAGATGATAGCTGATGGACTCACAAAATCATTGCCAAGAGATCATTTTCCTGCATTGTGATAGATGATGGGGAGTTGTTGATTGGTGCTCAAACAATGAGACGGAGTGTTAGAAGTGAGAATCCTAAAGCATTCTGCTTAGCACCACAGTAACCTCTTCTGGCCACTAGAGGCATGATGAGTTGTTGTTGAAGGCTAGAACGTGTCTGGGTATTTTGTTCTATGTCTCTCTCAGTATGTGAGATTTGATTTCTTTAAAAAAATATTTATTTGATATGAATAGAATAGTACAAAGTGGCTTTGACTTTGATCAAGCAAGGTGTCAATCTTGATAAATACACTTTCTTTTAAGATATTCAGCCTACTGTCTCCAGATGGCTCAACCTACTGTCTCTCGGGCTAAACTTCTTTACCACCAGAGCATAGTCTGCAGTATGAGGATTTTAATGTTTCTCCTGACACGCCTCAACGTATCCTAGGCTGAATAATATCCCAATATATTAAAAATGAGCATGCCAAATTAAATGCATATTTATTCAGGTAATTTTGGACTCTGGACCTAATGAGCTTAACCAAATAATAAACCAAATAATAAACCAAGAGCTGGTTTTGTGGTAGCAAGCATGACCTGTCCCCTTAGCTAAGCAGGGTCCAAATAAGCGTGTGTGTGTGTGTGTGTGTGTGTGTGTGTGTGTGTGTGTGTGTGCCTTCTATCAGCTTCAGCTGATACTCCAGCTGCGTCTGTTTCTTGAGGTGAACGACCTCAGAACAGTGGTACATCTGCTGGTAACCTCCAGATTGGATTACTGCAATGCGCTCTATGTCGGGCTGCCCTTACATGTAGTCCGGAAACTACAGTTGATTCAGAATGCGGCAGCCAGGTTGGTCTCTGGGTCATCTTGGAAAGACCATATAACTCCTGTATTGAAGGAGCTACACTGGCTGCTGATATGTTTCCGGACAAAATACAAGTTGCTGGTTATAACCTATAAAGCGCTAAACAGCTTGGGCCCTGGGTATTTAAGAGAATGCCTTATTCATCATGAACCCCACCACCCACTGAGATCCACTGGAGAGGTCTGTCTGCAGTTGCCACTGGCTCGTCTGGTGACCACTCAGGGATGGGCCTTCGCTGCTGCCCCAAGGCTTTGGAATGCACTCCCTAGTGAAACAAGAGCCTCCTCATCTCTGACAGCTTTTTAAAAGTCTTTAAAGACTCATCTGTTCACTCAGGCTTTTAATTAATATTGTTTTAATGCTGTTTTGAAATATTATTTTAAAAATTTTAAATTGTTGTAATGTTTTAAACGTTTCATTATTGTTTTAACGAATGTTTTATTTGTTGTTGTTGTTGTTGTTGTAAACCGCCCAGAGACGTAGGTTTGGGGCGGTATAAAAATATGTGTGTGTATAGATAGATAGATAGATAGATAGGTCTGGGCCAGAATGCATTTTGCAGGGAGAAGGACACACAACCCGCAAAGGAAGGATCCATACATCTTCTTGATCATTCACCACAAACCCATAGATCTGGACCAGACTGCTTTTTATTTATGTATTTATTATTTCTTTAAATACATTTTTATACCGCCCAAAACTTATGTCTTGGGGCAGTCTACATCAAAGCAAACAAACAACAGAAAAAGTTAAAACATTAGTTAAAATAAATAACAGAAAAATTAAAACATTTGTTAAAACAAAATAAATGCTACAGCAAAAGTTAAAACATTACAACAATTTAAAATTTTAAAACAATATTTTAAAACACTTTAAAAACTATTTAAAACAATATTTAATTAAAAGCCTGGGTGAATAGATGCATCTTTAAAGACTTTTTAAAAGTTTTCAGAGATGAGGAAGCTCTTATATCAGCAGGGAACACATTCCAAAGCTTTGGGGCAGCAGTGGAGAAGGCTCATCTCTGAGTAGCCACCAGATGAGCTGGTGGCAACTGCAGATAGACCTTTCCTGCTTATCTCACTGGGCAGTAGCATTCATGATGAATATGGTGTTATCTTAATTACCCACAGCCCAAGCCGTTTAGGGTTTTATCGGTTATAACCAGCACCTTGTATTTTGCCCGGAAACTTATCAGCAGCCAGTGTAGCTCTTTTAATACAGGAGTAACATGGGTTCTCTGAGATTACCCAGAGACCATGGAGCATTTTAGGAAAGTGGGCACATGGACTTGCACCCCCAGGCCCATGCCTAATGGTGCCCCTGTGTATTGATTTGCAATTGTATGTGTTGTCTTACTAGTGCCTTGCATGTGTTACATGCTGTTCTCAGCTGAAATGAAGAACAATATTTGTCCACTGAGAAAATTGTATAGGCATGATCCAGCTAAAATTAGGCAATTTTAAAAGCCTATTGATTTCAATGGCAGACTTTAGTGTCTCAGTAGGGTGTAAAAGTGCTCAGATTCAACTGAATTATGCTCTTTGCATCTGCAACATGATACAAATAAAAAATTAATGTGAACCCCTTCTAATGTACAAGATGGCATTTAAGAGTATGGTCAAGAGTGTGCACGGAACCAACAGCGGCGGTTTTGTTCAAATTCAAACTGTATTCGAACCGAACCCACCAGGCCACAAACTGGTTCATTAGAAGCAGTGAGTGGTTCAGTACCTGCTCTTGAACTGGGTTGAACCAGGTTGAGTGCCTTGCTTGTAAAGGGAAACCTAGTAAGGATTCCCTGTTCCAAGAAAAGGAGGGTTCCTTACATTAAAAGAGTTTTGGGGTCAGGCCTACACAGAGGTCATTTGCATCACCATGCCTTTGCGGAGGCCAGCTGGCAGCACATGGTGCAGAGGGAGCTCCAATGGGGCCAAGAGGGGCCATCACCATGGTGCAGCTGCCCCTGCCGCCACTGGGGAGCCGCCACCACCACCACAGCTACAGCCAGTAAGGTGTCCTCTCACCTACCCACCCCAAACTGCCCTTTATGATGGGAATTCCCCTTACCAGATTCCCCTTTACAAGCAAGTCCAAACCAGCCAAATTGAGCTGAACCGGTTTGATCTGAACTGGGCTCAGTTTGGTTTGAACTTGGACTGGCCCCCTCTTTGTGGGGCTTGTCCGGTTCAACTTCAAACCAGTCAAACTGGGCCACTTCAAATTGAACCAGGTTTGATTTGAACCAGTTCTGTACACCCCTAATTCTGGTAAGTAGGAGTGTGCACAGTACCGGCTGGCCCGGTTTGGTTCGAGTATGGACTGGACTCGAACCAGACTTGCCAAGTTTGGTCTGACCCCCCCCCATCGAATCCCTCCCTTGTCTGGTCCGGGGGGGGATTCGTGATTTTTTTTAAAAAAATGTTTAAAATAAAATAAAAATACCTGTAGCCCCTTCGGGGAGCTTCCTGTAGGCCACGGGGGTGGTGGTGTCCACGAAGGTTCCCCCTCCCCCCGCCGGCCTCCGAAATCATCACTGAGTCCAGGTAAAAAGACACTTTTTGGCCCCATTCGGGCCTCCATTCGGGCACATGCATAAATGGCCTCTGCGAGGCCTGGCATGGCCCATGGCCTCACAGGGGTCATTTGTGCATGCGGGCTGCCGAAAAGAGTCTTTTACCCAGACGCGGCGGTGATTTCAGAGGTCAGAGTGGGGAGGGGGAACCCTCGCATGCTCCCCCGGCCACGCGGCTTACAGGAAGCCACCCAAAGGGGTTACAGGTATTTTTATTTTATTTTAAACATTTTTTAAAAAAAAAAATAGAATGATCTACAGACTTGTCCGGAGGTTAGGTTCCGGTCTGGATGGAACCGGGGTGGAGTTCGGTTTGATCCCGAACCCCCGAACCTCTGGACTGAACCCCCAAACCTTCCAGACCAGTCGACACATCCCTAATGGTAAGCAAGAATTTTGGGCCAGTTTCCAAATGTCTATGCTTGGGGTCTCCCATTGAAATCAATTGGGATCAACATAGGTTGGATTATGTCCTTTTTTGAATGGCTGTAATTGAATGACTGTAAGCTCCATGGAGCTTGTATATCCAAGTCAATGTCTTTAGGATCACTGTGCAAAGCATAGAAATTAAACAGTGACTCAGTGCCACATATTTCAGAAGCTAGCAATGCTATCATTTTGTACTGTAGCAACTTAATGCTGTATTTCATTTCATTTGTACCAGCCATTCAGCTGAATTTTAACATACACATTTAACAGGTGCTGAAGGCTACATTTTTGAGGATTAAGCCATGCAGCTGCTTTTGAATGAGAATTGGGTTCACGTGATGAAATCTCTGTGTATTAGGCACAGAGTATCTCTTTAGTCTTTAATCTAGGCTAATGCAGGTAAGTATTTTTAGCTGTAAAGTTTTACTTGGAAAGAAAAACCGTAGCGCCTGTATGCATGAAACAGTAATAATTCTTTAACCGTTTTAAAACAAGCCCCACTTCCCCTTCACTTAAAAATCAGTGCAGAAGTACAGCTGCTTTACTAGAATTCTGATTTAAGAAGATTCAGTCCATCTGCAAAAAAGAATCAACAGTGGTTTGTTGGTTTGTTGGTTGGTTTGAAGGACATTCTTATCTCTTTCTTCCTTCAGTGAGCTTAGGGCGGTATACAAATATGACAAATATTTATATACTGCTTTTCAACAAAAGCAGTTTACATAGATATAAATAAATAAATAAAATGGCTCATTGTCCCCAAAGGGCTCACAATCTAAAAAAACCCCCATAAGATAGACACCAGCAAGAGCCACTGGAGGGATGCTGTGCTGTGGATTGATAGGGCCAGTTCTATGCTCTTTACCTCTGCTCAGTAAAGAGAATCACCATTTTTTAAAAGGTGCCTCTTTGCTCAGTTAGCAGGTATATATGGTTCTTCCTCGCACCTTTCTTTCTGACAACAACCCTGTGAGGTTGGTTCAGCTGAGATAGATTGACTAGCCCAAAGTAACCTGCTGAGCTTCATGGCTGAGTGGGGCATTTGAACCCATATCACCCCAGTCCTAGTTCTTCACTTGAAGGCTCATTTGTAGTTTTGTGGCAGTAAAAATAGTGTGCTGAAAAAAAATCCCTTCTCCACAATCTCTGGCAGTTCCTCCAGGCAGTTTTGGAGGAAACCAATTATCTAGACCCATTTCAGAATGGCTTTGGAGCAGGCTATGGGGTTGAGTCTGCCTTGGTTGACCTGATGGATGACCTGTACCAGGGAATCAACAGAGGGAGTGTGACTCTGCTGGTTCTTTTGGATATCTCGGTGGCATACGATACCATTGACCATGGTATCCTTCTGGATCGCCCAGGGGAGTTGGGTATAGGAGGCATTGCTTTGCAGTGGTTCTGCTCCTAACTCTCAGGCAGATTCCAGATAGTGGAACTTTGTGATGGTTCCTCTTCAAAATGGGAGCTATTATATGGAGTCCCTCAGGGTTCCATTCTGTCACCTCACCAATGCTTTTTAATATCTACATGAAACCTCTGGGTGAGCGCATCAGGAGATTTGGTGCAGGGTGTTATCAGTATGCTGATGACACCCAAATCTATTTCTCCATCAATAATATCATCATCGGGAAATGGCATTCACTCCCTAAATGCCTGCCTACGGGCAGTAATAGGCTGGATGAGGGATAACAAGCAAGACAGAGGTGCTCATTGTGGGGGGTCGGAATCTGAGGGATGAGTTAGAGCATCCTATGCTGGATGGGACACTCCCCCAGAAGGATCAGGCACGCAACTTGGTAGTGCTCTTGGATCCAGGCCTCTCCCTGGTATTTTCAGGTGGAGGCTATGGCCAGGAGCGCTTTCCATCAACTTCAGCTGATTTGACAGCTGCATCTATTCCTTGAAGAGAACGATCTCAAAACAGTGGTGCATCGGCTGGTTTCCTCCAGGCTTGCCTATTGCAATGTGCTCTACATGGGGCTACCTTTGTACATAGTTCAGAAACTTCAGTCCGTTCAAAATATGGCAGCTAGCTTGTAGGGATGTGCACGGAACCAGTTCGGAGGCCCTTTATGGGCCTCCGAACTGGTTCGAATGGCGGCTGCTTCCACCGGTTCAAAGGCGGGGGGTGCTGCTTTAAGGGCGTGTGAGGGTGCACTTACCCCTCCCACCACTCTTCCCCTGCTGGCGCCCCAGTTTTCAACAGTCCCTCAGGGCGGCAGCATACCTCCCTGCCACCCCATTGCCCCCGTTAAGAGGAACTATCCAGAAGTAGCTGACACTCCCGCACACACACACTGCGGGCATGTCCCAAGGGACTGTAGAAAACTGGAGCACTGGCGGGAGGCAGGAGCACTAAGTGCTCTCCCCCACGCATTAAAGCAGCATCCCTCCTTTCGATCCACCCCCACCCAGTTCTGTGCACATCCCTACTAGATTGGTCTCCAGGGCAACTCAGAGAGACCATATTATGCCTGTTTTAAAACAGTTGCACTGGCTGCCAATGTGTTTCCAGGCAAAATACAAAGTGCTGGTTATTACCTTTAAAGCTCTGAAAGGCTTAGGACTCTCTAAGGCTGCCTTAGAGAGTGGCTTCTTCTGTATGATCCCCATCACACACTGAGGTCATCTGGAGAGGTCCATCTCCAGTCACCACTGGTATGTCTGGTGGTGACTTGGAGCTGCACCTTCTCTGTAGCTGCTCTTGGCCTATGAAATGCACTCCTGGCTGATATCTGCAGTTTAGGCTCAATGTTGGCCTTTAAGAGAGCCATAAAGACTTACTTGTTTGGCCTGGCTTTCCAAGGTTTTTAAATTGTTTTAAAGTATTTTTAATTAGTTTTAAATTGTGTTAAAAATTTATATCGTTTCAAGTAGTGTATCATTCATTTTAAAGGATGTTTGTTTTTATCTTGTTTAAACTAGTTGTGCACCGCCCACAGCCTATGGATGGGTCAGTTTATAAATGTAATCAATCAAATACAATACATGGTAATTGAGAGAGGAGAGCTGGTCTTGTGGTAGCAAACATGACTTGTCCCCATAGCTAAGCAGGGTCTGCCCTGGTTGCATCTGAATGGGAGACTTGATGTGTGAACACTGCAAGATATTCCCCTTAGGGGATGGAGCTGCTCTGCGAAGAGCAGAAGGTTCCGGGTTCCTTCCCTGGCATCTCCAAGATAGGGCTGAGAGAGATTCCTGCCTGCAACCTTGGAGAAGCCGCTGCCAGTCTGTGAAGACAATACTGAGCTAGATAGACCAATGGTCTGACTCAGTATATGGCAGTTTCCTATGTTCCTAGCCACATTTACTCTGAACTATTTTTTTCCAAGTAAGATCACTTAAGATTGCAGTTCAAGATCTAAATTCTGATGACATCATGCACCCCAGCCTACAGCCAGAGACACTCACTGGTAAGTACATACATAGCCCTATGCCCCCTCAGTCACCACTGAACAATGGTGGCAACAATAGAAGCCAAAGCGATGTTTCCATACATCTTTGTTTTATACCTAGTTTTGCAAGAATCAGACCGTGAAAGAGAACTTCTGCATTTTTAATGGTTGGGTAGAATGCAGCAATATAGGAAGATGCTGAAAGGCATTATCTCATACTGTGTGGGAGGAGGCAATGGTAAACTCCTCCTGTATTCTACCAAAGAAAACCACAATGCTCTGTGGGTGCCAGGAGTTTAAATTGACTTGATGGCATACTTTACCTTTACCTTTAGAATTACACCGGATGACTTTTCTGATCACAGACAGGAAGTGATGGGAGAAGCCACATTTAGTTGTAAATCAATTTATTTACACATTTATTTTCTCTATAATGCCACATTTGAATCCAGGGGCGTAACAAGGCTGGAGTGGGCCCAGAGACAAAATTTTAAAATGGGCCCCTCGCTGATACACACACACACACTTCACATGTGACTTGCCTCTGGGGGGGGGGCTCGAGGCGTGGGGGCCCCCAGGCAGCCGCCTCCCCTTGCCTAATAGTAGTTATGCCCCTGCTTGAATCCACAACAAATTAACAACACAATCTGTGTACAGTATACAAATATACAGCTCTGTACGTGTGTACAGCTACACATTTTGTTGATTGCACATGCAGTAGTACACTTCCTCTCTATCCTCTGCATTTGAGTGGCCCTGTACCCAGGTTCTCTTTTAAAATGTATGTCTGTAATAGTCATTCACAAAAAGCATGTACACATGTAAAGACATCTGAACACACATACAGTATCATGTCTGAACAGGACTCCATGTCTGAACAGGAAACAGGTTTTACAAGAATCCTTGTTTCTGTGCTTTTATATCTTTGTCGTAGGATAATTAGAATCAGAGAGAATACTGTACTTTTAAGATAAATTAGAATAAATTCTAATTATCTAAGTATTCTAAATTATTAATTATTAATAATTATTAAATTATTAAATTAAAAATTCTAATTATTAATTCTAATTATCCTAGAATTTCATCGTTTGGCTTTTTTTATTATGGATCTGCAATGATGGAAGCAGCCACAGTTGATGGTTTTCTTTGCAAACCTGCATTTAAAGGTATAGGAATCCTCCCAGGGTCTGAATCTGGCAAGTCTATTTATATGCAATCCAAACAGATAGATTAAGTTAACTTTTAGAATGCTCAGTGACACTTAACAAGAAAGTTCTCTGCTTCTGGACACTGACTCTTTAGTTCTAAAGAGTTTTAAATAACTAGGTGAAAATCAGAGTAACCGCCTCAGTTGCTCCTTTTGCAAGAACTCTGATGGACAGACAAAAAAGGCTCCCACAGATGTCATTTTGAATGGTACAGTGCACATTCATCTTACATATTTGTTTCCAGGACAGGTAGTAATAAATTTCTACTTCCGGGGTTTAATTTTGATGGCCTTAGACAGACATTTGTTTCACCATGAATTCCTTTTGTCAGCAGTTCCAGTTATTAGCTCTTTTTTCCCCATCCCTGTTTTACCAGTACTGAGCATTAGTTCAACTTTTGAGGAACTCTGGCAACCAGTCCCCATCAAGGGCAGTTTCCTAGGTTTCCTGAGTCAAGAAACCCTCACTTTGAGCATCACAGTGGGCATCATTCTGAGCCCCACCACACAGTGGGTCTATGAATGGTCTCCTGCTGTACCTTAAGTCCTTTTTGTCACATATATGATGGGAAAAGGCAATACAGTGGTCCCTCTACTTACGAAATTAATCCGTTCCGAATGCACATTTGTAAGTCGAAAAGTTCGTAAGTCGAAAAGTGGTTTCCCATAGGAATGCATTGGGAACAGATTAATGCGTTCCGGAGCCTAGAAAAAAGACCCAGACCCCCAGTAAGGCTTGCAAACTGCACAGGAACATTTCTTTTCAAGAATAAACAGGCAGTAAACAGGCAGGCAAGTCAAGGAAACCGCATGTAAAATTCGTAAGTCGAGGAAACCCCATCTAAAAATTTGTAAGTCGAGGAAACCCCATCTAAAAATTTGTAAGTCGAAAAAACCGCATCTAAAACCGGATCTAAAACTGCCGTTTGTAACTCGAAAAATACTTATGTCGAGTAGTTTGTAAGTCGAGGGACCACTGTACAACACAACAGATCCAATTGAGAAACCTCACCAAGGTAAGTTATGCGGAAAATTGGACTGATGTTGAAGCCACAGCTAAAATCCAGCTTGGGGAAGTGAATAACATTGTGGCTACACATGAAGTCTTGGCTAATTATAATTAATCCACATGCAGGGAACTCCAAGCGAGTGTGTATCACAGTCTCCGTTTCAAACTTTGGGTGCTTTCATGTTGGTGTGACAAGCAGCATTAAAATGCCTTGTGTGATTAAAGTGCTTAATGTTTACACAAGGCAAGTCATATTACCTGATGGCCAGAGCATGAATAATCAGAAGATGAATGGTCAGAACATGAATAAGGCTTATTCTTGTTTTTACAGTTACAGTAGCCTAGCCCCACATGATAGATTTTATTTTATTTTATTTTTTGAACACCTACAATAGTTCCTGTAAAGGCACCCCATGCAAAATAGCAAATGCTACTTATGCAAACCACCTAGATACCACCAAGGTATGAAAACTATGTGGGTCCTCTTTGGAAATAATCCAAGCCTCTTAGTATACGTGGATCATTTCTGAATGGCATAGCCTCCAAAATCTTAGAGATAGAAACACGGACTCTCTATTTGTGACACTCCTGTTTTCACATCAAGGCCACTTATTGAGTATGGCCTGCCAGCATACACACCTACATTAGACATGGTTGAAGGCTGTACTCCACCTATTCTACATTAAACTGGCCACAGCAGATTACTAAATGTAAATTAATGACACTGGGTAGCACCCACAGAGATGGTTGATGTGTTGCAGTTGATGTGTGCTGCAGAGTTGTGCTATTTCTAGTGGGAAAGAAGCTACCTGAATGCATGTTGTGCAAGATGTTCTCCATTTGCACATATACAGGCTTGTGTAAGAGGTTATGTGAAAGGCTGTGCAACAGGTTATGCAAAAGGTTGCACAACTGTATGAAATAGTCTAGAATAGAGGTGAGTTTTTTAATTCAATGACCATGCACTATGTCCTTATGCTAGTGCGACAGCATTTACGTCAGCACAGAACTTGTCTGCATGCTATCCACTTAAAAAAAAAAATTTAAAAGAAGTCTTCATAGAATGTTTAATCTCCGAATGATCTGCCTGTATTTAAAGCAGAACTGCTTGCAACTCAAAACACAATCAGCAACTATCTAGATATGCAGTTGCGAAGGGTGGAAGGGGAGCAGTGCACTACAGTGCTGTGTCTATATGTATCAAAGTATGCATATATGCAAGTCAGGGTATATCCATATACCCAACTTAGAGATTTAATTTTCCAAGGCCTAGGAAAGGGCCTGAAGCCTGCAAAATTCTAGTGGTGGTTTACAACAATTTGTAAAGTTATCCTTGGCATCTTCCCATAAGGGGTGAAAAAAGATACTGTGAGGCTGTTCTTACAGCCTGGACTTGGCTCTCCGTGGGAACCTACGGGAGCCAACTGGCTCCCGGCAGTGCTTCGGTGGCAAACCCACCTAGGGAACCCACCTCTTAAGCAAGGTTAAGGGAGCAAGCACTCCCCTCACCACATTTACTCAATTGTGTCCCAGTGCCAGCTGCTTGCTGACAGACACCCACCTGTTGCTGGGGGCGGGATCCCCATAACGCACCACACACTTGCGCAGTGCATTGAGGGATCTCTGGAGGTTGGGAAGTGTAGTCCTGGCCTCTGGCGCTCAGTGCTGCTCATCTGGGAGTGCGGGTTGCATTCCCAACAGCAGAACTCAGTCATCTGAGGGGAACGTGAGTAAAACAAGCCTTCGCCCCCCACCCATCAGGTTGTGAGAACAACTTCTATATTTTAGCGGTGAGAGGAAAGGGCTGCCTGTTAAATAGGAACCACTGAAGTACATGGAACGGCACTGGCATGCTAGCCTATGGACTGGACCTAGAAAATTGCAGTGAGATTTACGGCATCCTTTTCCAAATTCTAATAAATGCCTCCAAACCCATGTTTCCAAACTGCAGATTTCAGCAGAATCCGTCATTTTGACCAACTAGTGAGTTTTGGAAGTATATTAATGGTTTATCAGGCTGCCAATATTACAAACAGTCCAACACAAGGGCATTCATATATTTTTGTGTATGGGACAAGCTTAGAAATAGAAAGAATGACTAAGCTGAAGTGGGGTGAAGGCTCCTGTGAACATACATCACATTATTCTTTAGGCTAATGGCAAAATACGATTATTTTTTAGGAGAACTAAGTGAGATCAGCTTTTAAGGGGGCTGCAAAATAAGGCATCAAAGTGAAAGCAAAAAGTATTGTCCTCACTCTGATTTGGCTTCAGTGCATCATCATATAGCCAAATCCATTTGAATACATGCCATGTAGCTAGAGTAAGGTAAATAGTTCTTCCTCTCACTCTGATTTGGCTTTGTGATGCCATCTTGTAGGCAAACCTGATTGGTTGCATGACATCATCACACGGCCTATAGAAACTTTGACAGAATGAGATTGCCTTAGGATGAAGCCCCTGTTTTTAAAATATGGTGCGGATGTTGGGAATTACTGTGGAAATCAACTGCAAGGAGGCCCATTAAAAGAAAAATTTTCTGGTACATGTCCTTGGTAAATTAGCATCCCTTTTCTGTTCATAGAGGTGCTATTTTGGCTGTTTTTCACTTTGGGCCCCAAAAGGTTACAGCACTGCTCACAGATTTATCTCAGATTTCAAGCTGTGGAGTCTTTAAAGGAAATTAAGAACTGTATGAGAGTTAGATCTTATTATTCCATCTTAACAAAATAACCTGGCATCTCTTTCCACTGTTTCCACATTTGCTTCAGCTGATTCTAGTTATGGAGTACTGAGAAGAACAGAAGTTTATAAAACTTCAAAATTATTTATTTATTTTATTGTTAAATTTATATACCACCTTTCATTAAAAACAATCCCAGTGCACTCTCTTCTTTATTATTACATCATATAGCACAAAATTCAGATTCAGGAACTAAGTGAAACCAAGCTCTAATGAAACCAAGTTCAAAACTAGGAATAAGCTGAACTATACTGTGGCAGGTTTTAGATTAGAGACAGCATAAAGGTATCTGACTCTGTGTGTGTGTGTGTACACCTGAAGCACAAAATATCTTCATTGCCATGTGGAGCACTACCAGGCTAGGCCACTCTGCAGAGTGCATTATAGTAGCAGAACTTCAACATGCTTGTTCTGATTGCCAGACTTTACCTACATATTTGAATACATCAACCCAAAGCAAGGCCCTATCTGAACTAAGAGTGCTGAAGATGTTCTGAAGGGAGCAGAATCCAGATCTGTTACACCAGGCCTAAATACATGCGGTCGTTTAGGGCATTTTAAGACAATACCAGCACCTTGATTCATGTTCAGAACCTAACTTGTAGCCACTGCATACAAAAACTAGTGTAATATGTACCTGCAACACCTTCCTTCATCTTTTGAAAAATTTGCCACAAATCCAACAGATTACCAAGGCATGGTAATAATGGCATAGCCCTTAACTTTCAAGGAAAGACACATTTGACAGACTAGGGAAACAAATATTCTCAAGGAGCCACCTACCTAGCCATGAGCAAAGTCAGGTTTAGCATTCAGGGTAAACATGATCCTATCAAGAAAAGGCAACCCCACCTCTGTGTCAGCTGGATGCCTGGCTCTTGCCTGGCTCTTATCTGCCTTTGTCTTATTTTGATTAAGCTTCAGTTTGATAGCCCATAATTCCAGCTCATAATAACCTTCAAGTACTGCTCTAAGGACCCAACTGCCACTCCTGGGTAGGTGGGGCGGGGGAGAGAATCTGATGAGACCATACTTTGACAGCCAGACTAGATGGTGTGTCTGGAGATCTGTGATTTAATCACCTGTGATCTTCTGAAAAGATTAATGCAAGCAAAAGGGGATTTTGACTGGGGCCGTAGTGCTGGGAGACATAGTTTCTCTCACACACACACACACACACACACCCCATTCCGTTTTCATTATTAACCCCACCCCAGCTGGTACTTTTTCAGTGGCAGAATCATGCAGGAACCATACAATATATTTATAGTTTTCCTGGCAGGACAAACTGAAGCTCTGGGAATATGTATGCACTATTTTAATCAGTGAAGAGGAAAGGGTAACCCAACCATCCCCAGCACACACACACACACACACACACACACACACACACACACACGTACGTCATGGACTCGACCCAGATTGGCACCCCATGGCTTCATCTACTTAAAAAAAAAAAAGTGGGAGATTCGATCACAGATTTCTCTGTATTATGTCTAATTTGGTCCTGGATTTCCAAATGGTCTTTCTCATCTGATAGACAAGTGTAAGCAAAATTGCTGTCAGGATTCAGTCCTGAAGAACTCCACAGGACAAATCTCTCAGAGAGTAGCACGCTCAGATGTATGGAATGCTCAAGAAAAATGTAAAAAACCCAAACCCACAGAGCACTTGTAAAAGTAATGCAATAGTTTATTTCCTGTTAAAGTTATTTCTTGATAGCATATGTTCTATGCCCATTCATTAACTGATAACTTTTAAAGTATGATATGATAGAGCCTCTACTAAAAAATAATCCTCCTTTCTTGTCAAATGTAATGTAAAAAAAGCATAACATAAAAGTAGAGACCTGAAGCAGTGTAGCTGATCAAATACCATAGAGGCCTTGAGAAAGAAAGTTGTTTATTAAAACAAGGAGTTTTGGAATAAAGTTTTACATTTTAACCCCACATCACTTCACCCCAATAAATTGCTGAAACTTTTGCACAGTGAAAGCTCTCGGGCTAAATTAATGGCTTTGTTTTGCAAATTAATTTAGATATTAAAAAATTATATTTTCAACTGAAATCGCCGTTGCTCAGATTAAATATTAACCAAAAGCTGTCTTCTGCTTAAATAGAATTTAGCCTTTGAAGTGTTTTTATTAATCTCTTCTGATGTAGGTGCTTGAAATTCTATGAAAGTGCTGTTGCTCCCAGTTCCGTGCATCACTTACTGTAATTTATTTTCAGAACATAATTCTATTTATAAATGAAAATCCTATTAAAAGAAGACAAGAAAAATTAGTCCTCGACTTTGCATTGGTAGAGTAGAAACAAAATGAGCGGCCTAACCTGAAGTGACATTTACAAATTACCTGTTAATTTAAACTGGGTTGAAGGATGACAGAGTTTAGTCAGACTGACAGGAAGTACCAAAGGACTGACAGTTGGGCCTGTAGTGGTCATAGTGCTCCTGTAGTGAGCACATTTATCTATGTTCTCAGGGAAAAAGCTTTCTGTAGAGTAAATAAATAATATGTTTGTCAAAACATTTACTTCTGGAAAACAGGTTTTCATGGAGCAGTGATCTCCCCATCCCAATTGTCTTGAGAAAATCATTGGGCAAGCATGGCCTCTTCGTATTGGTCATGTGACCAATCCTTAGCGCCTGAAGTGAATATCACACAATTAGCTTCCTCAGGAAATTGAGACATAAAGTGACAACTCCTGTATCTTTGAATGACTTCAGGATATCACTTTTGCCCCAAGACAAGATCCTTTACTCTCAAAACATTTGTTCAACAGATGTGCTTACGGACTGAGGCCACAAAAATGTCAAGCATCTACAAATGTAGCTGTCACCATTCTTTTGTCTTGTTTAAATAGTGATGAAAGGAATCAAAACAATATTCTTAAGATTATGTTTTAGGCCTTTCTTTTTTCTTTTCATTCATCCTTAAAACAAACCTTAAGCTACTAATTCTTTCCCCACCAACATGGCATGCTCTTTTAAAATCCCAGAATTGTGTATCTCACTTGAACACATTTGTCTTAATCCAGAACCCCATTTATGCCATGATCCATAGGAACATAGGAAGCTGCCATATACTGAGTCAGACCATTGGTCTATCTAGCACAGTATTGTCTTCACAGACTGGCAGTGGCTTCTCCAAGATTGCAGGCAGGAATCTCTCTTTCAGCCCTATCTTGGATATGACGGGCTGAACTTGGAACATTCTGATGCTCTTCCCAGAGCAGCTCCATCCCCTGAGGGGAGCATCTTACAGTGCTCACACTTTGAATATCCCATTCATGTGTAACCAGGGCAGACCCTGCTTAGCTAAGGGGACAAGTCATGCTTGCTACCACAAGACCAGCTCTCCACACATCCCACTTTCCAGTTTCCTTCAGTGCATGGGTTCAGTGCCCAAGAGGCTTCTGGGTCTACAGAGGCCCTCAGCAAAGTGTCCTCTGTGAGCCCCCTCCTATGTGGGTGGGCTTGCTGAGGCATAGGGAGGTGGAATTTTTTCCAGTGGCAGTAGCAGCAAAGTTTCTCTGTCATTCCCCCCCTCATCATGATCTCCCCTCCCTTTCGCTGGTGCCACCTCTGTCCATCCCCACCGCCTTTCCTCCAGGCATCCTCCTCATGCATAAAGGAAGGTTTTCAACTGGAGATTCCTGCATCATTACAGGGAAGCCCATTCACAGAAGCCCCAGAGCCCATTCACTTTGAGGAAGCCCATGCATGAGGATAGTGGGAGTAGGTGACGGAACTACTCTCTAGGAGGCCAAGGCAATCCTGTCACTGCACAAAATTGTGTGCAAAGGGCTCAACACATTGGGGATTGGCAGTGGGCCCTCAGCATCTGCCCAAGAGTGCAGACCTCCAGCCCTGACATACATCTCGGCATTCCACTCTGCTCATTCACTCACTCATTAGGATTATAGCCTATCTCACTCTGTCTAGAAGGCTTAGGGCAAATAACAATAGCAAGCTTATTACAAAAACAAAGCATTTTGAATCAAGTTCAGTGACTTTCTCCCATGCTTCCCTGACTTAGCGCTGAGGCCCAAAGACCAGCCGAAGCAGGTAGGTCTTCCAAAAGGTGCTCAGGCTTGAACTTCAATGAGTCTGCAGTGGGAGAGGGTTCTATAATTGGAAAGAACAGGGAAGTTCTTGCTAATGAGGAGAGTTCAGAGTTTACATTGTTGCTCTCACAGCTGTACAGGGTCCCTGGATTGCTGTCATTTTGTAGATTATAAACGGAATATTGAAAGTATTGCCGTCAGTTAAATTTGCTTCATTCAACAATTGTATCTATGATCCAAGCATTCTGCAGCATGCATTTCTAGCATAATTTTTTTTAAAAAAATGCTTTTAACATGAGCTTTTGAATTTGAATAAAATCAGCAGTAGAAATGTTCATGTTCCAGTCTAAAAGGAGCAAATTACATTTATATCCTGTGGACTATAAATGGAACTAATATTGGAAAACACACCGTGGCTTCAATATCTCAATGCATAAAGAAGATGATGTTGCTCCCAATATATAGTAACTCTTCACCGTTTTAAAAGGTTAATAGGAGATTTAATGGTGGTTGGTAAAGTGGTTTGCTGGTGGGAACTGCCAGTTGCCAGTATAAGGTGATCGAAAAGGGAGGGGAATTTCTGCCCTTACCAGAAACTGTCAGGAGGTGGTGGAAAATATGGGCCATCTTTCTCAGCATTATGCAGATACACAGATTCTGACTGGCTAGCTAGTCTCGCTGACATCAGCAGCCTGCATACGCACCAGGGGTGGCTAGCCAGAATGTAGCTCACACAATATTGACTGTTGCTTCTTTTGCCAGTGCCTGATTTAGTGGGGGTGGGCTAGAGGTCTGCCCCCCTTGCCTTTTCTTCTGATTACCTAGCTAATATCTAGAAGGCTCCAAGAGGGGTATGATATAGCTGAATGGAGCGGGCGAATCAGGCAGTGGGATTTCGGGATTTCATTCATTCAAAATCCTCCTACCTCTTCTGCTCTAAATCAAGCACAGTCTGCTGCCTCCACCTCCTCTTCCTAGTGGTTATGGGTAAGGGCAGCAATGCAGTGGTGATCGCCTCTGTGTGCCATACACTGCTGTATGGGCCACAACAACTGATTTATGTGGAATACAACTGAAGAAAAGGAGACACTAATCTGCGGGTAAACATTTTGTCACTTTGATACTGCCTTCAATGCATGAGCATTTGAGCAAGAAACATGTTTCCCTATTTAATTTACTCTCTGATACTTTCACCATGGAACAGACTTCTTTGAACAATCATTGTTATGTCTACATATGCACTAAACAGCTCCTTATTACTTACTATAAGACTGATATTTATGTCCTTGCAGCAAGGACATATGATAATGGCAAGGATCAATGTCATTTTAACAATGCACAAAGGCCGTGATGGAAGGCTATTTCTTCATTAAACAACCGGAGTATTGATTATTAACTAGAAACTCACTAGAATTGAAATAACTGCTTATACCAAGAAATTATCAATAGGTAAGCAGACTACCCAAGTGCCAATTACATACAAAATTGGAAGCCAGGTGTTTGGGAACCAAATTAATTACTGAAAAATTCATTTAGTCCTTCGAACAAATAGTCAGTTAAGGGCTACCATTCTTTCCTCAGCCACATTGCACATATGGTGCAAAGGGGATATAAACAGAAGGTCCTTTGAATGCCAGAATGTTTCTAAACTGTTATTTGGGATTTTCCAATATAGCCCCCTAAATCCATCTCAAAGGTATACATGGATGGGGAAATGACATATTATGCTCAAAGAGGAATGCACGTTTACCTTCAGATTCTGTATTGGTACGTTTGATAGCTGATTATAATAACCATTTAGTTTATAAAACCAAATGGATTTTATCTGCTTCTCTACTCTAACGTAACTGTCCATCTGTTGATCAGTGATAAGATTTCTGTACAATTTGTCAAAATACCAGATTCTAGTTGCTCTCACTCTCATTGTACGTGGCCTTAGCATCCATCAGATAATGCTTCATTCTTTTGGTTCCTTTCAATACTACATTTTCATGCATGTTAATGCATTGTGGTGGTGTATATTTTTCTTTGCTGTTCTTTCTCTTGGAGAGTGAGGAGTTGGCTAGGTTTCCACACTCTGGGTTTAAGCAGCCAGGTCAGTTTCATTGAGCCTGGAGTTGAAATGGTAAGTATTACAATAGCTGTGATACAGGCTCGCTCAATATCATTGTCATGGCTTTGTACCATAAATGGTTGCTGCACACACTATTCACCTTCCCCAGGGACAGCTCAGTATATTGTGGTGGCTGAGGCAATGAAGCAAATTCTGTCTTCACCTACACTACTAGTGGAGGTTAGGTGCACAAAACTATTGCACAAAACTATTTTGCCCAGTTCAGTTTGAATTCAAACCGGGTTCGAAACGGGAGGGGGAGGTTTGGTTTTGGTTTTGTTTGAAAACACCCCCCCCCCCAGTTTGGTTCGAATTCGAACCGGTTTGCACATCCCTACTGGAGGTTAGCCCCCTTTCAAAACCAAACCATGCAAGCCTTCAAATGGGGCAGAGAAGAGAAGAGGTGACCAGCCACCTCTTCTTCTCTCCTCTTGGGTTTTGCATGGTCTCCTCTGTGTGTGGAGTGGTGCTCCTTGGAAAGCTTGCAATGGTCAGATTGGTCCTGAAGAGTTGCTCTGATAACATCTTTCCCCCTCCTGGTGTCCCAGTAATCTGCTGCCTGAGACAACTATCTCACCGCACGAAAGGGCTGCCCTAGCCAGCCCAGTCCAACAGCCAGACCTCTGCTTTTAAAAAAACTGAAATCCTGTTGATCAGGACATCTGATAGGGGGCTTGGATTCAGCCTTCTTGCTCTACCTTCCCTGTCAAACATCTGATCAGCAGTGATTCAGTTTATTAAAAAATGGCTAGTTGCAGGCATCCCTGAATGCTCTGCATACACTCTGTTGAACTGCAGCCCTTACGTTTGGTCATCTGCGTGTTGATTAACTGTATGTTTGAATTAACCTAACCGTCTACTTTCCGGGGTACGGGGGGACAAAACACTAACCAGTGCTTATATGGTGGCATTTGCTGTGGGAGTCATTGAGTGAAGACAGATGTATAAAGTTGGAGCAGCAAGCCTGCTCAGTGGATCACTCCCTCCTATTAGGCCAGACATACAACCTCCCTGAAAGAATCAGGCTTGGGAGCAACTGTTTCTTCCTGTTTCCTGTACAAGCTGGCAATGCAGAATGCTTATTGGCTGGTCCTTGTGACAATCATGAAGTCATTTACTTTTCCTGGCCCCAGCAATGGTTTAAGTCTAAAAATACCAAACAGATAGGCTTTCTGTTTCTTTTTTTATGGTGCTGAATTAACAGTAAAATGAATAATATGCCAGGCACCTTGGTTGTGCGGAAGGCATTTAAGTAAATACCCCAGAACTGGGGAGCAGGAGCAAACATCCATCCTGGAATTGGAGCCAAATACATCCACTTATAGAGGAGTGAGGGCAAGGAAAAACAGTACATAAGAACATAAGAACAGCCCTGCTGGATCAGGCCCAAGGCCCATCTAGTCCAGCATTCTATTTCACACAGTGGCCCACCAGATACCACTAGAAGCCTACAGGCAGGAGTTGAGGGCATGCCCTCTCTCCTGCTGTTACTCCCCTGCAACAGTAGGAATACCCACACCCACTCCTGAATGAAGGTATGTCTGTCTCTCTCCTTTCTTTGCCTGAAGCATTGGACAACTGAAATGGAAGTTACCAAATGTATGGCAGGAAGGCAGAAGCAGCAGTTAAAGTGATAAAAGAAGTAGCTTATGGGGAGTTAATATTCCTGGTTCCCACACCTTCCCAACACAGGGATGCCCTTCCATCTATTAATATCTTGTTTGTCTAACTATAAGGGATGTAACAAAGTCACAATTATGTCATTTTGCAGGTTCTATAAAAATAGACCTTTCAATAATAATACACTTTCTTCTTTCAGTATGTTTTGCTCTGTTTTCAATCTTAAGATTTATCTTTTGCTTCACATTAGTGTAATCAATAGCAGTGGGACAGCAAGATGGGGCTTCAGTGAGATGTAACACAGAGAAAATAAAATGTGTGACAAATCACAATGACATGGTGTTGATGGTAGTTTTTGATGTAGAGAAACCAAATCTCTGAATAAAGAATACACAGAGCCGTACATCAGTGATAGAAATACTCTTGTTGAGTGTGTGTATGTGTGTGTATATTTCCACCTGTTAAGCTTAGCTGCCTAGCATAGAATATTCCTACTTTGCAACACCAGGCTCTACAGTCAAACAACCAATGAGACTCTGGGGTCCAGCAGGGAGAGGCGGATTTAGCCACGGACCTTAGGGATTAGGTCCATGTCCTCTTGTCTTGCAGGGGGGGCTCCAAATGTTCAGGGGAGCTTCCCCAGAGCCCCACCGCTGCCCCATGCTTGCCCCGTCACTGCCCTGTGCCCGCCGTACCACTTAATTTGGGGTTTGTTTTTTACTCTTAACCATCTGCTGCTGTGTAGCAGGGATGGCCACTTGAAAGGAGACCAAGGTGGGGGAGGTGGAGACGACAGCAAGAGCTCCCTCCCTGAGCCTGCCTGCCTCCCAAATGACAAATTGGGTCATTTTCAGCCCATTTGGGGGGTCTCTGTGCACACGGACAGTTAAAAGTTTTTAAAAATTAACTTGCCCCCCAAGCCCTCTAGTGTGTGTGGGGGTAGGGTTTCTGAAGCCCACCCTCTTCAGGTCCGGGCTTCAAAATTACCTAGGTGCGCCCCTGCCATCAGGACTTTGGTTCAACCTCCTAAGGGGTTTTCAGACAAGCCTCTCTGCACATATGTTCAGTATATGGCAGGAAGAGAATGACTACACCCATTGGTCCCACCAAGATCTGTATGGTCCTATCCATGTCTCCCGACTGCTGTACATATGCTTATGCACATAAAGCACAGCTTTATGTGCATAAGATCTATACACTGGAGGGTACCCCATCATGTAGGATTTGTGCTGATGTGGAGAACCTACACATATGCAGTTGTATGTGTGCAGGCACCCCGGGGGAGGTGGTTTGGGCCAGGAAGTTTGTGGATAAGAGGGATGGAGCTAAGAAACTGTCTCCACACACAGTGCATAATGCAGTTCAACTCCAATTGACTGGCACCCTAAGATATTTCCTGTTAAAAATATTTTAGAATCACAAAAACAGTAATAATAGCTTGTCAGTTGAGCTGCCTCCTTTTCTTTTGGCTCTTTAGGCACTTCAAGCTGCCATAGGATATCTTTTTTAGGACTGATGCTCAGCTTCCATTGGATTGCACCTATTGTCTTAAATCAGTGAAAGTGTGAAGACTTGCAATTATGAATTCCAGAAAGTCAAGACTTGAAGGACAGAGTTACATAGAATTATTCACATATTTGCTACTATCCATGAAGCTTTTAACAATGGACTATGGCCAAGATACACAGCCCCTTAGAAGCTCTTTTTAGCTTTTCAGTGATTAAGAAAATATCTAAATCAGTATTTGGACTACCAAAAGCCTTTGGGAATGAATCGCTGATATAATAACCATGATGCAAGTCCCTGGGAAAATGAACTTGTCAAATATTTTTATACCCATGATACTTTAGTATCTAAGGAATCTTCTTGTGTGGAAATGATGGGTGTATAAAGTTTTCTAATAATATTCTATTGAAATGGAGTTTGTTTGGAGGGTATAAAGAAGCTTGTAAATTCTGTTTCTTAGTGGCTTAGAAAATAGTAGAATATATGCAATTGTGACAAAGGGGTGGTGTGGGCCTTGCTTAGCTTGGAAGGAGTATTTTCACTATATCTTCTGCTCCAAAAATTTTGCATATGCTAAACCTCTATCCTCCTTCCACTTTCTCTACTCACTGGCCATTTCTTTACTTACAATAAAAGGTCCAAGTAGTGAGAGGTCCAGGAGGTCCAAGGAGTTCGACTCGGACTGTGAATCCACTACCATGAAGAAAGTTTTCAGGCTTAATGCAGATCATGCTTGAGAATGTTTATGCAAATGTATTTCCCTGTATCTATGTATCCATATGGGATGTCAAGACCTTGTAGGGGCCAAACTAGCAGTTGTGTTAAGCCCATCATTAGCACTGGCAGGTTTAATCTTTCCTTCAACATTGCAGCTGTGAGAGATTTTTATGGATGTCAGGCATCCTGGGAAAAATAATGTTGCCTGGCATTTCTGGCACCTGGGACACTGCCATGGCAGCATATGGGGTGGGAGAGTGTTGAGAAGTAGGGAGAAAGAAAATAAGAGTCTCTGCCACTCTGCAGTTGACACCATGGCAGCCAGGTAAGCGGGTTTGGGAGTTCATGAGGAGTAGGGAGAGGGATCAACAGTGCAACAGGGGCTAAATTGGGTTTGGAATAAGGTGGATCATTTTCTGATGGGGGGGGAAGGCCAATTCGTGTGTGTGTGTGTGTGTGTGTGTGTGTGTGTGTGTGTGTGTGTTTCTACTAATTACCACTAAGTGCCACTGTTATCACTTTACATGGAGCATCCAATAAAATCAAAAGCAAATTGGGGGAAAAAGAGAGTAAGGGAGCTCCAGGAGGAGCTCTGAGGATGTCTTGCCTGAAAGTTCTCCAAATTATGGAAGTAGAACTAAATCCTGGTGATCCCAGATGTTAAGGATTCTGTTCACACACCTTGTAACCTTCACTTTCCCATACATTTTATTATTTCTAATAGAATTTAGCTCATAACTAATCCTAATATTAGCAGCAGAACTGAACAAATGCCTTGGATTTAGAATAATTCTGTAGCATAACATAACATTCCAAGTCACCATTTTCAAGGCCAACACTGAAGATACACTACACCCATGTAGCAAGTAGGTATCTGGAATGAGTGTTTAGGATCAATGTGTAACTAAGGAAACCAATGGGAAGTAATTTCATTCTGTTCCATCTATTTACATGCACACTGAATGGGGTTAGTATTCAGTTGCTACTCAGACATATTTTTATTGAAAAGCAAAATTATTAATTGAATAGAATTCTATATGCATGACAAGAGCACAATCTATGTGGTGTCCCTAGGCTAATTTATGAAGCACTACATCAATTGGAAAAGTTTTTCTTCTTCCTTAAAGAGGCCTAGGATTGCTTTTTCAGCTGGTTTTGTTTGCTTTCATGGCTCATACATTGATCATTGCCTGGTACCAGTTTGCTAAATGAATGTGAGAAAAGAACTACATGAAGGATGGCGCTAATTATATATGGACTTACACACTCTATCTTGGCACGCTTCACATTTTTTCTTAAATTATTTCTCTAGGAATTCTTTGTAACTACTGGTTAAGACACTCCTAACTGGAGCTCACAGACAATGTCAACTTGCAGATATTATGGAGAGAACAATATAAATGCTAATAGCATTTAACAGTTTGTTAATTATTTAGATCAGGTATGGTTAGCTTCTGTATTTTTGGCTCTATTATCAATTCAGAAGATCAAGGGTAGAATCCTATTTTGCCTAATAGAATCCTATTTACTGTAACCCTAACCCTGACCCCCTAAGTGGCCAAGCTCTGTAATAAGGTTTGGCTCATCGAGGAGTAAAGACTTCACACTAATGGAGAACAGGTGCTCAGACATTATATACAAATATGGACAAATACAGCTTATTTATTATTTACATTTATCTCCCACCTTGCTCCTATCATGGAACTCAAGGTGGACTACACTGAGTTTCCAGGCAGTCCCATTCAGGCCCAGACCTGCTTAGCTTCTGCAAGGTCTCTGCATGGCATGTCTTCAGAACAGACCCTGGCCCATTGCTACATTGTACAGATGCTGATGAACTTTGCAAATAATTACTCCTATTAAAAAGTTTCACTTCTCAGAATACTTTTGGGGCACCCTTACCCTGAAACCCTGACTCTAACTGAGACATGTTTTGAGCCAACGTCCTGCTCACTTCAGATTAACAAAGATATAATCTAATTTTGTCCCTCCAATATTGGGGGGAAATCAGACCATTTACTGAGACAATCAGAGGCTAAAGATGACTCCTCCCTCCCCACCAGTCCTTCTCACCAGCTCTCCACCATCCCAAGCACACTCTTTACTGACCCATCAACTGGAGGGAGCAGCAGGAATGGTAAGAAGAAAGATTTTTGTCTTCCTTCTCCCCTGCCCCCATGGTGTGGCAGAATAATGTGATGTTGTGGGATTTTCTACCATCCCCTTATAGCCATGATTTGCTAGATCATCAGGAGGAAGGTCATGGTAGCTATTGGGAAATGGAGTCTTCCAACAGCTACTGCCATTGCAGTATCCACTGGAAATGCTTCAACTCATCTCCTGATGCACTGTGGACCCAACAGATAAGGGAAATGAAGGGGGATGTGGGGGAGAAATCCCTGTGATGCTGTACGTGCTGCTTTACTCTTGGCACACAAAGCAGTATGCCTGGGTGACAGGCAGTAGGGATGTGCATAAAAATGGTTTGCCTGGTTTGGTTCAAATTTGAACTGG
Organism: Hemicordylus capensis; assembly: GCF_027244095.1. Lineage (NCBI taxonomy): Eukaryota > Metazoa > Chordata > Lepidosauria > Squamata > Cordylidae > Hemicordylus > Hemicordylus capensis. The sequence continues at coordinate 121,816,415 of NC_069660.1, forward strand.
GTTTGAACTGGGGTGGGGAGGTTTGGTTTTGGTTTTGCTCGAAACCCCCCTTTGGTTCAGTTTAAATTCAAATCTGATTTGAGGTAGTTTGAACTGGTTTGAACTGGTTCAAATTGGTTTGAGCCTCCAAAACTGGGTTGGGTGGTAGGCGCCCATGGGTGCCAACTACCACCCAAATCCCAAAGCAATCAGAAACTCCTACAATATTTAATATTGTTTTGAAATTTTATTATTTATTTTATTTTATTTTATTAAGTGCATTTTTATACCGCCCTAACCCAAGGTCTCAGGGCAGTTCACAACAAATAAAAATTTCTATTTCTATTATTATTGCCCATTATTCCCTATGTGGATTACCTAGGGGCAAAAAAAAACCCCAGGGGTGCCTACCACCCACCAAATGGCAAAGCAATCAGAGACTCCTGCAATTATTTGTAAATTTTTGAAGTTTTTTCCATTTTTTTATTCCTCCCATAGGAAATAATTTGGGTTCCAGCAAATGTATTGCTTCACGTTGGGGGGGGGGGGGGAGGGTGGCCCAGAGCAGAGTATGGTGGGTAGTAGTGCCCAATGGGGGCAAGGAAGCTACCAGAATTATTTCAAAGGAATTGCACTGGGGGGGGGGCACTGGGGTAGCCCACAGCCAGTGGTTGTTTAGTGCACAGAGAGTTCCAACCACCCCCATGGGTTGCTAGCCCATGGGGTACAGGGCTCTGTTATTTCTGAGGTGTTCTGAGTGTAGATTCTCTGGTAGCAAATGAGAGTGGATTCATGGTTTGTCATTGAAAATCTCAAGGGACCTGTTCTTTGATGATTGATATGATGTATTTCTTGTATATAGTTGGGACAGGACTATCATATAAATAAAGAACCACGATTGATAGTGACTTTCATACAGCCCAGAGAGCTGTCAATCCAAGCAAGAGGTGTGCATGCTGCTGCTTCCAAGCCACTCTACATTCCACCTGCATGGCTACTGAAGGTGGGCTGTTCCATGGCTGCCAGGCAGTGCATCATCACACTTGTGATGCTACTCCCATTGAGAAGGGTGATATACACACTTCTTAGTAGCCGTGGAGCAGCCCACCTTCACAAGCAGCAGCGACAACCTCTCTCACTTGGATTAGCAGCTCCCTGCGCAGTACGTGGGCCAGGTTTTTGAAAAATTGGATTAGGGGTGTACACCACCCAGAGCCTTTGGATGGGGAAGTTTATAAATGTAAGAAATAAATAAGTAATAAGATACTGACAGAATTTACTATAGGACATGTAGGTCAAAAAGAAATAAAATGGGGCATAATCTATGGGGGAAGTTATTCTCATTGAATGAAATAACATGGGAAACAAGCTAATGTTTAATTGTCCTAAACAAAAACAAAATAGAATCTATGATGAGATTATTATAATTTCAGTTTACAGTTGGTGCAGTATACGTAACACATGACCTGCATTTTAAAAATCACATTTCAAAACCAGCCAATTCAATGGCTTATAGTCTGCATTTTCATTCCAATCAAGATAATTTAAAGTCATCACAAACACATACCTGCCTGCCAGTAATGACGGTTGTTTAATTAGGTCCAGATAAAATAGCTCCAATTCTGTTCCTGATCCACCTGTCAAAGCAAATCAGTCTTTTACATGACTTAGGGAGGGGAAAAAACAAATCAGACTAGCTGATGACTTTCTGAATATTCAAGTAGACACATGGAAGATAAATCCATACAGAACTTGTGACTGAACAAAAGCCTGGGATGTGACCTCAAAGATGAAGAAATCTTCTTGTGCCAGAAGCAGAGTTTCAAAATGGCACCTTCAGGAATATGATGAAGTCAAGGACAGGGTGTGAAACGCAGGCTGGGGCGGTGGGGACACCAAAACAAATAACCAAGAAGATAACAGGAAAATAACAAACAAACAAGAATAACCTTACTGGTGCAAGTAAGGCCAATAGCTGATGGCAAGATCATAATGACAGCATCTGAAAATGCAAGCAGAAGTGTTAGAGGCTCTAGGCAACGTCCCCCAGATCCAGAACATTCAAAGCCAAGTCTGCCAGTCATGCAACTGTGACTAGACTTAAGAAAACACATGTTAACTTCGCAGTATTTATTTTAGGGGAAAGAAAATACATAAAGCCATGTCAGTAATGGACAGATGTCATACTCTCTCATCTACCACCACCACCACTACTATGAGTATTTATATACAGCTTTTCATCAAAAGTTCCCAAAGCGGTTTACATAGAGAAATAATAAATACATAAATAAGATGGATCTCTGTCCTCAAAGGGCTCAAAATCTAAAAGAATCGTAAGACAGACACCAGCATCAGTCCCTAGAGGGATACTGTGCCTTTTAGCCTGCACAGCTAACTCCCCTGCCTCTCTGCAGTCTCACTGGCTGCAGAGAGGCAGTCCGAATGCACACAGGAGAGTGGGGGCAGGGGGTGCAGAGCCGCGGTTCCATTGGACCCGCGGCTCCATGTTACATCTAAAACGGGCTACTGTGTTGTTCATAGTCCACTATGTTGATCCATTCTTATTGTTTCGATTCAGCTGCCAGGGTCATGTGTTATTTCTAAAAGTGACATAGGATTTTAAAAATAATTGTGTCTCAACTCTCTGCTCACCTGTTATCTTTTCCACGGACTCTTACTAGAGCTAGGGAAAAAAGCACAGCTGCAGGTCAGCATCTTTCATTACAATTAGATTCAAATTGAAATAGTAAGAGAGAAAATAGAAAATAGGTTATCTTTAGGTTATAATTATGCCTCGCTTGCCTACTGGATTGTGCTGTTAATTGCTTGCTACAGATAAAATGTTGTTCTTTATGGCTCTGATAGTACCCCTATTAAGTGACAAGGCACACCACTTTTGTGTCCAAATGGAGCAGGAGCAGACACAACATGGGTAAAAGTCACATGGTAATTAATATCCCACTCTATTGAGGCACATCTTGCTTACAGCCAATGGTTGGGTTTTGTTTTTTTAAAAGAAGGTGCCTACTAAGTTCAAACTAATCCTGAGCCAAAAGAGGTGGCCCCATTTTGTTAAATGTTTTGCCCTCTATGAAAATGGCTCCTATGAATATTCAGGCTGGATCTAAATAGCAATGACTGCCACTTTAAAAGGAGGCACTCTGTAGTGCAATTTACGGTCTGCCCCTCCTTCTCTTGGCAAAGCACATTCTACAAATAGAGAAGAGGGGCAGATCCCACCATGGGTCACCTCCTGTAAAATGGCAGCTGCCACTGTAAGGAGGCAATCGGCAGCTTGATGCACAGCCTGATCAGCTTCCTGCTCTTGGCAAAGTGCTTTCCAAGAGAGGGAGAAGGATTGCACCATGCTTTGTTTGCCATGCAAAGCAGTTTCTCACAAGGGTTAGAAGGCCCTTTGGAAAAGCTTTGCCCCCTTCTAAAACAGCAGCTTTCGCACTGAAAATCAAACCCCACGAAAATTCAGCATAGCGCTACTTCAAGCAGCCAACGTATTTTGTTTTGATGGTATTAACTCAAAAAGACTGACTCAAATAGAGGAAGGTTAATGGAAGTTTTCCGGCATGATTACAAGAGCCATGATGGAGCAAAGGGGCAAGAGAGATGGCAGCTTTAACAATTAAACTCCTCGACACCTTCCTGTTCATTCCTACTGCCATAATGCAGTGAAGTGCCACAGTTAATCACATCACTCACAACTTCTTATGTTTCCCTTTTGGGATGCATTTCAGAACATTCTTTCAAAAAAAGGAACCTTTATAGAAATCACGGCATTTTTTTAGAACAAGTAAATGTCTATTTTGGTTTTGTCTTTTTATTTAGAAATTATTCCAGCAATTCTTTAAAAATAAATGTAGAGGGACCTTTTAAAAAAAACTTGGTAATGAGACATGCATTAAAAATAACTCCTTTCCCCCACTAGTTTTTCTTTTACTGTCAAAATGTGACAAATGACATAGAGAAAATGTGAGTGGATGGCAATTATGGGGTATGTCCAATGTACCTCAGTTCTACCTCAGTGTATGACAAAATAATATCCTGTGTGACCTTTGAATCCATCATGTTTTCCTCCTTTCATAAGGTACAGATTTTTATTTCTCTGTGGCCAAACACAAATGACCATTGGTCAAGTGGTTATTTACCATACAATCACTTTTGCAGCTGGGTATATACAGTATCTGCCTGTGGAGAGAAGAGAGCCATACCATTCCCTGCATGCTAGTGTGTTGTAACATTCTACTGCCTCTCCCCCAATCTCCACCATCATGGCCATTAGTGAGGTCACTGCTTCAGGCAAAGGCAGAAGCCTGGCTTTCCAATCCTGGCACTGCTCCCTGTTTTGTATGACATTGAAAACATTGCCTCCATATCTTCTCCTCCCTCCCAAGACCACCTCCTGAGTTGAGTGGGAATGTATTAGAATTATATTGCCCTTTCCTTTAGCCCTTGCTTGAGCTACTTTGAGAAGGACAAGAATGGAGTGTTCCTCCCCACGCGGGAGGCAGTGGGAAAGTTTTCTCCCTGCCACAACTATGCATTGTGATTTCCTTCAGAGTAATGAATGGCAGCAATTCAGTTTCATGGGACAAAGCAGGGCCAGCTCCAGGTTTCAGGAGGCACATGGCAAACTGTTCATGAGCCCCACTCCTCCTGCTTGGGTGGGCCCTAAGAGAGTTGCTCTGCTGCCACCACACACAGGCTATGAGCACAGCAGTGGCCTCAACAATAGGCTTCTGAGGGTCCTGAGCCCTCAGCAGCTTCCCAGTAATGCTGACTCCTGCAGCCACCTGGAACACAGTAAAGAAATGCAACCAGGAACACTCGAGTGCAAGATAAAGACATCCACTATCCCTTGTGATCCCAGTATCCGGCATGAGAAGGAATTTTGCAGCATGTGTAGAGGGGCAATTCAGATTATCATCCATCACACATAATTAAAGGACATGCCAAGAATGCATTGCTACATTCCTAAATGACATAGGTGTGTGTGTGTGTGTGTGTGTGTGTGTGTGTGTGTGTGTGTGTGTGTGTGAGACAGACAGGGCTCAAACCTTATGATTACAAAAGAGGCGGTGGGGTAACATTCATCTGAATAGGCCCAGATTGTAGCCCATTTCCTATGTTCCATAGCATTCAGTAGTAGCCACTAACAAAGCCTGTCCCCATCTGTATAGCCTCATCACACACCCTGTTTCTTGGTCATATTACAGTGTGACAAAAGCTGAAAGAGTGGAACTGGATGTTAGGAATGTTCTTTTATACTTAAAAACAATCCAGTTTGTAAAATACTTTATATTTATTTGTACTGTAAGATTTCCTAAGGGCTCCACATACATTTTAGAAGTACTACCCAGTAGGTTAGGATAAAATTATTATCATTAGATTACAGATTGGAGACCTGAGGCTAAGATATAGAGGCTAGAGATAGACCCAGTGAATCCATTTCTGAGGTGAAATGTGAACCAGATACTGCATGGTTTACATTTATAGCTCAGGTTCTTAATTGCTATGATTTATCCGACTGTAGTAAATGTCAGGGAAATGTACCCATATTTTTATGTTCCAAAAAAACACAAAGCTGTATATAATCAACCAAGACGGACTGAAATGTGGTACTCAACAAAAATCAGTCCCTAAGTATTTAGGTACTTCTCCAGTTCAATATATAATGCATTTTGCCCACTCTTGTACTTCTAATGATGCTAAATTTGAAATGCTGAATTAGAGAAAGGTTAATTAAAGGTTTCAGCCACACTTTCTCTGACCATGACCCAACAAAGGGCCAAAGGCAATTTAAAAAAATCAAACTTTATTTATTCCTATTGCTAGATACAAAGAAATGCCACCATTAATTATCTCTCTGATTACTAAGAACTTGTCATGTATCCCTTTGATGATGCAAGATCGTAGTTATGGCAATGAGGTGCTACTAAAAATTCTCTGCAAGACTTAATTAGGTCATTTGTTTAATATATGAGTTTCTTTTCTTTAAAGTTAGAAAGAGGGTATTTTTTTCTAACCTGCCAGAGTATAAAACAGGTTATGATACAGACTTGCCATTTCAATGCAACTGTTTCAGGAAGTTGCTTGCACTGCATTGAGGCCTTCAGTACCTTCCTCAAGTGGGTGCTTAAGGCTAGACCTCTGTTGGGTGCCTCAGACTAGACAGGTCTGAGGCAAGTAGCACATTACCTAGACGAGGGCTTCTCAAATTTCTGGGTCCCCAAGTTTCAGAACCTTTGAACTAGACCATTTCCTGTTTGTGGGTATGGTGAGCACTGGTGATGGCAGTTATTTATGGGAGCTTTTCAGGCACTGGCCGCGGAATTAGGGATACCAGATACATATGTATATGTTTTTGCCCGATATTTACCACATTTAAATATATTTATTGTTATAAATGTTAATTTATCAAATTGGTGGTTCAGAACAGATGAAAGAGTACTTCATAAATTTATTAACACATCTGGTGGGCCATTGGGTGGATTAGATAGGCCTTGGGCCTGATCCTGCAGGGCTGTTCTTGTGTTCTTATGATTTTATAACACACATATGGAATTCACTGGTACAAGATGCGGTGATGGCTTTAAAAGGGAAGCAGACACATGAATGAGGCCATGATAGCTAATTGGAACTATCAGCCATGATGGCTGTGGAACTTTTATCTCCAAAGACAGTTTCAGACTAGGGGAAATTTGCTACTCGGAGCTTTGTGACCAGGAGTTTGATAACGAGTATCAAAGGTGTTTTTTGCGTGGATTTTCGCATGGAAGTGTGTAGGGATGCATGCAAGCAGTCCCCTTTTATCACAAAGGGGACACACACCATGAGTGGATACTATCACACACTTGTAATTTTTTTTTTTGGAAAGCAGAGCTTAAAACCTTTACTTAGCTGGCAACTGCAGTTAAGAACTAGCTTCCAAGTAGACAAACTCTATATATTCTAAATAGTCAATAAAACCAGTTTTGAAGACAGAATAGCCAATGAAACCGGTTTTTAAGGGGAGGGGGTGCTTCCCAGTGTATTGCACAGTGTTGCATGTATGACTATCTGCTTGAGGGGCAGAAGTCATGGGTGTGTGCTCAGTGCAAAATGCTCCTGGCTCTTAGGGAACAAGTTTGTTCTCTCAAAGCCAAGGTGGCTGACTTGGAGAACCTCAGGGAGGCAGAGAGATATGTGGATGAGACCCTCAGGGATGTGAAAGAGGCATCCCACTCTCAGGATGACAGCTCCTCTGCTGTCATGTAGAATGAAGGTCTCAGGGAAGGAGCACATTTGTCTGAGGAAGAGAGGAATGCTCCCTTAGAAGGGACCCCTTCCATGGGTGATGCATCCATATCCTCTTTCACAGAGGATACTCCTCCGGGGGTTGGGGGCCTCCAAGTAGTGTCCAAGTAGTGGAGGACATAGACAGATGGGTTTGTGCGATGGGCCCATGTATAGACCGCACGGTGACTTGCCTGCCTGGTGTGAAGGCTGTGGACATCATGCATCATTTTGATAGGCTGTTAGGCAGTGTTGGGAGGAGCCAGCTGTCGTGGTGCATGTTGGCACCAACAATGTTGGAAATGTAGTCAGAAGGTCCTGGAGGCCAAATTTATGCTGCTAGGTAGCATGCTGAGGTCCAGGACCCACAGGGTAGTGTTCTTTGAAGTGCTACCTGTTCCATGTGCAGGGCCAGTGAGACACGTGGAGCTGAGGGGCCAGGTGGTGTCAGGAGGAGGGATTTAGATTTATTAGCCACTGGAATATATTTTGGGGCAAGCAAAACCTGTACAAAAGGGATGGGCTGCACTTGAACCAAGATGGAACCAGGCTGCTGGTGCTTACAATTGAAAAGATCGCAGAGCAGATTTTAAAATGATGCCTGCAGGGTTGTTGACAAAAACTGGTGGTATCTGGTTCAGCAAGAAAAATCCCCTAAGGTGAGAAGGTCCAAATGTTTCAGATAAACCAGAAGGGGAGAGAGTAGAAGAAGGAGTAGAGCAGATAGGAGTACATGACAGCTGATCAAAAAGGTAATGTTAAAGATGATAGCACATGCCACCAGGTGAGTTACTCAGCATATAGGTGTTTGTATATCAATGCCAGAATCCTCCAAGCCAAGATGGGCAAGCTGGAGTGCTTGGTTGCTAATGAAAACATAGATATAGTGGGCATAACGGAAAACTCATTTGAACTGTGAGAACCAGTGGGGCACTATTATTCCTGGATACAAACGCTACAGAAGGACAGGAGGGGGCGAATTGAGGGTGGAGGCACACTGTATGTTAAAGGTAGGATAGAATCAAACAAACTCGAAAACCTAGGAGGCCTGGAGTCCTCAACAGAAACATTATGGATGACAATACAAAGACTGAAAGAAAATGTGTTACTAGGGACATGCTATTGCCCTCCGGATCAAAATGCTGAGAGTGACCTGGAGTTGGAGAAGCAAATTAGAGAGGCGTCAAAGAGAGACAGAGTTGTAATAATTGGTGACTTCAATTACCTTCATATACAATGGGCAAATTCACTAGAGGAATACACCAATAGTTTTTTGCCGTTCAATTCGACCTCAGCACAAAAATTTGAATCGATTCATTGAACCAGCCAGCCATTGCTGGCTGCTTGGGGCCACCGGGCAGGCGAGAGGCAGTGGGCGGCAGTGCCAGCCATGCCAGACAGGTAAACAGTTTACTTACTAACTTGTTTAGAAGTTAACAATATTTAAGTGTGCTTAAAAAGATGTGTGTAGGGAGTGAATGTGTGGTGGGATCCTAATCCTCCCTCCTGCTTGTACCTAGCCAGCTAGCATGGCTTCAGGCCTCTGGCCCATTTTTTCTACCGATATAGAATCCCTATATAGAATCTATGCGTGCCGTTAGAGAATCCAACACATGTGGATTCTCTGATGTTAATAGTGTTGGGTTCTCTGATGGCACATAGATTCTACATCGGGATTCATTATGTAGAATCTATGTGACATCAAAAATGTCAAAAACGTTAACCACCCAGAGACAAAAGTTTGGGCAGTATATAAATGTAATAAATACATACATACATATATACATACTCTAATCCCCATTATTGCCTATGGGAGAAATTTAAAAAAAACATTGAAAGTGTTTTAACATCATTAAAAATTGCTTTTGGGCTTGGATGGTAGTTGACAAACATGGGGGCCTACCACACACCCCACTTTGGCACCCCTGGGTGCTGTCCATAGGGAATATGAGCCTGTTTGAGCCTCATTATTCCCTATGGATAACTTTTTTGAACTGGTTCTAGGAGGTTCTAATTCAAAACAAACCACAGGCCAGTTCTAACAGTTTAGAACCTGAACTGATAGAAATGGTTTGAGTTCAGTTCTAATTAGAACCAAACCACAAAAATTGGTTTTGTGCACATCCCTACCCCTTACCCCTTAAAGTGTCCCCCATCCCCTGTACTTGTAAAGGAGAATCTGCACTGGATTCCCCTTTGCAAGCATATCCCCTGAACTGGTTCGGCCTGGTTTTATGCTCGAACCAGCACACAAGCGGCTCACCATAAAAATTTACAAACTGGCCTCCAACTGCAACTTCCTGGCTCTGAGCAACCTGTTTGTGGTTGGCACCTCCACCATCTGCGAGATTGTCAATGAAGTGGTTGACCTGCTGGAGTATGTGATCCACTTGGGCAATGCACCGGAGGTGATGTCAGAGTTCTAGCAGAAGGGCTTCTTGGGCATCAGTGGGTGTATAGATGGCAAAGATGTGAAAAACACTACAACACCATGACTGGACTTGACAGGGTATGGTGGACACAACGGGGCAGTTCATGGATGTCTACACTGGGGTGTCAGACAAAAGCCACAACACGTCCATTTTCTGGACCTCCCCACTCACCTCAAAGCTGTGCTCCAGTACCTGGGTGAATATTGTGCCCATGGAGGTGGGTGGGTGATAAGTGAAGCCGCTGATATTCGGCGACTAGGGATAAGCCTCCAGGAGTGGATGGTCACCCCCATCACACACCCAGAGGTGCTTTGGAGAGGAATTTCAATTTCAGGTACAGCAGCATGAAGATCATGGTTGAACAAGTGTTTGGAAGGCTGAAGGCCCGGATGCATGCCCTCTACACCTTGCTGGATGTCAATGAGGAGCTAGTACCAAAGCTAATCATGGCCTGCTGCATCCTGCAAAGCATATGTGCAGGATGCATATGTGCAGGATGTACAGGGGAGATATCCTGCTGGAGGAGCCCGTGGACCCACCTGCTGCACATCCAGAGGGCAAGCACGGTGGTGGGGGTTGGGGTGCCAGCAGAGATGGGGATGCTTTACTGGCAGACCCCACAGACCGGCTCCTGAGGATTGCTGGCGGCAGCAGGGAAACGCGGGCAGTGAGAGGAGCCTTCACAAGACATGCCTGGGAGCATCTTTTTCTAGCCCACCGCCAAGGCAGACAGGTGTTGGAAGGGCAGCCCACCCTTTAAACCGGTGATGGTAGCATGGGGTCATCGCCCACAGCTGCAGCACTGCAAACGCGTATCCCTACCGTTCAAATAAAAAGGCTACCAGTGTATTGCAATTCAATAAAGTGAAAGAAGTCTTAAATAATAGTGCATGTTCCTTTGAAAATGCAAGCGGTGGTTCCCATCACCCCTAAGTGCGGCTCTTGGACTAATTGTTTATGGGGCCTGTGTGAAGCTTCAGCCTTGCTAAAGTGGGTCCCGTTTGAAAAACAATGAAGGACGGTACTAGGAAAATGTGATTTTCCACATCTAGAAAATGCTCCTTTTCTGATGGTGGCCACTGTCCAAAAGTAACTTTTCACAAAACATCACCAGTGATTAGCGATACGGTTCCTTCCTCCAGGCCCTCACCATTCTGTAACCTATTCATTTTGAAAATGTCATTTCTAATTTTAAACATTTTTTTTCCGTTTGTGTGCACATGTATGCAATTATACATACACATTGTGCCAAAGCAGAGCACTCATTTGACAAAATGCCTTAAAAATAAAAGAATCCCACATTAGCAAGGCTCTCTTGCTCTTCACATCTGTGGATGTTGTTTGACATGTTCTATTATCTTATTTTTAAATTTTTGCAAAGGTTGAACACCTTTCCCACCTGACACACTGCCATTTCCCAATCACTGGAGCATGTGTCCAGCAAAATTTGCTTACAAAAAAGAAGACTAAACTTTTGTACAGCAAGCCAGGCAAAGATGACAAAGATAGCAAGCAGAAATTCAACCACCTCAATCTTGAATGTATGTGTATGTATGTATGCATGTATTTGCTTGCTTGCTTGTTTATTAAATCTGTAGACTGCCCCAAACGTCTGTCTCTGGGCAATTTAAAGCAACTTAAAACAGATAAAATGAAAACTTTAACACAGTTTAAAACCACAGTCCAGTCAGAAAGCTTGGGTGAAAAAACAGGTCTTTAGAGACCTTTAAAAAGTTGTCCGAAATGGGGAAGCTCTATTTCTGCAGGGAGTGTATTCCAGGGTCTTGAGGTAGCAACAGAGAAGGCCCATCCCTGCATAGCCACCAGACGAACACGTGTTCATTAACATTTGAAGCTGTATACTTTGCAGAACAATTCTGCTTGCATAATGATAAATCATTTGATTTAAAAAAAAACAGTATGCTTTTTAAAAGAATTTATGCTTTTAAAAAGAATTATGTTGGCAATAATTCGAAAAACAGCCTCTCCGATTATTTATTTATTTTCATTTTTCGCATGTATATACCACCCCATATACAAATCTCTGGGCAGTTTACATATTAAAAGCACAATTAACACATTGCATCATGTGAAACAATTTAAAAGAACTATCAATAAAACTTTAAAAGCTTATGAATGAAAAGCCTGATCAAATAGGTGCTTTTTCAGATGTTGCTTAAAAACAGCAAGAGATGAAGAGGTTCTGATTTTGTTTGGGAACATGTTCCAGAGACCTGGGACAACCCTAAGGAAGGCCTGGTTTGGGGTTACCACCAGATGAACTTGTGGTAACTGCAGAGAGCCAGCGTGGTATAGTGGTTAGAGTGCTGGACTAGGACCGGGGAGACCTGAGTTCAAATTCCCATTCAGCCATAATACTAGCTAGGTGACTCTGGGCCGGTCACTTCTCTCTCAGCTTAGCCTACTTCACAGGGTTGTTGTGAAAGAGAATCTTAAGTATGTAGTACACCACTCTGGGCTCCTTGGAGGAAGAGTGGGATATAAATGTAATAAATAATAATAATTATTATTATTATTATAATTATAACAACAACAACAACAACAACAACTAGACCTCCCCTTATGATCTTATTAGGCAGCTGGGTTCATGAAGAAGAAGGTGCTTTCTTAAATAACCTGGGCTCAAGTTGTTCAGGGCTTTGAGGGTAATAACCAGCACATTGTATTTTGCCCATTACTATATATGTATTTCCTATGTATTTCCTTTACATATCTTATGTGACCCACTCAGGGATTAAGACTAAAAGCCAGTTGATCAATAGAAAAGGAAATTAACTAGACATCAGATAAAATTATACTGTGAATACTGTGAACTTTGAAGAAGAGAACATCTTCTTCATTATGAGCCCCACCACCCATTGAGGTCGTCTGGAGCGGTCTGTCACCAGTTGCTACCAGCTCGCCTGGTGGCCACATGGGGGGCGGGGCTTCTCGGTTGCTGCTCCAAGATTGTGGAATGTGCTCCCCACTGAAATATGATCCTCCCCATCTCTGACAATTTTTAAAAAGCATTTGAAAACCCACCTCTTCACCCAAGCTTTTTCAGCTTTTTAAATTGTTTAGGTTTTAATTTGTGTTTGGTTTTAAATTGTTTTAAATTGTTTTAAGTTTTTGTGTATGTTTTAAACTTGTTTTTATGTTATTGTTAACCGCCCAGAGATGGAAGTTTGGGGCGGTGTACAAATCTGATGAATAAATCAATCAATAAACTCTAAGAATTAAGATTAATCAATGGATGCTTCCCCCAATCTACAGTTGAATTGCTGTGAACCAGATTTACCTCTGTATGTTGATAAAATATGCATCTATAAATTAATGTATGTAACGTCTGCTGAATATTCTGTACTATTCATGTAGTTAAAATTAACTCCTTAAGATAATTGCTTATCAGTTTCATGAGCATAATTTCCATGATTTAACCTGCTTTCTTAGGACCTGGTGCCTTTCCATATACAACTTTGTATTTTTTGCTGGTTTTTACTGTTTAACATGTATATGTATGTAAATTATTATTTGACCAAGTCTCACTTCAGAGATGCAGTATCAATACCATATAAATTGTTCTGTCTGCTTTAAGTTGAATTGATTATGCCTAAATATAAAACATATGTTAGCACTGAATCTATTTTTGTCCTATTCATTGTATTGTACATTGTATATTACAAAATACTATTTCCTTTATATATCTTATGTGTGACCCACCCAGGGATTAAGACTAAAAGCCAGTTGATCAGTAGAAAAGGAAATTAGCTAGACATCAAATAAAATTATGCTGTGAATACCTTGGACTTTGGGTGGGTGGGGGGTGGGGCGGTGGGCCTCAAAAAAGGCTTCCTGTTCGGAAACTATGGATTGTTATAACATGAATGCACTTTATTTGTAGAGAATTTTTTCATATATACAATTGATTGTTGCTAGTTTTATTAGGTATATTTTATTGAATAATGTGCTTTTTATAATGGTTGTACTCCAGTAATAGGCACACTTAAACCTATCAATATCATTTAGCTTAAGCACCCCTCTCTACTGGATTGTAGCCTGTGGCTGGGATCCAGAGGATCCCTTGTCGAAGCAAAATGCAGTTCCTCTTGTGCAAAATGACCTCCCAAACTTTCATTAATTCTTGGGTTCCCAGCACTCCAGAACTGGCCTGGATTCTCCAGGGATCAGCATCCATTTCCAGGCAACTATTGAATGCAATCCTGGAGATTTTAATAGTGTTATACTGTGCAAAATATTGGGGGGAAATAAATCTCCAGAATAGCTTCTGCCAGAGTTGGCAATTCTCCTGATTCCCTCCACCTCTTGCAACCCGCTGTGCTGCAATTCACATAATAAAAATAATAATAAATAATAAACTTTGTTAGTCGCCCTATAACAAATTGTTCTCTGGCCGGCTTACAACACAATGTTAAAACATGAGATAAAAACACACGCAACACATTAAATCATAACAAACCAAAATAAAAGGGGGGGGGATACAAAATACAATACAAAGCCATTTAAGATACATTTATTTTAAAATCAGTTAAAATGATTTTTAACTGAAGCCAGGCAGGAACGAAATCAAACAAATAAATAAATAATAAGATGGTATAAAGGGCGACGTGATACACATTTCCACACATCAAAGCTTTTTTCAATGACCTTCTTTAAAGCTCAATTGAAATAAATAATAAATAAATAAATAAAATCAGACCAAAAGTTAAAAGTTAATAGGCCTGAGTGAACAAAAAGATCTTTACCTGGCATCTAAAAGAACAAAGTGATTAAGCCAGGCAAACTTCACTGGGGACGCCATTCCATAAACAGGGTGCAACCACCAAAAAGGCCCTCTCCCTAGTAGCCACTCACCTCACCTTGTTTGGCAGGAGCACCTGGAGGAGGGCCTCTGAAGAAGATCTTAAGGATCTTCCAGAAGTCCCCCTAGCCTCCAGGATTATTGCTTTTGGACCCTCAGGCAGCTGAAGAAGTAATTGAGAGGTAAGAAAGCCCTGGTGCATGAGTGGCTTTCTCTTCACAGACTTCTGGATCCAACCTATTGTTTTTAAGTGAAAGGTTACAAAATGCCTCTATGGCAGCAAGCATGGACCTTGATGAATCGTGTGATGATTTCTGCATTCCCAAGAGTGGTTTGGACTCGTGTTTCACCTACACCAGCCTTTCAAAAGCAATTTGAAGTTAGGGGTGTGTGTGTGTGTGAGAGAGGGGGGGGGGATCTGCTGTTCAAAAGTGAAGGAAAGGCAAAAGTCCCACAGTTTCCCCAAATCCTTGGGCATGCCTAAGGTATCTCCTTACATTCTAATGATTTTCTCATCTGCAGATATGATTGACATATTTCAGTGATTCCGTCAGTGAACAAGAGAAAGAAAGTCAAGGTTTTGAAGTAATGATGTTGGCTCACTTTTTAAATAATTCCCTGGTTATCGTGGCAACAACTAATTTTAATAACAGCATCCAGTTCATGCTCCTTCGCAGAGGTTTACATTTCTTAAAGATTTTTTTTAATGCATAGAAGAGGAGAAAATGAAGACATATTAATAAACACAATTAAACAGGTTAGGGCAACAATACAGTGCTGGTCATTCAGGAACCCTGTGCTAATTTTAATTAGCTGCTTTCCCTTGCTTTCAAATGTAATTAAAGGAGCTTAGTTGTGCTCAGCGATGCAAACCGCCTTATTTAATCACTAACATTATTTCCCTGAACTATTAATGATTTTCAAAATGCTTGTTTATGCAGAATTAGAACAGTAATTATCTTACCAGTTAATTTTGTACCTTCACATTTCTCACCTAGCTCAAACGTCATTCATTTACTGCAGTCATTCTGTCAAAACAAAGAAAGGCTTGTTCTAAATGCATTGCAGAATGCCAAACCGAAAGCCAAGTTTTGTAACACTAATAAAGTAGCTCCCAAGTGAAACAGGTGTAGTAATTTAGAGCCTTCCTGTCTCCAGCTTGCACGTACATGCTATGTCTTTTCTTTATTAGCTTTAAAATGAGAGCTTGGTGTGCAAAATAAGCTATTTAATTCAGACTTGTGGAGCAGAATATAATCTTTAATTTAAACTAGAGCCGTAAAAAAAGGCCTTTAATTTTAACTGGCATGTGCATGTGAATTTGAATTAATAATCCAGAAAATTGAAACTGTTTTGCTGCTGTTGCCGGATATTCACTGTTCTTCACATGCCCTTAGCTTCACTCACTCTATTTCACTCTCTCTCTCTTTTTCTCTCTGCCTCCCTCCCTCCCACAAGTTTTGGCTGGTGCTTTTCTGATTATTATTATTTAATGATGTAACTGGTATTTATGCAAAGCAAAATGTTCTTAAAAAGAAACGTCTCAGCTGACTGGATTTCCTTTATTAAAACTCCTATATATAAAAAGAACACTTAAATCTGTATTAATTTGGTTTACGAAAAGAACATAATTGGTGCATTCATGAGATCTACTTAAGACATCATTCAAATGTGCTATGGATTTAAACTTAATTGAATCCTCAGATTTTAAAGCTTCTCTTAACATTCCCTTGGCATACCATCTTATCTACCACTTCTATGGTCACTATCATCATAATATTATATTATCATAATATATTCTTTAACGCATCTTTTCTCTCAGGTGCAGAAATTACTATTATTTTGCCGCAGATAAAGGAATGAAGCCACATTTTCATATGCATTTTGGGTGTGTGTTAAGTTTCCCAAAGTGCTGTGTGTCAGAACAGTGCTGAGATAGTTTCATATTATCTTTCTACATGAAGCTGACACCAGCCAAATTCAGACGTAAGATGGAACCGGATGTGGGCGAACCTGCAGTTTCAACTTTAAACTGTATATTGCACCAAATATATTCTTCCAATTGCGGCCCACCAACCTCCAGTTCCAGAAGAGGGGAGTCCCTCCCTGCTCCTCGGCCACCAAGGCCAATCCCAGCAGGCTGTGGGCAAAGTGTCCAGCCAGATTGTGGGCAAAGCATCAGCACATCAGCGGAAGAGCTGTGATTGGACACGATCTTGAAGAGGGCATGCTGAGCATGACTGTGGATTTTTGGAGCCGTCCACCCACCCTCTGCATGAAAAGGGCATTTAAATCCCTTTAAATGCCATACCATCGCAGCTCTTCTTCTGACAGTGATGGCATCACCGCCCTCTAAAGAGCCCTGCACCTAAATAGCCCTGCACAAACAATTGGGGGGTGGAAGGGTGGGGGACATTGGAGGGTATTATTTCTCTATTATCAGATTAGGGAGTGGAACATTTTACCTGTTTTATATTGTATTTTAACTGAATTTAACTGTTTTATATTCTGTTATGTTTTCATTTGTACACTGCCTGGAGATTTCTGTATCAGGTGAGATAGAAATACAATCAACCAAACAACAAACCAACCAATAACATGGAGACTTCCAAGCAAGGGATATGTATATGAGGGAGGGCAAAGGATCCTGGGGGAGGGTGTCTGTCCTGCCATGACTTAGGATGCTGTTGCAAGGGATCACCCCATCAAAGCAGTCCATGCAGACCAAACTATAGTCCTGCTCTGCTGGCAACTTGCTGCTGGTGGGCTATCCCTCTCATGAGAGAGCCAGTCTACTTGGGGGGGGGGGGACCACCCATGTGGATGAAACTTTTAGGTCTTCTGTCAAAATGCATGCTCATGAGTTGAGCTAACCCAACAACATGGGCCCCGCTTGTGTGGGGCCCCCAACTCTTCATGGTAAAAGATAGAGCAGAAGTGCTGCAACCCCCCTTCTCTGTGAAGCCTTGCATGCACCCAAAGGAGATTTAGGTGCTCCATGTGTCAGAGCCTGGCTGCGTGCACGGACAGGGGGAAACACCAGGTGCGTGGACAGTTCTTTAAACCCATTTAAAGTTCCTGGGTTCAGTCCGGCATTGCACCGTTTGCAGATCTGCCGGCACAGGAAATCATGGGAGGGGGAGCCCTGATCTCCAGGGACCCCGTGAGAGTGGGGTTGCCATTTTGGGGCACAATCAAGGGTACACATGCCCACATGGGTAGAGAGGCTGGCAGGGGGCAAGCTTTGACAGCTGCTTGGTGACAGTGGCCAATACAGGGAGAACTGTTGCCAGGATACCCATCCCCACAGCTTTACTCCATAAAGCAAACTGGCTCGATATAGGGCCCAAATGGTCTGGCACTTTCATGAGAGAGTGGACCGTGGGAGAAGGGGTTATTTTGTCATCACAAATTATTAGAGATCTTGCTCAGCAATTCTCTCCCCTACCCTCTGACAGCTCTTCTTATGAGTGCAGAGCTGTCTCCATGGCCTGGCACTCTCTTGAGCAGGCACGGTCCAGCTCGTTTGACTGGAGCACTGTTGACCCTGGTGACCAGCCCTACTCATGAGTAAGCCTAAGGACTGATAACCCCCAAAGGGAAGGGGCTGGGGCCCCCAACCCCAACCTTTCTGTGAAAAAAAGAGAACTTGGCTGCTCAAGAATCCCTGGTTGTGGCTGTTTTTATATCCGACTCCGGGCACCACCCCAAACATTTATTCCCCTCCCAGTGATGTGATGGGGTGCCTTGATTTTGTTGCCACCTGCTGTGTTTATGCTTGTGAACATACATCATAGTTGCTTCATTATCAGGGAGCAAAGCCCATCTTAGTGCCCATCCTGTCCTCCCGTCCCCTTTCCCTCCTGCTTGCCAGGTGGAGGGAGCAAGGGGCAGAGCGGGAAGAGGGAATGCCCTTGTGTGACTGTACTGCTTTACAGGCTGACAAGCTTGGGATGGGATGCGGCAGCATTCCTGTTGCTGGGCAACTCCATAGCCAGATAGGTGACAGGAAGGGTGGGGCTTCTGCTTGAAAAGGCAGCCACTGAGAAGTGCCGCAGTGATGGAGCAGCCATGTTCCCAGGTTCCGTGTTACAGTCCTTTACAATGAATCCCAAAAGGTGGGTAGTTTATTGTGAAGCAAAACTGCAATGTGAAGAGTGAATACAGGCTTAAGCAGTCATTTACGAAGCACTAACTTATCACACGGTTTGCATGCAGCTACTGGGCACACTGGTCATCTGTAACATTCTTCAAAGTGGCAAAGAAAATTTTACACCGCCCTGATTCTGTGGATTCTTGATCAGGTGCAGATGGTGAAAATTCTGCTCACCCCTGGGCTGGTTGTTAAGACAACCAATTTACCACGAAACTAGATGCACACCTAGGAACAACACAGGAAGCTGCCTTATACTGAGTCAGACCATTGGTCCATCTAGCTCAGTGTTGTCTACACTGCCTGGAGACTTTACAGACAGGGCTTCTACCCCAAATCTCCTTCGGAACAGAGTGTGTGCATTCACACACCAGCCAAATTTACCCCAAGTCCCTTTGAGATCCTTGGACCCACTCCACAAAGTCTCTTTGAGATCCATGAAGTCCCTCTGAGATCCTTGGACCCACTCTACACACAAATCAGGCTTTGTCTTGCGATTTTTTTTATTTTTATTTTTTATTTTATTTGATTTGATTTATATACCGCCCTTCCAAAATGGCTCAGGGCGGTTTACAATTAAAAATTCTAGCTTATCTCGAGTTATTTCCAGATTTTTTAAATGCTGGTTTTAAGCTACTTTTTCTGAAAACTCCAGAGCAAATAGGGAGAGACAGGTAGAATCATTATCATGATAAGAGAGATACTCTCTTTAGAAATGCAGATATAGCTCTTTAATAATCTGCCCCACCCCCCTTGGCTAAAAGGAAAACATGGAGTGAACTTGCAAAAGAAAGCTGCTCGCCGCCTCCTCTGCGGTGCGGCTAGTTTGTCCCAGCCCCTTACCCAGGAGCACGCGGGACTGGGAGCTGCTCAGGGTTGGCTCCGATCACTTCTGGGGGTGGACCGGAAGTGCGGAGCCGATAGCACGCCTGTGCCGGCCCAGTCTGCCTCTCAATCTCGGACCCTCCCTCCCATCCCTTAGATATAGACTGGGTGTTCGCTGGTCGCCGGTTGGGGCCGGGCAGGAATTTTTTGAGTCCACACCTGTTTGGCTTTTGGTGTGCACCTTTTTTTCGCCTGCCTCAGGCTATATCTGGGTTCCCAGGTAGCTAGCCAGTGAATTAACTAGAGCAACTCCTGGTGGTCGGCAGGTACAGTGCGGTGTGGGAACTGCTAATTAAAGGGGTGTGGCACCTTAGGTAAGATGTAAATCAAGGAGGGGGAGCTGATCCCTTGAGGCTTGACAGATCAGGGATGATGCTTGACTCCTGCCTCTCCGCAGGCGACACCCTATCCGTATGGCTGTGCAGCATCGGAGAAAGTTGGGAGAGGTAACTGGGCAGCAGGGAACATGCCAGATGCGGAGATGAGTCGTCCTGATTGTAAGAAACCTGACCTTAGGTCGGTGAAGAAGGGCGCCTCCGCTGCAGAGCGGAGGAGCTGCCTGGAGCCAAGGTGCTATCGCCACGGTCTTTTAGGTGGTGGCGGCCACAGCATGGCCGGCCAACTAGGCACCGCACTGCAGGGGGGACTAATCAATCCCAGCCGATGAATCAGTAACCTAAACCTCAATAAAGAATTGGCTGTTCCTACCATAGCAATGTCTCCGCGTCTCCTTGGGGGTCTAGGTACAAACAAAAGTTGCCATGTGAACTTGAAAAAACAAAAACCGAGGGCAGAGGGGAGGGGCTGCTTCCCTCAATGCTGTGAGTGTGATTCTAAGTGGCTTCACTCAACATTTACCCCACAGCATGAAGCCATGTGTGAATAACTCCCTGGCAGTGGTTTCCCAAGGTTCAGGCAGGAGTTTACCCCAGCCCAACCTAGAGATGCCAGAGATAGAGCCTGGGACATTCTGCATGCAAGGCAAATGCTCTACCACTGAGTTACAGACGCCTTGCTAAATTTAAGTCAAAGTGCTCAGTAAATGGTTGTCTACATTAACTCCTGGTATGTGATGATGTGGAAAGTGCTGATGTGGAAAGGGACTTTAAAAATACACTTGAGTCTGAGCATCAACTCACATTGGAGAGAGTCACTGATGGCCTTACAATTTTACTATAAGCCACCTTGAACAGCAGTGTGCTGGAAGGGCAGGCTAGAAATATTTGAAATAAACAATACAATTTTCCATATATTTTCAGAATTAATGGGTTTGGTCTTGGATGAGCAGTGGAACCTGGTGGGCATCACCCAGAACATTCAGCTTTTCCAGTACAGCTGCAGCAATTTCCAAGCCCAGAAGTCCTGAGAAGATTTATGGGTCCCAGAGCAAATATGAGTCATTTCCCCCTCCCTTCCCCAATAAAATGTTGAAACTTACCGGCATTGTTCTCAGCATCTGGCGTGTTCCCTGCTGCCCAGTTACCTCTCCCAACTTTCTCTGTTCAGCACTCTCACTTAGGGCTTGGAATGCCACATCTGGCATTCACCAGCACTTGTGTGCCAGAACTTCTGGTTTTTCCACTTCAGTTCCAGCCTGGCAGCTGTTTTCATTTTCCAGGAGCTGCAGTGGGCATACTCCATGGTCAGTCTCCACTTAAGAACGACCCAACTAGCCTTTCTCTGGCACCCTCTTCAATGGATTCTCACTGCTCATAAGTTCAGGACAGCAGAGAGTCAGTCAGCATTTCGGGTCTCTCAGCTATATTCACTGCTTTGTTCCCCTGATCGTGGTTTCCCTCATCGCCACATATGTCAGACCATTCCAGCCACTTTGCAAGTGCCCCCTTGGCTTCTTCCTCTCGCATTGTTTCCCTTTCTGTAGCCGCTGCACGCTCTGAAAACTATGTCAAGCAGATCAAACAAATTGTGTCTATAGGCTGATTCCTCCCAGAGAAGAGAGCTGGTCTTGTGGTAGCAAGCATGACTTTTCCCCTTAGCAAAGCAGGGATTGGCCTGGTTGCATATGAATGGGAGGCTAGAAGTGTGAGCACTGTAAGATGTTCCCCTTAGGGGATGGAGCTGCTCTGAGAGGAGCATCTAGACTCCAAGTTCTCTCCCTGGCATCTCCAAGATAGGGCTGAGAGAGACACCTGCCTGAAACTTTGGAGAAGCCACGGCCAGTCTGTGTAGACAATGGTCTGACTATGCAGCTTCCTATGTTCCCAAACCCAACTGCTCATTGGAGCATTACTGAGAGTAGCATTTATGCAGGCTCAGACATCCCAGCAGGGATCAGCCAGATGTCCTTGTGTAGCTTTTTGAATGACAATACCTGTGCAAGGAATTGTGCCTCACTAGCACCAAGATTTGGACTCTTTACTCTGGTCTTGCTAAGAGTTAAAGGGAAAAGCAATAATATTTTTCAATGCCTTAGATTTATTTTTTTAAAAGGAGCCCAGTAAATATCAGAACATGATTTTTTTTTATTATTATTATTTTTGTGTCAGTGTTTCTAAAATGCCCGAGATTCAGGGTCTCTTGGCAACAAGCAATCACATGGCTGTATAGGTTCTGGCCTACTGTTACAATGCTGTTATGTGTTTGGTTGCTGATTTATTCAAACTCCGTTTCAGCCCTGCTGTTAGTTCCCTCATTGCTTTAATGCAGCTGGTCCACCATTCATAACTGTCAAAAACCAATTCATTGGGAGTTGGACTTATTAGGCTCCAAACTGTGTACAGCACATATTCATTTTTTTGTCACTGTGCATGTGAATAGGCACACACCATTCTCCCTAAACTTTAAATTGCTCTCGAATTGTTACACTAGGGAATATTTCTACCTAATTAGCTCGCTAACCCACCCTCAACTGATACAGACTTCCTGCATCCTGAAGAGAATGCTTCAGTACTACACTCTATTAGTGGACGACTCTCAGGATAATTTGCACTACCCTAAACAGCGATCCATAAATTGAAAGAAAATCGGGATTTCTCACACCGTCAGAATAGAAGAGCTATTTCTTTATACAGTACAAGATTTAGGATTTCACAGAGCTCAAGGACAAGTTATTCCCATCAACCATGACAGTACATAGGGCTCATGCAGCCAGTTTGCATCCCATTTCAGGGTCTGGGAGTGCATCTTCCAAATAGTTGGGGTCCAAGACATTTTGGTGCTTGAAGCAGATCACCAAATGCCATCCACTGTTCTCCCTCCTCCATGCATAATCAACCCCCACACCCCCAACCCAGCAGCCCAGGACAGAGATACTGCTCCTGCCACTCCAACTCTGCTTTTCCAAACCAGGCTGGGTAGCTAGCATAAGCAAGAATAGCTGCTATTTCTAACCACAGAGATTATGGGAAGCTATTCTAACTGCCTGGCAGTGGCAGAAGCACCAATGGACAGTCGTATTGTGCCCAGTAAGCAGGGAGGTGAATGGTTCCTCCTCCTCCTCCTCCTCCTCCTCCTCCTCCTCCTCCTCCCATGCTCCATTTTTTGGGGGGGAAAGAGGAAATGAGAGTAGAGGCAATGAGAATGGTCGAGAGTACAACCAGGGGTGGAGCTATAATAGGGAAGATGGGTTCAAAGAATCCATCATGTCCTCTGTTGGGGAACTATTGAGGATCTGGAAGGAACTGCTAAGCTCCCCCTTCCCCTTGGCCATGGCTCCTGCTGCTGCTGCTGCCATCAGCCACCTTCTGCCACTGTCACCAGCCACCTTCTTCAGTCACTTTCCCAGCTCCTGGGTCCATCCTTCTTCTATCAGCCAGGCTCCTTCCATCCTGGACAATGGAAGGAGGTCATGCATGATGGGCCAATGGAAGGAGAGTGGGCCTGGGAGCAGAGCAGCAGCAGCAGCAGCAGGAGGAGGAGGTGTGGTGGTGGTAGTGATGGTGGCCAGGGTGCTGTGTAGGTGGGCAGGTGGGCAGCCAGTTGAAGAGGGAGATGAATGTGGAGGGAGTATGCACGCATGAGTGTGTGTGCCATCACAGGGGCACTGCTGTGAGTGGGGAGACCGCCTCTCTCTTCGCTGTGCCCCTGAGTACAACCCATAGAGTTGGACTAAAGCTACTCTGTGGTGCTACCAAGTGGATGGGTGAGTAAGCAAGTGGGAGGAAGGGATGCCTCCAAATCCACTGCTCCCCCAAATCCACCATCCAAGATAGCTCACAAACCACAACACATTCAAGCATTCTTTCAGCAGGGCAACACTCATCTGGAATGCAAGCTCCAGACTTAGCACAAGTAGCCAGTGCAACAGCATTGCACTAGCAACATGTCCTTCCATGAGCACACTGTCAAGATGTCAGCCCAAATCTCTGAGCATATGCAGAAAATATGCAGCAAATGTGTAGAGCCTGCAGGGTAACTTGTGGAGACCAGAACACCCACACCATATGGAGAGAGAATGCATGGTAGAGAACAGACCTAGAGAACAGACCCAGCCACCTCTGCACACCTCCTATGAAGGGCAGAGTGTCACACAGAGGCCTAAAGAACATTTGTTTGCATTCATTATGTGTACACTGCAACCCATTAAATATAGAACCAGCACCTCAAGTAGCAACCTAGTGCATGTACATGCTCAATTATAGTGCAGGAATACATGCCAACAGTGAAAATGCCAACCCCCTTTCTCTGGCAGCTGGTGAGGAGGATGGAATTCTGACTGGGTCAGTAACATTCTGGCCAACTGGCAAATTTGTCTGTTTTGGTTCTGGGCTCTAGCACCAGACCAAGATAGCAGAAAACCACCATCTGGACAAAGCAGTAATAGCTTTTCACCCTTAAACAATGGGGGGGGGGCGTGTTTCTTGGTTTGTTTTTTTGTTTTGTTTTGTTTTAAGAGCAGCAGCTGTAGAAATTAGAGAAGCAAGCACCACAGCTATGGATAATGCAACTATTTCTTTTGTGAAGCATTTTTTTAAAAACTACTTGTCCTAACAAACGCATGCATACTATTTTAATCTAACCAAACTCCCTAATTTTGTACTTTCCACAAGGCATATTTGAACAGGCATCTTTAAGCGTTACTACACTTTAAATAAGGGCTGCAATGTAGTTTGCTTTGCTCAGTACATGTAAAGAGCAATCAAATATATTTCTCTAAGTCTACAGTAACAGCCAATGTAATAATACAGAATGCAAGGTTTCTGTGATGAAGCTATTTCAAGGCACCTAAGAAGGTAGCAGAGATATGACAGAAGACAAATTAAACCACAGTGGCTGAAATCCTGACTAAGTAAGTGCTGGAGCAGTGAAAGGATCAGAATAACAGCACTTCCAGACTAACAGCACCAGTTTGTAGGGTGTGTGTATGGGTGGGGGATGTATGGGTTATGATCTCAACTTCCTCAGAAAGCCCTCAAAAATATGCCCCTGAGGGCTGTGCAGCCTGCAAGACATAATGTTGAGTGGTACACACAGGGCTTTCTGAGGAAGGGGAGGTTGTCAAAAATTAGCCCTTCCGCAACACACTTGTGCTGTTAGTCTAGAAGCACTGTTATTCTAGAGACGCTGTTATTCTAATGCCCTTGATGAACTGGCACTTGCTTAGCCAGTGTTGGGGAGAATATGTAGATTTATCACAACATGCCGATTTGTCAAAGTCACAGGAACTCAAACTTGAGGCAGAACAGGCCAAAAGCTAAGGTAAGCACAGCCTGGATTTACGCATCCACCTGTTAATTCTTTCTAACCTTTGTCTGAACTGTTGCTCCAGAAATATAGAGGGGAAAGCAGAAGGAGGTGAAGACCGGGGGAGATTGGGGAACAGAGCTGGTCCAAACACTCCAGCACCAAGGGTGCTGTGGTGAGCTGTCACCCTCTTTGCCAGGGTGGTTCAGTTGTTCAGAAGCTGCTGTGTCTTATATAATAATCACTTCTTTTATTTAGAAGTTTGTCCCAGAGGGGAGCCAGTAGAGAAGGTGGAACAGAGTAGGGATGTGCATGGAACCACGGAGGCGTGGCCCGGCACTGGCGGGAGTGTGGCTTTAAGGGCGGGGGGGTAGTACTTCCCCACCACCACCGCTCTTCCCCCTCCAGCCCTGGACTTTTCTAAAACGTTTTTGGGGTGGCAGAGTTCCTCCCAATGTGATACGTCATCACAATGACGTATGCGGCATGCACGCGCCGGCAGTGGCTACGGGAGCATGCATGCCACAACAGGCACATGCGTGGCACCAGCTTTTACTACTTTGAAAATTGGGAGACAGCGATGGGGGCAGGGGCTGCAGGGAGGAACTCTGCCACCCCAAAAACGTTTTAGAAAAGTCCAGCGCCAGAGGGGGAAGAGTGGGTGGGGGGGGAAGTACTACCCCCCCACCCTTAAAGCAACACACACACACCCATGCCGAACCGCTGGACCGGCTGGATTCCGGACCGGTCTGGAGGCCTCTTGCATGGCCCCGGACCGGTCCATGCCCTAGAACAGAGCCAGGAGGGTAGAGCGAGAGAGAAGGAAAAGAGAAGGGTGACATAGAGTTGTTTCTTAAAGTTCTCAATTAAACCTACAAGGAACACATTGGCTGGGTTCATATGTAATACCAGAGTTAAACAGGGCAGAAGTTGGAACTCCATTACGTCCACACGCATGAAGCATTTTTGCAACAAAAGTGACCCACAGTTTGCCTCGCCGAACTCCAAATTGAGCCTGCAGTTTGCACAAAGGTTCACTGCTGAGCTCTCCGGTTTGGCCACTGAAGCATTTATGTCTGACTCCAAAAGCCACCATAACTGCAGTTTCACACCCATTTTCAAACTGCAATCATAGAGGCAATGGTACACACTCACTAAGGAATGTGGCTGTTCTATGCATGCTGTGGCTTTTGCTGGCCACCTCTTGGAGAACCAGCCCCGCCTTCCTGTCACCTATGCAGCTATGGAGTTGCCCAGCATCAGGACTAACCCAGAATTGTCAGCCTGGCTCATCCCGAACACCATGCCCCATCCCAGACTTGTCAGCCTGTCAAGCTGTACAATCACTTGGAGGCATTCCCTCCTCTTACTCTGTCCCTTGATCCCCACCACCTGGCAAGCAAGAGGGAAAGGGGACAGGATGACAGGACAGGCACTAAGTGCTTTGCTCCCTGAAAATGAAGCATCAATGATGTATGTTCACAAACATAAGCATTCCAGGTGGCAACAGAAGCAAGGCACCCTATCACAGTGCTGGGAGGAGAACATTTGACATGGTGTGTGTGCCTGGGGTTGGGTTTAAGAGGCAGAGATTCTCTAGCAGCCAAGGTCTATTTTTTAAACAGAAAGGTTAGAAAAGAGGGACCCAGCCCCTTCCCCTTGGGGGTTATCAGTCCCTAGGCCTGTTCATGAGAAGAACTTTCTTTGAGGACTAATTTCAAATTT
Organism: Hemicordylus capensis; assembly: GCF_027244095.1. Lineage (NCBI taxonomy): Eukaryota > Metazoa > Chordata > Lepidosauria > Squamata > Cordylidae > Hemicordylus > Hemicordylus capensis. The sequence continues at coordinate 121,843,341 of NC_069660.1, forward strand.
GCAGTAGTATTCTAGTGTTTGCAATCCATTCTCCCATGGACCACTCTCTCACAAGAGTGCCAGACCATCGGGGCCTCAATATCGTCAGGATGCTCTATAGAGGAAAGCCATGGGGATGGGTACTTTGGTGAGTGCTGCTACTAAGTAGCTGTTAAACCATGTGCCCTGACAGCCCGTCCACCCATGGACATGTGCACTCTTGCCTGTACCCCTGAATGGTGATCCTGCTGTCCTGGGGCCACTGGCAACCAGTGCTCCCTTCTCCCGTGAATCCACGCAAAAGCAGATCTGCACACAGCACAAGACTGGACAAAACCTGGGAAGTTAGAATGGGTTTAAAGGTCCATCCCAGAAGCTGATGTCTCGCCTGTCTGCAAACGCAAGCAGACTCTGACACATGGGGTGTCAAAATCTCCTATGGGTGCGCACAAGGCTTCACGGGAAGGGGTAGGTTGCCGTGCTCAAGTTCAATCTTTTAGCATTGAGAGTTGAGGGGCAACACACAAGGGGGACCCCCATGGAGGGATCAGCTCAACCCATGAGTATGCAGTCCAAAGGGAGACCGTCCTGGGGCAAACACCCCTTGGTCGACCCCAGTAGATTGACCCTCTCATGCGAGGGATAACCAACATGAGCCAGGCACCCCATTGCTGGGAGGGGAGCAAATGGTTTGGGGAGGGTGCTCTTGGCCAGGTTTAAAAGACAGCCCCCAGCAGGATGCAGGAGCAGCCAAGTCCTATTATTCTCACTGAAAAGTTGGGAAAGGGGGGCCCAGTCCCTTTCCCTTTTGAGGGTTTGTGCTTCCTAGGCTTGCTCATGAGCAAAGCAGGTAGCCAGGATAAGTAGTGCTCCAGGCTTAGGAGAGTGCCCCACTACCCAGATGGACCACTCACTCACGAGAGCGCCAGGCCATGAGGACACCCCTACACAACTCATGAGAAGAACCATTAGAGGGGAGGGGAAAGAAATGCAGAGCAAAATTTCTAATGATGCCTAACAGCAAACATCCTCTTCTCCCACGAACCACTTTCTCATGAGAGTGACAGGCCATTGGACCTCTATATCAAGCAAGGCTGATGTGTGGAGGGAAGCCATGGGGATGCATACCCCAGAGAATACTTTTCTTGTCTCGGCGACTGCTGTCAATTTGCTGTCAGAGCGTTCCTCCTGCCAGCCCATCTACCCATGTGCACCCTTGCCTGTGCCCCAAAACAACAACCCAGCTGTCCTGGGGTGGCCAGAGAATGGGGGCTCCCCTCTCCCTCTCTACATAAGGCACAACACTGGACTGGACCTGGGAATTCTGAATGGCTTAAAGGTCTGTCCCAGTGTCTCTCCTGTCCGCACATATGGCCAAGTTATGGAATATGGAAGGTCAAAATCTCCTTTGGGTGTGTGCAAGGCTTCACAGGGTATTTCGGGTGTGTGTCTGTAGAGAAATTCGGTTCTATCTTTTACCATGGAGGGCTGGGATCCCCACAGAAGTGTGGCACCCTTAGGTGCGCTGGCTCAGCTCATGAGCATGCAGTCTGAGGGTTGACCATGCCTGCACAGTCGCATGATCTCCCCAGAAACTGGCTCTCTCATGAGAAGGCAATCCTGCTGGCAGCTAGGATGTTCATTTGGTCTGGATGGACTGCATTGCTGGGGAAGATGCAACATCATCCTAGGTTATGGTGGGACAGACCCACCCACCCCCAGCATCCTTTGCCCTCCCTCATCTACATATCCCTGCCTAGGAGGTCTCAATCCCTCCTCCAATTCATGCTTGTGCAGGACTATCAGAAAGCAGGGCTCTTTGGGGGCCACTGGTGCCAGAAGAAGCACTGCCATGGCACGACACGCATGACATGGCAGGGCATTTAAAGGGGATTAAATGCCCTTTCCCTGCCGAGGGCAAACGTTGCACTCTGAAAATGCATGATCGCACTCGGCATGCCCCTTTTAAGATTGTGACCAGTTGCAGCCACTCTGCTGACATGTTGACTCTTTGCCCACAGTCTGGCCATGGAGCTTTATGGGCTCTACCTCAGAGGCCCAGCAGCAGGGAGGGGCTCCCCTAACCTGGAACTGTAGGTTGGCAGGCCATGGTTTTTCGAACAGCTCTGGAGCAATTCAGTTTGAAATTGAAACCACAGGTTTGCCAACCTCCGGTTTCATGTGGCGTATTAACAGGGCCATTGTGTTTACAAGATTTTTTATCAATTGATCATGTTTTCTAATACTGTCGTATTTTTAATATATTCTAAATGTATTATCTAAAGATTGTGTACATTGCATTGAACACTCTGGAAAGGCCTCAGATACATAAGAAAACAAATACATGTGCAAAACAAATACCTTGATATTGGCAGGGGTTCCGTTCCACAGTACAACCGTGGATACAGATACTGAATATCACATTGAAGCAATGAGGAATTGGGGGTTAGGTTTCTGGTGGGGGAAAACATTGCCATAACATCGATTTTAACAGGGGGTGTAGGAGGAAGCTGCCTACCATACCTAGCTGCTCCCCTTGAGTCATGCTGTGCCCCAGAATGCCCCCAAATCGGCCAGAAAATTGGCCAGAAATTGCCATTTTTTCTTTTTAAATGGCATCATTTTGAGGCTCCGAAACACAAAATGGCAGCCAGAAATGATATCCACAGTCATTTCCAGCCACCCCGGACCCACGGACATGCAAGGTCGACATGTCCCCACTCCCCTTTTTTCCTGTGTATGCCAGGGTTGAGTATCTATTACCGGACCATGAACATGTGAATCCGCAGATAACAAATCCATGGATATCCAAGTCATCCTGAAAAGGCAAAACAAATAAATGTGTAAATGTCAGTTCCAATGAGAATCAGTTCCAATGATCAAAGCTGCCTTCGCTTGTGCAAACACTGATGACGTCATATGTATTCACATGAACAGTGTGACATGGAAACAGCAAATTCACAAATAAATGTTTCTCTGATTATGTGAATTGGAAAACTTCATGCTGCTATTTTTCCAGGTCACAGAAGATGAGCTGTAATATTGCAATTCTGTTGAAATACGCCTCATGTCAGAGGCAATCTTTCCCCCAGAACTTGGGGTGCTGGTCCATGGCCTCCTGTCTCAGGTGGGCCTCCAAATGATCTCAGGGGCCTCCCTAGAAGCCCATCGCCACCCAGTGGCGTATCGGGGGAAACGGCGCACAGGGCAAGCTCTGGCCCTGAAATGGCGCCCCCCACGCCCCCACATACCTGTGAGGGCGCGGTGGCGCCCCCCAGGCTGCCAGCGGTGGCAGCGATTCGGCGGTGGTGTGTGGCGGCGGGCGTGCGGTGGCGATTTGGCGGTGGCGTGCGGCGGTGGCGGGTCGCCCGCGGCCCGCCAAGTGCGGCGGTGGCTGGTGGCTGGCGTGGCAGCGATGGGCTGTAGCGCAGCCTGAGCGGCGGCGGTGGATCGCCCGCCAAGGACAGAATGCAGGCAGAGCGACGCCGAGCCTGCCTCCTGGCCCGGCGTCGCTGGCTCGGCGTCACTCTGCCTGCACTCCGTCCTCGGCGGGCGATCTGCCACCGCCGCTCGGGCCGTACTACAGCCCATTACCACCACACAAGCCACTGCCGCACTCGGCAGGCCGCTGGTGATCCGCCGCCGTCGCCCGCCACTGCCAAATCGCCGCTGCACGCCCGCCGCCACACTCAGTGGGTGATCCAGGGGGGGCGGGGGGAAGCCACTTTTTGGCACCCCCCACGTGGCCCGCCAGGGTGGCACCCAGGGCACGTGCCCTGCCTGGCCCCCCATCGTTACGCCCCTGTCGCCACCCCACTCCCCACCCCACCACTGCCCTGTGGCCTGGCTGGGGTGGTGGTGAGAGCAGGAGTGAGTGAAAGAGCTGAGCAGCCTGAACCCGAGTTGCTTCTCTGCCGCTGTGCAATAGTAGGCAAGGGCCACAGCGCGCCTGCACAGTGCGAGCAGAAAGGTGGAGGAGGGGGGATAAAGAGGAAGAGAGTAATTTCCTCTGTTTCCCCCTCAACTAGAGAGCTGTTTAGTGGGGAAATGGCAAGGAACCCTGTGAGCTTCCTTCCCCCCATGAGATCTGAGACCTCTGTAGATGTCTCTCACTGCAGCCAGCACTTAAACACGAGTGCATATCAATGCTACACTACAGGCTTAAAGGGGCTTAAACAGTCCAGGTAATGCTGGGAGTTGTAGTTCTGTGAGGAGGAGCTTGGGGTCTCTAACACAGAGTTGTCAACACATTCACAAAACTTCAGTTCCCAGGTTTCTTTGCAGAGGAACCCATGACAGCTAACCTCATATAAAACCTTTATATTTTGTGTGTAAATTGGCTCCATTTGTTTAAAGTAGGTTTGCCATCTTCAAGCTTCCCATATCTGGGTGGCCTAATTTGCACATTATGCAAATTATGCAGCAACTAATTTGCATTTTATTTATTTATTTGACAGATCTGTATACTTTCCCCTCCTTCTCTGCCCTCCCATGTGATCGGATCTAGAGTAAATTCTGGGCAGCACATTTGAAATCCATGTAAATCTGGGTGGAATTTAGCAGCCAGGTGGAAGAGCCAAAATCCGGTGGCTACCCTAAATTCTGGGGGACATGGCAACCCTAATTTATAGGCACATCCAAAGTGGCTGTGGTGAGCATATCTAGGCCAAACTGTGATCATAGTAAAATGGCTATATGACTGTGCCCCACTGCCCCATGGGTGCAACCTTACTGATTCATTTGCATGAACTATATTCCCAAGCTGCTGCCTCATTGTTGCCTCAGTGTTTACTGAGGGGCAGTTTAGATCTGCCCCATCAAGATTATACAGTTGTGGCGGTGGGGAGGGGAAAGAAGCAGGCAAGATTCTGGTGTAAACCTCCCCTAACCCAAGAGAGGAGGGGCCACTGAGCACTCAAAGGAACGGCTTGCCCTCCTAAAACCCAGAGGAGGGGAGCCACCCACGGCTTGCCCCACTACGCCCACAGGGGGCAAGCCAAGCCACCGCATCCCACAGGGGAACAGCCCACCCTCCTAAAACCCAGAGGAGGGGAGCCACCCATGGCTTGCCCTGCTATGCCCACGGGGGCAAGCCAAGCCACCACACACTCCACCCTACCCTGGTAGGGAGGAGCTCCACCAGAGCTGTGGACAAGCCCAGTGAGGTTTCTTTTCCCCCCTGCAGGAGGATGCCAGACCACCTGGAAATCCCCAGAGGACACCCCGGACGATGTGCCACCTCCCACCCTCAAGTTGAGACCGGGTTCCCCCGCTTTCCTGGCTTGGACTCTACCCTGGACTCTGTCCAGATTCACATATGCGTGGAACCAGAGGACTTACATACAGTGGCTATGACTTGCAGCTTGTGACTAACTCAGATGGATGCTTATTTTCTTATGGCTGTCTTGAACTGTATGTATGTATGTATGTATGTATGTATGTATGTATGTAACCTCCCGCCTCGGGAACGCGATCTATAACATATCTGCATGCTAAACGAACAGCACAGCGGCTGACCATGCCAGGAACTCCTGCTGACAACACCCCTGGAGCATCCCCTGGACCTGCAGAAGACCCTCCGCCGTCAAGGACCCACGCCCAGAGGCTGCAATTGGCAGAAGAAGACTGGCATGGCCCTGCCGGCCACACGCAAGGTGAGGCTGGGATCTGACCCTTCCTTGGCCTTTTGCACATTCCTCTCGCTGAACTCTTTTAACTGGACTCTACCCAAACCTGTAGAAACTCGTGTACAGTGCTATATTCTTTCTACCATTGCAACCACACATTCGTTAGTACGCGGTCATGTTTTATCGGGAAATTCTATTCACTGTTGCTTTTGTAAATCATATGTTAAACATTCTCTAATAAAAGTCAATATGTTCTGGTGTAAGAAATACTGTAGTGCATATTTTACAGTGAGGGGTGGCTCGAGGGGTGGGCAGTGCTCGTGGAGGACCAAAGGCCTTTAGGTCCAGGCTCCAAAATTGCCTAGGTGTGCCGCTACCTCATGTGCATATGTTACATCAGTCATCAGTAGAGGGATTTGGTTCTATTTTGCTGGGGGTTGCTGACTTCATCGACAAGTGGAGGGGACTTTGTGAGTAACTGTTTGCAGGACTGCATCTTTAGAAGCCATTGTATATGTGGGACGCATAACATCACATTTCAGAGAGAAATTTAGCATTGAAATATTTAATAGCCCAATTGACTAGCTAACCCCCACCCCAAAGCAGTTCTATGTACAGAATGAATGTGGGGTTTTTTAATATTCTTGCAAACAAAAAGATTGTTTTAAATGACCTTATCTATTTAAAGATGCCAACAAGAATAATTGGAAGGTTGTGGAGGTCTCCTCTTGAGTGTTTCCTGATGTTTTGCCCATCTCATCAGGAATCTCGACAGGAATAAAATGGCACTCTATCTTCTGGACAGCTTGGTGTTTGTCTTTGGCTGTCAAGCAAAAAGGGATGTAATTCCACTCATCTGGAGAAGATTAGAATGCTATGGGAAATATGAGAATATAGAAAATGCAGCAACAAAATAATAGCTAAGTCATGTCTCCCATTTGGGGAATGCAGCCGTCCCACAGGGCCTAGCAGACTGAACTCCCATTAGCTTTATGTGAGTGCACTCATCAAGAACAGATTAGCTCGTACAAATACATTTTAAAATAGAAGACATTTCCAGCAGCCATTAAAATTACTAATATATTAGCAGTTTCCAGGCCCCAAAACCTGACTAGAGTTTTTATGCTACACTAGTAACCACTGATGCTGTGTTAGAGTTGCCACTGAATTTTGCCTCAAGTTGAAATCATGGCAAATTTGGAGGGCTCACCTCAGGGGAAACATCTGTAAAAGTTTTGAGGGAAGTTAAGAATTCCAATAACGTTATATATAATTTTATTTTTAGGCCACTTTTCCACATAAGCCTTCAAGTGGGTAGAACATAAAATTAAATGCATCACATCAAATAAACAATTAAAATACTTAAACAACATATATACGAAGATGAAAATTGAGCAGCTAATTAGTTAACTTTTTTCAGGCGGGGTGTAAGTGTATGTGCAGGCCTCTGCAGAGTTGCCATTGAACTTTGCTTAACATGAAATTCAAATCAAATTAGGGTAATCTACCTGGGTAAAGTATCTATAGGAATCTCATGAGAAGCCAAAATGGCTTAGTTTAATCTTTTCAGAAAAGTGTTGTACCTCTCTATATTCTGAGAGTAAGGTTGCTAACCTTCCAAGATTGGCCTGGAGTCTCCAAGAATCAGCATCAATCTCCAGATGACTGTTGAAAACAATCCGAATGGCTTAAGATTGTGAAAAATATTTGCGGGGGGGATTTGCGGGGAAGTTTCAGTTGGAGATGACAATCCTATATGGGTTTGACTGGCCACATTCAGACATAACACAGAACTGTGGGTCCAACGGGCCCATGGTTAAGCGCCCCCTTCCCCCGCTCTCCTGTCTGCATTTAGATGAAACAGAAAGCTCCTTCTCTGCAGTCATGCTGATTGCAGAGAGGAGGGGGAACTGGCTGTGTGGGTTTCCTTCATTCATGAAGGACAGCCTGCACAGCCAATAGCAGCTAGACCAAGGGAGGAGCTTCCTCCCTGCTGTTGGGAGAAAGGCAGACTGCGATGCCAGAGTTCGGACAGAATGCTGGCATTGCAGAACCAGAAGTGGTAGACCTCACTACATCCTGAAGGTACAATTCTCCGTCCGGGGAGGGAAACTGCGAGTGCATTTTTTGCCAAAACTGTGGTTGCCCGCATTCAGATGTGCAGTTATCTATCTATCTATCTATCTTATTTTATTTCTATACCACCCTTCCAAAAATGGCTCTGGGTGGTTTACACAGAGAAATAAATAATAAATAATAAGATGGATCCCTGTTCCCAAAGGGCTCACAATCTAAAAGGTTTTGAAACCAGAGGTGAAGGGAACCTCCAGTTTCATTTTACGTGCAAATGTGGGCATCATTTAGCCTAAATTTCTCATCGAGATGCTAAACTTAAAATTGTCAAGAGTTACATGGGAATCGGGCAACATTTTATAAGGAAAGCTTACATTCTAACACACAGTTCTTCTCATCTGCTTCAGCCCTGTTATTGCTCTAGGCCTCATATTGCTCCATGTTCTATGACAGTATAATTCCGCTGTAGATAAACAGACATAAAACAGCCATAACAAATTGAACATTTGGTCTATAACGCAAGTTTATGCAATTGTCATTTTACAGTTAAACAAAGCTTAGTGCTAGAATTAACTTCACCAGCAGTTATAGATAATACTAATATATATATATATATAGAGAGAGAGAGAGAGAGAGAGAGAGAGAGAGAGAGAGTGAGAGAGAATAAGATAGCATCCAGCAATTCTCTGTTACTTTCCCCATTGTTAAAAATAGTCTCTATGGCCAAAAACTGTTATTTGAACCATTTTTTAAACTTGCTTGTCCTTTATGATGTATTAATGGTGGTGTCTTTGTTGGTGTCCCAGGTACATACCTGGAGAAGCAGAAATATGTGAGTGACTTTAGGAACATAAAAAGTTGCCTTAAACTCAGTCAGTGCATTTGTCCATCTAGTTCAGTATTGTCTACACTGACTGGCAGCAGCTCTCCTAGGTTTTAAGCAGGAGTCTTCCCTAGTGTTACCTGGAGATGCCAGGGATTTAACCTAGAACCTTCTGCATGCAAAGTAGATGTTCTAACACTGAGTGAGCTATGGCCCCACCTCCTTCTGCTATATGTAGCCTGCACTGGTAGTAAATGTATTTATTTAGTTTTACATCTCATTTGTATCCTTTTGCTGATGGGATTATCCTATCCCCCCCTCCTATTTTACCCTCCCGACAACTTTGTGAGGTAGGTTAGGTGAAATATTATGTTTATGCTGGGGTTGTTTAGACAGTACGGCCTTTGGCACATGCAATTATGAAGGAGATCAAATCAAATGATCTTTATTGCGGTCCAAGACCAGCATAAGATAGAGCAGTAGTTATGAAGGAGACGCACTGAGAGCATCAAGATGTCCTTGTGAATGTCCCAATCCTCCCAGCATCCCTTTCTTGTGGGGGTGGGGAGCTGTTCATCCAAACGGCACTCACTTCAAGTGCTTGTTTAAACAAGTACTTGGAACGTTTTGATGAACAGCTTCCCCGACACCTGCGTGATAAAGAGACATGCTGGAAGGGTGTCGGGATGTCCATGGAAGATGTCCCAGCAAGCGAACTCTTGACATATCCCCTTCAAATGTGCCGTGTGCTGGGTGGCTGTATTGTCCAAACCAGCCCAGTAATGTATCTCCTCCAAATTCTGTATGTCACAATATGGTGAAATTTCAAGCATATTGATGCACAGTTGATTACAAAACTAAAGGACAGCCTCAGCTTTAAGCCTGATACGATACAGCATATCCACAATAACACGTACAGGGAACTGGAGTTTCCCATTCTTTACTTATAAAGTGGAAACTCCAAAAGAAGTTGTAAAAAAGCCACAACATTGTGCACTAAAATCTGAATAAGAGATAATTAAGCACTGGGGAGATGGTTGCACTTTATCTTTTGCTTATATGCAGTCAAATGGCAAAGAGAAAGATGCCTCTCTATATCACAAAATGATCAATTTGTGCAGTGGTTCTATGCACTTTTCCCCCTTTCTAGTTGAATAATCTAATTGGAACCAGTGCATAATGCATACTTGGAAATGAAGCATGACTTCCATATGATAGACAGACAGACAGAATCTATTCACATTCAGTGAAGTAATTTACAGATCATTTTTGGTCCGTTCACAAGATGGAATGTTGAGAATGCGGGTTGAATGGATCCACTCTGATGTTCCACAATGGTGAAATAATCATTTAACTACTCCATTCAACCCAGATCACAACAATCCCTCTCATACTACTTTGGGCAGCCGTTCAGTGATATGCAAGAAGTCACTTCATGTGTGGCATTCTGTGTGTGCAAATGGGAATCACATAAGCCAAACTGTGGCATTGGCCGAACCGAACAGTTACCGTGATATCAAATTACTCCACTATTAGGTTTGCTTTACATTAACCTAGAGTGATGTAGTTGCTGCCAACTCTTCCATGTTGCTCCCATGATCTGCAGAAGTGATTTCACTGTACAGTGTTTACAAAACCCATGTGATGCCTGCCTCTTAGGAGGTGTTGCCCTCGCATGGTATGTAAGCACACTACAAAGGAATTTTTTAGACATACCAGTAGCAACACTGGAATAATCACATAGGCCTTGGCAGGCAATCACATCACTGATTTGGTTCAATTTTGTCTCTTTTTTTGGTGAAACAAATACATGCACCTATTTGGAATCAACTGGCAACCATCCCATCTCACCTTACGTGATGCACAAATGAAGCCCAAGCCCTCTGCCCAGAAGTGATTTTCAACTTAACATAGCAGCTGCTAAGAGAGTAACAATCCTTAAGCCAACCCGCAAAGTTAATCTCCCTCCAGTTTTTATCTTGTTATTACAACCAGCCCTACCTGGTAGGTAGGGTGACCCTACGACCTGCTTGTCTGCACTCCTGGGATCGCTTCCAATCTCACCACTCCCCCCTCCCAGTAGTCCTGACCCAGGCTGAAAGTGATGTAGGAGGACAAGTGCACACCTCCTACCTAACTTGGTGGCTGTGTGTGAAGCTCTGTGCTGCTGGCAGCTGCTCCCAGTCTGCCGGCAGCCATCTTTCTCATAGAGACAGGGGGAAGGAGTGGCTAGGCAGCATGGAGCTTTCCCAATGCACTGCGCTACTCACATGGTGCATTGTGGGATACCTGGTGACCACAGCTTCCTTCCCCCCTCCTGATTGTTGCTGTGGACACGTGGGCAGCAGAGCCCTGATCAGGTTCTGGTCATGTGGGAGTAGGAAGGTAGGTCCCTGCCTTCCCTTCAGCAGCAAACCACCCCACCCCCCCACCCCGTTTGGTTGTGAGAATGCCCTCTCTATATCTTTTTTTCCAGACAGGTAATCAAATATTGTTTACAACAGAAGTCAAGAGAAGTCAAGCATCAAGAGCACACTCTTTTGTGTTTTGTGCAAAATACATAATTTGTAATTTGTCAGCAATTCAGAAAAGATTGGTTGTTACTCTGCAGTGTTGGCCCTAAGTCCTCCATTCCATTCCCTCCCCATGCTTGCCAGTACAGAGATCATCTGAAAGCGTTCAGAGCTCTTTATTACCACCATGACTTCCTCAGTGGCCTTGCACAAGGCAAGCCTTTAACAGCCATCCTGATAGCTTCTCATACAACCGTCCCACAAAATCTCTGATCTGACTGGTTTGGAGAACACTGCTTCACTCCTTTTCTCCATATCTGATCTGGCTGCAAGAGTAGCATCCCGAGCAAGCGAGGTTACACGTCTGACACACAGTTGATGGATGAGCTTGTATCTCTGACATTTGGCTGTAGTTTAAGTGTCAGGGCTGAGTGATATAAGAAACAGTAATCACACGGCCTAAGAAACCCCATTAATAAGTTAACATTTCAGTCCAACAGCCACAGGTACATGAGGTAATGTGCCCATGCTTCTCAGTCACAATTTTTCTTAATGTGGCCTATTGTGAGCAACCAGCATGATCTACTGTATAATGAGCATATTGGCTTTTGGGCTTTTCCTGAAGTTGCAAGCTCTCTCCCCACCCCCACCTCTTGCCCCTGATTTGCTTAGTGGCTTTGGAGCCTGAGGGAGGGGTGGATTAAATTGGAAAATATAAATAACAAATCAAAAATTAAAATTGATTGGATAAACAATTTCCCTTAGTCTGTTTCTTAATAAGTAATCGATTGGTTGATCAATATTCATTATTTCCCAGAACATACCAAACTGTTTATTGAACAAATGAATGTCTGAACTACAATGACATGAAATCAAGAAAGAAAACCAATTTCTTTAATAACATGGGTCTGGACATACCATCTCATTTTCCTAGGTTGTCCTGCACTGACCAACATAGTAGCAAGCCTTTTGGGATGCAAAAATTCAGAAAAGTGGAAGCAGCAATGAATTTGATATATAAATTAATTTCCCAGAGGGAAATACATGCAGAGGAGTGTTATGTGAACATACATGCACAAATCATGTATTCACATAATTTACACACACACACACACACACACACACACACACACACACACACACACACACACACACAAAATTTTCTTCTTCTTCTTTTAAAGGATTTTTGCATTCTTTCCCACAGTTGTTCATAGCCAGTATGTTCTCAAGATTCCAACTCAAATTCACAGCAGAATAACAAGATATGCGAAGCACTTCCAAGCAAAGTCTCCAAGCATTGCAAAATGTATTTCTCTAATAAGTTGTCATTCATCAGATTCAGCAGCACATAGCAACTATATATAGAATATGTACATTAGATTGCTTCGTTTTTTCAGATGTCAAGCTAGAACACCACCTTCAGTGTTGTAGCAGTGATTTGCATACTGCCACTACTAATTATTTGTGCACCATCATCACTCTAATGTTCAAAGTAAAGTAGTCATTACCTCGTCCAGTGAGTTAGACACTCAGAAGAGGGGATGGTGCTACATCCAGTGCCCAGCACAGACCTAGAAACCATTAGGCACACACAGGCCTGGTGAACATGGATTCTCTGGGCAGAAGCAGACCAGCAAAGAGGCAACTGAACTGGATATAGATCCAGGAGTCAGTCTGAAACACTCAAGGAAACAACTAGATCTGCACCAACCACCCAGGAGTCTATGTTAACCCTGTACTCCTTGCCTGACATGATAGAAGGCCCACCAAGAAACCAGAGAGTGCCTAAAGAACACTCGGCTCCAGACCAGAGGACATAGTCTTCACCAAGGAGGGACAGGCTTTGTTCAGATATCAGGGTCTGCACCAGAATATAAGGGCTCTGGCTGTCATCAAAGCTGGTTTGGCCTAATGTGGCCTGGCTGATTCTTGTTCTTGATTCCTGTTCTACTTGGTGCCCCTCCCTAGTTCACCTACATTCATTCAGCTGCACGTTTTCACTGCCAGCTACCCTCTATCCATCCTTGTGGTTCCTGTCCAGCAAACTTCATCCCATCCTTGTTGGCCTGTAATGGCCAAAGAAGGACAAAAGTGAAAGACAGGCCTTTATGATGAAACTATGCTAAAGATAAACAAAGATAAGAGGAAAAGCAAAGTGTTGTATAAGGAAATTGAAAGTGATTATAGCAGAATGGATCGAAATTGATTTTTTAAAAAATTATATCAGATTGAAATGTTAAAGAGATCTAATTTTAAAACGTAAAACATGTATACTATGTCCCTTAAAATAACTGCTTTAAAATATCAGACTGTTAATACAAACATATTATAATCATTATCTGTTAAAACTATTATATTCTATTGAGCACCCAGAGCCAGGGTGATTTTGATCTGTAACAGCACAAATCAGGGATATTTGGTGCTCTGCTTCAGGCAGCAAAATGTCATAGGCCAGCACTGAATCTTCAAGAAAGTGATTTTGCTTAATGTCCTTCCATGTGTGCAAAGAAAGCCTATTAAAAATCCAGAATTTAGGAAGCACTATTCACACACTGGCCACATTCACACATAACATGAAAGCGGAGGTTGCCGAACCCGTGGTTAATTTTTTTAACTGTGAATTGCATTATAGACGTTTATCCAACAGCAGTTCAGCAACCTCTGTTTTCAGGGCAGGGGAGTCCTTCCCTCTTCCTGGTCTGTCAAAGCTGCATTCCAGCAAGCTCCATAGCGCTTGTGTTGCCAGACTGTGGATGAAGCATCAGCATTTGCCAGGGTGGCAGCCATTGGCCACGGACTTCAAGGGGGTGTGCCAAGTGTGACCGTGCCTTTTCGCCATGGTCTGCCTGCCCTTGGCAGGGAAAGGGCACTTAAGTTCCTTTAAATGCCATGCCACTGAAGCTGCTGAAGCCCTTCTTCTGACAGCAATTTAAATAAATAAATAAATAAATAAATAAGATGATAGATAGATAGATAGATAGATAGATAGATAGATAGATAGATAGACACTTTATTTGACTGATTGATTGAGTGCAACCCCATCTAGAACAGGCTGAACATCGTTCAGCTGGGCAGAGGAACCACCGACCAACAGTACTTCTGTCTTGTCTGGATTGAGTCTCAGCTTGTTCACTCTCTTCCAGTCCATTACTGCATACAGGCACTGATTTAGAACAGTCACCATCTCACCTGTGTCTGATGAAAAAGAGAGATACAACTGAGTGTTATCCATATACGGATGATATCTCAGGCCAAATCTCTGGATGACCTCTTCCAGCCATTTCATGTAGATGTTAAACAGCAAAGGGGGGGGGGGGGAGAATGGAACCCTATGGAACCCCAAAGTATAACTGCCAAGAGGTTGGGCAATAATCCCCCAGCACCACCTTTTCAAAATGGGCCTCGAGTTAGGAGTGGAACCCCCTCCAAGCAGTGCCTCCCACATCCAGCTCAGACAGCCTATCCAAAAGGATACCATGGTCAATGGTATCAAAAGCTGCTGAGAGATCCAAGAGAATTAACAGAGTTGTACTCTGCCATCTCTCTGTCTTCACAGGTCATCCACAGGTCATCCCACAGGGTGACCAAAGCAGTTTCTGTTCCAAAGCCAGGCCTGAAGCCTGATTAAAATGGATCTAGATAATCCATTTCCTCCAAGAGTATCTGGTGCTGGTCAACCACTACATCCTCAAGCACCTTACCCAGGAAAGGAATACTGGCCACAGGCCTATAGTTGTTTACATCCTCTGGGTCCAGACTGGGTTTCTTTAGGAGTGGTCAAAAATGGCTTCCTTCAATGGAGCTGGGATCACTCCGTCTCCCAATGAGGCATTTAGAACCTGCTGGGCCCAGCTAAAAATTCCCTCCTTACTAGATTTAATACGCCATGAAGGGCAAGGGTCAAGCATGCATATAGTTGGCAGAATTCAACTGAACACCTTGTCCACATCCTCTAGCACCAATAATTTAAACTGCTCCAGCAAAACTAGGCCAGGTGTTGCTCTGGATACCTCTTTCAATGACACTGCATCAGTTGTAGAGTCCAGCTCATGGCAAATGAAAGCAACTTTACCCATAAAGTGCTGTGCAAATGTGTCACAGCCTGCTACCAAGGATTCTAATACATCTTACCCAGTGCCAGATTTCAAGAGGTCCTGCACCACCCGGAAAAGCCAGGACAACATTGAGAGGATTCAATGATGGACAAAGAAAAGTTTCTTTTGTTTCATCACTGCCACAAAATAGGCTTGATAATAAGCTCTAACCTGTGTTCGCTCAGACTCACCCCAAGTTTTCCTCCACTTACATTCCATCACCCAGCTTGCTTCATTGCGCTCAGCTCAGGTATATACCAAGGTGCTGCATGGGCTCTGCTTTGTGGGAGAGGGAACTTGGGCGTAATCATGTCAACCAGCTGAGCCATATTTCCATTCCAGAGAGCAGTGAGAGCTTCAACAGGAGTGCCTGCCATCCCAGCTGGAAAATCCCCCAGAGCCTTCAGGAATCCATTGGTCTCTGGGGGCAGAAAATTTTTATGCACCACCCTTGCAAAGTGGTGTAGCCACAGAGACTCTAAACCTCAGAATAATTTGACCATGACAAGGGCATAGATGCCATATCCCCCACTTTCAAATCACCATCCTCCTGTCCAGTTGAAAAAAACAGATCCAGAGTGTGCCCCAATTCATGTGTTGAGCCAACAACATGTTGGGACAGCCCATAGTTGTCATCAGGGGCACACCTACATGATTTCGGCACCCGGACCAGCCCTTTGCCGAGTCCCCACCCCCGGCCATGAGACCCATGAAACTTACCTTGGGGTGCCTCCTGCAGCGAACCTACATGGTGTGTTTGTTTTTTAAATCAAAGCTGCCACTCGGCCGAGGGGTGGTTGCCGGGGGGGGGGGACATTAGATGAGCAGTCAACCTCCTCCTCCCCCCCACCAGGCAGCAGTGGCAGGGGGGCAACTGCTGGGCACGTCCTCTCGGCCCAGGAGCTGTAGTGAATTGCAAGGCGTGCCTGTGAAGTTCAGAAGAAGATCATCGCAAGCCTGGGCACAGGTATATAAGGCAAGTTGCTCTCCCCCTGATAAACAGAAGAGTATCACCACTTTAAAAAGGCGCCTCTTTGTGCAGTTAACAGGGGAAATTGGAAAATCCTGGCAAAAGAGGAGAAATGGTTGTGAATGAAGGTGGTAGAGTTTCAAATGCAGAAGCAAAGAACAGCATGTAGCAGAGGAACCAGAGTCTACATATATATTCCATCAAGCCAGAAAATCAGTGCTCAGATTACAGTGGGGCAGAGGGGCATAGCCCTCTGCTCTTTTATGAAGTTCCTGGCAGCTACAGATTTAGAAGGCTATAGAGAAATTGTGCTTTGGCTAAAAATTTTGGGGGGCGTCAGAGGTGGCCCTTGTGAATTTCATGAACGGCCCCCTACCCACAGATCTAACTATAATTGAACAAGGAAGGACAAATGTACCTGGGCCCCTGAAGGAGCACTGGCTGTGTGACAGCTCGCTCTTTACTCTCGTGCATGGGGAATGTGTGATATTATTTGCATAGAAGCAAGAGAAAGGGCATACAGACATGTTTGAATTTTCACCATGTCCTTACAGATTTTCTGCCGCAAAGAAACAAAGAGAGGAAGGTGGGGACCCAACTTCACTTCATGTCCCAAGGCCCACTCCACACTTGCTACATCCCTGCCCCTACCATCCCTCCCCTCCTCCCCCCATAAATTAAGCACTGCTGTGAAAACATCAGCCTTCTGCATGGCTGCTATTTGACTAGGGAGAAAATCCACCATTGGTGCCAATGGGTGCTTTCCTCCCTGGTCAAATAGCAGTCAGAGCGGCGGGGGGCGGGGAGTAGGTGAGGGACATCACAGCTATGGTGGTGGCAAGAGGTTAAAGTCATCCTCATGGTCCCAGTCTAGATTGCCCTTCCACATGCAGACTGGGGGGAAACTAGCTGTTGCACAGCATGTCCTTAAAGGCTAGTTTCAGCCAAATTTAGGGAAGTTGTGGTGACAGAAGTAGAATGAGATTCATACCAAATGCAGCTCAAATGGGATATTATAAGGACTTCCTGCTTCAGCGAAATGGCCATTTCATCAACTGGATTTGAGTTAAAAGATAGAATTCAAGAAAGAAGGGGATGCCCCACCATTACTTACCTCGTCTTTTAATATTTCAGAACTATATGGACAGAAGAAATGAAAGGGAAGGATAAAAGAGCCAGTGTGGTGTAGTGGTTAGAGTGCTGGACTAGGACCGGGGAGACCTGAGTTCAAATCCTCATTCAGCCATGAAACTAGCTGGGTGACTCTGGACCAGTCACTTCTCTCTCAACCTAACCTACTTCACAGGGTTGTTGTGAGGAGAAACTCAAGTATGTAGTAAACCGCTCTGGGCTCCTTGGAGGAAGAGTGGGATATAAATGTAAAATAATAATAATAATAATAATAATAATTATTATTATTATTATTATTATTATTATTTTACATTTATATCCCGCTCTTCCTCCAAGGAGCCCAGAGCGGTGTACTACTACTACTACTAATAATAATAATAGAAGTTGTATGGAAAGTCCCAGTCAGAAATCGAATCACTGCTAAACACTGTCCGTATATTCAGTAGCAATATAGCAATGGAGTTTGGACTAAACAAGTGTGCTGCATTAATAATGAACAGAGGGAAAATAACAAAAACAGAAGGAATAGAACTGCCCAATGGAAGCAACATCAAGAACCTGGAAGAGAAAGAACCTTACAAATACTTGGGCATTCTCCAGGCTGATAACATCGCACACACTGAAGTTAAAAGAAAAATTGGAAGTGAATACATCAGGAGAGTCAGAAAAATCCTCAAGTCCAAACTCAATGGCGGGAACATCATACAAGCCATAAACACCTGGGCTATACCTGTTATTAGATACACTGCAGGACTGGACCCAGGCAGAGCTAGAGACGCTAGATCGTAAGACCAGGAAAATCATGACCATCAATCATGCTCTGCACCCCCGCAGTGATGTAGATAGGCTCTACCTCCCTCGCAGCTCAGGTGGAAGAGAAATGCTGCAAGTCCATCAAACAGTAGAGGAGGAGAAAAGAGGCCTTGAAGAATATATAAGGGACAGTGAAGAAGATGCACTTCAAATGGTCAAGAACGCGAAACTATTCAACACCAATGAAACAAAACAGGCCTACAAGAAAGAACAAGTCAAGAACCAAGCAGAAAAGTGGAGGAATAAGCCCCTGCATGGTCAATATTTACACAATATAAGTGGAAAATCAGACATCACCAAGACCTGGCTATGGCTTAAGAATGGCAACTTGAAGAAAGAAACAGAGGGTTTAATACTGGCTGCACAAGAACAGGCACTAAGAACAAATGCAATAAGAGCAAAAGTTGAAAAATCCACAACAAACAGCAAGTGCTGCCTTTGTAAAGAAGCAGATGAAACTGTGGACCACCTAATCAGCTGTTGTAAAAAGATTGCACAGACTGACTACAAGCAAAGGCATGACAAAGTAGCAGGGATGATACAATGGTACATCTGCAAAAAAAAAAAGCTACCTGTAGCCAAGAATTGGTGGGACCATAAAATGAAAAAGTTGAAGAAAATGAAGATGTAAAAATATTATGGGACTTCCGACTACAAACAGACAAACATCTGCCACACAATACACCAGATATAACTGTAGTCGAGAAGAAAGAAAAACAAGTCAAAATAATCGTCATAGCAATACCAGGGGATAGCAGAATAGAAGAAAAAGAAATAGAAAAAATCACCAAATACAAAGATCTACAAATTGAAATTGAAAGGCTGTGGCAGAAGAAGACCAAAATAATCCCAGTGGTAATTGGCACCCTGGGTGCAGTTCCAAAAGACCTTGAAGAGCACCTCAACACCATAGGGGCCACAGAAATCACCATCAGCCAATTACAAAAAGCAGCTTTACTGGGAACAGCCTATATTCTGCGACGATATCTATAACCATTGACAATAAAATTCTGGCATCCCAGGTCCTTGGGAAGGACTCGATGTCTGGATAAAACAAACCAGTCAATAACACCTGTCTGACTGTGTAAACAAGAAATAATAATAATAATAATAATGTATGTTCATACTGTACGTATTGTATTTATAAGGGTTCCTTCAACACTTTCAGTATAACAAATGTTAGTGAATACTAGTACATGTTACATGCTCTAGAAATAACAGATGATGATGATGATGATGATCAGTTCTAAGGATTCAAGCATAATCAATGTGATGTGTTCATATTCAGTGCTTTGAATTTGGATTAAAAGGACAAACTCAAATGTGTTTGCTTGGAAGTAAGTTGCATTTCCTTGCTGGCAAGTATGATTAGGGTCTCAATCAAAGTATATCCATATTTTCTTTCTGGTAAAGACAACAGCCAATCCTCCTTTCTTAAAACTGAAGCTGGTGAGATGTTTGTTTCCTGTCGGCTGGACAGAAGATGGTGCTGCTGAGCAGTCAGGAAATGTAGCCTTCTCTTTCGACTGGATTCTTGTTTATGGATAAACTTCTCCATAATGGACCCCCAAGGCCCTCTAGACACCTAATCACATTGTCAAATAAGGGCCATCTACCTAGTGCCACCAATGTGTTGTTTTTTTTCCTATTTCTAAGGTAAACAGTGAGCTCAAAGCATTGTTTTACATCCAAGACATTAGTCCCAAGTTACCTGAGTAAACACATTACACACAGAGAGAGCACTTGATCTATCCTCTCTTACATCTCAGCTAAAGAAGCAAGGACTATGATATTGTTTTCAAGCGTGATAAAAATGAAACATTTTCCTCCAGCCATTATTGCCTAAAATGTTAATGCTCTGTGTGTGTGTGTGTGTGTGTGTGTGTGTGTGAGTGTGAATGATCGATAGCTGGGGGGAAAGTGCTCATAAATTACTGAAGGCAAATACCATTCTATTAGCACTCAGGAGTTTTTGCAACATTTGCCAATGTTATATTTTGCACCAAAATAATTAATTTGCTAAAAGGCTAAGTTGTGTGTGTGTGTGTGTGTGTGTGTGTGTGTGTGTTTAAAAAACTGCCTTTGTCTCCCTCACTTTTGAACAAAAAGAGCTATTTTATTGTGATCCAAGAAATATAATTCTAATGTACTCTAGCTATAGTTTCAATTAATGTTCTATCTCTTAACATTATATGTTTTATGAAATCATTAACTATTGTCATGTTTCTATTATGATACTATTAGGAAATAAAAAGACTTATGTAAATGGAGTTGTAAAAGAAAATGTATGACAGTTACTAGGAGCAACATCTGTGCACCATCATCCTAGCTTACACTAATTTTCCAACGATTGCTCCATTCATTACAGAGCATTGTTACTCACAGTGCCACAACCCTGATTTCCATGCATTTAGGAACTGAAGCAAAGAGAGGGTAAGTGGGAGCCCTAATCAATACCACTTTTCATTTTCCTTCTAATGTGCTGCCTTTCCCTTTCTTCTCCTCCTGTGCCCAAGTCCAAAAAGATCCCGACGCTACAGTCATAAAATGTAATTCTTCTACAGAAACACAGACAATAATGCTTTCTGTATTCAGGCATATTGCATATTCTAATGGCATTTGGCTAAATTGAGTATGGATTTAACATCAAAGGCTTCATGAATTTTTCAAATGAGATATTAAAGTCAATATTTCAAGTGAAAGATATTTCAATTTAGTTGCACACACGACAATAAAAAAAACCCTTCTATATAAGGCAGAACTACTAGTGACTGTGGCAGTATTAGTTCATTCAGGAAATTACTAGTTTATAAGAAATTCAAACACGAGGTTGCGCGATTGCAGTGAGGCTGAATAAATTAGACTAACCGATATGCACTAGTGTACTTTTATCTCTCGTAGTCGGAAACAGAACCTGCCATCGGGCAATTCATTGCTTCAAGCTGGGCTTAGGTTTCAGTCTCGGGCTTGTTTGTTTGTTTGTAACTCAGTCAATTAGCATAAGACATTTACATGCAGGCTTTGGCAATCTGAAATTATTTTCACCTCTGGAAGGAGAAGGCCATGCATGCCCAAAAATAACTGCATGCTGCTTAAAGCAAGTAGCGTTTGCGTCAGACTGTCAACACCTCAACGCCTGAGAGGTGGTCATTTGGGATTAGGAAAGAGTTCTCTTCTCACAATCCTTCAGTCTGTCCCTTTGACACAGAGGCAGAATATTTGGGAGTTTATTGTCACTATTTCATGAAGCAACATGCTGCTTCAAGCACTGGAAGAGTGTGGTTGAAGTCACTTACGTAAGCTGTATATGAGGTCTTCTACTAGAGGAAATTCTCCTTTGGGAGACAGAAGAATCCAATGGCTGGGGTTTCGCACTTATGCGCACAATGTAGCAGGTGATGGTCATATTTAGAACAAGAAAGGAATCTGCAATCTGGTGACATGTTTTTGATCTGCTTTTATTAATGGGCTATAACTATCATACTTTGGACACATTATGTGAAATCCCAGCTCCCTCGAGAAGTCCATGATGCTGGGAAAAGTTGAAGGAAAGAGAAGAAGACGACATCCAGCAGCAAGTTGGATGGACTCAATTATGACAGCAATGAATGCACCACTGAGAGACCTTAAAGGCCAAGGTGAAGACAAATCATCCTGGAGAGCATCTATCTATGTGGTCCCTAAGAGTCGACACCGACTTAATCAATCAATCAATAGTTTCCTGGCATGAGTCATCCAGGAAAGTAAATTAAAAAGAAACAATGAGAATAAGGTACAGGCCCAGCACCAGAGGTCAGCCAGGTGAAGCCCATCAATACCCATGTTGTTGCAGTGAAAGTGTGAGCCTCTTGACAAAGAAACTACAGGGCCATTGCTTCCTGCCCTCCCCAAAAGCAGTGTGATGATGCAAGGTCCTCTGGGAGAAAGCCCATTCACCAATGGGGCACAAAGAACAGTAAGAGCTTCTATGACCAAGGAACTCGGCTATGGTGGCGGGTTCTTTCACCTCTTCCTATGGGTGAATGGGTTGAGGACATGGTGATTACTTCCCACTCTCCAAGGGTAGGAAGGGAAGGATCTGCCTCTGCTGCCATGGATGTGGGGGGATGATCTAGAACTGCCACCACCACACCAAAGAAGATTCTTCCCCATCTGCTGATTCCCCACCAGTGGCAGTAAAAGCTCCTTCCTGAATGGAAGAAAAGGAGGAATTTCTGCCACCTGCATGTATGCCCACCAGTGGAGAACTGACAAATGGAAGAATGTTCTGTGGTGGCAGTAGCAGCAGCTCCAGCTTCTATCCTACTCTAAGCATTCCACTCTGCCATTTTGCTGGAGGAGAAGGTAGGCGGAACATCTATCACCTACATACATGCCCACATGTACACCAACCAAAATGAACCTAACCCCACCCCCTGTGGGGTTCCACAGTGCTCACATGCCAAAGGTCCCCGTGAAGATTTCTTTGGAAACAAACTTTTTATTTTTCCACAGGAGGAGCTATGAGAGCTTTCCCATCCCCTGCCAATCTTTTTACACTTACACCCCACTGATCTTTGCAGGGCTTTATGTAGGCCTTGCTGAGATCAGTAGCAGAGCCAGGCTGGCGGAGGCCGGTGTCCAGCCGCTGCTGCAGCCTTGCTCACCGCACCCCCTATCTCTGACGTCAGCCTGGGGGGAGCATGGTCTGGCTCCAGAACAGAGCGGTGCATTCAGGAGTTAGATCCAAGCCAACACTACGTTTTCAGAGTGGTCAGGAGCGGCTCTTCCTGCTTTAAAGGCAGGGAGAGCCTCTCCTGGCCATGCTGTGAATGCAGCGCTGGCCATTTAACTCCCGGAAGGGGCCGCATGGCCCCACCAAGGAGCTAAACCAGGACCTCCCGTGTCTGACATCAGATGTGGGGGTGGTGGTGTCGGGGCCACAAGGCATGGCCCCTGAGGGTTGGCAGCCCGGGTTCTTTGAACCCGGTTGCCCAACGGTGGCTACGCCCCTGGCTGAGATAATATATGGCAAGTGCTCCGAGTACTTAAGAAGAATGCTACAGAAACACAACATCTTATGCAGCATGAGTAAGCAAAATTAAGCTCTTTTTAAGTCCTCTTGTGTTCCAATGGGAAGGAATTAAGCTAAGCGGTGAGTCAGATGTGACCTCTGCTACCTTATGCTGAAGTTTTTTCTCTTTTCCTTCATGAGACAGGAGGGGGATCAGCAACCGTTGCATTCAGGACCAGTTAAAGGTGAGCTGAATTCTCTGGAAGTCATTTTCCTTTTCCAGATAGAGTCACAGGGGCTTGCAGTTCAACATGCTTCATTGGTATTTCTCCTCCCCGCCCCCTCCCCACCTCTTTAAGAAAGACACGTCAGTGCATTATGTCAGCATGGCACGTCTATCAGCGCAATGTTGTATTTTGATACCTTGCCATATCACTCAAACACACATGTACTTATATCTTTTAACACCAAAGAATGGGACATCTGATTGCAACACATGAAAAACAGCAGCCTCCCCATTCAAGGAAATAGCAGACTATCAGAGCACCCAACACATCCTCTTTGTTCAAATACAGGAAAATGCTGATTAGGCAGTTCATGAGATTCAGTGCAGTGCTGGTGCTGGACAAGTCATACATGTTATGACAATATGGATTCATTTAGGACTGTGGCCCCATTTGCAACTTAGCTCCAGTGATCTGGACACCTGATCATTTCCTCCCAAAGTATCAGCATGTTTGAAACAAACTTTTTATTTTTAAAGCTTACTGAACAGTGCTTGGAGCAGAATTGGAATTCAGAAGTAGGTTGAGAATAATGGGGAAAATATATCCAGTTCTACCACCCTTTCTGACCAGCAAAGAGAGAGCAACTATCCCTATTCAATCCCAGCACAGTGTCCCTCCTGGTTGTTGCTTATGTCTTCCTTGTGTTTCTTTGTAGGTTGTGAGTCCCTCTGGAAAAGGAAACCATCTTCTTATTCCTTTTGCTATGTAACCACTTGGTGAACTGTTTTGTTGAAAAGTAGTATCTAAATAAATACTCTTTGTATGTGGTGAAGGAATAGCTGCCTCTAAACTCTCTCTGTACATACACACACATATTTTTGCTTGCACACTTTTTCAAACAATCCAATTAGAACAACTTCAAAGTTCCCTCCATTTTTCAAAATGTCTTTTCCCTCTAAAACCAAACTGATATTCTAAATGTGAAAACTTTTGACCCTGCCGGCAACACAGAGTCCAGCCAGCATTCTAACACATATTATTTACAATATTGAGGAGGTTTGTGCCTCATTCCTTCACATGTGTATATTCCCTCCTCTGTACCATGGATTACAAAAATATTGTTGGTTCATCTGTCATGCTGACTTTTAAAAAAAAAAAAGTCATTTGGATTTGTCCGATATCCTTGGCTCCTAGATGGCTCAACTTATTTGCTCCTGCCCTCCACTTATGTCACATTGTGGTACAGATTGTGGGTCTTAATATGGGGAGGCAGGAAAGTTGATGTGTGAACAATCCTGCCTTAGATTAGGAACTTTTGGTTGCTCTTCTGTGTGTGTAGGAAGAATGCAAACAAATTAAGAAATTGGTAGAAATTAACCTAATCCTTAAATCT
This sequence comes from Hemicordylus capensis, assembly GCF_027244095.1. Lineage (NCBI taxonomy): Eukaryota > Metazoa > Chordata > Lepidosauria > Squamata > Cordylidae > Hemicordylus > Hemicordylus capensis. The sequence continues at coordinate 121,867,977 of NC_069660.1, forward strand.
TTAAATCTTGCTTTTTATATAATTAAATATTTTGGAACTAGTCTATCAAGGCATTCAAATTAATGCTAAAAGAGCAAAGATGCACCTTTTAAAAGTGGTGATTCTCTTTATTTAGCAGGGGGAGAGCAACTGGCCCTATCCATCCCCAACACAGCATCCCTCTAGTGGCTGTTTCCTTTTTTAGATTGTGAGCCCTTTGGGGGACAGGGAACCGTTTTATTCAATTATATCAATGTAGACCACTTTGGGGACTTTGGTTGAAAAGCGGTATATTTGTCATATTTATATTCAAATTATTCAGAGTTGTTTACATGGGATACTTTAGGGAAAGAGGTTGTGTTCATTAATAAATCAATAGTTTATTTGGGCTGTTGATAGTTTATTTGTATTTGTCTGTTTCCTAAGTGAGTGATTATATTTGTATCTCACTCTATAGCTTTGTTCAGACAATAATTCCACATAGGAAATAAATTCCACATAGAAAATATAAGATCTCCTCTCCCCTAGCATTTTATATGTTGATCTGTTCCAGCATGAAAAGCTGCACATACATACTCTGTGCACACAGTCTGTTACTTGCAAGAGTACAGGGTACAGGCAGGCATGGAGCCAGCTGAACGGCAGCCTATATTCGGCCCCGCTCAGTGGCCATTCTAGTTATGCCCCGCGCATGTGATGCCATGTGCATGGGGGCATGGCTTGGGCTCTGGAAGAGCCCCTTGCAAACTCCGCCCACCCACGCCCAGGCTCCAGAGAGCCCCATGCGAGCTCTCCCCTCTTCTTTTCAGGCAGCTCCTGATGTCACGCACAAAGGAAATGTGGCCCGGGCTTGGGATAGTCCGAGCGAGCTCTCCCCTTGTCATTTCAGGCAGCGCTTGCTGCCTGACAGCATATATTTTCCTTTCTCTCCCTCCAGCAAGGGAGAAAAAGAAAAATACATGCTGTCAGGCAGCAAGCACTGCCTGAACAGGACAGGGGAGAGCTTGCTCAGGACTCTCCAGAGCCCGGGCATGGGGAGTTTGCTTGGGGCTCTTCCAGAGCCAGAGCCATGCCCCCCCCCTTGCAGGCTTCTGCGGCCCTTTTCACTGGCAGCCCGGGTTCTTTGAACCCATTTGCACAATGGTGGCTCCGCCCCTGGGTACAGGTCACTTGGAAGCCTGCTTGTCTATAGATAACACAACTGAGGCATGGAGGATCGGATGCGGGCCAGTGAATGCAATCTCAATCTATGCACTGATTCTACACAAAATTATTGTCTGAACAGAGTTTATCTGATAGTCTAGAGAAGTTATTTCCAGTATTTCTGTCCCTGAGAGATGCGCTATCTGAGTAGTGAAAGTCCCTGGAGGATCTCAGAGGACAAATGAATTAAAAAACAATGTTTGGTATAGAAATTACAAGTGATTACATGAGATACATTCCCTCACTCACAGTTTTCCACAATATTTATGATCTCAGATAAAGTCTCTTGATAAGGCCGATCTGCACCTTCTTCATCAGAAGTCAATCCTGAAGTGGCAGATGGTCCACTGAATGTTGGTCTCTTTATACCCATAACAGTGACACTCTCTCCCTCCCTCCCTCCCTCCATGTGGATTTACTTAAACATTTACAGTTAACTTTTCAACAAAGTTCAAAAAGAGCAGGACAACAGAATCATAAATAATATAAGCATAATACATGTATTCATATACTGACTGATATGTGTATCAATTAAGAGAGGCCTGGTTCATACAGCTGTTCAAATCTAGGTTTAATGTGCATTACCAAAATTAGCATGATTGTGTGAACCCATACCAAGGTGTTTTATGGCCAAAGATGATTCTGAGATTCTTGTCTTGGTGTTGGTTTACAAATCACACTAATGTCAGTAACCCACACTGAACCAAGATGTGAACAATTGTATGAACCAGGCCAATTTATCAAATAATTCAACGTGGGTGGCAAGAGATATAAAAGGTAATAAGCCTCTGAGAATAATTTAAATACTAAACAGGCAAAGTTTTAACTTGCCCAAGTGAACCCAATGAAGTTCTATCTAATCTATCTATCATATTTATATACCTCCTGATATATGTATCTCTAGGCAAGTCAGCTCATTTAAATATCTTGGAATTGTTTTCTAGTCTTCTGGCTCACGAAACACCCACTTAAATTTGTCCATACAAAATGCTCAAATTTCTACAAATAAAATAAAATCATTCCTTTTTAAGAGAGGGGCCTCGTTTATTCCAGAGGCAATCAAGTTATTTGTTGCCAAGTCTATCCTGTACTTTTTTATGGTGCCCAATTGGGGCCTCCTAGTAATTTTGCCCTTTGTAAGCTGTACAGTCTAAATTTATTAGAGCTAATCTTCAGGTTCCCCCCTGTGTTCCCAACTCTCTTACCAGACAAGAAGTAGGTCTCGCTAGGGTTGAATTGGGTTACTGGACCTGTATTATAAAGTTTTGGTTAAAACTGGTTTTTGCCAGTGTAGGCCTGGCTTCCTTGGTAATGATTGATGACTTTAATTATAAGTGGAAGACCTTAGTTAAAAATAAACTTCTTCAATTTGGGTTCTCCCATGAGGAAATTCTTAGATTAGGACATGATCAGGCCTGGTAGGTTATTAAGCAGTGTATTGCTGATACAGAATTACAGGTGGATACAGCCTGTCTAAGGAGTGGCATCTATCTGGGGAAACAACTTTTTAATTCCAAACCAGCAACATATTTAGATAATATTCTAATCTCTAAATTTAGGCATCCATTTTCTCTTGCCCACCTAAACACCCTTCCAATGGCTGTTAGGGATGGTAGATATAGGAATTCCGTTTAATTTAAGGATTTGCCCCTGTGGAATGGGTGCCGTAGAAACTACCCCTCATGTTATTTTATAGTGTAAATTTTATAGTGATGCTCATTTAAAACTAATTACTCCCCTTTGGGGGAAGTTTCCAGGTCACTCCGATGAATTTTATTTTGAGTTTTTGTTATCTAACTTTTGTAAAGAGATCACTTTCAAGGTGGCTTGGTTTTGCTGCATTGTTTGTATTATATGCGCTAGTCTTATGTAATTTTTTTAACATTCTTTTTTACATTCATAAACAACACTCTTTCACAGAATAAAAACAATTAAAAACCATTCACAGAGTGAAACAATTAAAATAATTTCACATGATAAAAATAATTACACTTTTAAAATTAATTTTAACTAAAAGCCTGAGAAAACAGGTGTGTCTTAAGGGTCTTCTTAAAATTAGTCAGAGATGAGAGAAGCTCTTCTTTTGACAGGGAGTGCATTCCAAAGTCCTGGGGCAGCCACAGAAAAGCCCTGGCCCTGAGTTGCCACCAGACGAACCGGTGGCAACCATAACTTGGCCTCCCCAGATTATCTTAATAGGCAGCAGGGTTCATGACAAAGAAGGCAGTCTCTTAAGTACCCTGGACCTAAGCTGTTCAGGGCTTTATAGGTAATGGCCAGCACTTCGTATTTCGCTCAGAAACTTATTGGCAGCCAGTGCAATTCTTTCGGAATTGGTGTTATATGGTCGCTTCGAGTTGTTCCAGACACCAACCTGGCTACCGCATTCTGTACCAATTGTACTTTCTGAACTTTATACAAAGGCAGACCCATGTAGAGTGCATTACAGAAGTCAAGCCTGGAGATCACCAGCATGTGTACTAATGTTTTAAGGTCATTTACCTTCAGAAATGGGTATAGCTAAGCTGATGTAGCAGCTGAAGTGGATAAAAAGCATTCCTGGCCACTGCCTCAACCTCAGAATCCTCAGATTTTGGATCCAGGAGCACTAACAAGCTATTTATATCTTTCAGGGGTAGTGTAACCCCATTGAGAACAGGCAGATCTAAACCATTTCTTGGGTCTTTACATCCCCCCCCCAAAAAAAATCAGTTCCTCCATGTCAGGTATTGAAACCCCACACAATCATGACCGTCATGATAATGATGAGTTCCACTAACAAGAAAGAACTACTCTTAGTTAAAGGTAGTTGTGGTTCTGATGGCAGTAGAATTTGCAAAACAAAACAGAAATAACGACTGGACTTTAGAGTAGTGGGAGATTTTATATATAACTGAGGTACCCAGACTACCATGTAAGACTTTAGAAGTAAGTACCAGTACCTTGAATTTAGCCCAGAAACAAAATGATAACCAGTATGTGTCTGGGTGAGAGAGAAACAGGGGGAAGGGAACAGCAAAACAGACATGCTCTCACAGACAGTATGCAGCTGACATATCTTCCTTTTTCTATGTGTGCTGTATTGTTGACAGTTATCACTTCATGAACATGCCAGCCATATGGATAGGAGAGGTCCATAATGGGCATTCTTATAGATATTGTATAGCGATCATTGTAGTCATGCCCTAAGTAATAACATCTATCCTTGATCCAAATGGTTTGCTTGGAACCAGATTTCCTGCAGTTTCTGGACAACATTTATCTAAACTGGAATTCCAAATAACCAAAGATTAGATGTGGCAGGAGAGGAAATCACGTAACTCAAGGAATGGGTCTGTCTTGGTATCTGTAACAAACATCCTTTATTCTAACGGTTCTACATCTTCTGATTACAGATACCATGATGAGGTTTGCTGTTTTTTCATTTATTCTTTGGCTCTCTTTAATGCTGCCATAACACAGAATCTGCTTCTATGTCAGCTGAAACCATTTAACAAAAGGAAGAGGCAAAAATTATTTTATCTGCCTTTTTCCAGGTCTTAAAAACAGCCCAGGCATTCGGGATCAGCAATTTCCCGAGTTCTCCAAATTTGAAGACCAGCAACTGTCACTTCTATCTGCTTCATAAACACTGTTCAGTCCTCTGTTTTGCCATCTTTGCTCTTTAATGGTAGCTCAGAGTTCCTAATAGTGGTCTCAGACTGCTTATTATTTTGTATTTCCCTTCAAAGTTTGAAGCAAAATTAAATATTATCCTACTATAAAAGTTACAAAGTTTCATTGGTATTTCCTGTTCTTACCAAAAATGGAATATATAGAGACACAGACACAGACACAGACACAGACACAGCAAGCAATCCTACCTTCTAAATCATAATCTGTATTACACTGCAAACTGATATTGAACTAATGCTGCAATCCAATGCACACTTGCCCGGGAATAAGCTCCCCTTGAATACAGTGGCTGACATGATCCACAGTGTTACATTGCTGTAATGCTGCTTTGTCTGGGGCTGATGCAGCCTGCGAAGCCGCCCTGGCACTGCTCAGAATGACCTTTCAGGTCGGGTTGCCATATAGAAAAGACAGCACGTCTCCTGTATCTTTAAGAGATGAACAGAAGGCATTTCAGTGGGCGAAGCTTGTCATGAAGAAGGAAGAAATGTTGCAGCTGCTGAAAATCAATCTTATGTGCACTTCTTAAAGTTACAGGAGACTTGTCCTCTTTTCCATATGACAATATTATTTTCAGAAAACATGCATACACTTAGATTTCATACCTGTCAACATGTCCCTATTTTCCCATTCACCTGAATGGGAAAATAGGGACAATTTGGCAGGTATGAAATTGTATTGCCGTTTTTGGTACATGGACCCCATTTCTAACGTATCTGGCCAAACTGAGCACCCAGTGCTCAGCGATATGTAGGTAGACACAGCCATCTCTATGTTGTGAGATCACATAAAGGAAAAGGGCTATGGCTATAAATTAGCTGTTTTCTGTTGAGTTTGCAATTTGGGAGCTCTATGACTTGCAAAAGGGATGCAAGGGTTTTGCATATAGTATTGTAATCTGTTACAGAACAAGGTGTGATATCAATGAATTGAAGGTGGCAAATGATTTACATTGTATTACTGAACATAACATTCATAAACATAGGGGTCTATGTGTTCAGTTTTATCAAGGTCAAAACAACAACCAACCACAAATATTTATATACTGCTTTTCAACAAAACTTTCCAAAGCGGTTTACATAGAGAAAAAATAAATAAGATAGATCTCTGTCCCCAAAGGGCTCATAGTCTAAAAAGAAACCATAAGATAGACACTAGGGATGTGCAAACAGGTTCAAATTCGAACCGGTATGAATTCATATAAGTAGAAAAGTGAGAGTGACCCTAAATGCTATGAACTGTGAACTCAGAGTCCACAGAAATTAAGGTCACACACAATTCTCCTTATGAATGGGGAGATACACCGATGCATTGCAATGAAAGGAAAAAATTATTTTTTAAAAATTATTTTTTAAAAACAATAAATCCTACAAACCTGGGGCTGCCTGGGGGGAGTTGAGGCCAGACCTGCTGTACCCCCAGACCCACTTTGGGGTGCCCTGACACTCCCCAAAGGTGGGGAATAGGGCATCCTCAAATCCCCATTATTCCCTATGGAAGAAATGAAAAAATTAAAAAAAAATCTTCAGAAAATCATTAATTATCACAGGAGTGTCCGATTGCTTTGGTGTTGGGTGGGTGGTAGGCACCCATGGGTGCCTACAGTTTTGTGCCCCAGTTTTGTGCCCCTAGGTACTCCACATAGGGAATAAGAGGCTGGTTTGAGTCCCCATGATACCCTATTAGAGTCAGTTCAATTATGAACCTGTTTGAGCCAGTTTGAAGGTTCTAGAGGTCATTTTAGGTCCTAGCCTCCATTTTGTGTCACTTGTTTTCATTGATTTTCCTTGGCTGAGTTAATGCTTTCCTGATTGGCAAGATGAGTCTGGCTCTCTGGTAGGCTCTGGAGTGGTGCCAGTCCTTGAGAACTGGCACCCTATTGGCCAGGGGGGTGGGCAAAGGTGGGGGCTCCCAAAGGAGGGAGTTTCAAATGCTCTTTAAAGCCAAGCCTCTGGCCTAACAAAATCACTGTGGTTGCAGTCTTCCTTGGCTTCCTTCTGGCGTGCTGCTGGTGGTGAGAGTCTGCTTGGCAGACCTGGCTGTAATTTTGCAAAACGCATGCCCGAAGAGAAGAGAAGAAAAAACGCTTTGTGTGTGTTACTTTAAGTTGTCCTCCTTCACCATGGTTGTTTGAGGTGGCCCATCTGGTCCATTCCCCCACTTTGGGGAGGGGGTGCCTAGGCACCTCAAAGTGGGTCTGGTGGCACAGCAGGTTGTGCCAGAACCAGGCAGCCCTTCTGAAGAGCTTTTCATAATATTATATACAAACCAGAGAATCCACTCTGAGATACACTGTTAAAAGAGGCCAGAACTAAAGAAAATCCTAGAAAAAACCCCGTAAACCGCACCAACTTGGGGCTGCCTTGGGGGAGTTCTGGTACAACCTGCCATGCCCACAGATCCAATCTGGGTTTCATAGGCACCCACCAAAGTGGAGGAATGGGACATCCTCAAATCCCCATTATTCCCTATGGGAGAAATTCCCTATGGGCAAAACCTGAAAAAATCTTCAAAAATTCATTAATAATCACAGGAGTGTCTGGTTGCTTTGGGGTTTGGTTGCTTTGGGGTGCCTACCACCCAACCCAGTTTGTGCCCCTAGGTGCTTCACATAGGGAATAATTGGCCTGTTCGAGTTCCCATTATACCCTATGTAGAACCTTTTAGAACCGGTTCAAATTGGGTTCAAATTTGAACCAAACCGGGGGGGGGGTTCCCGAGCAAAACCAGAACCAAACTGACCCACCCTGGTTTGAAGCTGGTTTGAATTCAAACCAAATAGGCCAAGCCGGTTTTGTGTACATCCCTAATAGACACCAGCAACAGTCATTGGAGTACTTTGCTGGGGGTGGATAGGACCAGTTACTCTCTCCCTACTAAATAAAGAAAATCACATTTAAAATGTGCCTCTTTTGCCTAGTTAGCAGTGGTTAGGGTTTAACACTGAGTGCAGTGCTGATGGGGTCTGAGATATAGTTCCCTTCCTGTGCAAATAAGCAACTTCACAGCTTGATCTTTGATTTATTTATTATTTATTGATTGATTGATTTGATTTGTATACCGCCCTTCCAAAATGGCTCAGGGCGGTTTACAATTAAAAAACAAACCACTAAAACAGTAAAGAGCTAAAACAAATTAAAAACAATATAACAACAAAATAACAATTTAAAAACATTTTTAAAACAACAATTAAACAACTACAGTGATTAAAAGTCCCAAAATTGGGCTAGAATATTAAAACCAATTAAAAAACCCTGGAAAGCCAGGCCAAACAAATACATTTTCAGGGCTCGCCTGAAGGCCAATAGAGAATTCAAATTGCGGATTTCTTCAGGGAGCGCATTCCACAGCCCTGGAGCAGCTATAGAGAAGACCCACCTCCAAGTCGCCACCAGATGAGCTGGTGGTAACTGGAGACGAACCTCATCAGATGACCTTAATGTGCAGTGGGGATCACACAGAAGAAGGTGGTCTCTGAGGTAACTCGGGCCTAAGCCGATCAGGGCTTTAAAGGTAATAACCAGCACTTTGTATTTTGCTCAGAAACATATTGACAGCCAGTGCAATTGCTTCAAAATAGGCATAATATGGTCTCTCTGGGTTACCCCAGAGACCAATCTGGCTGCTGCATTCTGAACTAATTGAAGTTTCCGAACTATGTACAAAGGCAGCCCCATATAGAGCGCATTGCAATAGTCAAGCCGGGAGGTTACCAGCTGGTGCACCACTGTTTTGAGGTCATCCTCCTCAAGGAATGGGCGCAGCTCTCGAATCAGCCAAAGCTGATAGAAAGCACTCCTGGCCATGGCCTCCACCTGAGAAACCAGGGTGAGGCCTGGGTCCAGGAGTACTCCCAAGCTGCGCACCTGCTCCTTCTGGGGGCGTGTAACCCCATCCAGCACAGGAAGATCCAACTCACCCCTCAGATTCTGAGCCCCCACACTGAGCACCTCCATCTTGCTTGGATTCAGCTTCAATTTGTTATCCCTCATCCAGCCCATTACTGCCTGTAGGCAGGCATTTAGAGAATGAGTGCCATTTCCTGAAGAATGGAGGGAGAAGTAGATTTGGGTGTCATCAGCATACTGATAACACCCAGCATCAAATCTCCTGATGACCTCACCCAGCGGTTTCATGTAGATATTGAAAAGCATTGGTGACAGAATGGAGCCCTGAGGGACTCCATATAACAGCTCCTGCTTTGAGGAGAGACTGTCACCAAGCTCCACCATCTGGGATCTACCTGAGAGATAGGAATGGAACCACTGCAGAGCAGTGTTCCCTATTCCCAACTCCCCCAGGTGACCCAGAAGGATACCATGGTCGATGGTATCGAACACTGCCGAGAGATCCAAGAGGACCAACAGTGTCACATTCCCTCTGTCGATTCCCCAGTAAAGGTCATCCATTAGGCCAACGAAGGCTATCTCAACCCCATAGCCCATTCTAAAGCCAGTTTGAAATGGGTCTAGATAATCAGTTTCCTCCAAAACCGCCTGGAGCTGGTTAGCCACCACCACCCTCTCGATTACCTTGCCCAGCCAGGGGAGATTGGAGATTGGCCTATAACTATCCATCGCTGAGGGATCCAGGGAAGACTTCTTAAGAAGAGGTCTAAATATTGCCTCATTCAAACAGGGAGGCACCCTACCCTCCCTCAGCGATGCATTTATGATATTAACTAGGCCATCTCCAACAATCTCTCCACTAGATCGAAGCAGCCAGGTTCGGCAAGGATATAGAGAACAAGTGGTAGGCCGTACCGCTCCAAGCAGCTTGTCCACGTCATCAGGAGTCACAGATTGAAACTGATCCAACCTAACACTGCAAGAGGGATCGCTGGATACCTCCCTCACAGACCCTGCAGAATTATTGGAGTCCAAGTCAGCCCGAATGCAGGAGATTTTATCCGCAAAGTACCCACTAAAGAGTCACAGCGGATACTCTGCTGCGTCACAGCAGAGTATCTCTAGGAGCTGATTTGAGGCATAAGGAGCAGAGATTATACTCCTCACCACCTGGGATAACTCTGCCGTACACGAACCCGTAAAATAAAAAATAAAAAATGGCTGCAGGTCCAGATGTGGACTCGATATCTGCCACTTTCTTGTTTGGGCTCTAAAGGAAAAGTGAGCAACATGCTAATTACGTACTGTACACTCCAAATTTTTCTTTTTACTTTGTGTCTGTACCTCTAGCATTACTTCCCTCTATGGAAACCAACTTTCTGTTTGGGGGGTCCTTGTGCATCTTATTTTGGTGTTCACTCTCTCCCTGCATCTCCATTTATTTTGGAACTTTACCAGATATTTCCTATTTCTCTCAACTTTTATAATACCAATCTACTTTACTTTCAGTTCTGTTCAGCTACATCTACAGTTCCTCAGCATAGCACATTACAGGATTATGCTCACTATTCCCATATCACACTTTATTATGCTATGTCTGCAGTGCAGGGTATCCAGGTAATATTCTGCAAGGTTTTAGGTTACATTTCATACAGCATATTTCCTTTCATTATCTGTTCCTTCCATGCTCCTGCACTTCTTGTTTTTATGGCATTTTATTCACACACATCAGATTTATGCCAAGGTTTACTAGTCTGCCCCTCGGGATAAGTGGGCAGAGATTCCTTCCTTGCAGAGACAGGGCTTCACCTTATTTATTTATTTGTGGCTTTTTCTTTCCCTGCTAAAAACTCAAGGGTTTCACTTCTGCATAATACTAGAATAGCATTATTGCAACAGCCTTCAAATAAGTGTGGTGATTTCTACTGCAGATTTGCAGTGACAACTTGCAATTGTGAAGTAGGAGAGACCAAAAAAAAACTCTATACATCACACACACACACACACACACACATACATTAAATGATAGATTTGTTCACAAGTGTCAGCTGCATTGGCTTAATGTGGGCTGGTACAATAGAGGTACCATATTTACTCAAATAGAAGATGACTCTGAATTCAAGATGATCCCCTTTAAAAATACAGGTTAAATACAGGTGATACCTGCATGTACTCAAAAATAACAGGGCTCTGAATTTAAGACGACCCCCTGATTTTTAATACAAAAGAACTTGGGGGGAAACCTAGTTTGGATTCAGGTAAATATGCTACTGTAGCTGACTGTGGCCCCCAGGGGAGCAGAGTCCCTGAGGAAATTCCCATTGGTTGATAGGGAGTGGCTGAAGCCTCAGAAAAAACTATCAATCCCAGAAGCACTTGGTCTACTTAAGGACCTAGAAGGAAAGTTAAACAAGGGGGGAAAGTCCCTTTTAATCTAAAATCATGGAAGGCAGCTCCCTGCATTCGCGGAGTACCGTTTTTAACGCTGCTCCTTTGTGTGCTACTGTTTTATACAGGCATTTAAACTTTTAAATAGAGCTATATTATGTTTATCTTTATATTTAATATCTGTACTTTTTGTATTTTAATGGTGCATTGTTCTATTTACAATTCTATTGTAAACTATTCTGAATGTTTTTAATGAAAAGTGGAATAGAAATCAAATTATTAATAAATAAATAGTGTGCTCTCTTGCAATGTGCAGCCTGTCTGCTGTCCCCACTGAATCAAAGGTAAAGGAGGAGGCAGAAGCAAGGGGGGCATTCAACAGACATGCCAGATCCTCAGCATGATACAACAGTTGGGAGGTGCTAACATCTGGCCCATCCCAGAAGTGCCACTGTCATGTTGTATTGTGTCATAATCTGACTTTTTGGGCTGTGCACAGGCCTACCATACCTTAGTGTCTGCAGATCTTTCTTTGGGAGACATTTAACAACAAAGCTCTTCAGAAATGGGAGTGAGAATATGAGAATGCCTATATCACTATACCTGCATTGTTCATCCTCTTCCTGGAATCAGGGGCACATGGCAAAATGTGTGCCAGTTTTTCCAGCTTGTTGCAGTCAGCCACCTGCATGGTCAACCTGTCACTGAGATTCCATCACTGGTTTGAATTGCTGAGGGAGTGAGAATATTGTGTGTGGTTGCTGCCACACAGAAAGCCAAACTAGATGGCATTATTGGGGCTTACAAGTTATTGTTTTTCTTCAAAAAAATAAAGATGGCAACTGTGTGAGGCTCCAGTCCAGTTTCAGGCAACAGGAAAAAGACTTTAACTCGTCCCCATTGCAATTTTGATCTGGACTCATGCTCCACAACGGGTCCTATGCAGATTGGGGCCCCTGCATGGCTGCTATTTACATCTGAAGAATGTCTAGTTCTAGTAATGAAAGTCAAGGAGCACAGTGAAAAATTGGGACTACAATTAAATGTAAAGAAGACTAAACTAATGTCAATGGGTACAGCAACCAGCCTCAGAATTGACACTGAAGACAATGAAGTGGTGGATAGCTTCTGCCTTTTAGGATTGACCGTCAACAGTAAAGGATCCAACAGTCAAGAAATAAACTGCAGACTAGCACTTGGTAGGGTTGCAGTGCAGGCCTTGGAAAGGATATTTAGATACCGTGATGTTTCTACACCTACAAAGATTAGAATTGTCCGGACAACAGTTTTTCCCATGACACTCTATGGATGAGAAAGCTGGACTTTGAAGAAGCAAGATAGAAAAAGCATTGACGCTTTTGAACTTTGATGTTGGAGAAGACTTTTGAGGATACACCATGGACTGCCAGGAAAACAAACACATGGATCATAGAACAAATCAATCCAGAATTTTCACTCGAGTCACAAATGACCAGGCTCATATTTAGGACACATTATGTGAAGACCCAGCTCCCTTAAGAAGTCTGTAATGCTGGGGAGAGTTAAAGGAAAGAGAAGAAGAGGATGACCAGCAGCAAGGTGGATGGACTCCATTATGACAGCAATGAATGCACCACTGAGAGACCTTAAAAGCCAAGTTGAAGACAGAATATCCTAGAGATAATCTATCTACATGTCACTAAGAGTCGACACCGATTTGACGCAATCCAATCAAAGACTTTCCATAACCCCAACATTCAGCAATTCAGCAGAGCACTTCTGAACTTAATTACAGGGGAACATCTAGACTAATTAGTCATAACTAATTAGTCATAACTAAACAACTTTGAAATCAGTGAGATAATTTAAGTGCCATAATTTCAATGGGACTATTCATGACTTAACTTAGTCTGGATGCTGTTATTATATTTATCTCTTTGTCTCTCTTGGCAGCTTATGTGGTGTGTAAGGAGAATATGATCAGAAACACAGCAAATAAATTGTAAAGGTATAGGAAAATAAATCCCAGTAATAGAAAACCCTGTTCTTTATCCCATTGCTGGTTGCTGGTTGAAGTGCAACAGATGAATACTTAGGAGGCCATGGCCTACTCTGTGGTGACACTCAGGTTTTCTAATTCTTTGATTAACCCGGCCATGCAGGGTTATAACAATTATTTGCCAGAACCCAGCCACGCAGGGTTCCACTGCACAGGTGTGGCAGCCTCCAAAATGGCCACTGTGCCAGGGAATCGGCACGGAAAAGGCCAAAGACATCTGAACTGGGCAAATTTTAAAGGAAGGAAGGTCGGTGGGGGGAGGGGGAATCTTCACAGACCCCCCCCATCGACCTTGGAGAAGCCCCCCCAGAGGAGTTAAGTTTAAAAAACAATTTTTAAAAGGCTTGTTGAACCCCCAAAATGGGGGTGTGTGTTTCACTTCGGGGATGAGCTGAACGGGGGGGGGGAGGGATTCAACTCAACCTTGAACCTTCAAAATGAACCAGTTTTACATCAAACCAGTTTGGTTTTGAACCTGTTTTCACACCCCTAGGGCACCCATCAGTGCTTCAGCACCAGCTGAAAGCATCCAGCGCTGACACACGGTCAGGTAGACAGGGTTAAGGGAGCACTCGCTCACTTAACCTCATTTAAGAGTCTGGCTACTTAACAGTGTTTGCTGCCGAAGCACCACAGGGAGCCAGTCGGCTCCAGTGGTTCACATGGGCAGTCAAGCCCGGGCTTAGCTGTCCTAGCCCAGTCTTGGCTGCTCGTGAGAACAGCCTCAGTATCTAGTAAGGTAGACCCATAAGATCTTATTGAAGGAAGTTATTACCATAGGTGACAGAACTGGCACTGAAATATAATGGTATGAAATAGCTTTAAACAAATTGATTTTTCTCATAACTGGCATATTTTATTTTTTAAAAATGCCTTGTGATAAAAGTGCAAATATTTATGCAAAATGGGGAAATGATGTCAATACAAAATTTTAATCTAAAATATGAGTTTGACAGTTAACTATTAACTGGTGATTACGTGCATGGATCCACATTATAATTCCATTGCAATGTTGCTGACATTAAGTATGGGGTGTTTTTTAAAAAAAAGAATCTACATAAGACAGGTGCCCACTTAAGCAGTTAAGTCAACATATTGCAATGCAAAATGCCTTTCATGGGACTTCAAGGTTCCCCCCCCCCCTTTCCCCTTGCAATTTTACATGAATGTTTATAAATAAAAAGAGGAATGAAAGTCCATTTGGCAGTCATTTGATTTTTCTTCAGCGTAATAGGCTTTTAAAATTTGCCCATTCATCATGTTAGGTTTCTTTTCTCATCAGACTTTTTCTAATTCAGTTTGCTCATCTTAGGAGAAGAATTACATTTAAGTATTTAGATTAAATGTATCTGTCTTGCTGGAGCTGGTCACTTCTCTTCCAGCATCGAGTACCTTTACAGCTAAGAGCAGCAACAGCCGGCTCCGTTGATAGGTTATAAATAAGAATTGCCACCAGTGACGACTGCAGGGCTCTGAACCCGTTCCCCTACTACAATTTTCTGTCTGCAAATCAAAACTGATATCACAGTGCAAAATAAGTGCAATGTAGGAGGGTTATAACAAAAGATGGAACGCGGTGGGGGTGGGGGTGCATTGCATGCCAGTGTGTACAGATGATGCTATTCAGAAGATGGGAAATTGTAGAGTGGGCTGGGGGAAATAGCACAGACCACAGAGGGAAAGAACCCTGCATTCCTTTGCACCCTTCTGGGCTTGTGTACAAGGAATGCAGGAAACTCCTTAAATTAATGTATGGCAGTGGGGTGCAGAAGCAAGGAGGAAGGTGTATATTCCATCATCCAGTTTTATGGTGCCACAAGGGGATCAGCTCAAGCAAAATTTTAATCAAATACCATCTTTTTAAAAAAGTGGGTACCACTCTCTTACCCAGTAGTTCTGTGCAGATGTTCAGTGAACGTTTGCGGAGGATTGAGATTACACTTATTTATGCCCCAGTTGTTCCACGATGGCTAGCCCCCCTAAAAACCCCTCCCCTGAAATGAGGTTAACGGAGCACTCACTCTGTTTGATCATTTGCTTAATCTGATTGCTTAATCGTGTGTCAGCTATGGCTGCTTGCAGCTGCGGCTGACACACTAGGGGTGGGGGGGAGAGGGGGGACCACGCTTTTGCTAGGTGACTTCCTGGGGCTCCGGGGGCCAGGGGGCCACATGGTGGTGCTCCCCTTCCCCCAACTCATGGAGCTCCCGAGGGAGCTGCGGCTGGGCATGGGAGCACCCAACTGAAGGAGCCACTCGGCTGGGCGGCGAATCTGGCCGCCCAGCAAAAAACAATTGCTCGTGTGTGGGGAGAGTGGGTTAAGCCTGCTCTCCCCAATAACCCCATGAGGCTCTACACACTGATTGCGTGTAGAGCCTCACTTTGTAGTGTCCCAGACATTTGATAACACTAGCACAAAGTTTTGATGGGTAACTTTCAATCCATATGTAAAGTTCAGTCCACTCCTAGGCTCTGGGCTAATTTTCTGAGTGTCCTAAACCACAGCCCCCAAAGTGCCCCTTGCTTGTCCACCCCACTCTCTTGATGGCAACACCAGGCTGTGTGGGATAATTTCCTTAAGCCAATTTCTCACTGACCATCAATTTATTGCTGGTGTCCCTCTTCCCTTCAGTCCACATGCTCCTCTGAGAGCTCTGCCTTACAAGAAACACAGAGCTCACATGCATACACACACATACTTCCTGTATCACACAAAAATTGCCCAGACCACAAATAAAGGGGCTCACTGGGTAGATCTCCTTTTGGAGGTATGCACTGTCCCTCCCTATAAACACATAGAGAGGGTGAGTGGGGAGAGCGGGCTTAGCCCACACGTTACGGAGCCGGCAGGTGCTGGGTGGAGCGGGGGCCGACTCACCCCCGGAAGCTCCAGCTGCCCTGCGTGACCACGCAGGACATGCTGGAGAGACCCCTGGAGCCGGGAGGCAGCTTTTCGCCTCCCCTCCAGGGCTCTACTCATGAGTAGCCGTGGTGTGGCAACTCACAATTGCTAAAACCGGGTTTGTGGAGCACTTGCTTAAGCACCCAGCTACAGAAGCGAGTAACCCGCTTAGGAACCACCGGGCTCGCACCTGAGCCCGGTGGTTCTCACGGGCTGCAAAAATCGGGCTAGGCTCCCTTAGCCTGATTTTTGCAGACTGTGTGAATATCCCCAGAGGCTATTCACATGAGCATGCAAAACCAGCCTAAGGGAGCCCAGTCTGGTTTTGCACAATCGGGTGAACCACCGGGATCGGGCTCTATCCTGGTGGCTACACGGCAGAAAACCCACCTACTGAGCCACCCAGTTTCAGCCACCTATTGAACCACTGCTACTTGCAGCCACAGGTGGCACACTTGGGGAGGGGGAAGGAGGGTTCCCAGTAATGCACCACACACTCATGCAGTGCATTATTGGGGCTCTAGGGGGCAGGGCCATGCGCGACTACATGTCCTGGCACCCCAACCCTGGGAACTGCAGTGGGAGCTGCTGCTCATCTGGGCGGGTGATCCACCTGCCCAGGGACTTGAAGAAGATCGTCTGCGGGGAAGGTAAGTTAAACCCTCCTCCCCTTCGGGCTGCCCCAGAGCTCTTCTCATGGATCGTGAGAAGAGCTCTCATCACTTGTCAATGTTTCTCCTTGATTCTGGTACTTTTTGACATTCATACCTCTGAAGTATCTATGCATACTTCAAATTTGATGGCGTTTACACCATTATAACATCATGATGTGGGGTGCTGAAGTGCACACTCTTCCCAAATAACTGAAAAAAAGCCAGCCATCACCTAGATTGCCAGCAAGAATGAGCAAACAAGGTATGTGGTATTTGCACAAATCCAGGAACTCACAATGCACAAAAGCCCGACTGATGTTGCTGACTGTTTAAAGATCTCACACTTTAGCAATCTCTGACTGAGACCCTGCTGAAGGCAATATTCTCACAGCAAGAAATGGAGTGAAATGGTTTGCCACAAATATAGATCTCAACATCCTGTGAAAACACTTAACTCTGCAGCACAACACTAGAATCCTGTTTCATGGAGAGGAAGGGAAAACATTCAAAACAGATAAGCCGAAATATCAGGGGACATTTTGACCCTATCATGCCTCTAGATTAAGACCTCAAATCTAAACTAACTAATTTTTGGCTCAGCTCTTCTGTGTAGGCCTTTTATCCAACCACGTAATTAAGAATTTAACACAACCATTTGCGTCAAATCAAGCAAACTCCTGTGTGTAGTTTTTGGCTTGCATATCAAAGAACATGTAGTACTAGAGGGACTGTTTTTGCAGCTGGGGGTTGGGGGGGGGGTTATTTTCCAGTTACTTTTTCTTCTGATAACTTCAGGCTAAAAGGCACTATGCTGGGGTAGATACCACATCCCTCCAAAATCCATGTGCAACTTGCCAACTCTTTTAAGGCTCAGTCTTGTTCACAACACTTCTGTGTAATTTTGAAACAATGGAGAAAATCTGGATTGCTGTTTTTAATTAGTGGAAATGTAAATACAGTATACAGAATATATAATAAATCCAAATATGCTTAACCAACCAATATACATAAACAAAGTCATTTTCAAATCAGATATGTCATATTACTACCCAGTCATATACTAAGTAAACTTCCAAAAGAGTACATCCTTTAGTTTATAGTTCCAATACATAATTTTTTTTTAAAAATCCTTCATACTAAAGGATTTAAATGATAGAAGTCTAAATTTTCCTATTCCAATCCAATTTTCCAAGGGGAAAAATTTAGATTACTATAATGCAAAGGCTTTTACTTTTTTAATAAATACAAATCATATGATCAGTGAATCGTTTTGTGATCAGTGAATCGTAGGAAGAAACTATCAGTGCTCATGGGTTGGTTTTTTTAAAAAACCCCACTTCCGAGTGCTTTTCCTTTAATACAAATCCTTCATCAAAATGCAAAACTTCACTAAAAACATGGGTTCTCCCAGTAACTCAGCATTCATATAGTAGATGATTTTTCAATGTTCCTGCTGAACTATGTAACTAGTCTGGAGGAATCCTAACAAAAAAGAACAGAGACTGATCTCCTAATCAAATGGTACAGTTCCATGAGGAGCACTGGTGCTTCTTAGCTGCAGATGAGCAGTGCATGCACTAGCACAGGGGACACTTTTGCCAATTCCCCACACCCCCAGAAGTACTCTGTGTAAGTACTCTGTGCACCCCTCAGGGACTCGCTTCTGGGGACAAGGGATGGATGGAAATTGCTCCCCACCCCATCACATGCACAGTTCCTCTGGAAGGCAGCAACAGCATGTAAGCAGCGCCATCACTTTCAGCAGCGCCAAAATTATTTTCAGGAAACTGAGATCCCCATCCAAGCAAGTTTCAGCAGTCTTGTCATAGAAACTTTCACCCCCCACTAAATTCCTCAGATGTTTCTCTTGAACCGAAACCACAAATTCGCCTCAAAAATTCACTGTAGTCAAAACAGAGTGACCATTTCTACCCCAGGTCTTACCACCTTTGCCACTTGGTGTGAAAAGTTTCTTTACCAGCCCCAGAATTCCATAAGTCCTTCTAGGCCTGGAGAGAGACCAGTGACACCCACAGCAGAGCTTGGCCAACAACCTGAGTTAATGTTTTCTGTGAGTCCCTGGAAGAGCCCCCTTAGAAATTTTAGTTGTTTAACAAACATTTTCTTCCCTCTATACTCCTCCTCAGACATTTTGCCCAGGTGGGGATTTCCAAAAAAGAACCTTGGATTTTTTTTCTTTGGGCATAATTCAACAACTCAGACTTTTAATATTAATTGACTGTTCACTTCTTTGTGGTTCATTTAACACGCACTGTAAATTAAAAACACAGATTTTGTTTGTCCAAGCCACTGCTCTTTGAGTTGGGCTGCTGTCACTCTCATTATAGGGAATCTGTGGCAGGAGTGGTTGTAGAAGGGAGGGTCTTCCACACTCTCATGGAACTTATAAAGGAACCATGCTGGTTTTATGAAGTTCGCAAACTGCTGAGTCTATCTCATCAGCAATTCTGGCAATGCCAATGACAACAAAACCATATTTCAAGGCATTCATTGCTCTTCTAGTGTTGAGGACCATGATGGGCACAAATGTGAGTTCCATGTATCTTTTATGAGCTCACTGTTGTTCAGTTTTGTGTCCATTTATTGATCACTGTACAAGAGCACGATGAGCATCCCCATAAAGGATAACTAATTAACTTTTTAAAAACTCAAAGAACAAAAGCTTGTAGCAACTGTGCCATCAAGTATGAAATGGGATGAATGCCATCAATGCAGACTCATTTCTTAATATGAGTTATGAAAAATGCTTTCCATTCCATAATAGGATCATGTGACTATAAAAAGTCTACAAATAATCCAGCATCTCAAAGCCATTGCTCCCATGAATGCATTGATGTGACCGTGTCTGTAAAGCCATAGAACAAGCTTCATTCAGCTGCAGTCATTGACTGAAAAAGGAGAAAATGAGTTGCCAAAGAAAAATCAAGCTCACATCGATAAAGGACGGCACAAGAAAGATGAAAAGCAACAATCCCACGGTGTCTCAGTGTCATAAGTTATTTCATCAAGTGCCGACTTGAACCATAAAGGCAAAGGAAAAATATCCTAAATAGTGAACTCGCTATGTCATTGTATGCAGAAAAAAATTAAGTGTACAGTACTAAAAAGTTATGTGAGCCTACACAATTCATTAAATAAAATATGCTCCAGTTCCTGGCTAGCACTACTATCCAGTGCTTTACTTTAACGAGCACTCAATTCATCCACAAATTAAAAGGGGAAGGAAAAAAGATTCGAGCATGATGTCAGTTGT
This sequence comes from Hemicordylus capensis, assembly GCF_027244095.1. NCBI lineage: Eukaryota > Metazoa > Chordata > Lepidosauria > Squamata > Cordylidae > Hemicordylus > Hemicordylus capensis. The sequence continues at coordinate 121,887,937 of NC_069660.1, forward strand.
TGGAAGTAGAAGAGGCAATCGTTTTTGTAGTTCTGGAGCTAATTCATAATACTGCACCATAAGTTATATTTACCAGGGCACTGATCTGTAGGTAGCTTTTGGTCTTATGATGGCCTCCTCATTTGTTAGCAACTAGGAGCAGCACATTTCCTTTGTTTAAATGACTGGTCTACTGCAGACATTAAATTTCAGTGTGACATTTGAAGTTATATGCTCAGAATTAACATCGTACTTAACAAGGCACCAGAAAAGTAGTTTTCCTTGAGTAGGATATCAAAATGCAACAATGCTTCCATTGTTAATGCACAGTACTTTCAATGCCAGTTCTAAACTACACATGATTGCGAAGTGCTCCAAAGCCAGGAAATGCTATACTGAAGGTAAAATGCTATAATTTTTTAAAGCTTTAAATTACATTGTTTAAAAGCCACAACTGGAAATCCAAATCAAGGTTGTCTATCCTGACCTTTAGCTGCATTCGCTCTGGCTTAAGACTCCATCAAAAGCAGCATACACAAATTTCTTGGCATCCTTTTTTCAAACCTCAGGGAGAAAGACAGAGCATCTTTTAAGAATCTCATCATATATGAAAATAATTGTCTTACAGCCTGGACCATGACCTAGCTAAATGCAAGCAGTGATTTATCCTGAGTTAGTCCCATTCTTGTTGACAAGGTTAAAGTTAATGGGGTGGGCCCAATTCACAACCCAGTTAAGCTCAAGTAATTACCTTTAAACCAAATTAGTCCCATGTGCTTCAACTTGCTTTGGCTTAACTGAAATATAGATCATCTGTCTGTATTTGTTCACATTCGTTCTTTGATTGGCTTTCCCATTTCTCCCTGAAACTTGCTCACTTTCCCCCCAATGCCTGATTCATACAAGTAGAAGTAGTGGCGTTTTCCCCAGCAGCCACCTTTTTTATTTTTAACCTAGCAATCCTGAGAGTGAGGACAGGAACCATTTTTCTCACTTCAGAACAATGCTACATCATCCTGTAGTGTTGTCCTGAAACCAATCTGAAACACACACCAAAAAATGCCTCATTCTAGAGCAGGGGTGGCCAATGAGGCTATCAAGCTGTTCTTGGACTACAGTTCCCATAATCTCCAGATGAATTAGGATTGCTGAATAAACAACAACAAATAGTAGCTGCAAACTACCCAACCTCCAGGATGTTTCTCCCCCTGAAAATCACCCTCCAATTTTGCCATCTGTGAACAGGACACTGAAATGGAGGGGCATTTCGGTTCAGCCTTGTGACTCCCCTCATTTCCCTTTGCTTCCCTGTAGAGACTTCTCTTTTTTCTTTTGTAATGTGCCATGTACAGTATTATACAAATATTAGCAATGGCTGACATGTCAGCCCAGTAATGTTGCATGAACACAATGCATTGCACAAGAGAAATAATGGGCTTACTCTTTTGTAATGTCTTTTGCACTTCCAATTTTTGCATTTCCACAACTTGTGTACATGCAACATTACTGGATTGACATTTCCTTGAACAGTATGTCAGCCACCAATTTTAAATTGGTATATTTCAGATGGAGGCTTTTTGACTGAAATCAGTGAGAATACTATTATAACAGAAGATTTACAATCCTGTGCCTCCAATTTTTCACAGGGAGTTCTGTGAATACATGGAATTCTTGTCCTTCAAATAAGAGACCAGGAAACTACTGCACATGCAAGGCTTGGATCATGTCCTCCATGATTAAGCCACAGCACAATCAAATGTGAAGACCTTTCAAAATCCTCGGGTGAAATAATCTAAAATGTTTTAATTAAACCAATTACCTAATCCAGATAGCCATCTCTGAATCTCATTAGATTGCTTTTCTAAATGTATTATGGAATGGACAGAGATGGAGAGAAACCCTTCAGGTCCACCTGCCACATTATTCATGTTGTTCCCTAAACGTCAGTCCTATTCTAGCATCAACTCTCAACATATATTGACTGAAGGCTGATTCACACATTCAGCGTCTATAATATATCAGGACTCCCTGTGGCAAGTTGGTCATGTTGAAGCACCTATCTCCAAGGTGATATGCTTTAATGTAGGACCTATAATCATGTGGGGCTGAACATGAAAATTATCATTCAGGTCAGTAAACAAGGGAAAATGTGATTAACATGTTATGATACCGCTGAAATACATTTGTGCATTAATAACAGAACTTAATACTTAAAACTTGATAAACATAAGCAATACACACTGAATTTTTAAAATAAAATAAAATTGTTACTTAATAAAATATGTCCTTCAGCAGACTAATATTCACTTTGTAGCTTAACAAATGGGAGTGTTATTTTGAAATAATTTGAAAAACAAAAATGTAGTATCTACTCATACTCTCCTTGATAAACTCAGAAAAATGAATAAGGTAAACAATGCATATCTTGAACAATACATTAAAAGATCTTAGGGATGATCTTAGAATAAAATAATAATGTATTACTAATAGTAATCACTGTGTAACATGTTATGCATAAAATTTATCCTTAAGAAGTATGATGGATTTTTGTTTATTTGAGACATTGCTTTTTCTCAGGCTGCAGTGATGAAACCACTTATTCTGGATTCCATTTGTTGAATTCGTAGAGCACACATCCATTGTCATCATAGCAATGATGACACCATGACTTCTAGCTCTTCACTAGAATGGATGTTGAGTTATGCTGCTCCAAGAGGGCTTTGCAGATCTTTGCAGTGACCTAGATGGAGCGGGTTTCTCCCAGCTCTGTCCTCCAGCTTTCCTGATCCTTTAGCAGCCCCACCTTGAAGTACAGGGTGGGGGAGTTGCAGCTATCTATCGCGAATCCATTCTGCTGTCTAGATGTCCAGTTAGACAATCTCAGAATTTTGAGAGTTTGTTCTGAGGATGGGCCTTTCTCTAAGGCCCACCCTTAGGGACAAGCATCTCAAAACGGAGGAATTCTGTTGACCTCGCTGCAGCTTAGTCTCCTGCCTGAGATTGTGTCTGGGTGTGGGAGTGTCTTGGAGCTCGTGTTGGGCTCCAAGCAGTGAAGAACCCTTTTGTGTGTGTGTGTGCCTTCATTGCATCTGCTCAGTGTAGGGCAGTGGAACAATTCTGTGTGGCAAATTCATTGCTTCATACATCCCACCACCACCACCGCATGTTAATTGGATAGGAACAATAAACAAGCCTCGATGACCAGTTTGCAAGTATTTGCAGATAGAGTTGCTATCAGCACAGCATCCCTCCAGTGGCTGTTGCTGGTATCTGTCATGTTTCTTTTTAGCTTGTGAGCCCTTTAGGGACAGGGGACCATCGTGTGTGTGTGTGTGTGTGTGTGTGTGTTCCCCTATGTGAACTGCTTTGAAAATTGTATATAAATATTCATAGTAGTTGTAGTAGTAGTAGTAGTACTAGTAGTAATAGTAGTTGCTTACGTCCATGCTGATTTGAACTCCAGGGTTTTGACAGTTCCAGGAGACTTGTCTCTGGCATCTAGTACTGTTATAATGGATTTGTTTCATTTAGCGCAGTCTGAGGAGGTGGACAAAGATCCTGGGCAGCATGAGGGCGACATCATACATACTAGACCCTCAACGGCTAATAAATATTGCCAGAGATAATGAGGTAGGTTTTAGAGGTTGTTATTAATGCCTCATTAAAGATACCATCAAGCTTCAAGGAGGCCAAGGAAAGACTTCTATTTAAAAGCCTTCCTTTGATCCCCCCAACCTAGAAAATTACAGACCTGTTTCAAACTTCCCCTTTTTAAGCAAGATGATAAAGCACATGGAGGCTGTAAGGCTGTAGAGGAACTTCGATGATACAGATCATCTAGACTCCTTTCAAGCTGGCTACAATCTAGGCTTGGGTCCAAAACCACCGTTCGCCCTGGTGGATGACCTACACTGGGGACTAGACAAAGAGGATTTTATTTATTATTTATTTGTATATTTATTTGATTTGTATACCACCCTTCCTAAAACAGCTCAGGGCAGTTTATATTAAGATCAAAAACACATAATAAAGCAAATAAATTTCTTAAAAGCATTTAAACCAGATTAAAATTAAAACTAGATATCATTAAAAGCCAGGCTTAAAAAAAAAAAAAAGGATCTTTAAGGCTCTCTTGAAAGCCTCCAAGGAAGATAATCCTTGCAGAGTGCATTCCACAACCATAGATAGTCCAGGGGTGGCAAGTGAGATGGCCCAATCCCAGGTTGCCACCAGATGAACTGGTTGACACCTGAAGACAGACGACTCCTGATTATCTCAATGAACAGTAGGGATCTTGTAGAGAAAGGTAACCAGGACCTAAGCCATGTACTTGGTTTTGTTGGAGTTTTCAGCAGTATTTGATACTGTGAAGCATGGAATCTTTCTGGACCCCCTCTTCAATATGAGGATTGGGTACAGTGTTTTGGAGTGCTTCTAATTCTTTTTTGAGGGGAGGATCCAGAAGGCAGTACTGGAACAACCTGGCTTGACTCGTTGGCCATTGGCCTACGCACTCCCACAGTGCTCAGTTTTGTCTCCCATGCTGTTTAACATCTACATGAAACTGGTGGAAGAGATCAATAGTGGAGGACATTCTGCTCTATCACACATTACCTGGGTTTACTGCTGGAACTGGCTCTGCTTTTGGATGTTCAGGTGCAGTGATGTAGTAGCAAATTCAGAAGTGCAGGTGCTCTCTTTGACAGCCTCCCTGGCCATGCCCACCTCAACAGCCCGAGAAGCCTAGAATTACCGGAGCTTGTCTCTGTGTGTCCCCCTCCCCGGCTCCACTAAACCCCTGCTCAGGTGGGGGCAGTGGACAACGGTGCCTTTGCACAGTTTTGATTAGTGCAGCAGCAATAGCAGCAGCAGCATCTCTTTCTCAAGGCAGATTTAGCCACAGTTCCCCATGCCATAGTCACATCACAGCTTGATTACTGCAATTGGGGCTGTTCTTGAAGAATATTTGGAAACTGCTGCTGGGGCAAATGCAGCAGCTAGGGTTCTGTCCAGAGCTGCTCACTGTAAGCGTATTACAACCATTTTGAAAGAGCTGCACTGGCTGCTGATTTGTTTCTGGAGCCAATTCAAGGTGCTGGTTATCACCTTTAAAGCCCTTAATGGTTTGGGATCTGGATACCTGAAGGATCATCTGCTCCTGAATAAAGATGTCAGGAAATAGCAGGCCTGTGGGGGAGAAAAAACCCTGTTTTTTCAGGTGTCCCCACTCCCAGTTTCCCCCCAGGCATTAGGGATGTGGCAACTGGTTCGAGGTCAAGCCAGTTTGCCTTTGAATCAGGCCAGCTCAAGGGCTCACCCTCAAGCCAGGCCTGGTTCGGCTCCTTGGAATGCCTCGGGGCTGATTAGGGGGTTCTAAAAGTGGGGGGGGGGATTAAAAACTTACCACAGGGTCTGGTGGCCTCTAGGGGCTGCTGCCACAGGTGCTGTCTCCCCCCTCCCACTGCTGGGTTCCCCTCAGTCTGCTATGGGCTTCTGTAGGCCAATTTCAGGCCATTTCAGCCCTCTCTCTGGCCATGGCAGCCATTTTGGAAGCCACTGTGCATGCACACTAGCCATTTGCATGGCCAGGTCACCAGAGAGGGCCAAAGTGGCCCCAAAATAAGCCATAATGGCCCATAGAAGACCAAGGAGGCTGGTGGGGGAAGCGGAACCGCCAGAGACACACAGCTGCACTCCCAGGCTACCAAACCCAACAGTAAATTTAAAAAACACATTTTTAAAAAAACTTTTAGTACCCCAAACTGGCTCAAATTTGAGCCAAGCTGGGATTTTAGTTTGGGGGCACAAACTAAACATGTCTGGTCCAGTTCGAGTCTGGTTTGGACTCAAACTGAATCGGGCAAACGGGTTTTGTGCACACCCCTACCAGGCCTTCATGTCTGTACTCCTGAATAGTTCTGCCTGCCTGATTAGGTCATTGGAGGGGGACTGTGCTCCATGTGCTGACGCTGAGAGGTGCTTGATTGCTGCGCACATGGGGCAGGACCTTCCTCTTGGGAATTGCCCTCACACTTTGGAATGCTCTCCTGGTAGATGTCCATTCCCTGCTTTTTGCTCAGGCCGCCTCTTAGGGAGTGCTGCCGTCTCTGTTCTTTTGCTGCTCTGTCTCTGCATTTTATGGCTTAAATTATATTGTTTTAATGTGATTTTATGGATGTTATTGTTATATTTTAATCTTGAAAACTGCCTAGCAATAAATTTATGAAAGGTGGTTAGACCACTAGCGATAAATAAATAAAATAAAAAGTCAACCTGTGCCAACTTCTGGTAATTACCCAGTGTCAGAAACCCCCAGGACTAGAACTGGGAACTTCTAGCTCTCTGCAGGGATGCTTCATGTGGTAAGCCAGTAGGCTGCAGTCTAGAGCATCTTTGGGGGTTTACAGGTTCTTCATTGGCTCTGACCACCCAGGCCGGTCGCTGAACCCCCTAACAAGACTTATAAAAGCTTCCTCTTTGGACTGGGGCCTTGCTGTCCCTTGGGATGGGACAGAAATCTCCCAGCTTTAGCTTCTGACTCATTCTCTAGCTCCTTCTTCCCAGTTCCTGAACACTGCCCATGGCTCATCCCTGAAACTCACAGATGTCAGACTTTTGAGCACCACCATCTAGCAGTCAAAATATATAATTATTTACAAAACAAAAAGCCTGCTGAGACACCCATCCTTGCCTAATGATAAGGTCCGCTTTACTCACTACCCCCATATGTACCACCATTAGCTAGATCTCAGCACAAACACTGGTTGCCATCGTAGAATCAGGTATGAGAATTAGCTATGAGATTTAGACTAATTTACATGTTAATATTCTTGGGTGGTTCCCAGATTTGGCAGCAAACAAGAATATGACACTGAAGCCATTCTCCCCCGCCCCCCGCCCAAGGCATTGACAGTGGGGGTGGGTGGGGGTGGGGATCAGACAGCAGACACAATCAGGACAGGTTGGCATCAAATACCAGATCAGGCAGAGAAGAATCAAAAAGGCCAAAAGCAGCAAACCAGACTGAATATGGGCAGCTGGGCTTTCCCAGCGGATGAGAAGGGGACGCGGCATGCATCCACTGGACTGGATCACTGAATTCCAGGAAGGGTATCTGACCACTGCTTAGTCAGCTATCCTGGGCACAGCGGTGCTCGAAGTCCAGGGCCTCTACCAGTTAACTACAACTCCCATAATCCCCAAGCAAAAGCCATTGCAACTGGGGATTCTGGGAGTGGTAGTCAACAACATCTGGGAATCCCTGTTAGAGGGAACACTGGCCTCCACCAGCTCTGGGGGCCCACAAATCCTCTTTAGTCTGTTCCGGGTGGTGTGATTGCCAAGCCATGCTGCCGGCCCGTGCTGCGCCGGGCGGCCGAGCATGACTGTGACCTGTGCCAGGAGGCACAAAGGGGGAAGTGGGGAAAGAAAGATGTAGGATGGGGATATGTTAAGTTGCATGTTGAAATGTTTCTGCTAGTGCACATTGCATAAATATTCCTGTTCTATATTCTTATGAATTCAGTTGTTGTTTGTGCCCTCAAGAGCCCACATGTTAAAAATACTGCGTGTGTGATAGTATGTATTTTAGGGGTGTGCAATTCGGTATTTTCGGTGTTTCAATATGGACCCGAACCGAAACACCCCTGTTCTGTGCCCGAATATTGCTCACCCGAATCACCCCCAATTCGGTTCGGATTCGGATTTACCCGAATCCGAATCCGAATCAATTTGGGTAAGAAAAAACGGATCCTGGGGCCAAAAGAGTGGGGTGGGGTGGGGTGGGGTGGGGTGGTAGTGCCCAATGGGTGGAGGCTACCACCCAAATTTCAGGGGGATTGGGCAAAGGGCTGATTTTTGGCGATTTTTTGAAGTTTTAGTGTCTTTGGGGCAGATCGGGGGCAGAAAGTGGGATCTGGGCCAGAAGAGTCTTTATGCGTCTTTAAGGTTTTTCCTCATATGTTATAATAGAATGGAGCTTTCAGCAGCCCCATAAGTGCACTTGGGGGGTGCTGGGGTGGCCCAGAGCGAATGGTGGTGTAGTGCACATAGGGAGCCAACCACCCCCATGGGTTTCTAACCCATGGCGTACAGGGTTCTGTTGTTTCTGAGGTATTCTGATCGTGGATTCTATGATAGCAAATAAGATTTTCAATGACACACCATGAATCCACTTTAATTTTCTATCATAGAATCTAAACCTTAAAGACATGAACTTTAACAATTAACCAAAAATCAGCCCTCTGCCCAAATCCTTTGAAAAAATTCAGGTCACTTCCTTGCCCCTACCCGGCAGTACCACCAACCCCACACTGCTCTAGGCCACCCCTTTCCCCCCGACGTGAAGCGATACACCCTCCATTATACTTAATGGGGGAAAACCTTAAAGACACGTCAACTTCAGAAATTCACCAAAAATCAGCCCTCTGCCCAATCACTCTGCAATTGGGGTGGTAGCCTCCACCCATTATGCACTACCACCCCACCCCACTCTTTTGTCCCAGATCCCACGTTATGCCCCCTATCTGCCCCAAAGACACTAAAACTTCAGAAATTTACCAAAAACCAGTCCTTTGCCCAATCCCTCTGCAATTGGGGTGGTAACCTCCACCCATTAGTCACTACCACCCCACTCTTTTGGCCCCAGGACCTTTTCAATTAAAGTAAAAGGAAAGCAATTTCTGCATTGAAATCAATGGAGGCAAAAAGGCGGGAAATTCAAAGAGACGTCAAACTGAAAACGGAGGGGGAAGAAGAAGACAAGGCTGGCACTTTTATAGGGCACAAAAAGAAGACCCAAAACACCCGAAAAATTCATACCTGAAACAGGGGTGATTCGTTTCGGGTCCGAAAATTATCGGGTCTCATCATGGGTGATTTGGTTCGGCTCCGAATCACCTGAAATTGGTCGTTTCAGGCACAGATCGTTCTGTGCCCGAAACGTTTTGCACATCCCTAATGTATTTGTGTGTTGATGTGTGTGTGTGGGGGGGTAGGGGGATAATGCTTAACTTGCAGCAGGGGAGGGGCCCTCCAAAGGCCTTTAGATCCAGGCTCCAAAATTACCTAGGTGCACCTGTGCCTGGGCAGCTAGGTACAATCAGGTGGGGCAGTGTACATATGCACAATGAGCAGGGCAGGGAGGAGGATTATCTGGGGTCTCACAAAGGGCTTTGTTCCAAGGCATTCCAGAGCCCAACATCAACCAACTCTAACGGGGAGGGTGAGGCTGCAATGCAGCACAGGCAGGGAGAATAACACCTTCAGCTTGAGAGTGGCCCTCATAGATTGAGAGCAAGCTTCCTGAGTTCTACTACCAGACTAGAGACCTTTAGTACCTTACAGTTTTGTGTTGAAGCCTTTTATTTGATGTTCATTTTCTATTCCATAGACTTATCTCGGGCAGGGGGAATTACCACCCATGTATACTTGGACTTCGTCACCTTAAGTGGTGCAGTGGGGAAATGCTTGACTAACAAGCAGAAAGTTGCTGGTTCAAATTCCCGCTGGTATGTTTCCCAGGCTATGGAAACACCTATATCAGGCAGCAGCAATATAGGAAGATGCTAAAAGGCATCATCTCATACTGTGCAGGAGATGGCAATGATAAACCCCTCTTATATTCTACCAAAAGAAAACCACATGGCTCTGTATTCACTAGGAGTCGAAATTGACTTGATGGCACACTTTACCTTTATACTTGAACTTCAGGGAGAAACATTGGTGCATTCACAGTTGGCATAACTTCCTCATTGTGCTTATGCAGGGCATATTTTCAGTTGTTACCCCAGCTAATAATGAAACAATGGGAGCTGAAGCCACTAAAACAGGGTTGTCCAACCTGAGGCTTTCCAGCTGTTGTTGGACTACAACTCCCATCACCCCAGCTGGAAGAAACAGAAGTTGTCATTCAACAATCTCAGGTTGGGCTACATATTGGCCACCCCTTCACTAGAGTCTCAGGTTGGCCATCCCTGCACTAACGCACTCAGACATCTAGCATCAGTTGTACACCATGAGTGCTTTGGATCATTGAAATAAGTGCTGTGGGTGTGTCCACAAAGTTAAGATGGTAATCACGGGTGTGCACAAGCCGTTTGAACAAGGAACTGCCCACAGCGATCAATCCCCATAAGTTTACACAAGTTTAGAAAAATGGTTAGAGAATATAATATGAGATGAACCCTGCTGGATCACAAGAAAGGCTCATCAAATCCAGCTTCTGAGAAGCCCATAAGATCTGTCACTGAGATCTGGCCTTAAGATCTGTCACTGAGCAATCTCACTTTGAGAAGATCCATTGACAATTCTGAATGGGTTATGGGAGGATTTCTTAGACACGAAACATAAATGCTATTGTTTGACTTTGCATAGACAACCTCAATAAATAGAAAGTATGCTATTGACTACTAGTACTGTTCAATCAACCTCTATTACATTCCTTTAAACCCAGAAAGCGACTAACAAGGCTACTTATATCAGTTGCATAGCATTAGTATGCATATAGGGACACATTTTTGTGAATCTTTATTTAAGCAAAGTTAAGATTTTGACTTAATCCACAAAAACCCAAACTATGAAGAAAAATAATTACAGCACCCTTTATTTTTAAAAAATAATATCTCTTAACTTCTCCAACTACATGCATACTCTATCACCCCCCCATCTAAACCCTACAATCTGCAAGCTATAGCCTCAGTCTCTTTCACAATGACTCATTTTTTAATTTTAAAGACACATTATCTCTAGCTAGTAAATTAACAGCAGCCTATAGTGCACACACACTGTCATCCATCTGCTTAAGGCTCTTGTCATATGACACCAGCCTTGTATCTATAGATTTCATGTGGTATTCAAAAGCTATCAACCCTGCCTCCGAGATAGCCCACCTTCTGGCTCCAGGCTAGAAAAGTGACTCTCCATTTCCAATTCTAATGACTGCAGAGGTAACAGAAGTTTTCCTTCTCCCCCATTAAGGGTCTGGTATCTTTGGGGAAAAACAGACTTGAGTTAAAATTGCTAGGATTTGTTTTTAAAGGAAACCGAACTAATTGGCTCTCACCTCCTGTTACTGATCATAAGGAACAATGACCCAGCTCCAGTATACCCATCTGCATGCAATTGCCCTGTACTGTATAGAATGGAATATGCTTTTGCTATAACCAAAACGATTATTTAATCATCTAGCTAGTTAGCTCTATAAGCCAGTTTCCAACATTCTGTCCCAAACTCCCAACTTCTCACCACCCTGTAGTGTCCAAGAAACAATATGTAGGGCTAGTGGGTACACATAGGAGCTGGTTTGAGTTCTCAGTGTTTGCCATGGAGCTGTAGAGGAGAAAGGAAATGGGCTCAATCTAGAACACAATTGAGAGGGACGGGGACAAAGTGACAATTGGGGGATGGGTATGAGCAAAGGGAATGCAAGAAGGGCCTCTTCATACCCCACACCCTAAAATCACCTCCTACCCTGTTTTTAAAAAAATCCACAATGCTTTTAATGCACAGAGCACATTTTGCTATGACTACTACATCATCTACATTGATATCGCACTCTTCCTCCAAGGACATGATTATGTTTATCCTCACAACAACCGTCTGAGGTAGGTTAGGCTGAGAGAGAAGTGACTGGCCCAGAGTCACCCAGAGAGTTTCATGGCTGAATACAGATTCAATCTCGGATCTCCCTGGTCCTAGTCCAACACTCTAACCACTACATGTAAGCTACTATTCTTACCATTTTAGATACAGGGTAGCCATAAGGCTATAGATGGTATTGACCAGTTGTATGTGTACACCTATACACACACTCTTAAGTTACTCTCTCTTTCACTTTCCCTCAAAGTCCATGTTATTTCATTCTGTCCCTGTTTCCATTCCTCATGATACAGTTATTCATGTACTTTGACAGGTCATGCTAGGATGTTGTTATATGAATTAGATGAAGAGTTGTTCTTTCCTTTACCATCACCACCCTTCAAATGAAGGTCGTACAGCCACTTTTCCAAGCTTTATGCAGAATCTAAGGAAAGCCATTGCCTTGGTAGGGCACTCATGGACATGCTAGATTGAACACAGTCACCATGAATGATGTACAACTCTGGAGCCCGCAAAACAAAATCATTCGTGGTGACTATGTTCAATCTACTGTGTCCATGAATGCCCTACCAAGGCAATGGCTTTCCTCTATCCTCTACCATAGTGCCAATCTGTGAAGGCGCTGATCTGGCTGCTATTAACTAGGGGGGGAAACTAAGGACCAGTTCAAATATCCTTATCCTCTTATCCTCATCAGGATGTCTTAACACCATCTTGGCACTTCTCTTGATCGCGTGTAGGGGCTGTTCATCCAAATGGGCTTGTATTTATAGCATATGTTTAGGGACCATTCAGATGAGCAGCCCCCACACAAAATCAAAGCATTGGAGGGTATCAGGACAACTGTGGAGGCTGTTCCAAAAGGCGCACTCTTGGCATGCCCCCTCTTTCTTCATGTGTGCTGGCGCTGGTATTGTTTGAACTGACCCAAAGCCCATTGTGACTAATAGCACTTTAAATTTCACATGTAGTTTGGCCCTTAGTCTAAAGTTTTGTACACCTGAAGTGTGTGGTTGGTGCACACATGCTGCTTTTATCACAGGAAAAGGTCCCTGACGTTCTTAAGAAGCAAAAGAAAAATGCTTCAGGTGCCCTCTATAACAGTTCGTTTACATTGAATGTGACATGTTTAAGTGAGTAGAACTAATAGAGACATATATGTGCATTTCCCCAAGTTCATGTCACTCAAAGTAAAAATCAGCAATGGCATCCCAAAATAGCTGCCTTTGTCAGCTTTGGAATGATATGTTGGTCAGGATACCTTTCTGTTTCTGAAAAATCATTTTTTATACAATTTTTCTTGAGGTTTAACATTTTCTCCCTACAAAGTAACTAGCCTTGGATCAGTTTCTATAGCTCTTAGCAATGTTTCACCATACCCTGAAAAATAATCTTCAGTAGCATCTAATATTTTTAACCCAAATAAATTCCAATCTCAATCTCATTCTTCAATTTCCTGGAACTATAACTTTGTCACCCATATACACTTGCAACCAAATGGGATCAAATAACTTCAACTGTGAGCCCTTCGGGGACAGGGAACCATCTCATTTATTTATTTATTGTTTCTCTATGTAAACCACCCTGAGCCATTTTTGGAAGGGTGGTATAAAAATTGAATTAATAATAATAATAATAATAATAATAATAATAATAATAATAATAATAAAATAAATGGTCAAAACCTATTTTTTACCTATTTTTTAATGCTGCAAGTCCATCAAACAGCAGAGGAGGAGAAAAGAGGCCTTGAAGAATATATAAAAGACAGTGAAGAAGATGCACTTGAAATGGTCAATAACTAGAAACTATTCAACACCAATGAAACAAAGCAGGCCTACAAGAAAGAACAAGTCAAGAACCAAGCAGAAAAATGGAAAAATAAGCCACTGTATGGTCAATATCTGCACAATGTAAGTGGAAAATCAGACATCACCAAGACCTGGCAATGGCTTAAGAATGGCAACTTGAAGAAAGAAACAGAGGTCTAATATTGGCTGCACAAGAACAGGCACTAAGAACAAATGCAATAAGAGCAAAAGTAGAAAAATGAACAACAAACAGCACATGCCGACTTTGTAAAGAAGCAGATGAAACCGTGGACCACCTAATCAGTTGTTGTAAAAAGATCGCACAGACTGGCTACAAAGAAAGGCATGACCACGTAGCGGGGATGGTACATTAGAACATCAGCAAATAATTCAAGCTACCTGTAGCCAAAAAATGGTGGGACCATAAAGTTGAAAAAGTTGTAGAAAACGAAGATGCAAAAATATTGTGGGACTTCCAACTACAAACAAACATCTGCAACACAATACACCAGATATAACTGTAGTCAAGAAGAAAGAAAAACAAGTCAAAATAATCGACATAGCCATACCAGGGGATAGCAGAATAGGAGAAAAGGAAATAGAAAAAATCACAAAATACAAAGAACTACAAACTGAAATTGAAAGGCTGTGGCAGAAAAAGACCAAAATAATCCCAGTGCTAATTGGCGCCCTGGGTGCAGTTCCAAAAGACCTTGAAGAGCACCTCAACACCATAGGGGCCACAGAAATCACCCTCAGCCAATTACAAAAAGCAACTTTACTGGGAACAGCCTATATTCTGTGACGATATCTATAACAACAGCAACAACATTGACAATAAAATTCAGCCATCCCAGGTCCTTGGGAAGGACTCGATGTCTGGATAAAACAAACCAGTCAATATCACCTGTCTGACTGTGTAAACAAGAAATAATAATGGTCAAAACCTATTTTTTTTAATCACATGTAGACAATAGGAACATAGGAAGCTGCCATATACTGAGTCAGACCATTGGTCCATCTAGCTTAGTATTGTCTACACAGACTGGCAGCGGCTTCTCCAAGGTGGCAGGCAGGAATCTCTCTCAGCCCTATCTTGGAGATGCCAGAGAGGGAACTTGGAACCTAGATGCTCTTCCTAGAGCAGCTCCATCCCCTAAGGGGAATATCTTACAGTGTTCACACATGTAGTCTCCCATTCATATGCAAGGAGGGTAGACCCTGATTAGCTAAGGGGACAAGTTATGCTTGCTACCATAAGACCAGCTCTCCTCTTCATCTAAATAATGCCTCATAGGAACATAGGAAGCTGCCATATACTGTCAGACTATTGGTCTATCGAACTCAGTATTGTCTTCACAGACTGGCAGCAGCTTCTCCAAGGTTGCAGGCAGGAATCCCTCTCAGCCCTATCTTGGAGAATTCAGGGAGGGAACTTGGAACCTTCTGCTCTTCCCAGAGAGGCTCCATCCCCTAAGGGGACTATCTTACAGTGCTCACACTTTTAGTCTCCCATTCATATGCAACCAGGGCAGACCCTGCTTAGCTAAGGGGACAAGTCATGCTTGCTACCACAAGACCAGCTCTCCTCTCTCAACAGGAGCTCCTCTCTCCTCCTTTCACAAACTGAACTCCGAACAATAGAAGAGTTCCCCCACCCTGTCATGTGACAATATTTTATTTACTTTTGTTAACTTGCACCACAGAAAGTTCCATTTCATCCCTATCTACTAGTTGAATTCTCTTTCAATTCATTTCTGCAACTTGACAAATGCATACAGGATGATCCAAATTTCATTCAGGTTCTTCCAGAAGCAGCCTATGAATGTCTCTGGTGCTCAATTTCATTTCTAAGAGGAGTCCATTAACTCTCTGAACTTGGATGCCTGACACTGAGTTCTCAAATTTGACAGAACTATGGCAAAGGTTTCCTTCCCTTTCTGATACGCAAAGCAAAAAAGTTAACTTTCTATTGTCACGATATTCTGCGGTAGGCAATACTCCTCAGATTTTGCTACCACAGCATCATAACCCACTCGCTTCTCAGAAGATAGCTTAAAAGAATTGTAAGCACTTAATGGCTCAGCTCTAGCAGTATTCAGATCTGGAGTATCGACTGCTGATCTGGGGTATCAACTGTCTGAATGGCTATCTGAAACAGCTGTATTTCTGACTTAAAACTTTTTTCTTGTCCTCAGCAGAAGTATCTGAGAGAGTCAACTGAGCTTTTAAATATTTTATAACAATATAGTTTTCACAACATCTGTTTATTGCATGCCACAACCGAAGTCAGAGTTTCTCACTTGGTACCATGTAGTGTTAAGTTGTAGCTTTGTATCAAGGTGATAATACTGTTAAAATGATTAACAATTACCACCCCACCAATACAGCATTAAGTAACTCCATTAAGCAGATCTACGTTGTCGTCAAATTCCTAGATCTAGCTGTCAAACACAGCAAATGTCACAGCTCACCAAAATTCTATTTTCGAGTAATAACATTCTACAATATCATCACAAGCCAAAGTTCCATGTGGCTGGAAAATGTTAAGAGCATGAAGAAGCTGCAAACATATGAAGCTGCTTTATACCAAGTCAGACCAATGGTCTATCTAGCCACTGTCTAATCTGTATTGGCCAGAGACCCTTCCCAACCCTGCTATATGTAGTCCTTCGAACAGGAAGAGCTGAGGACTGAACTAGGGACTTCTGTTCTTGTATGTGGGTTATGTGCCTTACCACTGAGCTGTCACTCCTCTCTTGAATGAGACCTACAAGGGCAAACTCCCTGGAAGTCACTGGTTTGTGTGCCAGAGCTATAACCAGGAGCACTCAGCAATGTGCTATGCTTCTTTCAGGTAGTCAATTTGTTGGTGAAGGAGAAAGGCAGGGCAGCTGGGTGCTGAGATGCAGCTGGCTGGAAAAATGAAGGCATTGGCTGGTTGGAAATCTGAGGGCATTCTGCTAGTTTTTAGAGCCAGATGAAACTGATGAACTGTCTGGTCCCAGTAGCACTTAAAAAAAAAAAATCAAGCCAGGACTTGAGTAGAGATGGAGCAAATGCGATAAGGCACACATGAACCCCATGGGTTGCCTTCATATGAGGACTCAAGGGCATGGAGTGCCCAACTGAGAACCATGCCCCCAGAGGCAGGAAATATTGACCTACATTGGCCTCTTTCTTATACTATTCTCCTCAATTGTAACCAGCAGGGGGGTTACGCACTACCACAATTCAAATCTCTGCCTTCTGGTACCAGTCTCTTTAGGTGTTTCATACAGTTGTGGTCTATTTTCATGCCAGTGTTAGAAGTCCTTGTTATGGCCCTTCTGAGACTTTGTAACCACCATAATTCACATAAATCAACACCCCCTCCAATGAGTAGAATTGATGTTATACATGTCATAAATGAAAATGCTAAAAATACTGAACACAGTACATCCAGCAAGTAGGACGTATAAAAGGGATTAACGTTCACAAGATTTCTGCTCTTCAACTTCTTCCCACAGGCTTTCAAACTGCAGGCTGAGAGTGGCAGGATGAGAGCCCTTTTGACCTTCGGCCC
This sequence comes from Hemicordylus capensis, assembly GCF_027244095.1. NCBI lineage: Eukaryota > Metazoa > Chordata > Lepidosauria > Squamata > Cordylidae > Hemicordylus > Hemicordylus capensis. The sequence continues at coordinate 121,904,890 of NC_069660.1, forward strand.
GTGCCCATCATGGCAGGCCCAAGCTGGAAATACCCGAGGAAAGGGTGGGCAGAAACAAACTCAGAATCTGGCCAGCTGGAAGCACTTCCCCTCTTCTTCCCTTCCTGCCCTCTGAACCAAGTGCTATGAGTCAGCTGGCTCTCTTTCTTCAACCTCACTGTCACTGCAGGCCCAGTACCCAAGCCCACAATAGTGAGGGCACACACCCTCCCAAAATGACACAGTGGGAACAAAAGTGCAGCAAATCAGACCATAATAATAAAAATTGCCCATAACGATAACCGACTGGCCCTCTCTTCCATTGTTCAGAATACTCACATGCACCCTCTGTTTGTCTGTTTATACCGTTTGCATTCAAAGGGAGAAAGTCGGGGAGCCATCTAGTTCCAGTTTTAGACACGCTGCAGCTCAGTCATTCATTAGCACTTTTACTTTCTAGTTGAAGGTGAAAGGCTGACTTTACAAAAAAGTTTCTCTCTTTCACTTTTCTTTTTTTACAACAACACCTGTCTCATCAGCAGGACCACTCTGAAGGGAAGGGCCTCCAGGCACCTCAGTCCCATGATTCTCCATGCCTCATTCTTCATCCACGCTGCTAGTAATGTACCATCACTGGCACAGTTACACCTGAACACTCTGGTGCTGCCAAACACCTGGCTTGATTTTCCACTGTCCAAATGAAAAATAAGCATAATCTGCTTTTTTGAGGATACAGCAAATGAGGGAGTTCATGACAAATTGTGTTAGTTTATGCAGAATAGTGATAATAAGATACAAATGAGGATTTTTTTTGTTGCTTAATGAGTAATACTAATCACGTTTCAATGAATGTGGTGCCCTTCTAATTAGAGACAAGGCATAAAACCAGCTTAATTTATTTGCTACTAGTTATACATAGTTTAAATATTTACTAGAGATTTACTCCAACATTTGAGAAGAGTTTAAAAAAAAACACCTTGCTTGCTGCAAAAAAACAGGCCTAATCATTTAAAGCAGGCTACGATTCTAACTTTCATGCTTCTTTTTGCTATGCAGCATATGATGTATACTGCAGCTTCTCAAGATGCTAGAGGAAGGATATTATTGATTTACATGTTAATTCTCCAACTGTTACTAATTTTCTTGATTCCAGCATCCAAAGTTGTACTACCAACATTCATCACCGTAGTACACTAGAGGGGCTGAGCTTCTTTTCCAATAAATTACAAGAACTATGACTAATTATAGTGATATTAACTATGCAAAGTAACTTGTGCCTTAAAATGGATACGTTTATCATTTCAAATTATGTCTTTGACTCTTGATGGCCTCAGACATGGCAGTTTCCCCCTTTTTAAAAACAGACTGTGAAGTCTCTCTATCATTTCTTTCGTTTGCAGATTGAGATACTGCATTCTTTTTGGTGTTAGTAAAGCAGAAGAACACAATAGGGGTGTAACTATAATAGGGCAAGGGGAGACAGTTGTCTGGGGGCCCATTGCCTTGGGTGGCCCCCCAGAGGCAAGTCACATGACTGACTCCCCCAGGCGCACACCCGCCCGGGCTTCCTTCAGTTGTATTCATCCTCCAAAACTGATGTGAGTGTTAAGACCTGGAGCTACCAGAACAGCATGTCTTTCTCTAGTACCATTAAATGACTTGCAGCGTCCACAATTTACAAAACCTTTAAAAAAATGATGTTCTATTGTGGCACGTAGGAGATATATATATATGCTTTTTGTTACCACTATTCAGCCTCATTTAAGATTTCTTTACTTCATGTGCTGAGCTTCGGGGGGGGGGGGTTAAAATCTTGTCTCTGGGTCCATTCCAACCTTGCTACGCCCCTGCACAATATAATGGGGAGAGATTGTTCATGAATGCAATTCTGCACCCTATGCAAATGGAGCCGTAAGGTACAGAGCAATCTCTTTTAAGAATAAACAGAGAACACACAATGCCTTTCTTTAGGCATTCAACAGTCCACTCCCTATCCAGCCCTCTAGCTCACAGTTTTTCTCAGCAGAAGCAGAAACAGAATCATGCATAGAGACCATTGTGCCAATGTGAACTTCTTTCCTGGGGCAAAGAGCAGCCAGAGGCCAAATCTGATCAGGACTGTAGCAGTAGCAAAGGTTAAATGCCTTGGGTGTATTTGAAAGGTGGGGTATAAATGTTTCAAATAAAGTCCACATTCCCCCGCGCACACGCACACACGCACACACACACACACACACCACAGTCCAGGATGGATTTCCCCCTTCTCAGCCCTTGGCTGCAGTTTACAGTAAAAAGAGCAAAGGTGGAGGTACAAAGCATGTGCTTCACCAAATGAGAATTGTGAGTCCCAGACTCCCAACCTAAGGTTTTGTTCAGACGTGCATTTATTAGTATCCTTCTGTTTTGTTTTGTTCTCTGGCTCTGGTCTGTGCTTCTGTTTTAGTATTGCTTTCTGAGGTTTGGGAAAGTTAAATTGTTCATATTTTATTGTTTTATGCTATTGTCAATTTTCCTGATGATCCTATTGAGGAACTACACGATTCAAATCTATATTATTAATTCTCCAAGATGGGCCATGCGTGGGGACATGGCAGAAAGGAGGCAACTGGCTGATGGGGATGGGGAGGAAAGGAAGAGATTGGCTGACAGAGTGGGAGGAGGCAATTGGCTGACAGCGTGGGAGAGTTCGGAAGGCAGCAGCCGGAGAGGAGTGTGAAAGCCAGGGAGTTTGCTGGCTGGGGTGGTAAAGCAGGGAGTTTGGGGACTGGGGACGGAGTTTGTGGAGGGCTACAACATAAAGCGCCAGGGAATTTGGCAGAAGGAGGTGTGTGGCGGTTCGCCGTCTCAAAACGTCCCAAGGAGCTTGAGGCTGGAATGTCACACCCACCGTTGGGAGGGAGTTTGCCAGCTGGGGTTGGCTGTTGTTGGAGCAGAGGGAGTTTGTGTTGGGCCACATCAGCAAGCGCCAGTGAGTTGGGCAGAAGGGGGCATTTGGCTGCCTCAGAATGAGTTGCTATTGCCCACCACACCTGCCGGTGGGGAAATGGAGACTGAATGACAGTTGGACAACAATGGGTCAACACAGGCGAGCAAGAGAGTTGGGGGGGGGGAGAGCAAGAGAGAGAGCAAGGGGTGTGGGGGGGAGAGCGCGAGAGAGTGAGTTGTGTGGGGGGGAGAGAGCGAGAGCGAGAGAGCAAGTTGTATGTGGGGGAGAGAGCAAGAGAGCTAGTTGTGTGGGGGAAGAGTGAGCAAGAGAGAGCGAGTTGTGTGAGAGGGGGAGAGTGAGCAAGAGAGTTGTGTGTGGGGGAGAGCGAGCAAGAGAGTTGTATGTGGGGGGAGAGCAAGAGAGAGAGTTGTGTGTAGGGGAGAGCAAGAGAGAGTTGTGGGGGGGAGCGAGCGAGAGAGTTGTGTGTGTGGGGAAAGTGAGCGAGAGAGTTGTGTGTGTGGGGGAGAGAGAGAGTTGTGTGAGGGGAGAGCGAGCGAGAGAGTTGTGTGAGGCGGAGAGCGAGCGAGAGAGTTATGTGGTGAGCGAGCGAGAGAGTTGTGTGGAGGGGGAGTGAGCGAGAGAGTTGTGTGGAGGGGGAGCAAGTGAGAGAGTTGTGGGGGGAGAGAGAGGTGGTGGAGAGAGCGAGAGAGGTGGGGGGAAAGAGCAAGCGAAAGAGTTGTGGGGGGGGAGAGAGAGTGAGCGAGAGAGTTGGGGGGGGGGTTGATGCACAGAGATGCTCTGTGCAGGGTCAGCTAGTATGTTTATTAATCAGTAAAGCTCTCCTAGCTGGACTGAGGAGAAAATCTACAACATTTATGTATTCGTTTGCATTTAACATCCAGTAGATGCCAAGTGGCCAAAAGGTATATACTTGCTAGTATAAAGTGAATATTAGCTTGCTCTAAAGCTGTCAGACTTTCTCATCAATTGGCAGGATCTGGACTAAAGTTAGTCATGACTAAGTTCCATTGATTAATGGGACATGAAATAAATGGGACATGACTATCTTGGTCTGAACCCTGCCAAGTGTTTGGTTGTTTGTTTTTCAAGGAAAGAGAAATGGGATTTTAAAAGAAGGCAAAACTCAAATATAAAAGGCAAGAAAAGGATTGGAGCACCGTTCACTTTATTTTTTAAAAACCCACAACTGAAGCTTTAAACCCCAATTATATTTTTTTCTTATTCTTATTTTCTTTTCTTATTTTTCTTATTCTTATTTTCTTTTCTTATTTTTCTTATTCTTATTTTCTTTTCTTATTCTTTCTATGTAGAACTATTAATTGGTATTGATTTACTGTTATTTTTGTCTTGTTTTCAATGGTATCTAAATAATTTCAGTGGTATCTTATCTGATTAGGGCTGCAATCCTATGCATACTTACTTGGGAATAAGCCTTATACTGAGCACAGTGGGACTGGTTTCCAAGTAAACATGGATAGAATTGTGCTCTCAGGGTTGGTAATGTTCAAATTTGTTTGTTTGTTTGTTTGTTTGTTTGTTTAAAAGTGAAATTAGAAGAGAATTCCAGGTTTTCTCTCAAGGAACCATATCTGAGAATTTTCAAGGGAGCCAAACTAGCTCCTATAAGAAAAGTGAAATTTCTCATAAGCTTTCTGCACATCCCAATGACTAGTCTTAGCTACAAGTTACAATTTGCCCCAATTGGTGACCGTGAGAACAAAACAAAACATATCAATAATATGTTCCACTGTGCAAGTTTAATTTAAATGAATGGGCTCTTAGCAAAACCACAGCTGTGCTGAATTTGCTTAGAGGCTTTCTAGGTTTTCCGTTTTTTTATCACTTCTAGTTGCTGAATCTCCCAAATCATCAATTTATTTGAATAGTTTTTTGTTACTCCTCATGGCAGCCATGGCATTTAGCATCTTGGTCAATGATCATTAACAAAGTTGATAATTTTGTTAATGTTTTAGCAAGATGCTTTTCATCTTAATTCATTTTTCAACTTTAACTATCTTGTTCTTGTTTTGGGGTCAACTTTCTGATTGCATAAATTACTCCGGCTTATTTTGGAAAATCTTCAGCTATCTGCGCATTAATATGGCTACTTGATCTGTTGTCACGTGCAGTGGCGTGTTTAGGCACAGACCATAGGGTGGGGGTCTGTGGCCTCCTGCCACCTGGGGTCCCCCAAATGCTTGGGGGGTCTCTCCAGAGCCCTGATGTCCCGCTGCGGCTGTCCGGCCCCCGTCACCATTTCCCTTTCGCCGCCACTTGCCTGTCCCACTCCACTCCCCCCCCCGTGGCAGCGGCGGTGGTTGCAGGCAGGTCTCCTTGGCCTGTGCAGACTGGCCGCCTCTGCCTATGTGCATGCACAGTAGGAGTATGGAGTGTTGCAACCCATTATATCATGGGATGCGACACTCCACACTTCTACCTTGCACACATGTGAGCAGAGGAGGGCTGGTCTGCACAGGCCGAGGAGGCCGGTCTGCACAGACCAAGGAGGCCTACCTTCACCCACCACCGCTGCCACTGGGGTGGTGGTAAGTGAAGTGGATCAGGCAAGTCGCGGCGAAAGGGAAATAGTGACGGGGGCAGACAGACGCAGCGGGACATCAGGGCTCTGGAGAGACCCCCCCAAGCATTTGGGGGGCCCCAGGTGGCAGGGATGCCCTCTCTCCTGCTGTTACTCCCCCGCAACTGGTACTCAGAGGCATCCTGCCTTTGAGGCTGGAGGTGGCCTGTAGGCCTCTGACTAGGAGCCGTCAATAGACCTCTCCTCCATGAAGTTATCCAAACCCGCCTAAAAGCCATCCAGGTTGTTGGCTGTCACCACATCTCATGGCAGAGAATTGCACAAGTTGATTATGCATTGTGTGAAAAAGTACTCCCGTTTGTTGGTCCTAGATTTCCCAGCAATCAATTTCATGGGATGACCCCTGGTTCTAGTGTTATGGAAGAGGAAGAAGAATTTCTCTCTATCCACTTTCTCCACACCATGCATGATTTTATAGACCTCTATATCATGTCTCCTTGCAGTCATCTTTTTTCTAAACTAAATAGCCCCAGGTGTTGTAGCCTTGCCTCATAAGAAAGGTCCTCTAGGCCACTGATCATCTTGGTTGCCCTATTCTGCACCTTTTCCAGTTCTACAATGTCCTTTTTTAGATGTGGTGACCAGAATTGTACACAGTACTCCAGGTGTGACCACACCATCATTTTGTATAAGGGCATTATAATATTAGCCGTTTTATTTTCAATCCCCTTCCTAATGATCCCTAGCATGGAATTGACCTTTTTCACAGCTGCTGCACATTGAGTCGACACTTTCAACGAGCTGTCCTCCATGACCCCAAGATCCCTCTCCTGGTCAGTCATCGACAGCTCAGATCCCATCAGCATATACTTGAAGTTGGAGTTCTTCATCCCAATGTGCATCACTTTACACTTGCCGACACTGAACCACATTTGCCACTTTGTCTTCCACTCCCCCAGTTTGGAGAGATCCTTTTGGAGCTCCTCACAATCTGTTTTGGATTTCACTACCTGAAAGGTTATGTCTTCTGTCCTGCAATACTGATATAGTCCACTGGCCCTATAAACGAAATCTGGTCTCTCCTTTCTAGGCCATGCCATAACTTCTGATCAGGCTGGTCAGTTTCCTGCAAGGGGCATCTGCAAGGGGCATCTATGAGTTCAGAAAGGGTGTCACAGGTCACCTATCACCTATGTTTTAACTGTTAGATTCTTGGTTTGTTTTATGCTGTAAACCACCAAGAGACTTGGGTAGTGGGCAGTATACAAATTTATTAAATACATATATACATACAATAATCACTCTTTCAAACTTTTGATTGTGAATCTAAAAAGGGATCTCCTCCCTTTTGGTATAAGAGATATAAGTACGCTCCAGAGCTCCTTCCACTCTTGTCTGTATCTTTCCAGGAGCAGGCTAATGCCCTGGGCTGGCTTTACTAATATGGAACAGAAGAAAGCAGCCTTGTTTGTTTGTGCAAAATTGGCAGCCATTCATTTGCTCAACTTGAACATAGTTTCTGTATATGTGGCCATAGACTCTTGATCCTGAATTAAATGGCTACCAGCAAACAGATGGGATGGAGTGGGCGCACATACATCACAGAAGTGGAAGAGATGGCGCTCCTGCACCACTGAGGAAGCTCTGGTTAAAGGTATACACAGATTAGTAATGGCAGAGAGTCAGTGTTTTAAATCATACATTGGGCAGAAAAAAGATATGGTGACATTTCATATAATATCATATAATCCAGACACCAGAACCAGAAAAGCTGTTATTGAGATGTCTTTGGAGGCCTGACACAAGGTTGGTTCAGATGTAATGCTGAACCATGGTTGGAGCTAACCATAGTGTATACTCCAAATCATCATTCATGCTCCAGACATACAAGCAAACCATTTTCCATCTTCTACCATCTTTCCTGGAAGTCTCCTGATGGTATCCCAAACAGGGACCTGTTTATTCAGGGGCAGAGCAACACCCCAAACCAAAGTTGATCAGTTTGGATGTGTAACAGCGAAGCACAGTTTGCCCCAACTATGGTTGCAAATCAGGTTCAAAATAAAGTTTAAGATCTTCATTTGGGCTGGATTCAGATTAAACATGAAACCGGAGGTCCATTTACCTCTGGTTTCACTAGCTGAACGTCCAAACCTGGGGAACTATAAAAGCGGGGGGGGGGGAATGGACCCACAGTTTGCCTCCCCTAACTCTATTTGTTACCTTTGGTTTGTAGTGAGTTACACCCCCAGGAAGTGCATTTTGGCGGTGCCTTCGTTATGTCTGATCTGGGAGCACAGTTTGCCTTTGCTTCAAATTGGAGTTGAGGGAGCAGGCTCCTCCCTCACTCCAGCTCCTATTGGCTGCACAGCCTGTCCTTCAGAGAAAGGCTGTCTCCCCCCACCTCTCTACAGTCTTGCTGACTGCAGGTCAGCAAGACTGTAGTAGGTCTGAACACAGAGGGTTGAGCGGTGGGAGGGGAGGCGGAACTGTGGGTCCGCTGGACCTGTGCTTCCATCTTTCATCTGAACTGGACCTTGGTGACCAGTTGCAAACCACAGCCTATAACCAAAAATATCGTTCAGTTGATTCTGATGTCATACCATATCATAATTTGTTTTGCAAACCAGAAAGAGCGGCATGGGCTTTGCAAACCATTGTTTGACATTATATCTGAAACATCTCAACATTTTTCAGAGTCAGCCCAATGCCTTCCTGCTCTGCTTAAATTATACAAACCTTAATACAGTGGTTTTCAATAATGGACAAGGTAATGGAAAACATCATTGAGGAAACCAAGGCAATTTTCCAAGACATTATACAAGGTCAGACATGATAATCTCTTTCTGGTTAGACTTACCAGTTCTACGCACAGATCACAGTTATCCCGACTAGTTTATTTTCCTGTATGGAAAAGTCTTGTCTAATAGTTTCTAATTCACATGATGTGAGTTAAAAGTGTGGCATCCTTCCAGTCCTATGAGATAATTCCCACTCACAAACAAGTCTGCAGGAAGGATCCATAGCACTGTGGGAATTTCATAGTCTCACAACAATTGAAAGTGAATTGAGAATTGACAGATTTGTCAATCAACCAGCAAGAATGAGTAGATGAACAAGGACACTGATTTGAGGCAACTGCATCATTTGCATTGTGCATCTATGATATGGTACTTACCCTTCTTATTTCTGGTTTCTATTTAAAAATACAAATGAGTTATAATTCATAAATTATTCATATACAGTAATATCTGAAGGAGCACAACTCTACCAGAAATGAAACAGATGAGCAAATCACTTAGGACTGATTCAAATGACTACATGTATCCTGTGATCATTGTAATCATGTGCCTGTATGAAACAGAAATACAGCTTGTTCAACATGTGGACTTTGTGTATATCAATATGGAACAGGCTTAAATAGGCATACAACCTAGCTTTAACATCTTTTTAAATTCCAGTTAAGTTCCCATCACTAGTTCTATCCTTTAAGAATCACTTTTGATAAAGTTAGAGCCTTCATGGAAAGATACTCATGAATCAAATTATCAACATGAACATTGGGTTTCTCTGTCTCACATAATTTTTAATAACTGATATATTTTTAAAAATCTATAATGTTCCCATTGTACTATGGAGTAAGTGCAGACAATAAATACATTTCCATACATGAAGGACCAACAGTGTTAACACATCACTAGACAATGGCTGCCTTCTCACCCTGGTTCTGCTACCCGCCCCAGCGCCTCCTGTCCGCATTCACACATAATGTACAGGAGGTGAACTGCAGTCAGGGAGACTGCAGAGAGGAGGGGAACTGGCATGGGCTTCCTTCTTGATTGAAGGACAGCCACGGCAGCCAATCGCAGCTGAAGTGAGGGAGGAGCTTCCTCCTTCAACTCCAGTTCCAGCAGAGTGAGATTGCGATGCAGTGTTTGGATGTAACACTGGCACCACCAAACTGGAGTTACAGGTGACGACACTCACTACAAACCAAACGTACGAATTAGAGTCTTGGGAGGGAAACTACAGGTACATTTTCGGTCCGAACTGCAGTTGCACGCATTTGGACATACAACAATTACAGCCCCTTCAACTCTGGTTTCGTGTTATATGCAAACGCAACCAATATTTGGTGATGTTGTAACCCATACATGAAATTTCAATTGTCGTCAAAGCAAGAGAGACTTTTTAGCCAACATCTGTTAAGCTTACATAATAAAGTGCTTTTTTGAAATGTTCAGAGGCATTTTGAGAGCATACATTTAAAAAAGAATGGAAACTATTTATCATTGTTTAGAACGTTAAAAAAAAAAGATCCTTATTGTTGCCATCCAGTTCCTGATGAGCTTGATGGGTTGCTCAGTTTCTGAATGACAGATTGCTATGACCTTGGCTGCTTCTGATTAGTTTCCTCTATGGGCAGGCATGTATTATTTTTTATATGTTAGATTTATATCCCATGTTTCTTCCCTCATGAGACTCAATACATGATGGCATACATGGCATACATGGGGTTATCATGGTCACCCATCCAGGCACTGACCAGACCTAGATCTTAGCAAGGTGGCTGTATCATGTGACCCTCAGAACACACCCTGGGAAGCAATGAAATTCTACCGTGCCTCTGTGCTATATCACGTCACTCTTGATGCAGAGAAGGCTGCAAAATAACTCTCCCTCCAGGAGGCATTTCTGCATGAGTCACTACTCTAGGCTGGCCAGTCCAGAAGGCTACTCAGAACTAGGGATGTGCACAGACCATTTTTCATGGTTCAGTCCAAATTCAAACCAAATTTGGACCAAACCATGGGTCCATAAACCGATTCCACAGTTCGGCAGTGAGAGGGGTGAGGGTGAGAGGGATAAGAGTAGCGCCAGGACAGTGTGACATATCCAATCAAAGTGGCCCTATTCACATGCTATTTTCAACACATATAATTTGTGTACAGTGAACACATGTTCAGTTCTCTACACACATACAGTTATCCACATGTTCTGTTGAACATATGTGCAGCAGTACACTTCCTATATGAACTCTGCATTTTATGGGGTCTGTACCCTGGTTTACTTTGAAAATGAATACATGTGCAGACTTTCACACAGAAACATGTACATGTATACAGATGCCTGAATGCACATACAACATAATGTTTGCATAAGGCTGCTGCAGTAAACCAAGTCAACATTATTTGTTCTGTATTTGGGTTGCTTAGGATGTTGCCAAATTTCTTCTCTGATAGATCTCCTCACTTATTATAAATTGAAACCAACAAACAAGGCTTGAAGTGTACACTCTCCCTTTGAATACCGAGTACTGGGTTCTTTTAAAACATATAAGCCACTTTGATTGGATATTTCACACTCTCAGATTCTTCTGGCTCACCAGGATTCACATAACAATTGGAACACAATGAGACTCATTCCAAATACTTCCACAGATGGTTTGATCTGCTCAGAATTCAAAGCATGGGTTCCTCTACATTAGGCATCAGTCATGCTTCCAGCTCAGACTGATAAAATAGCACAAACTCACTGCTTATTTCTGGTATGATTGCCTCATCAGTTGCAATCTCTTTAATGGCTCTTCTTTTCTCAATGACCTCACTGTACTGAAGTGTCCAGCTCTTTCTCCCACTCCCTCACTCTCCCTTGATACTTGCTAACAAAGGCCTGGTTCAAATGAGGCCTATCTGTGCAGAGACTTGCATGGGGAGCACATCTACTGGCCTGCTCACCAGATGCACCTGCTTTGCTTCTGGACCCACTGGATGCCAGTATATTGGAGGCACAGAACCTACATAGGCAGACTTGAAGTCTTCAATCTTTAACCAATATGAAATCTGGTTAGCAGTATATGCAAATACAGATAGTTTGAGACTCACTACAGTATGTTCCACATACGAAACCTCTGAAGTCCCACTAAACTCTTACATCATGGTGATAAATCATGGGCTATACAAGAATCAAAGATGGTAGCATACCATTACACTGTGTACTCCGTGGCATTCAGATTATTCACTTACCAGCGCTGAACATGTTCACACTTCCCCCCACCCTAAACATGCACAGAAGTCAAGACCCTAACTTGTTAGAATTCAATTTTGTGCTATTGAAGCTATTACAGTTCAGTGAATGATGATCTCAAACACAAAGTAGTCTTCATTACTCATTGCTTAATTTGGCAGCTAATTCCTCCGAGTTCTGTGTTTCGACAGCCATTTAAAATCTGACAGACTGAGGGGACCCTTATCTTTGGGTTAATCTTCCAGTGCCACCATGAAGGAAAAACATCTCTTTTTTAAAGAATGATTCTGAGTAGGAGAGCTCTCTTCAAAGAATCAAACTACACTTTAACTCCACATTTTGCAAGACAGTGCTTGGTTGTTGTTTTTTAATGGTGAATAGCAGCTGGACTGAGCACAGTCAGAGGGGTGTGTGTGTGTGTGTGTGTGTGTGTGTGTAAGAAAAGGAGACATGCACCTCCCTCCAGGTCAATTAGCTCATCTCCCCTGTTACCTCCCATTGCTGGACCTCTGTAGTAACTTTACTTAGAGTGAAATTCCTTATTTTCATCAGTTGATCTCTACAACACATACATGTATATGAAGAGCAGCTTCACTTCTATTTGTGTAGGATGAGAGGAGAGCTTTATTACATCATTCTTTTTCTTTCAGAAATCCAACATAGGGGACAAAGTTCAACTCCACCCCAGGAATGCACTTTGTCCCTCTTGTATGTTCCCCAATAATTTTTATAGCACCACTGGAATTACATTCCCACCCATTCTCACTCAGAGAGACTGGAACCAAGGCAGATGCTTTAATCTTACCCCTGCTGCCACCCCATTCTGGATCAGTTCCCCTCAGGGCCAGTACTAGTGGGGGAAAGCATCCTTGATGAGGAGTGCCTTCAGTGCCCACTCCCATGGTTAGTTTATCAGTGGGTCTCCTCCACTAGCTCACTGCAGACACTACACTCAGCACACAGTGAGCCAGCCAAACTCAGCTTGGTGCTCCCCGCAGGTAGGCACCCTGAGTGACTCCCTGGCTCACCTACCCCTAAGGGCAGCCCTGCCTCTCTGCTACTATTTGCCAAAGGGAGTGGGGAAGCCTCCAGTGGTGCAAACATTACATTTTCAAAGTCAAAAAATTACCCATCACGCCAACAGGGTTTTCCAGCTCTCTCCCTCCTGCTGCTGCTCCCAACGGTTTCCTCCAGCACCTTCTTATCACTCTGAAGAAGCAGGCTTTTAAAGCTCCCTGTTCCCTACTACTCCTTTATTCTCCCGAACTCTTAACAGGCTTCATCCAGTTGAGACTAATTGGTTCTGCCTGTGACTCTACACACAGACACTAAATCCCATTCATGCACATGCCAAATCATAAGACCAAATACAATGCAAATGCCTACAGCACAGTTACAAGCACAAAGCTCACCTTCTTTCTGCTTCGTCACAGGAAGTGTACTCCCTATCACGCGGGCTAGAGGGGAAGAAGAAGTGTTTTGGTTAGTAGAAGTTTGGACTCAACAGGAAGTTGGCACAAAAGGGTTCTGTGTGCAACTAGCATGGGCCCCAGTAATTTGATGGGGATGTATGTTCACATACCCATTTGCCATGGGAAGGTGTTCTGTTTGTTAAATTTGTATCCCATATTTTGACCATCATATTCTCAAAGCAACTTGCGACAAACAGGTATGTCTCTTTCATGAGGCAAAAGCCTCAGGCAGAAGTGTGCTGCAGAAGAGTACCACTTAAATGTGTGCCCCCCACCCCGTTCCCACCATAAGCATCACTCCACGTGCCTGCAGCTAGTTCACTATTGCTGCCTCTCCCCTTTTATGCTGCTTCCACCCCTTTTCCTTCTTCTTCCTCTTCTCATCTGCCTGCCTTTGTCACAGGGGGCTGAAGATAGTTTTGAGGTTTTTCCTCAGGAAAAACATCTAAATGATTTTGAGAAAACCCCAAAGCTTGATAAGACTAGTGAAATTTCTCTTGGGAGAGTTTCATGCATCCCTAGACAAATGTGCAAGGCCAGTACTGCACTCTAGAGTCAGAGTGAATGCGGGTGAAATGATTCATGACATCACCAGTGTTGACTCAACTTATTGTATCTGTTTAATTGAAAGTGTTCAATAGGGCTATAAGGTGTTTTGTTTTTTTCCCCCTCCCCTTGTGCGGATTCCTCTGAAACACAGAAGGCTGCATTAAGCTGGTTTGGTGTTTGTTAGTACAACAGCACATCAGTAAACAACAGAGATAAGAATTTCGTCCTTACGATGGCATCCATCAGAAACATTTCATTTTTTATCCATTTTTTCTTACTGCTTTATAGATACCTGATAAATGGAGGGATTTTGCATTCATTCCTGTGCAGTGAGGATCCATTACATTTATACATTTTATACATTTTATACGTCTCTAATATTTTTGCAATAGATTTCCCTGAATCAGCTGATGATATTTAATAGGATGTTTAAGACACAGTATAAAATCTTAAATGCTTTTTGCTTAGTCTGAGGGTAAAATTGTGTGCGTAGATTGGTTTCCAAATTAAAAACTATGTAGGCGTACCAGCGATTTTCCCACCCCCTGCTCTTTGCTTCTGCTCTACATATTAAAACATAACGAAACAGCTCTTAGGGAAACAGTGCAGCATAGGTAGAAACAAAAAGTATTTGTGACTTTACAAGGCAGCTACACAAAGAAAGGGCCGTTAATGAAGTGGGACAACACCACAATGCAAAACTGCATTCGCCCATAAAATCCTTATTGGGCAGAAGAGAATCTGCAGTGAATAAATATTAACACAAACACATAAAGAAACATAAAGGAAATGGAGAGTGGGGGAGAGAAAGCCAAAATTTGAGGTTAAAAAGTGCTGACGACTTAAGGAAAAGTCTATTTGCATACTGCAGGGCTCCATCTGCTGTGGAAAATCTAAGCTGCAAGAATGATTTAATATTTAATAGAAGTAGTGGCCGTTGTTAATTATAATTTGCACATTTACAAATCAGCACTGATAGCAATACAAATTATGAAATATAAGGGTGTTATGCTGGATACTGGGGAAAATAAGATGACAGACAAAGTTAATGGAGTATCCCTAACAACAGCTCTGTCAGAACACATCAGAGAACTAATCCAGTTACAAAGGGCCTGCAATGGAAAATCTATTTAAAATATTAAAATGCTGTTTGGTAAAAGCTTTTTCATAGTGCATTTTACTTAAACAGTTGCTTATTGCTCACGGGTCATTAGCCATACACCCAGATGCACTCTGCAAACTGCCATTTGAGAGAATAGCAGAAATTTAAAGAGAAATATATTTCTGCAGCACTTGTGTTGAAATATAGAATTGGCTTGCTGCTGACTTGTATTTAGTCAAGTAATATTAGCCAGCTTCAAGATATATGTGATGGAAAATTAAAAGATTAGGCATTTGGGATGATGCATGAAAGTCCTCAGATTTTAAGGAGCAGGGTGAAGAAGAAGAAGAAGAAGAAGAAGAAGAAGAAGAAGAAGAAGAAGAAGAAGAAGAAGAAGAAGAAGAAGTCAAAAACATCCTGAGCTAGTGTGCCCACAGCATAATTTAAATTATAGAATTCACTGTCACAAGATGTGGAAATGGCCTTTAACTTAGATTACTTTTTAAAGGAAAGGACAAATTGATGGACAATAAGCCTGTCCACAGCTATCAGCCTGGTATTAAGGGGAACACCCATGTTCAGAGGCAGTATACTTCTGAATCCCAAATGCTGGGGCAAACAACATGGAATTATCATTAGCCCCATGAACTGTGTGCATACTTCCAGAGGCACCTGGTTAATATGGTGGAAACAGAATGCTAGAATAGATTGGTTTTAGAGTGATCCACCAAGGCAAGGCTTATGTCCTTTGTCTTGGGGATTGGAGTCTGTGCTTGCAATCACTTACTGTGGAAAAGATTCATTTCTTTATTTGGGCAACCATAACATGACAGATATTAGACCATGCAATGATATGCATTATAAAAAGGCAGCTGGACTTAACTCTCAGCATGGCTAAGACAGGGGTGGCCAACCGAAAAATGGGAACTGAATGATGAGGACTACATCATTGTTGTGATGTTGGGCTACAGTTCTCATCATTCCCAGTTGCAATTTATTGCAGCTGGGGATTGTGGGATTTGTAGTCCAACCACAGCTGGAGAGCCTCAGGGTTAAGGCCTTAATTTGGTTCCAGTATGTTCAACACTCAGATCCCAAGAGCAAAGCTACTAATTGACTTTTATTTACTAAGGCACCAAGTTCCCATTGATCGTTTTCATTAATCTTCCATTTCACCTCACTTTCCTCATCATCATGTAATATAGATTATAGATGGAAACAGTGAAAGAATATATGTTTTAACAGCAGCTCCTTTTCACTGTTATCATTCCTCCTTTATTCTCTGTGTGCATCAGCATCAATGAATCTGCAGTTCATAAAATGATGCCATTCCCCACCCGAAAACCCAGAGCTTTGCACCAAACAGCACTGGAGGGTCTTGTAAACAAAAGGTGCAACAGGGCTAATAGACTTAGCAAATATCAATAAGATGCTGTATAATGCAAGTCATAAAGAAACTCTCGTTGGAATGGATTCAACGTGTATTTTATGGCCTGATTGAACTGCATGAAAAACCAACACAGCCATCTGTATACTAAAGGCAACCTACTTGAACAGCAAGATTATGCCGATGTTCTGTTATGGCAATGTATCCAAAATCGCATCAAGCTACGGTTTGGAGCTGCAAATGGCACCTCTCTCAAAATGAACATAGTCTAGTAAACTAGAAGTCATTGCTTAATTTGCTAGCTAATGCCTTGGAGTCTTTTGTTTCTGTAGCCATTTAAGATCTCATTGTCACCAAAATTGAAACCTTGAACATAAGGTGGCTCAGTCTTGCAATACACTGATTATGGCCGTACAGTACAGTTAATGAACTCTCATATCAGGTTAATTGATCATTTAAACAGACCTACTGGACTCAAAGCAGCCATTCATATGCTTATTATTGTGCATTATCTGGCCAACGTTCCACCTTTTAGTTCGATTTATTTCAGCCCTATACTGGTTCTAAGAAAACAAACATTATGAAAACACTACAAATACTGGATAGAGGCAGCACTAGGGATAATACCTGGGTGGCCTTCAATCCTCTAGAGAAAGTAGGCAGTGATAGATAGATAGATAGATAGATATTTTGCACTGTGCCTATATTTTAGGCTTTAAGAAATATAAGTAAAGTGAGTTGCCTCAAGACTTGAAGGATATACATGCAAATGATAATTTAAAAGGCTATGTGGCAATTTGATTTGTGCTACAATTTAATGATGAAGAAACTATGTAGTACCTAATCATTAAAGGTGGGAATTCTAGAATGGTCACCTAAATGATCTTGGAAAAGATCTTGATCACTTTATAAATAGTCATTTCATGATACATTTTAACCTTAGCATTCCACTAAAAGGAATAATCACGGGGATTTTAATTGACTTTTGGCACAAGATGAAGTTCTATAATAAAATATTCAGTCTCGCAAAATTAAAGTATTCAAAGAAGTCTCTATCTGGCTTCTGTTTCCCCTTGTCACATCCTCATTTTATTACTAGGTGAAGAAGTCAACCTTCACACATGCAAGCAAACACAGAAAAATCTACACATTGCTATTTTTGATGCTGGGTCTTTATTTGCTGCAATCAGAAAGTGATTATAAACACTACAAAATTAGCACCCACAATTGCATAATTTACGCAAAGCTGTTTTAACCATTCACAGACATTGTGAGGAAGGAGAAGATGACTATCTTTGAACCAGACATGAGTATGGTAACTGGACCTTTCAATAGCTCAGTACAGAAACAGCAGCTAAGGCTTGAATCCACAGGTAGTGGAGAGTCATCAGCCAATAATAAATGTAGCTTATCAACTTTGTTGCTCTATTGCCTGCACAATAACTATAAGAGTTTCAGAAGAACCAAGCAAAACTGTTGCTGAACACTGGAGTGTATCCTAAGGCAAAGCCAGAAATCAAAACTTTATGTTTGATTGGAGGAGAAAACATATTATTGTTATGATGCCTTACATCACAACAAAAGAACATAAAATGAGCCTTGCTGTCTCAGACCAAGGCCTCATTTGCACGTAACACAAAACCAGAAGTTCCTTCACCTCCAGTTTCATTAACTATACATGCGAATGCAGGCAAACTTAGTTTCATTCAGGAATGGACCTGCGGTTTCCCTCCCCAGAGTCCAATTTCTACCTTTGGTTATCATAAGCTTTTGCCACCTTCAACTCCAGTTTGGTGGTGCCAGTGTTATGTCCGAATACTGGCACCACAGTTTCCCCCTTAAGCAACCGGAGTTGAGGAAGGAAGCTCCACCCTCGCTCCGGTTGCTATTGGCTGCTGGGGCTGTCCTTCATTAAAGAAGGAAACTCCAGCAGCCAGTTTTCCCTCCTCTTTGCAGTCAGCAAGACTGCAGAGAGGGAGCATTCCTGAACATCTGAATTTGGATGGAAGAGTGAGGGGGAGGGGTGTGGAACCATGGGTCAATTGGACCTGTGGTTCCACATTATGTCTGAAGGCGGCCCAAAGGACTGTCTAATCCAGCATCCTGTTTCCCACAGTGACCAAATGTGGGATGCCTCTGGGATGCCAACAAGTAGAAGATGGACATACCCCTCTCCCCATATTGCTCTCTTGCAACTGGCATTCAGAGGTATCCCACCTCTGTACCTGGAGGTAGCATGACTAGTAGCCATTGGCAGTCATGTCTTCCATAAATTTTAAAGGCCTTTTAAAGCCCCTTAAGCTAGTGGCCATTGCCAATCTTTTCACAAATCTTCTCACTTCCCCCACCCCAATCTTCTTATACTCAGAGGTTCTTCTCATGACCAGGTGGGCAGGGCAGGTGGCGGGGAAGGCTACAGAAGCCCATCTTTCCCACAGATGGTCTCCGAGGACTGACAGCCACTGCCCCATGGAGCACGGAGGCATGGGGCCAGGACACATCATCCCCAACCCCTGGAAGTCCCACAATGTACCGTGCAAGTGCATGGTGCATTGTGGGGAAACACACACACACCCCAGCGATGGGGGGGCACCCATCAGTGCTCCAGCTTCAAAACTGTGCTCTGTTAGTGCTTCAGCTTCAGAACAGCACACAACCAAGGAAACGTGGCAAAGAGAGTGCCCGCTCCCTTAACCTCATTTACAAGGTGAGCTCCCTCAGCGGGTTTGCCGCTGAGGTGCTGCCAGGAGCCAGGAGCCTCCCAGCAGTGGTTATGGGCAACCAAGCCCAGTCTTGGCTTCCTTAGTCCAGTTTTGTCTGCTCATGAGAACGGCCTCTCAGTGTTTCATACTGAACTGCAAAATGAAGCCCAACCAATTCAGTTTTGCAGTTCAGAAGTTGAGACTTCACTCTTTAGCAAGTTTTGGCTCTGTCAATATCAAAGCTGACAAAGATGAAGATACAGTCAAGGCACAATCTGGAAGGCAGCAGTGACTCACGATCAAGAAGAGAGCCCATCAGCCAAGGCAAGGCATAGAATGGAGAGAGAAGGTAGTGACTGGGATCACATCAGATCCATTCTTGTTGTGGAGACATTACTCATTCATCTGGGGAATTAGAGGCATGGTGAAAGCCCACTGGACTTTGTGGCTGCTGACAAACTGCTTTGTCAGGTTGGTCATATCAGATAGCAGACTACAGTGTTCAGTGTGCCGCAAAACTCTAATGTGCCATGGGACACTGGCTGGTGTGCCATGCTGATTTTCTCCCCAGTTTTGAAGCTGACTTGCCCCATAATGCATCAGGAAGAATGCATCCCCCCAAATGAATAAACTCCCCACTTTAGAGTTGATTTGCTCCCTTAGGGAGTGCCCAGCAGCAATACGTTAGTTGCTGCTAGGCTGGAGGAGAAAGCAAGCAGAAATTAAATTGAATAAATGTCCATTGACTTTGCCACAGCATCCCCAAAAAGGTGTGCCTGTGGCTTGACACAGTATTGTGCCCCAGTATTTTGTGTTGTTTTTAATGTGAGTGTGGCTTGGGAGGAAAAAGATTTAAGTACACAAGACTACTGTATCTTCCTCAGGTAGTTAGACTGGTAGTGTTCAAGAGCAAATGACACAGGCTTAGGGCACCAGCAGTTCTCCCTTCCGACAAACTGCCACAATGGTACTGGTATCTGGAATGTCTTCCTGCTTTTCCTAGCGTTTGAGAAGAGGAACCCAACTTGAGAACATGCCCTTACTCTTAATAATGTGCATAGAGAACACAACCAACATGTCCAGAATCTGTGTGATGCACGGGCATGATAGTTTCTAGAGTTCCGTCTAAAACCTCCTTGGTGGAGAGATAGTGTATCAGTTACAAGCACAATTCATACACTCATAAACTGGGTAGGAGATTATTCCTGCCCAATTTCAGGAGCTGGGCATGCTCCTGTTTTGCGATTGTGTGTGAAATAAAAACAAGGGAGGCGGCAGGGAGTGAGAATGCCTACCCAAATTCCATCCTCAGCTTCTGAATGAGGTAAGCAGAAAAATTGTCCTACCCAGCTTGACAGATGATCAAGCTCGAGCACTCCTGTTTTTCAGTTGTGTGTTAGATAAAAACAAACTAGGAGTCAGGGAGCTTGAGCCAAGCCTACCATAGCCATGTCCCTACTGAGCACATTTGATGCTCCTGGTGGCCACTGGTAGTCAACCATTGTGTTTCCTTAGGACACCTAAAACAGACTGTCCTTAACCTGCAAAAGCCATTAAGTCATACTGTGCCCACATGTAGATGCAGTGTCACAGTGGTGGCTAAGAATATGATGTTGGCAATTTGGTGGAACAGCATGGTGAGGGAAAGAAAAGAGGCAGAGGTTTGGTAGGCTAATGGGAGACACCCACAAGCCATCCATTGAGGAACAAGGCTCCAGCCTTGAAAAATATTCTTCAGTCCTGTGGCTTCCCTCAAGCATACATTGGCACACACATCTTTCTTCTGTTTCAAGAGCCCTCCCCTCAATATCCACAACTAGAACACAGTCAGGACTTTTGTTTGTGATATATACTTCAGCATGCGTCATTTTATGAATATCCCACCTTTAATGGCAGAGCTTAATGGGGTACCCAGGTAGTTTCCCATCCAGCTATAGGCCAGGCCTACACCTGCTTAGATTCAGCAAAATGGGTGCATTATTTAACCTCAGACTATATGCTGGGATCAGGGGCAGATCTCCCATTGAGCAGTGATGTGCTACGAACATGGGCTACTGGGGCAGCCACCAGTGGGGACCATTGCCCACCATTCATGACCTTTGCCACAGATCCACCCACCCTCCCTCCCACAACTGGGCTCCACTAGCTTCCAAGGCCTCACTAACCACCACTGTCACCACGGCTGGCCTTGGCCAGCTGCAGTGTGGTGTAATGACATCACCACCTGGCACCTGTTATCCCAAAGATAACAGGCACCTGGCAGTGACATTATACCACACTGTGACTGGCTTGCTTCCCTTTGCCAGTCATGGTGACTGCAGCAGTTAGCAAGGCCGCCGAGGCCAGCACTGGTGGTAGTGGGGGGGGGGGGCCTGCATTGATGGTGAGTGACCCACTAAATAAATTGGACCTGAGCCATCAACAATATTGCTATGCCACTGCCTGGGATCATTGTGTACAATTTCATAAATGTTCATTTCACTTAAGAACATAGAACAGCCCTGTTGGATCAGGCTCAGTCTAGCATCCTGTTTCACACAGTGGCCCACTAGATGCTGTTGGGAAGCCCACAGGCAGGAGCTGAGGGCATGCCCTCTCTCCTACAGTTGCTCCCCTGCAACTGGTAGTTAGAGGCATCTTGCCTCTGAGGCTGGAGGTAGCCTATAGCCCTCAGACTAGTAGCCATTGATAGACCTGTTCTCCATGAATTTATCTAAACCTCTCTTAAAGACATGCAGACTGCTGGTAGTCTCTGCATCCTGTGGCAGATAATATTAGCAGTTTTATTTCCAATCCCCTTTCTGATAATCCCTAGCATAGAATTTTCACAGCTATCGCACACTGAGTCAACACTTTCAGCAAGCTGTCAAACACAACCCCAAGCTCTCTCTCTCCTGGTCAGTCACCGACAGCTCAGACCCCATCAGCATATAAGTGCAGTTGGGGTTTTTTGCCCCAATATGCATCACTTTACCTTGCTAACATTGAACTGCATTTGCCATTTTGTTGTCCTTTCCCCTAGTTTGGAGAGATCTTTTTGGAGATCCTTACAATCTCTTTTGGATTTCACTAGCCTAAATGGCTTGGTGTCGTCTGCAAATCTGGCCACCTCACTGCTTACCCCAACTTCTAGATCATTTATGAACAAGTTCTTACTTCCCTCCATTGTGAAATCTGTCAATTTATTCCTGCCCTCTGTTTCCTGTCCTTCAATCAGTTACCAACCCACAAGTGAACCGGTCCCCTTATCTCTTGACTGCTAAATTCACTCAAGAGTCTTTGATGAGGAACTTTATTGAATGTTTTGTTGAAATACTATGTCAACTTGATCACCTTTATCCACATGCCTGATGACATTCTCAGAAACTCCAAAAGGTTAGTGAGGCAAAATTGACCTCTGCAGAAGTCATGCTGGTTCTCCTTCAGCAGGGCCTGTTCTTCTATATGCTTAACAATTTTATCCTTGAGAATGATTTCCATCAATTTGCCTGGCACAGTAGTTATCCTAACTGAATTGAAGTTTCCCAAATCCCCCCGGGATCCCTTTTTGAAAATGGGAGTTACATTGGCTTTCCAGTCTTCTGATACAGAGGCTGACTGTAGGGGAAAGTTACACACTTCTGCTAGGAGATCAGCAATTTCACATTTGAGTTCCTTCAGATCTCTTGGGTAGATGTTGTTTTGCCCTGGCGATTTGTTAATGTTTAATTTTTCCAGACAGTTTAGAACGTCATCTCGTCACCTCAAATTGGCTCAATTCTTCAGCCTCCAAGCCTGAGAATCTTGTTTCAGGCTCAGGTATATGTTCAATATCCTCTGCCATGAAGACAGATGCAAAGAACTTATTTTGCTTCTCTGCAATCTCCATTCCCTCCTTAATAATCCCTTTCACTCCCTCATCATCTAACAGACCAACCACCTCCCTGGCAGGTTTCCTGCTTCTGATGTATTTAAAGACGTTTTTGTTATTCTCCTTGATGCTTTTAGGTAAATATTCCTCAAACTCTTTTTTCGCCTCCCTTATAGTTTCCTTGCATTTCTTTTGCCAGAGTTTGTGTTCCTTTCAGTTCTCTTCATTTGGGCAGGCTTTCCAATCTCTGAAGGAAGTCTTCTTCCCCTTTATAACTTCCTTGACTTTTTCTTGCTGGCATCCTCCTTGACTTACTTCCTCCTGGATTTGGTGGAACGTTTTCTCCCTTTAGGTATACATTTTAATTGAGCTTCTATTATTGTGGATTTAAATAGACTCTGTGCATTTTGGAGCAAAGTGACTACCCTGATTTTCCCTTTCAATTTTCTTTTCACCAAACTCCTCATTTTAGAGAAGTTATCTCTTCTAAAATTCAAAGTCTGTGTTAAACTTCCTTGGCAATTCTCTCCTCACATCTATGCTGAATACACAATGGACACTGTTCCCTAAAGGTTCCATAATGCTGACATAGGAACACAGGAACATAGGAAACTTCCATATACTGAGTCAGACCATTGGTCTATCTAGCTCAGTATTGTCTTCACAGACTGGCAGCAGCTTCTCCAAGGTTGCAGGCAGGAATCTCTCTCAGCCCTATCTTGGAAAAGCCAGGGAGGGAACTAGAAACCTTCTGCTCTTTCCAGAGCAGCTGCATCCCCTGAGGGGAATATCTTATAGTGCTCACATTTCTAGTCTCCTATTCATATGCAACCAGGTCATTCCTGCTTAGCTAAGGGGACAAGTCATGCTTGCTATCACAAGACCAGCTCTCCTCTCCTGGTCGTACGAGGTCCAGAGCACCACTCAGGATTAAGTCACCTTCCAAGGTCACCTTCTCTCTTGTTGGTTCCATGACCAACTGTGACCAGCTAGAATGACCAACTAGAGCACAGTCATTCAGCGTGTCTAGAAATTTGGCTTCTTTATCATCACCTGAATGTGAATTTACCCAGTCTATGAGTGGGTAATTGGAGTCATCCATTATTACAGCTCTGTGTCTCTTTGATGCCTCCCTAATTTCCTTCTACAACTCCCAGTCACTGTCAGTGGTTTGATCAGGAAGGCGATAGCACGACCCTGGTAGCACATTTCCTTTCAGGCCTCGTATTGTCGCCCACAGAGTTTCTTTAGAGGACTCTGGTCTTGCTATCCCAACATTACTTCCTGAAGAAAGCAGCCAGCAACACCAGCACAAGGAACCGGTGCAATGCTGCCTTTAGAAGAACCTTACTTTAGCTCTAGGTCTCCCTCCCTATATTTGAGGAGTATACAGCGTCACTCAAACAACCACTCTGCATAGCTTGCCATAGAAATTCACAGCCCTCAACAACTGATGTAGAATATCACAAGCCCAAAGCTGATTTGATGTTTGTGTTAGAAAAGCTTTTAGAAATGAGTTTCTTCTGACTAAGAATGGCTTCTGATGACCCATAATTAAAAGCATATTATATACACACACGCACACACAGAAAACAGCAGCTTGGAAATGATCATTTATAATGAGGTCTAAGAACGTCTTTCTCCTCAAAACCCTGACTGCTGAATTAACACATTAACTCTTGTTACCATGTGTCTGCAGTAACATTGTGATGAGACCATCTCCGTGCCACAGTCTTTCACAAAATGGCCATGAGAGCTCAAAAGATGCATTAAAGTTAATTATTTGGCTTTCCCTCATAAAAGACATGAGTGAAGTAGACTGTGGCATCTTTAGCTTGTTTTGCAGTCCTTATGGAAGGGATTCAACCCCTGACAGTCATCCATTAGGAGAGTTCCCAGGTTCATGTGCTACACAGCAAACATTAGTGAGCTATAATTTATCAGTGTCATTAACAGCATCCGTCTTTTATACTAGTAATATCTTTTGATCTGCCTTTAGGAAGAGGAGTCATCTGCTAATTTACTCATTTTCACCCTGGCTCAGAGCTAGTGAAACCATCACATGATCATAGCTTACATCAGAAGAATTCTTAGCATTCAGTATTAAGAAGTGTTGCACATATTTCAGCTGCTTGTATCACTGTACCTCACTGACAAGGGTGCCTGGCATTACTGGTTTGCACTGTATAGCTCCTCTTTGCCTCATCTCCCTTTCCATCTCCTTCTCCTTGCATCACTGTAATCCTCCTGCATAACCAAGGGATCTTGCACTATTTCTCCACATTACTGAATGAAACTGAGAAACCTAGAGCTGATTGATACATCCATTGCTTTATTCTATACCCTTGATTATTGCTCTGATGCTATATAGTTCTTCTCTATGGCATCAGAGAACAGAAAGTGAAGTCTGTGTGTGTGTGTAAGTCAGCACCATTCCATGAAACCATCCAAATCATTTTTGCGTACAGAGATTTTATTCCTAATCTTTTCAGGCAAGCTGCTTTGTTAAGTCCAAATGACAATGTTTATGTACAATGCCTAAAATAAACGATATCAATATTTAATACACTTTAAAAGCATATAAATATATGCCTATATAAGGGATATCACTCACCACAAAGCAGGCAGCTGTGATATACTAAGGGGAGGAACACACTTTTAGGGGGCAAATATGCATTGCTTTGCATCAAATCATTAATTCCAGACTTTCCAAACTAAGTCCAAACTAAGTCCACCTCTTGATGTACTTGTGCACTGCCATTGTATGTCATTTGTTCACAAATTGGTCCATTCTTTTAATTTGCATATATACTTCATACACCATGCAAGGCCAAACCCCTCAGTTGTACAAGTGTAACCAGAATATTTTCAAGAGCAAATTAAAACCTATAAAAATACAGCCCAAAGAGTCAGTCGTGGAATTTTTTTTAAAAAGGTTGCTGTATATCATCTTTATGCAGGAGGCAAAATTGTGAGAACAACAATAATGTATCGCTAGCCTCTGTCATGAAAATGATTTGTTTTCCTCTCCTAATCTTTACCATATCTAAACTGACTATAATAAAATGAATAATTACTCTGAATTCCGTCCAGTTAATTGAAAATCTACTCAAAGTAGAAGCCAAGAAATCGTAACAACAAATACAAGGTTTAGTCAGTGTAGAAGAACTTGTCTTTGTCAATTATTTTTTTAGAATTCAGTGTAAATGATATTGTTTACCATTATACATCAGCCAACGTTACTCAAGAATGTCATGAATTATTTCAGACTTCCTGTGAATATTAATAGCCTTTATAGTCATGATATTTCATCACCACACACCCAAGTGTTAAAGCATGAGGGGATTTGACTTAAGACAAAAATCAATGGTAGTTGATTTTTCTTCCCTTAAATCTTCTTGGCAATATACAAAATGGATATTCATATGTTTGCCATATTCCAATTTTCAAAATTATTGTAAAAAGCACCACATATATGATGTGGTAGATCCAAGGACTCTACCCTTTACTTGGCTTTATAAGCAGGCTAATCAGTTGAATCTTTTGTTGATTGGTTTATTGAGTGGGAGCAAATTTAACTGGGGAAGACAGAAAGTATCTGTCGTCTGTATGTAAAGCTATTTTGGCAATAGCATCTTAAGTGTAATAGGAATTAAATGCAAATATTACAAACTGTATTCTTTTTTTTACTCTTTATATATAGCTTTTCAACAAAGTAAGGTTCTCAAAGTGGTTTGCATAACAAAAGGAAAGAGAAAATGGTTAGGATTCACAATCTAAAACCCAGCAACAGCCACTGGAAAACATGCTGTGAAAGATGGTTGCTATTCCCCCGTCAAATAAAAGTGAAATGCCATTCTAAGGGTGTCTGGATCCTGTGCTGCTGGCACGGAACAGCTCACTTGCAGTCAACACTCCAAGTGAAGGCTGTTCTGTCAGTTGAGTGTTGGAGGCTGAAGCTTTGGTGACTCTGGACTCTTTGAAACGCTGGACTCCGATGCTGCCCAAACGCCCGCTGAGTAGACAGAAGGATGCAAGGGGGGTGGGCAAGGGGCTGGAAATATGAATGGCATGGGTAGGGCTGGGGAAAGAGACCAGAAGTAGGTCAGGAGAGTGTAAGGAGTGTACACTGAACTATTAAACAGGGCAAGATGGAGGTTAAGGGTGAGCCTGGTGACTTGATGGCTGTTGTGTTATATCCAGTTATCTTTTGCAGTTTGTTTGTTTGTTTGTACATTTGTCCCAAGGGGGTTCCTATAGAGAGTGTGGGGGAGGAGTCAAAGAGGAAAAAGGAAGGATAGAAGAAGGAGAAAATGGAGTGAATGTTGGCATGTTAGAATGAACTAATAAACCTTTAGTTAAATCTTCTTAAGATTTCCTTGTATGAGGGAAGCAGCTATAAAACAATGCCTTCTGATGAGGGGCTATATTACTGAATAAATGTATCCATAGGAGGAAAAAAACAATGATTGTAATCCCCTCCCTACTCACAGAGGTGCTTGGAGCAAGCCAGCAAAGGAAAGGTAGACTTGGGATTCTGGAGAAACAGATGCTTCTTTGTCCAGTTAACAGAGTTCAGATGGCTTTTTCTTCTAAAAATGAGAGGTAGTTTTTGTTTATTGAATTGTAGTTATCTCCTATTTATTTTCCTATTCGCAGCAAAGTAGCTATATTGAAGTTTTCATAATTTGAAAAGTTGTTGGAATTTTATTGATTTATCTGTTTAAAAGATGATGAACTTTAAAAAGTTAGTTGTTGGACAGTCCGAACACTAAATGATTAGCAGTGTATTTCACTTATCATCAGACAAGAGCCCTCTTCAGACATTCAGAAAAATGGGTGCTGTACTTATGTGCAGTGCCGCATCCCTAGAGCATGCCCAGAAACCCCAACCTGGTGCTGATGAAACCTTAAAAGCCACACACACACCC
The DNA here is from genome assembly GCF_027244095.1 of Hemicordylus capensis. NCBI lineage: Eukaryota > Metazoa > Chordata > Lepidosauria > Squamata > Cordylidae > Hemicordylus > Hemicordylus capensis. Next base: position 121,932,375 of record NC_069660.1, read on the forward strand.
TGCTCTCCATGCTTATGACCTCTCTCTGAAGATGCAAACGCCACAAGTGTGATGGAGATTATGCTCATGATTAAAAGTTTGGGGTGCCACAGCCTTCTGATCATGGAACCATATCCATACTTGGCCTCTTCAGACAAAAGCCATAAGTGTGGACAGCATGGGGCAGAGGTTTTTTGAGTTATCCAAAAAACATCATCACCATGCTTTCTTTTTTTTTAAGGCTGAATAGGATGAAGGTGTTTTCAGATATCAGTTTCAAATACAGTGCACCTTTATCTGAATGCCTGTGTTATACTCTTGAAATTCTGCCTTCTATTCAATTCAGAATTAAAGTATATTTTTAAGAATACATATGCCACCATATAAACAAACACAAAATTGAGCTTAATGCAAGTACAGTGTCCCTTAACTCTGCACTGTAACATAAAAGCAGAAAATCCCTATCAAGCCTTCATTAGCCATATTTAACATTCACAAACAATTAAATCATGATTTTAAATTATTGTTTCTTAACTCTCTCCCTTCCCCCAATATTAATTAAATGTACTTTAAATCAGTTATGTGTATTTACCTTATTTTTCAACTTCTACAGTATATTTCACATAATAGTCAGGGAGGTGTTCTCACTATATTTTGCTGAGGTGAAGGGGGTGGGGCTGAGTGATAGCTTGCTTTTCCAACCCCCTTTCTCACCTCTCCAAAGAAGGCAGGGAGATGGAGGAAGGAGCTTGTGCCCATCTTCACTTATTGGCCCAGGGCCTACTCCATCCTCACTACACCCTTGTCCAAGTATGAAAGTGTGCTTTCTTGGTTGTAAGAAAAATGTATATTGTGTGAACTTAATATGCTTCACATTATTTGGCAAGACATGATGCTAGTCCCCATGAGGAGTGGCTCATTTTATCTGGTTTGCATACTATCATATTATAAATGCCTTATTTTGCTTTGACATGAAGTAAATGGGTCTGTTGAGTTCTCTGTGGTGCTAGTCCATAAAGAATCCGATGGGATTTTTTAAAATTGTAGAACATCCTGTACATGGCCCATGTCTGTTTGTAACCTGGAGTGTACATGTTTTAGATGAAAGCACAGTCTAAGATGTTTTGCTTTCTCAGCAAACATAGCGTGCCATCAAAAGACTATTCGCCTCTATTGCACAAAGCATGAGTACCTTTTAGCCGTCTGTTTAGCACTCTTTAACAAGGGCCCCTGTGTGAAACAAGGCAATCTCTTGGTAAATTGCCCCTATGTCCGTGCGCATACAGCATGTGTGCATTTCTGTGTATGTGGGCACCATCACTGACAGGACAATATATTTCTTTCATAAACAGAGTCTTAAATTAGTATGTTAATTAGTTAATTAACACTCAAAGAAAGATCCTGTCCACTATTTGGTGTGTGTGTGGGGGGGAATATTAAAACACTACAACTTCTCCATCTGAAGAAAGATTACCGTTAAGCAACTGGAACCATCAAAATACATTGTACATTTTAATCATTTTTGATACAATGCTCCTTAGGTGGGTATCAATTACACAAGTGACTCTTACATAATACCCTTGGATGCCTGAGGGATATGCATTGTCACCTCCTTTTTTGTCATAAAAGGGATTGCAAGCCTATATCTGCTACCCCAATGTAGCTTCTTTTCCTTTTTGTCTAATGAATGAACACCACTGTAAATGAAATTTCTTCATTTTTATTCTTACACCACTGTAAGAATAAAAATGAAGAAATTTCATCCCATAGTAATTTAACAAACAGAAGAGATTTCACATGTGACACAACTAAATATACACTTAAGCTGCTAATAAAGACAAAGCCTAGGGGAGAATAAACTCATTTTGAGCAATCCCAGAAGTTTTGGTTTCCAAATCTGATGCAAAACTGCTTCGCTTATGTGTAATTTTAAAAGCTTTAATAGAAGGAATAATGGCTTTGCACTTTTAAAAATCTCTCATTAAAAATTGCTTCATTCAAATTACGCACATTTTTAACATGCAAACCCGATGGTTGTCAGAGTATTGATAGATGCATAATGTGCCTGTGTGGCATTTCTAGGCAAAGAAAGAATACAAATGGGATATTTGGTTTGTAAATCAGTGAGGTGGGGTTCTCACAGAGGTACCACTAGAGGGCACGCAGGAGGATTAATCTGGAGAATGATAAACTTCAGGCCTTGGGTTTGTTTCTTGCTCTGTTCCTTGGCCGTGCCCTATTATGGATGTCTATAATAACTGTGGATCAAAGCCTGGGGATACCACTCAGGACTCCAAATGTACTAAAAATAATTATTATTGACAGGCTAAGGTGAACGCTATGTATGCATGTATGCACAAGAGCCACATTAGTTTGTTTCCCTTATCTAGATTCCATGTGGGTTATTGTGGGTCTCCACAAAAATGAGAATATTTCTTATTGCAGTTTTACAATGGGTGTATGTTTCCAGAGGAAGAGGATCCAGCCACTAAATGTTGCTATTTGTAGTTTGTTGTCTTGAGAAGATAATGCTGAGTTCTACCATCAGGTCCCACTACAAGTGTGTCTTTTATTCATAACAGTTCTGAAAGGCTATATTCTGCCTCCCTGCTTCCCTCCCCTGGCAAACCTAGAAATAAAAATCAGACAAACTTATTCTTCCCAACCCAGATATGGCAGCTACAAAAATATATTCACATTGACTTGACTCCAAAGGTGTCCCTCTGCTAGTGGGAAGCATCTTCTGGAAACATAAGGGCCTTTTCTGACCTAGATGAAAAGCACTGCAGGCGAAAAGGAAGCCCAAATCCATGTTCTTCCATTTGCCCAAGCTGTTGCACAAGATTTTGTATGGGCTCTCTTCAAGACCTGTTTATGGCCCAGAAGAATTTATTCATTACAGATTTTCTTGTCATGGCTCACATAGTGTAATGCAACCTCCAGTACATGAGAACATAGGAAGCTCCAATATACCGAGTCAGACCATAGGTCCATCTAGCTCAGTATTGTCTTCACATACTAGTAGCGATTGTCTTCACAGACTGCAACTCCAAGGTTGCAGGCAGGAATCTCTCTCAGCCCTATCTCGGAGAAGCCAGGAATTTGAAACCTCCTGCTGTTCCCAGAACAGCTCCCTCTCCTGAGGAGAATATCTTACAGTGCTCACATTTCTAGTCTCCCATTCATATGCAACCAGGGTGGACCCTGCTTAGCGAAGGGGACAAATCATGCTTGCTACCACAAGACCAGCTGTCCTCTCTAAGAACAGCCCTGCTGGATCAGGGCCATCGCCCATCTAGTCCAGCATCCTGTTTCACTCAGTGGCCCATGATGCCACTGGGAACCTACATGCAGGAATTGAGGTCATGCCCTCTTTCCTGCTGTTACTCCCTTGCAACTGGTATTCAGAGGCATCCTGCCTCTGAGGCTTTAGGTGGCCTACAGCACTCTAATTAGTAGCCGTTGATAGACCTCTCCTCCATGAAGTTATCCAAAGCCCTCTTAATGCCATCCAGGTTGTTGGTTGTCACCACATCTTGCACAAGAGAATGCCACAAGTTGATTATGTGTTGTGTGAAAAAGTATTTCCATTTGTTGGTCCTAAATTTTGTGGCAATCAATTTCATGGGATTACTATTTATTATTACTATTACTATTTATTATTATTATTTTACACAGTCAGACAGGTGTTATTGACTGGTTTGTTTTATCCAGACATTGAGTCCTTCCCAAGGACCTGGGATGCCAGAATTTTATTGTCAATTGTTATAGATATCGTCGCAGAATATAGGCTGTTCCCAGTAAAGCTGCTTTTTGTAATTGGCTGATGGTGATTTCTGTGGCCCCTATGGTGCTGAGGTGCTCTTGAAGGTCTTTTGGAACTGCACCCAGGGCGCCAGTTACCACTGGGATTATTTTGGTCTTTTTCGGCCACAGCCTTTCAATTTCAATTTGTAGATCTTTGTATTTGGTGATTTTTTCTATTTCTTTTTCTTCTATTCTGCTATCCCCTGGTATTGCTATGTCGATTATTTTAACTTGTTTTTCTTTCTTCTCGACTACAGTTATATCTGGTGTATTGTGTGGCAGATGTTTGTCTGTTTGTAGTCGGAAGTCCCATAATATTTTTACATCTTCATTTTCTTCAACTTTTTCAATGTTATGGTCCCACCAATTCTTGGCTACAGGTGGCTTGTATTTTTTGCAGATGTTCCAGTGCATCATCCCTGCTACCTTGTCATGCCTTTGTTTGTAGTCAGTCTGTGCGATCTTTTTACAACAGCTGATTAGGTGGTCCACTGTTTCATCTGCTTCTTTACAAAGGCGGCACTTGCTGTTTGTTGTGGATTTTTCAACTTTTGCTCTTATTGCATTTGTTCTTAGTGCCTGTTCTTGTGCAGCCAGTATTAAACCCTCTGTTTCTTTCTTCAAGTTGCCATTCTTCAGCCATTGCCAGGTCTTGGTGATGTCTGATTTTCCACTTATATTGTGCAAATATTGACCATGCAGGGGCTTATTTCTCCATTTTTCTGCTCGGTTCTTGACTTGTTCTTTCTTGTAGGCCTGCTTTCTTTCATTGGTGTTGAATAGTTTCTCTTTCTTGACCATTTGAAGTGCATCTTCTTCACTGTCCCTTATATATTCTTCAAGGCCTCTTTTCTCCTCCTCTGCTGTTTGATGGACTTGCAGCATTCCTCTTCCACCTGAGCTGCGAGGGAGGTATAGCCTATCGACATCACTGCGGGGGTGCAGAGCATGATTGATGGTCATGATTTTCCTGGTCTTACGATCTCGCGTCTCTAGCTCTGCCTGGGTCCAGTCCATTATTCCTGCAGTGTATCTGATAACAGGTATAGCCCAGGTGTTTATGGCTTGTATGGTGTTCCTGCCATTGAGTTTGGACTTGAGGATTTTTCTAACTCTCCTGATGTATTCACTTCCAATTTTTCTTTTAACTTCAGTGTGTGCGATGTTATCAGCCTGGAGAATGCCCAAGTATTTGTAACGTTCTTTCTCTTCCAGGTTCTTGATCTTGCTTTCATTGGGTAGTTCTATTCCTTCTGTTTTTGTTATTTTTCCTCTGTTCATTATTAATGCAGCACACTTGTCTAGTCCAAACTCCATTGCTATATCGCTACTGAATATTCGGACAGTGTTTAGCAGTGATTCAATTTCTGACTGGGACTTTCCATACAACTTCAGATTGTCCATGTACAGCAGATGGTTGATTTTACTTGATGTTTTAGATGCTTGGTATCCGAGGCCTGTTTTGTTTAGTATTTGTGAAAGTGGGGTCATGGTGATTACAAACAACAGAGGGGATAGTGAGACCCCTTGGAAAATGACTCTTCTAATGCTAACCTGTCCAAGTTTCTCGCCATTGATTGTTAACTGTGTACTCCACATGCTCATTGCTTTTTTTTTTTTATAAATATCTGAATGTTTTTGCTGACACCAGTTGTTTCTAAACAGTTTAGTATCCATGTGTGAGGCATTGAGTCGAAGGCTTTCTTGTAGTCAATCCATGCAACACTTAGATTTGTTTTTCTTCTCTTGCAGTTTTCTAAAATCATTTTGTCAATCAGCAGCTGGTCTTTTGTGCCTCTGGTGTTCAGGCAATTTCCTTTCTGTTCAACTGGAAGCTGTTTGTTAGTTAATAAGTGTTGCATCACTTCATCTGCTGTTATTCCAGTTAATAATTTGAACATGGTTGGCAGGCAGGTTATCGGTCTATAATTACTTGGAACTGCACCTTTTGCTGGGTCTTTCATAATGAGATGAGTTTTCCCAGTTGTTAGCCATTGTTCAATATCACCGCCTTTCATAATGTGATTGAACTGTTTTGATAGTTGTTTATGAAGGCTTGTTAGGTGTTTAAGCCAGAAGCCATGCAGTTCATCGTCGCCTGGCGCAGACCAATTTTTAATTTTCTTTGCTCTTTCACTTATTAATTCTGGTGTTATTATTAGATCTTGCATTTGTTGGTTACATTTTTCGACCTCTTTCATCCAGCCTGCTCTTTTATTATAATCTATTGGATTGTCCCATAATTTCCCCCAGAATTGCACTGTTTCTTCTTTATTTGGTGTTTCTAGGTTTCTTGCAGTTTCTCCTTCTATGCTTTGGTAGAAACGTCTCTGATTCGACTAGAATTGGAGATTCTGCCTGTGTTGTGTAATTCTGGCTTCATATCTGCTAATCTTCTTTGACACTGCTGTGATTTGCTATTTTATTATTTCCAGGACTTCTCTAATTTTCCTTGAATCTAGGTGGTATTTTTGGATCAGATACTGTTTGGTGTTTTCATTCTTCAGCTTCTTGTCTTTCATATCTTTCAATTTACTAGCATCTGATCTAAGCCTGGAGATTTTATTTTCTAATCGAATCTTCCATTTAGGTGATGTACTGCTTTCTTTTTTTACAGGTCCACTGATCTTATATCTGAGCTCTTGTGTTGTTATTGTTGCTGCACTGTACATTAGTTGGTTTGTTTCTTGCCAATTCTTGGTTGTTATTTCTGCAAGTGCAGCATTGACATCTTTTAATGCCTGAGCACGTTGTTTTTTGGCAACTGTTTTTAGAGAGGGAAGTCGAACCCTGGTGGTTGTTTGGTTCATGTGCTCAGTTATTTTTTGCTTTAGTTCTTGTTGCTTTTCTGTTAAACGGCATTTGGGTTTTTGAGGTGAAGGCAAAGGGGAGGTTGCCTGGTTTTGATTTTGAAACAGTTCAGCAACGGTGGTATCCTCTGTTTCCAACACCTCCTCCATCTGTGCCTGAGCAACTGCTTCAGTTGGTGGTAATTCTTCTTCCATATCTTGAGCCTGTGTTGCTCTTTGCAGTTCTTCCAGCTCAACTCCTGTGAATACTTTATTTCTTATTATGAATCTTCTCTGGTCTGCTAGCCTTTGTTCTGTTATTTCTGTATCTGGATGCTTCTCTTTCCAAATTTGGTACATTCTTTTTAAATAACCTCTTCTAGTTGGACTAGACTTGTAATAGCAGATCATTATTTCCTTGTTGGCATTTTTTGTATATTTTTTTTGGTTAAGCGACGTTTCTTCCAGTAGCTTTGCTGTCTCCAGCCCTGGTTGCTCAACTGAAGATCCTGAGTCCTGTTGCCCACTTGCCACCAGATGTCCAGGGACTATAGCACCTGGCGCGGTCCTTGTTGACCCGGGCGATGACCGATCCAGTATAGATTTATTAAAGTTACGTCTCACCATATTGTTGATGGGAGAGGCACTCTTTGTCTGGCTCCTCTGGTGAGACCTGTCCAGTATGGTTGGACCTCTGGCATAGCTCTCACCTTCATCAGAGCACACAAGCCCCACAACCACGTCAAGGTAGTGCCTCACTGGGGGATCATTATTATTAATTAATTATTATTATTACTGTTATTACATTTATATCCCGCTCTTCCTCCAAGGAGCCCAGAGCAGTGTACTATATACTTAAGTTTCTCTTTCACAACAACCCTGTGAAGTAGGTTAGGCTGAGTGAGAAGTGACTGGCCCAGAGTCACCCAGCTAGTTTCATGGCTGAATGGAGATTTGAACTCGGGTCTGCCCGGTCCATGATTCTAGTGTTATATGTGTTAGAGAGAAATTTCTCTCTATCCACTTTCTCCACACCATGCATGATTTTATAGACCTCTATCATGTCTCCCCACAGTCGTCTTTTTTCTAAACTAAAAAGCCCCAGGTGTTGTAGTTTTGCCACATAAGGAAGGTGCTCTAGGCCCAATTGTGTTACTACCCTGAGAGAAGTTTTCTGCTAGCTCTTCCACAAGAATTCATGGAGCAGCATGAGCACATTTTCCTGTTCCAGTCATGGGTCTTGGATCCAAGCCATCCAGTGTGAATTCTGCACTAAATAAAGGCCCAAGACACACTCTCCTGACACATAGTACAAGTATAGTAACCATTGGTAACCTTCTTGCTGTGCAAACTCAGTAGGTGGCACTCAGACCTTTGGCACAATGGCACACCGTTGTCAGAAACTGCTTCCACAAACAGGAGGGGAATTATGCTTACCAAATTTGTGTCATGGCTCAGTCCAATACACCCTCCACTCAGAGTAGCAATTCTGAGTTAGACATTGAGAAGTAAGGAGCAGCACTAGTTCCAGCCCTGGATCATGACACCAGCCGAGAAACTGAGGGAGCTCCAGGGCTAGAGCCCCTCATGGAAACTCCCTCAGGGCCTGTGCTCCTGGAGCAGCACCAACACCACTACACCCACTACAGAGCTAGCCCTTCCCATGCCATCACTGCCCACCCCCAATATCTGCACACCAACACCAACAAGCTGATAGGTTAGAGAAGGAGTGTCAGACTCCAGAAGGCTCCCTCCACTCTCCAGGAGGGAAGTGGAGCCCAGCAGAGGTACTCTGGGTTCAAAGGTACATCTTTATCTGCCCCTGAATGGAACTGAGCCAACTAGCTCCCCCAGTCATCTCCAAGGTCCTGTGGACTAGCCTCACTAAGGGATGGGGCCATCGCTCCGTGGTGGGGCATCTGTTTGCCTGAAGAAGGTCCCAGGTTCAATCCCTGGCATCTCCAGGTTAGGGCTGGGAAAGACCCCAGCCTGAAACTGGAGAGCTGCTGCAAGTCTGGATAGAGAATACTCAGCTAGATGGACTAATTGGCCTCATAAGACAGCTTTCTGTATTCTGTGTTCCTGTGTGTGCATTTGCCTCAGTCTTGCCTCAGTCCTGCCTCACCTCATGGACAATCAGGTCAGGACTGTTGGTCCTTCTTTGTCAAGAAGGCTGGACTTTGCATGAGCGCGACTCTCCTTCCATGAACAGAAGGAGCTTCTCATAAAAGTGTACCACCAAGCCAAGGGTTTGCCACTGATTGTCCTCACCAGGAGTAACGATTGGTACCAAGTTAATTTACTAGGTAGCACAATCCAACCGTTACATTTGCAGATGCAAGACCCCATTAACATTTCTTTTGAGTTTATTTTAAAATTAACCATAAAATATTTTGAAACCCCTTACTGAACTATGGCACCCATTCATGTCTCTATAAACCATTTATCCATTTAAATGAAAACATTGAAATGTGTGTTAGTTCATTTCAGGTAAATTTTTGCACTTGTAAGTATTTGAATTAATAGAAAAATTTGAACCTTGTCAAATGATTGCAGACCACAGAGTCTACTCTATATTTATGAAAAAAGGCAAAAGTATCAGATGTTTAAAATATTAAACTCTGTCTATTGAGTATGCATAGTAAGTAACTATCTCTCCACCACTCTTCAGAAGGGTGGTACTGAGTACAGTACTTGTGATAAATTATGTATTTATTTTAAGAGGGTCAGAAGAAGAAGCTGTTACAGTTTACTATCCTTGGTTTAAAAAAAAATGACATTTTATAGGAATTACCTCATTATGTCACAAGCAGATTGAGACATATGCCATGCTCATTCTGATAGTCACAATAAACATCCATCTAAACTCCTGTTCTCGGTACCATGCAAATATATAAATGCTAGGGATGTGCACGAAATGGATTTTGCATTTTGTTTTGAGCTTGAAACAAAATGAAAATGGACAAAGCATTTCATCAAAATAACCAGTCACACCGGTTGTTCCAATGAAACAAACGAAATATTTTGAGTGTTTTGGCCATAGGGAACAATGGACAAACTTGAAACACCCCATTGTTCCCCATGGGTAGCTCCTAGGGACACCAAAGTGGGTTTTGTGATAGGGCATGATGGATACTACCTTCCACCCAACCTATAAAATAAGTGGACAAGCAGGGAATTTTAAACCAATTTTTAACTTTTTTCCACCACCCACAGGATCCAAAGGGGTTTGGTGGAAAGGTTAAAAATTTGTTTAAAATTGCCCACTTGTCCATTTCCAGGGCATGATGGGTAGGGCATGATGGGTAGCATCATGCCCTACCAACCAACCCACTTTTGTGTCCCTAGGAGCTACCCATGGGAGACAAAGAGGTGTTTCGTGTTTCCCCATTGTTCCCTATGGCTGGAAGAAGCTGCACTCACAGAGCGCACACACAAGCTTTGCATTGCAATTTGCAATGCATTTTGCAACCCTGCCTTGAAAAACATTGCAGAAGCACACAGTAAAAGGGAGCCTGTCCCTCCTAACACAGAATACACATTTCAAACACAGTCCAAAAATGGCCAAAAAAGAATCACTGGCCCAGAATCCACTGCTAGCCACAGTGCCTGAGCTGCAGTGACATCGCTGGCACAAGTTGCTCTCACACACACAATTATGACTCCTTACTTCCTAGCATTGCAACAGCTGCCACAGCAGCACCCTTAGCAGCAAGCATAGCCTGTTCAACTACATATACTGTAGTTCAACTACAGTATACTGTTGTTCAACTACAGTAAACTGTAGTTCAACTATAGTAACTTCAGCCACATTTGACTGAGTAGTGAATACACCTTGCAATGCACCTAGCAGCAACAGCACAGCATATTATACTCAGTGCTGAGAAAATAAAACCACAAGATCAAAACGTCCTTGATTCTTTTCTCCTCTCCTCCGGATGTATCCTCTTCAAGAGAGGCACACTATAAGGGCTCTCTCTGCCTTCCAGGCCCTTTGAAAACATTTTGAAATTCTCTCATTTTTGTTCCCTCTCCCTCCTCCACCCCCCCCCACCATCCAATGGGGTCACAGTTGCCCATGATAACACTTGATTTGTGTGATGACAAGCCAACCAAGAAGCAAGGAAATCGCAAGTCAATCAAAAGCCAGTGCCAGAAAAACAATCAGCAAGGAGAAAACTGGCCTCCAAAAGGGCACTCAAAATGTTGAAATGTTTCTATTGAAATGGGGTTGTTTTGTTCCAAACTTGAAACAGGCCCTTTATTTATAGGCTGTTTTGTTTCAAATTCAAAATACTTGAAGCGGCCTGTTTTGAGTTGAAACATTTCTACATCAAAACATCCTGCACATCCTTAATAAATGCACTGTATTGTCACTCCCCTCAGATTAATACACTGTGAACTGATTTCATTTTGCAAATAAGCACTAATTCCCAAAATAATACGGCAATATTCACATATCAGGGTTTACATATCAGGGACATCATTTGATTTCTCATCACTTGGTTATCTAGCATTTGCAGCTGAATGTGTGGGTTCACTTCATGGAAACATTTTGGAGTTAAGCTGATGTGAGGTGATATAAAAGTTGTGTCTATGGAGTTTGTTCTGGCCTGACTTAGGGCCAACTAGATGTAAATGAGTGGCTGTTGCCCAAAACATGACTTTAGCTTCCCCTCTCCCTCTCGCACCATAACATCTAGAAGAATGTAGCATTATTTCCCAATGTATGCCAGTCAATAATGGAGAAAAGGTGTGGGGAAATGCCAAAAACTGGGTAACACTGTTTCCATTGTAACATGGGTAACTTCTCTTTATATTATGAAGGGAGAGTTGCACATGTGGCTGACATTTTTGGTGGCAGCCACATATTTGGCATCACATCTACTTTGGCCTTCAACCATACATGCAAGCCAGCAACTTACAAGACTGAGCATGATCTGGAGTTCTGAAGTAACTCCTCCTGTTGCTTCTTTCTGTAGCTACTATAATTCTATACTTCTCTAGCACTGCCTAGAGATATCTATCTATATCAGGCAGTATCGAAATATGATTGATTGATTGATTGATAAATACATAAATAATGTCAGAAGTACAAATCTCACTTACTGTGAGATCTATCAGCTCCACAAGTTTCCTGGGGTTAACAGGTCTCTCCACAGGGAATCCACAAATCCTATTTTCCACAGCAGAGTAAACTGCTCTGCTCTACTGTATTGTACAGATATTCTACTTCAGAGAACTCTTAGTAATATGAACCTTAAGTGGCACAGCGGGGAAATGCTTGACTAACAAGCAGAAAGTTGCTGGTTCAAATTTCCACTGGTACTATATCGGGCAGCAGCAATATAGGAAGATGCTGAAAAGCACCATCTCATACTGCTTGGGAGGAGGCAATGGTAAACCCCTCCTGTATTCTACCAAAAGAAAACCACAGGGCTCTGTGGGCACCAGGAAATGAAACTGACTTGACAGCACACTTTACCTTTTACCGTTGGTAAAATGAAGTGGCTCAATTCTTTCTTAAAACTTGGTTTTTATTAATCTTCATGAGAGGTACATCCAGTAAACAAATAACATATGCTTATTTAGTTCAGTATTGTTTACTGTTATTATATTTATTGCACATATTATTTATGGCATCTTGGCTTGAATACTTTGAGGTTATATCTTATAATCACATATTATATATTATATAATGCATTATATATTGCTTTATGTTAAAGCATACTGCTACATCTTAAAGCATTTTGCAAATAGAAGGAACTCTCCAGCAAGAAGAAGGAACCAAGTTGTAAGCAGTTTACCAAGTGGTACATTTTGCATCTTGGCCGTAATCCCAAGTGGCAGCTGGGAAATATGTACCTCTAAGTAATTACAAGTCTAATCTGTAAAAAGTTGTATATACATTACAGTTTTGTGATACCAATTGCCATCTGTGTGGATATTATGCCTAGAGCTACTCTACTGCTACTATTGGTAGGACCTCTTTTATCATAGAATTGTCCAACATATTCAGGAATAATTTTGGAATGCAGTAACCGTTATTTCTGACCTTTGACAACCTCCTGTTGGACTGCAATCCCAACATGTGATGGACCTGCCGTATAATTTCATTCCACATGGATCTACAAAATAAAACAATTGCAAAAGGCTTCTTTCTGTTGCTAAAAACAGGTCTGGAAACATTTATTTAATTGCTTGCAGTAATTCTAGATGTAGGCTCAAGGCAGCAAATAAACTATAAACAAAAAAAGGAGTGTTCTCACTAAAACCAGCAATAGATGAAATCATAAAAACCTGCTTAAACAATCAAGTCTTTACTATCATCCTAAAATAATATAGGTAAGACTCTGGTGGGCTGCTCAGGGAAGGGAATTTCAAAAATTAGGAGGTCACAGCTGAGAAGCCCTCCCTGCTTTCAGGCTCTGTAAAGGACAATCAATGAAGCTAGTCACATGCACAGGCAAAACCAGGCTAAGGAAGTCCAGCCCGGTTTTGCCTGCATGTGTGTACTGCCGGGATCATGCCCGATCCTGGTGACTCCTCAACAGCAAACTTGCCTCCGGAGCCCCCCTCACAAGTGCTCTCCTAACTCTGTTTTACTGATTGCTGGGGCTGGCAGACTGTGAGGCTCCCGGCTGGCTTCATGGAGGGGAGGGGGGTTCACATAACGCACCATGCACTCACACAGTGCATTGTGGGAGTTTCGGGGGGGGGGATGATGCAGGCTGACACATTCCAGCACCCCGACCAGCAGAAGCCTGCAGTCATCTGGGCAGCCAATCCGGCCACCCAGCAACAAGAAGAGGATCGTCTGCAGGGGAGGCAAGCTTTTCAAGGCTTCCTCCCCTTGCCCCTTCGAGCCCTTCTCACGGATCGTGAGAAAGGGCTCAATATATCTTCTGCTGAAAACACAGGTGTGCTGTCCTAAGTAAGACTAGATAAGGTGGCTATCTGTAGCATGGATGTGCAGTCATCCTCTGGATTAGTGGGAGCTTCCATGAACTTTTGTCCCAACTACAGGCTTACAAAATGTTTAGTGCACACAGTTAAGAGATGGGTGCCTCCCAATTTCCACTAACTTAGAGTGAGAATAAAGGTGGCTAGCTTCTTAACTTGGCTTTATGGGCCCAGGGAATGTATGTTGTAATGGAGAATAACTATCAGTATGTATATCAGTAGCACAGTTAACATTTTCATAGACTTCAGAGCCAGCTGCTTATGCATGCTCCATTCATCTAATGAAACACTGGGAGAGAAAAGGAGGGCAATAACTGCTGAAAGTGCTTAAGAATGAGTTTCAGGATGAATGAAATCATGAGTGTTTCATGGAAGCAAAGGCAATGCATCTGGCAGCAGGTGTTGGTGATATGACTGCGCGGCTCACTGGGGATATCTGGGACCGCTCTTGAGTGGCTCCATTCATTCCTACCAGTGAGGTTCCTAAGGTTAGTAATCAGTCATTGCTTGTCATCTCCTTGAGGCCTTCCCTCTCGAATATGTTCCCCTACTTTCCTATTGAATGTGTATGTAAAGTTGCTGGACAAAGTACTGCAAAGATTTTGAACAAATTTACCTTTCTTGCAGTCTTGATACTTGGTGCATGGCCATACTAAGCTTCAATGTAAGCAAGAAACTGCATTCAGCTTCCCTTGGTCGCACAGGTTCACAGTTCTGGATAAGCCCATCTTCTTGTCCAAGCAGGCAATTCTTTTCTTCTGACACTGTGCTACAGAGCACAGTGCCAGAAAACAGGTAAATATCACCAAGGCAATATGGGAACACTTCCTGCACTGTGCTTACAGAGCACAGTACTCGAAGGAAATAGTCCACCAGTTACCTAGGCAATGGCGATTTTTTTCTGTCTTCCGCTTACCAAATGGTTTTGATCATTCCGGGTGCAAAGAACCACAGAAGAAATGAACTTTGCTGCAAATTGGAGAAGTTTGGGGAGATTTTGCACTCCACACAAGCCTCCAATATTGCTCTGAAATTTCTGCTGGGCAATATTTAAGTCCAGGCCTACTGTTAAGGTTTCAAATATGGCATATATTCTTATCCCATCCTACCTTGTCATCCTCTATATACAATCACTTTGAACCTTTTCCATGTAGACTTGTATTGCTGTGGGAAAATGTCATCACATCATGTTGGAAATCAGGCCCAAATTATTCTCAGCATAAGTGAGATGTGTCCTGAGTTTAGGCCTCTGGGAATCACTGATCAAGTCACTTTTAAGCTGAAGGAATTTGGATAGAAGGGTCAGTTCCCAGAGGTGAACAAGAAGAATGAGGACTCAGAAGTAGCATGGGTCACCATAGAGAAAGAAGACCAAAGTCAAATCATTATGAGCTGCAGGAACAAGGTAGAAACAGCCCTATTTCTGGAGTGTTACTTCATCTGCATCCTAAACGTAGAGCATTACTTGTGACAATGCATCTACTTTGGCTTCCTCAGTTTGATCACATTGATGAAAGGATAGGCAATCAATCTCCCACTAAGACAGTGAGTGGTATTGGCCATAATTCATTACTCCATCAAAGGATTTGGCATTTCAATCGATGGGAAATGATGTGTGATCATTCTAATTTATTATACATCATTTCCCATCAATTGGTGTGCTGAAGCCTTGACATAATAAGTAGTTACAGACATTGTCAATCATTCTTGGACGGATATCACTGAATACTGCCATTATGTACACCCATGACTTTTCATCCAAACCATAAACTTCTCTCCAAAACCATTCACAGATTTCATATGAACAGTGGAGGTAACCATAATGAAATGTTACATAGACAAATATCAAAGGTGGTTGGAACTCACAAACTGAGCAGAAGGAGAGTAGCATTAATGCATACTTTAAATAACAGCAAGTGAGTGGTGTTAAAATAAAAGGCTGTTTATGTGCAGTTTATTGTATTAAACAATACAATAAGCCAGTCAGCCAGTCTAGATAAAGACTTCTGTGTTGTCATTTGTTGTTGAAAATGAGCCTTGTTTAATAACACAATTCACTTACATTATTTAAATAGCAAAAGAACCCCCTTTGATTTCATTAATATGCAATATGAAAAGAAACATAAAGCACAAGTGCTGTATTCTATCCAGTAAAGTTTGTTTGGACATTTGGCCCAGGGGGCATCCTGTAGAGGAGGAGTCAGAAAGGAAAAGGGAGGCGGGGAAGAAGGAGAAAATGCAGTTGTTGCTGAAGAAACCTGTAGTTAATCTGCATAAGATTACTTTATGTGTATGAGGGAAGCAGCTATAAAACATTTGGCGCTGAGATTTTGAACCAGCTAAGCATGTGAGCCTGCAAAGCTTGTGAATGTTCCTGCAACCTCATTTAATTGCATTACTGGGCCTACATTCCTGAACTGCTTTCTATTATTGCTGCTGCTGATTGTTTATCCAGCTTCCTGACCTGTACAACCCTTGAAGGTACTTTCCCCATATTGATTCCTGGACTCTGTTGTACACTGGATGCCCACTTCAGCATGGATCATGTCCCACTACCAACCCTTTTCTTGTCCACTCCAGGATAACCTAATCTTCTCTGGAATCAATGGAGGTCCTATTTCGGCAATTACCTCTTCACCCTACAGACCCCTGATTTTACTCCAGCAAAGCAGAAGGCTATATTGCTTCATTGCCTGTACCCTGAATGTCAGGGAATATATAATCATTTGCCCTTTCCTACCAACTTGGAAGAGGATGACAACCCTTATGATGCTGCTCTTCAAGCCTTAGACAATCATTTCAACCCTACTTTGAATGTGATTGCTGAATATTACAAGTTCTATTCTAGATCCCAATTGCCTGGTGAATCTATCAATCAGTATATCACAGCATTGCATGCCTTAATTGTAATCTGTGAATTTGTCAACTTTACTGATGAAATGATCAGGAATCAGATTCAATTGTTGTGAGAACAAACTGCTCCAAACTGCATGAAAAACTGCTATGAGAGGGGAAACATACCTTGGATAAAGTTATAGAGATGGCTTGGAGGGTGGAAAATACTCTTCACTGTGCAAATTGCTCTCTTTGGTACCCTAAAACCAACCTGAAATCCAGGCTGTTCAGTGGTACTGCCCCAGAAAGTGGCAGCACAATAAAGGAGGTTACCAATGCTTCCAGTGTGGACACTCTTCCACAAAGCCGATTTTGCTCACTGTCCTGCACAGAAGATTATTTGCAACAGGTGCAAGAAAAGGGGACACTTTGCTCAGTCTGCTGTCCACTCCATCACTGATTTACTATATGATAAGGATGAGGCAGAAGAACCACTTCCTGACAGCGTTTTAAGTGTGAAAGAGTCAGAGCTCGTTTCTCCACATTGTCAAGTTAAACTTAATGGCCATGAAAGTGTAGATGCTAGCTGATTCTGGTTCTCTGTACACTATCATTTCCCAGGTCCTTTACAAGAAACTCCTCTCTACATCAAATCTGTACTGGCAGCCTTCAGTCATCCATCCATGGGGATATAGAGGTTCCCCATTGCCATTGCCAAAAATGGATACTTCACTGATGTCCTGAAATACAAAGGATGTACTACAGAAAAAGGAGTGTGTGTGTCACAAAAAGGAGTCTCAGTATTGGGCTGGAAACATCAGAAAGATCTACAAATAGTTTTAGACCCAAACAGCATGGAACCTGTAATACAGATGATGGAGCATACATATGCTGATATGATTTCTGATTTATTGGATGTTTTTGCTGATACTCCTGGCACAGCCATATATTTCAAACATAAAATGCAGCTGAAGGCAAATGCAATACCTGAACAACACAAAATGGGGAACATACCTATAGCACTGTGCCTAACACTTAGAGAGCAGCTCTTAAGACTACAGCATACTAACATCATAGAACCTGTTGCTGCATCAGAATGGGTCTCTCCCGTTATTATTGTGCGGAAATCAAATAGTACACTTCAAATGTGTGTAGATTTAAGAGATGTGAAATCCAACTTGGTAGTGGATTGTCATCCATTACCCAATATCTATGCAATGCTGCTTATTCTGAAAGAGGCTTCAGAGTTCACAACTTTGGACTTGTCTTTGGCCTGTCATCAAATTCCTCTGCTCAAATGTTTCTCACAAATGCACAGACGTCATTACCCCAGAGTATCTTTTTTCAATACAAAAGACTGCCCTTTGGATTAGCCTCTGCAGCTCTAGTATTTCAACAAATGATGCATGCAATTTTTGGGACTACGAATGGCATCACTTCTTTTCAGGAAGACATTTTCATTTATGGCAAAACCACTGAGGAGCATGATGCCAAACTGACAAAAGTCTTAAGAAAACTCTAACACAAACTTCCTGTCTCTGCAAAGAAGTGTCAGTTTTGCACACACTCGGTGACATACTTGGAACACACAATATCTCAGAGTGGCATACATCCCAAAACAGACTTGGTGAAGTCTGGAAGCACCAGAGCCACACAACAAGGATGCACTTCAATAATTGTTAGGACTCTGTGAGTATTACTCCAAATTTGTAGACAATTTGTCTCCAAAGTTGCTCCATTGCGCCTTCTTTTTAAAAATAATATAGCATTGAACTTGGATGCATCCTACAAGGCTAGTTTTCATACTATCAAATTGGCCATTGCTAAAAACTCTGCTCTCACTTCTTTTGACACCAACAGGCACACTATTGTAACCACTGGTGCTTCTGAATATGGTTTGGGTGCTGTCTCTGGACCAAGCAAAAAGGGGACAGGGAAGTTACACTTGCCTCGGTTTCCAGAGTGCTTCCTGCTTCAGAGATGTATTCTATGACTGAAAAAGAATCTCTAGCATGTTTCTGGGTGGTGAGGCATTTCAGGACTTACTTGTGGGGCAGAAAATTCACTTTATGGTCAGACCATAAACCCCTATCTGTTTTATTTACTACTCAGGGATCAAGTCGAGCAACCCTAAGAATAGCCAAATGGATCACAAGACCTATGAATTTTGATTTCCAGGTGGAATAACTTCCAGGTCCTCAGAATACAACTACAGATTGTTTATCTTGACTTCTACTTCCAGGCCAAGAGGAGATCCCAGAAGATGAAGATGAAGGAGGAGTAATTGTGCAAATAGCTTCAGCCACTCATGGAGTAATAATTTTAGAAGAAGTCATCTTCTGAATGGAAAGCAGCCCCCAATGCTGATCAAGTGCTTACTGAATTTAAACCTTCCATAAATAATGGATAGTCATGCAAAAACAAGGTACCTGAATATCTTCAAGTATACATGCATGTAGCAAGTGAACCGTCTCTTCTCAGTGAGCTGGTGCTGATGACTGATTGTTTGTTGGTGACAACCTCCAGAAAAACTGATCAGAATTGCCCATTAAGGTCACCTGGGCATGAGCTTGACTAAAAGGCAAATCAGATAGTTTTTGGTGGCCAGATATGGACAAACACATTGAAAATGTAATCTAGCATTGTATGGCTTGTGCTGTATCTGACAAATTGCAGAAGAGTTTTACCACCCCTTTACTCCAGTAGAGTATCCCAGTGATCCTTGGAGAAAACATGCTCTGGATATAATGGAGCCTTTTGATAACCAACTTGCAAAGCGAAGATTTGTTATAGTGATGGTGGATTACTATACCAGATAGCCATAAATTCATTTGCTATCAACATTACTACAAACAAGGTGATCCAGTTCATTGCTGCAGTATTTGCAAGGGAAGGCCTTCCTAAAGAACTCGTGACTGACAATGGGACACAGCTTAATTTGAAATAGAGCAATACTTGCATAACCATGATAACCATACAAGACTCTTTCCTTGTTCCATCCCCGAGGGAAAGGCTTAGAGGGAAAAAATGAAGAGATTAGTGAAAGAAGGTTTACAACTGACTACTAAGCAACAAAACACCTAAAATCCATGAAATAAAAATCCATTCTACTACAGGAAAATCACCATTTGAACTCCTGAGAGGATGCAAAGCTACCACCAAACTTACACAGTGGAAACAACCGATGGAGCTTTCCATGCCATCTCACCCTGTGAAAGCAGAGATTTGTTACTGGGTAAGGGAGATGTGCAATATCAACTGTGTGTAGATCAGAAATGGGGTCTGGAAACAGCAAACATTCCAGTTGGGGGACTTTATTCAAGTACGGCTGCCTTATCAAGTGAGAAAGGGATGTTCCCAATAATCTGGACAAATAATTGGAATTGGAGGAGATTCTGTCATATTGGATGATGAAAAGAAATTGAACAGTTCGAGACTTTCCAGCATGCATACTATGAGGAAAGCGGGAAGGAAGACTGTTCTCAAGAGAGTAACTGAAGAGGAATCTGATCTTGTCTCCAGTTTTGACCTCACAGATGAGGCTGATGAAAGTGATGGATAATCCTTGGTGCCAGAAGACCAAACAGCTCCTATGCCAGAGAACCCAGCACATAGGAGTAGTGTGCATGATAGGAAACCACCTAAAAGACTTCAAGACTTTGTCACTAGATTTTAAACCAATTCCAGTTTTGGTTGTTATAAAGGGGAGGGATGTGTTGTATTCTGTCCAGTAATCTTATGCATTGTTTGGACATTTGTCCCAGGGAGATCCTGTAGAGAGTGTAGGGGAGGAGTCATAAAGGAAAGGGGAGGCAAAGGAAAAAGAGAAAAAGGAGTTGTTGCTGAATAAACCTTTAGTTATATATAAGGTTTCCTTGTGTGCGTGAGGGAAGCAGCTATAGAATAACAAGTATCCTTTACTTCCTGTTTCCCAGACTTTTATGTAACATTTAAATGGTACTTTTGCATCACTCAGCACAGCAAAAAGTATAAGTTGCCAATGTAGTAAAATGCATAAACACCCTGTCTCACTTCAGGGGGAAATTAGCAATTTCCATTGTGGATGTTACAAAGAAGCTTGGCGAACAGGAAGCTTGAAGTATTTGTGCTTCCTGGTTTCAGCCACATTATTTCATAATGATAGCTATTTCAATTTACACTAGGACTGCACTCCATTCTGAAGCAACTCCTGAGCTGCTCCTATGCACACTTACCTGGGAATAGATTCTGTTAGACACAGAGGAACCTGAGTTCATTTGCATAGGCAGAAATGGGGGGAGCAGGCAGGGCACGTGCCCTAGGCGCCACTGAGGTGGGGGCGCCACACCAGTTCCTGCCACCCCCACCCCATTACCCACCTGCCCAACCCCAGGGCCCCTCAGCCACTTGCCTCCAGCTCCAGCCTAGGATCTGTGAGGCCTAGGATCGGAGCAGCCTGCAAACTGCAGAGCTCTTCTCTCCCCGCCTCTCAGCTGATCGGCGGGTGGGCAGGGCTTCCAGAGAGGCCTCCAAGTAGGCCTCCCTGAAGCCTGAACTTGGCAGGCCCCAGCAAACCAGGAAGGAGGCTGGCAGAGCTCCCTGCAGCAGACCCTCCCCTCAGCAGACCAGACCATCCAGCACAGCTTTTGCAAGGTAGGCTGTGAATTCCTTTTTGTGGTTACCCCCGTATATAGGGATCTGCTTGCCATAGGGCTTTGATATGGGTGGTGGGGCGAGACTGAGAAGTCTCTGAATATTTAATTTAAAACAGACTGGAAAATGTGCTGGCTTTAAAAATAAAAACTATCTTAAAAGGCCTATAAGTGGCTTGTTTCAGGGCAGAAAATTACAAAAACTTCTGGAATAAATATTTATTTATTTATTCTTTCTTTCTTTCATTCATTTATAAATGCACTTATGTTCAAGTTGTTTTGCAACCCAGAAGGTCTGAGTGAGAACTGTGAAGCATGTGTGGTGCTTTTATTTTATTTATTTTTCTTGTGTGTGAACTGCTCTCCAATAACTTGCAGGGACTTCAGGGTAAATCTGGACAACATGTGAAAGCAGCACCTCCATTCCAGAGGAGATGTGTGTTAAAGGGCTTTAAAAGCCTCGTGTGAAAAACCTCCTGGAATCAAACTTTCAGAATTCTGAGAAAACAAACATAGGCTCACCCTGCATGGTTGAAAGCCTCCTTTGCTAATCTGCAGCGAGGGGGCCATTTTGATAATTAGTGTTGCTAGTGTGTTCTAGGCATTAAAAGTAGCACAAATATATAGTACTCAATGTATATCACTATATACTGTGAAGTGTGCATGTGTGTATTCAGTGAAATGTATTTCCAGGCAGCATACTTATTTTAGAATATCAGACTTAAATCCTTCGGCGCCTGGGATGTGTGGAGGCCCTGGACTTTGAGGGGCTGGGGGCCCATTTTAAAATCTCATCTTGGCCCATTCCAACCTTGCTATGCCCCTGGCGGTCACTACACATGGGTTTCTGCACAAGACCTGCACAGAAGAAACTTCCATGTAGAAAATGTGTCTCTTGTAAATTGACCCTGAATTTTCCATCCATGACTGGGATATCTGAGAGTCACAGTCAATAATAAAAGAACAGCACACTGCTTGTGACAGGAAGGGGCAAATTACAATGACTTCTTAGTCTGGCAGGGGCTGGTTTTGGTCCTGGCAGAACTTGGCTGTCTGCTCCTGTTGCAAATTCCTCTGTCTAGTGTGGCAAACTAATGTATCCTCCTTCCTCTTGGTGTCAAAGTAAGCACTGGTGTGGTGAATGCACATATACCCCATCATGAGCCAACAGTCATCATAAGACAAAGGCTGGCAGGAATCATTCACTGGTTTATAGACACACACACCACCACCTTCTTCTTCCCCTGTTTTGCTAGTGGCTATTTGGGAAGGTGATCCTCTAGGACAAAGTCATGTTTTTTAAAAAGCATGAGAAGAGACAGAGAAAATGACACTTGGAATCCTCGCATAACTCCTGACTGTTGTTCTAAGTCTTTTACAGAGGTGGCTCATGTTCTCAGGTTTTGATCAAAAAACATGTCTAGATGTTACAGTGTTCCTTTTAACAGGGATTTCCAGATATTGTTGACTACAAGTCCCATCATTCCTGTTTGGACAGGGGTGCAATTTCAGTGCTTTCCCTAGGCGCTATTTTCCCTAGTTACGCCTCTGTTCATTTGACTGGGCATTTGATGCATTTGACTAGTCTTTACCTTAAAAACTGATTGTTTTTTTAAGTCCTTTGAAAACAAAAACCACTTTCCTCTCATAATAGGTTATTTATATTTTCTGTTTGTGTGTTGACATACCATATCACAAAGCCAGTTCAGAATGGAACCAGTATAGATCCAGAAAATATTGGCCTCACTCTGAATGGATAAACATTTTTATCCTTTTTCACAGCACCTTTCCCAAAATGACCAAGGGGGCACTTCCACAACTGACAAAGGTTTTTGCAAAAGGTGTTGTTCAGTCAGGCAGTCATTCAATTTCTTTTGAATGACTGGTTCTCATTTTGGTTCTGGCATAATATATATTGTCCGTTATCCTTTTGGTTCTGGCCTAATATATATTGTCTAAAATCTTATCTATATAATAATCTCCTGGAGAGCTAGATGGAATAGCTCTCATACACATTTCTTGAATTTGTTTTCTGTAAGTTCTTTGGAATGTTTTATACATGAAATCTAATGCCAGCCATCCTACAGAATTGCCAACTAGGGACTTTAATAGAGGACATGTGACTATTTTGGGGACCAAATGACTTTTTTTGCATTAGGAAGAGACTCTTTTGTGGACCACACAACTCTCCCCCCCCCATGTGTTGTGGTATCCAAAATTCTGGGGAGCAGGTGGAACATTTTTGACACTTAGAACACTTGGCTCTCATAAGCAACTTCTCTTCCTCTGTCTCCTTCCCCTTCCTACTGATCATCCATCCAATGAGGAAGCCATAGGGAAGGTTCTGCTTCAGTGGCAGGTTGCAGAGCTACGTGATGTAGTACAGATAGGTGGGTGCAGCTTGTTTCCTTCATGTAGTTGTGGTGGTGCAGCTTGCTTAACCAACAGCTATGGCTTGCTTAGGAACATAGGAAGCTGCCATATACTGGGGCTATTCCCACGATCAGCCAAAATCAGGCTAGGGATCAGCCAAAATTGGGCTAGTTAACCCGCCTAAATACCCCTCCCCTAAAACTGGGTTTGCAGAGCGAGCGCTCCGCAAACCCGGTTTTTTTTATCGTGAGTAGCTGTGGTGTGGCTCTATGCCGTGGCTACTCATGAGGAGAACCCTGGAGGGGAGTCAAAATGCCGCCTCCCGGCTTCGGGGGTCGCACCAGCATGCCCTGTGCGCTCACACAGGGCATGCTGGACCTTCCAGGGGCCAATCGGCCCCCACTCCCCCCAGCCCCCGCCAGCTCCATCACGGAGCTGGCAATTGTGTGGGCAGCTGATCTGGCTGCCCAGGGCTCCCTCCATGATTGTGAGCGTGGAGAATGGGCTTAGCCCGCTCTCCCCGCTCAGCTCACCAAACCGGGTCTAACCGATCGTGAGACCCAGCTCATTGAGTCAGACCATTCATCTATCTAGCTCAGTATTGTCTTCACAGACTGGCAGCGGCTTCTCCCAAGGTTGCAGGCAGGAATCTCTCTCAGCCCTATCTTGGAGAAGCCAGGGAGGAAACTTGAAACCTTCTGCTCTTCCCAGAACGGCTCCATCCCCTGAGGGGAATATCTTGCAGTGCTCACACATCAAGTCTCCCATTCATATGCAACCAGGGTGGACCCTGCTTAGCTAAGGGGACAAGCCATGCTTGTTACCACAAGACCAGCTCTCCTCTCCATGTGGTGGTGGTGGAAGTGAGAAGTTAGCAATTAGCTAACTTTAATCAGTTAGCCATTACACCTGCTAACTGAGAGGAAAGGCCCCTTTTAAAGTGGTGAATCTCTTCTATTTATCAAATGGCCCTATCTAACCCCAGCCCAGCATTCCTTCAGCGGCTGATGCTGGTGTTACCTTGTGTTTCTTTTTAGATTGTGAGCCCTTTGGGGGCAGGCAAGCGTCTTATTCTTTATTCTTTCTTTGAAAACCACTGTGGAACATTCTGTTGAAAAGTGGTGTATAAATGTTTGTAGTCGTAGAGAACAGCAAGCGAGTGGAAGACCATGCATGCACCGCTGCGCCAGTATGCAAAGATGTTGACTCTACAGCTAGCTGGCTGCTTTGCCTCAAGCCAAGAGGTGAAGTTGATGGCCTGGCTGGGAAGAGCAGGCTGGGTGACCCATGGGGAGGAGGACAGAGGACTGTGTGTATGGTAAACATAACCAGGCGAGGAATTTACAGTTCAGAAGCAGGGGCCTTGAGAACTCAGGACCTAGACAGCAGACTGAGCAGACATAGAGCTCACCTGGTTATCAGCTTACATAGGAATAGGGATGTGCGGTTCGGTCCGGATCCGGACCGGTTCGTCCCGAACCGGTCCGGATCCGGCGGCTCGATCCCGGACCGAATCGGGCCCTTCCGGGACCGAGCCGGACCGAATTCGAGCCGGTTCGGGAATGAAATTGAGTCTCTGGAGTGTCTCTTTAAAGTTCCAAGTGTGTCCTCCATTTTGTGTCTCCTTCCCGAAACTTTTGCTCCTCCTTGCATCCATTTTGTGATGCTATTTCCAGGCATTGTATTGGCTGCGCTATTGATCCTTGATTGGCCAGAATGAGTCCTTTGGTCTGGTAGGCTGCTTGGCTGTTGCACTGTTGAGAGCTGGCACCCTGTTGGCCGTGGGGGGAGTGCAAAGGTGGGGGCTCCCAAAGGAGGGAATTTCAAACCTATATAAACCCAAGCCTCTTCTCTGGAAACTTCTCTTGGCTGCAGTTGTGGGATCATCTCTGAGACCTGCTTGCCCTTTGCTGGCTGCTCTGGTGTCTCTGTGAGTCCTGACTGTGTCCTGTGTCTGTGTGCTCTGTCTAATCCTTTGTCCACCTGCCCTTTGTGACTCTCTGTGTGTCTCCTCTCTCTGTCTGTCTCTTGTCTGTATACTGTGTGTTACTTCACTTTACTTTCTTCTTAATTTCCCCCAATTTTCCCTGTTCCTTGTCTGTCTGCTTTTCTCCCCCCCTCCCCCCCTTTCCCTTCTCATCCTTTGGGCCTACCCTCCCCCTCCCCCACTCCCACCCACTGCATCCTCATTGCTTTAAAACTTCTTCCATTAATTATTGCTCTTTGTCCTGCCTTGTTTTTGTCCAACTTTTTGATTTTCACATTGCATTGCATTGGTTTCATTTATATATTGCTTGGTGGTTTTGCTTAAATTGTACCATTTTGTTTGTTTCTGCTGACTGCTGCTGCCCTGTGAGTTGGTTCCCTGAATCCCTCCCCCCCACCCCCAGAGGATTCTGTTGTTGTTTCTTGTTGTCCCATATAATCAGTTTTGGTTCCCTGCTCCCAACTTGCCCCTCCAAGTCCAACCACACCCCACCCCAACCCCACCCCATCCAGCCTTCTCCCAAGTTTGCTGCTGCCAAACAGAGTCCAGTTTTCTTTGCTTGGTTCCACTTATTCATTTGCTATTATTAATTTGCAGCAATTGTGGTTTCATTGTCTCTGTTCACTTAGTGGCCCCCCTCAGAGTCTGTGTTTGGTTCCCCCTCCCAACACCCCCACCCCCAAGTTTTTTCTGCTGGTTATAGTCTTTCTTTTCATTTTTTTTTTAAACTTCTGGCTTGTGTTCTCTTGATATATATTGCTTTATATATTTTGCTACCCTCCTCCTCCTCCTCCTCCTCCCCCCCCCTGCCTGCCCCCCCCACCCTCCCTCCTCCCAGACCCTAGCCCAGGCCCAGCTCCTCCCCCAACCACCCCATCCAGCCTAATCGCTGCTGCTGCCCGAGTTGTTCCAGTTTCTCCTTTGCTGTTTGTTGTTGCCCCCTCCCCTTCCCCCAACACCCCTCTGCCACACACTAGCCCCCAACCACACACACCCTCTCTGCTCCCCCCACCCCACCTCTTTTTCTCCTTGCCCCTGACTCTCTCCACTTACCCCAGGCCCCCTGCCACACACTAGCCCCCAACCACACACACCCTCTCTGCTCCCCCCACCCCACCTCTTTTTCTCCTTGCCCCTGACTCTCTCCACTTACCCCAGGCCCCCTGCCACACACTAGCCCCCAACCACACACACCCTCTCTGCTCCCCCCACCCCACCTCTTTTTCTCCTTGCCCCTGACTCTCTCCACTTACCCCAGGCCCCCTGCCACACACTAGCCCCCAACCACACACACCCTCTCTGCTCCCCCCACCTCTTTGGACCGCTGCTACTGCTGTGTCCTCCCCCCACACCTGAATCCCCCCTCCCTGCTGCGCTGCGCTTCTCCTCTCTCCTCTTTCTCTCTATCCTCTCTATTTCTCCTCTCTCTCTCTTTCTTTTCTCTCTCTCTCCTCTCTTTCTCTTTGTCCCTGCCCCCCCTCTCTTTTCTCTCTCTCTTAGTCTTTTCTCTCTCTGCTCCCCTTCACTTTCCACCTCCTCTCCCACAGCTGCAGCCGCACACAGTAGCCTACCCACCTGGCGGCTGCCATCGGTTTTTTTTTTCTTTTTATAGTTTTTGGTTGATTTTGTCTCTGCTTGGGGGTGAGTTGAGCGACACAAATAGTGTTGTCTCCTCACTTCTGCCCCTCCATCGTTGTTGAACTACCCCGGTTGCCTGTGTGCCTCGTGCGGCCGCCTTGCTGTGTCCCAGCCCAGGGTGGCTGGCTGGCGGCGGCGAATCCGTGACCAGCAGTGAGCGGCAGGAGAAGGACCGGAAGAAGAGGGGTTAGTGCGTGTGCGATTGTGCACCTTTTGTTGCCCCTTTCTCTCCCTAGCTGGCGGTTTTAAATAGGGACACCCCTATTCTGAAATGCATTTGGGTGTGGGGAGGAGGGAGGGAACCTTGGAGATGTACTGTTGTAAAACTTGTGTCTTCATGCCCATGCCCAATAAAGAAATTGCTGCTGTGTGTTGCGTTGCATTGCATGCGTCTTGCAGGTGGTTTTTGAACAGGTGCCTTCCAGAGTGCTTCCTTGCCTCTGGGGCAGTCTGAGTGGGGTCCAGGGTTCTGATGCGATGCTGCCACTACATGCTGGGCCCATGCCATGCCAGAGTGCTTCCTTGCCTCTGGGGCAGTCTGAGTGGGGTCCTGGCTGGGCTCTGATGCTGCCACTACATGCTGGGCCAATACACACGTATGATGATGATCATGATGTTCAATCCATGAGGCTGCCATCAAGTGTTTGCTGCTGCTTGCTTGCCATGGCATTGGGCAGGCATAGTCACAGAGTGGGTGGGTTCAACCTCTGTGTTGGTGTGACTGGGTTCTGGTTTTGGTTGTGTGCAATTTAGAGTCACTAAATAGGCTGCATTGAGTTTGATGCTCCCCCCACAGGAGCATTACTTGAGAACCACCCCCCAGAACCCACACTTTGTGTTCAAGTTCACTAAATAAGGGTTTCCTCCTTTGATCTGCAGGTTCCCAAGCGTTGACTGCATCCCTCCCCCACCCCCGGTAGGTGCTGTGCCCTCCCCCCATCCACTCTCCCCCCCAAAAAAAGTTAAAAACTTGCCACCCACACCACAACTACTCCACCCAACTGCCCGTGCCACCCTCCCACACCGGGGTTCCACCCTTTAACCCCCTATTTTTCTAAAAAAAACCCCTCCCAGACCCATCTCCCCAATTGGCTTGGTGGTTGACTCCCAAATTCAAAAAGGACACCCTCCCCCTCACTTCGATTGGCTTCCCCCCCCATATCAAAAAGTCTTCCTTTCCCCCCAATTGGCTTCCTTTTTTGAAAACAAACTTCCCCCCCGCCGCCTCCAAATCAGCTGCCTTTTTTTTTGGCCCCTAAGCCCCTCCAAATTATTTTTTTGACCCTGTCTGGCCTTCCTCCTAAAGTCTCCCTCCTTCTGACCTAGCAGCATGTCTGAGCGCCGTGTGGCGGGCAGGGCTCGCTCAAGGCTGGCAGGCAGAGGTGGGAGAGGCCAGGTGCGGGGTGCGCCTGCGGCACGGGGAGGGAGAGGACGCGGGGAGCCTGAGGACACCCCAGTTCTCCCCATTGGAGAATTCTTTGCTCCGGCCCCATCTTTGGTGCACAGGATTCAGTTCCCCACGCCTGCTGCCGCCAATCGCAGCAGAGGCAGAGGCACCGTTAGGGCTGTGGCGGGTCCCTCCTCGCCGGCGGCACCAGGTGCTGCTGAGCTACCGCCAGTTGTTGAGGTGGAGGAGACTGTGGAGTTGGAAGAGCAGGTAGAGGGCGGTGAGGACCGTGCGGCTGGCAGCGATGCAGCCAGGTTCTCCCTCCCTCTGGGGCCCCTTCCCCCTATCCTTTCGCCGCTCAGTGGGGCCCCCCCTCGTGAAGCCCGACACTCTGGTGGGGAGCGGTCTGGCGAGGTGGTGGAGGAGAGGCCTGCCTCTCCGATGCCAGTTCAGCTGGGCCCTTCCTCCGCTGTGGAGGGCGGAACGGGCGGGTTGGGTGGCAGCAGTGGGCAGGCAGCGGCGGCCGCCCCCCCCCCCCAGGACTGCAGCCACCCTGCGAGAAACGGCCTAGGACGGCGCCCAGGGCACAGGAGGCCAAGGGCAGTGGTGCATGGGTGCATTTTGAGATCCCTCAAGATGACCCATTCCACGCCCGCTGTGTCCACTGCAGGATGCTTGTCAGCCGTGGAAGGGACCCTGCGCACCTGGGTACGACGCCTATGTGGAGACACCTAGAGCGTCACCACCCAGGTCTCAGGGGACAGGCTGGCAGCGCTAGTGCGCCTTGTGCATCTGCCACTAGGGCGGGCAGCGGCAGTGTGCCAGCCAGCAGGCAGGCTACACTGCCCGTCCAGCAGTGGACGCAGTCCTCGGGCAGCCAGCGTATTGTTCGCGTGGACCATCATCACCTCACCCGCCTCATAGGGGAGATGATTTCCACCGATGACCAGCCGTTTCAGGTGGTTGAGAACAACGGCTTCCGCCGGATTCTCCAATACCTGGCTCCCGAATATGTCATCCCCTCAAGGACCACGTTCAGCCGGAACGTGGTCCCCTCCCTGTACCGCCGGTGCAGGGAGCTCGTGTCGGCCGAGCTGCGTGCAGCTCCGGCCGGGACAAGCGTGCATTTCACGACTGACCTCTGGACCAGTGTCAGTGGGATGCACGCTTCTTTCCTGGCCCTCACTGCCCACTGGTGGGGACCGGAGAGTGAGGGGACCTCCGCGGGCGATGCTTCCAGGTCCGGCGCGGCTCCCGCTGCACTACGGCACAGGTGGGCCGTCCTGCACGTGGAGACGATGGACACGAGGCACACCGCGGAGGAGGTGGCAGCCGTACTCGACCGCCAGATAGAGGAGTGGATTGGCGGGTGTCCACACCTCTCCCGCGGCTTCATTGTCACCGACAATGGAGCCAACGTTACCGCCGCTGTCGAGACAGTCATGGACTGTGTGAACATACGGTGTATGGCACACACGCTCCATCTGACCGTCAGGGACGCCCTTGGCCTTAAGGAGCTGAAGGCGTCCCAGGAGAAGGGGGCCCGCCCCATCCCAGCTGCTGTTGCTGCCACGGCCACGCTTGTGGATAAGTCCCGCAAGCTGGCCGCCCACTTCCACCGCAGCGAGAAGTCCAGGAGACTGCTTCGCCAGAAGCAGGATGACCTTGGCCTTCCTCGCCATCTCATCCCTACGGATGTGGAGACGCGGTGGAACTCCACCTTCCTCCTGTTCCAGCGCCTGTTGGAGCAGGAGAGAGCCCTTGTCGCCCTGGCGAGGGACGGGTCCTTGGATGTCTGCGACTTCTCGAACGCAGAGTGGAAGCAGATGTCCGAGGCGGTGTCGGCACTCGAGCCCTTCCAGCTTGCCACGAAGGGCTTGTGTGGCGACACCACTCCCTTGAGCCAGGCGCTGCCCACAGCTGTTGGTCTGGAGAAGCTGATGGGTGGACTCCATATCTCTCTGACCACGCCAGAGGGTCGTGCTCTGGCTGGGAGGCTGAGGTCTGGGGTTGACAAGCGGCTCGTTGATGTGCTGGGAGACAGGGAGGAGTATGTCCTCGCTTGTCTCTGTCACCCAGCCCTCAAGGGCAGTGCCGTGAGTGCCGACGACTTGCCCAGGTGGAAGGGCATCCTGGTCGAGAAGGTTAGGGAGGAGGAGGCCGCTAGGGCCCGCAGAGACCAGGGTGTTGGTAGTGGTGCGGGGGCAGCCCTCGTGGCCCAACCCGCACCCAGCAGCAGCATGGGCGGCCAGCCGACGTCAGCTTCCCCTTCCCCTCCCTCTTCCCAGTCCAGCAGCGCGGCATCCCAGGCGGCGCCATCGCAGCAGCCATTTGCTACCGACTCGAGATCCGCCCAGTGGTTTCAGCGGTTCTGCTATGGCGCCATGCCTGGTATGCGGGAGGCTCGACCTGCCAGGCCCCCCTCCAGTGCTGAGCAATGCGTTGCGCAGTACTTGGAGGAGCCTGTGGAGGGAGACGGCGTGGACTGCGCACAGTTCTGGGCGAGCCGCCGCCAAGTCTGGCCGGACCTGGCAGTGGTGGCTGTGCGCCTCCTCTCCTGCCCCCCAACCAGTGTCCAGAGCGAGCGGGTGTTTTCACGTGCCGGGGACGTGGTGACACCCTCTCGCTCCCGCTTGGACCCTGGTCTGGTGGAGCAGCTGGTCTTCCTTAAGGTGAACCTCCCCCTGTTGGGCTACCCCAAGCTGGAGTTTGAGCCGGGCGAGTGATTACCGTGGGTTGCCCCATGGTTGGTCACCTGCCTGGCTCGACCTCTGTGCTTATCCCTACCCTCCCCCCTTCCACCTCTAGCTGAGCTGACGTGACAGATGCTGAGCCGTGCCAGCCAGTCGCAGCGTGTAGTGTGCCCACACAGAGATGCAGTTGTAGTAGTAGTTGTAGTGCTGCGACTGGCCAGATGTTTACAATGCCCACGCCCACCTAAAAAGAAACCCAATGCTGACCAGCACAGGCCCTTTATCTATCCACCTGTCAGCATTTGGGGACCTGGCGTGGGCACGGCACACACCCCCAAAGTAGCACAGCCCACGGAGTACTAGACTTAGCGGCAGCGGCGGGTATACGTTCTAAAATGCAGTGTAGATATGTAAATACTGTATGTAAATAAACATGTAAATAATTTTTTCTTTAAAAACCCCATGTCAAAATCAAGCCTCAAAATTATGCAAAAGAAAGAAAAAAAGGTGACAGAGGGAGAACAAAATGATGAATGCCAAATGAATTGATTTTATTGAAAATGTTACCAGAAATCTTGTGTGGGGGGCTTGGTTTACATGGAGAAAATGATTGGGTGATTTTTTCAAATGAAACGAATGAATTATTATCATCTTATGTTCATCTTGATTGTGGTCACTGTTGATGTTGGCTGATGGCAAAAAACCCCAAACCATCAGAATAGCAATGAACTGGCTGCCAACACAACATATTGATTGATAACTGTGCAGGGGGGGAATTGGGTCTGTGTGCGTGTGTGTGTGGTGCAGGCGCAGTCTGTCTCTTCCTGTTGTGTGTGTGTCTGTCTGTCTGTCTGTCTGTCGGTGTGAATGGATGCCTAGCACTGTCTCTGTATGTGGATGCTTTCTGTGTGTAGTGTGGTGTGTGTCTGTCTACATGTTTTTTTCCCTCCCCCCCATGCCTCCCTCCATCCTTCCCCTCTCATCCTCTCCCCTTCCTCTTCACCACCTTCCATCCTCCCTCCCTTCCAGCCCACCACCGCCTCACCTGCCCCCAACCCCGGTCTGGCAGATGATGAGAGTCTGGTCTCTCCCACCGAAGCACACACGTGAGCACGTGTGTGCACAAATATGTGGCTGACCAACTCTGAGCCAGACCCTCCCCCCTTCAATCCCCTCTACATCCCTCTCCCCCTCCCCTTTCCTCCCCCCTGCCTCCCTGCCTCCCTGCCTCCCTCCCTGCCTCCCTCCCCCCTCCTAGCTAGCAGCGCACACATACACACACAAAACACCTGTGGTGGCAAACACCACCAGCACACATGCACTCACACTGGTGCCACCACCTCTGCCTTGGGCCTCTGTGTCCTTGAGCAGATATGTGGTGGTGGACCAGAGAAGCATTTCTTTCCAGCAAGGCAAAAGGCATGCACTCACTGCACACACACACACACACACACACACACACGAAGAGGTGAAAAGACGAGAAGAGGCAACTTCTAGAACCAGCAGCAGCAGGTGAGTGTCGTGTAATTGTGTTGCTTCCCAAGGCCACTGCCCATGCTCAATGCTCAGTCTGCTGAAACTAAAGAACTAGCTACAATCACCCTTCCTCACACGCAGCTCAGCTCAGCTCAGCTGCACAGCACACTGACTAACTAGACACTACAGCTGGTGGTAGAAAAAACAGAAGTCTAGATTCTAGAAGATGTCCTGGTGGATTTTAAACTTTCAAATCTGTGCTAGGATTGCCTCGCCTCCTCCTCCTCCTCCTCCTCCTGCCTGTAATTGTGCCCTCTCCCCTTGCAGTTGCGCCGTCGTGATGGGTTGGTGATGTGCGTGCGCCGTCTACTTAGCTCTCTCCTCCTCATGTTGGCTGGGCTTGCCAGGCACTGGCTGGCAGCAGCTGTTGGCTGTGTGCTAGGCTCAGGCTGTGGCACGCGTGACTGGACTGGGAATGTTATTGTAGCGGCAACACTGGTTGTGGTGGTAGCAGTAGTAGCTGTTGTTGTTGCTGGGCTGGTGGCTGCTGGCCTGTGCTGACTCTGCGCACTTGGTCTGGTCTGGTAATTTGGATGCAGATGTAGGGTGTGTGTGCATCATCCATGGGGAGCAGCAGAGCAGAGCAGAGCAGGTTGGCTGGCTTCTGTCTGTCGGGCCTAGTCAGTGGCAGGCACTGAGTGAGGCGGTGGTTTCTTTGGGCGTCACATCACCCATCATGCAGAGCGGCAGGTCTGCTGCTCTGCTGCTCCGCCTCCTGCTTCTTCTCTGTGTGTGCTGCTCTTGTGCTTATTGTGCTGCTCCGCTGCTGCTGCTGTGCTGGCAGGCAGCACAGCAGTGGCCTTTTTGTTAGATCAGAGAGTGGGTGTTGTCTCTCTGAGTGTCCTCCTCTTACTTGCTTGGATAGGAGTGGTGGTAGTAGGTAGGCATTAAGATGAACTGACTAGGTGTTACGTGTTAGGGCGCCCAGAGAGAGGGGCCAAAAAGATGGGGTGGCAATTGTTGGGTTGCTCCTAGTATTATTGGTGAATTTTTGAAGAAAATTTTTTTTCCATTGGCTAGAATGGGGGTTTGGGGCTGCCCCAGACCCGCCTCTGTGGGGTGGCAGCACCGCCAAAGTGGGTCCGGGGCCATGGCAGAAATGCCCTCAGTCCCTCCCAGCAATCCCCGTAGAGATAGGAGTGATGGTTCTGTTGTTTTTCTGAGGTGTTCTGAGTGAGTGTGGATTCTGTGATAGCAAATGAGAGTGGATTCATGGTGTCTCATTGGAAATCTCATTAGCTATCATAGAATCTACACTCAGAACACCTCATAAAAACAACAGAACCATCACTCCTATCTCTACGGGGATTGCAGGGAGGGACTGAGGGCATTTTTGCCATGGCCCCGGACCCACTTTGGGGGTGCTGCCACCCCACAGAGGTGGGTCTGGGGCAGCCCCAAACCCCCATTCTAGCCAATGGAAAAAAAAATTTCTTCAAAAATTCACCAATAATACTAGGAGCAACCAATTGCCTTGGGATTTTTGGGGTGGAGGACACCCATGGGTGGCTACCACCCACCCCAGCTTTTTTGCCCCTAAGGGCTCCACATTGTGAGTTATGGGCAAGAATTAATTTTTTTAAAAAAAATTTGTAAAAAATCAGAGGAAGGTCCAATCGACTTGAAATTTGGGTGGCAGGTAGAACACAATGTCCCCTTCAAAACCAGCCACTTTTTGTGATCCGAACCAGTTCGAAACCGAACCGGACCGGGGGGGTGGTCCGGCAAAACCAAAACCGAACCTCCCCGGTCCGGTCCGGACCCAATTCGGACCCGAACCGAACCGGGAGAACCGGTTTTATACACATCCCTACATAGGAACATAGGAAGCTGCCATAAACTGAGTCAGACCATTGGTCTATCTAGCTCAGTATTGTCTTCACAGACTGGCAGCAGCTTCTCCAAGGTTGCAGGCAGGAATCTCTCTCAGCCCTATCTTGGAGAAGCCAGGGAGGGAACTAGAAACCTTCTGCTCTTCCCAGAGCGGCTTCATTCCCTGAGGGGAATATCTTATGGTGCTTACACTTCTAGTCTCCCTTTCATATGCAACCAAGGCAGACCCTGCCTAGCTAAGGGGACAAGTCATGCTTGCTACCACAAGACCAGCTCTCCTCTCCTCACAGCTTCACAGTGGTGAGCTATATTTATTCTCAAGTTATCCAATGTTTATCAAAATATGTATGTATGTATGTGTGTGTGTATAGATATAGATACATATGTGAAGTGGAGAACTTTTTGGTAAAATGTGTGCTCTATTTCCATTTTTTTGGTGATGAATATTGATTTCTTTTCACCATCTGGACCTGACAACCCTATAAATAATCTGAAGAGAACATGAAAATAAGTTTATAGTAACTCTCTCTCTCTATATATAAGGCTGGCAAGTTCCAAACTGTAGCAAATACCCTTTCATTGAAGAAGAGTCTGGTTGAGGGTGGCGTGGACTTTTCCTCAGGGACATTTCAGGGCTGATTAAAATAAATAGCTAAAGAAGTCTTCTGATTCATGCAAAATTCTTCAACACATGGAGAGGAGGAAAGCGGGGAAAGAGAATATAGTGTTATGAATGTACATGATATGTGGAAAATGGGGAGAGGAATCCCTGTGTGAGCAGCACACATCTGCAATGCCATATGGGGAAAGTAGCATTTAAGCTAACTTTGTGCATTCTGAGGCACTGTGTGTTTATTTACACACTGTGGTATATAAAGTGTTTCTACAGTCTTCAAGAGAAAAGAAATTCAAACAGTATAGCCAATTCATTTAATCTTAAATCCCAGCACCTTGTTTTAATGCATAGGAAGAAATACAAACTGTATCGGAAAAAAATGGTGAACATGGGTTTCATCTGCCACTAGGAAGCCTGGATATTGTCTCCAATGATTCCAGTAAGTGATGATCAAGGAGTTTCCCTAATCAGCCTACCTAGGCTCTTATTTGATGTGATTAAATGGCTTGATGACATTGATATGACAAGAAATTGAGCATGGTTCACTGCTATATTTGTTGAATACTCATCAACATTAAAGATTGAACCAAAATTTATATA
Source organism: Hemicordylus capensis (assembly GCF_027244095.1). Taxonomy (NCBI): domain Eukaryota; kingdom Metazoa; phylum Chordata; class Lepidosauria; order Squamata; family Cordylidae; genus Hemicordylus; species Hemicordylus capensis. Next base: position 121,968,042 of record NC_069660.1, read on the forward strand.
TTTATACATTTTATATTCCGCGCTTCCTCCAAGGAGCTCAGAGCGGTGTACTACATACTTAAGTTTCTCTTCACAAGAACCCTGTGAAGTAGGTTAGGCTGAGAGAGAACTGACTGGCCCAGCAAGTATCATGGCAGAATGGGGATTTGAACTCGGGTTTCCCCGGTCCTAGTTCAGCTCTCTAACCACTACACCACGCTGACTATTCCATGAGCGAACCTATTTCACTCAAAGGTAGTGCTAAGAGAGAGGATAAAAGGGTTCACAAACAGACACACACACACTCCCCACCATATTTGCTGCTACTGTCAATTCATGGTTTTAAAGGTGGCAGCAACCACAGGCCCCATGCTGCTGGGTACCATTTTTAATTCATTTGCACTCAGAAATCACCAGAATGAGGGCAGGAAGCAATGCATCCTGTTTAGCATCATGATTATGCAATGTGCCCAATGGTTTGGCTATGTGATGATATCTGAAGCTTCCTGCCCACACTGTGATGACTCATATGTAAGAAAAGGAAATAAAAATAGAAAAGAATGTCACCCAGCAATGCTAGGTGGTGTGATCACCACTGCTGTCAGGACCACTTGTAAGCAGAGTGAACTTTGCAGGGTCATAACTTTGGAGAAGTTGTGGGAGGTCATTTCTGCACAGCCTAAACTATACTAAACAATGGCATGAGAGGGCATTGGGGGGCAGGACTTCTAGTCAAAAGTTTGTGTGTGTGTTGGACAAGTACCTATTCCCCAGGGACACTTCTGTGCTCAGGAAGACAGTAACATAGACTAGTGCACCCCATACACTTAAATGGCATCAATCCCTCTAATTCATGTGGATGAGGGGTAGGAAGCAGTGTGAGCTGAAGCATCTTCACTGAAGGAATTCCCTCCCCTTTTGCAAATGAGAAGTTGCACAATTACTTATAATCTATAAGTAATTGAACAAGATGCCAACTTTAACTGAGAAATAAGAGTTTCATATTTATTACTAACTAAACATAGGCTGTATTCGCACGTAACATGAAACCACAGTTAAATGAGGCAGATGTTGGAATTTGCGAGCATCCAAATGCGTGCAAGTGCGGTTTTATGGCAAGAGTGACCTGTAGCTTGCCTCGCCAGACTCCAGCTTGAACCTTCAGTTTATAGTGAGTTTTGCTGCTGTAACCTGAGGTTTTCTGGCAGCAGCATTATGTCCAAATGCACACGCCGCCATAACTGCAGTTTCGTGTAGTTTCTGGAACTGTAATCATAGAGAGGGTGAATCAGACCCACCCGGGGTTGTGCCCACTCCATGCCTACATTGCTTCTTGCTGGCCACCTTTCTGAGCCCTTGTCCCACCCCACCCTGTCTCTGATCTACTCAAGCCATTGCCTGGCAACAGGGACGTTGGCATGTCCTACCCCAAGCCTCCAAGCCTGTCAAATGGGAAAGTCACACGGGGGCAGGGTGGATTTGATTTAAATCAAACTGATTTAAATCACGGTTTAAATCACGATTTAAATCACTAGCAGGGTGGATAAAAATCAATGATTTTTTTTAAAAAATAAAAAAATCAGATTTTTTTGATTTAAATTGGATTTTTTGATTTAAATCAGATTTTTTTTATTTAAATTGGATTTTTTGATTTATTTTTTTAAAAAATCATTGATTTTTATCCACCCTGCTAGTGATTTAAATCGTGATTTAAATCAGTTTGATTTAAATCAAATCCACCCTGCACGGGGGCATGCCCTCTTCCCACTCTGTCCCTTGTTCCCTGCTCCTAGCTGTCAAGAGAGAAAGTGGATGGAATGGCAAGACAGGTAGTAAGTGCTTAACTCTTCAAAAATGAAGTGATAAAGATGTATGCTCACAAGCACATGCAGTCGCAGTGGCAATATAAGCAAGGCAACCCCATTAGATTGCTGGGATGGGGACATATGGCAGGGAGGCAATACCTGGGGTTGGGTTGAAAAGGCATTCCCAACGAGGAATTCTTCCATTTTGTTTATTTATTTATTGTTAAATTTATATACTGCCTTTCATTAAAAACAATCCCAAGGCGGTTTACAAAAGTTAAAAAGCATATCTGATTTAAAATATATAAAATATGAACATAAAAACGGTACACAGATAAAAACACACAGAAGCAGCAATAGAACAATCATGTAAAGGCCTGGATAAAAGCCAAGATTTAACAAGCTTTCTAAATATTGTGATGGAGTCTGAGGAGCGAATGACCACTGGGAGAGCATTCCAAAGTCTGGGGGCAGCAACCGAGAAGGTCCTGTCTCGTGCTCATTGTCGGCACCCAGAGAAGAGCCCCCTCAGATGATCTCATCAAGATCACCCTTGTGAGCAGGTGGTCCTCAGGTATCCCAGGCACAAACCGTTAAGGGCTTTAAAGGTCAAAACCAGCACTTTGAATTGGACCCGGAAATGCACTGGTACTAGTGCAGCTCTTTCAAAATAGGTGTGATACGATCACTCCAGGCATCTCCAGATAGAACCCTAGCTGCCGCATTATGCACTAGCTGCAGTTTCTGGATATTCTTAAAGGGCAGCCCCATGTAGAGTGCATTACAATAATCCAGCCTTGATGCAACTAAGGCATGATACAGATTATCGGGACCCTTTTCAATCTGGCTTCTGCCCCAGATATGGGACTAAAACTGCCTCGGAAACTGTGGCCAGATCTGCCTTCTTTAGAAAGGGACGCAGGTGGCACTCTAGCCAAAGTCATGCAAAGGCACCCCTGGCCACCGCCTCCACCTGAGCTCCCAAAAGCAGAGCCCCAAGCTGTGTACTTGCTCCTTCAAGGGGAGTGCAACCCCATCTAGAACGGGTAGAATCACCTCATCCAAACTGGCTCTCCTACTGACCAACATTACTTCCGTCTTGACTGGATTCAGTCTCAGTTTATTAGCCCGCATCCAATCCATCATGGCCTCCAATCCCCGGTTCAGGACATCCACTGCCTCCCTAGGATCAGGTGACAAGGAGAGATAGAGCTGAGTGTCATCTGCACATTGCTGACAACTCAGTCCAAGCGGCTTCATGTAGATGTTAAACAGCATGGGGGACAAAACTGAACCCTGCGGGACCCCACAGGCCAATGGCCACAGGGCCAAGCAGTAGTCCCCCAGCACCACCTTCTGGACCCTCCCAGCAAGAAAAGGAACTCCAACACAGTGCCTCCAATTCCCATACTCAAGAAGCGGACCAAAAGGATACCATGTTCGATGGTTTCGAATGCCACCGAGAGGTCCAGCAGAACCAACAGAGACGTACTCCCCTGTCTAGTTCCCAGCGAAGGTCATCCACTAGAGTGACCGAGGCAGTTTTAGTCCCATATCTGGGGCAGAAGCCAGATTGAAAAGGGTCCAGATAATCCGTATCATCCAAGACCCTCTGCAGCTGGGACACCACCACATGCTCTATCACTTTGCCCCAAAAGGGAAGGTTAGATACAGGTCTATAATTGTCCAGGTTGGAGGGATCAAGGGAGGAGTTTTTAAAAAATGGTCTTACCACCGCCTCCTTGAGGCACGATTATTATTATTGTTTACACAGTCAGACAGGTGTTATTGACTGGTTTGTTTTATCCAGACATCGAGTCCTTCCCAAGGACCGGGGATGGCTGAATTTTATTGTCAATGTTGTTGCTGTTGTTATAGATATCATTGCAGAATATAGGCTGTTCCCAGTAAAGTTGCTTTTTGTAATTGGCTGATGGTGATTTCTGTGGCCCCTATGGTGTTGAGGTGCTCTTCAAGATCTTTTGGAATTGCATCTAGGGCACCAATTACCACTGGGATTGTTTTCAATTTCAATTTGTAGATCTTTGTATTTTGGTATTTTTTCTATTTCTTTTTCTTCTATTCTGCTATCCCCTGGTATTGCTATGTCGATTATTTTGACTTGTTTTTCTTTCTTCTCCACTACAGTTATATCTGGTGTATTGTGTGGCAGATGTTTGTTTGTAGTTGGAAGTCCCACAATATTTTTGCATCTTCGTTTTCTACAACTTTTTCAACTTTATGGTCCCACCATTTTTTGGCTACAGGTAGCTTGTATTATTTGCTTATGTTCTAATGTATCATCCCTGCTACCTGGTCATGCCTTTGTTTGTAGTTAGTCTGTGCTATCTTTTTACAACAACTGATTAGGTGGTCCACTGTTTCATCTGCTTCTTTACAAAGGCGGCATTTGCGGTTTCTTGTTCATTTTTCTACTTTTGCACTTATTGCATTTGTTCTTAGTGCCTGTTCTTATGCAGCCAATATTAGACCTCTGTTTCTTTCTTCAAGTTGCCATTCTTAAGCCATCTTGGTGATGTCTGATTTTCCACTTACATTGTGCAGATATTGACCATGCAGTGGCTTATTTTTCCATTTTTCTGCTCGGTTCTTGACTTGTTCTTTCTTGTAGGCCTGCTTTGTTTCATTGGTGTTGAATAGTTTCTCGTTATTGACCATTTCAAGTGCATCTTCTTCACTGTCCTTTATATATTCTTCAAGGCCTCTTTTCTCCTCCTCTGCTGTTTGATGGACTTGCAGCATTCCTCTTCCACCTGAGCTGCTAGGGAGGTATAGCCTATCTGCATCACTGCGGGGATGCAGAGCATGATTGGTGGTCATTATTTTCCTGGTCTTATGATCTAGCGTCTCTAATTCTGCCTGGGTTCAGTCTATTATTCCTGCACTGTATCTGATAATAGGTATAGCCCAGGTGTTTATGGCTTGTATGGTATTCCCACCATTGAGTTTGGACTTGAGGATTTTTCTAACTCTCCTGATGTATTCACTTCCAATTTTTCTTTTAACTTCAGTGTGTGCGATGTTATCAGCCTGGAGAATACCCAAAGTATATGGAATGTTTTTTCTCTTCCAGGTTCTTGATGTTGCTTCTATTGGGCAGTTCTATTCCTTTGCCCCAAAGGGGAAGGTTAGATACAGGTCTTTAATTGTCCAGGTTGGAGGGATCAAGGGAGGACTTTTTGAATAATGGTCTTACCACTGCCTTCTTGAGTCACGATGATGATGAGGATGATGATGATTAATTCGATTTCTATACCACCCTTCAAAAAATGGCTGAGGGCGGTTTACACAGAGAAACAATAAATAAATAAGATAAGATGGCTCCCTGTCCCCAAAGAGCTCACAGTCTAAAACGAAACATAAGATAGACACCAGCAACAGTCACTGGTGGTACTGTGCTGGGGGTGGATAGGCCCAGTTACTCTCCCTCTGCTAAATAAAGAGAATCACCACATTAAAAGGTGCCTCTTTGCCAAGTTAGCAGGGCATCCTGCCCTCCCTTAATGAAGCATTAATGATCACCTCCAACCATCTACCTGTACCCTCCCTGGCAGCTTTTATTAGCCATGAAGGGCAAGGGTAAAGGGTGCACAATGTCGCCCACACACTGCACAGGATCTTGTCCACATCCTCAGGCTGCACCAACTGAAAAGAATCCAACACCATAGGATCAGATGGTACCAGAAGCACATCTGCCGGAACTGCCAAAACTCTGGAGTCTAGGTCAGCACGGATGTGAGCGACTTTATCTGCAAAGTGGCAGGCAAACTGATCACAATGGGCTGTAGATGATTCCTCCACCATTATCTGACGGGATGTGTGGAGCAATATTTTTGCCACATGAAACAGCTCCACTGGTCTGCACTGAGCAGATGCAATGGAGGCGGAGAAAAAGCATTTCTTCTTCGCCCCCACTGCCATGGAGTAGTCCCTAAAATGGGCTCTAGCCTGTGTTCGGTTGGATTCGGCATGACTCTTCCTCCAGCGTCATTCCAGCCATCGTCCGAGTTATTTCATCGCCCTACAGTTCAAGGAAAACCAAGGAGCCAAACGGGCTCCATCAAGCTGGATAGGGTGCTTAGGAGCAACCGTGTCAACAGCCTGGGTCATCTCTCCATTCCAGAGGTCGACAAGGGCCTTGACAGGGACACCAGCTCTGGTCACTGGAAACTCTCTGAGAGCCGTCTGGAATCCAAGAGGATCCATAAGCCTCCAGGGGTGGACAATTCTAATCAGTCCACCACCCCTGCAAAGGGCAGACGGAGAAGTCAAACTAAACCCCACCAGAAGATGATCTGTCTATGACAAGGGAGTTATTTCAAACTCCCCCACCTCCAGATCATTTATTCCCCGGTCGGCAAAAAACAGATCCAGAGTGTGTCCTGCCACGTGGGTAGGGCCCAATACCAACTGAGACAGGCCCATGGTTGCCATGGAGGCTATTAAATCCTGAGCCGCACCTACTAGGGGGGCCTCAGCATGTACATTGAAATCCCCCAGAACAATAAGTTTGGGGGAACCCAAGGCCACCTCCAAGACCACCCCTGCCAGCTCAGGTAAGGAGAAGTTTTTCAGTACACCAGAAGAATCCTCAGCCTATCTCGGAGGCCCACCCTCAAGGACAAACACTCAGAATTCTGAGATTGCCTGACTGGGCATCTGGAAATGGGGAGGATCTCTCGATAGATGACTGCAACGCCCCCTTCCCGACCCTCCAGGTGGGGCTGCTGCATGCCCAGAAAACCTGGAGGACAGAGCTGAGAGAGACCAACCCCACCCAGCTCATCCAACCAGGTCTCCATCACACATACCAGGTCAGCATGCTCATCCACAATCAAATCATGGATGAGATCATTAACCAACCTGGCATGCAGCAGCATGACCCTAATCCTTGAGGGAGTGTTCTCAGAGCTCCCAGGGGTCTCAGGGTTGGGAGAAGAGCTGGAAAAAGAAACAGACTTCAGTTTCCTGGACCGTTTTGCCCTGTAACAGCCAGCCCAACTCCCATCAGCATCTCTCCCTCTGCCTGCTACCTGTGATATTGCTGCCCCCACACCAACCCCACTTTCCTGCTCTCCCAGACTCATCCCTCAGTCCAACCAACAATAGCTCTGCTCTATTTTTGCACAATGATGTTGGGGAAGGGGGCCCCAGCCCCTTCCCCTTGAGAGAATGCATGTGGTCCCAAGAACCGTCCAGCAGGATCAGCATTGCCTTCAGTGAAAGAGGAGATTTTACATGTGTGATGAAGATGGATGCTGTTCCTGGACAGACTGCTCACTCGTGAGAGTGTAAGGCCATGGGGATATCCCTGCACAACTCATGAGAAGAACCATTTTGAGGAGACAGGGATATCAGGCAGAATCACAAATAATGTGTTATGACATCCCTTTTCCCACAGAGTGCTCTCTCTCATGAGAGTGTCATACCATGGAAACATGCATGTGGGCAGGATGGCAGAAGCTGTCCAGCCTGGTTGCTCAGTACAAGCAAGGAGTGGGGATTGTTATCCTTGCAACACCTCTCCCTGTCTTGGCAGCTGCCATGAAGAAGCAGTCAAAATGGGCCCTCTGCCAGCCTGTCTGCCCATTACAATATGTCCATCTTAATTTTTGCCCAGAATGACCTCTCTCCTGGGGTCACAGACAACCGGAGCTCTCCTCTCCCATGATTCCCCACAGTGGCAGAGCTGCATATGCCACAACGCTTGTCCAAAACTAGGAAATTTGAATGAGAATTAAGATTTTCCCCCAGGCCCAGTGATTGCCCAGTTTGGCCACCCAGCTACTCCCAGAGACATGGAGTGCCAGAATCTCCTTTGGGTGTGTCAAAGGCTTCCCTGAAGAGGAGGGCGTTGCAATGCAAAAGGTCTATCATGCCCCATGGCTCCCCTTTTTTGGATAGTTTAACTCATGAGTGTGTGGTCTGATGGAAGACCAAAGGCTGGCAAGCCTAAGGTCCTCCCAAGTAGACTGACCATCTCATGAGTGCTAGTCCCTTGGCAGCAAACCGCCATGGGGGCAGAAATGTGGTTTAGTCTCCATGGGCTGCTTTGCCAGGATGAGTCATCACAAGAGCATACTTGTTCACAGCGGGCCAGACCCCAGGATCCTTTTCCCTACCTCATATACATAGACCCCCTCCTCAGAAGTCATCATGTTCCTTTCCCTTTCCTGAGTAACAGAAGAACAGGGCCCCTCAGCTTCCCCTGCTGTCAGAAATTGTGCTTGTGCAAGAGCATTTTGTAGTGGGGCTCTTACAAGGACAGTGGTGCAATCACTGTCAGATGCAGGGCTTGCATGGCATTTAAAGGGATTTATATGCCCTTTCCCTGCAGAGGGCATGAGGACCATTCTGAAAAGAAACAATCACGCTCAGCACATCCCCTTGCAGATCATGGCCAATAGCTGCCGCCCTGCAGAGGTACTGACACCCACAGTCTGGAGATGCAAGCACTACGGAGTTTGCTGGGATGCAGCCTCAATGGACCAGGCAGAGTGAGGGGCTCCCCTACCTGAACACAAAGATTGCTGGGCTGCGGTTTGATGAACATCTGTGATGTGATTCATGGTTAGAAAAATTAACTTCAGGTTCAGCAAACTCTGGTTTCACATTGTGTGCAAATGTGGCCACTAACTAAGAAAACAATAAACAGAAAACAATAAACAGTGTCTTATGCTGAGAGAGGGAGAACCTCTCAGTTTGAATTAAAGGCAACAAGAAAGGAGCAGACAAAAAAACTGTGACTCCACCCCTAAGCCAGTACATAGATACATTCAAATAGAGAAGCATGTCCTGTATAAAGAACTGAGACAATGTCTGTAGCAAATCCCAACATTCTTTCGTGCACATCCCTACTTGTCCATAATTGCACCTGCTTCATACCTTTGGTGCTTCTCTCTGGCCACTTCTCCAAGCAACAACCCCACCCTTCCTGTCACCTATCCAGCAATGCAATAGCCCGTCAACAGGTATGCCACCACATCCCATCCCAAGCTTGTCAGCAGTGGTCCCTCTAACTTTTTTCATCCCTGTACAGAATGAGTTTTGTTCTGGGTGGCAGTATCATGGCAGTGTGTGCTCACCTGCATTCAGAATAGGGCCTTCCTGATTCAACCTGAGTGGGATCTAAAATGAACTGAGCAGACATCCAAAAACTTGTGAGTGTACGCACATGCACATGCCTTAGAGGGAACAGTGCTTGTCAGCCTATCAAGTGGCAAAGTAACACGGGGCATTCCCCTTGCCCATTCTGTCCCTTGCTTCCCCCTCCTAGCAAGCAGGAGGAAACTGGAACAGGATGACAGGGTGGACATTAAAATGCTTCGTTCCCCAAGAATAAAGCAACAACGATGTATATCCACAAACACAAACACTCCAGGTGGCAACATAAGCAAGGCACCCCATCATAGCACTGGGACGGGAACATATGCCGGTGAGGGGATGCCCATGGCTGAGTTTAAAAGGCAGCCCCAACCAAGGATTCTTGTGTAGCCAATTTCTATTTTTTCCCCACAAAAAGGTTGGGGAAGGGGGGACCCAGCCCCTTTCCCTTTGGGGACATTTGCTCTCCCTAGGCTTATTCATGAGCAGGGCCGGGAAGCAGAATCAGCATCGTTCCAGTGAAAGAAGTGATTCCTCAGCATCCATTCCTCAGGATCAGGATGGATGCTGACCCGGGGTGGACCGTACTTGCCCAAGAGAGTCCTGGGCCATGGGGACACCCCCTCACAATTCAAGAGAAGAACCATCCACAGGGACAGGCGTGTCTGCCACAATCATAATGGGGTGCCCTGCTAATAATGTGTGATGACAAAACAACCCCCTTTCCCACAGATACCTCTCTCACAAGAGTGTCAGACCAGTGGGGCTCTGTATCAAGCCAGGTTGCTCCATGGAGGAGAGCTGCAGGGACGGGTGCCCCAGCAACTTCTCTCCCCACCAAGTTACTGCCACCAAGTAGCTGTCAAACTGTGCCCCCTGCCAGCCTATCAGCCCATGTGGACATGTGCACTCTTGCTTGTGCCTGAAAATGGTGACCCTGCTCTCTTGGGGTTGCTGGAAATCAGGCATACCCTCTCCCATGATTTTCCATGCTGGCAGATCTGCATACAGCACAACACTGGACCAAACCCAGGAATTTTGAATGGGAGTAAAGATCCATCCTCAGACCCAATGTCCTCCCTGTCTGTGCATGCAGCCAGGCTCTGACACAAGGAATGTCAAAATCTCCTTTGGGTGCATGCAAGACTCCCATGGGGAGGAGGGAGTGGCAGTTCAAAAGTTAAATCTTTTACCAAAGGGGGTGCATACAAGCAGGCGCCCCTTTGCTGGGTTAGCTCAACTTGTGAGCATGCAGTCCACTGGAAGACCTAGGGTTTACAACTCCACTATCCTCTCTGTTAGATTGGCCCTTTCATGAGAGGGATAGCCCACCAGCAGCAGGCTGCAAGGGGAGCAAGAGTGTGGTTTAGTCCACATGCACTGCTTTGCCAGGGAGATCCCTCGCAAAAGCATCCTAGCTAAACTAAATGTAGGCTAACAAAAAACAGTCTTTTATGAGAGAGAGGGAAAACCCTCAGTTTGAATTCAAGGCAACAAGTAAGGAACAGACAGACAAAAGGTGACTCCACCCCACCCCCAAGCCAGTACACAACAACAACAACAATTTATATACTGCTTTTCAACAAAAGTTTCCAAAACTGTTTATACAGAGAAATAATAAATAAATAAGATGGATCCCCCAAAGCCTCACAATCGAAAAAGAAACACAAGATAGACACCAGCAACATTCACTGAAGGTATTGTCCTGGGGGTGGATAGGGCCAATTACTCTCCCCTGCTAAATAAAGAGAACAACCATGTTTAAAAGGTGCCTCTGAAACAAGCCTCCTGGCCCTGGGGGTCTCTCCAGGATGCCCCACGCACTTGCGTGGGGCATCCTGGAACTTCGGGGGTCTGCACGGCCCCCAATCCCCGCAGTCCCCACTGGCTCCATGACAGACAGGGCTGTCTGGGGATCGTCTGCAGGGAGAGTGGGTTAAGCCCACTCTCCCTGCAAACCCTCTTAAGGCGGGTCTCACTGGTTGTGAGACCCGCCTCATTGTCTGCAGCAAATCCCAACATTTGCAGGAATTCCCTCCCTCTTTGCAAATGAGAGCCATCTAAATGCGGTCTTAGGGTCTATTAGCCACATTTAGCTCAAGGACACTTAAAGGATGTCCAGTTCATACATTTGCACTGCAAAGATTCTCCCCTCATGGCTGACTCAATGAACTTTGCTTAGGATTTAGTCTCACATTGTTTTTAACACATGGGTACTTTCCAGGCCAGCACCAATGGGGGGTGGGGGGGATGGTAATGTGGAAAACACCCATGTGATCTAGGCTATGCACATGATCAAACAACTGTATGGCACTGTGAACCAATCATGAGGGAACAGCCTTGCTGCAGCAACCATGCCATTCAACATGTAAACTGGGCCTACGTCTCATTACATTGGGTCTCATTATACCAGTATAATGATACACATCAATGAACTTTGCTTAGGATTTAGTCTCACTTCCTGACCTAGAAGTCACATTTCTCATTAGTCCCTTGTGACATATTAATCCGCATCTCCAGTCACAGAAGGCTGGTGACCCAGCCACAATGTTCCAGAGAGCTACTAATAAGTCCTTAAGCATTCTCTTTTTGGGAATCGCAGACTAACATTCACACTTGTATTTCATTTTCTGAATTAGTCTTCCTTATTCTTCACCTTAATTTTCATGCAGTAGAAGTGTTTATTATTGCTGGAGAAGTTTAGAAAAAAAGTTTCATGTTGTTCACTTTGATTTAACCAAACCAAAAAAAACAAAACAAAAACGTGTGCTGGCAGAGGTTCAGCTTGATAAGATTTGAAAAGATAGTTCTAAGCCTCCCAAATATGGGTCTCATAATGAACAGACTTTTAACTATAGCTGCACTGCCAGGTGCAAATTTAATAAAAGATTTAAAATGATAGATAGAAGAGAATTTCCAACAGCTGCTTGTATTCCCAGACAAAAATCTTCATTAAGATAGAATTAAGGATGTAAATAGATATCTATTAATTTAAAACAACATTGTAGAACAGTGAACATTACTCATTTTGAACTCTTATGGTTAGGATTAGAAACATAACACATTTGATTCAGACTTTCAGAACCGTATCATACAACACAAAGACTATGATCCAGCACTTTTGGAGCACATGCTACCATTTCAGCAATGGCAAATGAAAGCTTCTTATGCACTTTTGGCTCTTCATCTGCCCTAGCCAGCATAAGGAGCCACAGGTAGCAACCAAGCAAAGACAGGTACTAGAAATTTACTTGTTCTCCTTTATGTATGTGCTTACAATACAATTGTCTCACTATTTTGCCACTTATTCCCTTTGTATTTCTGATACTATGTCTTAGGTAAAGTAAAGCTAAAGTTGTGCCATCGAGTCGGTGTAGACTCCTGGCAACCCCAAGCCCTGTGGTTTTCTTTGGTAGAATTCAGGAGGGGTTTACCATTGCCATCTCCAGCGCAGTATGAGATGATGCCTTTTAGCTTCTTCCTATATTGCTGCTGCCCGGTATAGGTGTTTCCTATAGTCTGGGGGACATACCAGCAGAGAATCAAACCAGCAACTTCTTGCTCCCTAGGCAAGTTACCTCCCTGCTGTGCCATTAGGTGGCTATATGTCATAGGGAACAACCCTAAATAAATGCTTGAGGTGCCTGATCATGGCATAGCCACCACTGGACAAGGGAAGACAAATGTCCCTGGGCCAAGGGGGGTGCGGAGATTGTCAGGGCGCTCCCTTACACACACACACACACCCTTACACACACTGCCAGCCATGTTTCTTCCACCTAAGTCAGCTCACCAACTCAAGGGCCATTGCCAATGCCCTGCTTGGACATTCAGCCTGTCCAGCCAGCAGGCATTTCTTCATTAGCCTTGTTGGGTGCTTCTTTTCTCTCCCTCACTTACATGCTCAAGAGCAATGGAGGGCACAGCACCCACCCTCACATTCTGTCCGAGGGCTGCTGTGAACCTTCCTATGCCCCTACTTCCTGAGAATCATTAAACCACACATGTGTTACTTCCTTCAAGAGGAGGGCTAAATGGCAGCAAAAATGTCATGAGCAAAGAGAAACTGCATGGTTGTACAGATGGTCACATTGTACACTCACATGAGGGAATGGATTATGACTTCTTTGCCCACTCAAGATACATACAGAGAAATTGAACTGGGAACTGTAGAGGATCTTGTGCTTTCGCTAGGTGCTCATGGTGAATGGAGATCAACCATTCTCCACCACCACCATCACTAATGGGAACTATTCCAGACAAAATAAGCCCAGGAACACTACTTTATGGAAAAGGCATTTTTCCAATGTTGTGTCCTATGTAAAATTGTAGAAATGCTAGCACTATGACCATCAAATGGTGGGAACATGTACAGAAATGTGGGTGAACCCTTGCATAATGAGTGCAGTAAGAGAGTAAGTCCTACAAATGTGTTCACGCTCCTCTACATCATGAATTATGACACATGCAGGAAGAGTACCATGGGGGAAATTTTGGGGAAGGAAAAAAGGGATGAGATTGGGGGCTCTCCCAGTATTACATCCAAGAGTCACGGGAGCATTATCATGCCCCTACAGCTGATGACAAGGGACCCTTTCCCCTATTCATGGGTTCGGGAGTGGGGTGGGGTGTTGAGACAGCCATGAATGGAACAGAATGATACGAAAAAGCCTAGTGGCTTTTAGTCCAAGCCACATTTCTTCTGGTTTTGTATTCTTATAATCACATCCAAAGAAGTGGATAGGATTGATCTGTAAATATACTTGCATATGTGTAACTTCATACACAGGAATTCTTATCAACTAATCATGTGTTCTACAGCAGAGCACTTTGGCTTGTGAGGGCAATGACATGTTGAGAATGTCATTAACTGGAATGCTTTTTGCATGCCCAAAGCATTATATTTTACACTGAATAATCAGACTGGCAAAAGTGTCACTTTCAATAAGTAATTCCTCATATTTGTAATAATGTCTAATTCCTTAATATGCTAAATTGTATTACTTTAATAACATCCTGGTTACACTGATCTTTTAAAGTTTGCCATAACAAATGTTCAGTGTATGCTCTCGTGCATATTTTTGTATCATATGTACAGTATTTCACCCATCTAGGAGGCAATATTGTTGGCATGACATATTAGAATGAGATGGAAACATCCATTTTGATCTATCAGCTTCATCACAATATTTATGGTTTATGAGGTACTGTGTCAAGATCCTCTCTACAGGATGTATTCAAATAACATGTTCACTCAGGACAAAGTGGCAGGGCCAAGAAAGCCATTCCAAACTAGCCAATTTTCATCTTTTCTCCTGCTTAATTATATTGTCATACTTCTTCTTCTCGTCCTACCATGTTCTCATCTTTTAATATATGTTTGTTTGTGTATATGTTTGTTAAACATGTTGCTGAGCCACTCTTCAATGTAAAAAAACCCCTCAGCACAACACTTGTAGAACAATATAAAATAGATGCATGTAAGTTACTATGACGAAATGATATAAATTAGTAGCAATCGATAATGAAACAGCAGATTAAAACACAATGGCCATGTTCACACAATCGTGTTAATCCTGGTTAAATAGGGTTCATCGACATTGGTGTAATCATGTGAACATGATAGGAATCCTGGCTAAGTTCCATGGAGTTAACCAGGATATTTGATCTAGGATCAGGTCCGCCTGGACTCACTAACTAGAATCCACTGATTATGTGAACCCACACAATAAAAGAGAGCAGATTATGACTAGCTAAGTAACAGTGGAAAGCCTGGACAAACAAAAAGGGATTTCAGTGCTTTTCACTGAATGTCCCGCGGGCCACTGGTGGCGCTTGACTTGCCTCTTTCCCTCACCCCTTCATCTCGCTGATGGGGTGCACGCCCTCACCCCTTCAATGCTCCCCATGCCTTCTGCTGCATCTTTTGAGCGGTGGCAAGAGATGGGAAAGACAGGAAGGTGCCTGGAAAGCACCTTCAGTCGCTGCTGGGGTGTGCACTGCTGGGCCAAGCACAGGCCCACAACAGAAGGGCACACCAGCGGTAGGGGATTGGTCACACATCAGCCGGGGCACACACGTGGGGAGAGCACCGGTGGTCCCCACCACATAAGCAGTGGAGATCACTTAAGTATTTGTCTGGAGACAAAAAGACGTCAAGCGTTATGTATTTAGTGTCTCCCACTCTTCCTTCAAAGAGTTTAGAGCAGCTTCTTATTAGCAGTAGTATGTTATAAATCACGTTTCAACAAAAAGTTCTCAAAGAGGTTTACATGGGGCGCGGTGGGGGGGAATTGTTCACTTTCTCAAAAGGACACATAATTTTAAAAGAAACATAAGGTAGATGCCAGAAACAGCCACTGGAGGGATGGATTGGATAGGTACTATTGCTCTCCCCCTGCTAAATATGAGAGAGTCACCCCTTTAAAAGGTTCCTCTTTGCTCAGATTGCAGGGTTAGCTTACACATGGTTCCCAGGTGATCTCCCATCCAGGCAACATACAGATCCTGACCTGCTTAGCATTAGCAGTAGAAATGTGTTGTGTTATCTGGGCTTCTCATGGCCATCTTAACCCAATTATTTGTCTCCATAACTCTACTGCTGGAATTACCTATCATTCCAGCTATTTTCTTCAACCATTCATCAGTTATATAAATAAATAAACATAAATATGAATATTTATATACTGCTCTTCAACCAAAGTGCTCAAAGCAGTTTACACAGCAAAATAAATCATATATAAATAAGATGGCCACCTGTCCCCAAAGGGCTCACAATCTAAAATGAAACATAAGGCAGACACCAGCAACAGCCACTGGAGGGATGCTGTGCTGGGGTTGGATAGGGCCAGTTGCTCTCGCCCTGCTAAATAGAAGAGAATCACCACTTCAAAATGTGTCTCTTTGCTCAGTTAGCAGTTCCCTTCCTTGGCTTCCTGTTCAACTTTTCACCCATCATTTTGTCTTACAAAACTTCCATGTTTTTTCTTTCATTTCCCTTTCACAACCTTCAAACTTCAGCCCTATTCACACATTATGTTCAATATACATTTAATCTGTGTATAGTATACACATGTATAGATCTGAATACACACACAGATATCCACATGTTATGGTTAACACATATACAGTAGTAGAGGTCCTATCTGTACCCTGCACTAGAGGGGCTTGTATCAAGGTTCACTGTTTAAATGAATGCATTGTACATAAAAACGTGGAGGTTTATGGATATCCATACACACACACAGTCATGTCTGAATAAGGTTTTTTTGATTGCTTTTACTCATCCAAGAACCTCAAGAACTGGCTCCAGTATGAACTTGCCTGGAGCACTTCTGAGGCCTTGCTCCAAGCCTCCAAGACAAAAGGAGGTTGAGCACAAGAGACAAGGTCTTTTCTGTGGTGACACTCAAAATGTGGAACACCAGCAGAGGGTTACTTTCCCCCATTGCTAAGACTTTGGCAGACAGTATTATTTCAATTGACCTTTTCAATACTGCCCCTTAAATGACAAGGGAGATCTAGCAGCCATTCTTTATCATTATTATTATTATCATCATCATCCAGTTATTTTTTGATTCAAGAGCATGCCTACAATGTTTCTGCCATTTCTAACTTCAAATCATTTCTATTTACCTTTCTTCATAATACCTGTTATTCCAGACTTATCTAGCTGTTCCGGGATATTATTGTAATCATATATGTGCTTTATCCCCTGCCTCTTACTATATTATCTCCTCTTGTCCACCCTCTGACCTAGATTATGAGAAGTAGGGCTTGTTAGGGATGTGCACGAACCATTTTTCATGGTTTGGTTCTAATTCAGACCAAACCGTAGATTCGCAAACAGGTTCAGATATACCAGCTCGAAGTGGTTCGGCAGTTCAGCAGTGATTGGGATGAGGGCGAGAGGGGTGAGGTCAGCACTGGAGGGCAGTGAGAGCCATCTTCAGTACCCATTAAGGACCTTCTCATTTACTTTGATATATGCTCCTCACCACACACACACACACACACACACACACACACACACACACACACACACAGTGCCATCCTCAACCCTCTCACTGCTGAAATGCCGAAAACCTGCTTCAGACCGCGTTTGATTCGGTTCAATTTCAGAACGGTTCTGAAGGTCAGTCCGGTCCGAGAAAGGCAGCCCAGTCTGAGATCTAACTGAAAGGTGGTCCAGTCTGAGATCTAACTGCTCGAACCACCCCAGGATGCGGTGGATCAGTTCAAGAGTGAACCAGTGGTTCACTCCCAAGGGCTTGTGCATGTAAATCCGCCCAATAGGTTCCACTCACACAGCCAGTCTGCTCCTTTTTCTAAGATGGCAAAGCACATGTATGGAACCTTTGCAAATAAGCATTTATATTTATAAGTTCAAAGCCATACTGAATGTTGGTTGCTTCCATGTCTTATGACATCTAAAAGAGGATTGTGCACAGATCAAAATACCAAATCCAATCCTATCCCAATCCAATCCAAGATATTATTGTGTTGTTCTTCTGGTACACATAGCAGCCTGGATCACATCATCCCATAGGAAACTTCCTATGCATTGTCCCATAGGAAAGAGTGACCCACAGGAAATAATGGTAAACTGCCAGAACACCACTCTCTGAAGCTCTTCTCACAATCAGTGAGGCTAACTACAGGGAGAGCGGGCTAAGCCCGCTCTCCCCACAAACGAGCATCTGCTCCTAGCTGAGTGGCCAGATCGGCCACCCACATGACTTCTGGCTCCATCACAGAACTGACAGGGGCAACCAGGATTAGGAGCCATGAGGCCCCCAGAAGTTCCAGGATGCCCTGAGTGAGCGTGCAGGGCATTCTGGAGAAACCCCTGAGCCCGGGAGTCTACTCATGTGTCGCCGCATGCCGAGGCAACAGACGAGCAAAAAGATGAGGTTAACGGTGCACTTGCTCCGTTAACCTCGTCTTAGGGGAGGGGTAGTTAGGCAGGCTAGCCGCCATGGGAGCACCAGGCTCACCTGCGAGCCCAGTGGTTCCCACGATCCCTGAAAAGCGGGCTAAGCTCCCTTAGCCCACTTTCCAGTGATCATGAGAATAGCTTCATTCTCTCTCTCTTTATAGACACACACACAAACACATACACACACACACACCACATTATGGTAATGCAGGATGGGATGGAACTTTCAGAGATATATCTTAGGGTTGATGGGGGGCCCTTGTTAGGATTTGATACTGCCCCAATTTCATGAAGAGATAGTGAGGCTATTCACATGATGGGAGAAATTGGGCTAGCGGAGGCGAGCCCGATTTTCTCCCATCATGTGAACAACTGGGCTCGGCTGTGAGCCTGATGGTTCGTAAGCGGGTCACCCACTACAGTACCCTTCCCCTTAAACCGGGTTTGCAAGTGAGTGCTCCGCAAACCCGTTTTTTTTAATTGTGAGTAATAATAATAATAATAATAATAATTGTGAGTAGCATGGCTCCACACCATGGCTACTCACTAGGAAAGCAGCCTCCTGGCTCAGGGGTCTCTCCATCATGCCCTGTGCACTCGTGCAGGGCATGCTGGAGCTTCCGGGGGCTGCGTGGCCCCCAATCCTCCCAGCCCCCACCGGCTCCATAATGGAGCTGGCAGTCATGTGGGTGGCCAATCCAGCCGCCCAGGGCTGCCGCCCTGCTCATGTGTGGTGAGAGCGGGCTAAGCCCGCTCTCCCTGCTAACCCCCTAGAGGCTCTTCTCACAGAGCATGAGAAGAGCCTCATCATGTTTCTGAAAAGCAATTCAACCCTCCTTGCTTTTACTTACCTGCCTGCTTTTACTTACCTGCTTTGAGGCATTGGTAGCCCCTTCTGAGAGGACTTTTTCCCACATAGTACAGGGTGATTAGGGTGCATGTTAGGGTTTTTGAGAAGGAGGCACATCTCCCACTTGCACATTCTGAGAAAGGAAAACCCCCACTTTTCACACCCAGTTCTGCTTTGCTTAAATGTTTTGCTTCTGAAAGAACTTTGTTGCTCCTGGGAGACACTTGCCGATAATGATCTCAGAACTGTGGTGCACTCTCTGGTAACCTCTAGACTTGACTACTGCAATGAGCCCTATGTGGGGCTACCTTTGTATGAAGTTCAGAAACTTAAGTTGGTCCCAAAGGTAGAGGCTAGATCGGTCTCCAGGGTTTCTCGGAGAGAGCATATTATGCCTTTTTTTAAAAAACCCTGCATTGGCTGCCTATAGGTTTCTGGGGAAAATGCAAAATGCTGTTAATTACCTTTAGAGCCCTAAATGGCTTAGGACTGAGTTATCTGAGAGAGCACCTTCTTCTGCATGATTCCCACCGCACATTAAGGTCATCAAGGGAGGGCCATCTCCAGATGCTGCCAGCGTCTCTGGCAGCAACTCGGGAGTGGGCCTTCTCTCTAGTCACTCCTGGGCTGTGGAATACACTCCCTATAGACTTTTGTGGTTTAACATCTTTACCAGCCTTTAAAAGAGCTCTTAAGATGCATTTTTTTAGCCTGGCTTTTGAATGTTTTAAACTGATTTAAATTGTTGTTTTAACAGTTTGTTTTATTTTTTATTTATTGTGTTTGTGAACAACCTAGAACCATTGGAGTCAGGCAGTGTATTAGATAGATAGATAGATAGATAGATAGATAGATAGATAGATAGATAGATAGATAGATTTTTAAGCAGGGCTTAGCCTGAGACTCAATATTATTTCATTGTACCTCCCACAAAGCACTGTGACTGGAAGGGAACAGAGACCAGATGAACCAACTGCAGCATGCTTTCAGCAGCTGCAAGCCTGACTAGACATTCAAGCAATGGCCAGCTACAGATGTCAATCTGATAACTCCTCTCCTTCCCCGCTCAGCATTTTCCATACCATCACCAGAGTCAATAAGATATAATCTTTGCAACAAAATAGGGGGGACCCCACTCGATCCACTGATACAGTCCAACACAATACAGAAAATATTGGCCAGTATTGTATTGGTTGGGGCTCACTGTTATACACCACTTAGAGATTTATATATCAGGATAGACAGATAGATAGATAGATAGATAGATAGATAGATAGATAGATAGATAGATAGATAGGAAGGAATTTCCATTGGGAACAATTTATGCAAAACAATCCAATATGGACAGTATCAATTTTGAAATAATTACTGTGCTGATCCAATGTACAACCATAATAAAAACCAATGTGGCATTAACCTCTTTCTTTATCCTACTGTTGCCTGACCTTGATTGTGACCCATGCTCTTGTAAACAGTAACCTATAATCTAATGTTATTTCAAACTGTCCACTTAGAATCTGTCTATAGATTCTTTCTGAATATCATAGGGTAGCCAGGTCGCAACCCAGAGAATGGTCCGATACATTTAAATATCCCAAAGCAGAAGAAACTAAGACAGCAGTATCTTTTCCTCCAGTTTCCTCCCCAGTGCTATTATCTCTCCAGCTCTGGCACAGGGGAAGGAACTAGAAGGAAAGCTGTTTCTGCTTTGTCTCCCACTGCATCTGGCACTGCAAGGATCTGAGTGTTCTCCAGGTAGCAACTTGGCAATGCTAGAGCAGCATAAGATTTCTTCCATGGTTCATCGTAACTATGTACAGTTATCAAAAACACAGAGAAGAAAACTGAACCAGTAAACTGAGAATTGGATTTCTAGACCTAGACAATCTTGGAAGAACTTGGAGAAAGAAGTTGCGCCTCTCCAACAACTGGTTACGAGATCTAAGTGCACCTCCAGTACTTGCTTAGATTTAGAAATACTTTGTAGTTCAGGGGTGCTCTGATCAGGCTTGCGTGTATATATGTCACAAAGGGGATATTAATTTAAGCTAATACAACACAAAAATTCATCCTTGCTAGAGAAAGAATAAATGCACAGGCCTACCTACCATTCTTCAAGGGAAACAAGGGCCCCATCTGCTGATGTTTAAATGTACTACATTATCAAACATAGCACAGCGTTAGCAATGCTGATAAGACGTGACTGAGTAAAGGAGAACGAATCATAGTTAATGCAAAGCCCTGGATAGACTGCAGGAAGAGCTTTAAGGGAAAGTTCTGCTACCAGTTACTGTACATTATTCTCACTAAGAGCACACACACACACAAAAGAACCCTTTTGTACGTGTCTTGGAACTGGCCTGATAACAAGAAAAGCAACACTTGAACCACAATGCATTCAGTGCATTTATAAAATGAACTACGAAAATGCACTTTATTTGCTCGTGATACTTGCTCATAATATTTTTCAAGAAGAAAACTGCAGTTGTCCTCAAACCTTTTGAACTTGTCTCCTGCCAGAAGATGAATGATGAGTCCCATCACCCCACCCCCACCCTCCCCTTACTCTCTTGCTAGTCTCCTGCCTGGCAACAGGGCCTGTTTGGCAATCATCCAGTCCGTAGAATCGGGGCTGCTCCTTCCTTCCATCTACTGTTTGCAGAGTCCTTTCACATACTATTCCACAATCCCAAGTTTGCCCCTAAAAGTATACTCCTCAGAGAGCCACAATCAATCCCTAATAAATGAATGTGTATGATGCACATGTTTACAAACACAAGTTTGTCAAATGCTGGGCCGTTCACAACCTGTTTTTAAAAAAGGACATTTTGGTAATTTTGGTATCACAACCACTGTGATAATGAGGCAAACTGGGTGTAGAGATAAGAACCAGATTTCTTCTTTTTTAGAAGCTGGCAATCCTAGCAGGCCTATAGCACGGAGTGGGTGCAGTGAATCAAGGGGAAAGTAGACCTATACCACTATACCCCTTGGAACAGTGAACCAAGGGGACAAACACTACCCCAAAGTTGTATTAGTCCTTAATATGAGGTAAACAGGTTTTGCTAAAGGTATACCCTGCCTTTCCCCACTGTCTCAAGGTGGCTAACAAAATCAAAAGAAAATGACAATAAAAATACATTAAAAGCAGAACAGCATAGCAGTCATGGAAACAACTATATAAAGAACATAAGGGAGTAAAAAAGCAGAAAAGGAGAAACCAATAAAAAAGTTAGGCAAGTAATTGACATACTAAGAATTAAGTGTGCTCGAACAGAAATCTTATAGTTTTTCTACAATGGGTCCATTCCAGGCCTGCTCAACTTAGGCCCCCCAGCTGTTTTTGGACTACAACTCCCATAATTCTCAGCCACAGCAGCCAATAGCCAGGAATTATGGGAACTGTAGGCCAACATCTGCAGGAGGGCCAAAGTTGAGGACCCTGGTTACAAAGTTAATCAGGATTAGTGAGCCCTGCGGAGCTGATTGTAAGAACCCAGAATTTCAGTATTTAACCAGGTTAACTGGAGCAGTTTGACCAGGATTGCCCTGAAATTCTGGATTCATTAATCCTAATTAACTTTTTAAGCAGGATTCTTGTGATTGTGTGAACTCAGCCAGTGTGTTTCAAGAGTTCAAAACACACTCTTGGAATCTATTCTCATGAACAACCCAACCCAGGCTAGGGCAGCCCAGCCTGGATTAGGCTGCATGGGTGGAGCGCTGGATTCACTCCCAGTCCTGGCACTCCAGCCATGCCTAACCCTACCTTTTGTGCCAGCCTTTAGCGAGGGTTAAGGGTGTGAGTGTGCCCTTAGCCCCAGTGCCAGGGTCATGTGTAGACTGGGCTCCGCACAGCCTGAGCATACAGCAAGCCGGGTGGCAAGAGCACGCCCGGCTGAGGGAGGATCCCTCAATGCACCACACTCCTGACGTGCTGCATTGAGGGATGCCAGAGGACTTTCTCCTCCAGCTCCCTGCTCTGCTGCTCACCGTGGTGCTGCTTGTGTGCCACAGTGAGCAGCAGAGAAAAGTGGGGAGATTGTGTGCAGTGAGGCAGGCAGGAGCCTGCCTCCCCACCAGCCCTCCCCCTCCACCTGGGAAGAGGTCATGTACACAACATCTTAGCCTTCCTTACAGCAAGCCTATGAAGTAGGCCAGTATGATTATCCCCATATTATTTGTTTATTCATTTTTAAAATTAAAATTCTTATATTCTTATATCTATGCCACAAGATGTGGTGACAGCCAACAACCTGGATGGCTTTAAGAGAGGTTTGGATAACTTCATGGAGGAGAGGTCTATCATCGGCTACTAGTTGGAAGGCTACAGGCCACCTCCAGCCTCAAAGGCAAGATGCCTCTGAGTACCAGTTGCAGGGGAGTAACAGCAGGAGAGAGGGCATGCCCTCAACTCCTGCCTGTGCCTTCCAGAAGCATCTGGCGGGCCACTGTGTGAAACAGGATGCTGGACTAGATGGGCCTTGGGCCTGATCCAGCAGGGCTGTGCTTATGTTCTTAACTATAAGCTGCTTTGATGGCCCTTAATGAGTGGAAGAGTGGACTATTAATATTAATATCTATAGGCTGCTTTCCCACCCATTAAGGACCATCAGAACTGTGTATAGTTAAAATATAAGAACTATTATAAAAATACAAATAAAATACAAAGAGAGTGACACTGGGCCTGCCATACAGCCCAGCATCTCTACTGAACTGTGGGGCACGCCTGCACAGTTATGAGAGCTCGTCACAAAACCATGATGTCATGGGCTTGCAACAAGCTCTCACAATTGCGCAGGCACGCCTCACAGTTCGTTAGAGCCACTAGGCCGAACGGCAGGGGCAGCATTGCTCTCTGGTCATCGTCGCTGCTACCATCAGGGGATGGGGGGAGAAGGACTGGGGGGGGGCTGCCACGGGCAGCACAGCCAGCTGTGGCAATGGAGAGAGGGAGCATTTGGAGCCTCCCCCAAGGTGGCAAGGAACGGGCCAGATCCCCGTGGCACGGTCCTAAGAGCACCTCTGGCTGCATCAGGGAATACCTTGCTCCCCTCTCCTTGGCAGCCACTCCTGCAACTGCCTTCCGCCATGCTCCTCCCCACAGTGTACCATGCTGCTCATCCCCAGTGATGCACCATGCTCCTGAAGCCCACTACTGCTTCCCAGCTGCTCAGGGTTCTGATCCAGAAGTGGTTGGGAATGAGGGTGTGTGTGCACTCTTCATTCCCAGTTGCCTCAGGGTCAGAGCTGACTGGAGTGCAGGCAGTAGGAGCATGCCTCTACTGTCACTGTGGGGGAGGCCATCTCTAAAGCCATGATCACCACCAGGGAGAGGTCACCATCAGAGTAGGGAGCACATCACTGCTGCCTCCGTAGAAGTGCTGCCCATGAGAATATGGGCCACCGATGCCCCCCTACACCATGTAGAGTGAATTGCAATAATGAAGTCTGAATATAACCAAGGTGTAGCAACTGTGGCCACATCTGCCTTCTCCAGGAAATGGGGTGAGCTGGCACACCAGTCAAATTTATGCAAGGGCCACAGTTGCCACCTGCACATCCATGAGCACCCTCAGATGGTGAACCTGGTCCTTCAGAAAGTGAAATCCCTTCCAGAACAGGCTGAACCCCTAATTCTAGGTAGGCTTTCCTGGTGACAAACGTAGCCTCTGCCTTATGCAGATTCTGTGCATTAGCCCACAACCTGTCCATAACTGATCCCAGACACAAATTCAAGACCTCCGCTGTTTTCCCAGAATAAGATGAAAAAGAAAGGTTACATTACCATATTGATGATAACCCAATCCAAACTTCCAGGCAACCTCTCCTAGAGGTTTTGTATAGCTGTTCAATAGCATCAGGGACAAGACAGAGTTTTGTGAGATCCTGCATAAAGGCTATGGGGTTGAATAGCAGTCCCTCAACATCATCTTCTGGGACCTATCCTCCAAGTAGGATTGGAACCAGTGCAACCTATAACCAGCAGCCCCATTCAGCAATGCAGCCCAGAAAGATACCATGCTCTGTGGTACTGAATGCCATTGAGAAGTCCCAAAGAACCAAACAGAGATCACTTGAGTTCCTTGTGTAGATCATCCACCATGACAACCAAAGGAATTCCAGCGTAAAACCAGGCCAAAAGCCCAATTGACTAGGATTGAAACATTCATTCAGGAACCCTGGAATTGGGTCACCACTATTTTCCTGAGCATCTTGTCCAGGAATGGTAATTTGAGCACTGACTGATAGTTGTTTAAAACAGTATGCTCTAGCAAAGGTTTCTGCAGCAGGAGTCTAAGCACAGCCACTTTTAAGGTAGCTGGTACTACACCTTGAACCAAACAGGTATTAACGATCTTCATCACCATCTTGGCAAGGCCATTCCTGGCTGTCTTCATCAGTTAGGATGGGCAAGGGTTGTACAAGTGTAGTTTACCACACATTTCCACGGGTTGTCCACATCCTTAGACTGCACAAGCTGAAAAGGATCCTGAATAGCAGGACAAGTTGCCATGGGCATATACACAAGACCAATTCTCAATGTTGAGTTCAAACTGAGACAAATGCCAGTGACTTTACTTGCTTTACGTGTTTGGTAAGTTTGTCACAGCAGATCACTGAGGACTCTTCAGCATTTTGGGGGCTGAGATGTAAATAGGTTCCACTTAGAAAAGGTTCAGCTGGCCAATGCTGAGCTGACTGAATGGTTTAAGAAGTAAGATTTCTCCACTGCCATCACCATCACAGCTCTAAAGAACTCTAGGCCATGTTTGTTCAAATTCATCCTAATTTTTCTACCACCATTGCTCTAAGTATCAGCGCACCCATCCCATATTACAGATGGTAGGCTAAAGCTACCTAGTAAGTTTGTAGCAGGTGCAAAACCTTAGCTAGGAACTTCCAGGTTCATGAGTCACAGCTCACAGTCTTATCTGTTGTGCCACATCAACTCTTATATGAGATGCACACAGAATTCCCTTCACTCCAAATGCTGATGAAATTAGAAGCTGAATATCCAACTGGTCTTTGGTCAAAGGATAACAGGCAAAGCATCTTGCCACATGGATAAACAAAAAAATAATTAGAAATCAAAATGTTAGCAAATTCTGCAGTGAGCAATAAACATAATCCACAGGATAAACAGTACTGGCTTGACATTTTACTGAATTTGACTAAATTAAAACTCTAAGTAGTTTGAATAAAGTTCAAGATGTGCAACTAAAGTTCAGGACATGTAACAACAAACAAACAAAATCCTTCTTTTATATAACAACCTCTAGTGGAGTCTTGTTAAAGGTTGGTTATGGTGATTCTCATTTCTATTCCAATCCTTATTTTGTCAAGCTTGTGACTCTGTTGGTGAAATTTGCCTGTATCTGAAATTTACTTAAAGAATGTGAATACAGCGGGAACTGCAATAATCTCATTCATAACAGAGCAAAAAACTTGCAAGTTAAAACAAATCACCCACACCTAATATTAAGGTAAAGTGTGCCGTTAAGTGGATTTCAGCACCTGGCGCCCACAGAGCCCTGTGGTTGTCTTTGGTAGAATAGAGGAGGGGTTTACCATTGCCTTCTCCCGTGCAGTATAAGATGATGCCTCTCAGCATCTTCCTATATTGCTGCTGCCCGATATAGTACCAGTGGGGATTCAAACCAGCAACCTTCTGCTTGTTAGTCAAGCATTTCCCCACTGTGCCACTTCGAAAAAAGCCCCATTTCCCCATTTATGACTGATCTCAGTTTGTACATCTTAACATTTGTATAGCACTTCCAAGTGTTCAAAGTGCTTTACATATTTTATCTCAATAGACTTCAAAGGCTGTCCTGACATTGCTTTGAATGAACCTTTCAGAGTTTACCCATTATTGCAAATGGGGAAAGCAATTAAAGTGATACTTCCAGAACTGCTAGTTCAGAATAGCGTCAGGGCTGCCTTTGACGTCTGCAGCAACCCCACAGCACAGTACTATGGAGCCATAACATTGTGAGTTATGTTAGCCAGCTGTTTTATAGTTGGTCACATGAAGGCAGTCTCATACATTATCATTGCTGAAGGAGACAGGTGTATCCATCATACAAGTCATAGAAACATCTTTAAATATCCACATGCATGTGTCTGGGAAACCTGATAGAGCCATGATTACCTAATACAAATATGGAGTTGTTTAAAGATTGTGTATACTGGGAGCAGGCATAGGGATTTATTGGCAGATCTCTGGAAGAAACTAGCAAAGGTTTCTGACTCCCAATAATTTAACTACAGCCTATTAAATTACAAGTAAAGTAAATTTGCCATTACTGGCTAATCATTTATTTCTAATAGGGTTGTGCGTTTTGTTTTCGGTTTTGTTTTTGGCCTGAATCCTAAACACGCCCATTTTGTTCTTTGTTCGAAATCAGCCAATCCGAAACACCCCAATTTTGTTATTTGTTCAAAATTGCAAAATCCAAATCTGAAACATTTTGGATTTTAAAAAATGGCCTGGGGCAAAACTAGTGTGTGGGGGGGGTAGTGCCTAATTGGTGGAAGCTACCACCCAAATTTCAGAGGAATTGGGCAAAGGGCTGATTTTTGGTGAATTTTTGAAGTTTAAGATTTTCCCCATAGAGAATAATGGAGGTTTCAGCAAAAGTATAGCTTCGCGTTGTGGGGAAATGGGTGGCCCAGAGCAGAGTAGGGTGGGTTGTAGTGCCCAGTGGGGGCAAGGAAGCTGCCAGAATTATTTCAAAGGAATTGGGCAGAGGGCTAATTTTTAAAGATTTAATGGAGTTTACGGTTCTTTAAAGTTCTTCCCCATAGAGAATGATGAAGGTTTCAGCAGCCCCATAACTGCACTTGGGGGGCATTGGGGTGGCCAAGAGCGAGTGGTGGTATAGAACACATAGGGTGCCAACCACCCCCATGGGTTGCTAACCCATAGGGTACTGGGTTCTGTTGTTTCTGAGATGTTTTGAGTGTAGATGCTCTGGTAGCATAAGAGAGTGGAGTTTGTTGTTGAAAATCTCATATGCTACCAGAGAATCTAGACTCAGAACACCTTAGAAACTACAGAACCCAGCACCCCATGGGTTAACAACCCATGGGAATGGTTGGCACCCTATGTGCACTACACCATCACTCACTCCTGGCCACCCCAGTGCCCCCCAGGTGGAGTTAGGGTCTGCTGAAACCTCCATTCTTCCCTGGGGGGGGAACCTTAAGGACATATAAACTTCAATAATTCCTAAGAAATCAGCCCTTTGCTCTATTCCTTTGGAATTTGCGTTGTGGCAGGCACCCCTTGGGGCACTGCCACCCAACCACCTGTTTTGCCTCTCAGGCCCCCTTTCTGCCCCAAATCTGCCCCAAAGACATGTAAACTTCAGAAATTCTTTAGAAATCAGCCCCTTTCCCAATTCCTTTGAAATCTGGGTGGCAGCAAGCACCCATTGGGGCACTACCACCTGACCAACTCTTCTGCCCCCAAAGCCACCTTTCTGCCCCAAATCCACCCCAAATAACATCAACATCACACATCATCAACAACAGCAGAGCTTTGCAGAGAACCCAGCAGATTTCTAAAGGTCATGCATACAGAAGATCCCAGGTTCATTCCCAGGCATCACCAGGTAGGGCTGGGAAAGATTCGTGCCTGAAATCTTGAAGAGCCACTGCCAGTCAGTGTAGACAATGCTGAGCTGGACAGATCGATGGTCTGACTTGGTATAAGCCTTCTTCCTATGGTTCTGCGTTCCTGAGGTGGAGAACAAAGATAAGCAGATAGTAGCAATTAAAATCAGGCTGAAGTTGCAGGACCTTAGATGGCTCCTAGCAGACAACTCGCTCTGACAGTCTGGCACTCAACTGAGCCTTTATGTACTTCCTTGGGTTGGACAGTCTTTCTTAGGCTCCACCCCTTCCTGAAGAGTGGTGAATTTTAAAGATGTACTCTTCTAGGTTGAAGCCTAGCACATCGGCTTCTCACTTAACTCTTGTCTGGTGCGTTGTCTGCTGTGATGAATGGACACCAGGAAATATGAGGGCTCTACTGTGGAGGAGGCCAGTTCACAGCAGCAGCAAGCTCAGAGGGAGCTGCTACTGTGGAGAACTGACTAAGGGATATCTGGTTCAAAGAGCTCCACACTGAGATGCTCAGACTCTGTGCTGGGACTTGACTCCGGAGCTTCTACAGCTGGTGCTGCTGGATTTCCCGGCCAGGTTAGCTCCTGGCTGTGGTGTCTACTGACACTTGGGTAGTGACACCTAGCCACCATCTTCCCCTCTGTCACCATTTTGCACCTGCCTCTGGTTCATAGACTTCAGGATTATAACAAAAAACCAAATAGATCCTCCAAGCTTGAAGTCTGCCCAGCAGTGGCGTACACACATTTATGACATTTACGCATTACATGTTCACTGAGGTGTGTTCTGCAGCAATCATAATGTAGGGAAGTTTCCTTACTATATTGGGAGGGGGTGCGCTAGGCTGAGAAATAGCAATGTTGATTCATTTAGTCTTTTTTTCTCTCGTTCTGTATTTACCTGATCCTAATCACAGTGAATTCAATCGTCTAAAGAACGAAAACTGAACAACTCTCCTGACACTTAAACTGGGAGATGCATAAAGTTCATTCATTCATTCATTCATTGACTCATTCATTCGATTTCTATACCGCCTTTCCAAAAATGGCTCAGTGCGGTTTACACAGAGAAATAACAAACAAATAAGATGGCTCCCTGTCCCCAAAGGGCTCACAATCTAAAAAGAAACATAAGATAGACACCAGCAACAGTCACTGGAGGTACTGTGCTGGGGGTGGATAGAACCAGTTACTCTCCCCCTGCTAAATAAAGAGAGTCACCACTTTTAAAAGGTGCCCCTTTGCCAAGTTAGAGCGGGGTTCACTAGGAGTTGGTGTCCTCTGGTTGTCCTTGGTAGAATACAGGAGGGGTTTACCATTGTCATCTCCCACACAGTATGAGATTATGCCTTTCAGCATCTTCCTATATCGCTGCTGCACAATATAGGTGTTTCCCATAGTCTGGTACACATACCAGCAGGGATTTGAACCGGCAACCTCTGCCTTGCTAGTCAAGTCATTTCCCCGCTGTACCATTAGGTGGCTAGGAGATGCATACATAGCACTAGTGAAATACCAATCATTATGATGGGACAGTAGTGTGACGAGAGCCAACATATTGCAGAGATCCTTGGCAGCAGTGGGGGTAGAAGGGATAAACCTTACCACCACCCCCAACTGTGTCCCAGACTGCAGCCCCATAAAATTCACTGGGAGCCAATGAGAACTGGGCAGATGTTTCTGTCTACACAATCCTGCCCCTTTACCCATATTGCCTCAACCTCGATGACATTACTTGGCCACAGAAGGGAGTGACAAAGATATGGAATTCAGGAACTGGCATTATTGTGCACAATGTAGCAAAATTAAAGGCACAACCCTCTTGGGAGCATACAACGCATTAAATCAAAAACAATTGGGCCACAGTCCTAATGTTTTCTGGCACTGGGTGGGTATACTGCTTTGCTCTTAGCTCCTTCATGTTCTCCCCTCTTGAACATACATGTGCAAATTGGACAGAATCTGACCTACACGTCATATGCTGCCCAAAGTCGGAGCTGGTCTCTAACAGTTCAGCATTGTTCTCGTCCCAGCACTTGCATCCTTTTTATGAGTTATACAATATGTAGGTGCTCATATAAATTCAATAACTAGAGAAGGAAGGGGAGAGAAACCAACAGAAAAATATCTTGCCAGATGGGGAAAATTAAAACATTGCCCTTGTTTCTTTGCCAGCACAGATCCATTTTGACAGGCTGGAAATGATTTATGAGGGGGGGGACCCCTGTATTGATGCTGGCAGAAACGTTATTAATTGCCATGCAACGTTCAAATTTTTGCATTGTTTTCGTACGTGATTAGTTCCATGGTTTGCATGCACACAGCTGAAAGATGCTGCAATGTTTGCATGCTGGCCATTGCATGAGACAAATGAAGGTAGCGTGCATGACGCATGTTACGAATTTCTTTCCTCCCCTCCATAGAAGACACAGCAGCAAAGGGATATTTGCAACATGGCAACTCATGAGCAGCCTTGAAGGAAAAATAGATTACCTTTGAATATATGAATAGGCAAATGATGCAGTATGTTCAAAATTAATAAAAATCATTAGTATTTTTATAGAAAGATTTATGCAGATCTCTGCTCTTTCTCTCCTTCCCTCCCCCTCAACAGGATGAACCATATATCCAACACTGGCAAATTAAAAATAGATATTTTTCTGTCCTTAATTGATTTTACATTACATTAGGCAGCCAGGGCTTCAACCTTCCATGACATAGTATCTAAATAAACATTTATTAAAATATTTTAATTAGAACAAGAGGAAAAAATATTGTTTCCAATTATATCTTCAGACGGGGGGAAAAATCAAAGCAATTAAGAATTAATATGAAAAAGTATAATGGAACACTTTCAGTGTAATAACTACCCAGAATGATTTATATGTTGGAAGACGATTTTAATAATTGCTATTTTTTCCCCCTTAAAAAGAATGTTTAGAGTAATGCAGCTGATATTACTGGTGCCTGAAGACTTACAGTTAATTTTGAAAATAATAATAAAAATAAGATGATATCATTTCTTTCTTAAAAATTAAATGAGCACATAATTTAATCCAGAAAGAATTCATGAAACCTGTATGAATATCTCTAAATATCTGGGGGGCGGGGGAGAATCACAGTGCAACAAAGTAATCTGCTTTTTTATTCTTTCAATGCAGTGATATTGCCAGGATTAAGTAGTTTGTAGCCCTTTGGTCTAGTTTCAGTGTAAAGTACAAAACACCATTTATCCAAATGGCTGAGGATAAGTGTATCCAACCATAGGTCAGTTTGGGTAGTGAACTGGTGGATAATATCATAGGGTGACAAAAATCAACACAACACCTCTCTGATTGGACCCTCTTAATCACCAAAAAATTAAAAGTATATGGACTGTCAATAGAATTTCTACTCCCCCTGGGCTATGATAATGCCAGAGTGATCCTTAAGCGGTGTATTATTGATATGGGACTCCAGATAGATTTAGGTCAGGCATCAAGTTACATCAAGTTTGGAGCAGTTAAGCCGTTGCAAAAAACAGCCAACCACCTGTATAATCTGACATATCCAACCCACAGAAGAGCCCCGACATTAGCTCAGATGGATGTGTTGCCCCCTGTGGTATTAGAGGGTAGATTTAGGCGGGTTCCTTTTTTGGAGAGATTGTGGGAATGGCAATGTTGAAACAGTAGGTCATGTGCTCCTGTATTGCTAATTTTATCATAATCTGCATCTTAGACTTATTCCCCCTCTTGCTTTTAGATAGCCAAATAATTCTGATGAGTGTTATATAAACTTATTTCTTTCTGATACGTATGCCGATGTCTCGCAACTGGTGGCCAAATTCTGTACATCTGCGATTAAGACCCGCATACGGTGTGTCGGAGATGGTTAATACAGGCTCTTAATTCATTTTGTTTTTATTTTGTTATTTTATTCCATTTTACATTTTATGTAATAGTTCAAATTGACATGATTAAGAGGCCATGAAGTCTGACCTTATACAAGACAGGATCATCCACACAGCCTTTTGCCACACAGCCCAGGCCAATACATTACGAATACGACAAATATGATGAATATTTATATACCGCTTTTCAACAAAAGTTCTCAAAGTGTTTTATACATATATGAATGAATAAATGAAATGGCTCTCTGTCCCCAAAGGGCTCACAGTCTAAAAAAAGAAACATAAGATAGACACCAGCAACAGCCACTGTGGGGCGTTACAGAGAAGCACCTGCAAAACAGATGGCTCAAGTGAGCAACTCAAGCCACACAGTGTAGGAGGAGGTAAAAATCTCCCAAGGATGTCTAAAGAGGATGTCCACAATATTGCGACATCCAAACTCGTTGCTTAGACTCTCTCAAACCTGACAGTCGGCCACAGGGCCAGTTTTGCTTATAATCTCTTAAACTGAAAATAGCTGCTCCGCTCCAGAGATGGCCCTCCCCTAAGTAGCAGCAGTTGGGGGGGGGCGGTTTGAGGATCCCCAGGTGTAGTTGAGTAGCAGTGTCAGGCTCACTCACCAGGTGGATCTAGACTGCGGCAGTAAATTCTGAAGATAAGTCACACCAGGCAGTAATTGAGCTTGCGGGTTGGTCATTCATCCGGGTGGGGAGGGAAATCCCTAAGCAGGAGGATGACCAGTGTTCAGGATTTCCCTCCCCTACTGGATGAATGACCAGCCAGCAGGACTCAATTACAGCAGGGACGGGGACGGAAGGGAGAGCAGCTGCCAATACCGGAGCAACTGCAGCTCATTTTCCGCTCCTCCAGCTTGTTAGTATGGGCCACTACTGCCGCTCAGAGTCACTCGTCTCCTGCCCTGGGTCTGGGCTGATCCTGACAGCAATAGACTATGGTTATTCCCTGCTGGGGTAAGAGCCTTACCATCTCTTAGCAGCCTTGAGGAAAGCAATTCAGACACATTTGTTTAATCAAGACTTCAGCTAGCTCTAAGTGGCTTGAATGGTTATTTATTGATATTTTAATTGTTGGAATTGTTTTTCGTGGTTTTAATATGATTTTATTGTTTTAATCTGTGTGTAAACCCCCATGGGATGCAAGCTTTGGCGGTCTAAATAAATAAATATTGGTGGTCCTGCCAGATTCTGAGTGTCATTTTTCTCTTGGTTGGGTCTGTAATTCCTCCAGAATGAGCATTCTAGAAACAATGACAAAGGAATGTAAGAGGCAGTGGGTGGCATCCAGATCTGGAGCTCATCATGGCATTGCAGCCAGTGGGAGCTCCTTCCAGTGAATGCAATGAGCTTTTGTGTAAGCACAACTCTCCTTCTGTTTAAAGCAAAAGCTCCCGCCAACTGTGAAGTGCTGCATTATGCTGCAGGTCTGGATGATGCCTACTAGCTCGTGACAGGGGCTGGATGCTCTCACCTTCCACCATGTCTCCTGTACGTATTGGATGGGGCAATGTTATGTATGGACAGAATAGCTGAGAAGATTCCTCTATATTAATGATGGTGCCATGTATCCAATGAGATCTGGCTGTGTGGGGATGTCCAAAGCCAGATCAGACTGAGGCAATCATTCCTATCCTCGCTCTGGTAACGTACAGATAAAAACATAAAAAGCAGTGACCAGCAGCACTAGGAAGCACCATCACGACTACTGCTATCAGGAGCACCAGTAATTAGGGGGAAGTTCACAGGGGACCCCTCAAAACTACTGAAGTAGCCCCCAATTTTGAAGCTTGTAAACAGGATGGCAAAGTTGGCAGGGGAGTATTTCAGCTCAGTTGTACTGCCTGCGTCTAGGACCGTGGGAAGCCGCTTAAGAAGAGATAGGAGAGAGCGTTAGCATGAATGATATTAATTAATTAACAATGAAAATGGTTTGATGGGCACCAGGGTCAGAGCCAGAAACACTGGAAAAAAAGATTCAGTCTCATTCGCTGTGAATCATCCCGTCATTCCCGAGCAAAGCAGAATTTAATGAGCATTAAATATGATACATTTGTTAACGTTAAGATCGTTTAAGTCTGAAATGGCTACAGTGGGATAAGTTACAATGAAGTTAGTACCAATAAAATTCATGTTGTAGAATTTCTAGCTTATTCAGATGCTGGAAGTTTAATGTGCTGTGTACTTTGCAAGGTGATTTTGAAAAATGACTCCCTTTTTATTCCTCAGATTTGCATTTGTCTGAGTTATATCAGCTCCATATGTCAGTCAGTATAGTGTTTGACTCAAGGCCCTCCTCTTAGCTGAACCCTCTGAACAACCTTTTCTAGTCCATTTCAGTGGCAACACCTCAGTTAAGGAACCCAATCATTGTCCTCTGGATGAGACTAGAGGTCTATATTTATCTGGCACTCTGTCTCCAAGAACCCTCCTGGAAAGTTCACAAGCAGGAATGGTGACCTCAGCCCTCTCCATGGTTTGTCCCCAGCATCTGGTTTTCCACTAAAAAATGTAAATAAAAAACAGCTCTCTTGCCATGCCCTTGCATGGATAAAGAAAAGACATTTGAAGTATATAATCTTCTTGGGCCCAGGCAGTCCATGCCAAAATTCTTTTATTGGGATTCTCCATGGATTATCTGGTTTTGTTGAGCCATAATCAAGCTCTACAGGCTATGAAGCAGAGAACCCTGGATATTGAAAATCAACACAAGCTTTCCATGATCCCTGAATGTTCATGAAGAAGGCTGGGTTTATGCATTGCTGTCAGGGATCCCACTACTTATCTGTATACCCTAGAGAACCCACGCTATCTGAGGGCTTCCTTTAGAGCAAGGTATGACATGCTCCTGTCGGCTGTGCTGGCAGGGAGAATACAGAGTATACCTAGGGAAGATAGAATCTGCCCTTGTGATTATAGGGAGATTGAGACCATCCAGCATGTATTGCTTCATTGCCTTTTTTTACAGAGAGTTAAGACGCTCCCTGATATCTCCTTGTCTGGCACCCTTTCCAGGATGCACAGAAGATTTTTCTGTTTCTTCTCTTCTGGCAGATCAGTCTCCATCTATTACGTATAAGGTGGTGAAGTTTTGCTCTAATGCTATGTGGTTAAGTCAGTTTTTTAATTCATGCGCATGTTCTTCCTGAATTGTTAGTTTATATTTATATTTTATTGTTAGCAGTTGCTAGTTAAGTCTTTGATTGGTACTGTATGTGACTGATGTTTTATTATTTTCTAGCAACTATTAACCTCTTGTAGGATTCCTTTTATTCTACTATTTCTTGTTGATTTGTAAGCTGACCATGGGTCATAAATAAATATATCCAAGTATATAATCAAAAATACCCACACAAATAATACTGCAATAATTACAACAACAGTGCTGGTAGAATTTGTAGAATTTAATGGCTGAAAGTGCATTGGCATTGTTTAATATAGATTCTGTTTGTCCTTTAATTTCTCTCATTCTCTCTTTACATGATCCGAGAGGTTCACTCTCCCACACATTGCATGAGGGGCAATCTTTTCACTTTCACCTTCAGAAAAATGGTAAAGCATGAGGATGAGATTTAGAGATCTGCACAGAACCAGTTCAGAGCTCCTTTTCTGGAGTGCCTAGCTGATCTGATCAGCCGGCGTTCGAGCCAGTTCAGAGGGTGCGGGGGGTTCACTTCAAGGGACAGGCAAGGTTCTTCCCACCTGTCCCTCCCTGCCCTGCCGCTTTCCACCCTCCAACACTCACTTAAACTGTGTGGGTGTGGGGCTGCAGCTCCCTGCTTGCAACCCCATTCAGCGTCACCCAGCATCACCACACTCATGGCTGACGCATGTGATGCATGTGTGTTGGCCATGAGCATGGTGATGCTGGGTGATGCTGAATGAGGCTGCAAGCCAGGAGCTGCAGTCCTGTCCCCACACAGTTTAAGCATGCGTTGGAGGAGGGAAAGCGGCGGGGCAGGGAAGGACAGGTAGGAAGAACCTTCCCTGTCCCTTAGAGTTACCCCCCACCCTCCCGGGAGTGCACAGAGCCAGCTCCGTGCACATCCCTAGATGAGCCATCAGGGGCTGGAGAACAATAAGGGACTCACACAGCCCAGCCAATAAGAAGGAAGCATCAGGGGCATATTTAAGGATGCCCTAGTTCTCTGTCTGGCTCTTGCTTTTGGGTGTGGTACCCACTCCCTTATCATTCTTGTTTTAGTGCAGGAGCAACTAGTCAGCATTTGGAGCTGGAGGATTGTAGGGTTTGCGTTCCCTGGTTGGTTTTGGGTATGAGGCCCTTGTTGGCCTGGCCTGCACTGTATATATGGGGGGCAATGAAATTATTCGATCTGGTAACTTAATCTGGCTGGCTAGGCCTTGTCTAGGTCATAGTAGCCAGCACAGTATGGGTGGGGTGCAAGACTATAGGGTATACTGGTAAGCAGCACTGCATGGCATCAAATACCCTCTCAAGGCCCAGAGACTGGAGTGGAATGGAAATGGGTACATATCTGGAGCCTGCAACCCACCAGCTGCCTGATATGAGACCCACGACTGGCAAACCCTCTGATCCAGAACCAAAGAACCATCTTCCGTCTGAAGACCTGGAGGGCTGTCTCCCCCCAAACCCAGATCCAGTTCTGAATGCAAAACCACTAACTTCACCACTGGACCCTTGGGATCACCGCTGCCGAGCCCAGGCCGAGTTACAACAGTGACAAAGGAGTGTTTGCCTGGTGGCTCACAGACAGATCGTAGAAAGATCTCCTCAGGAGGAAGGGTCACCTCAATGAGGTGGTTTCTCTTGGTTCCTACTTAATCATCACAGTCTCAGCTACCCACTGCTGGTGCAAGAGTCTTCTTTGCAGTCTGGACTCTGTCTTGTGTTAATCCTGCCTTGCTGCCTAGCAAAACCTGCCCCGCCCCCTCACCAGGTGGAGCCTAGAGAGAAGCCAAGCAAAGGAGACAAGAATCAGTTGCACAGCCCTCAAGGACATATCTGTAAGTTGCCCAGAGCACTTCCAGGAGAAGGAGAGAATGGTGAAAATCACACACAAAGACACCTGCACATGAGAACATGCACACTGCAGAAGCAGGAATGTAGCTGCTGCACAAATATTTATTTTGGTTGTTGCATTAGTCAGGCAACGTTAGTAATGGACACTTTGGGGCCAGGTCTATCCATGCCATTTTTCTTACCCCACTTTTGGCTGTAGTGTTAGTCATGGGCATTGTTAGTCAGGATGTCGGCCAATGTTCTTTCCCGATCAACTTTCTGACTGTAAAATGAAATCTCGACTCTTCAGTTCTGTTGCATTTTGCAGCTGATCATTTCACTGGTTGTACTGTATTGTTGGCACTGACTTTCCACTGTACCTTGCTTTTTCCAAATTGTCTTTGGAAAACAACTGACACATTTGAATTTTTTGAAAATATTGCAACATTTCCAGATAGTTCTCACTGTTGTTATCTTAATAGATAATTCCTTTATTAATATAAATAAGTAAAGTGGCTCACAGATACCGCCAGTGGTGTCTGGGCAGGTTTTTGCAGGTAAAGTCTTGCCTTGACTGAAGTCACGGCAAGTTTTGTCACTAATTTCTGGGAAGCCAAGTTTTCATCTCGAAAGCTCTTTGGGGCTCTGGTATTCCAGGATCCATTTCCCTGAGTTACTGCTGATGGACTCAAAAATACCTTCTTGTGCTGAAACTTGCATTAGGATGCTGTTTATGGATGCTTACTTATAAAGCAATTACACTGTTCGAGATGTGATGTGGCAGCTGAGATTATGGAGCTTTCTTTTTTTTTCAAAAAAACCACTCCGTTGAAGCCCATACTGGTGAATTTCCAAGGAAGAAAAAAGCTCCACATGTTTTCAGGCTCATTATTTCCTTATTTGCCATGTTGCTTATGTGTATTGCTGCCCAAGCCTAAAGGTTTGTGAACTCTTGTCTAAGTGGCGCCTGTTCAACCAAATTACCCATCTTCTATCAACAGCCAGGCGGAGGCAAAGTAGGTTCAGAAATAATGAATACACATTTGTGCAACGACATTCCCTCGCCAGCTTTGGGCTTCTCACCACAGTACAATTTCCCCATGAGTGAAGACAAGATTGCACTGTCATTATAATAGGTAATCATTAGATTTATCTTTTATATAATTTGCAGCACCTTCCTAGGATTGGGTGTGCATTTATGTAGCCTCATTACTGCCAGGAGTCCTCTTTAAGTGAGATGATAAGTAAATAAAAGGAGAAATTATACAACAGGAAGAGCCTGGAATATGTTGTTTTACTGTATGTCTGCGAACTCCCTTCAGCATAGCTAATCTGCACCGCAGTTACCATTATTTCTACCTCAGTGAGCACTTCCTAATTGCTGTGTTATTGCTTGTGAAGAAAATATATTATTAAAGTCCACAACTTACAACTTGTTGCACATCTACACAGGGGGAAAAAAAACCTCTTTTCATTTCATCAGAGCTTAATAGGTTTTGAATGGGGTGATGATCATCCGAGGTTGTTTTTCCTCTCGAAGATCTGTTCATTACCGTTTCATAATGTCACTGTCTCCTTCTCGCAGTCAAGATGCATTCATAATTTATTCAAAGACCTGAAGATATTATTAAACCAAATCTATTTTATTCTCTATGAATCAGCTCAGGATTACTTCGGTGACTGGCTGTAATGAACAACAAATTATAAACCCCAAAGAATCCATAACTCCCTTTTTAGCTGTTTAATGTTTTATGCCTGTTATTGGTTGGCTGCCACATAATGATCCACAAAGCATTGCAAATGTGTATTAATACTATCTTTAAAACAGCAATAATACTCAGTGGAGAGGAAAGTTTCACTAGGGTCCCCCCCCACCCGCCGCCAATACTAGTTAAAATCTTTCATTGCCAGAAAAAGTCAAGAGTTCTGCTTCATTTGGAGGTCTGCTACAGACTTTGGATGACCTTAAGAATTCAGTGATGTGTTATGCAATAAGGCCAGCCATTGCATCTCAGAGAGAGAAAGAATACTTGGAAAGTTTGCTTGCTGTTTCTGAATTTATTC
Organism: Hemicordylus capensis; assembly: GCF_027244095.1. Taxonomy (NCBI): domain Eukaryota; kingdom Metazoa; phylum Chordata; class Lepidosauria; order Squamata; family Cordylidae; genus Hemicordylus; species Hemicordylus capensis. Next base: position 122,007,319 of record NC_069660.1, read on the forward strand.
AAATGTGAATGGCAAGCAGAGGAGATCATAAAGAATATGTAAAAATAGAAGAATCCTGTCATTTTCTTTTCAGAGGAGTAGTGACCATTTATTTCAGAAAGAACAGTCCTAAGCTCACAGAATCCCAGTATGATCACCAGATTATTAGATAAAAAGCTGCATTGACTCAAAGGTTTTGTTGCCATAATCTTGTGGAAGAACAGGAAACGTGCAGAATGTAGTATTGCCCCCCCCCCAAAAAAAACCCCAGCTTCCTGAGAATCTCAGCTTTCCTTAAAAAAACATTTCTGGCTCTTAATGATGGCAAAAATATGCTTGAAAGAGGGCAAGCAGCACCCACTGAAATCTTAGGAATGGTTGAATAAAATTTCCACTGGAAGCAGAACTTCTACACTTCTGCATACATAGCTCCTTGCCCCGATCTATGACAACCAAAACAAAAGTTGAATTCCCATCCACACTTCTCTCCAAGTAAGCTCTACTGAACACAGCAGGGCTCACTTCCAGAAAGCATGCACTGCATCAGACTGCATATTCTACAAAAATTGTAAACACGGCAGGATAAATCATATGAAATAAGAGAAATCATGCTCAACAATCCGCACAATTTATACAGATCATGGAATTCATTTTCTATTGGCTCAGAATCTGAATGGTCTGGGTGAAGAATTTCAGTCCTTTTAGACTACATATGAATGCAAAATATCCCTCCTTGTTCAGAGGCAGACAGCCTCTGAATACCAGTTGCTGGGGTACTACAGTGGGAGAGCACTATTGCCCTCATGTCCTGCTTGCAGGCTTCATAGAGCTTTCTGGTGGCCACTTCTAGGAGCAGGGCGGATACTGGTCTAGATGGACTCTTATGGTCCACAGAACTCCCCCTATGTTTTTATCTCAACCATTTTGGAAACCTTTGTTGAAAAGCAGTATATATAAATAGTTGTTGTTGTTGTTGTTGCATAACAAAGCCACACAAGACGCCAACTTGAAACCTTCTGTAAATCTAATGTGTTCATTGTTGCTCTGCTGTTCAGAGTCACTTTTTACATCTTTGACTTGAAACTCCCCAAAGGTTCTGTTCACTTTTATGACTTCCACATCCCTTCAATGAACTCTGCCTGAGCTTATGCTGCAGAAAGAGCAGTCTGTAGTCCCAAGGAAGTCTGCCAGATACCGTCACGGAGCCGGCTGCAGGGGTCGGGGACTGTGCGGCCCCCGGAGGTTCCAGGATGCCGCGCGCAAGCACGGGGGGCATCCTGGAGAGACCCCTGAGCCTGGGATCTACTCATGTGTCACCGTGCATTGCAGCGACACACAAGCAATGAAATGAGGTTAACAGAGCGCTCACTTAAGGGGAGCGCTCACTTAACCTCATTTAAGGGGAGGGTGGTTTAGGCAGGCTAGCTGCTTGGGAGCACTGGGCTCGCCTGAGAGCCCGGTGGCTCCCATGACCCCTGGAAAGTGGGATTAGCCCCTTAGCTCCCTTAGCCCACTTTCCAGAGATCGTGAGAATAGCCTCACCAGGTTTTTCCATTCCAAAAGGGGTGATTTTCAGCAATCTCCCCATTCCTCAAGCCACTTGCACCTCTGAAAACTTGTACCTCCCAGACTCTGAAAATTATGGACCCTTCAGGGAGATGGTTTCAGGTGGCTGCCAAAGGGAAAGGGGTTTGCTAAAAATTGTCCCTCTCACCTTGCACAATTGAAAATCCTGGCGCATCAGCGGAAGGTTATTCTGGATGTTGGCCAGTATCTCTGTCTGCAGCAGCTGCCTCAGAGTCTGTGATTCAGAGCCTTATAATGAAGCCTCACACAGTTGTTTTCTATCAGGATCCCTGCACCATACTGGCATATCTGCAACATTTGATGATCATTGTTTCCTAAAGCATATGTCTTGATGACCACATTTCAGCTGGCTGTTAAGCATAGCTGGTCAGCCAGCCCAAAGAAGTCAGAGCCAACCTAATGCCTGGGAGGAAAGGGCCATCGCTCAGTGGTAGAGCACATGATTTGCATGTAGATGTTGTCAGGGCCAGTTCTTGAATTATGGCCCCTTCCTCCCAGTCATTAGGTAGGCTCTGACTTCTTTGTGCTGGCTGACCAGTTATGCTTAACAGCCAGCTGAAATGTGGTCATCAAGACATATGCTTTAGGAAACAACAATCATTAAATGTTGCAGATATTTAATATGCCAGTATGGTGCAGGGATCTTGATAGAGAACAACTGTGTAGTGCTTCATTATAAGGCTCTGAATCACAGACTCCAAAGCAGGGAAGCTATAAAAGGGAAGAAGACTTCCTTCAGAAAATGGAAGTCCTGCCCACATGAAGAGAACAGAAAGGAACAAAAACTCAGGCAAAAGAAATACAATGAGAAAACAAGAGATGCAAAAGGAGAGTTTGAGGAGCATAAGCCAGAAATGTGGTGAAGAGAGAGGATGTTCTAAACTGTCTTGAAAAACTAAAAAATAACAAGTTGCCAAGGCCAGATGGCATCCACTCGAGAGTCTGAAGGAACTCAAATGTTAAATTGCTGCTCTCCTAGCAAAAATATGTAGCTTGTCCCTTTGATCAGCCTCTGTACCAGAGGACTGGAAAGTAGCTAATGTAACTTGGATTTTCAAAAAGGGTTCTGGGGTGGGAATGAGGGTAATCCTGGAAACTACATGCTGGTTAGCTTAACTTCTGTGCCAGGTAAATTGATGGAAAACATATTTAAGGACCAAACTGTTAAACATATAGAAGAACATATAGGTCTTGCTGAAGGAGAACTAGCATGATTTCTGTTAGGGCAGATCTTGCCTCACTAAGCTTTTAGAGTTCTATACAAATCTATGGTGCTGCCATATTTGGAGTACAGTATACAGTTCTGGTCACAGTGAAGCTATTCCCACGATCAGTAGAAAGTGGGCTAAGGGATTGTGGCTCCAAGGCGGTTAGCTCGCCTAATTCCCCCTCCCCTTAAATGAGCTTAATGGAACAAGCACAGTGTGCAGCAGTGTAGCCTGCAGCTAGCCTCCTGGCCTCAGGGGTCTCTCCAGAATGCCCCACGCATCATCTGGAACATCCAGAGGCCGGGCAGCCTCCGATCCCCACAGCCCGCACCAGCTCCGTTACGGAGCCGGAAGTCATGTGGCCGGCCAATTCAGCCACCCAGGGATTGGAAGCTGCTCATGTGCGGGGAGAGCGGGCTAAGCCGATTCTCCCCGCACAAACCCTCCTGGCGCTTTGCACGTGTTGTGTGAAGTGCCTCAGTATCTTATGAAGGACATTGCAGAATTGAAAAAGGTTCAGAAGAGGCAACCAAGATGATCAGGGGCCTGGAGCACCTTCCTTATGAGGCAAGGCTATAGCATCTGGGGCTTTATAGTTTGAAGAAGAGGCCACTATGGTGTGTATAAAATTATGCATGGAATAGAAAGAGTGGATACAGAGAAATTTTTCTCCATCTCTCACAACGCTAGAACCAGGGGTCATCCCATGAATTTTTGTTTGTTTGAGAACAAATTTTTTTATATTATTATTATTATTATTATTATTATTATTATTATTATTATTACTATTATTAATTCGATTTCTATACCGCCCTTCCAAAAATGGCTCAGGGCGGTTTACAAAGAGAAATAACAAACAAATAAGATGGCTCCCTGGCCCCAAAGGGCTCACATTCTAAAAAGAAACTTAAGACACATACCAGCAACAGTCACTGGAAGTACTGTGCTGGGGGTGGATAGGGCCAGTTACTCTCCCCCTGCTAAATAAAGAGAATAACCACGGTAAAAGGTGCCTCTTTGCCCAGTTAGCAGGGGAATAAACAGTTATTGCTGTTTATTGACTGCTAAGTCTGTTTTGTTTGTTTTTATTCTATCATAATCCCCAAGAAAAAGCCACTGCAGCTGGGGATTCTGGGAGTTGTAGTCAACAACATCTGGGAATCCCTGTTAGAGGGAACACTGCTGCCCTTGCATTAATATCTTATGCTGAGGCCCTGCTCCAAGTGCCTCCACCTTCAAGAGTAAGGAGGATTCTTATCAGAGAGGGACCTTTTCTGTTGTGGCAACCCAATCTGGAATACTCTCCCCAGGCATGATCGTAGGTACCTACTTTGTTTTCCTGTAGGCGCCAATTAGAAATGTTTCTGTTTATTCAGGCTTTAGGCACTATCTGATTGATGTTTGTTTGGGAATATATTTATTTATTGCTGTTTATTGACTGCTACGTCTGTTTTGTTTGCTTTTATTCTATCATAATGAATTGTTTTTAATTTTGGTGGTAAACCACCTTGGAAGCCCATATTTGGTGGCAAGACGAGATATTTTTTAAATGAATGATTGCATGAATATTGCTTAGTGAAAGGAATGATGGATTTGGCTCTGGTTTCACATCCCTGCTCAATTAGAACTCAATAGAAATTTTAAAAAATTGCATTCACATATTATATTTCCCAGCTTAAGTTATGCAAATAACTGCTCAAAGAAGCAGTGGATTTTCAAAAATAGTATTACCTGGGAGAGGAGAATGTGCAGTGGCAACATTTGTGAGCAGGGTATGCAGGCATGAGGGATGTCTCTATTCAGAGAAGTTGCTGTTGTAGTTTCCATGAAGAGAGTATCTCACTCATTACATTGCTTGCATCAGTAGACTGCTCATGTGAGCAGTTAGTTACTTGTATGTCCAGGGACATACCTGTACAACCTGCTCATTGAAAGTGTCAACTCAATGTGCAACAGCTTTACAATGTGCAAAAAGGCCAATTCCATGCTTTGAATCATTAGGAAGGGATTTGAAAATAAAACTGCTAATATTATAATGCCCTTATACAAAACTATCCACCTAATGGCGCAGCAGGGAATTAACTTGCCTAGGGAACAAGAGGTTGCTGATTTGAATCCCTGCTGGTATGTTCCCAGACTATGGGAAACACCTATACCGGGCAGCAGCGATATAAGAAGATGTAATCTACCAATGAAAACCACAGGGCTCTGTGGTTGCCAGGAGTCAATATCAACCCAATGGCACAACTTCATACAAAACTAACTATGGTGTGGCCACATTTGGAGTACTATGTGTAGTTATGGTCACCCTATCTTAAGAAGGACATTGTAGAACTGGAAAAGTTGCAGAAGCTGGCAACCAAGATGATCAGGGGCCTAGAGCACCTTCCTTACAAGGCAAGGCTACAATACCTGGGGCTTTTCAGTTTAGAAAAAGGATGATCGAGGATGATTGAGGGGTGACATGATAGAGGTCTATAAAATCAAGCATGGTGTGGAGAAAGTGGATAGAGACAAATTCTTCTCTCACCCACATAAAACTAGAACCAGGGGTCATCCCATGAAATTGATTGCCAGGAAATTTAGGACCAGCAAACCTTTTCACACAACGCATAATCCACTTGTGAAATTCTCTGCCACAAGATCTGGTGACAGCCAACAACCTGGATGGCTTTAAGAGGGGCTTGGATATTTCATGAAGGAGAGGTCTATCAATGGCTACTTGTCAGAGGGCTATAGGTCACCTCCAGCCACAAAGGGATTAGTCCCAGTTGCAGGGTAGTAACTTAAGGAGAGAGGGCATGCCCTCAACTCCTGCCTGTAGGCTTCCAGCAGCATCTGGTGGACCACTGTGTGAAACAGAATGCTAGACTAGATGGGCCTTGGGCCTGATCCAGCATTGCTGTTCTTATATTCTTAGGTGCACCTCTGGAAACGGTGCACCTAGAGTACTGGAGATAATTTATAGAAAGTCTCAAGTACTTGGATGCTCATGTCCTCTTCTGCTTCCTCTCCCTTCTCATTCTCAGACAAGTGGCAAGGGAAGGAGAAAAAGAGGATTACACAGGAGAAGGAAGAGGAGGCAGCAGAGGTTTGTGTATGAGCACAGTTGCACACATGAAATCAATGGCCTGCTGCTGATTGAAAACAGGGAGCGGGGGCAGCAAGAATAAATCACCTTTTCATGCAGCTGTTCTTATCTTTGATCTTGAGGAAAATAATACTGCCCTACCTTAAAGGGTTGCTTGAAAGTCTATTGAGATAATATACATGAAGATTTGTGAGCACCTTGGGAAACTGTTATATAAATATGCAGGATATTTTTACCATTATTGTTTTATTATATTATGCTATTTACACACAGTCTACCAGATGGTATTGACTGGATTTGGTACTTTAATTATCGGGCCCTTTCCAAGGGACTAGGATAACTAAAGAAAAATTAAAGATAGTGTCGTAGTATTCGTGGTGTCCCGAGTAGTGTGGCCTTCTGTACCTGATGTGTTGTAATTTTATCAATGCCCAAGGTGTGAAGATGGTGTTCAAGTTCTTTTGGTACTGTACCAATGGCACCAACAACTATTGGCACCACTACTGTTTTCTTTTTCCAAAGCCACTCAATTTCAATCTGAAGGTCCTTGTATTTAGTTGTTTTCTCCAGTTGTTTTTCACCAGCTTATCTATCCCCTGGGATTGCAATATCAATTATCAGAGCCCGATTCTTCTCAATGACTGTAAGATCCGGCATATTATGCACTATATGCCTATCAGTTTGTATTCAAAAATCCCAAAGGATGTTTGCCTCCTCATTTTCTGTGACCTTCTCAATTGGATGATTCCACCAATTCTTGCTTGCTGGCAATTTGTAATTCTTACATAGATTCCAGTGGATCATCACAGCAATTTTATCGTGTCTTTCCTTATAATCAGTCTGCACTATTTTCTTACAACAACTTTATATTGTCTTTCCTTATAATCAGTCTGTGCGATTTTCTTACAACAACATACAAGGTGCTCAACCGTCTGATCTACTTCCTTACATAACTGACACTTACTGTCTTTCTGGGTCTTATCAATTTTTGCTTTTATAACATTTGTTCATAGTGATTGTTCCTGGGCTGCAAAAATGAGACCTTTCATTTCTTTCTTTAGTGTCCCCTTCTTTAACCACTGCCATGTTGTGCTATTGTTGACTTTTGATTGTATGTCATTAAAGAACTGACCATGCAGTGTGCCATTTTTCTTGTCAGTTCCTCATCTGCTATTTTTTGTATTCATCCTTTGATTCCTTTATTTTCAACAGTCCTGTCTTACTCATTTCCTATAATATTTCTTCTTGGCTTTCATTGATGTATTTGGCCAATGCTCATTTTCCTTCTTCGACTTACTTGCAACATTCCATGTCCACCTTCATTTCTTGGCAGGTACAGCCTATCAACATCACTTCAGAGTGCAGGGCATGATTGATGGTCATTATTTTCCTGGTTTTCCAATCCAGCGCATCCAATTCTGCTTGTGTCCAATCAGCAATACCTGCTGTATATTGGATTACAGGAATTTGGACTTCAGTGTCTTTCCTACTTACCTGATATATTCCTTACTAACGTTGGTCTTCACTTCAGCATGCTTGATCTTGTCACTTTGGAGAATGCCCAAATACTTATAACTTTCCTCAGGTGACAGACTCAGTGCCATCTCAATTCCTTCACTAGTTGTCATTTTTCCTTGATTTATTGCCAATATAGCACATTTGTCCAGTCCAAATTCCACTGTAATCGTATTGAGTAATGACTCAATTTCGGATGTTGACTTTCTGTAAAGCTTTAGATCGTCCATGTAAAGAAGGTCGGAAAGCTTAACTGATGTTTTTGAAGTTTGGTATCCATGGTGTGTTTTATTCAAGATAATGGATAGTGGAATTAGGGAGATAACAAAAAGTAAAGGAGGCAATGCATCTCCTTGAAATATTCCTCTCCGGATGTTAACTTCTCCCACTTCTTCTCCTTTTACTAGCAAATGAGTCCTCCATGTCTCTGGATGTTAACTTCTCCCACTTCTTCTCCTTTTACTAGCAAATGAGTCCTCCATGTGTTCATTGCCTTTTTTACAAAATCGTTAATGTTATGATTCACTCCAGTCTTGTTGTTGTTGTTGTTATGTTATTATATTGTTATTGTTAGCATCACTGTTAGCATCATCATTTCATTGGATGAATCTGAAGTACAGCCTTCCTCTGAAGGCCTACTCCCTATAACAAAGTTTTATTTCCAACCCAGTCCTATCTCATACAGTATGGAATACTGAGCAATTAGTCTTGAAAAGGAATTTTCAGTACTTATTGCACCAGGATGAAAAATGCAATTGAACCATGTCTTAACAGATTGTGCAGAAAGGTGCAGTGTCAGACTGTATCTGAGAATTCTGATTACATTATGCTTACAAGTCACTGAAATCAGCTAAACACACTTGAACTGCAAACAAGTTACCAAACCCCATTCTTTACATGTTTTAGCTTTTTAGAAAACCATTCTGCTGAAAGCTCATTCATCAGCAATCAGATACCTTTGGCTTCTATCCGACCAAATCCTTCTTTCGATTACAGCTGTGCCAATTCTGCCCTTACTCCCATCAGTGTGATTTGAAGTTGCTTCTATTTCTTCTGATCTAGTTACCCCACATTTAAGATGTTACAGAAGAGAAACAATAGCTTTATTGAGATCCCAATCCATTCTCTTGGCTATAAGGCAAAAAGAGATCATTTAGATGACCAAACTCTTCTGGAAATGCCCTGTCGCTGTAGGTTGATCAAGGGTATCATCATAGCTTGATCAAGGGTATCATCCTACTACACATATACTATGCTGCCAGTGTGTGGTAAAATGGTCGTCTCTATGTGCTCAGAGTGTGGCAGCTCCAAGTTCGGATTAGTTTTTTCTAAGGACATTTGCAGTGGCAAAAGAGAGAGAAATGCACCTTTAAAAAGCAATAACACCTGACATCCAAGATCCTCCCTTATTGTTTATAGGGGCTTGTTCTGTTGTTACTAGGCAGCATAGTTGCTTCTTGACTGTTGTTCCATCCCACACCATCCCAGTAATGTCTGCATATAGGAAATCACATCAGACAAGCTGATGATGTGGTGACTCCCCACCATCTGTCACCCCTTCCTGGTAACTGCACTGGTCCAGTAATGCAAGAGCATGCTTGAGATCCCTTTTGATGAAGAGAGAAAAGAAATGTGCCTCTCTTGTACCTGTAGGCAGAGCTGGTCATCAGCTTTAACAGAAGCTCAGTCTGGAGTGTATTTCAGAATAAAAAAATATCGAGCATATGACCAGAATGGAGATTTATATAACTATCTCCTGTAGTGGGGCAAACTTCAGGGGACAATGGTTTCTTTCATAAAGTGGCTTCTTTCCTTGTCCTCTTCCAGATTGCCCCAGTAGGAGACAATCAACCCTCCTCCTTGCATTCTGAATGCAGCAATCAGTCGAAGAACCAGCACTAAGGAAATAAATAACATTTAATCTGACTTGAGGCTACTGCCAAAGCATGCTATTCTAACTACCCCAATGGAAATAATTAAGGCTTGGGGTTTTTTGAGTGGTAAAAGCAAATGGGTTCTCTTAAGTGCAATTAAAGCGATGCCACATACTGAAACCATTGCTGCCGATAGATCTGTTATGATTGTCATCCTTTATACACAGACTGCAAAGAAAATATTACCGGTGATTATGACACCATCCTCATATAGAATAGGTAATGTCAGAAGAATTTAGGAGTTCCCTTGATCTTTGAAAAAAACTTCAGGTGCGCAGAAGGGATCTCTCCCAAGTACAGTCTACACTTCAAGGACCATTACAATGCATCAACATGAACAACATTAAAGCATCTATGTTATTTTGTTTCTAGCAAGCTAGTTCCCCGCCCACCTCCATTTTTAAAATATCACTTTCATTTTCATGAAATGCAAATAGTGTTTTTAAAAAACAACAAATCACATCCTAACTCCTTCCACTTTAGTCAAAAACAAACAAACAAACAAAAACCCTTGGGCACTAATTGTTGTTGTGTCCCATCATCAGCCCTTTTAAAGGGCTGATGATGGGAAGATCAAAAAGAAGCCTTAAGTGTAGAGAAGCCTTTGCTTGATAGTGGGCTCAGCAAGCAGATGTTTTTCTTCTCTGTCTTGTTTTTTGTTATCTCGAATGCAAACTAATAACCACACTGGCATTCAAACCAAGGGCGCGTAGGGAAAAATTGCATCAGGCTTACCAGCCAGCACCCTGCATAGCTATGCAGAATAATTTATAAATGGCAGCTAAGAGTGACTTCTGTTTAGCAGATGATTGCCGGTGACCACTTTATTTGAGATGATCCCAGATCAGGCAATAGATCTGGTTGCATTGTGCACTCGCTTCATCTCTGTGCCAACCGAGTTCATTTTCTCTTCGTTATTGCTGCCCTCCTCTTCTCCCTTTTCGCACCTCCCTTTGGAAAGTGAGAATAATTAAAATGTTCATCTGCAATCTGGCAATGAGCACTTGAGCTTGATTTAATTATGCTTTGCTTTGGTTCTGAACCAAAAACAATAGCCATCAAGGAGGTTGATAGAGCCTCGTCTGTGTCAGCCTTCCCTGATTCTGTCCTCAAGGATGCTGAGAGGAGCCATTGAGCTAAAGGTTGTGAAATTTTGAAAAGCGTACTTTCAAAAGAGACATCTACTGTAGTAGACTAACATGCTAGTAAGTAACATGCCAATGAAATGTATGGGAGAAAAAGAGCATGCTTGGAATGTTGTTAGTTTCTGGCTACAAATGCATACTCTCCAATGAAAAAAGGGACATGCCTGTGAATGCGTAGGGAGGGTGGCCAAGCAGCCTGGGAGGCGTGGTGTACAATTCTGACAACAAGCATGCCACAAATGGAAAGCCAGTAATAAAGTGCAGGCAGAACACATTATTCCAGACCACCAAAACAGATGAGTCAAGGCCACACTCGTCAACATTTTGCAGTTGAATACAGCCGTACTCTTATAACCAATTCTCATACCATGGATTACTGTCCAAGCCCCACACCCACTTTTACACACTGCTGGAGAATGGATTCCATCCGCTCTATGCTGTGTGCTTAATAGTGGCTGTGTGTTGTGCAAGTGTGATCTTGTGCATGCAGATCCATTAGATGCACAATACCTGCCACCCACCCATTTAAAGATATAATATCAAGAGACTCTGGGGAGGGAGCTGGATCCTGAAGTCTGGCAACTCTCGCAACTTTAAAAAATAATAATAATAAATTAACAAGGCATCCTCAAGAGGCAAAAACAGGAACAAAATAGGGACAGGCCTAATATATTCCGGAAAACAGGGATATTTTCTGGTAAATAGGGATCATTGGAACCTATGCAACTGTGCTCACATGCTTGAGTATTCAGGAATGAATCCAATCGCAATAAAAGGAAAGTGTACACAAACAGACTGGAACAAAAGAGAAAATAATCAAAGAACTATTTGTTCTCTTTGCTTTAAAAATGAAACAAGTCACTGAAATAAATTCATTTTTGCCTTTAAAATGCTGTCCAAAGCCCAGCTTGAATAATCTATCTGAGTATTAACAAAATTCATTAGCATCACATCCTCACCACAATGACCCCATATAGTACACTCTTAAGTATAGTCAGCCTCTCAGCATGGAGCTATGTGAACCAGTAATTCTGGGTGGCAAATTCCCAAACAAGCACTGTGTGCTCAAAAATACAGCTTGCATGGCAGCTAGTGGAAATTCTTTCAATTCCCAAGCCAACCCTTACAAAGCACAGTGTAACATTCCATCTGTGGGCTAGTTGGGATGATACATTTATCGTGGGCAACCCATTGCACAAAGAGGAGGGGAGGAGTGCCACTGTTCCTCACCCCCAGAAGGTCTGTTGGGGATGAAATGTCCAAACCAACCGCCAGTTGTACAGTTGATGTACTACTTTAATGCAGTATATCCATCATGTCGTTAAGGCCAATTAGGGCGTTCTATCCTCATAATGGCCATGTGGAGGAAGGAAGTGGCGTGATGCACATGACATAATACACAGCCTAGCACCTCCATAAGGATCAGCTGCAGGGCTACTGCAGGCTCCACGGAAGCTCCATCATTTCCCTGAGGCAACAATTGTGTAAGCTGCATTTTTGTGGGAAATGCTTCCCTAATCCCTGCCTCAGGGAAGCGTCGGAGCGTGCTTTGAAGTCTGCGGCAGCCCTGCAGTGGATCCTTACAGAGGTGGTGTTACGAGGTCCATAACTGGGATTCCCTGTGCACCCCCTTGCGCCCTAAAGAGATGCCCAGTCTGGCTTTGCCCTTCCCTAAAAGAGAGTCTGGGGGGAAACAGTGTTCACTACTATAACTAGGAGTAGCTTAGGGAACCAGCTAAGGAAGGAGTGCAGCTGCAACTCCCTACTTCATAGGAGCCCGAACAAGGCACCCTGACACCCCAGAAAGGAATTCCTGCACTCTAAAGCATTCCTGAGACTCTCAAGACAAGGTAGCCATGGCTTTCCTTCAACCTTTGCACATCCCTGCACTCCTCAAACCTGGCCTGAGGTCCATCTCCTCATGCCTCTGAGATCCTTCAAATCACCAGAATCAACTATTTGCATCCCCTTCAGGAGCAATCCTAATCCCTAGAGTCAACATTCCCATTCTTCAGATAGGGATGTGCACGGAACTGCAGAGCTGTGGTCCGGCACTGGTGTAGGGGGCTCTTTAAGGGCGGGGGAGGGTGTACTTACCCCCGCACACACACCGCATTTCCCCCACCGGCGCGTTCATTTTGAAAAGCTTTTGGGGCAGCAGGATACCTCTCTGCCGCCCCTTCCCCCAGTCGTCGGCAAAAGGCTTCAAAAAGCCTTTTGTGCATGCACACGTCACGTCTCTGTGTCATGTGTGCACGCGTCGCAGAGACGTGATGTGCGTGCGTGATGTGCACACACGCAAAAAGCTTTTTGAAGTCTTTTGTCGATGACTGGGGGAAGGGGCGGCTGGGAGGTATCCTGCCGCCCCAAAAGCTTTTCAGAACGAACACGCCGGCGGGGGAAATGCGGCGGGGGGAGAGTACACCCTCCCCCGCCCTTAAAGAGCCCCCCACACCAGTGCTGGACCGCCGGACCGCCCTCATGTCCAGACCGGTCCGGAGGCCTTCAGAATGGCCTCCGAACCAGTCTGGGCTCATCCCTATCTTCAGATAATATCTATCTCAAAACTCATTGTTATCCACCAGGAATCACCCTCAGTAACCATTAACACCAGAGGGACACTTAACTACAAAAGGCATATTTTCCCCTATAAAAAAGCCAGTCAAAAGCTCCCCAAATTGTGCAGCCTCTGGAATTCTGTTTCTGTCCAGATTGACAGGTTTGTGATCATCTCAAAGTAGAACTGGCACCTTTCAGTTCCAAGAAATGTGTTAAGAGATAGCATGCATGGAGGTTCTGCAGCTAACTGTGTGAATATAATATACCCCTAAAATATGTAGGTACTAATGTCTATGTGTTGCTTCCTAAGACCTTCTAAATATGATTATTCTTAGCAAATTTCAAGCTGGGTCCCATGATTACCCTTGGCATAGCACAATGCATAAACAAGTTTCAGAGCAGGGAGGGGCGAGTCTTCCCCTCTTGACAGTCCTTGACTATAGAATAAACCACTTCATTCAGTTACTTTGGCTCAGCAGAGCCAAAGTTCACAGTCCAGCTTCTTTCAAAGCAGCAATCCCAGATACAGGTCTAAGCTTCGCCCTTTGGGCTCTCAGTGCTGGTCCCAATTCAACCAGTGTGTTCACCACAGAACCCCTCCTTCCTTTCCCCCTGAGAGTCTTTTCTTCTCCTTCCCTGATTCCCTCCTCTTTCCTGAGTACGGGTCTGTTTGTGAGTGCTTGTGGTTTCACTGGATAAGGCTAGGAGGGGCTTTCCCCCCATTTAGATCTATCTTTCACCAGTAAAAGTGGGGATGGTGGTCAATTCCTCCACTGGTTAAAAAGGTAGCTCCATTGGGGACCACTGATCCCATAGGATCTGCCCCAAACCAGTTCTCACTTTGTTCAGATGGAAGCTGTAGGTCCCATGGTACTTATGCTTACCCCTTCTGGGGGGCTTCTCCAAGGCCTCTGGGGGGTCCCTGGAGGTTCCCCCTTCCCCCATAGGCCTCCATTATGCCTTAAATGGCCTGGTTTCGGGCAATCGGCCCTTTCAGGATCCTTCCCCTGTCACAGTGGCCATTTTGGAGGCCACCACACATGTGCAATGGGCCTTGCGGGACCTGGGTCATGACATGCCCATTGCACATGCATGGGGCCTCCAAAATGGCTGCCGTGATGGAGGAAAGGCCTGGAAAGAGCCAAAGACTGCCCGAACCAGGCAATTTAAGGCATAAGGGAGGTTGGCAGAGGGAGGGGGAACCTCCAGGGACCCTCCCCCTGCAGCCTCAGAGAAGCCCCCCGGAGGGGTTAAGTAATATTTATTTTTATATATTTTTATATATATATATATATATATATATATATATATATATATATATATATATAAACTTCAAACACCCCAAACAGGTCAGGGGGTTCAGTTCAACATCGAACCAACCCCCCCCCCCAAACTGGGGAGGTATTTAGCTCGATATCGAGCCTTTGAACTGAACCAGTTCAATATCGGACCGGTTTGCACGTCCCTACCTAAAACATAATAAAGAGATTGTGTGAGAGGACAAATCTCTGGACCATTCATCTTGCAGTACGGTGCTACGAGAGCCCCCCATGGCCCTGCACACAACCTGTGATGGCAACAGCCTGGACATATGGCCCACAGTGGCAGACACTTTGCTATAAATAGTACCAAACTGTTGTTAAGGCCTGGAATATGTATAGTGAGCCCTGTCTCAGAGGAATTGTTTGATTTAAATGGCAACTCATAGCCTTGAATTGGCATTAAAAGATGTTTCCAGGCGTTTCAATAAGGTCCAGCTAAGCACCTTTATGCAGATGGAGAGGCTGTGCATCTGTATCCACATCAGCTATGCAATTGAATGGCTGCTTCCATACACAGATCAAATTTTCAGGATTAAGATGACTGAATATACTAGAAAATGTAAACAGTAATGTACAGCAAAGACCTAGCAAGGCTCCTTCATACCTTGTTAATTGCATAGTCAAACTGCCTCAACAAAGATTGATGTTAAGATTCATGTTACCAGAAGCACTTTCCGTTTTCACTAGAACACAGTCACAAAATAAAGTGGTTGTTGCAGAAATATGTTTATAGCCAGTATAACACACATATCTCTGGAAAGTCTCATGGTCACTTACTTTCTGTTTGACTAAGAATAGGCCTAATTCATCATAAGTGGGCATGTAATAGGGGAGGACTCCGTGGTCAATTCTTGTACTGGGATTTACAGTGGGAAAGAAAGTTAATTAACTTCTGGCATCAGTGCTTAGGGGGAAACTGGAGAAACTCTCAAATGTTTCTTCTTACTAAAGAACATTTCACCGACAGTTATTGCTAATTTCCATTTGCACTGCTTATTTACTGCTACTTAATACAGATACTTAATACAGATAACCAAAAGAGTAGTTTGTTGTTTTGGACTGAAAATTAATGCACAACATCAGAAGTATGACAGTCTATGTTTTGGGGTTTAGAAACACAGTTTTGTTGTACTGTATGTCCTTGCTGGACTGGAGGAAACTCAGGATTCTCAGACAGAAATAAACTGTTCAAGGCCCTCTTGAGTTTATCTCAGCACCTTCTATTAGCATTATATTCTGCATGTGAGTTCAGACCTGCTAGTCTAATTGCCTTTTTCCTCTCCTCTAATAGTATTTATTTAGCCCAGTTTTTCTTCATTGTAAGGCCCAGGGCCCAGTGGCAGTCCCCTGACTAACTGTTTATTGGGTCTGTGTGACACATCAGCTGAAGCTGAATACTTGGCACAATTCCCCTGGCACAATGTAGAAGTGACTATTCCACTGTGCACTTTGCCCCAGCATTGGGGGGCTCCTTCAGGGGTCACGGAGCCCTCTGGAGTCCTTGAACCATCCTGGAAGACATGCATGGAGTGCTTTCCCCATAGCGCTCTTAAGAAAGAGCTCCTCCGTCTCTTAAGGGCCCTCTCAACACTGAGAAAAGTGCAGTACAGTGTGGAGGCCAGCAAAATAGGAAATGGCTCTCACAATGAAAGGTTTTTGCCACACACACGAAAAATAATGAAGATTCCTGGTTTGGACCATACATTCAGAAAGGTAGGGCTGGATTTCATGGCAAGCAACCCAGGCAACTGAAAATGGGGCACTGGGCAGTGGGGCAGGCATCAGGCATTTCAGTTATTCTTCACATGAAAAAGCTCCTATAAGATAAGCAGGAAAACTACTTGTATTTAGGGATGTGCCTGAATCATTTTGGCGCCTCTTTGAAGAGGTGCCGAAATGATTTGGCTCCCTGCTGTTGAAATGTTTTGGCGTGAATGCAAATGCGCCGCCATTTGTGGAGCCAGCATGCTGGTGCTGGCCCTGCAAATGCTGTTGGTGCATGTGTCAGTGCCATTTGCATGCCAACGCCTCGCGAGGGATGCTGGGAGCAGCGTCTTGTCTCCAGAGCGGGCTCCTTAAAGGAGACAGCAGCACAGGCTGCTGCTGTCAAAGTAGAACTTTACGGAGTGCAGTGCCACGATGGGGCGGTGGAGACTCACAGGAGGGGCAGGTAAGACCTGCCTGCCACCTCTTAAGGGAACCACTCCCCGCCCCCTGGGATGTGCCTGAAGTATTTCATGCAGATCCCTACTTGTACTTACTTGTATAATGCATGAATCAGTACAGATTAACATAGCCGTGCATGCCCATTTTTCATCTTACATGACTGCAGAACATATATCCAAATCATGAATGAAGCTACAATTACAATAAAAAAGTAAGTTGAACAAATGGATGGGACACCAAAGATACTTCTTGCCTAGGGTTCCATTTGGTCTAGGGTTTCACCCTATATCTCCTTCTAGAAGGGCACATTGTCATGCTAAATGGACCCCTCAGCTTGATCAACCAATAACTGAGCTACTTGCCTCAGAACACATTCAGTGCATCCAACTAGCATGTGAATTCTTTGGCACGTTCTTGGAGTCTTACAACACCCTAGTTCAGGAACACCAGCAGCACCTAGACTATAAGAACTGTGCCACACCTGTGCAGCGTCAGCATGCCTCCAAGCTGTGATTTGACAAGGACTGCGTTAACACCAAAAAAAAGCCCTCACTGCTACCTACCAAGCCTACAAATCAGGTTTGGGATGAATGGCCGCATAGAACCTCCTAAGGCAGAAAAGACAGCACAAACCTCTGCTGGTGCATAAGGAAAGAAATACCCAAAAAGGTAACTGAAGGCATCTCATCCAGGCTGTAATATCCAAGGACTCCGTTATGTTCTGGTGACTCACAATGCATCCCTTAGCAACAGTCCAATTCACCTGGACTGCCACATTCCCCCAGGGATTTGGGAGAAACCCTTTCACAAGCTCTACGAGGACCCCACTGCAGAATGTGGTAGCCCTGTACCTGCCATCAAGGATACACCCATGTGGGCCCCAGTGTTGACCTCTGAGATCAGGAACCTTGTTGCCTAGTTAAGATCAGGAAAAGCTCCAAGGGAGGACCTTATTCCGCCAGAGGCTATTAAAAATAACCTGGACTTATGGGCCCCTATTCTGGCCTCGCTCTTCACCTATAGCGACATGCATGGGTGAATCCCCAAGGACTGAGGGCTAGCAATTATCATCCCCGTATTCAAAAGGGGCAGGAAAGATGACCCAGCCAACGATAGACCTATCATCAGTTTGCTCAAGTCATAGTGAACTATTCACAAGACACCTATATGGGAAACTCAGGGACTGTCTGGAGCAGGAAAACAAGCAGGCTTATTTAAAGAGGAACAAGCAGGCTTCAAGGAAGTCTGCTCCACCATCGACCAGTGCTTAGTTCTCCTCCAGCACCTCAAAGGGAAATGCTCCTCCTGCAGTGCAACCTCCCTTCATGCTGTCTTTATAGATCTTAAAGCAGCATTGTTTACATCTCGCGTGTCAAGCTGTGGAAGAAGCTGCCTCCATTGATTGGTGCCTGTTGTACTTACTTCACATCCTACATGCAGACACATCACTCTAGGTAAGGTGCAATCCCCAAGGCCATCTTTCAAGAGCAGTCACAACCCAGAAGGGTGTCAAGCAAGGATGTATTCTATTCCCACTCCTATTCAACTTCTACATTAACACCATGGAGGGCAAGCTCAACAACCCAGACGTTCATCCTCCAAAACTCACTGGGAGACCAATTGCCACCCTGCTGTATGCGGATGATGCAGCAATCCTCTCAAGGACCCCAACTGGCCTTAAAAGAGCACTGAGGGCCCTACACAGTACTGTAAGGAAGATCTCTTGGAAATTAACTATCACAAAACTAAAATCATGGTCTTTGTCAAAAGGCCCCAAAACCGTGTTTGGCAGCTAGATAGCCACACAAGTGAGCAGGTTCCACACTTCAAATATCTGGGGGTAGTCATTTACTCTGGTGGCAGTAGGAAAGCACATGGGGAACATGTGGCTCAAAATGCTCAGAGGAGCTCTTCCACCATCCTCAAATTCCTGAGTACGAGAGGAGGCCATTATATCTCCGCGGCCCTCGAACTGTTTGTAGCCAAGCCACTAGCTCAGCTTCTCTATGGCGCCCAGCTGGGCCCCTACTCCAACTTCGCACCACTGGAACCTTTCCAATCCCAATTCCTGCAGGCAGCTCTCCAAGTATAAAGATGTGTCTCTAACGCCACCATGCACCTGGAGACAAGTTTGATCAAACTTGTGTGATTGGCCATCCTCAGTTACTGACTCAGACTATCCTTCTGCCCGTTGGTCTTGCCTCCCTAACCCTATGTGACGACTACCCATCCAAATGGAAATGGTCAGTCAAGTCAAAAATAGCGTCTCTGGGATTCTCCCCCTAGATCCTATTTAACATGGGCTACAACCAGGCGAAAGACTCCAGGCGAAAGCAGTGCATAATGGACATTGAGGGCTACAACCAGGCGAAAGCAGTGCATAATGGACATTGAGCACCAAACCAATCTAAGCAAGGCCCCGAACTTTCCCATCAGTTAGTCATCCTGCCTCCCCTGTGGCATATCTTACTCAATCGGAAGTCCCTAAGCACAGGAGGGTGTTCATCCTGGCACACTGCCACACCCTCCCCTCAGCTGTGTTTGAAGGCTGCTGCAGAAAAAATTCCATTTGCAGAGTGACTATGCCCCTGTGACTCTGGGCAGACTGAAACAACCAAGCATGTCCTCCTCCACTGCTTGTATTATAGAGACATTCGTTCCTCCCTCTTCCCTCTGCTGCTACATAAGTATCCAGAATGTGCAAGCCACTATTGCATCGCTATGCTCTTTTCTGGCTCCAAGACCACTACCACATATAACATAGCCAGGTTCTGCATGGCAGTGTCCAAAATCTGTCGGCTGCTGGTTAGCAGTGGGTCCCCTCAACTATAGTCTGGCGCTATAATCTTCCAGTATTTCCAGCTTGGCTCCAACATACTACATAGCACTCATCTAACTTAGCATGCCACCTGAAAGACTTGTGCTCCTCCAACCCTTTAGCACTACAGCCCCACATTTTTACTGCCCTATATAGCTTTATTAACTAGACTTTTCATGTATTTACGCCTTTTTATGACTTGCATTCCTCTCTGTGCCTTTTTATGCCTTTTATTCCTTTTTATATGCCTTTTAATGCCTTTTATACCTTCCCAGCACATATGGCTTTTTGTGTATTGTTATGCCCCTTATGCCCTACACTTTATGCTGGTCCATGACCATAATAAAAATTGATTGATTGGTCTAAGGTTCCATTTTCTTCTCTCTTTGCTAAATACATCATTTTCTAAAGCCAAGCTACAAAGGCCAATACTCTAAATGCTTTTGATCAAACAAATAAATATACCATGCACTTCAGTGCTTTACAGTCAACTCTAGTTCTTCTCACATGGAGTCACAGATAATCTTCCCCTCATACCCCCACTCATCCACAACTTTAAACTGCCCTCACTCCATTTTATAGGAATTTGGCAGCAACCTACATCATTCTATTCACTATTCACACGAGACTATTCACACGAGCAGCCAAGCCTGGGTTGAGCTGCTCATGTGGAGCACCAGGATCACTCCCTATACTGGTGCTTCTGCCCCCACTAGCCTGACCTTTTGACTTGGCAGTTAAGTGAGGTTAAACGAAACTGTGGTTCATTAAACCTCGGCAGATGATTGTGTGCACAATCGCCATTGAGTCAAAAGGCTTACGCCTGCCCTGCCACCATTTCCAGGAATGAGCCGGGTGAGAAGGAGTGGCCACACCAAGTGCAGTGGCTGCCCTTATGCGAGCAGCCACCGTGCTCATGGTGTGAGGCCCTCTGGGATGCGGGAAGGGGAAGTCCTCATGCTCCCAGCTTTTGCCTTCACCACACCACCATGCATGTAGATGTGAAGCATGGCAGAGGCAAAGATGGTTGCTGCTTATCTGCTAGGGAGCTCCTGCCTTCCCCACAGCCCTCCAGCATGGCAGCCAGAGGCCATGTGCACTGTCTAGTGTGGACCCAAAAGGCAGTCATCAAAAAGAGACAGGTTGTATTCAGAATGTAATTCTGTTCCTGATTGTGTCAGGCAGACTATTCAACTCAAAATATGGGCTCTGTTTTGCTTTCCTCCAGTTTGAGGTCATGGAAGGAAATCCAGCCTATGGAACTGGATAGGCTAAAGTGATCAAATGTCAGGCAACAGGGCTTCCTTACCATCAGCTGCTTGTGGAAGAGAGAATTTAAGTTTCACAGAACTGTATTGGTTCCTTAGTGCATCTGGCAAGCCTACCCATGGAGGAACACTTTGATCACATGTAGAATTTTCAGGTTGCAACCCAAGGAGTATGTCGCAGACTGGCAAGTATAGCTTTTCATGCAGGACTGAGAAAAGCTGTACTTTCTAGTACAGGACTGGGGAAATTTGGCTTTCCAGGTGTTATTAAACTACAATTCCCATCATTCCCAGACACAATTTATTGTGGCTGGGCAGGGGCGAAGCCACCATTGAGAGAACGGGTTCAAAGAACCTGGGCCGCTGCCCCTCAGGGGCCATGCCTCGCACCCCTGACATGCCCTCTGTATCTGACATCAGATGTGAGGGCATGGTTTAGGTCCCAAACGGGGCTATGTGGCCCCATTTGGTAGCTAAATCAGCCCATGCTGCACAATCAGCATGGGCGGAGCAGCTCCTGGCCATGCTACAGATGTGGTGCTGGCTGGATCTAGCCCCTGGAGCTAGATCCTCCCACGCCACATTCACAGCGTGGCCAGGAACAGCAGGGAGAGCTGTTCCAGCCATGCTGCGAATGCAGCACTGGCTGATTTAGCTCCCAAACGGGGCCACAGGGGCCCCCTTTGGGAGCTAAACCACTGCCCCATGTCTGATGTCAGTCACAGGGGTGTGGCTAACACAGGGTCTGATGTCAGTCACAGGGGTGTGGCATCAGACGCTGATGCAGGGGGCAGGGCAAGGGGGCCACGGCAGTGGGCTCAACCCAGGCCACCGCTGGCTTCCCTCTGTACCTGTGGCTGGGGATGATGGAAGTTGTAGTGCAACCAGGGGAGGCTCTTCACTTAGGGCAAAGTGGGCAGTGCCCTCCCAAAATTCCAATGCCACCATCGTTTTTGATAACTCACTGCCTCCCTATGTGTGGCTGCCCTCTACACCTCCCTGCCTGAAGCTTGCCTGCCCAGCAACGTTTACATAAAGTGGGCGCCGGTAGCAGGCTCCTATTGAAAAGACTGAACAGTGTTCCCCCCCTTCATTTAAATATTAATGAGGCAGCAGCCAATGAAAAGGCCTGCCTTTGTTTTCATAAAGTGGGCAGAAATTGAAACAACTTTGAAATGACCTGATAGGAGACATCATGTAGATTGATTACCCTATCAGTCAATCAGAGTGGCCAGAGGGGAGGGCCGTCCATTTTGAGAGAGGCAAGACAAAAAAAGCAGGATTTGTCATTTTGTTTAGCACTGCAGTACTTGTAGGAACAGTTCCTCCTGCATTGTGTGAGGAATGGACTTGAAAATAAGATGTTCAGTTCAGCAAAGAAACAAACTCCATTGTTAATATAGGACTGGACAGCATTGGAGTGGTGGTGGTGAGTATATTCCTTGTACCCTTGATATTTGTCTCCCTGTCTGCCCTGAATGAATGTGCTTCAACTTGTTTGTATTTGAGAGTTTTTCTTATGTTCCAAAACCAAGTTACCCCTCAAAGCAGTTGCTGTGTTTGCAATATGTTCCTAAAGTAAATATCAGTTGCATGAACCCTTTTCTCCTTCTATTTTCTCCTTTAGCTCCTTCTATCCCTATGAATAAATATGCCAGCTTTGCTTCCTGCCCCCCACTAAAAATGAACCATTTCCATCTACTTTAACTGGTGGGTGGCTAGCTTTGCTTTGTAGTTTTCATAACTGCAAATACAGTATTTAACATTTAGCAACTGTTGGTCTTGAGGATTCCTACTTTTCCTAATTAATTTGTAGTAAATCTTTCGACCTGTTATCCCAAATTTGATAGTTCCCTTCTGAAGACTAAAGGAATGCTTTCCCCCTTTAAGTTGCATATTGTTCTCTCCTGCCTCCTTAACAGTTCTGTTCTGTTTATTCAGACATCATTAAGGTCTTCTGCATTTGCATTAAAAACGGGATCACTCACGTATTTTGTCTACCTTCCACAGTAGATCCTGAATTGATGGAGGCTTGTTAAAGAGATGGAGAGTAATTTGGCTAGTGACTGAGAAGGGTTATGTGGTGGGTTGTGCTATGTTGATCATATTCCAAAAGCGAGTGGACCACAAATTTAAACTAGTTTGAAACAGCTTTCATCATTTTGGGCCTCCCCACCCTCCAAAAAAAAACAATGGGAGCTGCAATTTTGTGCAAATGCTGAGAAGCCTTTATTAGAACTCTTCCATCAAAGAAATGCTTCTCCCAGTACCTGGGTGGTGAGGGACCATGATGATTAAGTAGGTTTGAATCTGGCTTAAAATGTGTTGTGTAGACATGTCCTTAAGAGTTGGGGAAACTGCACCTGTGGAACATTGGTTTTTATGAAAGACCTGGCTTAAAGGAACTGGCATTCCTCTTCTTTTTGGAACAGCACTCCACCTCCAATTTGTGCAAATAATGTATTTGTGTGTTTTGTCCTTAGAGTTTTATTTTATTTCAGGAGCTGGTTGTTATTGTGAAGGGCATGTTGCTAATATACAGTGAGGCGAGTCTCACAATCAGTAAGACCTGCTTTTGCCGCTATTGCAGGGAGAGCGGGCTAAGCCCACTCTCTCCGTGGACGATCGCAGCGGGAGCCCTGGGCAGCCAGACTGGCCGCCCACACGAATGCCTGCTCCATGATGGAGCCGGCAGGGGCTGGGGAGCTCGGGGGCCGCGCGGCCCCCGGAAGCTCCAGTATGCCCTGCGCGAGCAGAGACCCCGGAGCCGGGAGGCAGCTTTTCACCTCCCCTCCGGGGGTCTACTCACGAGTAGCTGTGGCATGGAGCTGCACCACGGCTTCTCACGATCAGGCAGCCTGGGTTTGCAGAGCGCTCACTCCGCAAACCTGGGCTAAGGGGAGG
Organism: Hemicordylus capensis; assembly: GCF_027244095.1. Taxonomy (NCBI): domain Eukaryota; kingdom Metazoa; phylum Chordata; class Lepidosauria; order Squamata; family Cordylidae; genus Hemicordylus; species Hemicordylus capensis. Next base: position 122,030,815 of record NC_069660.1, read on the forward strand.
GCTACTGAAGTGGGCCTGCCTGTGAGCCCGGTGGTTTACACAATCAGGCAAAATCGGGCTAGGATCTCCTAGCCCAATTTTGCCTAATCGTGAGAATAGCCCCCAGCATGTTGGGAATAAACATACCTAAAATGGTCATTTGTGAAATATTGATGCATTGGTTTTGAGGAGTGTCCCCTTCATCTTCTCAAGTCCCGTCCCAACTTGTTCCCAAGGTTCCTACAACCCCCAAAAGCAACCTTTCAGGGAACTGCTGGGAAGAGAAGTGAGGGAGTTTTTTGGCATCCACTTCTATATGCTCACGCCACCTAATGGCACAGCGGGGAAGTAATTTGCCTAGGGAGCAAGAGGTTGCTGGTTCGAATCTCCGCTGGTATGTTTTCCAGATTATGGGAAACTCCTATATCGGGCACCAGCAATATAGGAAGATGCTGAAAGGCATCATCTCATACTGTGCGGGAGGAGGTAATGCTATTCTGTCGAAGAAAACCACATGGCTCTGTGGTTGCCAGGAGTCGACACTGACTCGACAGCACAACTTTACCTTTACTTTCTATATGCAAACGAAAGTTAGTTGGTTGTTTTTGTTTTTTTACTCCACCCCTGTGCTGCCCACTTTGGCTCTGCCCACCACCTGCCCTGCCTGGCGCCACCCAGTCCCAGGAGTCACCAGCGGCCAATGAGTTCAACCACACCTGAAGGGCCAGGTTTGCCCAGTCCTGTTCTAGTATATGAACACTGACAACAGTTACTATATATTCAAGCAATAGTTGATTGCTCCTTGAACATCTTCACCTTCCCTACCTCTCTCTTTTTTATTTCCTACGCCTGTGGGCAGGGCCTGATCTGTCTTCACCACTTTACAGTACACTTCATTTTGCAATAGAAATCATGACTAGTTTCCTTACCTGCTGAAAATTATCTCATCTCCACAACTTTTAAAAGTATATTCACTATACCTGTGCAAACTTGAAAAAACTATCTAGGGTTTGTAGAGTTGTTTGTAAAGTTTCAAACAACTACTGAGACTGTAGCACTGGCATTTTTAATCAATTAATCTAATTATCACCTTAATCCACTTAAAACTGCAAAGAGTTGACAACCCTAATATATATTCACATGTGTAAAATGCATCTGAGAATATATAATATTTAGATCCGTCTTTGCTGTGTTGTCCTTTGCTGTCATGTTTCTTGTGTTAAAGCTTTGAAGAGTGAATCTGAAAATAACAGGCTGAGCTCATTAGTAGATTAGGTGCGGCAGTGAATCCATGTGTTCACAATGAGTTCTTGTTCTCTCAGTCTGATATGGTTTCTCTTTGAGAGCAATTACATCTGATTGACATGTTTTCATGTGCCTCCAGCCCTGGCTTTTTCTTACTGAACAGCTCTAGATCAAGGACAGTGACTTTCTCTCTACTGCTATTAACTAAAATCAGGATCCCAATGAAAAAGTTAAATACCTTTTTAAGATGCAACTTGAAACAAATTATAAAATATGTATAAAGGAGAGCATTTTTTGGTGTCATGTAGTGAAGTTGTTGAAAGTCAAGTAGAAAACATAGTTTAAGAAACAGATTTGAATGAACAATTAAGACAGGATTTAGATACTATTCTGCCACTTGCTGGTAACAGAGACTTTCAAATCAAGGGCAAAAGGAGAGTTGCCAGTTGCTAAAGGATCCAACTCAGCATGTGCTTTCCAAGGGCTGAGTTTGTACTGTGGTGTAGCTGGTGGTGAGTTTATGTGGAGGATCACTCTAAAGAAATTACCCAAATATGTCCACCACCCAGGATCCACCTTGTCCCATGGCTTGCTGAACAATGAAGCAGTACAATAATGGCCTTGGAGCCAATGCTAGTTTAACTGGGAACTAATGCTTGTTGTGTTGATGTACCACACAACCTGATGTGTAATGGGCACCTGAAATTCCTATTCCGTTATCGGGATATATGGCACAATAGACGCCACAATGGATTGCAGTAAAATGTGAGGTGCTTTAAAAGCCATTCTACACATTATGCAGAATGAGGTAGTAGACCGAGGTGGCAAAATTCAGACTGTGAGGCACTTCACACAAGCAGTGTGAAGGGCCAAAACAGGGTTTGCGGGGAGAGCTTGACCCACTCTCCCCACGTACAATCGCCTAGCCCTCCCTGGGTGGCTGGATCAGCTGCACAGATGATGACAAGTTCTGTCACGGAGCCTGTTGGGGCGGCAGGGTTCAGGGGCCTCCCGGCCCCCAGAATTCCCCATGTGAATGCATGGGGCAAACTGTGGAGGCTTCCGATGCCAGAAGGCTTGTTGTAGCCTCCCTGGCAGGGGCTACTCATGATTCGTGGTGGTGTGGAGCTGCACCACAGTAACACATGATCATCTAACCCACTTTTCAGGTGCTCCTGTGCCCGAAACCCGGGTTTAGTGGTGGGCTCCATAAGTGGGCTTGCCACTGAGCCTTTGCCCATGGGGAGAAATTAGGTTAGCCCTTCCCTAGCTTGTTTTCTCCTGATTGTGGGGATAACTTGTGTGTGTGCTTCATGTTTTGAATGTTTCCCCTTATAGGGGCTATTCTCACAATTGCAGAAAATTGGGCTAGCCTCTGCTAGCCCGATTTTCTGCAATCGTGAGAACCACTGGGCTCGGCTGCAAGCCCGGTAGTTCTAGAGCAGGTAACCCGCTCAAGTATCCCTCCCCTAAAGCCGGGTTTGTGGAGCGAGTGTTCTGAAAACCCGGGGGTTTTCTTATCGTGAGTAACCATGGTGTGGCACCGTAATTACTCACAAGGAGACCCCCTGAGGGGAGGCGAAAAGCTGCCTCCCGGCTCTGGGTGTCCTGCCAGCATGCCCTGCACGCTCACGCAGGGCATGCTGGAGCTTCTGGGGGCCAATCAGCCCCCGCTTTCCCCAGCCCCCGCTGGCTCCGTCACGGAGCCGGCAATTGTGTGGGCGGCCGATTCAGCTGCCCAGGGCTTCCGCTGTGCTCGTGCATGGAGAGAGCAGGCTTAGCTGTAACCTTTCTGGCTGATGGACTGCATCAGGGGTGGAACCCAGGGTGAGCATGGGTAGGTCCAAGCTACCTAGTTGTTTTCAAGAGTGGGCCCAGTCTACCTAGTTTTTATGACCTTTTGCACTTTATTTCCTGGATGAAGCTTAACTCCTGAAATGAGCCTTGTTCTTGTGCTTTGCTGACTTCTTGAGTGTGCATCCCCCTTGTTTTTGGCGCTTGATGCTGGAAACTGATGGAAAGCTCTGCCAATTTGGTTAGACCGTTATACAAGAGCAACGCATTTGGAACAAACTTCACCAAGGAAATTCTTTCTCTGAGTCCTCTTTCTGTGGCATTTCTCCTTCCAGACTAGCGTTCTCGTTCAAAGTTTTTGCTGTCCAAACTGCTTTAATTGCCTGCTCATTCAATGCCACCCACCAAAATTCTCCTGTTTTCAGAGTAGCATGGACCTCCTTAGTGCACTCTAATGGACACCAGTTGGGGGGTTAAATCACATTGTGCAGTTTGTCACATTGTACAGTTTGTCCAATAAAACATGAAAGTGATAGATACCAGATCCTTTAGTGATTGGGTAGCAAAAACAAGCTCAGGAATGTAACAAGGCTAGAGTGGGCTCTGGGACAAGAAGCAAGGATGGGGGCCCCAGTCTTCTCCTTCTCTCCATCCCATGTCTTTACTGCAGAAGAACTATAGGGCATGATGTAAAACAAAATGCTCTCGACATGCCCTTTCTCCCATTCATATGTAAGTGTAGTGGATTAAAGCCTTTGTTTCAGAGTAGCTCACATGAGGGAAAAGAAATGCTGCATCAGCCCTGGCAATCTGCCTGGCTAGGCTTTTCCTAAACGAATCTATTTTCCCGGTAGAATTAAAATGCTGCCACCACTACCCCTCTTATCAACAAAGCTTGGACCTTCCTGGGCTCGGGATGGAATCCCAAGGAAAACTCTCTTTATTTTGCTATTGGATAAATATAAAAACCTTCCACATGTAGGCTAGTGTTTCTTATTTTAATTACGTTACAGGTAAACAATAATAGAACTATATCAGGAATATGCAAAGACATACACATACAAAGAAATATAAGTTCCTAACACATAGTCTGACTAAACAAACTGTTCCCTATGCTGAATTCCCTTTTCCTTGAAAACTCACCAAAACACTAGATGAGAAAAAAGCTTCCTGCAATCCTTTCTTTCAAGGATCTATAGTGTTATTCCATGAGAGAAACCTCCATGCTGGCTTCAACCATGAGGGAGCAAAACTCCATTGCTCCTCACTAAGCCTTTCTGCACCTGCTTCTCTCCAACAATGACCATCCTTCTTGTTCCCAGAATACCCAGCAACCACTCTCTAGGTCCCACCCACCTGGTGCACTGATTGGCTGCCCTGGAGTTCACCAGCCTGTCAGTCAAGACAAGGGTTTACCCCCTGTTAACTCTTTAGAGGGAGGGGAGGCTGATCACTACAGTAAATATCACACACTCCTCACTCCCACAGACAGACACTCTCTCTCTCTCTCTCTCTCTCTCTCTCTCTCTCTCTCTCTCTCTCTCTCTCTCTCTCTCACACACACACACACACACACACACACACACACACACACTTGCATGCACACACTCCCCTGGCTTAGAAACATTCTTTTAACATATATACCTACTACCGTCACCTTATATATTCATACATCAACACTGAAGAGCAAAGTGCGAGTTGTCACCCACCTGACTATCATCTGGTCACTTGAATGGAACCTTCAGCTATTATGTATCAAGGCTGGTGATGGCTTTTTAGTAGTGACAGTATCTTGTCATACACATATACTGGGCATTGCTACCTCAAGAAAGTGAGACTTTTTGGCATTTAGACACAAAGTTCTAAAAAGAAGTCAAATACAACCAATTCTACGATTTTGCCCTTCCTGAAATATTATGAAATCCACCAGAGTTCACTCTCTGAGTCTGTGACTTTAATGGGCAGTTGAATACCTTTAACCAGATTAATTATGTGCAATGACTGGTTTACTAATTTCAAAATGTAGTATTTCACATTTCAAAAAATGGGAGGGGAAAATAGCCAACAAATCTTCGGTTGCTGTTTTGTTGTGTGAAGGAGCTTCTCATTGCAATACATTTAACTAGGTATCTACAGTTTGGGGAATTCACAGTGATTGAGTTCCAGTTCATTACTTTGAGGGCCGTGGTGCTATTGTCAAGGCCTCGAAACCAGCAAGATGGCCTAACCCCCAGGTTAGAAAGACTACAATAGCACAAAGGCAATTATACTGCAAGAAAAATGTTGTCCACTAATCAGCTAGCAATCAATTCCTAAGAAGGGAAGATAACCCTATCTCTACCCAAGCTCCTCAGTATTAATAGTGCCATCATGTAATTACTTTAGGCATGGGCAGGTGCATGAAAGGACAGACTCTATAGAACTCTCCATCTAAGATTAATGAGTTCTGTCAATTTGCCCAGCAGACATCTGATTCTTGTGCTTTATGTAGCTACTAGTTTTACACATGCCTTGGGGTTCTTTTCCCCTGGAAAAAAAATTAGCCAGTCACTTAAACACACTCAATTAACTTATATTTTACCTCTCTCCACCAAAAAAACCCCACCAAAAAAGCACACATGCAGCCTAAATCCTGGGTTTATTATTCTGAATATAGTGAAACTGGGGGAGGCGAGCATCCACCATTTTTCACTGTCATCATCATAGCATTTCTAATGGCTGTTCATGCTTTATTTTTAGAGTAATTAGAGAAATACATGCCACTGAGACAATTGGAGCAAAATCCATTTTCCAACATCCTCCTCAGTTCCCTCAGTTTCAGAAGGCCTATTTTAATCAAACTGGGATGCTGCCCCTAATAAGAGGCATATTGCCTGTTTCGGGCAAAACTTGCACTAAAAGCCCCGATCCCTATATCCTTGCCCAGCAAAAGGCTGCACACCTGCTGCTGCATATGAGGATCTCTCACCTCCCATCAGCTCTCCCCATACTGATTAGCACTTACATAACTGATGGTGCTGATAACAAATGGGGATGACTGAATCCCCTTCCCTGCAAAAACAAACAAACAAACAAAAACAAAAAACAACAATCACTTCTGTCAGATAACTGATTATTTATTTGGTAGGAGTTAGGTGATCCTAATATTTGGGCACACATCTGATCAGTGTTCCCTTTAACAGGAATTCCCAGATGTTGTTGACTTCAGCTCCCAGAATCCCCAGCCAAAGGCCATTGCAGCTGGGGATGCTGGGAGTTGTAGTGAACAACATTTGGGAATCCCTGTTAGAGGGAACACTGTACCTGATATAGGGTTTTTCTTTCTCGCCTGCATTGGGCAGGATCAAATCTGTTTATATCATCATCACCATTTTTTGTAGCTGATGAAAATGAGTGGAAATGCTGAGCAGCTCAGTCCAAACTAAGCTCATTGTAAGAGCTCAACTCCTTTGCAAATTAAGAATATCCTTCTTTTGTATTTGAAAAGTTGGTTGGTATGATTACAAATAAGGATATGATGGAAGTCAGCCCTCTATTTACAAAGCAATCAAAGTAAGAGATGAATTAGCATTTGTGAAAACATTTAAGTGATAGCTGCCTCATTTTTACAATATTCCATCTCCAGGGTGCTTTCCAAATTAGACCCTGCAATGGGGTCACGGCATAACTCTGACGTGTGCTTCCACACTTCCTGTGTTCTGACACCACAGTCCCTATGCTGACAGCAGGGTGCCGTTCACATTTCCGATGCCTTGTTTCGGATTAATCGCTGCAATTTATTAATAAAACGTATGTCCAGCGTAAAAAGGTTGCTGTTTTTTCATGTTGTTAGTTTTTGCGAGACTGTCCCCCGCCCTGCTGGGCACTTTGTTATTTACGTTTTGAATGTGATTTGCCTGAACGGAAGCATTTTTCCGCTGTTGAGAGGCTAATCTGGGAAGTGCCCAGGATGCACTACTGCTTACTATAGTTTTGAAGTTTCTCTTTCAAGAACATAAGGAACACCAATGGAGCGCTGAAAATTTAGATAATAGGAAATTTACTAAAATAACACAAATTCTTATGACTGCAATCTATTTATATTCTACTTTTAACCTAGAGTTTCTAGGTGTCAAGCTGGATTTACAAGAGTAAGTCTTGTACTTTGATTTTAAATAGTGGCAGTGAGGGGAATCTGACTTGTAAGTACTTTTCTTTACTCCCTTCTATGCTTAGGGAAGCCCCCCCCCCTTTACCAGTAAAGAGAAATCCTCACTGGATTCCCCTTTGCTGGTAGGACTTTTAGCCAGTCTGAACTGACTCAACCTCAGTCGAGCTCAAGCCTTCGAACCGAACTGGTTCAAACTCGAACCAGCTTGATTTCAAGTCAATTTCAAGCCGGTTTGCACATCCCTAGCTCTGGCAGACAGAGTACAGATGTCTTCAGATACTACAGATGCACTGGGAGAATGGGGGCAGGTGGAGATGCAGGGATGAAGTTCCCACATATTGCTCAAGGAAATGTCTAAACCGTTTCCAGTTCTAAACCGAAAATGCAGTTCTCAATAATTGCATTTCTTTTTAAAAGACTGATATGAATACTGACAACAAGGAAACATTTATTTATTTTTCTCTCTCCTGTCAATAGTATTGGACCCTTTTCTTTTAATATCTCTGCAGTCTTTGTGTGGAAAGAACCACTTGGGTTATTGTTCTCCTACCTTCTATTTAATGTCCCAATTGACCATCAATGAAATCCTTCTCAGGCTACATTTATTGGATATTAGATTTTGCTAATTAATTCTCAGGATTAATTTCTTCTGAAGAAGTGTTATCAATTGTTTCCAGTAAAGGAATAAAATATATATCTAGACAAGCGGTAACTTGATTTTCACATAAATGGATTAAACCTACACAAACGTGGTGGCTGCAGATACCATTGATCCATGTTCATTGGCTGCTGTAGTTTTAGCAGTCATTTGATCTGGGAAAACACAATAGAGTGGGATTTTTTCTTAATCCGATGCAACTGCTTCTAAGAAGATACCAGCAATTCTGCTTCAATCAGTTATTTACAGAATGCATTCTATATACTCTAATCCATTAATCCTGAGTTGCAAATAGTGAACAGGGGGAACTCTCATAGAATTCCCAATTTTTCTGGAAGCTATATTGTCTGATGAAGACAATGTCACAGGTACTTGGTGAAGAATCAATGAAATAGTGTCAATGTCATCCCTAGGAACTTCTTGGACAGAGTTTGCTCATGGTTGTGGATGTACTCTGAAATAGATGATTTTGTTAATTGCACTTCAAATCAGAGATACCAGAACTACATCTCTAATCAGCAACACATTGTGCTGGAGTTCTCAGGCCCCAAGCCCCAACCATCACCCCGTAATGCCATCTATGCCACTCCCTCCCTTGTTGGCAATTGAGGCTTGGAGATTTGTTCCTTGGGGAGCAGATTTGGGAACAGGATCTTCTGTTGTTCACTATACTACTTCAGGCTCTGGCTTATGATAGGAACATAGGAAGCTGCCTTATAGTGAGTCAGTCCATCTAGCACAGTATTGTCTACACACTGACTGGCAGTGGCTCTCCAAGGTTTCAGGCAGGGGTCTTTCCCAGGCCTACCTGGAGATGCCAGGGAGGGAACCTGGGTCCTTCTGCATGCAAAACAGATGCTCTATCACTGAGCTGCAGCCCCATCTGCTACAACCTCTATTTCAATAGGATACCTCACAAGAGATGGTAACAGTGGTGTCTATATTCTATGCCAACTTCAATATAGCATGAAAACATTTTGTTGTCTCTTCTACATATCCAAGCTAAATAGACTTCTTTCCATTTCCTACTTATTCAGTTTCAACAGCTGGAGTCAATTATTGTTGGCCATCTATGGCCTAGTTATTATGGCCCTTCATCCTGACCAGTTGAATGGTCATTTGTATAGCCGATCTAGATAAAACTGCAATCCATTAATGGTGCTGACTGTAAAGATCTATCCATTAGGGGTATGCACAATCAGAAATACCAGATCTGATTCAATTCTGATCCAATCCAATCCAATAGATGTCAGAATTGGGTCTTTGAACCCTTCAGAATATTGGAATCAGATTCCCAATCATATTTTCAACATTATCGGTAAAAATCTCCATAGACATCTATAGGGATTCTTTTTAAAATCTGCATAAAATGCTTGATGGAGAACTCTGAAATCTGGCACAGACATAGCAGAGGATGACAGGTATTTGTGTGGTTAATTTTGAATAAATCGGACCATCCTGTGATTTTAAATTAATTTTTAAATATATATAACCCAGAAATTGTACTCACATCCGAGAATCGCAGCAAACAGTGTTGTCACATCCAAGAATCCACCACTTTTTGTTTAAAGTGGTAAGGTAAAATTTAATTTTAAAATCTGATGAATAAATAACCCCTGCTAACTGGGCAAAGAGGCACCTTTTACCATGGTGATTCTCTTTATTTAGCAGGGGGAGAGTAACTGGCCCTATCCACCCCCAGCACAGTACTTCCAGTGACTGTTGTTGGTGTGTGTCCTATGTTTCTTTTTAGAATGTGAGCCCTTTGGGGACAGGGAGCCATCTTATTTGTTTTATTTCTCTTTGTAAACCTCCCTGAGCCATTTTTGGAAGGGCGGTATAGAAATCGAATTATTAATAATAATAATAATAATAATAATAATAATAATAATAACAACAACAACAATAATAATAATAATAAATTAATGCGTGGATGGGCAGGCAGGCAAGTACGCAGATGGCAGAAAATTGCTTCCTTTTTGCACAAGCATGCTCTGGACACTATTTTGTGATTTTGACAATTCCAACTGAATACCTACTTTTGTTCTTCCAACCCAATATCAGGAACCCAGTATCAGATTGGATTTCTGCTTATTTTGCCTGATTTGCCAATGTCGGAGCAATTCTTTCTTTCACAAAGCCAGGCCATTACATGATGGTTGAAACAGTTGTGTGAAAATATAATTATGTGATTTGGACACCTAGATATGGATAGACAAAATGGAATGATTGTTGATGTAGTGCGAGATGATGGGCCCTTCAGGTTGGATGGTACTCAACATGCTACTGAGGAAGAGCTGAGGATTTCTCAGAGTACCGATGGTGTTTATGACGCAGTTAGACCAAAGCCTTTTGGACATCTAGCAACTGATGTTGCCGTGCAAGAAAAGAAAATCCAAAGCTGCAAAGACAGAATTACAGTGGGAACGTGGAATGTAAGAAGCATGAATATGGGAAAGCTCGACACAGTGAAAGATGACATGAATCGACTACAGATTGACATCTTGGGCATCAGTGAATTAAAATGGACTGAAATGGAACGCTTTCAGTCAGAAAATCATACTGTTTACTACCCAGGACACAAAAACCAAAGAAGGAACGGTGTTGCTTTCATAGTCAGGAAGGATATAGCAATGACAGTACAATGTGGTCAGTGACCAACTAATATCAATTAGATTTTGTGGACAGCCCTTTAACATGATGGTTCTTCAAGTCTATGCCTCAACAACTGATGCAGAAGAAGAGGAAGTTGATGAGGTTTATGCTCAAGTCCAGTCTGAAATTGACAGAACATGCAAGCAAGATGTGATGCTGGTGGCTGGAGACTGGAATGCCAAAGCTGGAAAAGGTAAGAGGAAATATGGCCTAGGAAACAGAAATGAAGCAGGAGAATGACTTATTATTAGTTTCTGCCAATGATATCTTCATTGCTAATACATTCTTCAAACAACCAAAGCGGCACCTATACACATGGACATCACCAGATGGAGTACACAGAAATCAAATTGATTACATTATTGGTGCAACGAGGTGGAAGAGCTCAGTTATAACAGCAAAGACATGGCCGGGGGCCGATTATGGAACAGATCACAAACTGCTCATGTGCAAGAACCTCTAGTACAGGAAGATGAAGTTAGATCAGCACTCTGGTCATTACCAAGTCGGAAGGCTACAGGAATTGATGGAATAGCTACAAAAATATGTCAGGCAACAGAAGAAGAATCAGTCAAGGCTCTAACTAAACTATGCTGAGGAACAAGAGACATTGCTGGTGCATACTGGATAGTTGAGAAAGCCACAGATTACCAGAAAGAAGTCAATATGTGCTTTATTGTCTATAGCAAAGCCCTTGATTGTGTCAACCATGTCAAGTTGTGAAATATCCTTAGGAAAATGGGAGTCCCAGAACATCTCATTGTTCTCATGATAAACCTATGCACAGGATGGGAAGCCACAGTCCAGACAGAACAGGGTAAACAGACTGATTCCAGATCAGCAAAACATATACTTAGAGAAGCTGGATTGGAAGAAGATGAGCGTGGTTTTAAAGTTGGAGGAAGAAATATCAATAACCTGCGCTACACTGAGGACACCTCTCTGATAGCTGAGAATGTGGATGATCTGCAAGCTGTAGTAATGAAAGTCAAGGAGCACAGTGAAAAAATGGAACTACAATTAAATGTAAAGAAGACTAAACTAATGGCAATGGGTACTGCAACCAGACTCAGAATTGACAATGAAGACACTGAAGTGGTGAATAGCTTCCGCCTTTTGGGATCGACCATCAACAGTAAAGGATCCAGCAGTCAAGAAATATGCCGCAGATTAGCACTTGATAGGGTTGTAATGAAGGCCTTGGAAAGGGTATTTACATGCCGTGCCGTGTCTACACCTACAAAGATTAGAATCGTTCGTACAATAGTTTTTCTGGGGACACTCTATGGATGCGAAAGCTGGACATTGAAGAAGCAAGATAGAAAAAGCATTGATACTTTTGAAATTTGGTTCTGGAGAAGACTTTTGAGGATACCATGGACAGCCAGCAAAACAAACAAATGGATCCTAGAACAAACCACTCCAGAATTTTCACTCGAGGCACAAGTGACCAGTCTCAGACTATCATACTTCAGACACATTATGCGAAGACCCAGCTCCCTTGAGAAGTCTATAATGCTGGGGAAAGTTGAAGGAAAGAGAATAAGAGGATGACCAGCAGAAGGTGGATGGACTTGATTACGACAGCAATGAATGCACCACTGAGGGACCTTAAAGGCCAAGTTGAAGACAGGTCATCCTGGAGAGAATCTATCTATGTGGTCGCTAAGTGTCGACACCGACTTGACAGCACTTAATCAATCAATCAATTATAATATTAGCATTTTTATTTTCAATCCTTCTCCTAATGATTCCTAGCATGAAATTAGCTTTTTTCACAGTTGCCATGCACTGAGACGACACTTTCAATGAGCTGTCCACCACAACCCCAAGATCTCTCCTGGTCAGTCACCGACAGCTCAGATCCCATCAGTGTATATGTGAAGTTGGCGGGGGATGGGGGTTGCCCCAATGTGCATCACTTTACACTTCCTTACATTGAACTGCATTTGCCATTTTGTCACCCAGTCCCCCAGTTTGGAGTGATCTTTTTGGAGCTTCTCACAATCCGTTGTGGATTTCACTGCCCTAAATAGTTTAGTGTCATCTGCAAATTTGGCCACTTTACTGGTCACCCCAACTTCTAGATCATTTATGAACAAATTAAAGAGCACTTGTCCCAGTACCAATCCGTGGGGGATCCCATTTCCTACCTACCTCCATTGTGAAAACTGTCCATTTATTCCTACTCTCTGTTTCTTGACCTTTAACCAGTTACAGATCCACACATGAACCTGTCCCCTTATTCCTTTACTGCTAAGTTTACTCAAGAGCCTTTGGTGGGGAACTTTATCAAAAGCTTTTGGGAAGTCCAAGTGTACTATGTCAACTGGATCACCTTTATCCACATGCCTGTTGACAATCTCAAAGAACTCCAAAAGGTTAGTGAGGCAAGACTTTCCCTTGCAGAAGCCATGCTGGTTCTCCTTCAACAAGGCCTGTTCTTCTATATGCTTAACAATTTTTTGTCCTTAAGTATGCTTTCCATCAATTTACCTGGCACTGAAGTTAAGCTGACCAATCTGTAATTTTTTGAATCCCCCCTGGATTCCTTCTTGAAAATTGGAGTCACTTTGGCTATTTTCTAGTCCTCTGGTACAGAGCCTGATTGTAGGGACAAGTTATATATTTTTGCTAGGAGATGGGCAATTTCACATTTGAGTTCCTTCAGAACTCTTGGGTGGATGCCATTTGGCCCTGGTGATTTGTTAATTTTTAGCTTTTCAAAACAGTTTAGAACATCTTCCCTTGTCACCTCAAATTCACCCAGTTCCTCAGCTGCTAAACCTGAAAAACACAATTCTGGAGAGGGTATATGGTCAGTATCAGAAGACAGATGCAAAGAACTCATTCAGCTTCTCTGCAATCTTCTAATCCTCCTTAATAATCCCTTTCATACCCTCATCATCTAAAGGTCCAACTGCCTCCCTGGCAGGTTTTTGACTTCTGATCTATTTAAATAAGTTACTTTTATTCCCCTTGACACTTCTAGCTATATGCTCCCCAAACGCTCTCTTTGCATCCCTTATTGTCTCCTTTCATTTCTTTTGCCAGAGTTTATGTTCCTTCCCGTTCTCTTCATTTGGGCAGGAATTTCATTTTCTGAAGGAAGTCTTCTTCCCTTTTATAGCTTCCCTGACTCTACTTGTTAGCCACGCTGACATCTCCCTGAACTTGGTGGTACCTTTCCTCCTTCTTGGTATACATTCCAACTGTGCTTCTAGTACTGTGGTTTAAATAAGTTCCATGCTTTCTGGAGTGATTTGAACCTCCTGACTTCCCCTTTCAACTTCTTTCTTACCAGTCCCCTCATTTTTTAGAAGTTTCCTCTTCTGAAGTCCAACGCATCTGTGTTGGACTTCCTTCACAATTCTCCACTCACATATAAGTTGAATTGGATCACACTATGGTCACTGCTACCCAATGGTTCTGCAACTCTGACATCATGCACCAGGTTCTGGGCACCACACAGGATTAAATCGGAAGTCGCCATCGCTCTGGTTGGTTCCGCAACTAACTGTTCTAAGGCACAGTCATTTAGCACTTCTAGAATTTTGGACTCTCTGTCATTACTTGAATGTGAATTTACCTAGTCTGTGTGTGGGTAGTTGAAGTCACCCATTATTACTGCCCTTTCTCTCTTTGACACCTCTCTTATTTGTTTCTCCAACTCCAGGTCACTCTCAGTGCTTTGATCCGATGGGCGATAGCATGTCCCTAGTAACACATTTCCTTTCAGTCCTTGGAGTGTTACCCATAATGATTATGTGGAGGACTCTGGTCCACCTAGGTTTTCTTGCTTATTGGAATCTATCCCTTCTTTGATATACAGCACCACTCCTCCCCCAACCCTCCCTTCCCTGTGCCTTCTATAGAGCTTATATCCAGGAATAATTGTGTCCCACTGGTTCTCACCATTCCACCGGTCTCTGTTACACCCACTATATCTATGTTTTCATTAGTAACCCAGTACTCCAGCTCACCCATCTTGGCTCAGAGTCTTTTGGCATTGGTATACAGACACCTATATGCCGGGTCCGTCACCTCGTGTTGGCGTGTGCTGTCCCCCTTACCATCATTTGACCTATTTGGCAAGCTGTCTTGTGTTTCCTTCTGCTCCACTCCTGGCTCTACTCTGTCCCCTTCTGGTTTATCCAAAACTTGTTCCCCCTCACACCTTAGGGGATTTTGCTGGCTGAAGCAGATTCCACCCTGTTCCTGCCAGCAATCCCCCAGGCATCATTTTAAAAGCTGCTCTGCGACCTTCTTGATTTTTAGCACCCGCGGTATGGTTCAATTTTGGTTCAAGTGGAACCCGTCCATTTTGTACAGGCTTCACTTTCCCCAAAATGTATCCCAGTGCCTAACTAATCTAAACCCCTCCTCCCGGCACCACCATCTCATCCACACATTGAGACCCCTCAGCTCTGCCTGTCTCGCTGTCCCTGCGTGTGGAACAGGTAGCACTTCAGAGAACGCTACCCAGGGGGTCCTGGACTTCAGTATGCTACCTAGCAGCCTAAATTTGGCTTCCAGGACCTCCCGGCTGCATTTCCCTCCTATTGGAGTATATGTGTTTTGAGAAAAGAGGCTCAGTTGTACTAGTTGGGTTATCCCACTGTGCAAAGGATGAGTTTGGAATGTGAGTAATCGGCTGCAACTGGAACACATTTACTTCATGACTGAGGAATACTTGCCAGGTGGAGGGAGTTCTGCTGCTGACCAGAGTTACCAATGCGTCCCTTGAAGGCAAGAGGACTAGTGGCCTCCAATTTGTGGACGTCATGTTTAGCAAGGTAAACCTCACTGATCCCTAGCAAGCTGCTACCGACCTAGCTCAGTTGCCCTCTGAAAGGAGAGCTGCAACTGGCACATGAAGGTTTGGCTTCAGTCCAAATTTATCAGTGGGCAGCTCTGCATGGTTGGCACAAAGACTGGTTCCCAGGAGTGCATACTTCCAGCATGCACATTGTGCAAACCTGCCGTAGTAGGTTCCTGAGTCCATAGGCAGAACGGGGGGGCAGGCAGGGCACGTGCCCTAGGCGCTACTGAGGTGGGGATGCCATGCCAGTTCCTGCCTCCCCCACCCCATTGCCCACCTGCCCAGCCCCAGGGCCCCTCAGCCACTTGCCTCCAGCTCCGGCTGATCGGCGAGGCCTAGGATCGGCAAGGCCTGCAAACTTCAGAGCTCTTCTCTCCCCGCCTCTCAGCTGATCGGCGGGTGGGTAGGCCTCCCTGAAGCCTGTACTCGGCAGGCCAAGCAAGCCAGGAAGGAGGAAGCAGACAGAGTTCTCTGCAGCAGCAGTAGACGCTCTGCCCAGACCATCCAACACAGCTTTTGCCAGGTTGGCTGTGAATTCCTTTTTGTGATCCCCCCCATAGGAATCTGCTTGCCATAGGGCTTTAATATGGGGGGTGGGGCAAGACTGAGAAGTCTCTGAATATTTAATTTAAAACAGACTGAAAAATGTGCTTGCTTTAAAAACAAAAACTATCTTAAAAGGCCTATAAGTGGCTTGTTTCAGGGCAGAAAATTACAAAAACTTCTGGAACAAGTATATTTTATTTATTTTCATTCATTCATTCATAAATGCACTTATGTTCAAGTTGTTTTACAACCCAGAAGGTCTGAGTGAGAACTGTGAAGCATGTGTTGTGCTTTTATTTTATTTTATTTTATTTTATTTTTCTTGTGTGTGAACTGCTCCCCAATAACTTGCAGGGACTTCAGGGTAAATCTGGCCAACATGTGAATGCAGCACCTCCATTCCAGAGGAGATGTGTGTTAAAGGGCTTTAAAAGCCTCCTGTGAAAAATCTCCTGGAATCAAACTTTCAGAATTCTGAGAAAACAAACATAGGCTCACCCTGCATGGTTGAAAGTCTCCTTTGCTAATCTGCAGCGAGGGGGCCATTTTAATAATTAGCGTTGCTAGTGTGTTCTAGGCATTAAAAGTAGCACAAATATATAGTACTGAATGTATATCACTATATACTGTGAAGTGTGCATGTGTGTATTCAGTGAAATGTATTTCCAGGCAGCATACTTATTTTGAAATATCAGACTTAAATCCTTGGGGGCCTGGGATGTGTGGAGGCCCTGGACTTTGAGGGGCTGGGCGCCCATTTTAAAATCTCATCTTGGCCCACTCCAACCTTGCTATGCCCCTGGCGGTCACTACGCATGGGTTTTTGCACAACACCTGCACAGAAGAAACATCCATGTAGAAAATGTGTCTCTTGTAAATTGACCCTGAATTTTCCATCCATGACTGGGATATTTGAGAGTTAGAGTCAATAATAAAAGAACAGCACACTGCCTGTGACAGGAAGGGGCAAATTACAATGATTTCTTAGTCTGGCAGGGGCTGGTTTTGGTCCTGGCAGAACTTGGCTGTCTGCTCCTGTTGCAAATTCCTCTGTCTAGTGTGGCAAACTAATGTATCCTCCTTCCTCTTGATGTCAAAGTAAGCACTGGTGTGGTGAATGCACATATACCCCATCATGAGCCACAAGTCATCATAAGACAAAGGCTGGTAGGAATCATTCACTGGTTTATAGACCCACCACCACCACCTTCTTCTTCCCCTGTTTTGCTAGTGGCTATTTGGGAAGGTGATCCTCTAGGACAAAGTCATGTTTTTTAAAAAGCATGAGAAGAGACAGAGAAAATGACACTTGGAATCCTCGCATAACTCCTGACTGTTGTTCTAAGTCTTTTACAGAGATGGCTCATGTTTTCATGTTTTGATCAACAACCATGTCTAGATGGTACAGTGTTCCTTTTAACAAGGATTTCCAGATATTGTTGACTACAAGTCCCATCATTCCTGTTTGGACAGGGGCGCAATTTCTGTGCTTGCCCTAGGCACTATTTTCCCTAGTTACGCCTCTGCCTGAGTCTCCTACCCAACACACACCTGACAATCTCCACTCAGATTAGCTGGTATAGTGGTGATGAGATACACATTATGACACTCAAAGGAAATCTCCTCTGTAGATCTTCTTTTTATTGCATATAAAATGGAATAAATCCAACAAAATTCTATTAAAAGCAAACATTTCGACAAAGACGTCATCATCAATGCTTGATGTTTAACCGTGTTTGAATCGGCATTCTTATATAGCAAAAGCTGAAATTCTCCCAGCCACCTGAAGCTGATGAAAAGCACAGGGGAGAAGAGATAAGAATACTTTCTTATCGTATTATAAGAATAATACGAGCTCATAAATTCCTCTTTGCCATTAACTCCTGGTTTCAGAATACCAATGTACAATGCTTCTCTAGTTTTTCTTTTAAGGGTGCAACATTCTCCACTTAATCTCCACACAATTTCAAATCCTGGTTATGGAAGTTGGGTTGGGCAAAAGGCTCAGGAACTGGACTTTGGCAGGTTCATACAACATGCCTGCGGGAAGCATCCGCTCCCTGGGAACTGGATTTTGTGTTGACTATGCAAAGCCACCCACTGAGATTGAAGTGACATCTTGGAAGTATTGGTTGGGCCTGAGGGATCAGGTGGCAGAGTTGCCAACTGGCCAGAGTTTTGTAGACCTGACCACATTCAATCATTTGACTGTTTGCTAGAGCTGGAGAAGTCGAAGTCCAACAACACTTCAGCCATTTCTGCTGTTAGTGCACATGCAGAAGCTGTCATCGAAGAAACATTAAGACACTTTGCAAGTCATGGGTGGCTGGATTAGTAGCACTGTGCACATGTGTGCCCTGTGGATTTGAATGCATGCTCATTGAGCTGCCATGTCAGGATCTGCCCTATAACAAAAGTTACAAAGAAGTGGCCAGTGCCCTTTTAATGCAGAATGCATTTCATTCTCATGTGTCCCTGTGGGTCTCTCACCGATTACTGCAGATGAGCCCAAGTCAGAGCCCAAGCCTCTCTGATCAGATGAGTGACTGAAACTCCACAGCATGCTTAGATAGCCTCTGGGTAAGAAAGGAAGTACTACCTTCTCAAAGACTAACATTCTGCACATGTTTGGGAACACTCTGTCACTGGGTAATTATTTTTTTTTGCGGGGGGGGGGGGCTTTGTTGCTCTCAGCAGGGGAAGAAACTCTGTCCATGTACAAAATACATGACTTGTAGACCCAGAATTCCTAGCAGGGAAAAGGGCTGCTATCTGAAGAGCAGTTGCAGGACAGAATTTGAGGTTTCTCTCATTCCTGACAGAAGTTCCTAGAAGATGGTCAAGCAAGCCTAACAGAGTTTATATCCTAGATACTGCCCTGCTTATGAGACAGCTGAACATGTTGGCTTGGAGCATGATCCAATTGGCTATTTCTTTCTCTTTTAAAAAAACATTTATACCTCACTTTTCTATTGTCGTTTAAAGGCAGCTCACATCAAAAGAATTTTTTTAACCAGATCAGAAAACTAAAAACAAGTAGACAGACAACCAGGAGTTAGAGAAAAGATCAAATTGAAAGCCTAGCATGTTAAAGGGTTGAGGGAACAGGAATATGTTCAGTTTGTTCTAGAATGTCGTCAGCTTACCATGCAGCTTGCTTCCACCTTTGTGCCTGATCCAAGTCTTGCTGTTTTGGAGCTTACTTGGTGTTTGGACACCATTGTGGGTTAGCATGTGATGTGATGTGATGTGTGACTCAGAGAGTGAATAAAGACAATGGGGCTATTCTCGCAATCAGGCAAAATCGGGCTAAGAGAGCCTAGCCCGATTTTGCTTGATCGTGGGAGCCACCGGGCTCGCAGGCAGTTAACCTGCCTAAGCAGCCCGCCCCTAAAACCGAGTTTGCGGAGCGAGCACTCTGCGAGCACTCCGCAAACCCGGTTTTTTTATCGTGAGTAGCCACGGCATGGCTCTGCGCCATGGCTACTCATGAGGAAACCCCCGGAGGGGAGGCGAAAAGCGGCCTCCCAGCTCCAGGGGTCTCGCCAGCATGCCCTGCGTGCTCGCACAGAGTATGCTGGAGCTTGCGGGGGCCGATCGGCCTCCACTCCCCCCAGCCCTCGCCGGCTCTGTCACAGAGCCGGCAATCATGTGGGCGGCCAATCCAGCCACCCAGGGCTCCAGCCATGCTCGTGTGCAGGGAGAGCAGGCTTAGCCCGCTCTCTCCGCTCAGTGCCCCAAACCGGGTCTCACTGATTGTGAGACCCGGCTCAATTTCTCCTGGCATTTTTCAAAGGCTCATAAAGGGAGTGAAGTTGCCAGCCTCTGCCAAGGTTCTTGCACCTTTAACAGAAATTTAACAGGATAGACTTTCCCCATCATTCTGGGAGTTCAGCCCCCAAAAGTTGGGAACTCTCAGGATGTGTGTGAGCACACCCTGTAAGCATATGATATTATCACAGAGCTTCGTGCATTGGGGTCTCCCTTGGCGTATGGACTGCACTATTTCATCAGCAGTAAAATCTACCAAAGAAATCCTGGAACTCATGCTTCAGCTCTAAATTCTACCTCTCCTGCTAGTAGATAAAATAAGGATGAGGTCTTCACATGGAGGCAGATTATCTTCAGGTCCTTGTATCTTCTTCTATAACATCTGTGGCTGGCTGCTGTTATGCGATACTGGACCAGAGGGACCAGGAGACTAACCTCGTATAAAGTTTCTATGAACTTCTCTCCCAAGAGCAGCGAGTAGAAGAGACCAAAGCCCATTACTCTAATAAGGTAGTGCTATATAGGATTACCTTTGATGTCCATTGCACATATTATGCATAACACAACTGTTTCTGTTTAGTGAAAACAGCTGTGAAGGCCACATAACACCTGTTCTCCACTAGATTATCTGATTGGAAGTGCAATTTCCATGTGTTGATTGTGATCAATGTACTTTTGAGCCTCAACTGCCAGAAGAGCTTCATATTTTTCCAAGTGCTCTTTCAACAGCTGGGGATCAGCTGTTGCCCTTATGCTAATCTAGTCCCTTGACATTAATGACAGGGCACTCTCCCAAAGCATCCCCCTCTCCAGCCTGGAGCACCTGACTCTAACTTCCTCTATACAAGATATCAGACCTCTACCATACTTTACTGAGTTCCAGAACAGCCTGTTGATCTACAGAGGATTTTCAACCTGGATCTCCATTTATTATCATTGCTTTCCTGCCCCGTTGCCAGAGTATGTGCTTCTTTTGTTGCTGCTGTAGCACAAGCCTCTGCAGTTAAACGGGATTCATATGATTGGGCTGTTTGCCAGTTTAAATGCCTGTATGCCCAGTTAAGTGGCTTGAGGAATGAGCTGTTCAAGCTGAGATCTAATATACAAGTTCGGGGGCAGGGGGAGTAATCACATGGTGCAGCTCTCCAGGGTCTGTACCATGTGAGAATGGAGGTGAGGAATTGCATGTTTGAATATTGCCCCATTTAAAAAATACATTCTAGCTAGATCAGAGTTGCATAACTTTGGCTCTTCTGAAGATGTTGGCCTACAATTCCCATCATCCCTGACTATTGGCCACCATGGCTAGAAATGATGGGCATTGTTGTCCAAATACAGCTGGCAGAATGAAGTGATTCAGGATCCAGCAGAAACTGCTGAGTCAGCACTCTGGGCCCTCCTACTAGGGGCTGCAGCTCTACAACCAACAAGGACTGTAGCAAAGTGGCTCTCAAAGAGATAGAGCCTCAGGAAAGCAGGGGGGTCTGCTCTGGCTAGGGATGTGCGAATCAATTTGGGTACAAAACAATTTGTACCCAAATCTACCTGTTTTGGGTGATTTGTGGACAAAACAAATCACCCCTGTGCTAGCTGGCCAGATTCAGGTTGAAAACAAATCACCCAGATATCAGACCTGAAAAATTTGTAGATTCAGACCTCCATTTTGTGGTGATCTCTCTTGCTGTCTCCATTTTGTGTCAGGAATTATTATTTTTAAATCCCGCCCTCCCAAGCTTCAGATTGATGACTTACAGTGTGCAATGATTGGCTGATGACCCCACCCCCGGTTACAGATTGGCTTGTTTCCATTCAAATCTTGTGTTGCCAGGGGTGACTGACCCCACATTGGCTAGGGGAAGCATCAAAGAAGGGACAAGGGTCGGGGGGTGTTCAAAGGAGGAATTTTCAAATGTATATAAGGAGGCAGCCAGCCACGTTTCTGGCTCGTAGGAGAAGAGAGAGTGAGCGATCAACAGAGCAGCTTTGCTTTACCTTGCCTGCCTGCTGCCTGGAGTGGAATCTCTGCTTTTTGTTCCTGCTTTCCTGATTGAGGGAAAGAGAAGCGAATTTTTCACCCTCTTCCTGCTGCTGAGAGAATCACTGCCTGCACCTGCTGTCTATGCGAATTATTATTTTATTTTTTATTTTATTTAGCAAATTTATTGACCGCCTGACTTCCTTAGACGCGAAGCAGTTTACATAAATTAAAACAACAGTGAAGAAAAAAAAAACCCAAAAAACCCACACACTAAAAACTAACAACTAAAAGCCTGGAAAATAGATAAGATTTCAGAAGCTTCTTAAAGGACAAAAGGGAGGGGGCATTATGAATCTCAGGAGGCAAGACGTTCCATAAGGAGAGGGCTGCAACAGACAAGGCCCTCCCACAAGCCCGGGCCCCACGTACCTCCCCAGGGCCCAGAACTCTGAGAAGGCCTACCTGAGACGACCTCACATGGTGTGTCCAAGTTGGACAGAAGAGGCGGTCCTGAAGGTACACAGGCTCCAAACCCTGAAGGGCTTTATAGGTTATAACCAGTACTTTGAATTGGACCTGGAAGTGAACTGGCAGCCATTGTACTGACCTCAACAAAGGTGAAACATGATCATATTTTCTGCTGCCCATAAGCAGCTGGGCCACGGCATTTTTAACCAGCTGAAGCTTCCGAGTCATCTTCAAAGGCAACCCCAGGAGCGCTTTACAGTTGTCCAACTGAGAGGTAACAAGGGCATGAGTTACAGTTTCCAGGGCCTGCCAGTCGAGGTAAAGCCACAGTTGGTGCACCAGACCAAGCTGGGCAAAGGCTCTCCTGGTCATGGCTTTCACCTGGCAACAGGAGGAGCTGTGAATCCAGGATAACCCTCAAATCACGAGCCTGCTCATTCAGAGGGAGTGCGACCCCATCAAGGGAGACACTTGAAGCTAGAACCTGGCCAGATCGAGAACAAGAGCAATTCTGTCTTGGAGGGATTAAGCCTGAGCTTGTTTTGGCCCATCCAAACCCTTACAGCCTCCAGACACTGGACCAACACATTTACAGCATCCCTGGATCAACCTGGGGTGGCGATGTACAATTGAGTATCATCAACATTGAACTGATTTGGGTACAAATCATTTTGTACCCCAATCTACCTGTTTCAGAAGATTTGTGTACAAAACAAATCGCCCCTGTGCTAGCTGGGCAGATTCGGACCCCAAACAAATCAGGGATGATTCAATTCAGGTACAAATAGAATTGAAGTAATTGATTCTCACACATCCCTATTGCTGCCACTTACCACAAACTCTACGCACCGCCTTCCAGGGCAAGATGACACAGGTCAGATGGAACATTCCCTTCCTCTCTCTTCTTCCCTCTGCTGAAGCTAGTCTTGTGGTAGGAACTATGAATTGTCCCCTTTGCTAAGCAGGGTCCACCCTGGTTTTCATTTGAATAGAAGTCTACATGTGTGAGCACCCTTTGGGGATGGGGCCACGCTGGGAAGAGCATCTTCATGCTTGCAAGTAGAAGGTTCCAAGTTCCTTCCCTGGCATTGCCAGATAGGGCTGAGAGAGACTCCTGCCCGTAACCTTGGAGAAGCCGCATCCAGTCTATGTAGACAATGCTGAGCTAGATGGTCTGACTTGGTCTAAGGCAGCTTTTTATGTTCCTACATAGTTTTAAGTGTGCAAACAACATGCTCCTGAAAAGCAACCCTATGGTTGACTACTGTGCATGCCTGAATCCATGGACTCTGACAGAGTAAACGCATTGCCACAGATGCAATAGGATGCCTTAACACCAGCTTTCTACTCAAATATCACTGCATGTTAGGTACCTAATTCTTTTAGGCTTCTGTGAGGCACACGGTCTTAAATTAATACTGTTTGAGGGTCATGGTCTTAAATTAATACTGTTTACAAGGTAAGATTTATTTTGATTAGTCAGGGGTAGGAAAGGTTTGTTCCTATTCTTCCAAGTTTAATTTTCTAAATGTTCCTTCACACAGATTGACCCAATAGCCACATCACAGCAAATCTAAGTGGAGTAAGAGCAAGCGTCTTCTTTTCCATTACACTGTAACTCCTGCTTGATTGGAATGGAGATTATGTACAGTATGTCCCTGCAGATGTTTTCTCCAGTGGGGCACATTGAATTTCATTTAAATGCCAAGGCGCAAAAGTCTAAAACAATGTGACTTTAACAAAAAAAAGGGGGGGAAATCTGATGAGGAATTTGATGAGAAAATGGCAAGAATTCCTGTGGCATTTGGGTAACAGTTTCCAGCCTTCATTTTAATAGAATAAACAGGATCATATTTCATTCAAATCTGGCAATGAGATGAGCTTTGGGTATTACATTGATATAAACCAATAAAGAATTTGCAAATTTGAAACACTAATTAACAGACGCAATATTAAATGAAAAAAAGTTTGCTCGAGGGGCAAATATATTTGAAGACTTCAAACTTTTATTAGAAGGCATTTTTTAATATGAAAACGCAAAAGAAGCTGTTTAGCACTTTTTTTCAAATAAAATAAGTTATTATTCCTTTTTTTCCCCCATCAATGCATTTGATATTGTTAGGCTCCCAGCATAACAGTTCAATTTCCTCCATTTCGGAACAATAACTTATTGCTGTCTTCAAGAAGTAATCAAAATAATTCAATAGATTAATCTAAGTATTAATAGGGCTATAGCCTCAATTAATTTTTAATACATATAGTTATGACTTTCATATTCAGTTGCACATCAAAAACCTTAGATTATTGTGATTGTTTTAATTCTGAAATAAAAATGCTTGTTTCTCTGGAAGCAAACTATGGACTTATTGCAGTTCTTCTAAAAAGTGGATTGGGAAACTTTGGTTTCCCAGTCACATCTATGCCATGGCAGAAGGATTTTTACTGCCTAATTGCAATGCTGCTCATAGTAGCCATCTTGATACTACAATATCTAAGACTTATGTATCTAAAGACACATACTTCAAAAAATGGGAATGTTAGCTAGAATATTAAGGAATCAAATCTATGGGCTCGACCTTCACATAAGATATTACAGACTGGTGTGGGCGGGGTGGTGGTGGTTGTTTGTTTGTTGTTGTTTTAAACAAGTGGTTATTTCATCCTAAGCATGTAATAATCAAAAGTCTGCTGATGAGAAATTCACCTGTGCCAACAATTTTGAAACTGCTGTACTTAAAAATTGACACATATTTAATTCATTAACATGTTGTCAATCTACTTTTTTTTTCTGAAAGAGCTCCTTGTTAGAGGAATTGAACAGCATTTTTGTCTCACAGAAATGGCTTAGGTGCCTCTTCCTCCTTCATACACAATGTAATTGGGCATATTGAGAGGTTTTTCTTCTCAAAATTGCTCCCTCCAGCTGTTTTCTTGCTATATCCCTGTATCTGCAAGAGAAAAGCTCAAGCTATGATTCTGAGAGGGGAAAGCAGCAGGTAGGGGTTAAGCACCCCACCACCACCACTCACCCTTATCTTGCTCCTGATTGCAGCCCCAAACAGCCTCTTTCCATTCAAAAGTGAAACATTAGGAAGTGACAGATCCCAGTAACTAAGACAATCCTGCCACTGCCAGCATATTCGGCAGGTCCCAACAAATATGGCAATCCCAATATAGCATGTGACAGTACTTACCTGCTGTCCCAACTGATGCTGGTTTGATTTCCACTTACCCAATGTATGGAGGGTGTCCTCTATTGGACTCATGATTACTATCTACAAATATGTCCCAATTACCCTTTACCGAGGCTAGAGGTTCACAACCTGTGGTGCTCCAGAAGTTGCTGAGCTACAACTCCCATCATCCCCAGCCACAATAAACTAAAGTGGGGACTGATGGGAGTTGTCATTCAGGAACACTTGGAGGACAACAGGTTGGGAACCTCTGACCTAAGCTAATGAAACCCCATTTTAAAAAAAATCTCCTTAAACCCCCTTGCCTTTAGTAGGTGATATAGTGAGGCCTTTCTCACACGCAGCCTAACCTGGGCTAGGGATGCCCAGACCAGGTTAGGCTACCCATAAGAAATGCCTGGATTGGCCTCACCTAGCCTGGCTTTTAAGCCCAGCTGTTGGCCAAGATTAAGGGAGTGAGTGCTCCCTTACACACAGCTACCTGCTCCTGTGCGAGCACCGGCTGCTTCCAGCCTGGCTACACACAGAGATGGGTGCCTACAGCACCTGTCTCTTGGGGGAATCCCAAGAATCCCCCAATGCAGCACACGTGTCGATTCACGGAGGCCAGGACGAGTCCCCGCCTCAGATCAATCTGCCTTGCTCCGTGCTGCACAAAGCAAGGCTGATCATGTGGGAGCATGGAGCACCCTTACAAGGATCGTATGTGGGAGGTTTGGGAAGCCTTCCCCCAACCCGCCTGCTGGTAGGTCATGTGAATGGCCTCAGTGGTTCATTCCCATGTGTAAAGCCTGAGGAGATAATATATAGAGTCAAAAGGTGAAAATATTTATTTGACAAAGAAACCTTTTTGGTAACTCATACAGGGAATGATGTATTCCTACAACATAATTTGATACTGGGGATGTTGCAAGTTACGGTGCTGATGGGTTCTTAGTGGTAGTGGATCACATACCATGCAGCATCCCACTGATAGAAGAGCGGGGTTTGCGTTCTCCTTCCATCCTTCTCCCATGGATGCTGCTGACAGCTGCACAGCGTCTCCAAGGCTCTTAACAATCACGTCCATGCTATAAGATGCTTCTCTCGTAGGAAATAATGGGTGAAACATCCTACAGTGATGACACAATCCAGAAGAGCCAGGGAATGTGGTTGCAATTATGTTCATGGGGCTGGTGGAGAGATGGAATGAGTTGAGGTGGAGAGATGGAATGAGTTGAGTGTACATGCCCTGCTCTGTGCAGTATGTGAACCAGATATAAATTCTGACTCAGGCAGTTTCTTTAATCAAAACCAGTAGAGAGTTACCCTAGCACTAGTCCAGTGGTCACTTATATAATACAGGCAAACAGGTTTCTTTTCTGGGCAGGTCTCCGACTGCAGCTTTCAATCTTCAGGCCTCAGTTGCTATGCAGCCCTCCAGTTTCTGTTGTTACTATGCAGGCTTCAGGACCGTTAATTGTTATCTAGGCTCCAAGGTTCTGTTATTGCTAAGCCAGTTCCAGTTTCTGCTAGTTTATAGGCAGGTATCTGATACAGTTGCTGTATCAGGTCCTTTTCTCCCTCACAATTTGCCCTCTAGCTCACTCTATATGCTCTGGACTGGAACCCTTCTGGTCAATCCAATTTGAACATCTGTCCAGCCCTAAGCCCATTGGCCTGAGAACTCTGGCCAGTGATGCTGGACAAAGTGGCCAATCTCTACCCAGGGTTTTGGATGCCTCTGGCCTCCAGAAATACCACCTACTCTCTAGTCTGCATCAGACTAAACACAACCCGGTCAGCATCATTTCTAACCACTCTTCTTCCTAGCAACCATTTGGCCGCCTAGCAATTACATTACCATTGTTCTCCATTATGGACTACATCCTCCCCAACAGTGAACAAACCGCCCCATTTTATAAAGGTTGATTCACCAAATAGGGATTCAAATGAACCCCACCCCCCAAAAAATCGGTCTTTGGTGTGCTCCGTCCAAGCTTCATCCCAACTACCGTATTGCATATGCAAGGGCTTATCTATGTGCTATGTACACTTGTAGGTTCTCAATACCAGTGGGAACCCAAATGTACAGGGTTGCTACTGGTGTGGGGTGCCTGGACAATCTGGGTTTCAGATTGGGAGCCTACATGCATACAGTGTAGGGACGCAGACACTACTTGGAAATATTCTGTTCAACACACTGGCATCAAGGTAGCAGGGCGCTCTCCCCTTCCCACACTGAGTGCTCACATCAATGGGTTCTTCGGAATACCCATTGGAGGATGGGTTACATGGAACACAGTGTGATGTGTAATTTGGCCCTCAAAGGCCAAGAATTGTTATGCAATTTTGGCTGCGCAATCTATATTCCTCTACCTGCTCACACATAAATTGGTCACACCTTCTGCCCCCCTGCCCCATAGATGCAGTCTGGACAATGCGATTTTGTTTTAATTGGATCTCTTCCAGAGACCCTTTGTTTCTGTGACTAAGTACTGCTTGATTTTTTCCCCCTAAATAAAGGAATATCAATTAGTTGGATTTTGAAAAGGCAACTGATCCACATCATGTAAATCAAAGATTTGATCTTTCATTCAGATAGATGGTGTACATCAAAGTCAAGTTAAAGCACTCCATGCACACTATTTAATTCTACCAAATAAAATGTGTGGAAAATTGAATATTTAAAAATCCATTAGCAATAAAAAAAAAAGTGACAAGTTGTTGAGGAACCTATTCACAGAAGATTTGTGTGTCACTTGACTTGAAAAGTCGCAGAATGTATAGTATACACAAAGTAGATGTTGGGAAGAGATCTGTGTTCTCCAAAGCAACTGAGTAAAAAGGAAAGACAGTAACTGACATACTGCATAAGAGTAATGTTGTATGTACACTGTATCCAGTAATGCTGTATGAATGCAAGTTGTACAACTGTGCAAATGACATTACACTGGAGTAAGCCCATTGGGAATTACTGAGTGTTTCTGTTTGCACTATTTGCACAGTTAACGCAACTTGTGTGCATGTAATGTTACTGGTCTGACAACCCCTTGTGCAGTATGTCAGCCTAAATTCCTCACACAAGGAAACTATCTTCCAGAAAGACCACTGAACAATAAATGGAGGAGAAGAGAAAGAACAATAGACTAAAAAATGTGAGAATAGTCACATTTTAAAATCTGCCCACTTTTGCTGTAATCTTTAGCCCTACTCAGATATCATTCTGTATATGTAAACAGGTGTCTGAACACATTTACATGTTTTTGTGTTAATGACTGTACATGTGTTCATTTTCAAACTAAATTTGGGTACAGGCTTGCTCAAAGGCAGGGTACTGATAGGAAGCATACTACTGTACACGTGTTGAACATAACACTTGAAGAACGGTGCATATATACAGATCTGTATGTGCATATACTGTACACAAACTGTATGTGCATTGAACATAATGTGTAAATTGTCGGGATTTTGCCATAGCATTGTCTCAGTTGTTTGTGTGGCAAAGTCCTGTCTATGTTTAAATGTGTCTTTGTACTGGCTTGGAGGTGGAATCACAGTTTTTCTGTCTCCTACTTACTTGCTGTCCTGAATTCAAACTGAGAGGTTCTCCCTCTCTCTACATAAGAGACTGTTAGGCCTCATTCACACATAATGCCACACGTAATGTTAAGTGTGGCCAAGGTTGGAACTCCAGTATGTCTGAACATGCAAAACCACAGTTACAGGCTGAAAGTGACTTCTGGTTTGCCTCGCTAAACTCCAAATTGAATATTTGGTTATCTCTAAGGTTCGCCACCAAGTCCTGAGGTCTTGCTACCGAAGCATTACATACGACTCTGGATGCAGCCATAACTACGGTTTTGAACTGATTTTCAAACCGCAGTCATAGAGGTAGTGGCACAGACCCACCCGAGGATGTGGCTGCTCCATGCCTTCAACATTTCTCCCTGGCAGCCTCTCGAACAAGCCCCACCCCTCCTCTCAGCTATACAGCTATGGAGTTGGCAGGCTACAGGGACGCCGCCATGCCCCATCCTGGACTTGTCAGCCTGTCAAGATGCACAGTTGCTTGGAGGCATCCCCTCTTCCCACTCTGTCGCAAGCAGTAGGGAAAGGACACAGGATGGGCATGAGTACTTTGCTCCCCAAGAAGGAAGCAACAATGATGTATGTTCACAAGCATAAACACTCCAGGTGGCAAGATAAGCAAAGCACCCCATCACAGTGCTGGGAGGGGAACCCGGATCAGGTATAAAAACCAGATCCAAGCACGGAACCCGGAGCAGCAAAGTTCTGTTTTTCCCCACATATCGTTTGGAGAAGGGGGGGGAGCCCTTTCCCTTTGGGGTTATTGGTCCCTAGGCTTACTCATGAGAAGAGCCGAGGGAACTTTGAAGAACCCTACTCTCATGGACTGCTCTCTCACCCTGGATGCTCGATGCAGGAAAGCTATGGACATGCGTACTTGGGAAACTGCTGTTACTGTATTGACTGTCCCAGGCAAGAAGAAATGCGGGGCTCTCCTGTCCTGGAAATCCATGCACTTGCAGATCTGCATACAGTGGCATGGTGCACTGAGCCTGGGAACTTTAAATGGGTTTGAAGGTCCATCCCCGAACCTGTTGCCTCCCCCACCAGCACAACTATTTTGTGGGGTGGATGCAACCCCAAAGTTGTAAAGGGGAGCTTCAAGCAGGTATTCTTGAGCAGCCAAGTTCTATTTTCCATGATGGAAATTTGAGGAAGGGGACCCCATCCTCTTCCCCTTTGGGAGTTTGCGCTCCTTAGGCTTACTCATGAGCAGAGCCAGTCACCGAGGTAAGTAGTGCCCCAGTAAATGGGAAGGCCACTTCTGCTGTGAAGATAAGGCCACCTGACCAGGGGCACAGTGTTCAATGATTAGAGTGAAAGGCCATGGGACACCCCCCTTTAAGCTCATGAAATGAACCATCAGAGAGGAGGCAAGAGAATTGCCAAGCAAGTCCAGTCATGATGCCTGATGGCAAAACATCCCCTTCTCCCACCAGTCAGGCCACTGGGGCACTATACTGAGCAAGGTTGCTGTGTGGAGGGAAGTCATGGGGGGAGGTACCCCGGAGAGTGCTTTCTCTGTCTTGGCAGCTGCCACCGAGTCATTATCGGAGCATGCCCCCAGCAAGCCCATCTGCCTATGTGGGCATGTACACCATTGGCTGTGCCCCAAATTGGTGGCACCACTGTCTCAGGGCTGCTTCAAGATTGGGTCCCCCCTCTCCTGGGAATTCACACACTGGCAGATGTGCATACAGCATGACACTGAACTGGGACCTTAAAGGTTACAAATTGAAACCTCGGCCACGCTTAACTCCAGTTTGGCATTACATCTGGATGCAGCCTTAGACTCCAGCCTGTAACATAGCCTGTTTTTAGTTAGTGTTAGCCTATGTTTTAGTTAATAATTTATATCAAACTCTTGTTTCTCTGTTAAAAGTTGCTTCCTGTACAATTACTTATAGGGGATATATAATTTCTCTGCAACATGAATAGGACTCTTGTTTCTCCCAGAAGTGAACATACTATTCCCTCCCTACCCAACATAACTTCACAAAATTGATTCAAGCAACCAGGTGACAGAGTCAGTTGACAATAACTTTTCCCATGAAATCACAGACATACCTGTGGTGATTAAAATGAGCTCTACATCCCCACTCTGGTTCAGGAACCTTAACCTCAACTCTGTTAGTGGAACTTATTATAGAACAAAAATTTAGAAATTCATACAATCCTGAACAGGTCCTTATAGATTATTGCTACGATTGAATTAGAATACAATTTCCATTAGTACTTTGTGTACAAGGCACTTCTCAGACAACTGGCTGATAGTTATAATATGTCTTCTCTGTACTAGAGTATACAGGCCCAGCTTTTCTGCCTCTTCTCTTGGTTGCTTTGATTCTGTGGATAATTAGGCTGTCTACCAACCCTATATACAACTCTGCAATAGACCTTGTAATTGTGTAGTGTACTTTCTCATGCAGGTTATAGTCCTGCCCTCTTGGTCAGGTGATAAATAGAACTTCCTCAAATTTTCATGGCACCAGAATCCTAATCTTCTCCTAGGAGGCACTAGTTGCTTTCTCAGCACTTAGAGTATCACTGTACTAATTCTACAGGTGAGTCACTAGAATGTTTTATAGCTGCTTCCTTCATACAAACAAAGACCAGTTGTTCTAGTAAGAACTAATCTGCCTACTTTCCTTTCACTATCCCTACAACTGGACTAAATTTGGTCCAGATTGGTTATACAGTTCACAAGGTAGCCCACTTGTACCTCAAATGTTCATGCATCTGCCATCTTGAATTGGGGTGGATGATATAATCACAAACTATGTATTTAAGGTGTCCCTATATTTCCCTAAAACTGTACCAAATTTTGTAGGGATGTGCGAAACATTTTGGATACAAAACAAAACACCCATTTTCCAGATCCAAAAGTTTTGTATACAAAACAAAAGGTCCCTGTTTTGGCTACAACATGTTTTGTTGTTTCGGACCTCCATTTTGTGGTGATCTCTGAGTCAGTCTCCGTTTTGTGTTTGACATCTCTTTGAATTTCCCACCCTTCCAGCCTTCTGATCAGTGACCTAAATCATGGGCTGACCTGCTGACAATTCCCTCCTTGTTCCCCATTGGCTCTTTTGCTTCTTCCCACTCTTTACTGACCCCACATTGGCCAGGGGAAGGGTTACTAACCCATGGGGTGCTGGGTTCTGCTGTTTCTGTGGTGTTCTGAGTGTAGATTCTCTGGTAGCATATGAGAGTGGATTCTTGTTTTTCACTGAAAATCTCATATGCTACCAGAGAATCTACAATGAACACCTCAGAAACAACAAAACCCAGTACCCCACAGGCTTGTGGGTATGGGGGTGGTTGGCACCCTATGTGCACTACACAACCCCTCGCTCTGGGCAACCCCAGTGCCCCCAAGTGGAATTATGGGGCTGCTGAAACCTCCATTATTCCCTATGGGAGAAATCTTAAAGACACGTAAACTTCAACAAACCACAAAAGATCAGCCCTTTGCCCAATTCCTTTGAAATAATTCTGGAAGTTTCCTTGCCCCCATTGGGCACTACCGTAACCCACCACACTCTGCTCTGGGTCATCCCTTTCCCCTTGATTTGAAGCGATACATTTGCTGGAATCCCCATTATTCCTTATGGGAAAATTCTTAAAGATGTGTAAACTAAAAAAAAAAAAAATTCACCAAAAAATTCAGCCTTTTGCCTAATTCCTTTGAAATTTGGGTGGTAGCTTCCACCCATTGGACACTACCACCACCACCCACTCTTTTTGCCCTGGGACCCTTTTTAAAAATCCAAATCGATTTGGATTCGGAAAATTTGACTACAAAACTAAACAGGGCTGATTCGGATTCAGAAAATTTGGGTACAAAACAAAACGGGGATGTTTTGATTCGGATACAAATCGAAACAAGATAATTCCAAAATGCACACCCCTAAAATTTTGTCCAAATTGATTCCCAATTTCACCTCAAATGTTTATGTGTCCGCCATCTTGAATTGGGGTGGATGACATTATCACAAGCTATGCCCTTGAGCCGTCTCTATGTGTCCCTACAGATGAAGCAAATTTGGTTCAAATCGGTTAGGTGGTTCACAGGTTAACCCACTTGTGCCTTAAATGTTTATGCACCCACCATCTTGAATTAGGGTGGATGACATCATCACAAACTATGCTGTTGAGGTGTCCCTATGTGTCCCTTCAAGCTTCAACTGTACCCAGTTTGGTTCATATTGGTCCAGACATTGCAAAGTTAATAGGGACACAGAGGGGGGGAAGGGGGGAGAGAGAGAGAGGATGCCAAGTGATGTCATAGGTTTACTGGAAAGTAGGTGAAAAACATAAGTAGATGTAACTAAAGATTTATTCAGCAACAACTCCATTTTCTCCTTCTCCTTTTTTTCTCTGACTCCACCTCCCACACTCTCTACAAGATCCCCACTGGCACAAACCTCTGAACAACATAAAAGATTACTAGATCGAAATCAGCAGAGAGGACCCAGCACATGATCAGTTCTGGACTCACTAGTCTTTTATTAAACTGCAAAACCCAGTTTCACATGGATGCCATTATGTGATGATGGCAAAGTGACAGGTAAGTGGGCGGGGGGGGGGGGGAATGGGTTTCTGAATGGACTGGCCAAGCTATTCTTTAACCCAAATATTCCTATTACTTCCTTAGGATCAGATTAAACATGGAGTCCTTTCTCATGAGCAGTGAGAAAGGGCAAGAGAGTTAGTGGAGAGGAAGCCCTAAAGAGCTTACCTCCCTGCAGGGTGTCCTCTTCGGAAGGTGGATTGCCCACCCAGACAACTACCAGCTACTGCCGGCAGCTCGGAGGGCCAGGGTTCTAGAATATGTTGCCCTGTGTCACCCCACTCCCCAGAGCTCTAATAATGCACCATGCAAGTGTGTGGTGCATTATGAGGAACCCCTCCCCTCCTCAAATCTGCCTGGGATCTCTGCAGTCTGCCAGCCCTGGCTGCTTGCAGACAATCACAGTAACGGGATTAGAAGAGTGCTCGCTCTCCTCACCGCGTTTTGGAGAGTGGCAGCATAAGCAGGTTTGACGATGCCGGGATCTGACCTTAGCCCAGTTTTGCCTGCACATGTGAATAGCTTCATGATGTTAAATGGATCACTGTTCCAGTTTCTTAACGTTTTAGAAGAAAAACAGCAGCTATAGAGATAGGGACTAATCCAGATTGGGCCTCTGAAATGGCTATTTGTGCCCAAGCACCTTCGCTCTCATATAGTAGCTTTGGGTCCCAATCCAGATTGGGATTGAGATGTTAAGAAAGTGTTCAACCTGCTTCTGCTGTGTCATAGTCTCAGCCCAGATTGCGCCCCTGTGGTTTGAAAAGTTAAACAAAACAAAACAGAAAGGCACATTTAATATCACATCTAGTTTGAACCTGACTATATCGTTGCCTGACCCTTCCACCATTTAGTCTGGGTGCAAGCCATAAAACCTCTGTCCTAAACACCTGCTTTAATAGGTGCAACCCCAATGGCCACAGTGCAACCTCAATGGCCGATAGTCCGCTGTCTCTGCATAATGTTCTTTTACTGCACCACCACACAACAGATTAACTTACCCTTTGTTCCATAATGCTCTTCAATCTCAAATTGTTTCCTACAAACACATTAGAAGAATTGTTAAGAAGCATATTGAAGTGATTCAGGTAGCAGCATGATGCTGGTTTTTTTAATCACTGCTATGCCAATTAAGAACAAGAATATCTGATTTGAATACTTCTGTTTTGAACAGTAAGAGCTCAGTAAATCATGGCCTTAATATTATGCTTAAGATTTGTCTAGTTAGATTTAAACAATGCTTGAACCCCACTTATCTTGCCAAATATCTTTTGCAATTTTATCCTGCTCTTTTTCCAAGGAGCTACATGGTTCTGTTTTTATCCACACAACAACGGCGGGAGGTAGGTCAGGCTGATTGAGAGGTGATGGCCCAAAGTTACCCAGTGAGCTTCACGGCTGAAAGGGGATTTGAACTTGTGTCTCCCTAGCACTAGCCCAGTATTCTAAGACTCAAGTCTTTATAAGACCAGTTCTCACATTAAAAATAACTTCCCAAGTCCCTCACATAGTCTATCCCATTATGCACTGCTAAATGCATTCATTAACTCTGCAGCAACCCCTCGGCGTCAGGAGTTTCCCTGAGGAAAATACAGACCTACATAGTGTTTTTTTGAACCACCTAGAGCCTTTGGAGTCAGGCAGTATATTAGTTAGTTAGTTAGTTAGTTAGTTAGTTAGTTAGTTGTGGGCTGTAATCTTTATCCGCATGTGTAGCACATGCCACTACAACACACCTATGCACTTCTCTTGTGTGTGCACACATTGTATTGCTTTTTTACAGTCACATTTAATGACATTTGGAAGCCTAAGAATGGGAACATGAAAATAGACACTGCAAATCTCATTGTCTGTCACATGTCAGCCATGGATATCTGGGGTCCTGGGCCAGCAATGCTCCCATCAAGTTACTGAGAGGTCAAAAGGCAAGGATCAATCATATTTCCATTTTTATATATATATATATATATATATATATATATATATATATATATATATATTCTAAAATGCAATTTTTAAAGTTTGAGCTTGACACTTCTGCCAAGGCCAACAAAACTTCCAACCCTAAGAGGAAAGCCAAGTCATTTGTACAAGAACAAAAAACACGGATGATGTGTGTTGTAACACATTAGCTGAGTTTTTAAAATTGTTTTCTCTTTATCTTCTTTCTTCATTTGACAACAGATTAAGAAATGCACAAAATTCCCATCCCAACTGCCCTAAACTGGCTTAGAAATGCACATTTTTGTGTAGAACTGCTCATTAGGACTACCCCTGCCTGGATTCTGAAGCAGGGTGTCTTAGTAAAATGACCAGTTGAGCTGAATGTACTTCTTATAGAGTGCCTGCAACTCAAACACACTGAATATTAACCCAGGCTTCAGAACAGTTATTCCCATTGTACTGGTATCAGAAAGACAGACTGATACCCCAAGATTTGGTACAGATGTGCTAACTAAAGGCCAGTTCAACACTGTACAAAATTCTTACAGGGAAAGCACTTCCATGTGACATTTAAGTAATATGGGCCAATTCAATGTTACTAGGCCCTTGTGAAGAAAAAGGGAACATGCCCATTCAGACATCCTTCACAGACATACTGATGCCCTCCCAGCGTGCCCCTTGATCACATGTGGGGGCTGTTCATCCGAATGGATAAACAATACTTGACAAATATTTGGGGCATATGTTTAGGGGCCATTTGGATGATCAACCCCCAAATGCAATCAAGGGCATTGGGATATTTGTAGAGGATGCACTCTTAGCATGCCCCCTCTCGCTTTGTTTGTGCTCGGGCCAGTATTCTTTGAATTGGCTCACTATAGATAACAATATGGGATAATTGCAACACAGAATAATACCTAGCATTTGCATAGCACTTCCTATATATTATCTTGCTGGAATTGTTACTACCACCCTGTAAGTTAAGTGGTTATTATTATCATCCCACATTGCAAAGGGGAAGCTGAGGCTAAAAGGGAGTGATTTGCTTAAGGCCACCTGGCGAGCTCAAAGCAAAGGTGAGATTCAAGGCACAGACTTCCTGATTTTGCAGCACTGTCTCTTAGCCACTATGATACACTTGTTTGTTACATTTGTGGTTTTTTCACTCCATGCATGTACTAGATGCTTGTGATGGGCGGGCTCCTCACGAATGTGATGGGCTCCCCACTAATGAAGACCAACAAATATCTCACCTGCACAGGCCTTGCCCACAACTGTCTGCATGCAAGTTTCACATTAATTCCTGAAATGAAGTGCCTTTCTGCATGAGGTCCCCTGCTAACTGAGCAAAGAGGCACCTTTTTAAAGTGGTGATTCTCTTTATTTAGCAAGGCAGAGCAACTGCGCCTATCCAACCCTAGCACAGCATCCCTCAAGAGTTTGTCTCTGGTGTCTATCATGTTTCTTTTTTTAGATAGTGAGCCCTTTGGGCACAAGGAACCATATCTATCTATCTATACCACTTGGGGAACTTTTGTTGAAAAGCGGTATATAAATATTTATCGTCATTGCTAATTTTGTAATGTGTGACGTGACTCCAAGATAAAATGGTGAACCCACAAGCATCTCAAGCACAAGACTATGTCCAGAGTGGCCTTATGTAGCTGGATACCAACAACAATAATACCAGCTGCAGAAACACCTTGGCACGGTTCCTCGCCACATCTCTCCACTGTGCCACATGTTGCCATAACTAGGATTGAAATCTAATGGTTTATACCACTTGTTTTGCAATTTAGATTTGAGTCCTGCCCTAATCTAACCCCTAGGGAAGTCCCAGATCAGAAAATATTCAAGGATACTACTTTATAGCACTCAGACGGCAATCCTCTAGGCAGTTGCATTGGAATAAGTGTCATTGCAATCAGTGAGATTACTAGTGAACAAGTGCCTCCCTTGAGATTTGTAATTTAAGATGTCAGGGCTAAGCACCCCTCCTCCCAAACTTGAGTGGGGGGGACCATCAAAATGGCTGGTCGTATACATGTCAAGCAGTTGACACTGTACAGTCAAATTGACTTATGCCGTAATATGCTCTAGGCAGACAGGTGGCCAACAAACAACATAAATGGAACATTTAAGGGGTGCGGGGGACACACTTCAATTGTCTCAATTTTCTACTTTTATGTAAAAGTCTGTGACAAATGGTAGCAAAATAAAATCAGTGTCTACTTGTTCTCTGCTTGGTATATCTGACAAGCAAAGAAATATTAATAATTTAACTTTTCCTTTTTTTGAAATTTTAAAGGGGTCTGCTGCCATTATACTGCCAAAAGCACAAAATCAATGTCTTTTTCTTATAATCCTTCAAGCAAAAGTTTCAGATTCTTATGTTGTGTTTTGTCTCTTCAAAAGCAAGGAAGTAAATTCAACAAGAGTAGTCCTCAGACTTGCTAAAACCTGCATACAGGAAGTTGCAAAATCAACTTTCAAAATGATGTTTTAATTATGGGTTTCTCTTCTTTTATCCTAACATACTGATGTCCTTTTTCTCATGGCATTTTGTGCAATTACAGTTAAAAGATCAAATGGACCCATAATCCAGGGGTTCCAAGCATAAGTATCCTACATCATTAGTAAAACTGGTAAAGCCCCTGTCTGTCTCCAATCTCAGAGAGCTGCTGCTTGTGCTCAGACTATTGCGGGGTGGGGGTGGGGGGGTAAGGAGGCTCTTAATGAACTGTGCAAGCCCCACCCCCTAACTAAGGGGAAGCACACCTCCAATTCAAGCACTGGCAACTGTCCATCAGAGTAGACAAAACAGGGCTAAGTTGACCAATAATCTGACACAGTATAAGGCAAATTCATACATTCCTATCAATCTTAATAGCACATAACACCGAAGCATCTGGGAATCCCCTCTGCAGAGCATCCAAAGTGCACAGCTCCACAACACTGGAGGCATGAGTTTCTAAAAAGTTACCAACCAAAAAGTTGGCAGGTATGGAAAATCCATTGATAAGAATAAAGGCATGGGGAAAATTCACTGTGCTGACCATGGTGGATACAAAATTAATTGGAGCAGCAGCCACCTATGTACAAGGCCAGCACGGTTGCAAGAAGCTTATAAAGATGGCCCCCTGCCAGTTCCCTGGGATGCCCTTTGAGGCCATGGTCGGTGATGGGAGTGGGGTGGTTTCCAGCAGGGCTGTCCTGGGATAAGGGCCATCGCCACCCCATTCCCATGCCGATGGCCCCATTTCCATGGCACACACGCAAACAGGTGCATCCCAGGGGGCACTGGGGGTAATATATGTCTATTCCCACCTGGTGGTGGTGGTGTGTGTGGGGCCTCTGATTGGACTGGTGGGCTGCTGGGTCACAGGGCTGCCCACCCAATCAGCTGCCCCCTCCCTGGGAGCGGGGGTGGCTTGGAGCTCAGAGTGGGGTTTGTGACCTCTATTGTCACTGGGAGTGCAACTAAAAGGTTAAGGGCACCTATCAGCTGGCTGTGGAGCAAGTGTGACAGGAATGTCCTAAGGTTGTCAGCATGGCCGTAAAGGCCATGTGGCCCTTCTGGACCACTCATGGGGAAGTTGCTGCCATCATCAGGCCTTTCCAGTTTACTGGTGGTGCAATGCGTGCTGGTATAGCAGGGGTGTGCCTGGAGGACCTTACACAACAAGGTGGGGCCTGCTGCTTCCAGTTCCAAGCATGGTTGGTGCCCGGACACTGATAGTCTGCCCATCGATTTTGCTAAACCTAAAGTCATCTCTGCTCATCTGTCCCTCATGAGGTAAAAACATGTCTGCCCTCCTAACAAGCCCAAAATGGTGGTGTGTGAAGGCCTATTGTGTTCTGAGAGCATGGTGGTTTCCTGATTTTCTGGTCGTGCACAACCAGGAGCAAAAGTATTCCCAGGAAGGCAGGTACCTCTTCCTTTAGATATCCTCCATGCCATCAGTCTTCAAACTTTTCATACCTTTAAGCCCAGTTTGCAACATGGAATCCAGCTTTAATATTCTAATGTACATGCTCCTTGATCTTTCTGTATTCTCAGGGCATAACTTCACTGCAGGCATAAAGGATGAACAGTGACTCCCTTTCCTTAAGGAACATTGCACACATTAGCTCTCTTTTTTCAGAAAGCAAGAAAAGCAAAATGTAGTGGCATCACTAGTGTGACCCACCACGACCCATTTAAAGGTTCCAAGTCATTGAACACCTTTGCTCTGCCCAAGCATGAAAAGCCAGCATTTTGCACTGGCCGCTAGTATGATCCAAAGCAACCTGCATAGGCCATGGGGGAGTTAGCGATGCTGAAATATTGCTCCTGATCTTCGAAATGAGATTCCTCTGAAAAAGAGTCTCTAGTTGCAGGGGGAAATGCCAGGAGGAAAATGAGCACACTCTTCACATCAGAAAGTTCTTAGATAATGACAACATAGCAGGATCATCAATATGAGAAGGGCACTACCCTGTAGAGTACTTAGCATAATGGTTCATCGTCCCTGTTATTATCCCTAGGAACTCTTCAACAAGTTTCTTGTGGAAAGCTCACAAAGACAAGGTCTGATAACCCCTGAGTTAGAACACTCAGCAATTAGGTACGTATTACTCACAGTAAGCAATCACTCATTTCTTAGAAGAGATTTGCATATTTTAGGGCACATTGTCTAAAAAGAAAATATATTACACGTACTGTATAGTATTTCTTAACACTGGAAAATATTGCCTGTTGTGTATTCTCAAAAGAGGGAATTAGTAGTTCTAAAATTATCCCTATATGGATACAAACTCCCAGCAAAATACAGGTATGTGGGGGAGTGAAATGAGTAGGAGAAAATATTGTTTATACACAGACTCCTGAATTCCTTTACATTTTTTTCATTTCATAAGCTGGCTGGTAATCAAGATGGTTTGTATCAGCCTTGCAAACAATAAGTCGCTTATATCAGCTTTCAGAATTGTGCATGATTTTAAGCCGTCAGTGTGAACACACTGTTCTCCTGTGGTTCTCATCCCAGTGGCCTTGAGCTGTGGCCATAAAACCCATGTGGTAGCCTCAGGTGTGACAACAACACGTTAATGCTGGACACAGTTTTAAAGTTTATGCTTTTGTATGGGTGCAGTCAGGGAATCTATTGTGTGCCTATGTGTGGGAGGGGACATTTGTCTCCAAGACCTGATGTTCTCAGGACCTGAGATGGGAAATGCTTCCCAGTAATGTCCTCAGTTACAACTAATTGAGATCATCCAGTCAAAAGATCTAATTGAGAACTAATTGAGATCATCACTAATTGAGATCAAAAGAACTAATTGAGATCATCCAGTCAACAGTCAAAAGCTGTGTTCTACCCAGGATTGGGAGCTGTGTGTGCCCCCAGTTTTCAGTTGTGTGGAGGCAAAGTAAGAGGAAAACCTGGGTAGAAGTGATTGTGTGGAAGCAAGGTAGGAGGGAAAGCTGCCCAGGTTTTCCTTCTACCTTGCTTCCACGCAACCAAAAATTGGAAGTACACACAGCTCCCAAACCCAGGTAGAACACAGTTTTCAATTGTGTGAATGCCCTCACTATCTTGTTTTCAAAACTTGGAACATGGTGGGGGGATTCAGAATCACGAGACCTGCAAAATTATCCATATCTGTTGGGCTGCTTCCTTCTCCAACCTACCAGATGCAGGTGACATGAATATCATGTTCATGTTAAAACTGAAGCTGTTCTGAATATTCTCCAATTTCAGTTTTTGTTTAGAAACGGTGCCTCTTTGCTCCATTAGCAAATTTTGTTCTCTTTCTGCTACTCTTTCTTGCTTCCTGGATCAGTGCCATGAAGAGGCATAGCTACAATTGAATAAGGGTGGGGTGGCGGGGACACGAATGTCCCTGGGCCCTTGAGGAAGGGAATCCATCAGCTGTGTGACCAGCTTTAGGGATGTGCACGGAACCACAGATCTGGCACGGGGGGGGTATCACTTAAGGGCAGGGGGTAGTACTTACCCCTCCCGCCGCTCTTCCCCCTCCGGCGCTCATGTTTAAACAAACATTTTTGGGGCGGCAGGGTTCCTCCCTGCTGCACCTGCCCCCATCGTTGGCTACAAAGCTCTAAAGTAAGTAGAAACTGGTGCTATGCATGCGCCCAGCGCGGCGCGCACACACCCATTGTCACCACCAGCGCGCACGCACATGACGTATGTGGCGCACATGTGCGTGACGTATGTGGTGCGCGCCGGCGGCAACAATGGGTGTGTGCGCGCCACACCAGGCGCATGCGTAGCGCCAGTTTCTACTTACTTCAGGGCTTTGCAGCCAACGATGGGGGCAGGGGCGGCAGGGAGGAACCCTGCCGCCCCAAAAACGTTTGTTTAAAGACGAGCGCCGGAGGGGAAAGAGTGGCGGGAGGGGTAAATACTACCCCCCTGCCCTTAAAGTGACACTTCCCCCCGCTGCCGGACCGGCCAAATTCCAGACCAGTCTGGAGGCCTTTTCCATGGTTCCGGACTGGTCCGGGCACACCACTAACCAGCTTTGCTTCCCCGCGCCCACCCATGCCTCTCTGAAGTAGGTGGTGGGGAGCCATCTTCAGTTTTTGTCCCAGGGCCCACTCTGACCTTGCTGAGCCCCTAGTGACATGAGTCTTCCCAGCTAATCAGGGATTGTTTAGTGGGTGCGATGGGGTCACAATGCTATATATCCAAACAAATGTGGCTGCAGAATGACATCACCCAGGATAAGCAAGAGAGTGAAAGCAATGTAAAAGAGTAAGGGGACATTTTCACAAGGAATGCTGAGAAATCAAGTGCAGTTCCTCTTTGCCTTCCATGGAGAGGTTCAACCAGGGGACCAGACTGGAAAGTTCCTCTTTTTCTTCCCTCCTCCTCTTTGGTGTGACAGGTAGAATTGTTACTTTCAGCATCAAGCCATTGACATTGATTTTTAAAGTATCAGTTCTTTAGTTTGTAACTAGCATTCTAGATAATTTCCAGTGCCTTTTCAATAAAAGAAATCTGGGTATAATTGCACTGACCTTTGGATTAATGGCTCTCCCTCTCCCCTGTCATTCTAATAGAGAGTTTGGGGAGATGCAAGGAGGGCTCATCTGGAAGTGATAGAATTTCTGCCTTTGCCTTTCTCCTTCAGGCACTAATGGGTTTTTGTCAGTCCCTCTTTACTCAGTGTATGACACATGCAGCCATTCCCACTTAGTCGTCCATTAACTTCTTCAAGGGGTTACTTTGTTCTAGCTATAATACTCAAAGTTGAGTTCAAGCTGCAGAGATTAAATTTCTACAAATCCTTTGCTTATAAGGTGCTGTTTTCAATAGTCAGTAATGTTTATCAGAGTGCAACCGTATCCATTAGTAATTAAAACAGGCTGTTTCAGCAAATACAAAAGGTCACACAGGCCTGTGGATCAACAGACTTGTTTTACTGTCGGGTTTCCTTGGATATTGCTGCCTCTGACGGTTTGTTGTTTTTCTTCGAGTCATCTATTTATCTAAGTAACAAGTGTGGAAAATCAGCGAACCCGAGCAACTCAATAGGTGGTATGAAGCCCAAAGCAGCAATAAAGCTCTGTATATTGTTTCTTTAAGATCAAGTAATGTAACTCCCAACACTTCGCATGGAAGTGCAGAAGTAATTTGTTCATTTACCTCGAGGTTTGGAGGATTGAGGCATAAACAACAGGAGAAATGCAGTTTCTATTAGGTAAAGGGACACCTGTAGTTTTGGATGATCTTTAAACACGGCTGCATATACCGGATAAATATTTCCCATTAAAGGACAAGTAAGTTGCCTTAGAATGAAAAATTCTCAAAAAAGTATAAATATAGCAGCTACCCAAGGGAGTTGATTTTTGGTCCGTCCTTTCATTTCCCGTAAATATCTGGCTGATTCAAGGGTGTAGCGATAATCGAGCGGATCCCAGGGGCCCCAGCTCCTGAGGTCCCCCCAGCTCCACCCCTCCCTGTTTTCTTCATTATCTCCCTCACTCCAAGGGGCCGCTGAAGAGAGGGATGAACACAGGCCCCCTCTCCCCTAGCTACGTCCCTGGGCTGATTTCAGATACAACTAGTAACCTGAAGTGAGTGCACATTGGCAAGAAGTAGACAGGAAACACCACAGTCCTTATTTTTAGTACTTTTAGGGCAGGACTACAGTAACAAGAAGCAAAGAGGGTCCACCAAAAATAACAGGCCTCTGTTGAGTTCTATGCTTTTATAACGTAGACTATTACATTTCCTGATGTTTTTACACAGAACATTTCTCCTCGCCCCAGCAGCAGCAAACAAGCAATTACATAAAAAGGTGGCAAAGAAACACACCACATCACAACATCAGGACATGGGGTAAGTTGTATTGCGAGGGGAGTTCAGAAAGGGTTGCCATTTTTCTTGTCACATACAGATCTGCCCTAATGGACTCACCATTTAGTTCCATGCTCTGATCCTGCCATCCGGGATCTACTGCAAGGTGCCAGGAGAAATCCCCATATTGGCATCAATGCAGCAACCTTCATCAGGGGACAGTTGGTATATTTCTCAGGTGGGGAGAACTGGACTGTCTTAGGATTTGTGGTGTTGCAGAGGTATAGGGAGCATGAGGCCCTTTGTTGCCTGCTCATTCAGTAAGACTGACACATCTGGAGTCATAACTGAACCTATTGGACAACTACACA
Source organism: Hemicordylus capensis (assembly GCF_027244095.1). Lineage (NCBI taxonomy): Eukaryota > Metazoa > Chordata > Lepidosauria > Squamata > Cordylidae > Hemicordylus > Hemicordylus capensis. Next base: position 122,074,839 of record NC_069660.1, read on the forward strand.
CATTCTCAGGGGTGTAGCTAGAGGAGAGGGGGCCTGTGTTTACCCCTTTCTCCGGTGGCCCCTAGGAATGAGGAAGATAATGCAGAAAATAGGGAGAGGTGGATCTGGAGGGCCCTCAGGAGAGGGAGTGGGAGGGGAGCGGGAGAAGTTCTGCTGGATGAGGCCCTGAACGTGTGTCTCTGGGGGTAATTACTTATATATCAGAGTATTTCAGGAGCTAACTCACTCCCATTAGAGTAGAAGTTAATAGAGTCTAGGGGCAATAGCTTGTAAATGATAAGCATGGAGATTCATGTAAGGTTAAACTAGTCTACTTTATTCAGAAATAAACATATTTATTCGTGATGATAGGAAAGACCTGTATCTAATTCCTGGCTACATGTTGGTCAGAGAGACACCTATAGATGCATGGCGCTCAGAGACAGCTAGAAGCATTCTGGGAAGGAGGAGGATGACGACGACGAAGTCACTTTCAGGAAGTTCCTGAGTTCATTCTATCCATAGAGGGGACATAAAGGCAGAGATAAACAGGAAAAAGAAGGAGACACTAACTATCTATCTCTACCCCCAATGCCCCTAGTGGTCATTAGGGTTACTGGTGCAAAAGGTTGATGCCATCTGGAGCTGGACCTCCAATACTCCCCACTCTAGATGATTACTCTTCAGAATCCAGAAAAGAACTGCTCATGCCAGAGCCTTCAGGAAGAGAAGGGAATAAAATAAAATAAGTAGTAGTTCTGCTGGCTGGGGCTGTGAATGTGTATCTCTGCTCCTCTCCGCTTCCAGGTGATCACTAGAAGAGAGCTGCTCCTGCCCTGGGGGTGTGGGTGGGGGGTGCTGAATGTTTGTCTTTGCTCCTCTCCCTCCCCTCACCCCCAGTGATTACTGTAAAAGAGCTGCTCGTGCCAGAGGCATGAGCCTCTTGGTGCAAGTCTAAGGGTGAAGGTACAAGGGTTCTCGTCCATGTGGCTCTCAGCCTTGAGGCAAGCAGACTGGGGACCTACCACCAGGAAGGTTACTTGGATATTCCCTGCAAGTGTAACCATGTGGGCTAATGACACTAACCAGAGCATTAAGGGACATTCATCAGCAGGAGTTTGGTGTGCAGACAACAGCAGCAGCTTGTTATAACAGCTATAAGACTAGCGTCAGCTCTTTCCTTGAGGTTGGTTATTTTGATATGTGTGGTCAGGATTGCTGTTAGTGGCTTGTCTAGGGTTTGTGGGGCCATCTCCTCTGGGTTGTTTGTGGGGATGTCTGATTGCTTCAGGTGTGGGGAGAGGGCAGGGTGAGGATTGGTGAGAGGAGTTCTTGCTCTGAAAAGCCTTATTTAAATTATCTCCTCCTCCTCCTTCAACTCAGAGGATGATTTGGGCTGTCAATTGTAGTGGTTCACTAGGCCCAGGATTAGTGTGAGCATTCCTGGGTGTGTGGGAGGCATGCTACATGTTGTGGTTTCATGTATGATCAAGGTTGCTTTGGCTTGATGCTGAGAACAGATAGGAGCTGAGGTAGTTGGGCTGAAGGATGTGTCTGGGAGACCAGTGGATTGGGGAAGGTCTGGGGGCAGTGGTTTCTCAGTTTGCAGGCAGAGGGAGACATGATGGTAGAAGTTGGGCAGGCCACTACAGAGGGAAACAGTTCAGACAATTGAGGCCTTTTCCTTTTCCCAGCTCTTCTCCCAATCCTGCAGATCCAGGGAGCTCTGGGAGGATTCTCTCAAGGATTAGGGTGCTGCTGCTGAATGCCAGGTCAGTAAACATCTCTCATCCATGATTTGATTGTGGATGCTGACCTGGTATGTGTGACGGAGACCTGGTTGGATGAGCTGGGTGAGGTTGGTCTCTCTCAGCTTAGTCTCCAGGTTTCCTGATCCTGCAACAGCTCCACCTTGAGGGTCAGGGAGGGACTGTTGTGGTAATCTATTGGAAGGCCTTTCCAGGTGCCCAGTTAGGCAATCTCCAGATTTCCTTGAGGATGGGCCTCTGAGAGAGGCTGGGGATTCTGTTGTTGTACTGACCACCCCGCTGAGCTTCAGTCTCCCTACCTGAGTTGACAGGTGGTCTCGGAGGTGCTATTGGGTTCCCCCAGACTTATTGTCTTGTGGGATTTCAATGTCCATGCTGAGGCCCCCCTAGTAGGAGCGGATCTGGAGGTAGGGGAGTTTGAGATAACTCTCTTGTCATGGACATATCATTATTTATTTATTTATCATCATATTTATCATCATGTTTAATGTTTTCACGTTATCTGGTGGGGTTTAGTTTGACTGCTTCATCTACCTCTGCAGGGGTGGTAGACCAATTAGAATGGCCCACCCCCAGAGGCTTATGGATCTGTTCAGTTTCCATACAGCCCTCAGGGAGTTTCCAGGGTCCAGAGCTAAAGACTCTGTCGAGGCCCTGGTGAATCTCTGGAACATGAAGCCAGCCCGGACTATTGACATGGTCGCTCCTAAATGCCCTCTCTGGCTTGGTGGAGTCCATTCTGCTCCTTGGTTTTCTGAGGAGCTGAGGGCAATGAAGAAACCCATATGAAAGCTGGAACGATGCTGAAGGAAGAGTCATGATGAATCTGACTGAACAAGGACTAGAACCCATTTTCAGGACTACTCCATGGTGTTGGGATGGCAAAGAAACGGCTTTACTCTGCCTCCATCGCATCTGTTCAGTGTAGAACAGCAGAGCTTTTTTGTGTAGCAAAGCGATTGCTTCACACATCTCCCTGTGTAATGTAGGAGGAACCATCTATAGCGCTTGACTAGTTTGCATGCCACATTGCAGATAAAGTCACTTGCACCCATGCCAATCTGTATTTTGGCAGTTCCAGCAGATGTGCCTCAGATACCATCTGGTCCTATTGTATTGGATTCTTTTCAGTTGGTGCAGCCTGAGGATGTGGACAAAATCTTGGGCAGTGTGCAGGCAACACCATGCACTCTAGAACCTTGCTATTCATGGCTAATAAAATCTTCCAGGGAGCATACGGGCAGGTGGTTGGAGGCTATAATCAATGTAGGCTGCCATCATACCTCAAGGAGGCAGTGGTGTTATTAAAAAAGGCCTCCCTTGATCCCTCCAATGTGAACGATTACAGACCTGTTCGTAACCTTCCCTTTTGGGGCAAGGTGATAGAGCATGTGGTGGCATCTCAGCTGGAGAGGTTCTTGGATAATATAGATTATCTAGATCCCTTTCAATCTGGCTTCCATCCTGGATATGGAACAGAAACTGCCTTGGTCATCCTAGTGGATGATCTGTGCCGAGAGCTTGACAGGCGAGTGTGTCCCTGTTGGTTTTTCTGGATCTTGCAGTGGCTATACCATCTACCATATTATCTTTCTGTTCTATACCATCTACCATGGTATGCTTCTAGACTACCTTTCAAGTGTGAAGATGGGAGGCACTGCTTTGGAGTGGCTTCAGTCCTTTCTTGGAGGAAGGGTCCAGGAGGTGGTGCTGGGGGACTAATGCTTGGTTCTTTGGTTATTGGCTTGTGGGGTCCCGCAGGGTTCAGTTTTGTTCCCTATGCTGTTCAACATATACATGAAACCCCTGGGAGAGGTTATCCAGGGACTCGGATTGAGTTGTCAGCAATAGGCCCTTCTTAAGACCTACCTGTTTCGCCAGGCATTTGCCCTTTCTTTATTTATTTATTTATTATTATTATTATTATTATTATTATTATTATTATTATTATATTGGTATTGTTGTTCGCTGCCTAGAGTCTTTGGAGGAGGCAAATTCTTATATTAATTTCTTATTATTATAAGAAAATTTAAATAAATAAATAAATAAGCAGATGACACCCGGCTCTATCATTCCTTATCACCTGATCCAGGGAGGCAGTGTATGACCTGAATCGGGGTCTGGAGGCCATGATGGGCTAGATGTAGATTAGTAAACTGAGGTTGAATCCAGAGAAGTCAGAGGTGCTGTTGGTCAGTAGAAGAACCAAACAGGATGAAGGGATTCAACTGGTTCTGGATGGGGTTGCACTCCCCTTGAAAGAGCAAATGCAGAGTTTGGGAGTACTGCTGGATCCAGTTCTGCTTTGGGATGCTCAGGTGGAGGCAGTGGCCAGAGGAGCTTTTGCACAGCTTCGGCTAGTGTGCCAGCTGTGTTTCTTTCTCAAGAAGGCAAATCTGGCCACAGTTACCCATGCCTTAGCTACATCATGGCTAGATTACTGTAACATGCTCTGTGTGGGGCTGCCCTTGAAGAATATTCTGCAACTGCAGCAAATGCAAAATACAGCAACTAGGATTTTATCCAGAGCTGCCTGCTGGGATCATATTACACTCATTTTGAAGGAGCTGCACTGGCTACCAATTTGTTCCTGGGTGCAATTCAAAGTGCTGTTTTTGACCTTTAAAGCCCTTAATGATTAGGGCCAGGACAGAGGTATACCTAGGTAATTCTGGAGCCTGGACCTGAAAGCCTTTGCAGCCCCACCCCCCACTGCAAGTTAAGCATATCCCCACTACACACACCGTGACACACAGTGAGGCTATCCACACGATTGTAGAAAATCGGGCTAGCCTCCGCTAGCCTGATTTCCTACAATCGTGTGAACCACCGGGCTTGGCTGCGAGCCCGGTGGTTCTTGAGTGGATAACCCGCTCAAGTAGCCCACCCCTTAAACCGGGTTTGCGGAGCAAGCACCGTGCTCCGCGCCATGGCTACTCACAAGTAAAGCCCCAGCGAGAGGCTGAAAAGCAGCCTCCCAGCTCAGGGGTCTCCCCAGTATGCCCTGCATGCTCACACAGGGCATACTGGAGCTTCTGGGGGCCGCGTGACCCCCAAACTCCCCAGCCCCGACCGGCTCCATCACAGAGTTGGCAGTCGTGTGGGCAGCCAATCCAACTGCCCAGGGCTCCCGCCCTGCTCATCTGCAGGGAGAGCGGGCTTAGCCTGCTCTCCCCACAAAACCGGCAAAAGCGGGTCTCACTGATCATGAGACCCGCCTCACAGTATTTTTAACACGTGGGTTCTTGAAGGCACAAACAGCAACTAAACTCACAAGAATGTAAGAATATAAAGCAGGTATGCATTAGTAGAAACATTTCAACACACAACTTAACATATTCCCATCCCACATATTTCTTTCCCCACTTCCCCCTTAGTCTCTAAAGCAGAAGTCATGCTTGGTTGCCTGGTGCAGGTCACAGTCATGCTTGGCAGCGCAGCGTGGGCTGGCGGCACAGTGACCACTACGCCCAGGACAGACTAAAGAGGATTTGGGGGGTCCCAGGGGGTGTGGAGGCCCTGGACACCAGCCAAGAAGTCCAGAGGTAAGAGTGCCTGTGCCCCTTGATATCTGATGAACAACCTGCTCCTAAGGGTTTCTGCCCACTTGACAAGATCAGAGGGGGCCCTGCTCCACATGCCGATGGTGAGAGTGACTTGGCTGTCGAGCACGTGAGACAGGGCCTTCTCAGTCATTGCCCCCAGGCTTTGGAATGCTCTCCCAGCTGGCATCCGTTCCTCAGCCTCCATCACAGTTTTTAGAAAACAAGTTAAAATGTGGCTCTTATCCCAGGCTTTTACAGGTGAAACTCAGAAAATTAGAATATCGTGCAAAAGTCCATTAATTTCAGTAATGCAAATTAAAAGGTGAAACTGATATATAAGACAGACGCATTACATGCAAAGCGAGATAAGTCAAGCCTTGGTTTGTTATAATTGTGATGATCATGGCGTACAGCTCATGAAAACCCCAAATCCACAATCTCAGAAAATTAGAATATTACATGGAACCAAGAAGACAAGGATTGAAGAATAGAACAATATCGGACCTCTGAAAAGTATAAGCATGCATATGTATTCAGTACTTGGTTTGGGCCCCTTTTGCAGCAATTACTGCCTCAATGCGGCATGGCATGGATGCTATCAGCCTGTGGCACTGATGAGGTATTATGGAAGACCAGGATGCTTCATTAGCGGCCTTCAGCAATTCTGCATTGTTTGGTCTCATGTCTCTCATCCTTCTCTTGGCAATGCCCCATAGATTCTCTATGGGGTCAGGTCAGGCGAGTTTCCTGGCCAATCAAGCACAGTACACTGTATACTTTTCAGAGGTCCGATATTGTTCTATTCTACAATCCTTGTCTTCTTGGTTCCATGTAATATTCTAATTTTCTGGGATTGTGGATTTGGGGTTTTCATGAGCTGTACGCCATGATCATCACAATTATAACAAATTAAGGCTTGACTTATCTCGCTTTGCATGTAATGCATCTGTCTCATATATCAGTTTCACCTTTTAATTTGCATTACTGAAATTAATGGACTTTTGCACGATATTCTAATTTTCCGAGTTTCACCTGTATATGAGAGTATAGTTTTTACTAGCCACCTAATGGTGCAGCGGGGAAGTAACTTGCCTAGGGAACAAGAGGTTGCCGGTTCGAATCCCTGTTGGTATGTTTCCCAGACTATGGGAAACACCTATATCGGGCAGCAGTGATATAGGAAGATGCTGAAAGCCATCATCTCATACTGCATGGGAGATGGCAATGGTAAACCCTTCCTGTATTCTACCAAAAGAAAACATGGCTCTGTGGACGCCAGGAGTCAACACCGACTCGACAGCACAACTTTACTATCGTTTTTACTGCTGCTGGTTTGTGTTTTGTGTGTTACTGTTTTATATAGGCTTTTAAACTTGTAAACAGATATATTATTTTTATCTTTATATTTAATATCTGTACTTTTTGTATTTTAATTGTGTATTGTTTTAATTGTATTTGGGATTATTTTAATGAAAAGTGGAATACAAATCAAACAATAAATAAACAAATGTAGAAATCTGGCCCAAAGTAACTTGCACAGGGGCTTTCACAGCAGCCCCAGGCTGTCAGTGTGAAGGAAGCCCCAGAACACTGCTGAGCCCCAACAGCTCCGGAGTCATTGGCAACAGCTACTCGTCCCTCCAGTCCATCAGCTCCCAGAAGGACCCAGGCCACTGCCATGCATGGATCACAACAACAGTTTGTAAGCTGCGTGAAAATCTACAATTCCATAGATATTCCTCAATTCTTTCTGAACTTTTTTTCAGTTTCGGCAGCACTTAGATCTTGCTTGTACCCCTCTTGGTCATTGTGGCCTGAAGTGATCAGGGAAGCTTGCCCAGCCACTCCAGTAACTAACTGGCTGTCTTTCTATTATGATTATTTGTAATCAATAGATCCTGGCATCAAACCCTTGTCATTGATACCCTTGTCATTGGTAGTTACACAGTTGTTTTTTAATAGATCAGAGTTCTATTATTTTTGCTAAAATTAAAAAAAAAATCTAATCTTAAAATACTGGTGGATGTCTTCCATTATTTTCCTTATAACAACATCCTCATATCTGCAGATTTTATGTTGTCCTCGGGAATTAAAGCTGATAAGCCATTCTTAAAGCTAAACTACTGATACAACTAGCGATTTCCCAGGTCCTGGTAAGTTTTAAATCCTAACTTTGAAGGGATAAAAGAATAATAAAATCTTCATTAAATTTCAGTTGTCTCTTCTACTTATCCAGCTAAGGACATACATTGTAAAGAGGCTTTTTAAAAACAACAACAAAAAAACGATGTACTTTCTCTATATTCCTCCACAGTAGGAGTGGAGAATGTTAGCACTGTTAAACCAGCCAATGATCCAGATTATTGTATTTGTATAATAATATAGTTTGATGTAACTATAAGATTTCCATACTTTGTTAATACTTGTATGGTATTCAGTTTTACACTCTCATTAAGGTCTGATGCTGTTCAATCAATTTTTTATATATAAATTGCAACAATTTTAAATCAAATATATTATATTCCTTTATATAGTAGATATCCTAACCAACAAAGACAGGTGTAGAGATCATGCTTTGATATCCTCCTTGAATGCATAGATTAATAGTTCAGAATTATTTGGTGTACATCACTCAAATTCTCCATTAATGCAATCAGATATGTTATTGGATTGCCATTCCAGGAATACTCACAAGGACCCTGGAAATGTTTTTAAAGCGAGGAGACTCAAGGCAATCAGGACATGCTGACTGATCCTATGGTATAGTAGATACTTCCTGACAGCCTCATAGGCAAGGGAAAGAGAGAAAGCTGGCCATCCCGAGCAGGCCAGCACTAAGGTTGTGGGGAAAACTGCTGCTTCCCACCCCAGTAGTGGCTGAACTAGCATACCCCCCTCCTCTTCCTTGTTATCTCTCTCACAGAAGGAAAAGGGCAAACACATCAGCCACGTAGAGCAGCTGATATACTCTCCTCCTCCTCCTCCTCCTCCTGCAATCTGGACAGGAAGGAAGAGGAGGAAGGGGGCAACCTATTGGGAGGAGCAGGGTAAATCAACTGGTCCTAAATCTGCTGTCTGAGGTGACTATGTTTCATGGTAGGGCAGTCTTTGGGGAATGGGGCAAAACAACATTAACCTTTAGAAAAGTAGAGGGGAGGAGGAGGAGCAGAATGTTTCTATTTTGTTCTGCTCCCTCCTGGACCCTTTGCCATTAATGATACATCTCTTTTAATTTTTCTGAGACATTTTTTCATTCTGTGAGTTTCAGGCAACATTTACCCAGAAATAGCTAAGGTCTGCACAGCACCCATTTAATGAGGCACAAGCTGCATAAGAACATAAGAACAGCCCTGCTGGATCAGGCCCAAGGCCCATCTAGTCCAGCATCCCATTTCGCACAGTGGCCCACGAGATGCTGCTGGAAGCCACAGGCAGGAGTTGAGGGCATGCCCTCTCTCCTGCTGTTACTCCCCCACAACTGGTACCCAGAGGCACCCCGCCCCCCCCAGGCTGGAGGTGGCCTACAGCCCTCCGACTAGTAGCCGTCAATAGACCTCTCCTCCATGAAGTTATCCAAACCCCTCTTAAAGCCATCCAGGTTGTTGGCTGTTACCACATCTTGTGGCAGAGAATTCCACAAGTTGATTATGCGTTGTGTGAAAAAGTACTTCTGTTTGTTGCTCCTAGATTTCCTGACAATCAATTTCATGGGATGACTCCTGGTTCTAGTGTTATGGGAGAGGGAGAAGAATTTCTCTCTATCCACTTTCTCCACACCATGCATGATTTTATAGACCTCTATCATGTCTCCCCGCAGTCGTCTTTTTTCTAAACTAAATAGCCCCAGGTGTTGTAGCCTAGCCTCATAAGAAAGGTGCGCTAGGCCCTTGATCATCTTGGTTGCCCTCTTCTGCACCTTTTCCAGTTCTACAGTGTCCTTTTTTAGATGTGGTGATCAGAATTGTACGCAGTACTCCAGGTGTGGCAGCACCATAATTTTGTATAAGGGCTTTATAATATTAGCAGTTTTATTTTCAATCCCCTTCCTAATGATCCCTAGCATGGAATTGGCCTTTTTTACAGCTGCCGCACATTGAGTCGACACTTTCAACGAGCTGTCCACCACGACCCCAAGATCCCTCTCCTGGTCAGTCACCGACAGCTCAGATCCCATCAGCATATACTTGAAGTTGGGGTTCTTCGTCCCAATGTGCATCACTTTACACTTGCCAACATTGAACCGCATTTGCCACTTTGTTGTCCACTCACCCAGTTTGGAGAGATCCTTTTGGAGCTCCTCACAATCAGTTATGGATTTCACTACCCGAAAGAGTTTGGTATCATCTGCAAATGTGGCCACCTCGCAGCTTACCCCTGCTTCTAGATCATTTATGAATAAATTAAAAAGCACTGGTCCCAGTACAGATCCCTGGGGGACCCCACTTCTTACTTCCCTCCATTGCGAAAACTCTCCATTTATACCTACCCTCTGTTTCCTGTCTTTCAACCAGTTAGCAATCCACACATGTACTTGTCCCTTTATCCCATGACCGCTAAGTTTCCTCAGGAGTCGTTGATGAGGAACTCTGTCAAAAGCTTTTTGGAAGTCCAGGTAGACTATGTCAACTGGATCACCTTGATCCACACACTTGTTGACACTCTCAAAGAACTCCAAAAGGTTGGTCAGGCAAGATTTACCTTTGCGGAACCCATGCTGGTTCACTCCCAGCAGGGCCTGTTCTTCTATGTGCTTTACAATTTTATCCTTGAGGATGCTTTCCATCAATTTCCCTGGAACAGATGTTAGGCTAACCAGCCTGTAATTTCCCAGATCACCCATGGATCCCTTCTTAAAAATCGGTGTTACATTTGCTACTCCCCAGTCCTCTGGTACAGAACCTGATTGCAGGGATAAGTTATATATTTTAGCAAGGAGGTCAACAATTTCACATTTGAGTTCTTTGAGGACTCTTGGATGGATGCCATCCAGCCCTGGTGATTTGTTAGTTTTCAGTTTTTCCAGACAGTTTTGAACATCATCTCTCGTCACTTCTATCTGGCTCAGTTCTTTAGCCGCCATCCTCGAAAAGCCTGGTTCAGGAACAGGTATATGCTCAGTATCCTCTGCCGTGAAGATGGATGCAAAGAACTCATTTAGCTTCTCTGCAACCTCCATATCCTCCTTAATAATCCCTTTCACTCCCTCATTTTCTAATGGTCCAACTGCCTCCCTGGCAGGTTTCCTGCTTCTGATGTATTTAAAGAAGTTTTTGTTATTCCCCTTGATGCTTTTAGCTAAATGTTCCTCAGACTCTCTTTTCACCTCCCTTATTGTTGCCTTGCATTTCTTTTGCCAGAGTTTGTGTTCCTTTCTGTTCTCTTCATTTGGACAGGCCTTCCAATTTCGGAAGGAAGTCTTCTTCCCTTTAATGGCTTCCTTGACAGTACCCGTTAGCCATGCTGGCATCTTCCTGGACTTAGTGGTACCTTTCCTCTTTTTGGGTATACAATCTAACTGGGCTTCTAGTACTGTGGTTTTTAGTAAACTCCATGCACTTTGGAGTGAAGTGACTCTTCTGATTTTCCCTTTCAGCTCCCTTTTCACCATACTCCTCATTTTAGAGAAGTTTCCTCTTCTGACATTCAAAATGTCTGTGTTAGACTTCCTTGGTGATTCTCTCCCCACATTTATGCTGAATTTGATGGCACTATGGTCACTATTCCCTAAAGGGTCGATGACACCGACATCCCGCACCAGATCCTGGGTGCCGCTCAGAATTAAGTCCAAGGTTGCCTTCTCTCTGGTCGGTTCTAAGACCAACTGTTCTAGGGCACAGTCATTTAGCATATCTAGAAATTTGACCTCTTTGTCATGACTGTACTGTGAATTTACCCAGTCTATGTGTGGGTAATTGAAGTCACCCATGATTACAGCCCTGCTTCTCCTTGACGCCTCCCTGATTTCCTGCTGCAACTTCCAGTCACTGTCAGTGTTTTGATCTGGAGGGCAATAGCACATCCCCAGTAGCACGTTCCCTTTCCAGCCTTGTATTGTCACCCACAGGGTTTCTATGGAGGACTCCAGTCCACCCAGGTTTTCTAGCTTGTTAGATTCTATGCCTTCTTTAACATACAGTGCAACTCCACCTCCAAGGCACCCCTCCCTGTCCTTTCTATAGAGTTTATATCCAGGGATAACAGTGTCCCACTGGTTCTTACTGCTCCACCATGTTTCTGTTATGCCCACTATATCTATTTCTGAGTTAGCCACCAAGCACTCCAGCTCACTCATTTTGGCTCGGAGGCTTCTGGCACTGGCATATAAGCACCTATATGCTGAATCTCTCACCTGATCTAAGCTATCTTTCTTTTGACTCTTTGACCAGTTGGCACAGTCTCCCGTCTGCTCTTTATGCAGTACTGCTCTGTCCCCTTCTGTTTTATCTGAAACCTTTGCACCCTCGCACTTTAAGGGATGGCTTTTGCCAAATGGGATACTGCCCAGCTCCCATAGGCTGTTCCCCAGGCGTCATTTTAAAAGCTGCTCTGCAACCTTTTTGATTTTAAGTGCCAGCAGTCTGGTTCCATCTTGGTTCAAGTGCAGCCTGTCCCTTTTGTACAGGCCTTGCTTACCCCAAAATGTATCCCAGTGCCTAACAAATCTAAACCCCTCCTCCCGGCACCAACGTCTCATCCACGCATTGAAACCCCTCAGCTCTGCCTGTCTCACTGTACCTGCGCGTGGAACATGTAGCATTTCTGAGAATGCTACCTTGTGGGTCCTGGACTTCAATATGCTACCTGTCAGCCTAAATGTGGCTTCGAGGACCTCCCAACTACATTTCCCCACATCATTGGTGCCAACATGCACCACGACAGCCGTCACCTCCCCAGCACTGCCTAAGAGCCTATCTAGATGCTGTGTGATGTCCGCAACCTTTGCACCAGGCAGGCAAGTCACCGTATGGTCAACACGCGGGTCACAAACCCATCTCTCTATACCTCTAATGATCTAATCACCCACTACAAGGAGGCCCCTACCCCCCAGAGGAATATCCCGTGCGAGAGGATATGGGCTCATCATCCATGGAAGGGGTCCCTTCTAAAGGAGCATTTCCCTCTTCCTCAGACCGATGTCCTCCTTCCCCGAGACCCTCATTCTCCCTGACAGCAGAGGAGCTATCAGCCCTGGAGTGAGATGTCTCTATCACATCCCTGAAGGTCTCGTCCACATGCCTCTCTGTCTTTCTGAGCTCCAGATCTGCCAACTTGGTCTCAAGGGAATGAACTTGCTCCTTAAGAGCCAGGAGCTCCTTGCGCCGAGCACACACCCATGACTTCTGCCCATGGGGCAAATAGTCATACATGTGGCAGTCTGTGCAATACACTGAAAGTGCCCCCTCCCCTGCTGGCCTTCTATCTTCATACTGTTTTTGTTGGCTGTTTACAGTATTTAGAGATAGCTTATTAGAAGGATAGGTCTCAGCTGTAATGGTCAGGTATTTACTGTCCAAGCGGCCTTTCCTAAGAATATGAGGAAGGGATTTGTACTTACATTCTCTTCTCCACCAGTCTCCTTGTGATCACTGGGGCTTGTTCCAGGCTCCCCCACACACTTCCCGCTAAACTCCTGCAAAATTCCTATGCTCTGTTCGCTATGCTCTCGGCCCTACACCTCTTATGTAGAGAGTAGTCTTTCAACTGACACAGGATGTGAGTCAAAGGAATATGGGGCCTCCCCCAGCCCTAGATGACTCCACCCCCTCCAGGCAGGGACAATCAACAAACACTGGAGTTAGCTAACCCCTGCAATTTCTAACCCTTGCAGGGACAAACACCGGAGTTAGCTAGCTTTGCAAATTCTAACCCTTGCAGGGACAAACAACAAACACTGGAGTTATCTAACCCTTTACAATTCTAATTTTGCAATTACTAACCCACACAGAGAGACTAGGACTTATCCCTTAAAGAGAAACCAGCACCTGAAAATCTCCCCTCCTCCTGTTAGTTGGTTTGAAGGGGGGAAGGGCTAGATGCTTAGAAAAGCTTGCTCACCTCCCCAAGATGTGTCTGCTCTTCACAGAGTAGTCTTCCAACTGACACAGGATGTGAGTCAAAGGAATGTGGGGCCTCCCCCAGCCCTAGCTGACTCCACCCCCTCCAGGCAGGGACAATCAACAAAAACTGGAGTTAGCTAAACCTTGCAATTTCTAACCCTTGCACGGACAAACACCAGAGTTAGCTAACCCTTGCAAATTCTAACCCTTGCAGGGACAAACAACAAACACTGGAGTTATCTAACCCTTTCAAATTCTAACCCTTGCAATTACAAACCCACACACAGAGACTAGGACTTATCTCTTAAAGAGAAACATGAAATCCTATGTACACTTACCTAGGAATAAACCCTGTGGCACATACTTCTGAGTGTACATGCATATGATTGGACAGTTAGATTCAATGAAGCCTGCCCTACTTCAGAAGGTGAGGGCAGCCTGCACAGGCAGTAAATGGGTCCAATTAAATTAAAAATTACATTCAGAGGAGACCTCAGTCAACTGTACTGAAAAGACAGTTCATGAATATTAATATAAAAGCAGAGCTAGAAGCTTACTGTCCAGAACTCTTTAGCCTCTCTTCTGAAACTCAATTGGCATACAAGCACCTGTCATCACAATTAGGGCACTTCCCTCTTCATGCATACACTGCGATTTCTGTGAGCAGTAACAGGAGGGAGGTGATTGACATGCTGGGACGGGACTTCTGACACCTTTTCAGCACTTGTAACCCTGTATGGTATTTCTTGTTTGAATGCCTGAACAGGGATATACTCTCTGCACACACAGAGTCTAACTTCAGCTCCGCTGAGCTCCTCCATCCACAGCTAAATGAGTCAATATGCTCTTTCTCGGGATTACACCCTTTTGAACTCAGTGGAACTTACTTCCAAGTGAACAAGGATTGGGCTGCATATTCCATTTAAACCAATTGAACAAGTTAATCTCATTGCTTTCAGTGGGCCTCATTTACAACCAAGTTCTGCTGGATCAGGATTTTCACATGTTCAATATGATTTAGCCCCATAAATTTAGATTTGCGTTTGTAACTCTTACATCCTGCTAATTTTTATTTATTTATTTAGCATATTTGTACACCACCCCATATACCACCTCTGGGTGGTTTACAATTTCAAAAACCAAATAACAATTAAAACATTAAATCAATTATAGCAGTTTAAAATATAAATAAAAATAACTTAAAAATTTTAAACTTTAGAACTTATGATCCACGCTTCTGCTTTATTTTACCAATTCCTCCATAATTATCTAACACAGATAAAATATTAGCATCTCTGCTAACTTGGCAAAGAGGCACCTTTTAACGTGGTGATTATTTAGCAGGGTAAGAGTAACTGGCCCTACCACTCCCAGCACAATACCTCCAGTGACTGTTGCTAGTGTCTATCTTATGTTTCTTTTTAGATTGTGAGCCCTTTGGGGACAGGGATCTATCTTATTTATTTATTATTTCTCTATGTAAACCACCCTGAGCCATTTTTGGAAGGGCGGTGTAGAAATCGGATTAATAATAATAATAATAATAATAATAATAATCTGCATTCAGGCATAAAATAATAATAATAATAATAATAATAATAATAATAATAATAATAATAATAATAATAAACCATTGCATGGCCAGTTCTTTAATGACATACAATCGGAAGTCAACAATAGCACAACATGGCAGTGGTTAAAGAAGGGGAGACTGAAGAAAGAAATGGAAGGTCTCATTTTTGCAGCCCAGGAACAATCACTATGAACAAATGTTATAAAAGCAAAAATGGATAAGTCCCAGAAAGATAGTAATTGTCGGTTATGCAAGGAAGCGGGTGAGACGGTTGATGAGCACCTTGTATGTTGCTGTAAGAAAATCGTGCAGACTGATTATAAGGAAAAACACAATAAAGTTGCAGCAATTATCCACTGGAACCTTTGTAAGAATTACAAATTGCCAGCAAGCAAGAACTGGTGGAATCATCCAATTGAGAAGGTCACAGAAAATGAGGATGCAAAAATCCTTTGGGATTTTAGAATACAAACTGATAGTCATTTAGCATACAATACGCCAGATCTGACAGTCATCAAGAAGACTCAGGTTCTGATCATTGATATTGCAATCCCAGGGGATAGACGAGTCGGCGAAAAACAATCGGAGAAAATAACGAAATACAAGGACCTTCAGATTGAAATTGAGTGGCTCTGGAAAAAGAAAACAGTAGTGGTGCCAATAGTTGTTGGTGCCCTTGGTGTAATATCAAAAGAACACCATCTTGACACCTTGGGCATCGATAAAATTGCAACACATCAGCTACAGAAGGCCACACTACTCGGGACACCATGAATACTACGATGCTATCTTTAATTTTATTTAGTTATCCTAGACCCTTGGAAAGGGCCCAATAATTAAAGTACCAAATCCAGTCAATAGCCACTGGTAGACTGTGTGTAAATAGCATAATAATAATATAATATTTATATACAGCTCCTCAACAAATGTCTCAAAGCAGTTTACATAGAAAAATAAATAATACATAAGATGTCCCCCTATCCCCAAAGGGCTCACAGTCTAAAATGAAACGTAAGATAGACACCAGCAAAAGTCACTGGAGGGATGCTGTGCTGGGGTTGAATAGGGGCTGGTTGTTCTCCCCTTGCTATGCTAAATATAAGAGGATCACCACTTAAAGGTGTCTTTTATTGTTATTATACCCTTGTTGCTGGATTGTTACTTCTCAACTGTTTAGGATTTTATTTTACACCTACAAAATTTATTTCAACCAAACGGCAACTAGAAGTGTTGGGTGCAGGCATTCTTTGCTGCTTCCCTGTTGTAACTGGAGAATTGCCGAGACTTTTGTTTTGAGTTATGATAATGAGAAGGCGGACGACTAGATCAGTGGAAATCGTCACCAGATATAGAGAGTTCATAGCCAGAATGGGTTATATGCAGGTTAAAAGGCAAAACTGCAAGATGAATTACAAAAATGACAGCAATACATTGAATCATTAAAATGACTCCGTTAACATTAATGTTAATATTAAGAGATCTGTGTAACGGGAGATTTACTGTTTAGCTGGGCCCTGCAAAATGAAGCAAAGAAGGCATGCAAAAAGAGCAACAGAGAGCATGAAGCAGACGGTATATCTAGTGTGGAATAATAAAGAATTAGTTAGGAATCGAATATACTTTATTAGAATCTCTGTAATTGCAAAATATGTGCAACTGTATATAGCAGAGCTGGAATGTTCACTGACATCCTGCTGTTACCGTAAAATGCAATATAAAAAGCTAATAGGACATTACATGTAATATTATCCATAGGAAGCCCTGTTAGCCGAAAACTAGAACCTTATGCTCTATTAAATGTAGATCATCTCCCAAATGTTGTAGACAAATGTTATATCTTATGAAACACAGTGCTCATAAAATGCTCAGAGAAACAACAAAGAGAGCTGATTGTAACCAATCTGTGACTAAACATGTAGCTGGAACATTTTCTCCTGATTACACCATGTCTGTATAAATTATAATGCTTTATAAGGAGGAGCCAAGTCTGGACTGTTGGTGAAACCAATTCTAATATATTGTACGGCTGAGACAAAACATCTCATTTTTTTTCCCCTAAGGGGTTGAAAGGTGCCTCCCATTTCAAGCTTTTGGCGGGGAGGCATGCAGGAAACATATTCATGTTAAGAACATAACATGAATATCATGTTAAGATCCCTGCTGGATCAGGCCCAAGGCCTATCTTGTCCACCTTCCTGTTCCACCCAGTGACCCACCAGATGCCTCTTGAGAAGCCCACAGGCAAGAGATGAGGGCATGCCCTTTCACTTGCTGTTCCTCCCCTGCAACTACTATTTAGAAGCATCTTGTCTCTGAGGCTGGATGTGGCCTATTGCCACCAGAGTAGTAGCCATTGATAGACTTGTCTTCCATAAATTTCCCTAAGCCCCTTTTAAAACCATCCAAGTTAGTAGCCATCACTATATCCCATGGCAGAGAATTCCATAGATTAATTATGTGCTGTGTGGAAAAGTACTTCAATTTCTTGGTCCTAACTTTCCTGGCCTTCAGTTTCATGAGATGACCACTGGTTCTAGTGTTGTGAGAGAGGGAGAAAAAAATTATATCGGTCCACTCTCTATTCCATGCAATATTGTATACACCTTTATCATGTCTCCCATAGTTGCCTCTTTTCCAAACTAAAAAGCCCCAGATGCTGTAGTCTTGCCTCATAAGGAAGGTGCTCCAGGCCCCTGAGTATCTTGGTTGCCCTCTTCTGTAGCTTTAATGTCCGTATACAATGTTCTTCTGAATGACACAGTGACCTTAAGAACTGTATGCAGTACTCCAATGTGGCTGCACCATAGATTTGTATAAGGGCATTATAATTTTAGCATTTTTATTTTCAATCCTCTTCCTTCCTAATGATCCCTAGCATGAAATTGGCCTTTTTCACAGCTGCCACACACTGGTTCAACACTTTCAACAAGCTTTCCACCATGACCCCAAGATCACTCTCTTGGTCAGTCACTGACATATCCCATGGCAGAGATTAATTATGTGCTGTGTGGAAAAGTACTTCTCTTTGTTAGTCCTAAATTTCCTGGCCTTCAGTTTCATGGCCTCTTGACTCCTGGGAGGCCTCCCCAGAGCCCCGATGCCCTGCTGCTACTGCCCAGCCCCCGCCACACACGTTCCCACTATTTCTCCCTTGCCACCACAATTTCCCCCTCTTCACTGCTGGGGGGGGTGAGCAGAGCAGAGCAAGCAAGCCCCCCCCCACACACACACACAGACACACTGTAGTGGGCACAGGCTGGCCTCCTTGGCCTACGCAGACCAACCTCCTTGACCTGCATGCTTGTGAAGTAGGAGTATAGAGTGTCACATCCTGGGATGTGACGCTCCATACTCATACTGCGCACATGCGCAGGCCAAGGAGACTTGCCAGCATTTGCCACCACTGCCACCGGGTGGTGGCCTGCTCCGCTCTGCTCACACACACACTCGGCAGTGAAGAGCGGGAAATCATGGCAACGATGGGGAAATAGCAGCAGTGTGCACGGCGGGGGCTGGGCAGAACAAGAGGTATTTAAAAAATAGAGGGGCCTACAGCAGGGGGGCCCTCACAGCAGGGTGGAGCTCAGAAGCCTTTCAGCCTTGGGTCCAGATGCCAAAAATACCCCTTCCCATGTCTGCTAGGTTTACTCAAGAGCCTTTGGTGGGGAACTTTATCAAAAGTTTTTTGGAAGTCCAAGTATATTATGTTGACAAGGTCACCTTTATCCACATGCCTCTTGACCTTCTCAAAGAACTCCAAAAGGTTAGTGAGGCAAGACTTTCCCTTGCAGAAGCCATGCTGGTTCTCCTTCCGCAAGGCCTGTTCTTTTATATATGTCATTAAGGATGTTTTCCATCAATACACCCAGCACAGAAGTTAAGCTAACTGGGCTGTAGTTTCCCGAATCCCCCTGGATCCCCTTTTGAAATTTGGGAGTTACATTAACTACTATCCCATCTTCTAGTACAGAGCCTGATCGTAGGGACAAGTTTGATCCATCCATCTTATTTATTTGATATTTCTCTACATAAACCAGCCTGAGCCATTTTTGGAAGGGCGGTATAGAAATCAAATGAATGAATGAATGAATGAATTTTTGCTAGAAGATCAGCTATTTCATATTTGAGTTCTTTTAGAACTCTTGGGTGGATGCCATCTGGCTCTGGTGATTTGTTAATTTTTAATTTTTGCAGTTTAGAATATCCTCTCTCATCACCTCAAATTTGGCCCAGTTCTTCAGCCTCCAAGCCTGAGAAGCTCCATTCTGGAGCTTCATCAGTATCATCAGTATCCTCCTGAGCCATGAAGACAGATGAAAAGAACTCATTCAGTTTCTCTGCAATCTTCTTATCTTCCTTAAGAATCCCTTTCATGCCCACATTATCTAATGGTCCAACTGCCTCCCTGGCAGGTTTTCTGCTGCTGATATATTTAAAGGTTATAAAGTTTTTGTTATTCTCCTCGACACTTCTAGCTACGCTCAAGCTCACTTTTTCCATCCCTTATTGTTTCCTTGTATTTCTTTTGCCAGAGTTTTTGTTCCTTTCTGTTCTCTTCATTTGGGCAGAACTTCCATTTTCTGAAGGAAGTCCTCTTATAGCTTCCCTGACTCTACTTGTAAGCCATGCTGGCATCATCCTGAACTTCATTGTACCTTTCCTCCTTCTTGGTATACATTCCAACTGCACTTCTATTAATGTGGTTTTAAATCAGTTCCATGCTTTCTGGAGTGATTTGACCCTCCTGACTTATCCTTTCAGCTTCCTTTTTAAAAGTCACCTCATTTTTGAGACTTCCTCTTCTGAAGTCCAACGCATCTGCTCCACTCACATATAAGTTGAATTGGATCACACTATGATCACTCTTCCCCATGGAACAGTAATGGTTTACAACTCTGACATCTCGCACCAGGTCCTGGGCACCATGTTGTTACAATGTTTTTGTTTTTAGTGGTATTTGCCATTGTCATCTCTTTTGCCTTCAGTGTCCTTGACCTCATTTGCCCAACTGTTTAATTCTATTGGCGTTGGCAACCCATTTTATTTATTTATTTTATTTATTTTTGCATTTATATACCGCCTTTCATTAAAAAGATAACCCCAAGGCGGTTTACAAAAGTTAAAAACATACAATAAAAACACAATAAAAACATCATGTTAAGAGTACAAAAACATATAAAAACGGGCATAAAAACAACACAACAAATACAACAAATACAACAAATAGAAACGCAGAGAAGCCGCAGTAGAAAACAATCATGTAAAAGCCTGGGTAAAAAGCCAAGTCTTTAAAAGCTTTCTAAAAACCGTGATGGAGTCCGAGGAACGAATGGCCACTGGGAGAGCATTCCAGAGTGATATTGTCGATAACGTCACAATAACCCATGTGATATTGTCGATAACGTCACAATGCTTATTGTCGATAATGTCACAATGCTATACCCAGTGTAATGAGATCACAGATGCTCATACAAAAAAATCAGATGTAACAACTATATGGGCAATTCTTCAGTGAGGATGTCAGCAAATTCTTCAGTGAGCTGTGAGGGAAAGAAAATGGTGCTGAGAAGAAGCAGCAGCCAAAGCAATGCAATAGCTCTGGACAGCATTGAAACAATGGAGATGTTCAGTAAGCGTTCCCACCACCACCCACCACCCTGCAGAAACATCAGTTGCATTACTTTCAAAGCAGATATCAACATTAGCGAACAGTTAGTGCAGCCTAATATACAGTGAAATATGTTGGCATTAGCCACCATAAATCAATGAAGACTAGGAACTTTCCTTACTTTCCCTCTGTTTTTCAGCCTTCTGAGTAGGTTAACCCACCGAAGTTTGCATACCAGCTGATTGCGATTTATTTACAATCTCTATAATTTCAGATTTTTAAAAAAATGTAAACCGAAGCAACACCTTTCCATATGGCCAATTAGTGAAGCCATAAAAATGCAGCAAATATATGATGCTGTATTGAACATCTGTGTTGGTTATCCTATGGGAATTTTAATAAAGGACCAAATAGCATATTGATGTTAATTTTATGATACCGGGACTTTAAATAAAAAAAAAACCCAAAATAAATAGCATCCATTAAACTGATCATACTGTTGTAACTCAAATTGTGTTTATTATGCTAATGGAACATGAAATTAAGAAAAAGACCTTTATGCCAGTGGAATTAATTAATGAGCTTTATGAAGGCATTGGGATGTAATTTATTTCTAGATAAGTAAGTCTAATTTGCAGTTCCATGGGTCTCTGCAATGCTGATTGTAATAGTTATTCCTGCAGATGTGCTGCTCACAGCATGCCTTTCCATTAGAACTGAACACCTCATTATATAAACTGTACCTAATTAAACATAATACAGTGGTGACTTGTTAAACTGGCCTTTTTAAGTCAGCAGCTGCTTAAGCTAATAACACCGTATACAAGATTTATATCATCTCCCATATAATACTGATATTAAAATAATATACTGCCCAAGGGATTGATAAGTAATTTACTGGTATGCAACAGATACACTTCAGATTCGCTGATAACAGATTCAGGGCATAGAGTTCTATAAAAATCACAATGAACTTGAGTCCACTCACAGCTACTAATCATTACCAATGTGTTTTTAAGAGTCACACTGTAGTTATTAACAGGCAGTTACAAGTCATTACAATACTATAAGAGTTTGTGATTATCTATTTGATTATGCCATGCTTTCAACTTAAGACAATAACATCCAAAGGTTTCTAGAGAATTAGAGAGCAGAACTCACCTAGTGGTTTAATGCCCAGGTGTATGTTCTGCATGTATGTTGAAGACCTTTCCACTGGAGGCCCACCTCTTGTCTAGTTTATCTCTGCCGTCGCGGCTACTGACCAGGAATTTATCCCCTGATGAAGCATGCCTGTGGCCTTCTTCTCTTCCAGTAGAATAACCCTCCAATAAATGAACAAAACCGTGGATATGAGAGGTTTATCTTCCTTGGAGGCCTTCAGGAGAGCCTTAAAGACCCATCTTTTTAGCTTGGCTTTTAATGATATCTAGTTTTAATTCTAATTTTAATCTGCTTTTAAATGGTTCTGGATTTTAATTATTATGGGTTTTTTTTAATTTTAATGTAAATCGCCCTGAGCCACTTTAGGAAAGGTGGTATAAATAAAATAAATAATTACATTACGTTAATGAGCTCTGCTGGATCAGACCAAAGGTTCATCTAGTCCAGCATCCTGTTTCCTTCAGTGACCAACCAAGTGTCTCTTGGAAGCTTTGAAGCAAGATATGTATTCAAATACCCTTCTCCTACCATTGCGGCCTTGAAACTAGTATTCAGAGACATGTTATCTCTGAACCTGGATGTAGCATATAGTTATCCTGGCAGGCAGCTATTGTGACCAACTGAATTGGTCTAATCCCCTTTTAAAGCCATCTAGGCTAGTGTGTCAATCCAGTCTTACAGTTATACCCTCTTTTCAAAGATGAAAATAAGAACGCTGCTGTGCCTGAGTGAGTGGGCCTAGGGTAGCATCAGGCAGGCCAGCAGTATGGCCTACCAGACAGACAGTGGTAGGCCAGATAGGTCAACACACTCAGAAGAACCACAGGCACAATATGAGAACAAAAGGTGTGTGCAAGGAGTTGCCACCAGATGACAAGTGTAGAAGGACAGGCCACACACTACATAACTGACATATATTTATAAGCTCTATAATTCAATTATAGCAGCGATGACTCTTGATTTGACTCCTGGCTCCCTCTTGAGGGCTGCCTACAACTCAGCACCGACATTATGGCCTGGCTATGGCTCAAGCTGCTCTCAAATGAAGAGCTTTTTCATCTGAGCTTCCATGGACTTGTGCAAGGAACTGCTGGGGAAGTAATGACTGGGTCTCTATACCTAGCAGTCCTTTGTACTAGCTCCACACAAGGGACAGAATGTTGGGGAACATTGCAGGTTCGAATCCCTCCCCATTCATTCCACTAAAGGGCTTTTAAAAAAAAGAAATGTATTTAAGAAATGTTGCACACTTCTGATTTAGTGCCCTTCTGGCTTGCTGAACTTCTGCAGCTTTTGCTCCTGCCCTACACACACATACACTCCTGCCAAGACTCCTGTAGAGCATGGGATGGAGGAAACCAGACCACATATGAACTCACCAGCGGTCATGTTTGAGGAAACCATAATCTAGAAAGACCTTCAGTCAGGTGTTCACTGAATTGCCATATACTGTCTTGGATCAGACCATGGGTCTGTTTAGGTCAGTATTGTCTACACAGACTGGCAGCAGCTTTCCCGGGTTTCAAGGGTCTTTTCCAGCCCTATCTGGAGATGCCAGGGACTAAACACTCCTGCCTACATCTCCTGAAGTATGCTGTTGTCTGCTCCCCAATTTAATAAATCAGAGACAAAACTACAAGACACAGGGGGAGTTGCACTGTAACAGCTAATCATGTGGCACTGTGTTATAATTTGGACTTGACTAGCCACCACTCAGCTATTTTGTTAAGTGAATCAGAAAATCCAGACAGTACTCTGTACTGTGGTTTTTTAAAATAATAATAATCATAAATTGACCATTTTAATAGTGCCCCCCAAGTCTACCGTAAAGGGGAACCATTTCAACCTGCCTGATGATTTCAACCTGCCCAACCCTGTCTCTGCTACCAGTGTAGGTCTTAAAGATCCTTATTCAATTAATTTAGGAGTGACTGAAAAGAATATATCAGAAGCCAAAGATGTTGCCCCGAGATGGTGAGATGTAGATCTTATTAAAGTTAACACAGTGTTATCCAAACATGTTTTGGTTTAGACCAGGACAGCTAGGTAGCTTTCCATCAAGCTCACGTGTTTTAAGACTTCCTAGGGAAGAAACACACAATTTAGTGCCTTACATTCAAAGAGTGCCCAGATGGCAGCTTCTCATTCTGCTGTTTTGGAGTTACATTATACAATTACATAATTTGATTTATTTGCTACATTTTCTATAAAGGCAAAATTAATAGATTTGCAGAGGTTTCAATCAACTGTTGCTTGGCTGATTTTTTAAAAAATCCTTGTTTGTTTTCTGGGCTGTGACAATATAACCACTGCCCCTTTCGAAAGACTCTCTCAGATAATGACCTCTGTCAGTTTTATAATCTCTTGTCTTCCCAGTATCTGTAGTGAGATATCTTTGGGGCTTCTTGGCAGAGACAAACTGACATTCAATTTTATTTTTAAGTGCTGCAAGCTTTACATCACTCAAAAGCAGGAGGCGAAAGCAGGTTAACTACCTGCACATTTAAGTGCAGTTATACCTAAGTTACTTTTCTACAGTTGTTGGTTTCAGCCAGTTTTCTGGCGAGCCCTGAGGTTTCCTTGGGAGCTTATCAGGGTTCCCGAATCAGATGATCAATAATGGATGACAAGCTTCCCTGAAAGACATCTTGCCCACTGTTACAATCTTTCTTTGCAGTGTACAGCTGTCAGTCTTGTCCTTTGACCTGCAAGCTGCTTCCTCTTAAGCCCTATTCACATTTAATGCTCAAATCCTTTACAATCTGTGAACAGTATACAAAGATGAAGATTGGTAAAGAGGTACAGTTATTCACATGTTATGCTGAATACATGTATAGAAGTACGGTTTCTAATCTGGGCCATGCATTTGAGGGACCTATACCCAGCTTCATTTTTAAAATTAACACAAGTACAATCATTCACACAAAAACATGTATGTGTGCACAGACATCTGAATGCAGGTACAACATAATAAGCACTGGTTCACAAAACCATCTAAATCAGTGTAGGAAGCAGGCTGCCCTAGTTGCATGATTGTGTGAACTCACAAAAATCCCTCCAGTCCAGATTGCTCAAAGCAGAGTAACCCAGCTTTCCTACACTGCTCTTAACCAAGGTAGGAGGAGACATGAGTTCTCCTACCTTGATTTTCTAGTTCTGCGAAGCCACTCACCTCTTCTACCCAGCCCCAGGACCCAGCAGGCCTTCCATCAAATGGAAATCATAGAGAGTTGCCATCCATGGATGTGCCATGGATAGCATACACTATGATCCTGTAGCTGGAGCAGCTTCAGCAGAGTTGGATCTGCCTTCTGCTCTTTCTCAGCCAATTGTATTGTTTATGCATAGTATCACTCCCCTATATATCATTTTTTAATCAGAGGGCAGCAGCTGATGTCATGAGACTTTCCAGTCTACTGGCAATGCAAAGCATGCTGGCAAGGAGTTCCTGGCCTTGGAGGACTTTCCATGCATGCAGCTCCCAGTTTCAACAATGGATGCCATCCCTGGCTTAATTGTGTGTTTCCTGGGTTTGCTGACCCAAACAGAGATTCTGCTCATGTGCTGCTAATGAGGTAGAAGCTCTCCAACCCTCTGAGCTACCCCCAATTGGTCATCTGAACAGATCTGTTGTCTGAATAGGATCTTAGCTTTATATACAATACTGCTTCCATTAGACACTTGTCTATAAGATTCCCTTATAAGTCTTCCTGGGCAACCATTTGGGAGTCATTGCCTTCTGGTAATAGAAAGCCCTGCCAAATGCTGTATGTATGTATGCATTTAATTTAATTTAAATTAATTAATTATTTAATTTGTTCACACTTGTGGTCCAAGGCAGCTATGGTGAATGATAAGCATAAATGGTAAAAATGGTAAAAACATTTGTCATTCGAGAGGGATGACAAAAATACATTTCAAATGAAGTGGAAGCACATGATGATCTAGAATATATATTCATCTATTGGTTAATTTTAAAGGAATTTCTTAAAATGAATGCTGACAATGGAGGTCCAGATTGTCTACAGCTATATGATTTAAAAAATCAAAAATCCCTTTAGAATTGGTTTTTTTAAAAAAAATCTGGCACCAGGAATGAACAGTTCTTCTCTGTAAAGGCAATTCAGCAATACGTTGCAACTGAGATTCTCATGCTGTGTACTACGAGGTCTGACCTTGATTCTTTTTGCTAGTCAGAGAGGGACAGGCCCTGGATTAGCACAATGATGTTATGACTTGTACTTGAGATTGATATGAGACCTGGAGGCTGTTCACACGAGCAGCCCTACCTGGGCTTGCACAGCCCTACCTGGGTAGGACTGCTCAGGTGGATCAAGCCCAATCCTGGTGCCACCCCGCCGGGTCACCTGTGGTTTTCCCCCAGGCTATTACACAGGTAGAAGGGTGCAAGCATGCCCTTCTACCTGGGATCCCGGCCATGTGTCTGCTCAGGCTGCCTGCCTGCCTGCCAAGCAGACAGAGAGCCAAGCGCCTAGAGCACCCAGCTGGTGGAAAAATCCCCCAATGCACCACACTCCTTGTGTGGTGCATTGTGGGATTTCTGAAGGCCGGGCTACATTTCCCAGGCCTCCAGAATGCTACACCACCCACCACAGTGGCAATCATGTGCGTGGCAGAGCAGCACGGCGCAAGGATCAGTGAGATCGTGGGGGGGAGGTAGATATACCCGTGCCTTTCTCCCAGTCCTTCCTGGCCACCAGGGATTTGGGTTGTATGAATAACCTTCTGGTCTTACGTTCATTACTTTTAGTCTGATTTGCAACTGGCAAATCTGTTGACTGGCAGAAGCACTAGGTGTAGGTTGTTGGAGGCCTTTGAACTGCTATGGTTGTTAAGGTTGGTGTTTGGTTCATCAGGATGGGGGAGTCAGGACTGAAGAGAGTGCCAATGATTTTATTGAGTGTACTTTGGGCAGGTGGAGATATAGTGGTGGGAGAGATCAGAACTCAGTGGCTAGGATAAAATTTTAGGGAATATGTAATTCCCTTATTTTATTGTCTACACTGACTCACTAATTCAAGGTGCTGGTTGTTATCTTTGTAGCCCTAATAGTTTGGGGACAGGAGACTGTAAGCTTTCTGTCATGTGAGTTGCTGAGCACTAAGATCTTTGGTGGGTTCCTATTTTGAGTTTTGACCAGATACGCTCTTATCCCTGGACCTTGGGGCACCGGCCCGTGGCCTCTTGTCTCTGGGGAGCTTCCAAGTACCCTGGGGGACCTCCACACCCACCTTGCCCCAAGCCCATCCTGCCACTGCCCCATGCCCATCCCACCACACCAATCTTGCTAGACCCAGAATCTAGCAAAGCTCCCTATCCCCAGCCCTTGAAGAATGCGGAGAGCACACAGCTGCTCTTGTGTCCTTGTCCCTTCCCTTCCTCACACCATGGCAGAGCACAAGGCATGTGGCTGGGGGAAGAGAGCACAAGGCGTGTGGCTGTGCTTGTGACCAGAGCACGAGGCAGTTTGAGACAGCAGTTACCAGGATGGTTGCAGTGGTGCGTTGCAGGAGCCAAGCAAGAAGTGGCAAGTCCCCCCACCCCCGTTTGGGTCAAGTGGAAGAGGGCAATGTGTTTTGTGAGCAGAGAGAAAGAGAGAGAGAGAGCCGCACTATTGTGCAGAAACACTTTGGCAGCCGGTGGAAGTTGGGGACCCCACCAATGAAGCGATGTGCACCAGCAGCACTTTGCAAGCATGCAGTCACTTTGAAGCTACAGTATGTGTGTGCAGACGAGGGCAAGCCACAAAAGCCACCACATGCTTCCCTAACTTGGCACCACCTCTTTGCTTGTGGTCCCAACGGTCTCTTTGCAGCTCGCTGGTAACAAATGAATGTGATTAAATCCTCGCATGCAATGTTGACACAAACACATCACGGGCAATCAGAGGTGGGGGCGGTGTTTGTGTGCATGTATGTGAGTGAGAGCGCACGCAAAGAATGTATCATAAAAAGGGACTATATCACAAATGCCGATCGGGTGGTTGGTTTTCTCCCCTCCTTCCACACACATCCCACATTCTTCAGCTTCCAAACACTGCTACTTCAACACTTCGAGATCTTCCTCATGAGGAGTGTTTACGAGGAAAGGGATTGCTGGTATTTTGTTTGCATTCAATTTTTAACTCTGCCTGCTTGGGTGTCTCGAGCCTTCCAATCGCTCAGCTTTTCCTCCTGCAGCCCCAGCACTTGCACTCTCCGACTCTCCATGCATCACAGGAGTTCGTGGCCTTGGCTTTGGTGACGGGGCTGAAGAATAAAGTAGGTCGCCCCCTTTTCTGCCTTCTTTCTCTCTCCCTGTGACTTCTGCCCACACATGGCAGCCCTTCAGAGGCATTAGGGCTCCCACAGGTCCCTCAGACTGAGTCATGGTGGGGGCCTTGCAGTGGGAGGGGGGGTTCAAAGCCCTTGAGGTCCGGGCGCCAAAATTACCAAGGTGCGCCACTGGTTTCAACAGTAATAGGTGTAAATAGGTGACTGGGAACAGGGCTTTCCTGGTGGTGGCACAGTGGTAGAATGCCCTTCTCCAGCAGGTCCATCTAGTCCTTTGTTTGGATGTTTGGTTTTTTTAAAAAACCATTTATTTTTAAGCAAGCCTTTGGGTGGCTGACTTGGGGGAAGGCTATTATGCCTTTGAATTAGGCTGCTGCTGTTGTTGACTATGTGCTGTACTTTTATTGTATTACATTGCTGTCTTGCTGTGCACCACTTTGAGCATTCTATATAGAAAAGTAGTATATAACAAGTACTGGCTCACATGATGTACAAGGCAATACCGGCATTCCCGATTGGCCAGTGCTGCTGTGCGTGTGGAAGCCAGCCCTGGTGGTGTTGCACAAGAGTGCAGTTGTGCAGCTCCTTAAAACAGTGCAACACTACTTACATTGGAAGCAACAAAAGTTCCACTGCACAAGTGCACACATGCTTTTTTAAGGAGTTGCGCTCTTTCACAACACTATCGGGGCTAGCTTCCACGTGCGCAGCAGCACTGGCCAAGTCAGAATGTCGGCATTGCCTTGTACATCATGTGGGCCACTAATAACAACTGTGAATTGAACATGATTGTTTGTTCTATTCCCAAAAGACCAGCAATAGCTTTTTTAAAAGCCCACCACCTGGCTTTTCCTGTATACATGGAACAGACTAATTGATCACATCTTGGGCATAATCACAAAACTGAACTCTCATTTTTCTCTATTCTGTAGAAGAAAGGATGCAAATTGACCTTTGGTAATGCAATGTTGGGAAGCTTACTCCATCCATCCGTGGTGAGTGAGCAAGAGAACTGCCTCAACCAGGGCCAGCATTAGGGGTTGGCATCGTTGGGTAGCTGCCAGGGCCCTCAGAAAGACCCAATGCTGATAGGTAGATGGATGGATGGATGGATGGATAGATGGATGGATGGATGGCCAGATGGACAGACAGACAGACAGATAACAATATAACAATAATTAATAACATGGTGATGATCCAGGAGATCACCTCTGTGCTAAGAGCCTTCTTGTGGTGGCAGCAGAGTGATTATCTTAGAGCCCTACCAGGTAAGAAGGGGCCTCTGGAGGGCAGTTTGCCAAAGTCCCCTTGAAACCTGGAGTTGCCCCTGGCCAAATGAAGTCTTTGCAAAGGAGCAGGAGTTTGCAAGAGCTGGAGGTGGAGAGCTACCTAGATTATTATTTTTAATTAAAGTACTCAGGATACAGATTAATTTTCATTGTTCAATACTGTATTGTTTCACCTGCCTCCGAAATGGAACTATGTACACTCTGATAAATGGATTGAGAGGTTTGCCAGTTTTCACTGCAGATTCAGGAGTTACTCCTAAATCCTTGGTTGAAACACTATTCTGTAACTTATTACAGTTAAAACTCCCCTGTGAATCATCACAGAAATCCTTCTGCCTCCTCGAGCAACAGGAAACTAGAATATTTTTCTTCTTTCTCCAGTGGTAAAAAGCCTACAATACTGTCACAAAAGGCTGCCATAGATCAAAGCACTGACCCTGGATCTCAATGCTAATTGAACTTACTCTACAAAACATAGCTCTAACAAGGGACTCATGCTAAATTACCACACTCCATTACAAGGTCTCAGACAAGAGAGACAGGAACTTAAAAAAAAAAAAAAGACCCTGCACTCTTCGGTGGCGGGGGGAATGGATATTAGAAATTAGAAATGTGTGCATGGTTCACAATGACAGCAGATAAAAGCCAAAGGATAACTTATATCGAAAATTTAATGAAACACAGGCATTGCCCAAAACACACGTGCCCACATGATATTCAGCTTCTGATGGACTATCCTAGCTTAGCCTATGAAACTCCTTATACTGGCACAGTAATGCCAGTATAGTAAAGGAGTGTTTTCAACATTCTGCCATTATAAACCCTGAACATTTTAATGCTTATAAAATCAAAAGTATCCATCCAATCCCCACATAATTGTGCACACATCACCTAGGGTACAAGAGACAGTGCCCCTCCAAATTTGGTACAAATCCATTACAAGATAGCTGAGATACAGCAGTTTATGTTTTTAGCTCCTAAAAGGAGGGTTCAAAGTGTTGGCAACATTTTTTCACCATAGATAATGTATCAAAATTTTGTGTGTGTGTGCGCGCGTGTGCGCGTGCGTGTGTAGAGAGAGGGAGGGAGAGGGCAAGAGCAAGCACTGACTGGTCCTTTTTGCTGGTTTGAAAAAACCAGTCTGGTGATTTTTAAGTAATTGTTGTTTGAAATCCCCATAATAACAGGAGAAATAACTAAGGGAAAGTTAGCTAAGTGCATAACTGAGTCTGCCCACTGAGAATTCTGAATCCAGTGTTGGGAAGGGTAAATCCTGGCATTTCTAGTGAATGACTTCCTGGTTGTGAACATAGGTGCCTAATAAGGACAGTCAATGAGGATTTGGCACTTATATAAGTAAACAACCATCCCGCCCCTGTTCCTTTCATGGGCATTTGTTTTCTCCTTTTGTCCCCTTACTCTCACCCCCACCAAAGGGGGGAAGCAGAGGCCCTCAGCAAAGCCTGGAATAAATTATTATAAAGGAAGTCCATTGATTCCACTGGAACTTACTTCTGAGTAAACACACATTTAGGAATCAGGTATCAGCAGAGATCCTAGGCAAGAATGTGGGATGTGTACGAACCTCATTCACGCAGCAGTTCCAATACAGACCAGTTGTGGTTCAGTGAATCAGTTCGTTCTGGTTCAGCCCAACTATGAACTAGTTCAGCGTCCCGGGGTGGGTGGGACAGCAAGTGGCACCTTTAAAAGTGAGTACAGCAGGTCCTTACCTGTGTGGCTGCTGCTCCATGCAGCTTCCTGCTGCGGTGGCACTCCCTCCCCTCAGCAGCCCGCATGTGGTGCCGGCACAGCACTGACACACACATGGCCTGCACACATGCCATAAAATGAGCATGTACCCACACTTTGCCTCATTCAGATGCATCAGGCAGAAATTCATCAGGGGCATCTCTAGGAAGATGCCCCAACCAGTTGCAGGGGAGTAACAGCAGGAGAGAGGGCATACCTTCAACTCCTGCCTGTAGGCTTCCAGCGGCATCTGGTGGGCCACTGTGTGAAACAGGATGCTGGACTAGATGGGCCTTGGGCCTGATCCAGCAGGGCTGTTCTTATGTTCTTATAAGTGATTAGCTGTACCTGTTAAATGTCTGACTGGATACATCCCTCCTCAGCCCAATGTCCAATTGAAAGGTCAAGGCAAAGTGTGAGTGCCTGGAGCCTCATTTCTAAAGGCATCATCATTTATCAGAATGTACAAAGTTTTTACAGCTTATATGGCCCAGAAGTTAAGATGGGGAATTAAGTTAACTTGCAATTTCCATAAGGTTAATGTGCAATTTCCATGAACCAGTGGCTGTCAGCAATCTGGCCACCCAGAAGGGAAGTCCAGGAAGATAGTCCACAATACAAACTGGGCTGCAGAAATGAAATACAGCTCAGAATAGTTCTCTATATCAGGCTTGGGCTGAAAGCTGTCAACACAAGGGTTGACAAAAGTTGTCTTCCAGCAGCTAACAGAAAGCTGTTGACGTGCTTTATAGTCCAAGCTGATAACTCTCAGCTGGCAGGGATTCAAGGCTTATCAGCCCTCTGCAAGAGGCATTTACTCCTCCTGATAGTTTCCAGCTGTGCTCTTTGCCTTGTGACATACCTTTGCTGTGGAGTCAGTGGGGGTTGCCTGCACAGCTCATCTTCTAGTCTGTCCGTCGCTGTCTCTGCTGCCTCAGACTGCTGTGCCTGCTCTGAAACATCAGCCGGACCTTTCTCAGCCGTCTGTTGGGAACTGACAGCTGGGCTCTGCCCCTCAGGCACCCCTGCATGGGCTGAAAGGCTGTCAGCTTCCCCTACCTCCTCCCTATCTGAGATCAAGGGTGTGACAGTGGCGGCCCGTGAACGTGCCTCCATGGGGGGGGGAGGTTGGCGGGAGGCAGGCAGCTTTAAAAGTAAAGTAATTTGGGACTCACCTCCGCCACGGCAGCACCTGAACGCTATTTGGAGCCGCAACGTGCTGCCCAGCAGCCCCTACAGAGGGGAAGTGCCTCTGCCACTCACCTGGCTGCTGGCAGAGGAAGTGGAAGCCAGGTGAGGAAGCCTCTGTGGAAGCCAGGTGAGTGGCGGAGGCGCTTCCCCACCATAGGGGCTGCTGGGTGGCACATTGCAGCTTCGAATAATCTTCAGGTGCCGCCATGGCGGAGGTGAGTCCCAAATTACTTTACTCTTAAAGCTGCTTCCCCCCCGCCCCCCCCCCCCGAGGTGCGTTCATGGGCCGCCACTGCACTGCACAATAATCAGGAGACAAGGTCTCCTCACTCTCTCATTTATGAGTGGCTGCGGGTTGATGTTCTAGCCCAGGGGTTCCCAACCTGAAGTACTCCAGCTGTTGCTTCCATCACCCCCCAGCTACAATTTATTGTAGTTCAGCAACATTTGGAGTTGGGATAGCCAATAAGATTTGACAAGAATTGAGATGATCATTCTGTACCTTATTACTCTAGAGTGGCATGAATGAGGAAAAGGAAGCAGTAGCTAAATGATAACAGAGTGGCTAGTAGATAGTACAGCATCAGGGCAGATTTCTGTTACTCACTGAAACCTCAGTGGTCAGTTGCTTGTGGTGAATATGCAGGTGGTGTGAACATCAATGGATGAGTAAACTTTGAGCATGGCAGACACTGAAAGCATAAAGGCCTGAATGATGCAGTTCAAAAGCTCATTTTGCAGTTAATGAAGCAGTCAGTGTGATTCAAAGAAGCAATGTAGATAATGGAGCTCTTCTCACCCTCCCTTTTGTCTCAAAGACCCAGTGGCTCCTTTCCTCAAAACATCAGACTTTTTTTTCATTATTTTTTGTGGGTTTTTGAGGCATTTCTCCCTTTGGGGGGGGCATGCCTGGGCATATGGGGGACCTGTGACATATGCCACAATAAGTTCTGGGCCATTTGGGGGCATTTGTCGGATTTTCCCCTCTGCCCTGGAACCTAACCCCACTGCTTGCATAGCCATAATGCCTCATTACTAGCGGTTCCATTGCCCACCGTAGTAGGTGAGAAATGGAACCCCCACGAGTAACAAGGTTCTCCTGTGTGCCCTTTTAACTTCATGGAATAGTAAATCTGAATTCTGTATCCAGGACTGTTGACAACAATGTGAGGCATTATTTGCAAATTGATCTCCCTGTCTTAGTATAAATTGTCAAAGCTGTCCCAATCATTGAGCTGGCAGATTATTTTAAACCTCTAGGTGTTCCAGCTGGTCCACTCCCAGACAGTCCTTGTCTGAAAATGAACAGGCTGG
This sequence comes from Hemicordylus capensis, assembly GCF_027244095.1. Classification (NCBI taxonomy): domain Eukaryota; kingdom Metazoa; phylum Chordata; class Lepidosauria; order Squamata; family Cordylidae; genus Hemicordylus; species Hemicordylus capensis. The sequence goes on from NC_069660.1 coordinate 122,108,373, forward strand.
TCTACTTACAGATTCTCCTCCTCTGCAGTCCTACAAGTTTTTCAGTGCCCCCAGTTTCTGAGGTATGCTGGTTAAGCCACACACTTGATTGGCTGATGTGGAGAGCTGGTCTTGTGGTAGCAAGCATGACTTATCCCCATAGCTAAGCAGGGTCTGCCCTGGTTGCATATGAATGGGAGACTTGATGTGTGAGCACTGCAAGATATTCCCCTCAGGGGATGAAGCCGCTCTGGGAAGAGCAGAAGGTTTCAAGTTCCCTCCCTGGCTTCTCCAAGACAGGGCTGAGAGAGATTCCTGCCTGCAACCTTGGAGAAGCCACTGCCAGTCTGTGAAGACAATACGGAGCTAGATAGACCAATGGTCTGACTCAGTATATGGCAGTTTCCTATGTTCCTATGTTCCTCCCACACCTTTAGATGTCAACTCCTTGAACAAATGCCCTTCTTGTAAGCATCCACCTTCTCTTGATCAGAGGACCAAATCCCAGAGCAGGGATTTTCAATTTTGTTACTTTCAGAGAACCTTTTCATGCCAATAAAGTACTGCATGTCACAGAGGACTCTGTGCAGTGTTCTAGGTGTGTCCCCATGTCATAGTTCACATGGGACCTACTGGGCATTACCACATGCACAAGCAGAGAGTACATCCTAGAACACACTCGGAATTCCCCTACAGTCACACATTGCAGGAGTAGTTAAACAGTGATAGAGACAATCTTTCTTCCAGGGAATCTTATGCACCATGGCTGATGTTCATACTAAGGAATCCCTGACAGACTTCAGAGAAACTCCAAGGTTCCTGGAACACAGTCTGAAATGTCTCATAGTCCCAGAGGAAACCCCCATCTACAAGAAAAGCACAGTCATGTTACAAAAACAAAAGGAAGCCCAAATTCCCTGAGTTTTCCCACTTAGCCGAGCAACGAGAATATTTTCCTCATCATCGATTCTAGCTTTCCTCTTCCCCATTTGAAATGGCTTCCTGTACCAGATCTCCCAGTGGTAAATGGTGATGAGTGTACCATAACAATTACTACATCAACAACTATCTACATAAACCTAAATGTGGTTAAATCAGAGTCCCAGTGTAAAGGGATACAATGCCTTGAGGTTCCAAGTGGGGCAACATAGTTAACTTTCATAAGTAAAAGCTTTTGATACTCTGCGTTTGATGGAGATAATTGGAATTTTACTGTAGCCTAATTAACATTAATGGAATCTATTCATAGCCCCAATGCTGCTTCCATTGAAGTCAAAGACAAAACCACCAGCGAGTTCAATGGAAGCAGGATTGGGCCCCTTGTGTGCGTATCAAATGAAGCAGGCATTCCTATCTTAATATTTTCTGAATGCAGCCTTTTGATGGCTCTGAGGAGATAAGACAACCTGATAAATGTAATAGATGAAAGCCTATTATCTATATCATCTCTATTATAAGACATAAAAAACCTCCACGGCATACATATATATTACTATATGCTGCTGGGAAAGTTGACCTGGTTTCTAAAGGACAAGTTTTTAAGTATGATGCCACAGCAATTTTCAACGACACACGTTTTACAACATTTCTCATGCCGCTGCAGATTAGATATGTCTGCAATATAAAATATAAATATAGGACTGAGGTTTTATCTTATCCTTTCAGGGCTGCTATTTATAAAGTAAGTTCTTCAATATTGTTTTCTAAATAAACATGAATCACAAAGCCAGACTTCTCTTAGAACATATGAAAAGACAAAAAAACTTAATTGAGTATTTTCTCCCTTTGTTCCTTTGATCATTTTGAACTGTGCACAGTGTAAGAATATAAGAACAGCCCTGCTGGATCAGGCCCAAGGCCCATCTAGTCCAGCATCCTGTTTCACACAGTGGCCCACCAGATGCCGCTGGAAGCCTATAGACAGGAGTTGAGGGCATGCCCTCTCTCGTGCTGTTACTGATACTCAGAGGCATCCCGCCTTTGAGGCTGGAGGTGGCCTATAGCCCTCCAACTAGTAGCCGATGATAGTCCTCTCCTCCATGAAGCTATCTAAACCCCTCTTAAAGCCATCCAGGTTGTTGGCTGTCGCCACATCTTGTGACAGAGAATTCTACAAGTTGATTATGCGTTGTGTGGGAAAGTACTTCCATTTGCTGGTCCTAAATTTCCTGGCAATCAATTCCATGGGATGACCCCTGGTTCTAGTGTTATGTGAGAGGAAGAATTTCTCTCTATCCACTTTCTCCACACCATGCATGATTCTATAGACCTCTATCATGTCTCCCCGCAGTCGTCTTTTTTCTAAACTAAATAGCCCCAGGTGTGTTGGGGGTTGTTAATTTTTATCCCCAGTAAGTAAAACAGCAGAGCAATAAGGAATGAGCACACACTCCAGTTATAGAGTAGGTAGCAGAGGATGATTTAGTTGTTGCAGCTATTTAGAGAAAACACATGGAGATTCTTCTTAAGAGAGGAGATCTGGTCTTATGGTAGCAAGCATGACTTGTCCCCTTAGTTAAGCAGGGTCTGCCCTGGTTGCATATGAAAGGGAGACTAGAAGTGTGAGCACTGTAAGATATTCCCCACAAGGGATATAGCAGCTCTGGGAAGAGCTTCTCCAAGATAGGGCTGAGAGACATTCCTGTCTACAATCTTGGAAAAGCCGCCGCCAGTCTGTGAAGACAATACTGAGCTAGATAGACCAATGCTCTGACTCAGTATATGCCAACTTCCTATGTTCTTATGTAACTAAATACTAAGTATTTATTCGTTAAGTACACTTGGATAGGAAAGACCTAAACCTAATCTAAAGAACTACATATGAATAGGTAAGGAGGGAGGGAGATGGTTCCATCTCCTCTCTAGGAGGAAAGGAAGGATTGTGACTCAGCACAGGAAGTGCGGAAAAGTCATTTCAGGGGCATAGAGACGAGACAGTTAGGGAGACCCTTACTATCTCTACTCCCAATGCCCCTAGTGGTCATTAGGATAGTTGGTGCAAAAGGTCGAATTCCATCTCCAAGTTGTTGTAACCTTGCCTCATAAGAAAGGTGCTCTAGGCCCCTGATCATCTTGGTTGCCCTCTTCTGCACCTTTTCCAGTTCTACAATGTCCTTTTTTAGATGTGGTGACCAGAATCATATGCAGTACTCCAGGTGTTTCATCAGAGTTTAACCAGACATCATGGCCACAGAGTCCATTCTACACTGCATCTCTTCAGTTTAACTAAATGTATTGGAATGCTGTAGCTGTAAAAGTCACAATTTGACAACATCAACAACAACAACAGTTTCCTCCAAAACCAGGTTTTTCCTGGTTTTAGTAACCATTGTCACAATATCTCTCACTTTTAGCTTCAGTCTACCAAACAGCTTGTGACAGTGATGCAGGAGCATAAATATTGGAGAAATTCAGGTGCTCCTTGCTTGAGAGTCTTCCCTTCATTTTTATGCTCTTCGATTTCCTCGAAAGAGAAATAAACTATTCATCTGGAGCAGCTATAGATTATTTAGTTCTCTTCTGATACTTTATTGTATCTCATGAGTCTTAAATCAAAAGTAGGCAGAAGGTAAATTGGGATCCACTGGTAGGTCTCTGGGTACTTTGTAGTAGATCAATAAGGCTTTCTGATTCCCAAATGTTTTACAAAAGCAACAACGAAAAGTTTCTCCCCTCTCCCCACCCCCGCCCCCATTAGATTACTGAGGCGAAGAAAGCATAGGGAGAAAACAAGGAGTGGATTTTTGTGAGAAAGGACTGTGAGCTCAATTCCTAGGCTGAGTATGGACTCCATCCCCACCCACCCTCACCCACAAATTTGCACCTGGCTCCAGTTGGTGGATCAAACTAAAATCCTGCAAAAAAAACCCAAAGTAAATTCTGAAAGCCTGGATGGAATCTGCTCAGCCATCTCTTACATTATCCTTTCCTTATTTTTATCATTTTTATATCCCGCACTTCCTCCAAGGAGTCCAGAGACTTGAGTTTCTCCTCACAACAACCCTGTGAAGTAGGTTAGGCTGAGAGAGAAGTGACTGGCCCAGAATCACCCAGCAAGTATCATGGCTGAATGGGGATTTGAACTCGGGTCTCCCCGGTCCTAGTCCAGCACTCTAACCACTACGCCACGCTGGCAATTGGTCCTGGGTACAGCACATACATGCATTTTGCATACAGTCAAAAGAGGATCTGTCATGCTGTCACGCATTGAGGGAAATGTCACAGGCACACACTATGTGCAAGCCTAGGTGATCTGCTGTAAGTATGTAAGACAGGTGATTCCCAGTGAGTGAGTGCTTCCACTGCTTGCCAGTACTTCTGCCACTTTCCATGTCATCTGAACCCCACAACATTGGGTGGATAATGTGAGGTCCCTTTCTGCCTCCCAACATTTGAAGTTGGGCAGGGAATGTTGGGAAGTGGAGGAAACCGAGCATTGTCCATCCAACATTGGCGGGTTAAAACAACATAGAAAGTGGCAGAAGTATCAGCTAGCAGCAGGAGGGCAAGTTTGCCAGGAAGCACTGTTTCCCTCAGTGCAGCGGGTTGTCTGAACTTACCAAAAGCACAAGGTGTGGCTTAACATATCACTTGAACAATTACCTTGAATATCCTATGAGTGATTTAGTCCCAATCCTTTTATGCCAGGATACAAGTGATTTTAGCACATACACCAGGCCTTCCTGTTGATAGGTGGTTGAGTTGTGTACGATATTCCTTTAGTCTCCATGCCAGATCATTTATGATGTGTACAGTCTCGTGTTTTAAAGCTGTTTATTCTTCTGGTGGCCAATATCTATTGTTTAAGTGCCCGGATTGTTCTGGAAAGTGTGCAGACTGATGTCTGATGCTGTGTATTTCTACAAGGGTTCCTTGTATTTCATCACTGTCCAACAGCGTGAGGTGTGGGATTATCTCAGTTGTGTCGGACTGTTCTCTGCCTCTCTCAAAACATCCATGCTTGTTTAGCAGTGCCCCATATGTAATACCCTTGCTACAGGCCTGCACAACTCACAAACTAAATATAGCCTACCAACTACGAACTGTGGCCTACCAGGTCAGGCGGCATTGACAGCAGCCATCAGGCAGCGGAGAGAACACTGGGGCGCTAAAGAACTGATCAGGCGGCCCAGTGCTATCACACCCCTGGCTAGGGGGCACATTTGGCTTGGTGGGCCACAAGCTGTGCAGGCTGCATTGTGCGGAAGTAAAATGGCTTCAGTCCAAGTTTCTTTCTTATCTGGTTTGTGAGCTTCAATTCCACAGTAAAACAGCATTTCTGTCATCAGGAATTCGGTTATTTTTTCTACTAAGCAAATTTTTCAAATTAATTCTGGCAGATAGTCTGCCAGAAGTTCTTACTAAAAATGGTACATTGTTGTTATTGTAGATCTGGTAGCAATGATCCTCCAAAAGCTCTGCGTTTTGGTTCCAGTCAGCATTTTGGTTTTATTTAGATGAACAGCTTCTCAAAACCCACACTTTATTTTTAGATAAATTTGATATTTTCTAAACATGATTGCTGTTTATATTGGGCATTATTTTAGATGTAATTGTGTTACATTTAAGCATTCCTAAATTAATTCACATTAATCTAGTTACCCAAATTACATTTGAAAATTTATTTTAATGTGACAGCATGGTTAATTTATTCCTTTGGTACTCTGTCTCCAGGGCAATGCAACTGCATCACTTCGCTGTCTGCTCGAGTCTGAGAACTCAAATACATTGCATTATTATTATTAATCATTTAAATAACATTTTAGCATGTAAAATGCTTTACAGTCTGTCTCTTTTATCCTCACAACAATCCTTTGTGTTGTTCATTATTTTTTCCCATTTTACAGATCAGGAACTGTGAAAACGCAGTGAAGTGTCCAGATATGGATCTGAATCCAGTATCTAGCTGGGTCTGCATAGTCGGAATTGTTATTCTAATGGATCTAAAGACTGACCAGGTTATACCAGCAGGATACATGAATTTACATCTGTAAATGCAGAGACAATGAGCTAGCTCACATGCAACTATGGCTTGGTGCAACAGGAAGAGGTTGCAAGCTCATTTGCTCCCCAGCCATGGAGCCAGCCAAACAGTGGCCTGGGTCCAGCCCTGCTCAGCGGCCCCCTCCAGATACACCCGTGCATGTGATGTCACACACATGGGGGATGGCTCGAGCTCCAGAGGAGCCCAGAGTGAACTCCCCCCTCCCGCCCAGGCTACCGAGAGTCCAGGCGAACTCACCATCTGTTATTTCAGGCAACTGCAATGCCAGCACCGCTTCTGCCAGCCATGGCACCATGGGGGGGGGGGAGTGACCCCACACAAATTCTAGTTCTGGCAGGGTTGGAGGAAATTTTTCTCTTTCTCTTCCTCCTGACGTGGGAGAGGTGAGTTTGCTCTGGGCTCCTCCAGAGCCTGAGCCACGGGGCTTTGGCGGCCCTTTTCATTGGTGGCCCGGGTTCTTTGAACCCGTTGGCACAATGGTGGCTACATCCCTAGCGCTCCCCTATCTCTCTTCTCCCCCTTCACATTCTATTTCAGATTCTTATTTCCTGATTTGGCCAAGCTATCGCTTGCAGTTATGCCTGAAGTGGCAAATTATGTTTTGTATTTACCAAACCGGGATTGCTAACTACAGGCTAGATTCACATGTACACTATAACTTCAGTTAACCCTTACTGGAGTTACAATTCCTAACTCCAATTTGCGCCGCAGTTGTATAGCGAACTACCATTAGCCTAGCTACAGTTGAGAGAGAGGGGAGCCCCTCCCTGCTGCTCGGCCTCCCAGCCCGATCTCAGCCAGCTCTGTGGCCAGACTGTGGGCAAAGTGTCACAATGCCAGCTGCTCAGTCACGATTGGCAATGATCTGGGGGGGGGGGAGCGCCGAGCATGATCATGCATTTTTGGAGCACTCTGTCCACCCTCAGCAGGGGAGGCGCATTGAAAGCCCTTCAAATGCCCTGCAATGTCAGTGCCGCTTCTGCCAGCCATGGAACCATCATGGGGGGAGGGGGGCCCATCTAGCCCCACACAAACTCCAGTTCGGGGGGGGGGGGTTGTGGGCCTGAGGGATATGGAATTCTGCTTTCATTGTGGGAGGGAAGGGGAGAACCCACATTTGCTAGAATGGGATATGCAGATGGCGCAGGGCAAAGGATGCTGGGGAGGGGGTCCAGTTGCAAGGGGAGACCCTGGCACAGCACTCCAGCCAGACCCATCAGTAAGCTGTTGTAAGCAGCTTGCTGCCCAGTAGGCTAGCACTCTCATGAGAGGGCCAATCTATTGGTGATATGCCTGTGCCTATTAAAGCATTATCCTCACTCTCAGACTATGACCTCACAACCTGAGTTGCCCTCTTAACCACCAGGGAATCCAAGGGGGCCCACTCTAGTGGGGACCCAACTATATTTGTGGAAAATAGGGGGGGGGACTTCCCTTTCTCCCAAATCCTTCTGCAGCCTTGCATGTACCCCAGAGGACATCCGCACACCCCATGTAGCATAGCCTGGCCTCACACACGGCCAGTCATTCCCAATGGGACAGTACATTTACTCAAGTTTTTAAAATCCCAGGTCTGGTCCTTCTGTGTGCCGTATGCAGATAAGCGGGCCTGGAGGATCATGGGCATGGAGGATTGCACTCTCCTCTGCAACCCACACCCCGGGGCAGATGACTTGACTGCAGGGGCCACTGGTGATGGCACACCTGTGCACAGGTGTGAATGGCCAGGCAGGTGACTGGTTTACTAGGCACCTTGGCCACTGTCCCCAGGAGCAGGAAAGCAGTTTCTGATATACCCCTGTCCACCGCTTCCCAACACACAGCAACACAGCTCTACTCAGAGCACCCATGGACTGGACACTCTCGTGAGCGAGCGTAGTTCACGTAGTTCATTTTGTGGCCACACTCTTCATCATATCCTGATGAGGAGTAACTAGGGCCTTGCTCGTGAGTAGCCAGGGGTTGTAACCCTACCCCCCCCCCCGGTGAAGTGGCTGGGACCCATTTTTCCACCCTTTCTTTCTAAAAAATAGAGCAGATCCCCCCGAAACCTCCCCACACTCTTTCCCTGTGGGGACCTGTAATCATCCCGAGGGCATCTAGATACCCCTTTTTCCCCATGTCCTGGTGCATGCACAGTGTTGGTGGAGGGGTGGACACTTGCACAGAGCTTTCCAGACATTCAGAACTCCAGTTCCCAGTAGATCCTCCCACCATATGCCGATCTGCAGATGTGGTGATGGATGGGAGAGGGGAGCCCCCATTCTCCGGACACCGCTGGAGATTGGAATGGCCATTCTGGGGCATTGGAAAGGGTACCTGTGCACGTGGACAAATGGGCAGGCAGAGGAGATGTTAGTGTGGCAGTTTGCCTGCGGTCCCCAAGACTAGGAATCTTTTCCCTGGGATAGCACTCCCTGTGGCTGTGAGCCAAAAACCATCTTTGCTCTATTCAGAGTGGTCATAGCCTGACGCTTTTGCGAGGGAGGTGTTAGGTGGAGAGGGGATGTATTGCCTTCTTGAATAAGCTAGGCTTTCTCTGGGCAGATTGCTTCTTTCCACTCTGATGGTCCCCCTCATGAGCTGTCTGGGGATGTCCCCAAATGGCCTGTCACTCTCACGCCTGGCCACCCTGGTCAGGTGGCAGGATCCTTGAAAAAAAGATCTCAGCTGATCAAGACTGTCCTCAGTGACCTGTCCTGCTCATAAGCAAACCTTGTGGGGCACAAACCCCCAACAGGGGAAGGGGCTGTTCCCCTCTTCCCCACCCTTTCTGTGTGAAAAATAGAACTTGACTGCTCTAGCTTCCCTGCTTTGGTCTGCCTTTCACACCCTGTTGATAGCACCCCCCAAAGAAACCATTTGCATGGACATTGCAGGCAGTGGGCTGCACAGTGGACCCTTCCAGCCATTCGAAATTCCCAGGCCAGGGCCAGCATTGCAATGTATGTAAGTAGATCTTGAGGTGCAGTGATTCCCAGGAGTAGAGTGCCCCAGTTCCCAGCCACCTCGAGATGGCTGTGTCACCCATTGAGGGCTGCAGGTAGGGGTGCACATCTCCACATTGGTGGGTGGGTTGGCAGGGGGCAGGGTTTGACAGCAGCTTGGTGGCAGTTGCTGAGACCAGGACAGAATGTGCCCAAATGCCCATCCCTGCAGCTTTCCTGCATGGACCATCCTCCCTCGCTCCCCTTAGTCTGTCACTCTCATGAGAGAGTAGTCCGTGGGCACAGGGACATTTCGGCCTCATTCACTGTTGCCACAGTGGCAACACCAGTGGACTGTCCTACTCATGAGTAAGAATTAGGCAGCAAACATCCCCCCCCCCCGACGAAGGGGCTGGGCCCCCCTTCCTTTCCCTGTCTGTGAAAATTAGAACTTGGCTGCTCCAGCTTCCCTGCTTGGGTCTGCCTTTTGGCTTCCCCTTCCCGGTGCCGTGATGGGGTGCCCTGCTTTTCCTGCCACTTGGGGTGTTTGTGCTTGTGGACATCCATGACTGTTGCCCCCGAATGGCTGTGCAGCTTGTCAGGCTGGCCAGTCTGGGATGGGGTGTGTTGGCATCCCTGTAGCCTTGCAAATCCATAGCTGCACAGCTGACAGGAGGGGTGTGGCCTTTTTTCCTGAGTGGCTGCCAGCAAAGAAGTGCTGAAAGCATGGAGCAGCCATGTCCTCGGGCGGGTCTGTGCCGTCGCCTCTATGACTGGGGTTTGTAAATGGACACTTAACTGCAATTATTGGCGAGTCTGCCTTCGGGCATAACAGTTAGGTGGCAATACCTTGGTTGTTGGTGGTGAAGCTTGGAGAAAACTTCAGGTTCCAATTGAAGTTTGGCGGGGCAAACCGGAGTTAACTTCAGACCCTTAACAGCGGTTTGGTGCATTCAGGCGTACTACAGTTACAAACTCTGGCAGCTTTAACTGCAGTTAATGTGTATCTGTGAACCAGGCCACAGAATGAAGAAACTGGCTTGCTTGGGACTCCATTCTACCATCAACATTTCTGGAGGTTTTCTGTAGTGTAAAACAGAAATTTTACTGTCCCTGTGCAGAAGCCTTTTGTACCAAGGTGGCATTATGCCAAGGTCAGTATAGCAGGCATTGGTGCCCGAGAGCTGGAACGACATCAAAAGCCTCCAGAAGTGGAACAGAAAACCACACTAGATTCCAGAAAGATCCCACTGACTGGAGGTTTCCTAGATGGGGGGCTTTACTGTGGGAGGAGGCAGTGTAAGTTAGGATGAGTTAGGACAAAAGTAAAGAAAGCGTGCACATGTGTGTAAATAAGCACAAATTGGAGTAAATCTCGGCTGTTCACATTGCTGTTTTTTATTGGAGTCTATGGTTTTTCAAATCTTGGCTTATTCATACAGTAGGCTTCTCCCCATCCATCCCACCCATTTCTGACCAATATTCTTGCAGAGGAGGCAGGAGTGCCCACCTACAACTCCCTATTGGTACATTCACCTATGGTAGATAGGCAGGGAGTCAGTATGTGTGCATGGATGGTTTCCTGTTTTTTTTAAAATATATATATATATAGTCGTTAAGAGTAGACACTGACTTGACAGCACACGCGTACACACACACACCGGTGTTCTTACATGGGAGCATAATTCAACGTTCCATATTCCATCTACTGTCATTAAATGCTGCTTCAGCTTTGATGCTCTCACTGGGAGGAGGCGGGAAGCCCGGGCACCAAGCTCTACACATCCATATTTCTCAGGGATTTTATCACTTTATATTATTTTACAGGTGCTATTGCACACCCCTGCTATTGCAAAAGGAAGAAAACAAGTCAGAAATCCTTTTGAAGTAGCACAGTTGCACAAGAGTACCTTCTCATACCAAAACAACCACAGCCATCAATGGGGAAAGGGGGGGGGGTTCAGAATGCAGTAATGCCTGGACAGAGCACTCTGAAAATTGGCACACAAGTAGTGGAGGATGACAGGACTCTGTGTATTTAATTTCAAGTTAATCAGTCTACTTATTGATTTTTAATTCTTTTTTAAAAAAATTCAGAGATTCTCAGATGTGAAGTTCTGCCACGATTCTCTGAGGTTAGTGCAATTTCAGCTTTAAAATCATTTTTAAAATCAATGGATTTAAATGGAGTTTCAAGCATGGTCAGGAAAAACAACTAGAACAGGGGCCAAGGAAAGCCTGAAGCATGCAATAATGTCCAGATTAGGAACCAATCTGACCCTTGAAGTTTATATAAGGTGTAGTCAAAGGGGGTAAAATAAGACTGAGGGCTAATCAGTAGGGATGTGCACAAGCCGTTCATGCATGCATATGAAGGGCCGGGCAGGGAGCAGATCCCTTAAGGAGCAGATGAGCAGGAAATCTTGAGCAAAGGCTGCACACAGATGCAGCAATGTTCCCTGCAGGCTGTGCATGGTGTTGGCACACACATGGCCAGCACGCATGCATGCCGGCCATGTGCATGCCGGCCATGTGCATGCCAATGCAGCACACAGCCTGCAGGGAACAGTGCCACAGCTGCATAGGGCCTTTGCTCAAGCGAGCGCCATGCCCGGAAAAGTGGCAGGGTGGCAGCAGAGCAGGTAAGAACCTGCTTACCCACTTCTTGAGGGACCCACTCCATACCAGTTCAGCAGTGGGTGCCCAAGCCAGTTCTGTGCTTCTCAAAGGACGTGCCAAACCAGCTCGTGCACATCCCTACTAATCAGTTCCAAAGAATACTACCTTGAGAAGCAAATGAAGCTATACTGTGGTATCGAGGCTTGCCCCACCCCCCAAAAAACAACCTTCCACTTTAGCATCACAAGATGCTAGTACCATCCTGCCAATGGCACACACATCCATTATGAGTTGTCTCATTGACATTTATGTGCCATTAATTTTAATTGGAGTATTCATGAGTAATTTTGTCTGTTATGAGATGGTGGGGGGAAGGGAGAGACAAAACATCCAGGTCAAACCCACCCCCCACCCCCGCCCCAATATTCATTTACCACCTAGAACCTTTGGAGTCAGGCAGCATATAAATTAAATAAATAAATAAAAATAAATAATAGTGCCGTTTATCAACATCCCATAATCCTCCCACTCCTTTCCTGTGCAAGGGGGTTTGGAGGACTATGGGATGTTTATATGAGATTTGCTGCTTTTTGAACTTTTTTTAAACAAGCACTGGATGTGCACAAAAAGTTAAGCTTGTTCACAAAATGGCACAGGCATTGAGGGGCTGGCCTTGTGTCACTCATCACTAAGGATGTACCAAGCATAAAAGTCCATGGAAACTTGATTAACAACCTCCCACATCACACTAACAATAGCAACAATCATTCTAGCTCAGGAAAGAATCACATTTTCTCCAATGACAAGGCCCTCGAATTTTGGGGAAATGCCACATCTCACGAAATGCCACTTGATAGAGGACGCCAGGACCGCATGCAATAAATGAGTGGCAGCTGCACATTTATTGTGCAACAAACTAATTGTATGTGAAGGCCCCGAACATGGGTGTCCATGGAGGAGGAAGCTGCCCCTCCCCAATTCATGATCTGCATTTAGATTTGGATTTACTAAATTTATGTATATATTTGGATTATAAACGTGCTGCCTACCCAGGACAAATTCCTGCAGACACACTTATTTATTTATTTATTTATTTGTCATATTTCAATACCACCTGATATTCAATACCATCTCTAGGTGCTGTACAAAATATAAAATATTTAAAAGTTACAAATTAAAATACATAAAAAGACAATAGAATAAAATAGATATTAAAACAAGTTTTAAAATTGTTAAAGTTAATTCTAAATAAAAGCCTGCAAAAACAGGAGAGCCTTGAGGTTCTTCCTGAAAACAAACAGGGAAGGAGATACTCTTATTTCAGTAGGGAGCATATTCCAAAGCCCTGGGCCAGCCACAGAGAAAGCCCGGTCAAGAGTTGCCACCAAATGAGCTGGTGGCATCCAGTCCTCTCCAGAGGATTGTAACAGGTGGCAGGGTTTAAGATAAAAGAGGCGCTCTCTTGAATAGCCTGGACCTAAGCCATTAAGGGCTTTATAGGTAAGAACCAGCACTTCGGAATTTCACCAGGAAACATATCGGAAGCCAGTGCAGTTCTTTCAGAACCGGTCTTATGTGGTCCCTTCATGTTGTCCCAGAGACGGATCCTTGTCAAACCATGAAAGATTAGAAACAGGTCTATAATTAGCTAATTCTGAGGGATCCAGTGTAGTTTTCTTCGAAAGTAGTCTAATAATAGCCTCCTTAAGACAAGGAGGCATCCTGCCCTCCCTCAGAGAAGCATTTATAATATTTACCAGTCACATGGCCCAGAAGGAATACAAGAAGGAATAATGTGGATTAGACATAGCCCCTTCAAATGAATGGTGCAAATTCTCTGTGGGAGTGCCATGCTTTTACAGCCCTTCATTTCACTGCGCTTCATTATCATGTCATGCATTGGATTAACACCCTGACAACAAGAACTGCTAGATGAAACCACTCTAAGGGTGCAATTTTAAAGCACATTTATTAGGAAGTCTCACGGAACTCCATGGGTACTTCCAGGCAGGCTGTTTTTTCCAGGATTGCCACACCTGTTCATTCACTCTTTATGGGGCACACACAACATTGTCATTCAACCTTTGTCAACATGTACTTTCCCCATGCTTAAATCATCACACATTAATGGAGAAAATCTGGCTCTTTCTGAGGAATTGTGGCACAGCCACTATGGGGAATTCTGGTCACAGGTGAGGATTGTTATTGTTTCCATTCCATCTTTTGAGAAAGAGTTGTGTGCCATATAGAACAGCCGCACTTGGAGAGCTAAAAGGATGAGGATCGATCTACTGTCTCCCCCAAACATGCATTGTCTACTGCAAGTAGCAATGCAATTCAGCTTGTGACTCATAGCAGAAAAGCAACAGGGTGGCACCACAAGAAACACATTGGGAAGTGCCCCATGAGACTTACTTTTGAGTAACCACACCTACGATGAGGCTGTAAGACTGAAACCACAGAAATCACATACAGTACCGACAAAGATGAAAACTCCTGGAGGGAGGGGGGAAATAACTTACTTTCACAGACATTTGCACCCCCAAGGACATCTTGAACACTTCTGATACCATCAGATGAGACATGTTTGAAATAGTTCCACAGGACACAGAAACATGAAAGATATATGCACTTCTCTGGTGCTTTTCATCAGCAGCTGCCCAGTTGTTCCACGTTTTAGTTTATAGATGAATGGATTCGTTTCTGCTACCCAGTGCAATAAGAAAAGCAGAACCGCAGCTCTGCAGTACCTCACAGTTTATGTAATGCCGCATGGAAAGCGTAGAAATAATATGATTTGCCTATGTTCAAGGATGGAATAAAGTAATACAGAGTCCTAGGCATACGCTTAAAGAGAAGGCAAACTTTTTGTGCAGCAGTCACAGCTTCTCCCATAAGCCATTCTTTATTGGCCATCAGAAACAATCTTATTCCTCATCAGAAGCACTGATGAGGATTTCAGGTGCACCTTGTGATGGAATTACAACAATAGGACTCTGAGGTCTTAACTAATGAGCTTCCCAAGCCCCCAAAGAGTCAAAGATACTCTGTGAATTCTAAACAGAGAAACACATGCTGCCTGGCTGTATACATGGTTATAGTAAAGTAAATGCCCTTGAGCTCAATGGGACATACTCCCAAGGAAGTGCACATATGGTTTCAGCCTTACCCTCTTATAGTATTAGATGAGGAGAAAACACTAGCACAGGAACAGCCTAAATGCTATTAAAGGTTTACCTAGGAGTAATGCATCATTCTCTCAGCAAAGTATAGTACAGAAGGGTCAGATAGCATGGTATAATGAGGGGGAGAGGTGGAAAGGAAGGCTGAGATATATATATAAGCCCTTTTCAGGTGTTTTATATTCATAGATTCTAAATCTATGAATCTATAGACATCGAAAATTGAATAAATAAATAAAAATAATAAATAAATGCATATGGTGGTGTGGAAAACTGTGCCCCAAACTACTAGGGTTGCTAACCCTTTGAGATTGGCCTGAACTCTCCATGAATCAACACCAGTCTCCTGGTGACTCTTGAAATCAATGCTGGAGGTTTTAATGACTTCATATTGTGAAAAATATTGGAGGAAAATGGAGGTGGGAAATCTCCAGGAATAGTTTCCACCAGAGTTGGCAACTCTGCCAATGACATGCATTTATTCAGTCATCCAAACTGCCTCTTACACAATTAGGCAATGGAAGCACAATGTGTCAGTGAGGGGGCAGACTGTGCACCCATGTTTCTCCCACAAAGAAGCTGAGACAGAAAATACTAGACACATGCTACACAGCTGTACCTACCATTCTCCAACTTCCTCCAGCAACAGACTTGCAGCAGGTGTCAGGAGTGTTGAAGTCCCCCATTACTTGCCGGCGTCTTGGGAAACTGGGTTCTTTGTCCAAGAAAAGAAAGCATCATCCATGTCTTCCCCTTGGCTAGGTGCTCAATAGTAAATTCCCACAAAGGTACTGTTTTTGTTTTTCTCTCCTTTTATTTTTAACCCAGATGCTTTAAACTAGGCTTCCATGCTCAGAATCATGGATTTCTGTGCAAGTGTCCACATTGTTCACATATAATGCAACTCCCCCTCCCTTTCTGCTGGGGCTATTCCTTTTGAACAAGTTATACCTCTCAAGTACTATATTACAGTCATGAACCTCATCCCACCAACTTTCAGTGATATCTTTCAGATCATATTTGACTTCCTGTGTTAACATTCAAGTTCCTCCTGTTTGTTTCCAACTATTCCATTCCTGTGCATTAATGGATAGATATTTGAGCCCGTGGATATCACTGTCTTCTGGCTTCCTTGCTGTAAAAGGAAAGGAAAGGTAGTGTCGTTGATTCGGTGTCAACTCCTGGCAACCACAGAGCCATGTGGCTTTCTTGGTAGGATACAGGAGTGGTTTTACCATTGGCTCCTCCTGCGCAGTATGAGATGATGCCTTTCATCACCTTCCTATATTGCTGCTGCCCAATATAGGTGTTTCCAGTATTCTGGGAAACACCAGTGGGGATTCAAACCAACAGCCTCCTGCTCTCTAGGCAGGTTACTTCCTCGCTGTGCCACCTTGCTGTAGTGACTTGTAAATTTCTGAGCGTCCCATTTTGCTTCTGCCTTTGGCATGTTTTATTTTCCCTAGTACTTGGTGTTATACAGTACTTGGTACTGGGGTGTTGTCTCCATTCCACATCAGATTCAGCTCAAAGCCCTTCTGATAAAGTTTGCAAGGCTCCTGCCAAACCTATTCCTCCCAGTCCTCGTGAGGTGCACCCCATCTAGTTCCGGGAGTCCTTCATTCAGATAGCATATGCCGTTGTCCACCAATCCACCATTTTGATTACACCATCTTCGATCGTAGCCAGCTGTTTACTTGCATGATACTACTTCTCCTTTTTGCATATTGATCTACCATGGGAAGGATTAATGAAGCACCATAGAGCACTTGACTGTTTTAAACATAAAGCAACTAACTCTGGAATACACAGTGTGTAGCTGCAAGTATGTTCTTTCAAGTTCCATTAAAGCACAAGCTGTGTTCCAATTTTAGAGAATTAGTATTTCCTAAAGAGCCATCACTGAATATGTCATTTCCAGTGCATTCCTTTAAAAAAAAACAACCCCACAATATTTTCATTCTGGAAACATAGGACTGGGCTACAACCTTTAATTTAATAATTACAACCTTTGCCACTGCTAACTGGGCAAAGAGGCACCTTTTACCGTGGTGATTCTCTTTATTTAGCAGGGGGAGAGTAACTGGCCCTATCCATCCCCAGCACAGTACTTCCAGTGACTGTTGCTGGTGTGTGTCTTATGTTTCTTTTTAGAATGTGAGCCCTTTGGGGACAGGGAGCCATCTTATTTGTTATTTCTCTTTGTAAACCACCCTGAGCCATTTTTGGAAGGGCGGTATAGAAATTGAATTATTATTATTATTATTAATTGGTTAGATTAATCAGTTAAAATACTTCTTAAGAGACTAAGAAGGCATCCCCGATCACAATTATCACTAATGTTTATATACCACTTAACAAAAACCAAAACAAAGAAGTTCTCAAAGTGGTTTACACAGAGAAAAGAATAAGATGGTTCCCTATCCGCAAAGGGCTCACAATCTAAAAGAAAACGTAAAGCAGAAAGCAGCCTCAGCCACTAGAGGGATGCTGTGCTGGGCTGAACAGGGATAGTTGCTCTCTCCCTGCTACATATAAGAGAGTAATCTCTTCAAAAGGTGCCTCTTTGCCCAGTCAACAGGAGCTGATTGGGCAGGAATTTTTTAAACAATACAAGTATTCATAGAAAGCTGCAGATTACAGGCAGCATTTGAGAAGAAGAATCCCCCTTTCACTCTTCTACAAGAGGGGAATACCTTTTCTAAGATGACACCTGCTGTCATATATACAAGCACCATCTAAAAACAAAGATGTTTTTCCCCCTTCAGAACTATTAGTCATAAGCCACGTATTAGTCATTTAGTCGCATTTATGCAGATTTAATCAATGTATTCATCAGTTAAAACATCTGATTAATCAACTAAGATGTTTCTAATTGGGTGACAGCCCTAGTTTGTTTTTTTCTCCTTTTTAATCAGGGTGATGATTTTTCTGGACTCTCCTGACAAAATCAAAACAGATGCCAACCACATATAATCTGAAGCCTTTTGTAGACAATTTTATGACGTTGGCATGAGCTTCATGCTCCATTCACTACATGATGCTCTGAAGCTTGTAAATATTCCTCTCAAAGAGCCTTGCAGAGCAATCAATGGAAAGACAGGGCTGGTTCACACATGAATGTTTTCCATTTCTTCTTTCAGAATTGGATTTTTTCAACCCTTGAAGCCCCAGTTGGTCACCCACAGCAGTGGGATGACTGGCTTGCCGCCCAGTAGAGATCACATGGACTTCATGTTATGGAAGCACCAGAGGTATGAACTGGGATTCCCACATGGGTGCTGTTGATGCAGCTACTATTTGCAATCATGACTGCTTAAAAACCACAGTCACAATCACACAAAAGGCAGAGGCAGCAATAGGAACAGCCCTCACATTATTCTCACTAGGCCATAAGTCCACTAGTAACCCTACAGGATCCCATGGATGAATTTGTAGAGCTTTCAAAAGTATGAACAAGGGCAATGGCTTTCAACCATAAGAACTGCCCTGCTAGATCAGGACCAAAGCCTATCTAGTCCAGCATCCTGTTTCACACAGTGGCCCACCAGATGCCTTTGGGAAGTCCACAGGCAATTGCTGAGGGAATGCCCTCTCTCCTGCTGTTGTTCCCCTGCAACTGTATTTAGAGACATCTTCCCTCTTAGGCTGGAGGTGGTGTGGCTTACAATCACCAGACTTGTAGCCTTGTCCCCCATGAATTTATCTAAGCCCTTCTTAAAGGCATCCAGGCTGCTGACAGTCACAACATCTTGTGGCAGAGGATCTCATAGGTTTAACTATGTGCCATGTGAATAAGTACTTTCTTTTGTTGGGTCCTAAATTTCTTGGCAATGAGTTTCATAGGATGACCCCTGCTTCGTATGTGTGTGTGTGTGTGTGTGTGTGAGAGAGAGAGAGAGAGATTTCTCTCGATCCACTCTCTCCATACCATGCATAATTTTATAGACCTCTATTATGTCACCCCTCAGTCAACTTTTTTCTAAAGAAAAAGCCTCAGGAGTTGTAGCCTTGCGTTGTAAGGAAGGTGCTCTAGACCCCCGATGAGCTTGGTTGCCTTCTACACCAGAACTGTATGCAATACTCTAAATGTGGCCACACCATAGTTTTGTAAAAGAGAAATATTATATTAGCAGTTTTATTTTCAGTCTCCTTCCTAATGATTCCAAGCATGGAATTGGCCTTTTTCACATTGTGCCAACACCTTCAGTAAGCTATCCACCATGACCAAAAGATCTCTCTCCTGGTCAGTCACCGACAACTTAGACCCCATCAGCATATATGTGAAGTTGGGGCATTTTCCCCCAATATGCGTCACTTTACATTTGCTCACATTGAAATGCATCTGCTATTTTGTTGCCCACTCCCCCAGTTTGGAGAGATCCTTATGGAGCTCCTTGCAATCTGTTTTGAATTTCACTGGCCTAAATATTTTTGGTGTCATCTGCAAATCTGGCCACCTTGCCACTTACCCTAACTTCTAGATCTTCTTACTTCCCCCCATTTAGAGGACTGTCCATTTATTCCTACTCTTTGTTTGTTTGTTTGTTTGTTTTTGTTACTCTTCTACACCACCCCATCCAAAGGCTCTGGTCAGTGCACAACAGGTAAAATACTACAACAAGCAACATTTAAAAACTAACAGGTTAAAACAATATAAAAACAAATCTAAAACAATTCAGAGCCATTTAAAACCAATTAAAAATACTTTAAAGCAATTTAATTTCCTGTTTCCTGTCTTTCTACCAGTTATCAATCCACATATGAACCTGTCCCCTTATCCCATGACTGCTAAGGTTTTCTCAAGAGTCTTTGATGAGGAACTTTGTCGGAAGCTTTTTGAAAGTCCAAGTATACTGTACTATGGCAACTGGATCACCTTTATTAACACACCTGTTGACACTCTCAAAGAACGGGTTGGTGAGGCAATATTTACCTTTGCAGAAGCCATGCTAGTTCTCCTACAGCAGGGCCTGTTTTATCTTTCAGAATGCTTTCCATCAATTTCCCCACACAGACATTAAGCTAACTGGCCTATAATTTCCTGGATCTCCCTGGATCCCTTTTTGGAAATTATGTCAGCTCAAACACAACACTTTAAAAAGTGTTGTGTTGGAGCTGAAATCCGGAGATATGGAAGTGCTACTGTGGTGATTAATCTGTGACGGCTCATTCACACATGCAGTAGACACTGCATGACAGCATACATATATGAACCAGTCCCTGAATATGAGTTCAAATCCCATTGATTCAGTAGTTGGTCTTAGACAGACTGCATTTCTCAGTACTTCATTGCCCAATCTGTAAAATCAAAGCAATACTGATCTTCTTCACATGGCTATTATGAGTACAGATGAGATTTTAAAGGTGTATGTATGCCAAAGGAGCTGTATAAATCAATGATATTGAACCATCACATATGTATCTGCTGTACTGTAACCATCAAGTAGTATCATGGGTGAACAAATAGCTTTTCTTTACCATCAAAGCACGTAACATCCTGACCTAATTGCATACTTAAAAACAGGTTACGGAATATGTAGGCCAAACAGAAGGGTCCAGATCTTTGAAGATTCTATGTACTTCAAGATGTTACCTAAGCATGCTATTAATCTCTTGGTTCCATAAAGACCAAGAATAGTTATAAACTAGCATTTGTATTTTAGACTTTTGCTGTTCAGTTGAACGTGGCAATGGCAGCTTCCATTCCAGATTTCTGTGGAGGTTGAGAGCATAGCATTGCTGTAGCCTTCCTCAAATAATTGTGGGGGCTGCAGTCTCTGTTAGAGAGCCCTAGTCCACTTGACAGAAGAACCACAATGACCAGGGCTCTCAAAGAAGAATGAATTAGTACGATGGCTGCTTGAAGGCTTTCCAGAGGTTGGCCAGTTTGGGAAGCAGCACACTGGATTAGATGGGCCTCTTGTTTGGTCCAGCAGGGCTCTTCTTAGTGATCTGTAGTCCAGGTATTCTCTTGCTCAGAGGAGCTCTAACCCCCAGATCTTGGGGACCCGGCCTGTGGCCTCCAAGGTCTGGGGAGCCTCCAAAGAACGAGGGGGGCCTCTAGGGGGCCTCCTGCCGCCACTCCACATCTGCCCCGCCACTGCCCAGCCGCACCGAACTGCCAAAGGTTACATTATTTTTAGTTGCCAATGTGCGTAGCCAGGGTGCAGGGGGGGTGAGTCGAGCAGGTCTACCCCCGCCCCGTGGCAGCAGTGGGCAGAGCTGCCACTGAACCTGGCTTTCTGGCCCAGTGGTCCTTGAAAACTGTGAGGCGCTCCTTTTTGCACAAGCACGCTGGAGCGCCTCGCAGTTTTCAAGGACCACTGGGCCAGACAGGCAGGCTCAGAGGCTGCTCCACCCACCCCCAATATCATGGGGTGGGGGGAGGCCTGTTCGGCTCACCCTCTATGCTGTGCACATTGGTGGCTAAAAATAAGGTAACATTTGGCAGTTTGGCGCAGCAGGAAGGGCACAGGGTGGCAGCAGGAGGCCCCCCTCGAAATGCAGGGGGGCCTCGTGGGGGGGGGGGGCTCATGACAGGGGTAGTCCAGGCACCAGTTTTACCTAGGTGGTTTCAAACAGCCTACAGAGGAACCAAGGCCTGAGGGAGGGGACAGATGGGAAGAAAGAACAGGCAGGACAGAGCCTTGCAGGTTGCTTGATATGACAGGACAGAGAGTTGCACCTTGTTGTCAGAGGAGCACTGAGAGCAGAGCACGTATGGAGGTAGAGCTCCATTCTGCAGTTCAAATTCACACGCAATGCTGAACCGCAGTTCTATTGGTGGAACTGTGAGTCCACGCTCCCCTCCCCCTGCTCTCTCGTCCAAATTTGGCTGTTCAGGAGAGCAGACTCCCTGCATTCAGCAAGACTGCACAGAACTGGGGGAGCTGGCTGTGAGGGCTTCCTCCTTGACAGAAGGACAGACTGCACAGCCAACCAGGCTGGAGTAAGAGAGGAGCTTCCTCCCTCAACTCCACTTCCATGGGGCTGAAAATGTGATGCCAGCATTCGGATGTAATGCTGGCACCACAGAACTTGAGTTAAGGGCGGCGAAACTCCACTCTGACTGAAGGTTGACAAGTTTGGGGAGGGAAACCACAGGTTCCTTTTCACCCTTAACTCAAATTTGATGAATTCGGAAGTTTGCCTTTGGAAACCAGAGGTGAAGGGATCTCAGTTTCCTATTACGTCCAAATTTGGCCACAGCCTCCTCCAGGGATCTCAGGGAAGCTAAAGGTAGCACCAGTGAGCTGGGCAGGTCAAGCAAAGCAGGGAGACAGCATCAGGGCTAGGCAGGAGGTGAGAGCCCTCTGAAATGGGGGGCCTGGGTGCACAGGCCTCCTGGGTCCACCCCTTAATCCAGCTATGGGGACGGGGTAGAAATGGCCATTCCCTGTAACTATGCAACTTTGTCCATTAACAGTAACTTCCATTTGTAGGGCTTTTTCCTTTTATTTCCTCCCCCTCCCCACATCAACAATATTAAACATACCTTATTGCATTTTCAGAGTACTCTTCCTACAATATGATGGATTTACAGTATATCCTACAAACTTCCTTCCCTTGTTTCTCTGCCTTTTTTTAAGGCTAAATAACTTTGCTGCAGGCAAAGCAGTACACAATATTCCTGTGGGCACCTGGGTGACCATGAAGTTTCCTTCCACAATTAAAACAGGCCTTCCATTGCTAAAGGGGAGATTCTGCTCACTCAGCATATTCTCTTTTGCCCATAAGGATGACAATTCATTCATGGGAGTCTCTGCTGGTCCACTAATGAGGTGAGGTGGCTTCCTCAGGTGGTGTATTGGCAGAAGTGGTGGCTTGTCTGCTGGCCAAACCCACCAGTCTGCTGCCTGACCTACTACCTCCATACCTTAACCAGCAGTGGCATGCTAGCTGCCACTGTCTTCAGACCCATTCTCCTCCCTCACTGCTGCTTTAAGCCAGAGGATGGAGAAGGGAGCAGAAGGAAATTTGCTGAGGAGAAAAGTAGAGTGCTGGCCTACAGTGCAGATGCTCTAGTCCAGAACTCTACTCTCCCACGCAACACACTTGCTTCTACTTCCTTCCCTAGCCTCTGGCTTTTCAAAACCCAGAGTCAGAGCAGAGGAGGAGAGAAGGGAGGAGAGTGACAGTGGCTTGTGTCACCACTGCTGGATAAGGTAAGGAGAAGAACAAGTCCAGTGGGCTAGGAGTGGTGAGAAGAGAGGACCCAGCAGGATATAGTACAAGAAGGGTAGTGTCAGGATCTGCCCTGATCGAGCCCCCAGGAGTCCTCAGAGGAAGAGGACCCCGACATGGTCCAAGGGGAATCCTCAGGAGAAGACCCCGATATGGCCCAGGGGGAATCCTCAGGAGAAGATCCCGAAATGGCTCAGGGGGAATCCTCGTGAGAGGATCCAAAATGGACTCTAGAGAGCCTTTGGCCAGAGCAGGGGCATAGCTAGAATTGAGCAGATGGGTTCAAAGAACCCAGGGCCCCCAGCTCCTGAGGACCCTCCAGCTCCACCCCTCACTATTTTCTTCATTATCTTCCTCACTCCAGGGGGCTGCCAGGGAAAGGGGCAGACATGGGCCCCCTCTCCCCTAGCTACGCCCCTGGGCCAGAGTGGACCCTTGTCCCAGGAAGAGCCACAGGCTGACCCCAATAGGGTCCCCGCGAAAGACCTAGTACAGCCCCTGTGGAGTTCCAGGCCAAGGAGGACCCTGATAGAGTCCCAGTTGAGACCACCCTGAGCAATGAGGATTGCCAGCCATCCACCTTCTGAGGTATTGTACCTCCAGACACCCCCCCCCCCCGATGGACCACTGTGAGTCCAATAGGGAAGAACTGCCAAGCCCTCAGGAATGCCATCACCGTCAAGGCCAGGCCAACTTGCCGGAGCGGCAGAGAAGCACTCACCAGGCAGCACAACAGCATTGCTGGGAAATGCCCTCCATGGGAAAAAGAGGTCTACTTTGAAGGAACCGTAACACCAGATCCAGCTGTAGTAGCTAATGAGCCTGAGACCAGCTATCCGCTAGAACCCTTTAAAAACCTTCCAAAGTCTCAAGATGGCTGCTGGCACAGCAGCTCTATTAGCTTTGTTCTCCAATTCCTTGAATGTGGTTCCCAGCTCTGCAGCAGAACAATTCTCTAGAATCTTCTTCCCTCCTATCCAGCCTCAGCACCTGGTGTCCTTGGGACCTGGCCTCAGTGGCACCCTGCCTCCAACCAACCCTTGCCCTGACCAGCCAGCTGTCCACCCAGTTTTGCTCTTGCCTGGGAAGTGTCTATCTACATCTTGCTGACCCCATGAAGGCAGGACAGGAAGGCCAGCCGGGATGGAGGTGGAGAGGAGAAAAGGGAGAATCCGCAGGATGGGAGGGTAAGAGGTGAAGGCAGTTGCAGATTAATGGAGAGGCAGAGTCGGTGTTTGCCTACAGTGGCAAAATTTGAGGAGTGGCAGGATGGGGTGTGGTGGTGGGGCAAGGAGAGGAGAGTTCCCCCTTTTACCTTTTTAAAATGCTGCTGTGTGGCGGGATGAGGGTGGCGAGCTCCTTCCAGATCCCCTCCCCCCAAGGGACTGTGGCTGCCGCCGTGCCCTATCCCACTGCACAGTGGTGTGGGGGGGGGGGTGAAGGGCTAGCATGATGGGAAGGTCAGAAGGAAAGGCCTGCCCAAAGTGAGTGGTGGTAGAATGAGAAGGGCACATAGGGTTTGGAATATGGGGTGGCAGCTTGCTGCCTCACCTCAGTTGTCAGTGTGGTTTGCGGCCAGCCCTAATGGGAGCTACGCATGTTTGGGCACCCTCGGCTGTTTAGATCTCCTCTGTAAGTGTCCAGCATGCTGCAATGCCATTTCCAGAGCTTTCTTAAGATCTAAACTGAATTCTGCCTGTAAGGATCTCTGAATCCTCTTATCATTGAAGCCACGGGCCAGTCTATCCCCAAGCAAGGCATCCAAAGTGCTCTTAATGACAATTCTGAATATGTGTTGCCATTCTGCTCCCAAAACTGTCACCGACATTCCAGTTAGGGGTGAGAAACAAACATCAAATACTGTACAATCTCTGCCAGCATGGAACTATGACAATTTCTGACAATCCCAATTGGTTCCTCTAAGGATTTGTCACTGAGCTTTACAGATACTACCAAACCTCTAATTAAAACCATATGTTTTTCCCAGCAGCCACTCAGTACCATTACATGCTTCTTGCTTTCATCCTCAGTATCATTAGCAATGAAATACTGAACAAGTCTCTCTACATACTGGAGTCAGTTCTCCTGATCTGCATCAAATTCCTTCATTATTCCATAGATAGCCATTCTTCCAATAAACAGTTGCACTTCTACTTACACAGTGTGAAGATTATTGCTGCTTCCAACTTCTCCTTGTTTGCCAGTATAATGTATGGAGGCCACTCTACTACAAATGCCAAGTAACAATTGAGTTTTATTTTGCCCTGAGTTCACACAGGCCACAGCCTGGCATTCATCTTGGGAAAAGCTTCAGAGCATGTGCAATCTTACTTTGCTAAACAAATGGAGCTGGCTTTTGGGCACTGTGTGGCAACAAACACTAAATGTCAGAACATAAGAAGAGCTCTACTGGATCAGGCCAAGTTTTATCTAGTCCAGCACTCTGTTTCCTCCAGAGACCAACCAGATTCCTTTGGGAAACCCCAAAGTGAGATATGTAGGTAAACAGCCCTCTTCAGTTATTGCTTCCCAGCAGGAATCCTGCCTCTGAACCTGGAGACAACATATAGCTATCACAACTATAACAGGGGATGTCCATTGACTGTGGGGCAGCTATTCTGGTGGTGGTGGAGAATAGAAGAAGTAACGTTGGCAGGTTAGCAAGCTGGTTCAGAGGAAGGGGAATCACAAATAAAATAGCTGTTTCCCCTTCTAGCTGTCCTGCAAGCTCTTTGATCTCAGGGAGCAGTGCCAGGTTCCCACAGAGCCTCACCTTGCTCCTTTGTAATGCTAGGTTGGTCCAGAATAAGTCAGAAATCATCCATGAAACTTGGTTGGGGGAGGCTGGTGGCCCAGTTTGGTCCCAGGTTCTACCTCCAGGGTACTCTGTCGAGGAGGAGGTGGTAAGAGGAAGTGGAGTGGCTCTGGTCTATAAGAATAATATCTCCCTTACCAGGATCCCTGTCAAAGTGTTTGACCAAATCAAATGTGTGTACTTTTGGAGACCAGGAATAGACTGGGATTTTTGTTGGTGCACTGATCACCCTGAGGTGATGGGCTTGGTCTCAGGCTTAGTGTTGGAGTCTCCCAGGCTTACAGTGTGTGTGGGGGGTGGCGGGGTGGCAGTGGCTTCAATGTTCACACTGAGACCAGTTTGTCCAGTGTGGCTCAGTTCATATTGGCCATGACAACTATGGGCCTATCCCAAGTGGTCTCGGGACTGACACATGTTGCTAGACACACACTTGATCTGGTCTTTTACTCTGATCAGGATTGTGTTCCATGGGTGGGGACTCCTGTGATTTCCCCATTGTCATGGATGGACTACCATCTGGTTAAGGTTGGACTCACAATCACGTCCCACCTCCTCAGGGATGAGGGGCCTATTAAGATGGCCCACCCAAGAAGGTTATTGGATTCCATAAGATCCCAAGAAACCTTGGAAGGATTTAGTGTTGGCTCTACCAGTGATTCTGTTGGTGCCCTAGTGGAGAACTAGAACAGACTCACCAGGGCAGTAGATACGATTCTGTCAAAACTGGCCCCTTGGTAAAAGGAAGAACTATGGAAGCTGAAGTGGCAAAGTAGTGCAAGTGGAGAAAGACTCAACTCAAATCAGACAGTGTTTGAAGACCTATGCTCAGGCAATATGTGTGGCAAAGAAGCAACTGCCTGTATTTCATCCACAAGCTCACATCCAGTGGAGTTGTTTAGGGTTATAAGAGGGCTAGTACATGGATAATCTGGAGAGTAGGGGTGTGCAGAACCGGTTTGAACTGAATTGGGATTCGATTTGAACTGGACCAGTTCGACCAGTTCAAACTCAAACCGAACTGGTCTCAAAAAAGGTGGCTTGTCTGAGTTTGAACAAAACCAGGCCTGGTCTATTACTGACCAGTTCAAGCGGTTATCTTTTTAAAAGAGATATCCAGCGAAGATTCCTTTTTATAAGCAATAGGGAATCTTGTCCTTAAAAGGCTTCTAAGGGTGGCCAAGGGGGTGGCAAGAGGGCACCTTACTGGCAGCACCAGCGGCTCCTGTTTACCCCAGCACTCCCCCCAGCTGGGCGGCCTCTGCAGCGTTGGCAATGTGGTTCCACCTCTGCACATGCATGGAGGTCATGTAAATGGCCTCCACACATGCGCTGAGACCGGAACTGCACCACCGCTGTATGGGCTGCACTGCTAGGGGAAGCGCCAGAGTTTAGAGTTGGCACCACTAAGGTGCTGTCTCATCGCGCGCGCCCCCAGCCACCCTCAGAAGCCTTTTAAAGGCAGAATTTCCCTTTGCTTGTAAAGGGGAATTCTCACCAGATTGCCCTTTACAAGCAGAGCCCCTCAAACTGGGTTGAGCCGATTTGACCCAGTTTGATTGAATGGACAGAACCGCCAGCCAGTTTAACCAAACTGGTTCGCGGAACAGCAGCTTGGTTCGAAAGCAGTTCAGTTCGAATTCTAACCAAACCAAAAAGAACGGTTCCATGTACACTCTCAGGTTCATCTGCAGTTGCCACCAGCTCATCTGGTGGCTACACAGAGACAGGCCTTTTCTGTTGCCACTCCAAGACTCTGGAATCTACTCCCTGCTGAAAGAATAGCCTCTCCATCTCTAACAACATTTTTTAAAGTCTCTAAAGATACATTTATGCACCCAAGTTTTTAAATTAGACCTGTGGCTTTAAATTGTTTTAAGATTGTACTTGCTGTTTTAATTTGTTTATGGTGATGTAAACTGCCCAGAGACAGAAGTTTGGGGTGGTGTGCAAATATAACAAACAAACAAACAAATAAAACTTGTAGCTAGCCTAGTGGCTTTCACCATCTCATGTAGCAACCTTGTCCATAAATT
The DNA here is from genome assembly GCF_027244095.1 of Hemicordylus capensis. Lineage (NCBI taxonomy): Eukaryota > Metazoa > Chordata > Lepidosauria > Squamata > Cordylidae > Hemicordylus > Hemicordylus capensis. The sequence goes on from NC_069660.1 coordinate 122,136,119, forward strand.
AATTCCGCAATACATGAGGAAAAACTTCCATTTGTCTGTTCTGAATCTCCAGCCAATCAGTTTCATTAGATGATCCCAAGTTCTAGTCTTGTGTTCAGGGCTAAGACAGAGAAGCAATTTGAAGCCACATTCTCTTCCCTGAAAACAGATGTCCTGGAATGCAGAGAATGTCTATTCAAATCACTTCTACCACACTTTAGACTGAATGCAACTCCTTTGATCTAGAAATACCAGTCCCAGACCTGGAAACTGCGCTTGCAGCTTAGAAAAATCAAGGACAATGAAATAGTATGCAGCAGCAGAATACCCCTACTCCATATGATCTAAATAATCCATTTGTCCACTCTTTTTTTCCAGGAAACCTGTGTGGGACAAACATTAGAGCCTTTGTTGCTATAGGAGGTAGGAGTGAAGGGCAGACAGATAAACCTCGGGTAGTGACGCTGGAGAACTTTGGAGTTGTTGGTGCTGCTATTTTTTATTTTACTTTGGTTTTGAAAATAAACCTTTCTTCCCCCACCCCACCTCCAAGTGATTTTCATAATCATTCTAAATAAATAAATCTTGCCACCTTAAGGCCTGGCTAGAACATATAGGTAAATTGGTGGAGTTCAGTAGCTAACCACTGGGAGGTTACACCCCTTGGCTTGCAAATATGTGTATATGGCAAGGGGAAGATCAGCCCAGTTCCAACCACCAACCAGAGAAGGAGTAGAGGCAGAGAACTTGCTTCCCCAACCCTGCTCCAACCGCCAGTTCCACGGCAACTTCATGACGGAAGAAAAGCGCTGCACACATTGGCTAGTGGTGGAGGGGGGTCTCTTTAAGGATGGGGGGTGCTCTTATCCCTCTTGCCGCATTTCCCCTGCCGGCACTGCCTTTTAAAACACTGTGATGTGCACACGTGCAGCGGAAACTTCCAGTCACTTCTTGTCCAAGGAGGCAGCGGGGTGGAAAGGAGGTATGCTGCCGTCCTGCCAGACCATTTTAAAAGGCAGCACCAGTGGGGGAAATGCGGCAGGAGGGGTATGAGCACCCTCCCCCATCCTTAAAGAGATCCCCCCACCTTCGTACCGGCGGTCTTTCAAACAGGTTCGGAGGCCCAAGGGCCTCTGAACCATTTCCGTGCACATCCCTAGTATTGGCTTCTTCCATTGGCAGAAAAAACTGAGGGCTTTTGGGTAGTGGGTGCTCTTTTGTTTTCTTTTGTATTGCTGCAACCAAGCTTTCTTGAGTATTTATTTATTTATATGCCACCTGGCTCCAAAGGCTCTAGGCAGTTCACAAATCAAACACAAGAAAAACAAAATAAAACAAACCATTAAAAACAGCAATTTAAAAATTTAAAACATAAAGAGATTACTAAAAGCCTGGCTGGAAAAATGTGTCTTAAGGGCTGTTTTGATGGCTGGCAAAGATGTTAAACCACAAATGTCTGTAGGGAGCACATTCCATACCCCAGGAGTGACTACAGAGAAGGCCCACTCCCAAGTCACCACCAGACGAGCCAGAGGTATACGGAGATGGACCACTCTTGATGATCTCAATGTGCAGTGGAGATCATGCAGAAGATGGTGCTCTCCTAGGTAACCTGGTGCTAAGCCCTTTAGGGCTTTAAAGCTAATCACCAGCACTTTTTGCAAAAACCTATTGGTAGCCAATGCAATTGCTGTAAAACAGGCATAATATGGTATCTCCGAGACACCCCCGGAGACCAAACTAGTGGCTGTAGTTTGAACCAACTGAAGTTTCCGAACCATGTACAAAGGCATCCCCACATAGAGCGCATAGCAGTAGTCAAGCTTAGAGGTTACCAGTGGGTGTACTACAGTTCTGAGATCACTATCTTCAAGGAACAAATGCAGTTGCTGTATCAACAGAAGTTGACAGAAAACGCTCCTGGCTATAGCCTCAAACTGAGAAACCAGAGTGAGGCTTGGGTCCAGAAGCACTCACAAGCTACATACCTGTTCCTTTGGGGGGAATGCAACCCCATACAGAATGCAAAGATCTATCCCGTCCCTCAAAATATGACTCCTTACCATGAGTACCTCCACCTTGCTTGGATTCAGCTTCAACTTATTATCCCTCATTTAGTCCATTACTGCCTGTAGGCAGGCATTTAGGGGGGTTATGTCATTTCCTGATTATATCATGGAGAAATAGATGTGGGTGTCATCAGCATATTGATAACACCCAGCTCCAAATTTCCTGATGATCTCACCCAGCAGTTTCATTTAGATGTGAAAAAGCATTGGAGATAGGATGAAGCCCTGAGAGACACTATACAATAGCTCTCATTTCAGAGAACGATTATCTCCAAGAGACACCATCTAGAATCTACTGGAGAGATAGGAATGGAATCACTGCAAAGCCATGCCATCTATTCCCAAATCCCCCAGACGATCCAGAAGGATACCATTGTCGATAGTATCAAAAGCCACAGAAAGGTCCAAAAGAACCAACAGAGTTGCATTCCCTCAGTCCATTCCCTGGTAGAGATCATCCATCAAGCCAAACAAGGGTATATCCACCCCATAGCCTGCTCTAAAGCCAGTTTGAAATAGATAATCATTATCTTCCAAAACTGCCTGGAGTTGATCAGCCACCACCCTCTCAATTACCTTGCCCACCCAAGGGAGGTTGAAGACTGGCCTATAGTTATCCATCACCAAGGCTCTAGGGCAGGGTTTCTCAATGTGTGGGTCCCCAGATGTTATTGGACTTCAGCTCCCATAATCCCCAGCCCCAGTGGTCTTTGGTTGGGAATTATGGGAGCTGAAGTCTAATTACATCTGGGGACCCACACATTGAGAAACCCTGCTCTAGGTCAAGGAGAGGAGAGCTGGTCTAGGAGAGGAGAGCTGGTCTTGTGGTAGCCAGCATGACTTGTCCCCATAGCTAAGCAGGGTCTGCCCTGGTTGCATCTGAATGGGAGACTAGAAGTGTGAGCACTGCAAGATATTTCCCTCAGGGGATGAAGCCGCTCTGGGAAGAGCAGGAGGTTTCAAGTTCCCTCCCTGGCTTCTCCAAAGATAGGGCTGAGAGAGAGATTCCTGCCTGCAACCTTGGAGAAGCCGCTGCCAGTCTGTGAAGACAATACTGAGCTAGATAGACCAATGGTCTGACTCAGTATATGGTAGTTTCCTATGTTCCTATGCTCAAGCTTCTTAAGCAAAGGTCTCACAATTGCTTCCTTCAAAAATGAAGGCATCTTGCCCTCCCTCAGGGAGGCATTTATGATGTCAACTAGGCTATCTCTAAGCCTGTCAGCTAGATGTTATAAGTCGTGTTGGACATGAGTCCAAAGGGCAAGTGGTAGGCCAAACACTTCCAAGGAGCTTGTCCACATCCTCATCCCCATCAGGGCATCAACAGAATCTCCAGCAGAACCAATTCTAAAACCCTCCAAGGCCCCTTGGAATCCTATAGGATCCAACAGACTCCTTGGGCGGACCATCCTAATAGGTCCTGCACCCCTGAGGAGGTGGGTTGTGGTACCAACCTTAACCAGGTGGGTTGTAAAACCAACCTTAACCAGATGGTGGTCCGTCCATGACAATGGAGACACTCTAGGAGTCTCCACCCACATAACACCACCTTGATCTGAGCATGCTACCAAATCGAGTGTGTTACCAGCAGTGTGTGTTGGCCCCATGACTAGTTCGGATAGGCCCATAGTTATCATGGCTACTATGAACTCCTGAGCTGCACCAGACAAGCCAGTCCCAAAATGAACATTGAAGTCACTCAACACAAAAACTTCAACACCAACTCCGTGACCAGCTCCATCAGCTCAGTTAGGGCCTCCCTTGGGCAACAGGGTGCTTAGAATCCCCAGTCTATCCTGAGTCCCTAGGCTTAGATATACACACACTCAGTATGGTCCAATTATCTCACAGGGATTCTGGTAAGAGAGATGTTATTCCGATGGATCACAGCCACTCCACCACCACCCCTTCCCCTGACCTTCTCTACGACAGAGTACCCAGCAAGGAGGAGCTGAGCCCATACTGGGCAACTTGCCTCCCAAATCCGGTCTCAGTTATACAAGCCAAGTCAGCTCCCTCATCCATGATAAAACCATGGAAGATCTCAGTCTTGTTTTGAACCAAGCTGGCATTGCAAAGGAGCAAGGTCAGGTTCTGAGGGTGACTGGAACTACACAGCGAGGCCTGAGAGCTGACAGGACAGCTGGAAGAGGAACCAGCTATTAAATTTCTGGTCTCTCTTCCCCTGTAAAGGCCTGTTGACCTGCCAGTGCCAAATCTTCTGTTCCCCACCACTACTGCAATAGCTGCTCCAGGACACACACACACACACACACACACCCCAAGAAGCACCCCTGATTCCCACATCTTCAGCAGAGCCATGACACATAGCTGTAAGTAGCTGGGCAATAAAAGCAGGCCTGATACTATGTGGAAGGAGTCCAAGATGGTAAATTGGGCTCAGCCCCCATTGGACTCATTTGATTGAAAGGCAGAGTACAAATAGTCAAACTAAATAAATAAATAAATAAATACCTGGAGCTGTGAGCCAGAGGTTTGAATTATGGGAAGAAAATGCTGAAAGAGGAATTCATATTACTATTGCCACACCCTCCCTGAAGTGTTTCGCCGTGCTCCCTCCCTCTGTGCTTTTTAAAAAATGACACTAAAAACACATCTTTTTAAAGAGGCTTTTTAACACTCCATCTTTAGTTATATCTGGTAGCTTCTTTAGTTTTCCGTTTTTATCATTCTCAATTTTTAGCTTTTAAAATAACTTTTAACTGGAAATTTAATACTGATTGTGGTTTTTAACCTGACTTTTAACTTGTTTACTTAATTTGGTTAATTTTATTACTTTCTTATATATTGTATCTGTTTTATTGTTGGGAGCCACCCCGAGCAGTAATGTACTGGAGGGGCGGGGTAGGATTATTTTAAATAAATAAATAAATGATTTTTTAAACTGCATTTCAAATATAACAGGGGCCGGAAAAGGTAAAGAAGGACTTTGCCCTACCAGTGGTACTCCAGATGTATCTAAACTACAACTCCCATCATCCACAGCAACGATAAATTATTGCCGGGGGTGATGGGAGTTGTAGTTCAGCAACATCTGGAGTACCACAGGTTGGGAACCCCTGTCTCATCCTAAAGATTCAAAAAGTAGTGCAGTGTGGTAGTTAAGAATGTGAGCTGCGATGAACCTAGTTCAAATGTTACCAGAGCTGCTAGACAACCTTAGTCAGACTTCTGTCAACCTCACATCTGCAATACTGTGATATTTACTGACCTACCTTACAGGGTTGTTGTAAGGATTACTGAGAGGGTGTATGTGCTGCACTTCAAGGAGTTCTCAATCTTTTCCAGTGTCATGATGCCTAACCAAATTAGAGTTCTGAAGATTAAAGAATAATGGAGAATTTTCAGCCCCTTAACAGAATTACAGCTTGCAAATGACATTGGAGGGAACCACAACAGTAAAATCAATTTCCAGCCAGTGCAGATGGGGACAAGGTTGACTCACCTGTACAGTATTTACCTGGTGCCTTGGTGCTTTTGCATTCCAGCAAGGATATGGCCTCAAGCCCTGAAAGATCCTGTGAAGTCTTGCTTGTAGGGTTTCAGTATTGCATTATAGTGAAAACATATGCTTTCGAAGGAAGCTCATCTCATCCTGTAATTTCTCTTCAACAATAAACCCCCTTTTTAATAAAATAAAAAAACCTATTTAAAGAGTCCTGATCTATGTTTTCAGCCCACATAGACATTAAACTTAGTTTCCTAGACCCTGAAAAGCTAATTATGCATTCAATTAGAGTTTCTTAATAAAGATTAAAACTCTGAAGTCTATTACGAGCCCATATTTAATTCAACTGCCATTTTATCCATGCCATGAAAGTGTGAGTGGTAACAATGAATATAAATTATAATACATGCCACCAAGTGAATGCTATTTGTCCAAGTACGTTACTATAAAGAATTAAATTTTGCTATCGGTTCCATAATCTAGTTAAAATTGGTATTCTTTATTTGGTCTTTCAATGTAGTCCAATTTCCCTACTTTGAAAAACAAATTCTAGGGACTAAAGAAAAGAGATTAATTTATCATTAAGACTCTGCCTAATTGAAGTCAATTCTGAACAAACTTGAATTCAATTTCTGCTCATTAAATTGAATGTGCTCTGCATTTTCTCTCTGCATTGCTTTGAGCAAGCAGCTGAGAACAAGGGACTAACATCAAAATTATTAAATTGAGGAGATTTTATTTGGTCTTCACATGCCAGGGCCGCTTTGATGAGGAGCTGTTTTGGCACTGAAAGGAAACGAGAGCAGCTGGAGGAAAAATCAAATGAAACTAAGCCTTGGAAAATTGAAGAAAACGCAAGCTTAATAATATTTAATAATTAAATTTCCACAAACAATAGCGGCAAATGAAGTAATCTGCAAAGTCTGCGAACTCATTTGCATAATTGATGCCGGTCCCCTGTAAATGAATAATGAAGATAATAAAAGATGTTGCTAAAAATGGGCACAATAACAGCAAAATTTCATCAAGCCGCGCTCTCTGATTAATCTGCTCTTGCAAATCAGCAGCGAAAGGGGAACGCGTGATTAACCGCGCTGAGGACTGCAGCAGGCGGCAAGCTGCCCTTTCTCTGTGTGTCTCTGGGTACCACAGCTCAACCCTCTCCCCTGCTCTGCCTGCGTGCTGTTGCCAGTGAAGGAACAGGCACAGCCTGAGCACCCCTCCACAAAGCCAGCTCAGCTCCAGAAGCAATTGCATTTAGTCATTAACCATGTCACTGCTGTCTGCCATTGGCTCTGCCTGAGTGAGCAAAACGGCCTTTGATCAACCATTGCTGCTGGATCGGAGGGCAAGGCAGAGCAAGAATGAGCAGGGGATGTATGGGAAGACTCTGCAGCAGAGCTGTTGGATGGGCAAAGGAAGCTCAGGCAGTTCAGGGGCTGTAGCTCAGTCGCAGGACATGCTTGGCTTGAAGAACGTTACATAGGAACCTAGGAAGCTGCCATATACTGAGTCAGGCCATTGGTCTATCTAGCTCAGTATTGTCTTCACAGACTGGCAGCGGCTTCTCCAAGGTTGCAGGCAGGAATCTCTCTCAGCCCTATCTTGGAGAAGCCAGGGAGGGAACTTGAAACCTTCTGCTCTTCCCAGAGCAGCTTCATCCCCTGAGGGGAATATCTTGCAATGCTCACACATCAAGTCTCCCATTCATATGCAACCAGGGCAGATGCTGCTTAGCTAAGGGAACAAGTCATGCTTGCTACCACAAGAGCAGCTCTCCTCTGAAAGTTCCAGCTTCAGTCCCTGGCATCTCCAGGTAAGGTTAGGAAGGACCCCATTTGGAAGCCTGGAGCGCTGTTGCCTGTCATTGCAGACAATGCTGAGCTAGATGGACCAGTGGTCTGACTCATTATAGGAAACTTCATATGTTTGTAAAGTAAGATGACAGTTCTCTGCCTTTGGCATCATCCCAGACACCTTATGTTATGAGAGCTAGTGTCATGTAGCAGAAAGTCCACGTATATCAAATCTCCTCTCAGCTCTGAGCTCACTAGGTGCTTTAGGCAAGCCACTGGTCATCCAGCCTCAGTTTCCCATCAGCAATGTGGAGATAATAAACTGGCCATCCTAACAGGATTGATACAAAGAGTGCAATGAGAATGTTTGTAAAGTACTTTCAAGACTTTAAACGCACAACATAAATGCAGTCATGATGCAACCCAGATCTCAATGTCTACCTCAATGTTTAAGCATCCCTGTATCTTCGAAAGCCTCTTAGTGGCCTTCTCAGAAGCACTGGACAATCGCTCTGAAACTAGGAGGGAACTGTGAAGACATCAGTTAAAGGAGCAGTAGAGACAAGGAACTGGGACAGGAAATAGTAGCCTTGATGGGAGTGAAGCAAAGAGCTGCGGTGGTTGAGAGGTTTTCCATGCAAAAGCTTAGGAAGAAGCTTAGGTGCCAAATGCAATTTGGACAAGCATGCCAGGTGCAAGGAAGCTTCAGGCCAGTGCTCCCTCACTCACCTGTAGAGCAAGCAGAAACCACACTGTGAGCTGCTGAGATTCAGCTTTCTGACACTTCAGATTTGGTAAAGCACCAGTGGCTTTAAAAAGGAATTGGACAAATTCACGAAGGATAGATATTTCGTAGCTATTAGTCATGATGGTGCATCTCTGAACACCAGATGCTGGTAACCATGGCCGGCATCCCGGATCAGCATTGTCAGGGAACTACAGCCAGCATCTGGGATCAGCTGCTGAGGACCTCTGAGACCAGCTTTTCTGAGGACCACTGCTGACCTCTGAGACCAGCTTGTGCCCATAGCCTTTGTGTGGTAGTGGCAGAGTGATTTACTCAGGGACCACACAAATAGGAAGAAGAGGCTCCATTGAGGGAGATCCCCTGGAACCTGAAGCCAGCCCTGCTAGGAAAGGAAAACAAAAAGGTAAAGGCCAGTACTTCATGCTCCACTCATGAGCCTCCACAATCATTTGGTTGGCTCCTATTAGAAACAGACTGCTGAACGAGATGCATCTTTGGCCTCATCCATCAAGGCAAGTCTTAAGCTCCTACATACTCTCTAGCCCTGTTCACACATTCAGATTGATCCCAGGTAGAGGGGCAACAGGAGCACTTACCTGCAGAGGCAACCACTGAACCTGGTGAGAGGTCCTCATAGATTCCTACCCATCTTGGGTCTAAAACGCAGGAAGAAACCCTTTCCAGGTTCAGCACTTGCCCCTTCTGAAAAGTGCTGAATCTGAAGAGAGCAGGAGTATGGTCACAGAACATCAGTACAGAGGGCACGGCTAGCTGGCACACACACCCCAGTCCCCTGAACCCAGGTTGAGGCTGAACATGTTTCTGTGAACATAGGAAGTGGTTCATCCAGGTGCTCAGCACCACGGTGATCTCCACTTTTCTATCTCAGTTACATGCCATCAGTTGAATGAAAGTAGCAGGTGGGAAGGAGAGTGGTCCAAAGTATTTCAGGTGCAGGAGAGAACAAACAGCAACAAAAGCCTATTCTTTTGAAACCAATCCACAAATCTATACCAACTGCTTATTTCCCCCTATGTGTTTCTTCTCATCTACAATACAAAACCCTACTATGTATTGAGTTGCAGCCTGCAGTTACCTTAGTATTTTCGATTACAGTAGCACCTTTTTGAACTATTATCATGGAAATGGCTGCTGGTCACTGCCAGCTACATCAGTAATGTAACCTATACTGGGGTTTCTCATGGGCTCTCAAACCCAGAAGATGCCTTGAGGAAATAAAATATACAATGCACTTGTGTAAACCAGCTATGGACAGCAACTATTCAATTAAACAGGCACAAAGGAGATCAAAAGTATATGAATACAGAAAAGAAGTGTTCTCTGTGTCTCCGGCCTGCATTTCTCTGGTAATATCTGGACGCCTGAAGTGATTTCATCACATTCAGAGTTTATCTCTGCAAGCAGCAGCCTATAGAGTGGAGGTGGGGGCACTATGAATGTGATGACCTCAGATCACATGTCTTTAATTAAATGTTTCCAGGTGATGTGGGTCAGATATGAAGAGATTAAACAGTCCCTCATCATCATCCTGCTTTGGCATATATTTGATCCCTTTAATTCTTTATACTGGTGTACATACACCATGGGTAATTTCTTTCTTCACAGAAGCCCTTTGGACGGTTATTCCCTCCACTTCACCTATGGAGTAGCCATTCAGATGAATTACGCACACCCACTCAATAAAGGCAGGCACCAGGAGGATTGCAAGATGTCTCAGAAAAATGTACATGCCCACAGTTTTTTCCTGCTTTAATTGCATGAGCTACTAGCGGAGGTGGTAGTGAAACATTGTTTGAAGTGGCCCTTTGGCTTCCTTCCCCACTCCCCGCATGAAAAAGCATCCTGTTTCCTATGTGAAACAGGATGCTGGACTAGATAGGCCTTGAACCTGATCCAACAGGGCTGTTCTAACATTCTTATTTGCTGAAAATTACTTATTTACTGAACTTATATCCTGCACTATGATGCAAAGGACCCTCAGGGAAGCTTACAGCAATAGAAAGAAAAGAACAGAAGCAAAACCACACAGCGTCTAAAAGCAGCCACTAAATAATTACCACTAAAGCCATTATAACAGTTCCGTCAGCTGAACAAGAAACACAGAAGAGATGTATTAGAAACCCAGAAACACTACTCAAAGACCTTCCTTGTCAGTCTTCTAGCAAGGAAGGGTTGGAATTTGGCTGGTGAGCCCTCTAGTGAGCCTCTCCAGGAAGGAGGCACCACAACACAGGTTCTGTCAGAGAAAATGTCTCATCACTACCTTTTTCATCTCTGTTTGGCCAGGTTTCCAGAGCACAGCCTTCTTTGATGGCCTATTTATTATTATTATTATTATTATTACATTTATATCCCACTCTTTCTCCAAGGAGCCCAGAGCGGTGTACTACATGGGTTTCTCCTCACAACAACCCTGTGAAGTAGGTTAGGCTGAGAGAGAAGTGACTGGCCCAGAGTCACCCAGCTAGTATCATGGCTGAATGGGGATTTGAACTCAGGTCTCCCCGGTCCTAGTCCAGCACTCTAACCACTACACCACGCTGGCTCCTTAAGTGTGCAGAGAATCTCTCATGAAGGATTTGAGTCAGTATGACAACCATTCTCAAAATGTGTGAGCAGTGTAGATCAGGGCTTCCCAACCTGTGATCCTCCAGTTGTTGCTGAACTACAAATCCCATCATCCCCAGCATCAATAAATTCTGAAGGACCACAGGTTGGGAACCCCTGGTGTAGACTAGGAAAAAGAAGAAGAAATAAAAAGAATTCCAATTTTTCCCCCTCCGTGTCCTCTCTCATCTCTTTTAGAAGGATGTTGTGTATGTATGCATATGTTTGTGTGTGGGGTGTGCGTGTGTTGTAATATTAACTTTTTTTTAACTATTAAAAAACCAGGACACTTTATCTTTTAAAAGGCTATAGGCTCATAATGGCAGTGGCTATCCTTTAAACTGTGAAGAACTCTTCTTCAGGGTATTGTGGGCAGAGTTTCATGAGAGTAGCACTACCAAAGTGAGGTAATATCGAGCATTTGTGTAGTGCTTGTTGAGTGTGCAGAGCATTTCACGTGTATTATCTTGATGTAATCCTTACAACTACCCTGTATGGTAAGTAATATGTAATATGTTTATCCTGTAATATGTTTTTCTCCATAATGTTTATCCTGTAATATGTTTTTCTTGCCACTGAGGCTGAGAGGGAGTGGCTTGTCTGAGGCTATCTAGTTAGAAGAAGCAAGATTCAAACCAAGGAAGTCCTGATTAAAAGTTCAGTCTCTAAACTCTTGAATGATAATCCAGGATCAGAATGATGAACCAGGATAGTTCTCCAATTGGACTGAATGGTTGGTCAGTCTCTAAAGCTGCCATTTTAGGTAACCTTATGGGAGTATGTTGCACTGAAACTTCCTTTCATGGGAGTACTGAACTTTCTTGCAAGAAAACATGGTCAGCATTGAGCTGCCAGGTTAGTTTTGATGGCATCCCTCCATCAGGCCAGATTATTCTGCAGAGTTTTTGAGATGATCTTCAGGACTTCCTTTTTTCAGCATCAGGAGAGCTGTATAGCAATCAATGACACAATAAAACATTCTTCATCATTTGATTTGAGAATGCTGAGGAAGGCCGCTGAAATTCTTAGTTGTTTAATGATGTTGTAAGCTGACAGCCAAATTGTAAAATAAATGGCCAGCATATTGCATAATAACAATGTGCAGTTATTTTCTAAATTGGAATGACATCATTCATTCGGCAAGAAACAAGGATATATATTAACATGTGTCCCATATAACTCCATTTTGTTCCAGAGGTTTATAACTCAGCAATACAAATTAGCTTCAGGCAGTAATGTGGCAAGGAAGGTCTCAGCCTGGGACTTAATTATTTTGATTAATTTGGGAGGAAAAATAATAGTCCAATAATTTTTTTAATGATATACGAATAACTGAAAGGAACTCACTGTGTTTTCCACTTCTTATATAACGGAACCATATTAAACAAGGAAGCATTTAGCTCAAAACGCTCTGCAAGATTGACCCAAATATCCCCCATTACAAAGAGGATCTTACACAAACCACATTCAGCCAAGTGGGAGGTGTGCAGCAGCTGTACTTGGAGGGTTGCAGCCATAGCAACCAATCCTTAGACCATAGTTTCATGTGGTGGCTCTCCAAATGAAGATCTAGGCCTGCATATCAGTGACTGATTTCCTCACAGACGCGCAATTCTAACTTCTAGAAGAACATTATCACAGAGAAGCTCTGTTCAGTTTCCTTTGTTCAGGGTTTATACTCTGGCCTTCTTCAAGTGACTATGGGTCACTTTGTCTGCCAGCCACCCCCATGTAATAGGGGCTTATGTGCACCATAAGCTTGCATGTCTTTCTCCTCTTCTCGGGGTGCCGGGTGCCTTTCCCTAAATGCATGGGGAATTGGTTCATCTGAACTGCTCCTCTGCATGTGGCCCATATGCTAGCAAGCACCATGGTGTACAGACATCCATATATATGTGGGTGACCCCAAGACAAAGTATCATCTGCACCTACCAGTTTTTCTCTTAGCATTGGCAAATGACATTATTTCTGACATCATGAAAAGGCTGCTGTATTCTTTCAGTTGTATTCATTAAGGCCAAATTACATGTTGCGTTCAAGGCATCTGGACCTAAAGCGCTCAGCTTTTCTTTATTACACAGCCACCGCAGGGAGACTGATCTGGATTGGGACCCTGGACAAATGGAAGGGACGTGGTGACCCCCACCAGGTGAGGCAATTCCTGCCCAGGGTTCTCCCCACTGACACTGGCCCCAGAGCTGTACTTGGCACAGCAGGGCTCTGCAGCATACTCTGCTGGGTTGCATGTAATAGCGGTTCTGGCTCAGCTGCAAGAGGCGCGCAGACCAGCCAGTCACCACTGCACACAGCCAGGCAAGGCAAACCAAGGGGCCCAGCTGAGTCGGTGCACCACCTGAGCTCTGCAGCCATTGGTGGGGAATGGGCTCTGCAGCTTAGGGAGGCTAGGGTGGAGGAAAGATGATTGACCTGGTTTCCTGCTCCCAATGGGATGGCAGTGACTGGGGCCATAGGTGAGGGAGGAAGGCTTTAAACCTTAACCCCCAACATGGTCAGGGGCACACCTAGGTAATTTTGGTGCCCGGACCTGAAGGGCGTCGGAGTGCCCCGCCCCCCGGACATGAGTTTTTAAAAAAGGTTTACCACGGTGCCGAAAACTTCAATAATTCTAGCCACCATGTGCATGGCTGGGGTGTGCGGGTGAACTGAGCAGGCCTCCCCCATCCCCGGTGGGTGGAGCAAGAGAGGCTGCTGGGCCTGACCATTTGGCCCAGAGGTCCTTGCGAACTGTGAGGCACTCCAGTGCACCTGCACAGTTGGAACAGTGTGTCACAAGCCCTGACGTCATGGGCTTGTGACACTCTATTCCAACTGTGCTGGAGCACCTCACAGTTCTCAAGGGCCACCGTTCCGAATGGTCAGGCCCAGTGGCCGCTCCAGCTCTGCCTGCCGCCACCACCACAGGGGTGGGGGGAGGCCTGCTCGGCTCATCCACACTCACACCACACCCCAGCCGCGCACATGGTGGCTTTAATTATCGAAGTTTTCGGTGGTGCGGTTTGGCAGCAGGGGGCAGCGAGGGGTGGTCACAGGGTGGAGTAGCAGCAAGAGGTCCCCCTGGGCACTTGGAGGCCCCCCTGGACCTTGGAGGCCACAGACTGGAGCCCTAAGGTCCAGGGGTAAGAACGCCTCTGACCATGGTCTCATCTAGATTGGGGTTCCCGCAGCTGATATTTAACCCAGGAGGAAATCTCCCATTATTGAGAGTGTGCTTACAGCTCCATAAAAAGGGGGGGGGGCAATTGAAAATGGCACACTTAAGCAAGAGAAAGACTTCTGAGGTGCTTCACAGTTATGTACTGTATGTCATGGGCACTATCCATTAAGTGCCTGGGACCATTCCCAAAAGCAGAAGATCAATACTTGTGCTTCCTAAGGAAAGGTTTATTAGAGTTCTGGTAAATCACATTGTCATTAATTTCTTCAAGAGTGCTTGCCGAGATGATGTCATCTGGACCTCTATCTATTTTATTTTACAGATTTCAATCAATATTTCCAGGGCAGTTTAAACCACCATTTAAAAAAACACAAACCCAAATATCACCAATCTACAATAAAACAAAATAACAATATTAAAACTCATCAGATATTAAAAGACCTGGGAAAATAAAATTAAAAAGTCTTCTCCTGATGCCAAAAAAGGTGACAGTTGAACCTCCATGGGGAGGGAATTCCTAAGTGGGGCACCACAGCTGAGAAGGCCCTCTTCCTAGTTACCTTAACCTCAGATGATGGAGGCATCTGCAGGAAGGCCTCTGAAGATTATCTTAGTGGACAGGCAGTTTGATGTGGGACAGGTATTCCCTCAGGTCTAACCCTATAGTGTGCATGCACTTGGAAGTAAGCCCCATTGAACTTGGGAAGATGTATTTTCAAGTAAACATGCATATGCTCAAGCAATACAACTTTATACTGTTGTTGAGGAAGCAGAACAGAAAACTTAAGACTTGCTCTCCTCCTTTTCTAAGTTTTAGCTTTGCCTTGAACTCTTGAAATGATTGAAATTGCTTCCCTTAACCCACAGATGAGCTGGATAACCAGCTTTTGCAAAGTTTACTTCTGTTAATTAGTGGACAGCATTGTTCAGAAACCTACAAGAAGCAGTATACATTTGGTAGTTCTTGAGATTTCCTTCTGGCCGAAAGAGAACTAAACCTGTAAGTGATACTCAACATTCAAAAAACCATAGGTTCCTGATAGATCAGGAACCATTGTGGTTGCCTCCTTATCTGGAGAATGTAAATTTTTAGTGTAACTCAGCAATAGTACAAGCAAAAGGTCCCTCGTTCAATTCCAAACATCTCTAGTTTGGAAGGATCTCTGGTAGAAGGTGCTAAGAAAGATCTCTGTCTGATAACCTGGAAACTGCTGATCGATCAGAGTTTATCATACCTGGCTCAATTACAGGGGCGTCACCACTGTTGGGTGAACACATACATCAAACATGGGCTGCCCAGGGCCTTGGAAGGTCATACCTGCTGCCTCCCTCCTTCCCCTTTGGTGCTCCCTCCCACTTTCATAGCCACTCAGCTGTTGTACTCGCCACAGCTCCATGCCTGCTGGCAAATGCATACACTCAAAGCCATTTGAGGGGTTGGCAGGCCAGTTCCCATTTGAAGGGGTCAGTAAGTTTTTGCCATGCTGATCCTGTGTGCTTCGGCCAGCTGAAAGGCAGGCAGCAGGGTGGGGCAGCCCTGTGGAATGTGGGGCAGTGGTGGGAAAGCAAGAAAAACCCAGTCTAGCAGCACAGCATGGTGGGAAACTACCACACACAAAAAGTGAGCAGTGAGTGAATGGGGGAGGGGAACGGCAAGCAAAGGGGGCATGCTCCGGATTTTGCACCCAGGCCACCTGCAACCTGACTACGCCACTGCTTAACTGGAGCATAAATGGAGTATACGGCTGTTTCATGCATTCATATGTTCACTTGCAGTCTAAGTTTGACTGAAATTTTATCATTGTATTTCGAAAGAAGATGAGGCTGATTCTTCAATTTACTCTGCCAGCCTAAGCCTTCATCAAAATGTAATTAAATTACTTAGGCACTTTGTATTTTACCCAAAGGCCCTAAATTGTGAGCATATTAAAAAATATTATACATGCAGAAAGATTGCCAGAGTCAATCTTTCTTAGAGTAACACTTTCTGTCCCCTTTGTGATTTCATGGCTCTTTATTTGTGCAAGAATAAGTGATATCCTTTGGAAGGAGAGACATTTGAGAGCCACAGTGACAGCCTCAATAATACCTTTCGGAGAAGAATAATACTCAGGATGAGCAGCAAAGTCATAGGCTGGGAAGTGGGAGCGCACATTCAAGTTCTCTTCACTAAAAGTGGGAAGCAAATGTAAACAGCATTTGTTCTCCAGCCTCAGAGGCAAGATGCCTCTAAATACCACTTGCAGGGGAGCAACATCAGGAGAGAGGTCATGCCCTCAGTTCTTGATTGTGGGCTTCCCAGAGGCATCTGGTGGGCCACTGTGTAAAACAGGATAGTGGACTAGGTAGGCCTAAACTAGATAGGCCTAGATAGATTTCATTTCATTTCGTTTCGTTTCATTTCGTTTTGTTCGATTTCTATACCGCCCTTCCAAAAATGGCTCAGGGTGGTTTACAGAGAAAAATAATAAATAAATAAGATGGCTCCCTGTCCCCAAAGGGCTCACAATCTAAAAAGAAACACAAGATAGACACCAGCAACAGTCACTGGAGGTACTGTGATGGGGGTGGATAGAGCCAGTTACTCTCCCCCTGCTAAATAAAGAGAATCACCACATTAAAAGGTGCCTCCTTGCTAAGTTAGCAGGGATCCAGCTGGGCTGTTCTTATGTTCTTGAAATTGACACTGGATTCCATCCCCTTCCAAATGATCCAGAATGTAAACTGTATCACTCTGGAAGTATCTGTCTATATATTTAATTCTCTTAGGCATACCTGTGGCTAATCCCATGTGTGGCAGCTCTCGTGAGAGTTTGGAGAGCTGCCAGATAGGCTAGCCACAGGACAGGTGGGAGGGGGGGGAATGGCGGAAATGGCAGCAGCCAGCCAGCTGGCCAGTAGGCTGGCAGGTGGGGGCAGTGTCTAGAAAACGGCAGCGGGTAGAGGGAGGGGGTGGTGGGCAGGTGGGCAGAGGAGGAGGGGCGGCGGCAGGCGGAGGAGGGGAGGCAGCAGGTGGGAGGAGGAGGAGTGGGTGTGCGGGCAGAGGAGGGGGCGGTGGTGGGCGGAGGGGGTGGCGGCAGGTGGGCAGAGGAGGGGGCAGCGGGCAAGCAGGCAAAAAAGGAGGTGGCGACAGGCGGGTGGGCGGTGATGGGGGGCCGTGGTGACAGACAGCAAACTAGAGGCACAGGTGCTCTGTGCCTGGCCCAGCTACTAGTCTTTTATTACTTATTTTCTTTCTTCTCATTTTAGCCCCTGCCTATGCCGCTTTTCATTGTACTTTTCCTTTTATGATAGCAGAAGACCTATACTAGTAATCAGAGGCAATGCAGCCCTGCTTTCAGAGCTTGAGAGAGCAGTGAAGAGCGTGGCTGATATTAGCAGCTGTAAGGTCAAGCAGCAGCCATGGCCTTTGGAGGGCTGAACCCTTGCACCTTTCTAAGGACTGGAGGCCTGCAGGGAGGGCAGAGCAAGGATCACCAAACTGATGTGAGTGGCATGGGTTTGGTAGGTCAGAGACTGAGAGTCGGATTGCAACCCTCCATTACCTGCAGGTATCTGGGTTTTCATTCTGCAGATTCAAACACACAGAGATCACTTATCCAGAGGATGTTATTTTGGGAGATCTATTTCTCTCCCTACCTAAACAGTCCAGCAGTGAATAAGGAGGGAAGGAGACAGTATAGTTCTTTCTGGGTTCCAGACAAAGAAATCCTATCAGGCAAACACTTCTATGGGTTTCTTGTTCCTTTCCTCAGCCTTTGAAAGTAATTCTGTGCTGCTCATAGAAACTAATACCCAGGTACTCCTGCCATCCCAGCCTAAAACCACCTATGGTTACAGGATTTTGTAATTACATTTATGTGAAGGAATGGAACCAGGTCCTCCATTTTCAAGTGTTTGGTGGTGGTGGTTTTTTCCTTACATGAAGCAATTTCAGGCCTAGGAAGTAGAAGGTAGTCTAGGAAATAGAAACTTAAGTAGGTTTTTTCCCAGCCCATGGGAAGAAAAGGCTTTCACTTGGTTGCTGCAGTGGAGGCAATAGAAAGGTAAAAGTAAAATGGCGTGTAAATATATTGCTTTGCTCATTTGTATGTGTGTGTGTGTGTGTGTTTTGTTTTTACATTTATATTCCGCTCTTCTTCCAAGGACCCCAGAGTACATAGTTAAGTTTCTCCTCACCACAACCCTGAGAGAGAAGTGACTGGCCAAGAGTCACTCAGCAAGTCTCATGGCTGAATGGGGATTTGAACTCAGGTCTCCTCGGTCCTAGTCCAGCACTCTAACCACTACACCACGCTGGTTCTGTCTCAGAGCAAGCTCACGTGAGGGAAAGAAATACTGGATCCTGCCTGCTGAGCTGCCTGGCTAGGCTTCTCCTAAAACTATTCTGTGTTATCGGTAGGTTGAAAATGCTGCCACCCCTCTAATTGACAGAGCTTGAACTTCCCTGGGCTTGGGGTGGAATCCCAGGGAAAACTCTATTTCTTTTACTATTGGAAAAGTACAAACGTCTTCCACACGCAAGCCTACACATGGTGAGAAAACTGATAATTGCTCACCTTTTTAGAATGTGTTTGCACCAGAGGAACACCCCCCCCCCCTTTCGGGGGGGCCTTTTCCTGAATTAAAAACCAACTTAGAGAGGCCTAGAGTTCACCAGCCTGTCAGTTATGACAGGGTTCACTTCCGGTTAACTCTTTAGCGGGAGGGGAGCCTGGTCACTACAGCGTGTGAGCCTGCAAAGCTTGTGAATATTCCTGCAACCTCATTTCATTGCATTACTGGGCCTGCATTCCTGAACTGCTTTCTACTATCGCTGCTGCTGATTGTTTCTCCAGCTTCCTGACCTGCATAATCCCTGAAGTTACTTTTTCCTTATTGATCCTGAACTCTCTTGTCCACTGGGTGCCCACTGCAGCATGGCTCTTGTCCCACCACCACCCTTCTTCTTGTCCACTCCAGGAGAACCTACTCTTCTCTGCAATCAATGGAGGTCCTATTTCGGCAATTACCTCCTCACCTTACAGACCCCTGATTTTACTCCAGCAAAGCAGAAGACTATGAGCCGGGTCTCACGATTGGTGAGACCTGGTTTTGGGCGGTGAGTGGGGAGGGAGCCCTGGGCGGCTGGATCGGCCGCCCACACGATTGCTGGCTCCATGACGGAGCCGGCAGGGGCTGGGGGGAGCGAGGGCGCAGGGCATGCTGGCGAGACCCCCGGAGCTGGGAGGCGGCTTTTCGCCTCCCCTCCGGGGGTCTCCTCGTGAGTAGGCATGACGCGAAGCCATGCCACGGCTACTCACGATCTAGAAAACCAGGTTTGTGGAGCACTCGCCTACCCCACTCGCACTCTGCTTTTTAGCGTTTTTTTAATCATGAGTAGCCGCCATGGCTACTCCTGAGGAGACCCCCAGAGGGGAGGCTAAAAGCCACCTCCCGGCTCCAGGGGTCTCACCAGCTTCCCGGGGGGCAATCGGCCCCCCGCTCCCCCCATCCCCTGCCGGCTCTGTCACGGAGTCGGCAATTGTATGGGCGGCCAATCCAGCCCCTCCCCCAATGGCTCCTGCCCTTCGTGCGTGGGGAAAGCGGGCTTAGTCCACTCTCCCCGCTCTGCTGCACAAACTGGGTCTCACTGATTGTGAGACCCGGCTCTATATCTTCCTCAGATACTGAGGAAATATTAAGTAACTGTGTTTGCATCTATTGGGGCAGGTGGCAAGTAGGAGAGAAATACTGAAGGTCATGAGGTCCAAGCCAGCATTGCCTCCTTTCTGCAGAAGCTAGCAACAGCAATTGCAAGGTGCTGAGGATATCCTGCTGATTGCATGGATAACAACAACAGAAGTGCCTTCTAGGGATGTGCATGGAACCGCAGCGGGGTGGTTCAAAGGTGGCGGGGGGGGTCTCTTTTTAAGAGCGGGTGGAGGGGTTCACTTACCCCTCCCGCCGCTTTCCCCCCAGCAGCATCTGTTTTTCAAGCAGCCCATCGGGGTGGCAGCATACCTCCCTCCTTTTCCAGATATGAACTGAAGTTGCTGATGCGCCTGCACGCGCCAACATGGGCTCACGCACGTAGTGTGCACGCACCGGCAAGGGCGCATGCACGTGATGTGCACGTGCCAGCATGGGCGCACCCACGTGCTGTGCGCGTGCCTGTGCCGGCGCATGCAGGCGCTTCAGCAACTTCCAGTCATATCTGGAACAGGAGGGCAACAGGGTGGCAGGTTGAAAAACCAACACCAGCGGGGGGAACGCGGCGGGAGGGGTAAGTGCACTTCCCCCCTGCTCTTAAAGGGAGTCCCCCGCCGTCTTCAAACTGGCGGAACTGCCAGTTTTTCAAACTGGTTCGGAGGCCCATAGAGGGCCTCTGAACCAGTTTTGTGCACATCCCTAGTGCCAACGATGCTGTAAAAATAAACACACACACGAGTGAGTTTGGAGTCTGTGTTTGAGATAATTCAAACAAATACAGTCAATTTTTAAAGTGAGTAAGTATGGCTGGTGTTGATTAAAAGCATTATCAAATATAAAATTGTTAAGCATATAGAAGAACAGGTCCTGCTTAAGGAGAACCAGCATGGCTTCTGCAAAGGTCAGTCTTGCCTCACCAACCTTTTGGAGTTCTTTGAGAGTGTCAACAGATGTGTGGATAAAGGTGATCTAGTTGATATGGTATGCCTGGACTTTCAAAACATTTTCGACAACATTCCTCATCAAAGGCTCTTGAGAAAACTTAGCAGTAATGGGATAAGGGGACAGGTTCAAGCGAGGGGAAGCAGCATGCACAGAATCCAGGTAAGTGCCACTGCAGTGCCCGGGCTGCTAGGGGGAGCACTACCATAGCTGGAAGCTACCTGGAGGGGCAATAACACCATTTGGGGATGTGCACGGAATTGCGGTTGCGCAGTTTGAAGGTGGCAGGGGTGCCGCTTCAAGAGCGGGGGAGAGTGCACTTACCCTTCCTGCCACTTTCCCCCCGCCGGCGTCCTTTGTTTAGAAAGCTAATGGCTGGATATGGTCAGAAGTCCCCAACACGCCTGGACGTCCGACCATATCTGGCCAATGGGGGCAACGGGGCAGCAGGCAGGTATGCTGCCGCCCCAATTAGCTTTCTAAACAATGGACACTGGTGGGGGGGAAGTGGCAGGAGGGGTAAGTGTGCCCTTCCTCGCTCTTAAAGTGGCACCCTCGCCCGAACCGGTTCTGTGCATATGCTAATGCCGGTAAGGATATGCTTATTTCTTTTTAAAGGTGCTGCTTGGCGCCTCCACCCCTGACATCACCCTCACTGGCCCTTGAACCACCAAACTGGTTCATGGTTGGGCTGGACTGAACTAGTTCGCAGATCTGCGGGTCGGTCCAAATTCCCACTGAACTGCAGTCTGCACATACCCCTACCTTGGGCTTGATTCTGCAGGGCTGTTCTTATGTTCTTATTTTAGGAACTGCATGGCAATCATAGCCAAAGCTTCACAAACTGATATGGGCAGTGTCCAACTAGTGAAGTTATATTAGTCCTTTCGCACCCTGTTGTCGTCTTATCACCCCCTGCCAAATTCTGCAATGTAATCAAAGAGGCAACTTATCACTTTAATTGCTAGGAAACAGGCTTTTTTGTGACCATTCCAACAGCTTAGGTTAGCTGCAGCTTCATATTGTGCATGATAGCCTTACTGTGATGTCTGCTCCTATAGATACTAGGCATCTATCATCAACTTCATGATGCCACTGAAAACAGCCCCTTTAAAATTTGGTTTTACACTATATTATTTCAAGTCTGAGCACATTATGTAGAGTAGGGGTTGACAACCTTAGATAAGAAAGTATGGGGAACATCTCTAGAGTAGGGCAAACTCTGCAGAGCAGGAGATTCCTTCACTGGCCTGCACTAACCTGCAGATGTAAGGATGACATCTTGACATCCTAATAGGCTTGTGCATTTCGATTTGGGTACAAAACGTTTTGTACCTGAAAATGGCAATTTCAGAGGTTTTGTAACCAAAACAAAATCAAGAATTAAAAAACAGAGATTTTTGTTTCCAAATCAAAATGACTGTGTTTCGGACAGACTGCTTTGTTCTTTGGAAAAGCATTGCAATGGAAATTTACTTCTCTGACTCTCTCCACTCCAGCTGAAGCACTGAGTGATTAGCAGAAGATAAGATATGCAAAAAGTTTTTGAGCTTGAATGGTTTAGTTAAGTATGTGTTGTATTCAGTGTGACTGAAATGCAAACTGACCCTCATTTGTGTGGTGAAGCTTTTTGAGAAGCTGGTTAGGAAAGTTCTGAAATTACACAGGTATTTCTTTCCAAAGATTTAGAAAGAATCTCTTGACTTGTTCAGGCCTCTTTTGAAGAGCTATTTTGTTTATCTTCTGATTTTTATGAGTTATAGTGGTGTCTAAGTTTTGTTGCCCAAGTTGATCAGTTTAATGTAATTTAGGCCACAATATAATTTGGTGGAACATGATGTCTAAGCCAGTGGTTCACAACTTTTATCTGGGTAGAAGACCACAAGCACACCCTTCCCCCCCACCCCAGGTCCCTGATCGGGTTTTTTCTTGGGTTCCTTGCCATGGTTGCATGAACCAGTTCAGCAGTTTGAGGGCCAGTGATGGTAGGAGGCGCCTAGAGCACCCGGCTGAGGGAGAATCCCTCAATGCACCACATGAGGACTGCAGTGCATTTAGGGATATCTGGAGGCCAGGCTTCCCAGCCTCCAGATGGTCATGCAATTCCCAGGAAAGCCACTCATGTGGGGTGCGAGCTGTGTGACCAGGACAACAGAAGAAATTGTCTTGGGGGAAGGTAGGTGCTATCCTGCCTTCCCCCTATCACCCTCCCCACCCTAGTAAAAGGTTGTGTGCATGATCTCATAGTCTTCTTGCACTTGTGCAACTTTATTCACATGGTACAAGTGCTTTACTAGTCTGCATGTGAACCACTGACAGTACTCTGTCCAGTCACTCGCTCTCAAAGTCTCCATCCTACATTTGTGGGGACAGTGCCCAGCTGCACACCATGCTGAGTGGTCTCGTTGCATGCAGATCTCCTTGCTAGTCTGCTGCTCATCAAGGTGGGCTGTGTGGTTTTCTCCTGAGCAGATACCTTCCTGTGCCACCCTGCCCTCCTCTGGCCAGGTGAAAAGTATGTGGCTTCAAGATTACTGTGTTGCCCTTCAGAACTGCTGGACGAATAACTGGACAATACAGAATCTGTTGTGAACCCTGCACAAAACCAAACCTCTGTTTCAAAAGTGGTTTGCCATGGGAAAGAGGCCCAAAGTACGAAATTTGCTGAAATGTTCTTTTGATTCTAGCCTGTACAATCGCATATAAGCTGAAACGACCTTTTACTTTGTTTTGCTTTAATTTTAAAGGCTATGGGTTACATATCTTCTGTCTAATTTCTGTCTAATCAACACAAGCAACTACTTATTCAGGAAATAATCCTTTGAAAAAGGTGGTGCTACTGAACATCAGAGAGTTTAGTTTTGAAACTGCTGCCTGCCATCTTTATGGGGGGAAAGATTACTAGTTATGATATCGCCTCCCCTTCTCATTTACTGACATCCTCAAACAGTTACAAAAGCTACCATCATTGACTTTCCAAAGAACTGAATCTTTCCAAAGGATGGACTACATTTGGAGCTCTGGGCAGAACGGAAAAATCTGAAGAACAAATCCATGTTTAGCTTTTTTGCTTTTTGCTTTAAAAAAGTTTAGTGATTATAAAGTGCAAGTTTTTAGAAAAAAATGTCTCTGTTCAGTTTCATTGTGTTATTAATTCTAGGTGGTATCTCCACTGTAGCTTCCTCAAAGGAAAAAAAATTAGACATTCACTTACAAGATCTCTACCTTGTATGAAGAGAATGAATAAAAAATGAAGATCTTAGCCATGAAATATTCCAGATTAACTATTCTCATTGCTAAAGCAGTTTAGGAAGCTTCTGTCAGCATGAAGGTTAATTTAACTACAAATTGGCCAGCTCTCATATTTGTCCGTTGTACATGGAATGATAGCTTTCCTGTTTGTTTTAATTCTGTTTCAAAAGAGATAAACATATCAGGTAATATGCTGAAAACATTGTTGGGCTCCCTAGTTACTTGTGTCATATACATTTCTTTCTTAATAAAGAAAACCTCTAATACTTTGTTCTCTTTTATCATTTGTCAATTAAAAGCCATCTACAAAAGTCCAGCCATTTAAATTGTTCCTTTAAATTAAAGAAAGGGGAGAGGATAATGGAAAAAAAGTTGCATACAGAATCTAAATGTGATACACACACACACACACATACACAAGATATAGGAAAGAGAATATAAAATACTTTGCTACTGCTCAAGGACATCCACTTAATGATGTCACCTTTTAATAGAACACTGAGAACAGGATTTGTCCCTTACTGTATGAGCAGTACAGATTTAGTAAACACTACCTCAGCATTGTTAATTAATCTTAAAATAATTACGATAGGAGAAGCAGATTTTGCAGCCACGCTAGTTATTTTAAATGCCCTAAGGCATTTTAGTGTCTGATGCAAAATATTTTAAAAAAAATCCCACATCCCAGAAGTATGTGACCTCTCTTTGCCCATGCCAGTTGGCTTTGTGGCTGGCAAAGTCCTGCATGAAGGTATGTTCAAATACTGGGATACTATTGGGTTTTGATACGCAACTAACACATCCAGGTTGGAGTGGACCCTGGGACAGAAAATGAAGATGGACTCCTGCCCCCGACCCTTCTTCAGAGAGACAGGCAAGGAGGAGAAAAGAGCAATTTGCTAGTCAGCTGGAGGCACCTCACACACACGGTCAGGGGACCAGGACATTTGTGTGTCCCCTCTTGTTCAGTTATAGCTACACCCTGGGAAACATCTAATCCATGCAAGCCACTCAAGCAAGTCAGCCAGAAACTATGCCAATTCCAAAGAGTCACCATACAGGATTCCAGAGCCCTTTATAATTGATATATCTGCCTTGATTGTTGGAATGAAAATGGGTGCAAGCCCTTAATGGTTTGGTCCCTGGATATCTGAGCGACTGCCTTCTCCCAAAGATTTCTGCCCGCCCAACAAGGTCATCAGAGGGGGCTTTGCTCTGTGTGCTGGCATTGAGGGAGGTTCAATTGCCGTGCTTGTGGGACAGGAATTTCTCAGTTGTTGCCCCCCCCCCCCCGGCTCTGGAATGCTCTCCTGGTGAGTGTCCATTCTCTGGCATCTGTGGCTGCTTTTCAAAAACAACTTAAAATGCGTTTATTTGTTCAGGCTTTTACCCCTTAGGGGATGCCAGTCTCTCCTTCTGGCTTCTCTGTTTTGTTTGCTTTTTGGTGTTTTTATAGTTCTTCTTCAGGGTCTCTTGGGTTATATGCCTGTGCAGAACCACAGACTGGAACATTCCATAACTTTACCAAATTAGGAAAAAAGAGTGGGAAATAGCATCCCTAGAGGATAGAATGCCTCCACACACACCTCAGTCTTTCGTCAACCACTACAAGAGCAATGTCTTCAGAAACTTCCTCTTGGTTTTAACTATTCAAAATGGACTGTATCATTCCTCCTTTCCATTATTAATTACTCCATTATTTCTACCTTCCCTTACTTTCCAGTCGTCTTTCTGCCTGTCAATTTTGCTTTTTCATTTATTGCGGGCACCCTTTCTCCGTCCCCTCCATTTTGGCTTTCCTGGCCAATAATGCCTTATGACCACAGCTGCTAAGATTTAACTTTTACATGCTGCTCGGATTGTCCCACCAAGATCTCCTCCTTGGACAGACACTCCAGGTATATTCTGCACCTTGAGGAATCCCATAGAGTGGACCAGTGCTCAGTCTGCCTGGGATTTACAAAACAAGCAAGACGCAGTAAGGCCTCCCATTTGGGTGTCTTTCTTTGGGAAAGGCCCTCCAAGCAAGCATCTCTGTTGTGGGCAATAACCCCCGATTGCCTCCAGTACTTTGGCGAAGGTGTGGACAGCCTCTGTGCAGGAGGATCCGGGTTCCATGCCTATACCCATGGATCCTGTGCTGGTGGAGGCATTGGATGTGGATTTGGGGTCGATGGCACCAGTCTCTAAGCCTGAGCCACAGACTCCAGCTCCAGTTATTAAGAGCACAGGACCTCCCTCAAAGCCGCCCATGGAGCGACCTATACTCCCATTGGCAAAGTCGGCATCTCCTCCCAAGCCACCAGGAGAGCCATTGGTAGTCCCACCAGCAAATGCTCTATCTGGGGAGGCAGCTGTTAGCCCTGCCTCCAGTGCCTCCTCCATCAAACTCATCTTACAGACAGCTGAAGGGAACTTCAATTTGGCAGGTCAGCAGCCAAAGAAAAGAAGAAAGGGGGGGAAGCATGTGGTACCCCCAAGTCCCAGCCTTTAGATCAGCCTCAATGCCCTCACTCACTGAGCCCCATACACCTATGCCCTGTGCATTCTGACTCGGGCTCCTTAAGCCCCTGCCGGGTGCGGGATCCAGCTCAGAGGAGCAGGAGGATTTGTCAGCACCCAGTTCTCCTGAGTCTCAGGAGTACTTTAGTGGAACCCCCAATTATTCACCGGATCACCCTCACTCCCTAGACCACAAGGGCCATCCCCATTCTGCCTACAGACATGGCAGTCAGTGATATTGGGACTATAGTGACTGTTATTCGCCCAATGCTCAGAGCCCTCTTTCTTCCCAGGACTATTGGGGTGGTGATAGAGAGGACTGTTACAGTCACAGACCTCACTACAGGGCACACTGCAGGTACTATGCCCCTGAGCCACATTTTCCAGTCTACAACTTCCTAGAGGACTCTTGCTGTCACAGGCGCTGCTGCAAATGCAGATTGTGCTCATGGGCAAGGTCACCAACCAGTTCAACACACAACTGCTCTCATCATGCTCACCAGAAAACAAGTAAAGCAGCGTTGGGCTCCTCATACCATAACTACCCCACTGCCTTACCTGCTCCCCCACCATTGAACCAGCCAGCGGGAAAACCTGCTTTGATGGGGGAATCTCCAGGGGGGTAGGGAAGGAGCTGAAGCCTGGGAGGATGCAGATGAACTGCCTGACTCCCTGGAAGGGGATGCTGTGGAGGGAGGGTACTATAGTCCACCGTGGAGGAACAACTTGAAGAAGCCCCATCGGAAGAGGTCAGGCCGTATACAGAACAACTCCTCTGAATGGCTTCATCATCACGGGCTGGAAATCCAAGAACAATCTTCCCACTTGGAGAACCCAATTTTTGGACTGATTCAATCTGAAAATCAAGGCTCAGAGATGCACTACCACTAGTTCCTACCATCACACACATAGTCAAAACTGCCTGGGAGAAAACTGCCTCTTTCCCCCCTACTTCCAAAAGGTTGGAAGGCATGTACTGTACAGAGTACAACAAAAGGACACCCATTTTTAAAAAATAATATTATTATTATTTATTGTTAAATTTATATACTGCCTTTCATTAAAAACAATCCCAAGGAGGTTTACAAAAGTTAAAAAACATATAATAAAAATGACAGTTAAAAGTATTAAGCTAAAAATATGACAACAAATCTGATTTAAAATATAAAAAATACAAACATAAAAACTATACACAGATAAAAACACACAGAAGCAGCAATAAAACAATCATGTAAAGGCCTGGATAAAAAGCCAAGGTTTAAGAAGCTTTCTAAAAACTGTGATGGAGTCTGAGGAGTGAATGACCACTGGGAGAGCATTCCAAAGTCTGGGGGCAGCAACAGAGAAGGCCTTGTCCCGCATGCACGACAACTGAGCCTCTCTCATTGTCGGCACCCGGAGCAGTGCCCCCGCAGATGATCTCGTCAAGTGGGCAGCAACTAGGGGTGTGCACGAACTGGTCCAGAGGCCATGCTGGAGGCCTCCGGACCGGTCCAGTTCCGAGCCTGTCCGGTGGTTCAGCATGGAGGGGGGATGTAGCTTTAAGGGTGGGGGGGTGGTACTTACCACCACCACCCCGCCGCTCTTCCCCCTCCGGCGCTGTGATTTTCGATGAAGATTTTGGGGCGGCAGCGTTCCTCACTGCCGCACCTGCCCCCATTGTTAGCCTGCAAGTGGCAAAGTAACGATGACGCATGCGCCCGTTCCGCCGTGCATGTGCACCCGCTGCCGCATGCGCGCTCCGCTGACATCACATGTCGACGTATCCAGTGGGAAAACCTGCTTTGATGGGGGAATCTCCAGGGGGGTGGGGCAGGAGCTGAAGCCTGGGAGCATGCAGATGAACTGCCTGACTCCCTGGAAGGGGATGCTGTGGAGGGAGGGTACAATGCCTCTCCAGGCATCCTATCCCCAACTCTATGGTGATGGAGTCAGCTCAACCCAAATCTTGACAGCACCTCCTCTCGACACCTGCAGAGAAGAAAGGCAAAAAGTCTGATGCAATAGAAAGATGAATCTACTCTCCCACAAACCTCCTGCTAAAAACTGCAAATCATCAAGCTACTGGGCCATGTACCAACACTTTATTCTGGAAAAACTAGTGCCATTTCTCAACCAGCTTCAACACGACTAGTGAGAAGCAGCTGGAATGCTTTTACATGAGGGCGCCCAAGTAGTCAAGTCAAGTTTTATTTACAGTCCTAGACCAAACAATCCATACATGCAAAAGGTGAAATAAATTTATAGAAACTCTATAGATTCTCATTATACATCTTAAAAGAAATATAGCAAAATTTAGCTACAGAGTTAAAAATTAAAACATCCTCATCAGAATGTAGAAATTTAACAAGTTGTTCAGCAGATGGATCCATCTGTTTACAGACCAAAGGTAAAATTAAGTGCTCCCTCAATTGCCTATGTATTTTACAGGATAATAGAATATGCTCAATAGATTCTATTTCCCCACTGCCACATCTACAGTAGCATTCTTCCAGGGGAATACCACTGTATCTCCCAGCTAATAGTGCAGAGGGAAAAGAATTTGTTCTCACCCTTGTAAATGCCCACCAAAATTTGCTGAGTGTAATATGGGACAAATAATTTGCTGGTGAAAGATCCCGTCTAGTTCTTACTCCTTTGTAGAATTCTGTTAAAGAAGCCCAGTTAGTTTGCAATTCAACATCTGTCAAACACTGTTTCACTATTCTGTTAGCATTTACCAAGTCTAACTCCAGCTGCTGTTCAGGGTCTATTCCTAGGGTAGCAAGCTTTTTGCAACCCTTTGCCCGAGTAGCAAAGCAAGAGCTACACTCATCACGCCACTGCACAGTTGGATAAGCCAGGGCTATGGCTGCCACGATTTCCCTGAGACAGCACTCTTGGATCCTCTCCACCTCACTGTCACAAGAAGCCAAGACCCATATCAAAAACCTCCCTTTCAATGGGGAGGCATTGTTCAGCCGGAAAACAGATGACATTCTTGAGAAGGTACAAAAGCTTCACACTACAGTGCACTCAACGGGACTATCATATCCATCTTTCTCCCCCTCTGGCAGAATGTTTTGTATGGTGTCTCTCAGGGCTCCATATTGTCTCCGAATGTTATTTAACATCTACATGAAACCACTGGGAGAGATCATCAGGAGATTTGGTGCAGGGTGTTGTTAATATGCTGATGACACCCAAATCTATTTCTCCATGTCAACATCTTCGGGAGAAGGCATAACCTCCCTAAATGCTTGCCTGGAGGCAGTAATGGGCTGGATGAGGGATAACAAACTGAGGCTGAGTTCAGATAAGATGGAGGTACTTATTGTGTGGGCAGGGGTGTAACTACTATTAGGCAAGGGGAGGCAGCTGCCTGGGGGGCCCCACGCCTCAAGGGACCCCCCAGAGGCAAGTCACATGAGTATATATTGTGAAGTGTGTGTGTGTGTGTGTGTGTGTGTATCAGCGAGGGGCCCATTTTAAAATTTCGTCTCTGGGCCCACTCCAGCCTTGTTACGCCCCTGTGTGTGGGGTCGGAACTCAGGAGATGATTTTGTTCTGCCAGTTCTGGATGGGGTCACGCTCCACCGAAAGGAACAGGTATGCAGTCTAGGGGCACTTCTGGATCTGAACCTCTCCCTGGTGTCCCAGGTTGAGGGTGTGTGTGTGTGTTTTTGAGAGGTGCTTTTTATCAGCTTTGGCTGATATGTCAACTGCGTCCATTTCTTGAGATGAACGACCTCAAAACGGTGGTACATATGCTGGTAACCTCTAGGCTGGATTACTGCAATGCACTCTATGTGGGGTTGCCTTTGTATGTAGTCTGGAAACTGCAGTTGGTTCAGAATGAGGCAGCCAGGCTGGTCTCTGCGTCATCTAGGAGAGACCATATTACTCCTGTGTTGAAAGAACTACAACATTGGCTGCTGATACGTTTCCAGGCAAAATACAAAGTGCTGGTTATTACCTATACAGCCCTAAACCACTTAGGACCTGGATATTTAAGAGAACATCTTCCTCACCATGAGCCCCATTGCCTGTTAAGACCATCTGAAGAGGTACGCCTGCAGTTGCCACCAACTCGTCTGGCAGCTACTCAGGAACGGGCGTTCTCTGTTGCTGCCACTGGACATTAGAATGTGCTCCCTGTTGAAATTAGAGCCTCCCTATGTCTGGCAATTTTTAAAAAGGCACTGAAGACACATTTATTCACCCAGGCTTTTAATTAGATTTATAGTTTTACTATTTTTAATGTTGGGTTTTTAATGATATTAATGTTAATAATTTTAATGTTTTTAAATGATTTTAATTGTAAACTGCCCAAAGACGCAAGTTTAGGGCAGTATAGAAATATGTTAAACTAGCTGGGCTGGGTGCAAAACATCTGCACCTCTAGTTCTCCCCACTCCTTCTCCCCTTTCCCCTCTGTTCTCAGTCCCCACCACCACCATTTTCATTCCCCACCCCCCACCACTTCCCGCCACCCACCCACTCTCCGTCAGTGGCATTTTCTTTTCCTGCCCGCCTGCTGCTGTTTTCTTTTCTTTTTTCCTGCCCGCCGCCGCCCTTTGCTTCCCCTCCCACTGCCATTTTCTTTTCCCCCCTCGCCTGCAAGCCTGTCCACCGGTGCTTTCCTCTCCCCCTATTGGCAGTTTGCTCACAAACTCTCACAAGAGCTGCCACACATGGGATTAGTGACGGGTACGCCTTAGAGAAATGGAGAGGGGGTGGGGAGAGAAATAGTATATAAATAAGCAAGTGCTACTGGCCCCATCAGTACCAGTACAGGCAATCATCTTATCAATCTGATGATTCCTTTGATCAACACAACCAATACCAACAGTGCAGATCTATCTCTGCTGTTTCAGCACCCAAACATTATTCCACCACCAAGACTACGTTGCCCTACACTAAAAGACAACAATGCTGCAGCCTCCAGACTGGCCCTTTATTACAAGTGTAAGTAGTCAATCAATGTTTATTTTGATCAAAGATCAAATACAGAGATTAAAACAAACAAGTGTAAGTAATATGTTATGTTACATTATGTTACAACCGGCAGATATAACAACAAACCTAAGGGAAAACATTAAAACAAAACACAGCATACCATAAAGTTACTTCAGCAGATAGTAATATAGAATTTTAGTTAAGCTAAAAGCAATGCTACAATTTAGAACAAGGCATAATAGATATAAATTGCTTTCTAAGTTTTTTTTTTTTAAAAAGCCAGGCAAAAGTGACAACTTGGTAGCTGACATATGGAATCACATCCTCAAGAAGATAAACATTCCACAGCTGAATCCTTGAATTTGTCTATGATCTGTCTCAACGTTTCCCCCCTAATCACATCATACAAGAGACAATAAAAGACATAGTGGACAAGTGGGCAACCATCTCGTCCAATTCCTGGGTTCTGGCTATAATTTGCAATGGCTACAGAATAGAATTCCATTCTCTACCACCCTTTTCAGGCATCCGAACTACTGCTCCCTCACCTCACCTTTCTACCGCTACCTCAAGTCTCCTTCTAAAAGAGGACAACCCACTCCTGTGAAAAGGGGCCATTGAGGAGGTGCACACACACAGAGTTTTTTATTTTATTATATATTTTATTATAAAATCCCCTTTTATCCCCAAAGAGAGAGGGATTTAAGACCAATTCTAGACCTTTGGAATGTCAACTACTTCATCTGCTACAGACACTTCCGTATGGTCACAATTCCCAGCATCCCATGTCTCCTGTCAAGGAATGATTGGTTTGCTTCCCTCAACCTCAAAGATGCCTATTTCCAAATATCTATTGCCACCACCACCACAAATACTTAAGGTGCTGCAAAGGTAAGCATTCTTACCAATACGTAGTCCTTCCTTTCGGACTGGTGTCCACCCCACACATCTTCACAAACTGTATGGTGGTGGTGGCAGCGCATCTCCACCTCCAAGGAGTGACAGTCTTCTCATACATACTCGACGCCCCATCAAGTCATCACCTGCTCTCACACACGTGGGTCACCATCTGGCTGCTGATGAATTACAGAACGTCATTTCTAACACCCACTCAATCCATAGAATTCCTAGACACCCTTCTCGATTCCAGACAAGGAAAGGCTTACCATCCCTGCCACAGAATTCTGTCTGTAAGGCCACACAGAGTTCTGCGACAAAGGCACAAGGCATATTTCGTACAGCATCTCTTAGGACGGATGGCCTCGACTACAGCAGTCATTCCCCTGGCACGTTTCCACATGCGGATCCTGCAAGCCCAGTTCATAGACAACTTCAAATCCCACTGCCGCCACCAGGGCGCTTTCCAGCTTGGACACTACAACAGTCTCACTACATGTCAGTTAAGTGTGCTTCTGTATTGCCTGTGTATTGACATCACAGTCCCTGCGCTGTCGACAAGGTGCCGTTCATATTTCTGATGCCTTCTTTCAGGTTTCATTGCTGTGTTACAGTCCCACAACGCTGTAAAAAAATAGCTGTATTTTCCGATTGTAGGGAGTTTCACGCAAAGTAGAAAAGACTGCTTCCCCTGCTGGTGGCTTTGCGCAACGCCCTTTAATTACATTGTCAATTTGATCCCGCCATTTTACGGCAGTTGTCGCCTGTAATCTGGAAATCGCCCAGGACAGGTTCCTCATGGCGCCACCAAAGGTGCAAAGGGCGTCCAATGGTGAGCTGAGCATGTCAACCTCTTGGGAGTACCGTTCCATCAACCCTCTCCATTCCTCACCGTAATGACTGATGCCTCGAGAACAGGCTGGGGAGCCCTTATCAGGAAATTCACAACGGCTGGAGTTTTGTCATGCAGAGAGAAACGCCAGCACATAAACTATCTCAGGTTCCTGGTGATTTTTCATGCCCTAAGAGCCTTGCAACCATGGCTCACAGGCAAGCCTATTCTCATTGTCATGGACAACACAACAGGAAGGTCCTATTTAAATCATCAAAGATGCATGGCGTTTTGAGAGATGCATGGCAATTCTCACTGGAAATCTGGTTGTGGTGTATGCACAGAAAGATCTGTCCAGTGGCAATCCACATAGAGGGAAAGTCCAACACTCTGGCAGATTCCCTCAGCCAACAGAACACCCTATCTCATGGGTGGTCACTAGGAGGAGTGTTCAGCAGATGGGGGACACCTACCCTAGACATCTTCACAACAGCAAACAATGTTAAGTGCACCCGATTCTGCAGCAGGGCATGCTCAGACTTGAGGTCTCTGGGTGACATCTTCCTCCTCAACTAGAGTGGGGAACTGGTGTATGCCTTTGCATCGATTCGCCTAATCTCAAAAGGCCATCCAAAAGCTGATGGAGGACAATGCTCAGGTGCCCCTAGTCACCCCAATGGCCATGGCAGCCATGGTTCATGGCACTGTTACACTTGGCTGTTCACACTTACCTGCATCTACCCATCACTCCTCACCTTCTGACCCTAGACAACGGCAGGAGATTGCATCCAGACCTGCCTTCGCTATACCTGACAATCTGGAAGATAGAAAGCAAATAATGTTTACTGAACCAGTGCAGAGAGTGTTGGACGCCTCAAAAAATCTATCCACTCACAAATGTTATGTCACCAAGTGGAAGAAATTCAGTGTGCATGTTTCCAGCAAAGGCCTCTGTCCAACTGAAGCACCAGACCCTGACATCTTGGAGAGCCTGCTGTCCCCGCAGAAGGTAGGACAGGCACATGCTTTGGTTAGAATCCACTTGGCAGCTATCTCCGCAAACCATAAATTTTCTGGTTTCTGCTCTGACCCAACAGTTTAAAAGTTCTTAAAGGGTTTATTAAACTTGTTCCCTTCATCTCAGAAGCTGCTGCCCCCATGGGATCTACAGTTCTAAACCAGTTAATGGGGTTGCCTTTTGAGACCCTCGCCACATGCAGTTTGAAACTGTTGTCTCTAATGATCATATTCTTAGTTGCTATTACATCAGCCAGAAGAGTCAGCAAGCTTAAAGCTTATCAATGTGACTCCTCTACCTAGTCTTCCACAAGGACAAGGTCGTGCTATGGCCAGACATCACTTTTCTGCCCAAGGGGATTTCGAATTTCCATGTCACAAGATTTGTGTCTACCTGTCTTCTTCTGTAACCCTATATAAAAGGTAGATGGGGCCTACCACTCTCTATATGTTTGCAGGGCCTTGGCGTTCTACATAGACAGGACAAAGGCTTTTCACAAGACCAATAAGCTATGTGTCTGCTACTGCAGCCTTCCAAGGGCTTTCCTATCTCTACCCAGAGGCTCTCTGCCTGGGTTACAGGAGCCATCTCTTTGGCATACCAGCTAGAGAAGCAGCCTCTGCCGAGACCCATCTGGGCACACTCCACTAGAGCAGTGGAGTTCTATGGCATACTGGAGCAGAATACCATTGGACAAAATCTGCAGGACTGTAACCTGGGCAAAACCCTCCACATTTGTCTGCCACGATGCACGGGTTGTCAGATCCCGGTCTCAGGCAGCGTTTGGGACCAAGGTGCTTCAGTCAGTATGCTTATGAGGCTGCTCCCTCAGTCTAGGTAAGAACAGCTTGCTATTATTCCAAATGTGATTGTGATGCACAGAGACCATGAAGAAGAAAGTCACGTTTCCTACTTCTAACTGTAGTTCTTCTGTGCATTCACACTACCCTTCCTACCTCCTTGCAGCAGCCTACTTGTGTTCCTACATGACTTGGTTGCAGTGGTCTCCTAGACTGAAGTAAGGAGGTGTTGTCTAGGGAGAGCTATTTCTCTTATCTTTTTTCCTAATTTGGTAAAGCTATGGAATGTTCCAGAATGCGGCGCTGCACAGGCTCATAACCCAAGTGTGAATGCACAGAAGACCACTCGAAGAACTACAGTTACAGGTAGGAAACCTGCCTTTTTATGTAATACTTTAATGTGATTTTATGGAATGTTGTTGCATTAATTTTTGTAAACTGCCGTGGGATACGTTTTAATTATAGGTTTGAACCCCACACACACATCCAAGAGGGCATAGAACCCTGGGGCACTGAGCGATCACAATAAAAGTTGTGATGTTGGTTAAAGAGATAAAATTCTGAAATGTGAACACCGGTTCAACTACCAATTTTTTGGGAAAGTGATGTAGGATGGTTGTAGCCCATTTTATACAGATTGTCTTTAGCTGCTGGTGAAGCTGTAGCTCAAATCAGTCAGAATATAGTGCACATATTCAGGACATAATCCCAACATTCAAATTCAAGCCCCACCCACACTCATATTCAAGAGGGCAAAGAAAAATAAAACAACAATGATTATAAAGAAGGGCTATTTCCTCCACATATGCTGTTGCTGCTACTATGGATATTTATATACCACTTTTCAGCAAAACGCTTCTCCAAGTTTACACAGGAAAAGGATAATACATATAATGTATGCGATATCCTCTCGGCGATGAAGTTCATGTTTTGTCAGTTGAATCTGTCTCAGAGGTAGAATAAACACAAAGATGACAACTGCAAAATCCTAACATAACCAGGTACTGCTTTGGTGGGGAGGTCGGGCAGGTACTGCTTCTTGCCCTTTTTGATTTAATGAATAATCAGATGGCAGGATTGATAGGCGTGCGGCCTGCTAGACAAATGATCCCCCACCCCACCCCTGCTGTATGTATTCATAAAATATTGGGGTTCTCTGCTGTAGAATATCATGGAAGTGTTTGGCTGCCTGATCGTCTGCTTTTTAGTCCTATTAAAAAGTGATTGGTGCAGAAATGTTCTCTCTCACACACACACGTACGTTCATTGGACACACAGTGGCACATCTGATTTTGGATGTACCATTATTTGACCAATGAACCTCTGTGTGTGTGTGTGTGTGTGTGTGTGTGTGTGTGTGTGTGTGTGTGTGTAGCTAGTCAATCTAGAAGGACAGAATGGTTTCGTAAGTGGGCTATGACTATATCCTCATGCACAAAACCAGGCACAGGCAAAATCCCAATCCATATGGAATTTGCTTTTATTTATTTATTTATTTATTTATTTATTTATTTATTTAACACATTTTTATACTGCCCAAAACTTACGTCTCTGGGCGGTTTACAACAAGGTAAAAACAACATTAAAACATTAGTTAAAAACAAAAACAAGAAATTTAAAACACAACAGTTTAAATTTTGTTAAACAATATTCTAAAACAACATTAAAAACAATCAAAACAGTATCAGTTAAAAGCATATTTATTTTGTTCCCCTCTTGCATGCAGGAGGATGCCTTGAGGATACCATGCACCAAAAGTTCATTTTTCTGTGTGGAGCAGGATCCTAGCAGAGGAAGATGATGAAAACACTCAGGAGCTGTTCTCTGTGTGCAATGCCCTACTGCATACCGTGGAACATCTCTGGTCTGAGGCAAAGAGTATTAGCCCAAGAGGGGGAGCCGAACCATCCCGCTCCCCTAACCCAAGAGGGGAGGGGCCACTGAGCGCACAAAGGAACGGCTTGCCCTCCTAAACCCAGAGGAGGGGACCCACCTATGGCCTGCCCCGCTACACCCACAGGGGGCAAGCCACCACATCCCACAGAGAAACGGCTCACCCTCCCAAAACCCAGAGGAGGGGAGCCACCTACGGCTTGCCCTGCTACGCCCATGAGGGGCAAGACACCACACACTCCACCCTACCCTGGTAGGGAGGAGCTCCACCAGATCTGCGGACAAGCCCAGTGAGGTTTCTTTTTTTCCCCCTGCAGGAGGATTCCAGACCACTTGGAAACCCCCAGAGGACCCCTTGGATGATGTGCCACCTCCCGCTCACACAAGTTGAGAACGGGTTCCCCTGCTCTCCTGGCTTGGACTCTACCCTGGACTCTGTCCAGATTCACATCAGGGGTGTAACGATAGGGGGGCAGGCAGGGCACGTGTCCTGGGCACCACTCTGGGAGGGGGCGCAGCGCGATGCCCCAGAAAAGCTCCAACAAAAAAAAATTTTTTTCAAAAAAAAAAATCTTTCAAAAAAAAATTTCCCCAAATTCCGGGCGGCGGGGGTGGCTGGCGGGTGCTCCCACTGGCTGGCAGGAAAGGCGGCCAGCCAGCCGGCTGCCCCCCGCACTTGCACTCCTGCAAAGATCGCATGCCTACGTGACCACGTGGAAGTTCGAGTGCTGCTTTGCTGTGCTGCGTGGCTGGCTGTGGCCCCTGGAGTTCACGCCATTCTGCTAGTTTGCCCGCCAGCACCTCCTGCAGCGGTCCAGAGGCGTGTGCTGTGGATGCAAATGGCGTCTCCACTCCCCTGCCGCCCGCCCGCCCGCTGACTCATTCACGCAGCTCTTGCCAGCCCGCCGCCCACAGGAAAGGAAAGTGCCAGGGCGGGAACCAAAATGCTGGCGCAGGGCCTCGGCTGGGTCTGACGCTGGCTCGTCCTTCCTCCTGCCCATGCCAAGCTCCTGGCGGCTGCAAACTCTGACGTGCCCGGTCTGCGCTGACTGGCTGCCCCAGCGAACCCTGGTAGACTACCGAGTAAGCAGAGGGAATGAGGGAGGCCTCAGCGCACTGCGCTCACCTCCTGAAGCCTTGAGAAAGGCCGCCTGGCGCGCTTGTTCCAAGACGAAACGGCCTTGCCTCACCGCCGCCATGTGGTCACGTTAAAAATGTCTTAAAAGTACAGTGGGGGCGGGGTTTCCAAAAGCCTTTAGGTCCCGCAGGCTCCCAAATTACCTAGGTGCACCTCTGGGGAGGGGGGGCGGGGCCGCGGGGCCTCAAGGCAGAGACAGAGAGCCTCCCGAAGCGGCTCGCAAGGGTTCAGCTCAGCCCAGGGGCTTTGTCCGGGGTCGGGTGTGCAAGGGAGGGGGCGCGGAGGGGAGACCAGCTGCTGCCTCTCTTGGCGAGTTTGTGGTGCAGCAACAGGTGCCAGCTGGGAGGAGGGAGGAGGAGGAGGAGGAGCGGGGAAGGGGGGTTCCAGCCCCCCCACCCCCACAGTTGCAGCCGCCGCCGCCTCCATATTTGAAGCAGGCAAGGGCAGAGCACTGTCCAGCAGCGGCGGCGGCGGCGGCAGAGGCAGCTCCCGGGAGCGGCTCGGATCCTGCGTCCAAGCCTGGCGGCGCCCCGCACAACTTTCTGCTGCTGCGCTCAGGCTTCCTTTCTCCCCTCGCCCACGCCCCACCCCACCAACACCGTCCAAATTGTTCCAGCACCCCCCCCCCCGAAAATCATGGCATCTGAGCGGGAGTGATTCACGGCCTCCCCCCTTTTAAATTGCAAAATGCGCTTTTCTGCCTCCCCCAACCGGCCCAAGCGGCTCTGGAGCAAAGAGAGCCCTGGACGCGGTTGTAAACGTTGTGGGGGCTGGGAGGGGAGAGCTGCTTTTCACCGGTGTGCGTTCCTCCTTTCCTCGCCCCTTGCCCAGCAGTTGCGCTCTCTGCTAGTTCCTCGCGCGTACACCGTATTTCCGCGGGCTTGATCCAAATCAGCAAACTGCGGCTTATGCCTGAGTGAAAATCGGCTCGCTCTCTGCTTCTGAGAGTGGGGCTGGGGAACCATTGGGTGTCCGGAGTTGCAGATGTGCGGGTAGATGACTGGAGGTAGTCGTGGTCCATCTTATTTATTTCGTATGTCTCTTTGTAAACTGCGTCTGCTTTGCGAACTTTTGTTGAAGAGCGGAACATAAATATTTGTCGTAGTAAGGCTCAGCCCCGGAACCTGTCCCCCTCCTTTTTGGGGGGGTCTAGGCTGAGCCCCGGACCCGACAACTAGTGATAAAGCAGAGTGCCACAGGCTCTGAACATGTGCAGAGTGCCTTTCCCTCCCCGGTATAGCCACAGCCCGCCGGCCACTTTCCTGGGGCTTCTTTCGACTCCCAAGGAAGACAGCCCCAGCACTTCTCCTTTTCCAAATCAGCCCCCAGCACTGCCTCTGGGAGCAGATTTGGATGGGGGGGGCGCAATTTCAGGACTTGCCCTAGGCGCTATTTTCCCTAGATACGCCTCTGATTCACATACATGTGGAACTGAAGGAGGACTTACATACATTGGCAATGCCTTGCAGCTCATGACTAACTCAGATGGACACTTGTTTTCTTATGGCTATTTTGACCGGCATGTACGTATGAAACCTCCCACTTCGAGAACATGGTCTGTAACATATTTGCATGCTAAATGGCCATGCCAGCACAGCGGCTGACCATGCCAGGAACTCCTGCTGACAACACCCCTAGAGGACTCCCTGGACCTGGAGAAGACCCTCCGCCATCAAGGACCCACGCCCAGAGGCTGCAATTGGCAGAAGAAGACTGGCATGGCCCTGCCGGCCACACGCAAGGTGAGGCTGCGATCTGACCCTTCCTTGGCCTTTTGCACATTCCTCTCGCTGAACTCTTTTAACTGGACTCTACCCAAACCTGTAGGAACTCGTGTACAGTGCTATATCCTCTCTACCACTGCAACCACACATTCTTTAGTATGCGACTGTGTTTTATCGGGAAATTCTATTCACTGTTGCTTTTGTAAATCATATGCTAAACATTCTCTTATAAAAGTCAACCTGTTATCTCTTTAGGTACCCAGAGTTATTAACTACAGTAACTGTGCTAAGCCCACAAAGAGCTTTATGGGAACAACAGCTATGCCACTTTTCCATGTTAGCGACCATTCAGTTGTATATTGAAATAGCCTTTAGCTAAAAGCTTTGGATATTGGTTTCCCTATGGATTAATGTTTGACAAACAGGGCAGTCTTTCAAGAGCACTTCATAAACACAGAACTATAGATTCTATACCAAATTAAAACTCATATGAAATCTGCACTCTGTGGTACAAATTAACATATTTAATTTCAATATTACCTGCAAACCTGTTTTTTTTTTTCCTTTCCAGCATGGCTCTAATTAGTCATATAAAATCAAGTCAGAATACTGTAAGCAATTATTATACTAAAAACAGGAAAGGGAGCTGAATTAAAAATGGCGTAAGAAAATGCCGTATGGAAATTAACAAATCCATTAGCATCGTGAAATATGCACTGTAGCTTAATGTTGTTGTTTTTTTTTAAAAAAAATTAAGCTGTTTCTTAAGGTCATAAAAGTGAACACTTGTCTTTTGAAATACTTATTAACATGCTCTGGAACTGGCAAGTGTAGCATTTCTCAGAAACACCTTGGTGCCATTTAGAACGAATGTTGGACTATAACATGGGAACCCTTGGTTTAGAACACAGAATTCTGTTCTTTTGTATTTGCTCCTACAAGAGGGGAACATGCAAAGATTTTAAAGTAAGGAAAATTCCTAATGGTTACATAAGCTTACAAATGTCACCCCAAGCTTTCTACTACTGCTTTTAATGTGCTCGTGATTTCACTTTCATATTATTCAATACTTTGTGTTCTCGGCAATAAATGGACCAACACATATAGTAAATGAGCAATCCAGACTATGCTATCCTTGAAATGCAGCTAAGATAGGGGAAATTTAGTGTAAAGCACACTGATAATCCCCTCTAGCATATATTATATCATTTTTTTGGTGAAATGTCTTTTCAATTCTCCTCTAACCTTTAAAAATAACAGAATGAAGAAGTGCTTTTAAACAGGTAATTCATATAAACACTGTCTTTCAATCTTTGCACCTTTGTGACATTTTTTATTTATATCTAGAGGCCACAAGGTATATAATTCGTTTATGGGAAATTTGAGGGTGATTATTAAAAAACAAAACATGGACATCCAAAATAAATTGTATTTTGTGTTCCTCCAGCTCAAGATTTTAAGGAATAAGGTATGGCCGTTATGCAAACATTTTAGTACCTAGCCTTACAGTTTTATCATCTGTACTCCCTTTACTATGTTACATACTTTGCTTTTGAGATAAATGTATATATTATTGCCCTCTACTGGAAAGTGGCAGTCTCTTCCAAATAATTGTATGACTGGTTTCTTCTTTCTTTCTCTTTGTAACCACCTACTGCAAGAAGAGATTAGAGGCAGCAGGACTGAGATACCTACAACACTTAGGATCACTTTTGCACGAGATTCAAAGGATCGTTCGCTCCAAATAGTTTAAAATGCAAATGTAAAACCTACATTGACCCGAATGGTCATTCACAGGGTAGATAAAAAATGATTTAAAGTTATTTAATGTACCTGAAAATTAAGTCAGCTATTTAAAAATTTAGATCAAATGAAAGCTGAACTTTACGCAAGCAATCTCTTAAAACTTCAATTATGGTCCTCTTATAAACTTATGAAACACTGCTTTATTTTGCAGAGAGCGAACTGTAGGGAAACCACCTTTGCCCATTGCCATATAGAGTAATCCTTTTGTCATGGCTTGATACTGGCTAGGCAGGGATGGCAAGTCTACTGTTACTACTACAAATATTTCTGTACCACTTTTCAACAACAGTTAGCACAGGTGTCATCCACTGACCCATTTTATTACTTCTGTTTCATGTCTACTAACTACCTGATGTCTACAGCTGGCTCTGAGTCAGTATTCTGATTATAAATAATATTTATTTACCTGCCAGTCAAAGGACATTAACATTTACCTTCTGTCTCATGGAGAGCACTAACCCATAGCCAGATTAAGGGGTGGGCCCAGGAGGCCCATGCACCCAGGGCCCCCATTTCAAAGAGTCCTCACCTCGCACCCCCGAGACCCCCTGAGACCACTCTCTGCTTTGCTCAACCCACCATACTCACCGGTGCTGCCTTCTGCTTCCCTGAGATCCCTGGAGGAGGCTGTGTCACTGTTTGCACCCTCACGTGTTTGCACCCTCACCCTCACGCACCCTCACGTGCATTGCCTCCTCACGTGTTCTGCCTCCAGCGCTCCGACGACAACAACACCACGCAGCTCTCTGGCCTGTTGTATCAAGCAAGCAACCTGCAAGGCTCTGTCTTGCCCATTCTT
The DNA here is from genome assembly GCF_027244095.1 of Hemicordylus capensis. Lineage (NCBI taxonomy): Eukaryota > Metazoa > Chordata > Lepidosauria > Squamata > Cordylidae > Hemicordylus > Hemicordylus capensis. The sequence continues at coordinate 122,178,218 of NC_069660.1, forward strand.
TCCTCCAGTCTGCCCCCTCCCTCAAGCCTTGGTTCTTCCATCAGTAGACTGTTTCATGATCTTTCTTTTCGCTGCTGCCACCCCAGGATAGAGGGCGTTTCCCCTTGTTAAGGTTGCCATGTCCCCTGATTTTCCAGGTAGTACCTGGATTTTAAGCATGTCACCCAGATTGCTTAGCCCACACAGATTCTCCCAGGTTTCAGATTTCATTAAAAAAAAAAAAAAGCTAAGCTCTAGCAATTGTACAAGTGGAGTTACGGAGCAAAATTTGCAGTCACTATTCTGCTCAACCGCTAGACATGGATTAAGGAAGGTAAAGCACAGGAGGTTAGCAGGGAGAGGTTCACAAGTACAGTAATCCCCTAAGGAATGTTGCCTTTAAAAAAAAAAATCAGCAGGGGAACTCTATCAGGCAGTTGAGAGGATATTCTTGCCTACCAGGCTATGTATTGTAATGTTTAAGGACTTTGGCTTTACCATCTATGCATGCCTACTTAGAAGTAAGCACCCTTAGTTTCAATCAGATCTTCTCTCAAGTAAGTATGTACAGAATTGCAGCCTTAACTGAAAAATTATGCATTTTTCTGTTCTATTGCTGCTGTTAATATGTCAAGGAAAATGGCCAGGCGAAGATATCTTCCCCAACTATTGTTGGTAGATATCCAGAGCAAATACAAGTCAGCTGGAAAGTGCAACTGCTAATTTGCATATTGTGCAAATTAGGGTGCCCGGATTTGGAGAGCCAAAATATGGCAACCCTTCCCTTTGTTGCATGACCATGGCTGGCCCCAGGGGATGTGCTGTTATTGTGGGGTGAGCAAGGAAGAAACACTCATTGTGGGCTGCCTCTACCTGGGGTTGGGAATGAGCATGGAAGAGAGAGAAAACCAAGCTGCTTTTGCTTGAGGTTTAGCAAACAGAGAGACACCCACTGAGGAAGGATCGATGAGGCTGTAATTAATTACAGTTTTAACCTGAATCCAAGACTAGATTTCCCCCAAGTTCTTTGATTTTAGAAATTGGGAAGCCACCTTAATTTCAGAGGTTTTTTCCTTCTTGGGTAAATCCAGGTAGAACCTGGATTTAATCTGTATTTTTAAAGGAGGTCATCTTAAATTCAGAGTCATCTTCTATTCGGGTAAATATTGTACATCCTTCACTGGGAGGTTTTTAAATTTTTGTTTTGTATTTTGGGAAAAAAGCGGAAATATCTTGGGCGGGGTGGTGTGGTGTGCAGCCCAGCTTTGACACGGAAGGTTTTTCGTTTCCCACTGATCATGAGCACTGTATTCAATAGGACTTACTCCAAGGAAAGTACATATAGGATTCTAACCTCAAGCAACAAGACATTGAAATGAACAAAAATTATGGACCTTCAGAAATGCTACAGCTAAAATAGGAGTCTGAATTTCCTTTTTCTTCTACAATCAGTATCCCATGTAGAGAGGCAGTGTAGTGTAGTGGTTAGAGTGTTGGATTAGGATTGGAAACACCTGGGTTCAGGTCCTTCCCTGTTCATCCATAAAGCTCATTGAGTGACCTTAGGCCAGATACTCTCTCTCACCCTAACCTGCCTCACAAGGTTATTGTCAGAATAAATTGCAGGAGGGTAGAATCATATACCCTGCCTTGAATTCCTTGGAGGAAGAGCAGAATATAAATCCCATAAATAGTAAAATACCCATATTTAGAAATGTCTTTAGATTTTATGGGGACCCTCTATGAAGTGATGGTCTCCTTTTTTTTAGCTTGGGGACAATTGTTCTGTCCCTGCATCTCAATACAGCATCTCTCCAGTGGCTGTTGCTGGTTCTTTCTTTGGGGTAGGGTATCATTTTCTCATCCATTTGTTATGTAAACTACTTTGAGAAGTGTTTTGTTGAAAAGGGGTGTGTGTGTGTGTGTGTGTGTGTGTGTGTGTGATATTTCTGTCCTATACAGCAAGTTTTTTTTAAAAAAAGTAAAAGAACCTGTTATGTGTCAATAGGCATAGTTCTTTTTTTAATGATTATTTATTGTCTCTAGGCCCTAGTGAGCTCTTGTGTTTGTTTTCATTCTGAAGAACGGCAGATACCCAGCCTTTCTAATATTTACCACTTATAAGTATATAATTACAAAAGATATATACACACAATGATCTTACATGCTGGTCATGTGGACAAGACCACAAGAAGCCCTCCCTGCCTTAAGTGCCCTGGGCTGCCACAAGCCTTAATCCGGCCCTGCGCCACTCTACCCAGTGGCTTCTTTCGCATGTGTCATGGAGGTGGTGGGGCAGGGCAATATAATCTTGCTCTTACTGAAACCGTTCCCTCTGTGGTACATGTCCATCTTTTGCCAGGAATCTGATGCACTGCTATGCTTCTATAAATCAAACATTAAAAATTCTCTAACAAAGCTCAAGGTCCTGCTTCTTCCAGCTACTGGCCCTTTCAGTCAGTCATTTCCTAGCAGCTCCCAGCCACAATTAGCCCTTTAATAGTTTCACCCTTTTTTCTCCCTGAAACTGGCCATTCAGTGAGTTGTTTCCTGTTTGCAGCCAATCATTCCCATCATTTGCTTGTTTTATTTTGTTATTAATTGCAGTTGATAAAACTGCTCAGAGAACCAGTTCAAGCCAATCAAAGTGCTCGGTCGATGGACCCTCAAAGCATTGGTTCCCACAACACCCAAAGGCAACATTTAGTTGTTCCTTAAATTCAGCCAAATCCATTTCAACAAGCTTGTCTGAGTTTTAATTTTTTACCCAGTTCCCACACCAGTCAATGCAATTTAAATTTGCTTGCTTTCTTTAAAAACACACACTCATGTTTTCTTATAATTACATTAATTTGGATATGTCAGCTTCAGATCCGAAGAGCTGCTTATCATGTGTACCCCACCCCTTCTTTTCATGGTGCTCCATTCCCTTTTACTTCATGAGCACATGCTCCTAATATGAAGCCAAATCAGTGGAGGTCTGTGTTCTGGCTCTTCTGTTTGCCAGGATCAGCGCTGGGCAGCAAGACCCTCCCTGCATGAACCCCTGGCAGTAAGAGGGAGCAAAGAACAGTTGGGAGCTGAAGCCATTTTTAATTTGTGCAAGCCCAGCATGTTAAACGGCACTGGGCTGGATAAATCAGAGACACTTTTCATTTGATGCTTTTCAAAAGCAAAATCTTGATGGGAGAAAGAGGTGGATGGGAGAGGGAAAACAGATTAATTGCTTCCAAGAAAGCTTTTGATAAAAAATGAACAGTTGGGAGTGGGGAGAATGATCATTTCTTAATTTATTACAAAGCTAGTAATAAAGGGGGAGAAGACTGAATTCATTGACACTACTTTGTTGACCAAGCTACTTTTCAGTTTAACTGTCCCCAGCACTCAGAAGGAGAGAGAATATAGTGAAATGTGGGTCAGTCGCAGTGAACCACTGATGTGACTTTTCAATGTTTACATAAATGTTATTTGTTCTGTTTCTTGTTGGAAGTGAAGGACTCTGCGCTGTCTCATGTCTCAATGACAAAGGGGGACAGACTAGTGAGTCAGAGGGCTAGAGGGGTCAAGACATTGGTCATCCCTTCTCTACTGCTCTGACACTATCCCTTTGATATGTAGATTGCTACTCTCAGGGACTTACTTACTTCCTGCCTTGCCACTTTCTCTCTTCCTCTTCCCTTTCTTCTCCCTTGCAACACCCATGCTCCTCTCTCCCTGAACCAGCCATCCCTCTGCATCCAGCTAGATAGATAGATTAGAGATCCTATCTCTCCACTTTCCTATCTAGAATGGAGTTCACCAATAAAGACTCCTTATATTGATTTGAAAGTATGAACTGGCTCCAAGTTTCTTTTACTCTCAGCATATACGCATGCCTAGGCAGACTCTGCTATGTTGTGCCCAGGGGCGTAGCAAGGTTGGCGTGGGCCCAGAGATGAGATTTTAAAATGCCCCCCCCCCCACTGAAGCTCAGCTCATGAAGTAAAGAAATCTTAAATGAGGCTGAATAGTGGTAACAAAAAGCATGTATATATATATATATATATATATATATATATATATATATATATATATCTCCTATGTGCCACAATAGAACATCATTCTAAATTAATTTTTTTAAGGTTTTGTAAATTGTGGACGATGCAAGTCATTTAATGGTACTAGAGAAAGACATGCTGTTCTGGTAGCTCCAGGTCTTAACACTCACATCAATTTTGGAGGATGAATACAACTGAAGGAAGCCCGGGCAGGTGCGTGGCTGGGGGAGTCAGTCATGTGACTTGCCTCTGGGGGCCCCCCAAGGCAATGGGCCCCCAGACAACTGTCTCCCCTTGCCCTATTATAGTTACGCCCCTGGTTGTGCCTCTGTGCACTCTGCTGTAATAGAAGGGTATCTCTTACCAGAGAGAATTCCCAACATTTCTATCCCACCATGTCTCCCAGGAAGAGCATACAGGGTCTTCCCTCACATTTTATCCTCACAACAACCCTGTGAGTTAAGAGGCGATGACTAGCCCAAGATCATCCACTAAACTTAATGACTGAGTGAGGATTTGAACCCAGATCTCCCCAATCCTAGCCTAACATTCTAAACTCTACACCACACTGGTTTTCTACTTCATAAACATATAAAACTGCCTTGTACCAAGTCAGATAAATGAAGCATACTGGGATCTATGAAAATACACCAACAATTAACAAAAAAGACCCTCCCACCAAACTGAGCACACATAACTTAATCCAATAAATCTATTGTCAAAAATATATGCAATCTATAACAAGACGAAGCCATGGGAAATGATACTGAAAAAACAATTATAAAACATGGGAGAAATAATAAAGTCATAGGAACATAGGAAGCTGCCATATACTGAGTCAGACCATTGGTCCATCTAGCTCAGTATTGTCTGCCCAGACTGGCAGCAGCTTCTCCAAGGTTGCAGGCAGGAATCTCCCTCAGCTCTGTCTTGGAGATGCCAGGGAGGGACTTGGAACCTTCTGCTCTTCCCAGAGCAGCTCAGTACCCTGAAGGGACTATCTTACAGTGCTCACACTTCTAGTCCCCCATTCATATGCAACCAGGGTGGACCCTGCTTAGCTAAGGGGACAAGGAATGCTTGCTACCACAAGACCAGCTCTCCTGATCTTGTCCATGATGTGGAGAATGAATGCATAAGTAAAGTTTTCTCTCTTACAAACCCTTGTAGAATGTTCTCTCACTCAAGCAAATTCTCAGAGATCAGATCTTTGGTTCAAATTCTCAAAGATCAGATACAAAGAAAGATCTTTGTATCTGATGAGAATTTACTTGAGTGAGAGAACATTCTAGAAGGGTTTGTAAGAGAGAAAATTTTGGACACTGAAGTATGTGGACCAGTGACATTTCACCAGGACAAACTTCCACTTGAAAAAGATATTTTGAAATGGAAGTCACCGGGTCTCCATTGTGTGGACTTTACTTATGCATTCTACCGTTCTCCACATTATGGACTTTATTATTACTCCCATGTTTTACTATTGTTTCTCCAATAAAATTTCCCATGGATTTGTCTTGTTATAGATTGCATATGTTTTTCATAATAGATTTATTACACCACGTCAGACCATTGGGCCATATAGGCTGTCCAGTATGGTCTACTCTGAGTAGAGCAGCTCTCCATCACCTGTTACTGAATCCCTTTTAAAACTGAAGATACACGATTGAACATGAGATCTTCTGAGTATGTTCTGCCACTGGACTATGGCCAGTTGGGGAACTTGGGGAAGCTTATGCACCCTCTTCCCAACACATACCCACACCCACAACCCCATAAACTTTCACAAGCCTTCACTGTATGACTGTTGAGGTGTCATTTTCAACATTAGCACAAGAAATAAATACCAAGACACTGATTTTTAAGTATAAACGACAATTGTTGTTTATTAGATTAGAAGATGTCCTTGAACTCTTTGCTTCTGCCATAGCTGTAGTTGTATTTGAAACCAAGCTAGACATTGTCATATGATCTGATTAAGTTAACCTTCTCAGGCTTCTTAGATAGTCATCTGCACTTCATTGCAAGCACCTTTTGAAACCATAATGGCAAGAACAAAGCACAGCAAGACATCTGTCAGCTGATAAAGCATTATCAGATTCAGATACCGGAGTCTGGCAAATGGGTGAGTCCTATTATACTGTTGAGTTCGATAGACTTATCCGCGTCTCATCTCAGGAAAGCTACAGCTTCATCTCGGCTTAACCTTGAAGAAGATAGTCTTTCCAACAGCGAGATGCAAGTGTGCAGGGTGTTACAGTTATTGCTGCACAAGGGTTAAATTTAAAAGATTTAAGATCAAGGTGTATCCAGGGGTGGGAAAACTGGAAAGCATTAAAGTTTCGCATTAAATTGACCTTTCAAGCTAATTTTCTACTCATACATAAAGTGGTTTCTGCAGATCTCAACAAGAAATAAATAGCTGGAGACTAGCTGTGCAGTACAGCAGTGCCATACATTTTCAGGGAAATAAACACAAAAGATATTTTCTTGAGCAAGGCAATATCCAGACAGTTCAAATATCAAGGATATCCTTCCTGCAGTCCTGGTATATTATTTATCTCTCTTCATTATATGGAAGCTGAAGAGCTTAATCATGAATGGAGGAATCTACTGCCTGGCTGTGCCCTGACATTTGTTCTCATCATGGCACTAATCAATGAAGTGGCATGAAGGCCTGCAATTACTCACATAGACCTAGAAGATCTACAAATTCATATGCCCTGAATTCAGCTGAAGACAAGTCAACAGATTCCTGTAAGGAAGACTGTCTAATCACGAACTCTGACACTGAAGCCATTGCCAGTCTGTGTAGACAATACTGAGCTACATGGACCAATGGTCTGCCTCGGTATAAGGCAGCTTCCTATGTTGTACTCCAACAAGACAAGGAGACAAACCTGAAGATCTCAGTCAGCCAGCAGCTCAAATATGCAAAGCCCCTTACACACCTGCACCAAGATGTGGCATCATCAGGAAACATGTCTTCTGTCTCTGAAGTGTTTCTGGCTCTCCAGGTCCTGAAGAGCCAAACTAGATCTTATGTTCAGTCTGCCATTAGTGCTGACGGTCTTTTCCTTCAAAAATAGCAGACCAGATGGAAGGTGATCCAGATCACAGCTGCGGCAGGGCAAGAGAGGCCTTTGCCATTTAGAATAGTGGTGTGCTGCTTTTCAATAACTGTGGTATGGGCAAAAGGCCTTTTACCTCTTGCCTGTGCCACAGTTCTAGACTGGAATGGGGTGGGGGGATAGGCTGTTGTATGACCAGTAGGGTGGGGTGGTAGGGGGGCCTCCTACTAGTGCCCTGAGAGTAAGAGAAGTGAAAGGAAGGAAGCCAGCAAGGCAAAGTCTCACTGTCGCCATCTCTACCTCCTGCTGCTTCTCCAGATGCAACTAGGCCTCTCGTCTCCCCACAGAGGCCAGCAGCACAGTCAACTGCCCTAGGAATAGGAGGAGGAGAAGCCATCAAGGCAGGTGGCGGGGGGACCAGCAGTTTTTTCTTGTTCTAATGGTTTGCTCTTTTTCTTGATTTTATGTAAGCCACTCTGGAGTCCTGGTTGGCTGAATAGCAGAATTTAAAGATGCTTGCAATCAATAGTATATGACAAGCTTGACACCATAGCATGTCCTTTAGTCCTCATCTTCCTCCTTTGGCCTTTACTGCCGGCTCCTTTGCATACTGTTCCCTGACCTGTCACCTGCTCTTGACACCCGTGCCCAGCTGGGTGCTGCTGCTCTCTGCCCTCAACTGTTGAATCTCCCATTGCTCACACCTTGGCCTCTTGGGGTCATACCAAGAGGTCCCTGGGCCCCATACCTATCGATCCGGTACCATATTAACAAATAAAGTGTTTCATTCTGTCAAGCTTAATCAGTCGCATATATTCCTAGTCTTGGGTTTGGAATGAAGTTCCCCCATAAATTAGGGTCCCCCCTCCTGGCAATGTTTGTACTTGCTGGTAATGGGTTTTGTATTTGCTGAGATCATGCTACACAGAGATGACTGCAGGCTTTCTTAGTGAGTGTGCGATGGTCATTTAGACTGAAACGTGCAGAATTCTAAGATCACTGGAGGAGAAGCTGAGGATGCCCCCCTCTTAGCAATCTAGATGCTGGAATACTAGTTCCAGCATCAAACTATGCCATATCTCAATTGGGGTTGTGGGGATGAGGTGGCACAAGTCAGGGCAGGCCTAGTATGAGGTTCTGGACAATAGCAGAGTGGCTCTAAATCATTGGCTTTCAAATCATCTACCTGTCCATGAGAGCATGAGTGCTAAGCACTCCCTGTATGTTTCAGAGGATGCTAGGCTGCAGAGCACACTCCGTTCACAGAGGGTACTTCTGTGTTATACCTATCATGGTCCCATAAGGCGTAAGAGAGTGCCCACCTAGAAAACACCCAGAGAGAGCTCTTCTGCAACCACACATCACAGTAGGAAGATAAGTACTGGTGGACACCTTGTCCTATAAATGTGTCTGCTGGTTTTCTCAATGAAGAGCCCCAGATAGGTTTCAGAGGGACTACAGGAGGAATTCAGAATGTTTAACAACCATTGCTTTAACTCCTTGCAGCACATGCTCAGTGGAGAGATGAGGGCATCAAGGAAATTATATAGAAGAGAGTGCATACTATTAGGATCTTTCGGTCACCTGACTTCTTGACTTGTTTGATTGATTGATTGATTGATTGATTTCACTCTCTGGATACAGTTTCTGTATGGTGAAAAAACCCAAACCAACCTGCAGTTCTCTCTTCCATCACAATAGTGGAGGGAGTAGGGAATGGGGTTCGAGACTCACTTTGCCTGCCAGTTCAGCCATCCTAGGATGCAATGTGTTATTCTAATAACTCTTGCAATGCTTATGCATCCAAAGTCTTGTTGCCTGCAAAGCAGGGAGACAAAGTAGATGTGAGTAGATCGGATGCCCAACATTAGTCATTAAAATGCAGCCTGGTTGCCCAAAATCCACAGTACTGCCGGACTCTGGCTTCAGCACCTGAGACTTTGGTTGGATAGCTGCCCCAATCACCCGTCCTCCATCCTGACGCAAACCACAGGAATTACTGCACGTCTTTTATATAGAAGGATACCCACATTGCTTCAAGTCCTGCTGGCTGGTTATTGCTGCACCTGTGACTTCTTAAATTAGCCACAGCTGGACTAGCTGAGACCTCTTTGCTGCCAATTCACAGGAAGCTGTGCACAGACTCAACCACAGGAAAAGAGTGCCTGCTATTTCTCAACTAGGGCTTCATAAGCCAAGGAGCATTACAGAGGCACAAGGAGAGGAGAAGCAAGGCCTCTATAGCTATCAAAGGCTCCTTTCTTTGCAGTTTTGGCTAAGCTGGGATCTCCAACACACTACCAATTAACAAGTAAAAATTTCAACAGGCATATTCAAGTGAAAATAAAATTATCTTCTTCATGGATATAGAAGAGTTTAGGAAGCAACAGAATGTGGCAAATATGAGTATGGCAAAGGAGGTGAGCATCCTGGGAAGTTATGGGAAAGGATACAGAGGCTCCCTGCCAAAAATCTTCAAAAATTGTGCTACTGAACCCTCCCCAAGTCAAACAATGTGAGCTTCCCATGGTGTAATTTATTAAAAATAAATATGATTTAGCAGGCAGAGCTCAGTCTCATATGAGGCACAGGACTAGGCATGAATGCCCTGCCTCACATCATTTGCCAACAGGAGCCAGGGAGATCTCTAGCACAATGACATCACGTCACATCTTGTCTGTATTAGACATTACAAGAAAGGGGACAGTGCTTGAATTGGGGCAGGAAAGGTAAGAGGGCCCTTAACAATGTCCTCAAACTCCACCTCACAACTCTCCAAGTTTTAACCAAATAGTGCCCTAGCAAATGTGACTGTCACAAATGGTAAGTGGTCCAGACCCCCTTTGTCATTCTAGATCTGCCGAGAGAAAAGAGACTTGTCGTAGCAGCAGCGCCGTTGTATCTCATAGCAGCTCGTTTTGCCCTTATTTCCTGAGCTAGGAAGATCAGAGAGGAAGTTTGTGCCATCTTCCAAAGCTTGGGAAACTGAGGGATAATGTCTTCAGTATTCTAGAGGCAGGGCTTCAATGGCCTGCCTTGCTCATTGCTCCACGCAAAGGTTATCCATCGGAAAACAAATTCTGCAACATAGAAAACATTGCTTGTTAATGCTAGATGAGGGAGAATAAACTGAAGCTGAATCCAGATAAGACGGAAATACTTATTGTGCGGGGTCAGAACTCCAGAGAGGATTTTGACCTACCTGTTCTGGACAGGGTTACACTTCTCCAAAATGAACAGGTTCGCCGTCTAGGAGTAGTCTGGGATCCATACCTCTCCTTAGTTTCTCAGGGTGATGTGGTGGCCAGGGGTGCTTTCTATCAGCTTTGGCTGATACGTCAGCTGAGTCTGTTTCTCAAGATCAATAACCTCAAAACAGTGGTATATTTGTTGGTAACCTCCAGACTTGACTTCTGTAATGCACTCTACATGGGGCTGCCTTTGTATGTAGTCCGGAAACTTCAGTTGGTTCGGAATGCGGCAGCCAGGCTGGTCTCTGGGTCATCTCAGAGAGACCACATTACTCCCTTGTTGATGGAAGCTACACTGGCTGCCGATAGGTTTCCAAGCAAAATACAAAGTGCTAGTTATAACTTATAAAGCCCTAAACGACTTAGGCCCTGGGTATTTAAGAGAACATCTTTGTTATGTGCCTCACTGCCCACTGAGGTCACTTGAGGAGGTCCATCTCCAGTTACCACCAGCTCATCTGGTGGCCACACAGAGACGGGCCTTCTCGATTGCTGCCCCGAGATTGTGGAATGTGCTCCCTGCTGAGATATGATCCTCCCCATCTCTAACTATTTTTAAAAAACATTTGAAGACCCATCTCTTCAGCCAAGCTTTTTCAGCTTTTTTAATTTGTAGGTTTTAATTTTATGCTGTTTTTAAATTGTTAAACTGTTTTAACCTTTTATATTTGTTTTAATTGTTTTTATATCACTGTTAACTGCCCAGAGACGAAAGTTTGGGCGGTATAAAAATTAAATAAATAATAAATAATAATGTTACCAACATAAGAACAGCCATGCACGATTCCTTGATCTACATAATTAATACAGGGTTTTAATCACAGGATTTCTGGTGACAGAATTAGGGATTGCTTGGCACAAAACTATGATTTAGTCTGTGTCCACACTCATTCATAGCTATTACTGTTGCCCACTCACTTGGTATGACTATCCTCTGGTTGAAAACATTGATTTCCCGTCAGCAGTCAGATTCTCTTCTCCCTAGCCAGTTGTTGCTTCTGCTTCCACCTCATTGCATTGTTCTCTGCTTTCCCCCCTCCCCTAGTCAATGTTTTTAGTCAGCTAGTAGGAATACTTCCTTCTACTTCAAGCATCACTGGATCTTGCTTCCCACAGTTTTTTGCCGTGAACTCTTTTAAGTAAAATGAGAATAATGCATTGAACCCCATCACAGATTCATTAGACATAAACAGATGGGAACTGCTTGGGATAGGATGCAAGACATAGGCCCACATGCAGCCATGTAATCTATAAAAGGGCTAATCTTCCCCTGCCATTTATGTCTTCTATTGTACTGGAGCTCAATAGCGGGAAAATCATTCCCGGCTCACATTTCTCACTCACCAAAACAGAGCTTGGGAGACGTTCCAGCTGGCTTGTGCCCTTCGAATGTCACATCCTGAAGTACAAGGTACAGGAAGGTGAGGGGGAAATTATGATTTAACAGGGTATGAAGAAATAAGAACCAGTGATAAGTTGCCTCATGGACTCAAATTACCATTTTCCCCACTCTATGGTGGCTTTCTTAATATCATGGAATCCCCATGGAACTAGATAGACCTAAAAGCTCCAACATGGTGAATTCCAAGGTCAATACAAGTAAGCAGAGCATAGTGGAACAACATTTTCACAGCATTTGCCCTCAGAGGTCTCATTTACATAATGATATAAGAAGACAACTCACAGTGGGAAATAATCCATCCACAAAACTAGAGTCTTCTTCAGGACTCTTACTGATTACCTGACAGTTCCTGAAAGCCTTTTTCATTCATAGCTTGAGCCCTCAGCCCATTCTTAGTGTCTATCAAAACTGACATTTTTATCAGCCTGCATTCTGTGCCAGTAGCAAAGTGACTGCCTGAGCATGCTGCCCGTGGGCACAAACCAGCTTAGTTTATTCTTCTATGCAGCTGAATAGAAAAACCCACTCTACAACATATCAAAAAGACATCAACAATAAACCAACTCCTCAAATCTAATGAAATAGTCAAATATGTTTTTAAATGCCAGATAGATATATCGAACCACTAAGCCAGGAATAAAGAACTTTAAAACCAGAACATATTATTTATTTATTTATTCATTCATTCATTGAATTTATATACCGCCTAGTATAAAAATCTCGAGGCGGTGTACAGAATTAAAAACATAAAACATAACACATTTAAAATTCATAAAAAGATACAATCATAACAGAGAAAAACACATTGACACCACATTATTATTTGGTGGGGTTTTTTTAGCACAATACATTAAAAGCACAATACATGACTACAGGCCTTCTGGAAAAGAAAGGCTTCACATTGCTACCTAAAGGTCTGCAGGATGTGGCTTACAATGATCTCCTTCAGTTCTACAGCTAACAAAAAGCCATACTGTATTTCCCCAGTAATCACTACCTGGATCTAATTGCATCAGCTCAAGTGGTAACAGCTATTCCCACACACAGAGCTGATCTTGAAAAGTAAGTGGGTGCATATGGACTGTAGACAATCAGTGCCAGGGCCACGTGGCCTCAGCCAAGCCCCCGCCACTCTAGTGAGAGAACAAAGCAGCTGCCACCTTTGTGAACCTAAAATTCAATGCACTCATTCCCATCATTGCATCACTGGCTGCAACAGTGGGGGTGAGCATTTTGCATTCGGTAAGCAAAGGTGGGAAGTGCCAGCAATGCAGCTGTCCAAGCTGTCTCTGGGCCACCCTAACTGCTTGCGTAAGCCCCCTACAAGGGTTGGGTGGTAACAGCAGCCATTTGAAGTGCTTCTTGGTAGCCACACTGATGGCTGTCACCTTTTTTCTCCAGAGCCTCAGAAGTCAATTGTGGGCCATTTGATGGCCCTGGGTCAGTGCCCTGGTTGGCTGACCCCGGACTCAGACCCTGAAAGAGTTGCACACCACTACTCAATCCTCTGTGTTCACTGCATTGGTGCACGACATAATGGCCTATGCGCATGAAACAGTGCCAAGACAGCTGCTTTGCCTTAAGCGCAGCAGATTCGCAGCTGATGCAAATAGTCAGCCTGAACAGAAAACAAGCGACCACATCATACAAATGAACTGTAAAACTTGAAGCTTTTAAACACCCAAAATGGGGTTTTAGGAGAGTATTGTCAGAATCCAAAATGCCACCTGCACACAGGAGCTTTTCAATCCTTTCTTCCTAATGCAGCCCATCATCCTCCCAGAAAGCTAGGGGACCCTCCCAACTAGCAAAAGGGCTCCTGCAGGAAGAGGAAATCAGCAACTCTTAAATGCACACAACAGCACTGCAGTTACAAGCCTTTGTGAAGACTCATTTACACCTCATGTTTGTTTTATGTGCAACTACCAGTGCCAGATATTAGGTGCAGCATGAGAGGACACAGCTATGAGGTTTTGGCTGTGAGACAGAAGTCTGTGTGCGCATGAGCACACAGACACAGTGTGCAAACCTCTAATGGTTGCTTAGTAAGGAGAAAACCATTAGTGATAATTACCAACAAAAGCAAATGTTGTGTGTGTCCTCATTTGAAAATGCTGGCAAGGTGCATCTTTACAGGTTTCAGTTCTCATTAAATGCAAAACCTCAAATGAAGTCATCTTAAATGAAGCATCAAAATCATACAAGAGACAGGAAGAGTTAACAGGCATGGAGATTGTCAAAGATGCTCTGAAGATTGCTAAATCAGCTGAGTATCATCTCTTCTCTAGAGGGAATCTTTTTGTAACAGAGACAGAGCTGACAATGCCAGAAGATGTCAATGCCATGCAGAGAGAAGATAAATTTAGAGTGAATGATTTCCCAGTTAAGCAGAGACCAACAGAGAGTTTATAATAAAACAATTTAAACACAGTTTGGAATATGACAATGGCAATTTTTCTTGTGTAGAAAACAAACCATTACAGATGTGTGTTTGTGCCCCAGCAGGAAGTTTTGTAATATAGACTTCTTCTACATTTGCCAAGCAGAAGATATATATGTCCAACTTCTTATGCAGCCTGTGATAGCCTACATTATTATTTCATTCGTTTCTGTGTAATAACTTCATCTCAAGTATTGGAGGAAAATTGATCATCCAAGACATTGCTGGGAAAGTCAATTGTTTCCTTAGTTCTTGTCTTCTGAAAATGTGTGTGTTTTTCATGTGTGTTCATAGTTTGCTTTGTGAACATGGCACCAAACACCCATATTCCCACACTACAGAGCTTACAGCATCCCAGCCACAGCCACCAACTCTAAAACTAAGAGCGATAAGAGGGGGACCAAATAATTCACAGCTAGGGAGAGAGAGTAAACTGGCTCTGTGACAGATGTGTGGATGGGTGACCAATGAACAATTCTCATCTTGTAGTAACCAGATATCCATTGGGGTCCTTTATGAGTCTATGGTGTAAGGCCCTTTGGACCTGGCTACCATTATTTCCACAGAAACCATCTCTATGTTTTCAGATCAAGTTAAAAAGTTAATAATTCTGAAACCACCCCAGAAATGAAACAATGAGCCCTGTCCAGCAGTATTTCCAGTGCCATAGGAATCATGGCAGTGTGGATTCTTCCCCTACAGTTCAGTAATGACAAAACACCATCAAGCTCACTTGGAAAGAATCTGTGTTGTGGTGTCTTGCCCCTCCTGGAAACTAGGAGCACTACTGGTAGGGGAAGAAGTCATAATATGGACAACTCCACAAGACCTCAGACATTACTGAGAAGTGCAGGGAAGAGCAGTACTGCAAGCCCAAGAAACCCCATCCTAACATGAGCTTTACAGATGATATACTACAGATCATTTTTAAAAAATACTGATTATACATGCAGAAGTAGGAAAACATCAAAGAACACAGGCACATCTACATGCTGATTTCTGCATAGAGGTTTGCACAGTAGTGGTACAAGCCCACCCTAGATCTCACTATGCAATTACTATGTAAATACAGATAGACAGAGCTTCTTCCCAAGTAAGGGCAGATGTATGTATTCTGAGCACTTTCATAGGCAGACGACTTCTTTTTCAACGAGGTCCCGGAAAGGGCAGTAGCCTCTGAAGTGTTTGCCCAACCAAATTCCTGGGGCTAAACCAATTTAAGATGATAATTTCAACCCCAGACAATGTTCACAGGAATCCCATAGTCAGGTAATATGGAAGAATTTCCTTTGAAACTAGCTTTCACTTAATATGCTAAAAAGATTTCCCAACTGAAATTCCTCATAAGATTAAACAGTCCAGACTTGTAGAGTTTATCACATCAAAGGGATGGATGGGCCATTATCAGCCTGCCTTCATGCAGGCAGTTTGGTTTTATAGAGAACTTCTAATAGCAAGGACAACAAAAATGGATCAAGAAAGGGCTTTTCCATTCCAGGCCCTAGTAACAGGGCACATTTCATTTTCATGAGGTAGATTGAATGCTGAGCTTAGTAGAACATTGGAGAAGATGGATTTGTATGGACCTAGTGTAGCAATTCATATTTCCTTAGCATTTATTGCTGGTGGATTGGAGCTTCCCGATTTCTTTGCTTGGTAGATTTCATTTAATCATGCCTTGCTTTGATTGTCTTCTGCATTCAGCTAGCCACCCAATTCCTGTAGTCAGTCACAGTTCCTAAGGGGAAATTAGATGTAAATCCTCCTGTGTCCTAGTGGTCAAAGGCCATATACTAGCTCTAAACTCCCAGGCCACCCTTTATTTCACTATACCTTCCAGTAAAAATAAGAGTAGGAAGAATAATTTGTCATCCTCAAGAGTTGAGGTTGAAGAAAAACTGGCACATTTCTTCTACCACCCATCAAGTCCATTGCTGGAGAGTATTGTGTAATAACCAAGGAACCTAGGAGACCCAGTTTAGCAACATTATTTTTTCCCCCATTTTATTTTTTGATTAACTTTTCTCAGGCGTAGTCGGAGCAGAGGGGAGACCTAACAAGGCATTGTAATTAGAACAGATTGCCCAAGAGGCAAGAGTGGGAAATAAAAGAATGGGAAAGATTGAAACATCGTAGGGTTGTCCTCCTCCCCGCTTGTTAAGTGAATCACTCAAACACACACACAAAGATTAAATACGAATGGGGTGGGTAGGGGGAGGTATTTTAAAATTTGTATTTTTAAAATAGTTGACATTTTCATTCCCTTTCTAGATATTACTAAGGACTCTGAGGGTCAGATTCTTTTTAACAAAACCATTTTAAATAAGATATCCTAATTTTAAATGTGAAAACAGTATTAAAACTCCATCTCTTACAAAACTAAACATAAATACATGTGGTATGGACCCCTGTATTCAGGTAAATGATAATGGCACTAGGTTGCTCTGATTCCTCTGTGGACAACATTCAATATTTTGTGCTTAGAAGAAGTCCCACCAGTAAAAAAACGTGGAGCATTAAAAAGCATTTGAATTTTTTTTTAAAAAAAAGTTTTAATGACTATGCTGATGGATTAAATAAATGAGTTGTATGACAACCACAGGTATAACAAAGATTATATTGAATGAATGCATCTATCATTATCATTATCTAAAATTCACAGATTGCCAAAGATTGTATTAATATTCTGATGTGTTTGTGCTAACTGACCTCTGGCAAAATAAAGGGGTGTCAGAGTGGTTCTAGTGTCATGTGCCTGGCTGTATCAACATTACTGATACAGTATACTGATAGGATAAAAATAACCATATAGTACACCACTGAGCTCCTCAAAGGAAAAAGGGAGATATAAATGCAAAAATAAATACAAGTAAATACTAACTTAAATTTGTTAATGATTCTCCATTGCCATGGAATTGTGTAGTTTTGTGAGGAGATTCTCTAAAAGAATTCTTAGCACCCTCATCAAACTAGGATTTCTAGGATTCTTTGAAGAAAGCCAGGGCAGTTAAAGTGGTAGAAAACTGAAATATGTGTATAGAAATTGACATTTGATGACTTGGTGATACCAGGTCAGTCGAAGGAAAACAGGAGTGAGTTTAAGCTTGCACACATCACAGAATCAGCCTAGGTTACCTGGCACAGGTAGAGCTGGCCTGGCCTGATTCTTCAGGGTCTGGGAAAATATCTGCCACCAGTATGAACATCTCCCCCCATGAAACTGTGACTGGAAGGGCGCTCCAGTCACAACTATGAACACTGTTACAAGAACAAGCCGCATTTAGATCCACAGCAGAACTGCAGCCTACAGACTGTCAAAAAGCCCAACAGCCCCAAAACAAATCAAAAACAAATCATAAACTATATCCTACTGTTAGATTTAATTCTCTTAGTCTCCTTGATAAAACCTTGGAAAGGGACAATTCAATCTGCATAGCAGACATTATACAGCATGCAAGCTGTCTGCAGTATTTTTCCCTTTCTTTTTATTTCTGAGTCATAATCAAAACAGGCAATTCCTAAAAAAACAGAATACGGCATTGTTTATACCTTATGCTAAGTTCTCTTCTTTATATTCGTCTTCTGAATATTAAGAGAAACCTTAAACTTCAGAAGTAAACATTGTGACAGTTGCCTTTTAAAAATGCATTTAGTTTCGAGGTGACCTATATATATTTCCCTTTTAAAGCTCAACGGCAGGTATCAATTATTCAATCTTAAGCATATTTAGCAGAATCCTGTGGCCTTCCTATATACTGATTCATTTACAAATTAGTTTTTAATCAGCACAAACAAGGAGAGACTGCTTTTGAGTTATTCACACAGAAGTGCAATAATACATGTGGATAAAATAGTTGACAAGAGAAGCAGGGTCAGCATTAGGACAAGTTGTTCAAAAGGAGCAGCTTTGATACAATTTTAATCAGTCCTTGGATCCCTGAAATGTCATGGAGGTTCATATGAAATGAAATTACCCCTTTCTCTTAGCTTGTTTCTGTTCCAGCTAATCCTCTCTCTCTTTATTAAACATATCTTCACCATCTGCACTGGCCGAAATGTTTGACACCTTGCAGAAGAACTCTGGGCTGACTGATTTTTATGGGCAACATGATCTGAGCTTTATGTGCATACTTAGGATTATCTCAAGGACAAAAGAGGATGAATATTCCATTAACCATAATAAGCAAGTGCATGTATCGATGTAACTAGAACATGTGTTTGATTTCAAATGCAGAAACTGAATAAGAGAGAGGTACATCATAAAATACTTACAGTTCTGCATTTCTTCCTTACCCCCACTCCAACATCACAGTACAACATCATTTCCATATACGCATGCTTCACTAACAGTACAGCTGGAAGTGATGTTTCAGTCTATGCACATCAGCCTTTTCCAGTGCAGCGATGTCATTCCTAAATCTGCTACAACAAAACAAGTTGACCTTTGGGATAAGAACATAAGAATTGCCTAGCTAGGTCACTTCAAAGATCCATCTAGTCCCACATTTGAGTTCCAACAGGAACAAAGCAAGCTTTCTGGGAAGCTCACAAATGGTAAAATAGTGATCAGCATCTCCAGTTGTTTTCCCCAGCATGTGGTACTCAGAGATATACTGCCCATGAACAAGGAGGTTCCATTTTGTTGCTAAGGCTAATAGCCACTGATACTATCCTCTACGTATGCCTGTATATGATATGAGCATTATTGCCTAAGACTGCAGCATAAATATTAGTCCCCTGACTATAAACATGGCTGGGTAACATCTGGGCCCAGAAAATCTCTAAGGTTTTGAGTAATCAGTATCCCCAGTGCAGGAAGCCTGCTGTGTGAACAAATGGAAGGAAGAAAAACAGTAATGAACTGTAATAAAAGGCAGCAGTGTGTACAGCCTACACACACTTTATATACTCTTGCGCTAACTCACAATACTTCCTCCCACAGTAAAGCCTCCAGTCTGGAAAATGCCAAAGGCAAAGAGTGGAAGCAATGAAGAAAAACCAGAATACAGAAAGCTGCCTTATAGCAAGTCAGATCATTGGTCCCTCTAGTTCAGTATTATCTACACTGACTGGCCAAGGAGCCTTTCCCAGCCCTACCTGGAGATGTCAAGGACTGAATCTGGAACCTTCTGCATGCAAAGCAGATGCTCTACCTTTCCCCAAGTGGTGGGAGATCTTCTGTCTGCTACGGGCCTTGCTTGTAAGGTTAGCAAGTCGAGGTGCTATAGAGGGGCAAGGAACGTACGGGCTGCTACTATTTAAGCGGGCAAGTTATAGACAGTCCAGACTTTCACCACATCAGTATGCTTCAACAAATCAAGTGCAGGAGGGTTGAAACAGGTGGTGCAGTTCATAACCATCAAAAGAAAAGCATTCCAAAGTTTTAAAACGATACAATTATTCTTAAGAATATTATAAAGAATAGAGTACTTTTCAACAGGTAATTTTGGAGCCTGGACCTAAAGGCCTTTGGAGCCCACCCACAAGTTAAGCATCATTCCCCTACACACACTGACACTGTGACCCACACAATATTTTTAACGCTGCGTTCTTGAGGGCACGAACAGCAACTGAACTCACAAGAATGTACAAATATAAAATATTTCTTTCCCTACTCCTCGCTCTGTCTCTAAAGCCAGCGTGGTGTAGTGGCTAGAGTGCTGGACTAGGACCGGGGAGACCCGAGTTCAAATCCCCATTCAGCCATTATACTAGCTGGGTGACTCTGGGCCAGTCTCTTCTCTCTCAGCCTAACCTACTTCACAGGGTTGTTGTGAGGAGAAACTCAAGTATGTACTACACCGCTCTGGGCTCCTTGGAAGAAGAGTGGGATATAAATGTAAGCATAAATAAATAAATAAATAAATAAATAAGCAGAGGTCACACAGTTGTTTTCCCCAGCATGTGGTACTCCGAGATATACTGCCCATGAACAAGGAGGTTCCATTTTGTTGCTAGGGCTAATAGCCGACGCAGCCTGGGCTGGTGGCATGGTGACCACACCACCGGGGACAGACCATAGAGGATTGGGGGGGTGGGGCAGTGGGTGGAGGCCCTGGACTTTGGCCTGGAAGTCCAGGGGTAAGAGTGCCTCCAACAACAACTGCACACTAGATCAACGAGAGGCTCCAGCTACTGAAATGAAGCACTAATGCCAAACCATGTTTTGTGGACTCACTGGGGATGGGGAGTGGCAAGCTTCCTGCTGGAACAGAAGTGCTTTCTATTCTTACCATTACCTGGAGAATTTTAATAAAATATAGTTTTCCCAACAGTGTTTTTGTGCAGTAACACCAGTACACTAGAGCAATGGGAAGATCTGCCACATTGGTCTCTTGTGGGATAGCAAGGCACCAAGCCCGCCCCCCTTCCCAGACTCCACAGAACTATTATTTCTCTTCTTATGAAAGGAAATGTTGCTGGGTTACAATGATGTACTGGTGTTCTTGCACAAGAAGTCCATGGAGGTATATATGAAAAAGGAAAACCATAAATTCTACTTCCCCAACTGTGCCAACTCAAAGGGAACAGGGGTTTCCCAAACTGCCCCCACCCCACAACTCTGCTTTTTCTGTGTACTAGGCATATAACCTCCCCCATCCCCTACATCACCCTGCTACAGAGTGTGAAACTTGCAATGGATTTTGCAGTAGCTGGACCTTCCCATTGTTCCACGGGGAATTTATTTTTAAAACAGTATTTAGGAGAAGACAGTAGGAGGCTGCCATATACTGAGTCAGACCATTGGTCTGTCTAGCTCAGTATTGTCTTCACAGACTGGCAGTGGCTTCTCCAAGGTTGCAGGCAGGAATCTCTCTCAGCCCTATCTTGGAGACACCAGGGAGGGAACTTGGAACCTTCTGCTCTTCCCAGAGAGGCTCCGTCCCCTGAAGGGAATATCTTGCAGTGCTCACACATCAAGACCAGCTCTCCTCTCTTGATGGAGCATGGCACCAGAAGGAGACTGCAGGGTACAGGAAGAAAGTCGGTCCAGGAGTTGAATGGAGAGGGATTGCAGGAGGAGCCAACACTCCCCAAAATCACTCCCAGACAGGTAGCTACACCTCCATCTCATAGGTCTCTCCACATAGCTACACAAAAATGCTGAGGCATCCCACACTACCATTTTCAACACTCTTCCAAAGTACAACTTTTTAAAGATGTTTATATTGCACATTAAGGACCAGTCATGAAAAAATCCAAATAATGGCACTGCCTGTATGAGCAACATGTTGCTGTTACCAAATTGAAAGTGCTGTAAATCCCTCCCTTGTCTGAACTCCCCCTGCCCATTGCCACATCTGGAAAATGCCATTACTGAGCAACAGAAAGACATATGCCAAGTTCTCAGAAGGCCTGACAATCTGCTGCCTTAGATGGCCACCTAGGGGTAAGTCTGGATCTGTCCACACCAGCAGAAGTCTAGCCTTTATAAGAGTTCAGCCAAGACAGGGTTTATTCCTTTCCAGCTATAAACATGTGCATAATTTAAAATCAAATACCACCCAGATGGCCTAATGCAGACATGCAGGTTAACTGTGAAATTAAAATGTATTTGAACTACTGCCCAAACTTTCTGACTGATTACTTTGCATTGATGAAATACACACAGTCCCTGGGTGCCACAGTTTTCAGGGGCGTCACACTGTCCTCCTGCCACCAAACACCACCAAAATTTGTGAGTGGAAGCTGCCAATTAATTTTGGGTAGCCTGCCTGAGGACTGCCTGATAAAACTGTATCCATGAATATTCTGAACAATCTCCAAACATCTGGCTCCTGACACTTTGCACTAAATTAAAAAAAATCAAAATATCTGCTGAAGAATAATTTTTCTGCTGAGTTCCAGGCACAGATTGTGTACACCAATGTGTGTGCAACTCAAGAACAGGTATAGAGCTGTACATCAAAAAGCTTTTGTAATCAGGGACTACAAAAAGACAGAAGTAGAATAATAAGTGTGTTCCATTAATTACAGCCACTTTAAAAAAAATGTTTGCTATACACAATATCCTCAAAAATACATAAAATTGATTTGGTTTAGATAACCCGCTTTCACCCAGATTAGCCAGACAAAGAGCATCTGGTTTAAGTAAAGACCACCATGTGCCCATCTGTAAGAATGCCACATGAGGATTAGCCTTATCTGACATTATAAATGAATACATTCTATGGAGTGGTGGGGAGTGTAACACAGTGTCAAATAATGGAGAATTGTAATTGGGCCAGGCTGAGCTATAGGCCAGAGATGGTCCCAGAAACAGAACTCAAAGCAAGTCCACATACTCATAAGTCCACATACAACATACATAAGTTGGACCCATTGTTCAAAAGCAATGGGTCCAACTCTTTTTGCAGATATACCAGCTGGTACTGGGCTTACGGCAATTACTCCAGCTCTCCAATATGTGATGGCCAGGCAATCAGGCAGAATTCGACCTTGGCAGTCACACCTTGGCTAGGCACCGGGACAGGCTGCAGTGGGATGGTCCAGTTTGACCAGAGGCAGGTGAGTAGTGGCCTAGGCTAGGCCAGGGGAAAGTACCGGGTGAAGCAGTTAACCAGAGGCAAAAGATGAGAGCTGGTCTTGTGGTAGCAAGCATGACTTGTCCCCTTAGCTAAGCAGGGTCCACCCTGGTTGCATATGAATGGGAGACTTGATGTGTGAGCACTGTAAGAATTCCTCTCAGGAGATGCAGCCAATCTGGGAAGAGCAGAAGGTTTCAAGTTGCCTCCCTGGCTTCTCCAAGATAAGGCTGAGAGAGGTTCCTGCCTGCAACCTTGGAGAAGCCGCTGCCAGTCTGTGAAGACAATACTGAACTAGATAGACCAATGGTCTGACTCAGTAGTATATGGCAGCTTCCTATGTTCTATGTTTCTAAGATGTAGTAAAAGCTAGGCTCGGGGTGGGGTTAGGTATCAACATGCAGAGAGCCAGGGAAAGGATGGGGCAGCGCAGGATGTGGGAGTCTATATCGCTGCTCTGACAAGTTACTCAGACTGCTGGGCTGGCTGGGAGGCAAAGGTTTTACAGGGAGTCCAGTGACCACATCCTGGCTGAGGTCAGCCAG
Source organism: Hemicordylus capensis (assembly GCF_027244095.1). Taxonomy (NCBI): domain Eukaryota; kingdom Metazoa; phylum Chordata; class Lepidosauria; order Squamata; family Cordylidae; genus Hemicordylus; species Hemicordylus capensis. The sequence goes on from NC_069660.1 coordinate 122,201,465, forward strand.
TAGTACTCAGCTGGACATTGCAATCTGGAGGGTGCACTTGCTCCTAGAGTTGGCCTGTCCATGAGATGGACTAAGGTATTTGCCTCGGGCTGCAGATTAGCAGGCAGTGGGGGGTCATGGTGGCTGTAGCTGCCTGCCTCTGTGCACAGCACTTCTCCCATTCCTGGCAAGGCTAGTGTGTCTGCCTTTCCTACCTGCCATCCTGGAAACCTGCCTAATTTGCCTGCCTGTTTAAGGCTGCAGGGAGTGTCTCGAACCAGGTCTTCCAGTGGCCAGTCTCTGACACCTCATCTCTTGCACAAACCATGCCACTGTGACCATCAGCAAGCCAGGCCCAGTTACCTCTGTGGAACAAGCAGGGCCAACTCAAAACCTATTTGTCCCTGAGGTGGGGCACCAAATGCCACCTCCTTTACATACCAGCAGAGGCGTAACTATAGGGGGGGCAGGGGGGGCACGTGCCCCGGGCGCCATCTTTTCTGGTCACGTGCGGGGCGCCGCCATGACAAAAAAATAATTTAAAAAAATTTTTTTACAATTTTTTTTAAATACAAATGTTTCCTGCTCAGTGCAGCAGCACTGCAGCAGTCAAGGAAGCGCGTCAGTGCCCCCTCCCCCACGAGCGGTCCCTTCCGCGCCGCCCCATTGCTTTGCTGGCGCCTGGCGGCCAGTCAGTGGTCTGGCTTGGCGGCGGTGGCAGGCGCTTGTGAGGAAAAACCTAAGTATAATGTAGTATGTCGGGGGGGGCACGGGGGGGCATTTCAATGCTTGCCCCAGGCGCCGTTTTCCCTAGTTACACCTCTGCATACCAGTGCCCTAAGACCTGGAGTCAGAGGCACCACCATTGCCTCTCCTCCTCCTCCCTCCTCCTCCTCTCCTCCCAGGCTTCCTGGATTTACAAAGTAAGTGAGTGGAGTGGAAGAGGAAAGGGGTGGGCTAGTCCACCCTCCAAGTGACACTCTAGTCCTCTCCTCCAGACTTCCACTTGATTCCCCTCTTCCTTTTCAAAGCTAGATAACGTGGGGAGGAGCAGCCGTAGTGGTGGTGGGCTCTGATTCTAACCACATTGCCAAGAGCTTTCCCTTTACTGTGGAGAGCCTTTACTGAGAGTTCAAAATTGCCCCCAAAAACTGATGCAAAAAGTGGATTTTTTTAAACCACGGATATAAATCAGGCTACACACTAATGCTCAATGAAAAACCCTAGTTGCATGTGAAGTAGCTCGCAGGGACTTCATGGTAAATTTGGCCGATATGTGAATGCACACTTCTATTCCGGAGGAGATGCAAACTAAAAGCTGGGTGTGAAAAACTTCCAGGTAAAGGGGTGGTATTTGACACAGTGAGGTACCATGTGCTCTTGGTTAAGGGAAACAGTGACATTTGATGCCCCAGGTCAGGCAAGGACCGATCTTGAGCCAATCCTGCTTGCTTCTTGGAAGTTACTTGGGCTGGTTTACTGAAGACCCATGGCATGGTTGCTGTAAGAGGTAAGGGACTGGAGACTAGACTGGAGAGACCCAATTTGAAACACCCCCTGAAGTTACATAGGCAGGTCAAGCAAGCAAGCATCACCTAGAGGCCTCAAACAGCTTCCCACTCCCAATGAAAGGATCCACGGTAAAACACAGTAGCTGACATCTAGTCTCAGTTGCTCAATAGTACTACTCAGGAGTTACTCCAAAGGACTACTTAATTTCAATAGGACCTGCACTGGGTAATTTAGTCAGGATGCCAGCCACTAATTTTTAAAAATCATCACTTTTTACAAAAACCAAACAGTAGCATGCACATGAGGGGTGCAAAACCCATGAAATTAAGTGTGATTGTTATTTGACTTTTACACCTAACGAGGCTATTACAGACAACATTAATGGTAGTTCTCTGGTCAAAGATGCAGCAAATGAAGCTTCAGCCTCTTCCTCAAGGCAACACAAACGCTTCTATGGACTGTAAGTACGTGAAGAATAACTATCTAAGCAGTTTCTTCCTACAGGACATTCTAGGTTTTGCACTTAAGCAATCTTGCTCAGACTTTGGCCTAGTAGGATTTTCCTGAGCAAAGAGAAAAATTTGAACATTGCCAAATGTAATGAACACAAAAGAAAGACTGCTTGTTCAGCTAAGCAGCACTGCACACCCAGATTATAACTAGGGTGAGGCATAGGAGGGATGAAGAAAGGAGAGAGGGCAGTAAGGGACACAAAGAGAAAGAACACAACCAAAAAGGTTGTGTTACTGCAATCGACCCCAGTTCACCAAGTTTGCTGGAGTCCATAAACCAACCACTAGTCTTTGTGGGGGTTTTTCAGAGGCGTAACTAGGGAAAACGGCGCCCGGGGCAAGCACTGAAATGGCGCCCCCCCGCACCCCCCCCAAACATACTACATTATACTTAGGTTTTTCCTCACAAGCGCCCGCCGCCGCCGCCAAGCCAGGCCACTGACTGGCCACCAGGCGCCAGCAAAGCAATGGGGGGGGCGCGGGCGGTGCGGAAGGGACCGCTCATGGGGGAGGGGGCGCCGACGCGCTCCCTTGACTGCTGCAGCGCTGCTGCACTGAGCAGGAAACATTTGTATTAACAAAAAATTTTTAAAAAAATTTTTTGTCATGGCGGCGCCCCCCACGTGACCAGAAAAGATGGCGCCCGGGGCACATGCCCCCACTGCCCCCCCTATAGTTACGCCTCTGGGTTTTTTATAACAGAAATTATTCTTATATTGGCTGGCAGGGGCAGGAAAACACACACCATAATCACCTCACAACACATTTTGACCTATAACAGAAGCTATTCCAATACTGGCTGGCAGGGACAGGAAATACACACCATGATAACATCACAATACATTTACAGCTTATAAAAAAGAAGGGGGAATTCATCACGTGGCTGTGCTTTTCAACAATTATTTATTACTAACCGACCCTGCACAGAGCATCTGTGTGCTCTTTGAGGCTGGCAGTTACTTCCCCCCACCCTTCTGCCCCAGTCTCTGCTTCCTGACCATGGCTGGCCGTGCCGGGCCCTGCCACCTCTCCTCCCCACTGTCACTTCTGCCCCCGCACTTTCTTTCCCCCTCCTGGGCCTTGCCTCCGTGGCTGGGCCGGGCCCACCACCACCTCTAGCCTCCGGAGCCGGGCCCGCAGCCGCCACGGCAACCAATCCTCTCCACCGCCCAGCCAATCAACTTCGCGCCAGGACATACATTCCAAGGCACACCAAGGACAATTAAATATATAGATTATTTTATTTACTACATTTATATCTCACTTTTCCTTCAAGGGACTCAGTACATGTTTATGTTTATCCTCACAACAATCCTACAAGGTAGATTATATGGAGAGACAAGGGACTGGCCCAGTGTCACCCAATGAGTTCCGTGGCTGAACAGGGATTTGAATCTCCCTGATCCTAGTTCAACACTCTAATCACTGCACCACACTGGTACAATGCTGTGTGGTATCTACTAATGTGTAGGGATGTGAGAGCCAGCTCGCTTTGAGCTGGGCTCATCAAGCCAGCCCAGTTCAGGCGGTCTGAGTTTGAACTGGCTTGGCCCCTGGCTCAAAGTATTGGCTTGTGGGTCAGCTTGGGCGGGGGATACATGTAAAGGGGAATCCAGCAAGGATTCCCCTTTACAAGTAAGGGGGGATTCCCTAGTAATGTGGGGTGGGGGTGGGAGAAAGGCTCCTTTTTACCTTTAGAAATCAGTCACTGGAAGCAGCAGATGCTCACAGGGGCGTATCTAGGGGTAGGGCAGGCAGGGCACGTGCCCCGGGCACCACTTGAAGAGGGGCGCTATTTTGTAAAATTAACTTTAAAAAAAAAATGGCTGCCAAAAACAAAATGGCCACTGTGCATGCTCAAATGGCTCTAGGTCATGCCAGGCTTTGCAGAGGCCATTTGAGCATGCGCAGTGGCCATTTTGTTTTCAGTGGCCTTTTTTAAAAAAAAAAAAGATTATTTTTTAAAACGGCCACTGCACATGCTCAAATGGTCCCTGCGAGGCCCTAGAGGCCAGCGGGGAGAGGGGGAATCTTTGCAACCCCCCCAGCCTTTAGGAAGCCCCCCAAAGTGGCTATGGGTAATAATAATAATAATAATAATAATAATAATAATATAAGACACTGTACACATATTCAGATTGGCACTATGTACAGAGAATCAGGGCTTGTGAATACTGAGCTGCCACTTAAGAGCTAGGATTGTATTCATTTGCTCTTACTTTGCTTCTTGTAATAAGTGAGTTCAATGTGATGTCTTGCTAAGATGGCTATTAATGGTGAGTTTGTCTTTGAATCAGTGTGAAACCCTTAATATTAAGGCCCACTGGGAGTTTCTTGCTCTCTTTCTCTCATTTTAACTGTCTTTCTGAAAGACTAGAATATATTCCAAGCAGTGACACAGTTCACTCTGCATATCCTTTAATTATTTACAGAGTATCTGGGAAAAGTCAAATTCTCCATTGATTTTTAAAACTTATGTAATGGTGATGCTACAATGCGTAGTAGAGAATTAGACAGGCACTTCTGTTTAGTTTTCCAAGTACATCTCCACATAGTATTTGGGTATTTCATGAGCCCCCACATACTGAAATTTGTAGTTTTCCAGCATTTTTTGGTCTGGCTAAGTCCACTGCTAAATAGTTTTTGAAATATTAAAAGATTAACGAGCTTGACTTGTATTTTTGAGCTGATATTATGGTAAAGGTATCTGAAAGATGGGTGTCAGATGCTTGGACAGGGGGCGCAATTTCAGTGTTTGCCCTAGGCACTATTTTCCCTAGATACGCCTCTGGATGCTCAAATCATGTGGTGTTGCAAATGGCCTGTTTGTACACACAGAGGCCCGAACAAGGCCACAGCTGACATGGCCTGTAATTTGAGAGGCTGGCAGAGGGGGGGTTGCGGAGCCCCCACAGCCACCTCCAATGTCTCCACTGCCATGGCCTCCTCAGCTGCCTGATTTCTATAGGTAAAAAGGAGTCTTTCTCCTGCCCCACTCCTCCACCCCGCATTACATGGGAATTCCCCTTTACTCGTAAAGGGCAGTCTTCACCAGATTCCCCTTTACAAGTATGCCCCCCAAGCCAGCCCATGAGCTGACTTGGCAGCTCAATGGCCGAACCGGGTCAGGTCGGTTCGGCCAAGCCCAGACCGGGTCAGGTCAGTTCAGCCAGCTCACATACTCCTACTAATGTGTAGAGCAGCCCTCAGAGGGACTAGGACACCAAAACAGTAGGTTTCAACAATAAACTGGTCCTCTCCTATCCCCATCTTCCAAAAGAGACTTGGGGCAAAAAGCTACTTTAAGATGGCAAAGAAAACTGGTCTACTCCAGGCTTCCTCTTAATGATCATCTGTATTCATCATTATGGAACAAGCAATTATCTGGCTACTCTATAATCCTGACAATGCTTTTACCCCTTATATCACTATATACCGGATAGAGCCCTAAATAATTAAAATGTGCCCCTGAGATTGCACACTGTGCATATGACAAGGTATAACACATGTCTGTATAGTAAACCCGTCACACATTTTAATGCCATCACGTTCCTGTTACCAGGCAAAATGACACTAATGATTACATTTTTTAAATGTGTGTGAAGCATTCTTTTATAGCACATGCTGTGCTGGCACCATTGCCCAACACTGAGATGCAATTACTTTTTGTAGTTGTTGTTGCTGAGGGCCAAACTCTAACAAATTAAATTTAGAGAAAGAAAATAGGCTTATATGCAAATGGAATTAAATGCTGACACAAGGATAAAACAACACTGGATTTAAGCAGAGTGTTCCTAACCAATCACTAAATTTAAAATTGAGGTGACAGATTCATCCCTGTGATTTCATTGCCATCCCTAGAGTTACAAAAGTTGGCCCGGTATGTTTTTAATAGCCTTGATGCAATGAAATTAAGCAGATAAAACAAATTTTTTTAAATCATAAATTAAAATCCCTGCATCAAGGAAATGACTTATTAGTGAGCAAGAGATAGAAATAAACAGGCACTTGTGCCAAATGTTGATCATGGACCACATGTTGTAGACCCCCAAATCCAGAGCTGTGCCAACCAATATGTGTATTGTCTATAACTACAAATCCCAAGTGGGAGTTTGTAGACCAACAGTAAGCTGTAGAACTCTACTCAATAATACATACCATGTATATATTGAATTTCTAGGTATTTCGTTTTACAGCAATCCTGTAAGGTGGGTCAATATTATCATCATTGTCATATTGTTGTTTGGGCCCTGAAGCTGAGAGAGCAGTGACATGCTTCAGTTAAAGACACCTAGCAAGTTCCTTGTAGGGATGTGCATGAAACAGATTTTGTATTTTGTTTCAAGCTCAAAACAAAACAAGATGGCCAAAACGTTTCATTGAAACAACGATCAAACTGGTTGTTTTGATGGAACAAAACTTGAAATATTTCGAGTGTTTCAGCCATTGGGAACAATGGGAAAACTCAAAACACTCCATTGTTCCCCATGGGTAGTTCCTAGGGACACCAAAGTGGGTTGGGTGGTAGGGCATGATGGGTGCTACCTACCAACCAACCCACAAAATAAATGGGCAAGGAGACAATTTTTCACAAATTTTTAACCTTTCCCCAAAACCCCCATAGGACCGCAAGCCAATAGAAAGCCAATGCCAGAAAACCAATCAGCAAGGGGAAAACGGGCCTCCAAAATGGCGCTTGAAACACTAAAATGTTTATAACAGAAATGGGGTTGTTTTGTTCCAAACTCGAAACATGCTCTTTATTTAATGATTGTTTTGTTTCAAGCTCAAGACACTCAGAATGGCTCATTTCAAGTTGAAACATTTCAACATCAAAATATTTTGCACATCTCTAGGTTCTTGCTCAGATGAGATTTGAACCTGGGAATTCCCAGCTCATGATTACAGCCACATAGGAACATGGGAAGCTGTCTTATACCAACTCAGACCATTGGTTCATCTTGCTCAGTATTGTCTACACTGATTGGCAGTGGCTCTCCAGGGTTTCAGGCAGGAGTCTTCCTTTCCAAACCCTACCTGGTGATTCCAGAGATTGAACCTCGAACCTTCTGCATGCATGTTGATGCTCTGCCACTGTGGATGCTCTAGCCCCATCCCTAGCCAGGATACAGGTGAAACTCGAAAAATTAGAATATCATGCAAAAGTTAATTAATTTCAGTAATGCAAATTAAAAGGTGAAACTGATATATGAGATAGATGCATTACATGCAAAGCGAGATAAGTCAAGCCTTAATTTGTTATAATTGTGATGATCATGGCGTACAGCTCATGAGAACCCCAAATCCACAATCCCAGAAAATTAGAATATTACATGAAACCAATAAAACAAGGATTGTAAATAGAACAATATCGGACCTCTGAAAAGTATAAGCATGCATATGTATTCAGTACTTGGTTTGGGCCCCTTTTGCAGCAATTACTGCCTCAATGCGGTGTGGCATGGATGCTATCAGCCTGTGGCACTGCTGAGGTGTTATGGAAGACCAGGATGCTTCAATAGCGGCCTTCAGCTCTTCTGCATTGTTTGGTCTCATGTCTCTCATCCTTCTCTTGGCAATGCCCCATAGATTCTCTATGGGGTTCAGGTCAGGCGAGTTTGCTGGCCAATCAAGCACAGTAATCCCATGGTCATTGAACCAGGTTTTGGTACTTTTGGCAGTGTGGGCAGGTGCCAAGTCCTGCTGGAAAATGAAGTCAGCATCCCCATACAGCTCGTCTGCGGAAGGAAGCATGAAGTGCTCCAAAATCTCCTGATAGACGGCTGCGTTGACCCTGGACTTAATGAAGCACAGTGGACCAACACCAGCAGATGACATGGCTCCCCAAATCAACACAGCCTGTGGAAACTTCACAATGGACTTCAAGCATCTTGCATTGTGTGCCTCTCCATTCTTCCTCCAGACTCTGGGTCCTTGGTTTCCAACTGAGATGCAAAAGTTGCTCTCATCAGAAAAGAGGACTTTGGACCACTGAGCAACAGACCAGTTCTTTTTTTCTTGAGCCCAGGTAAGACGCTTCTGACGTTGTTTGTTGTTCAGGAGCGGCTTGACAAGAGGAATACGACATTTGAAGCCCATGTCCAGGATCCGTCTGTGTGTGGTGGCTCTTGATGCACTAACTCCAGCCTCAGTCCACTCCTTGTGAAAGTCCCCAACATTTTTGAATGGCCTTTTCCTGACAATCCTCTCCAGGCTGCGGTCATCCCTGCTGCTTGGGCACCTTTTTCTTCCACACTTTTCCCTTCCACATAACTTTCTATTAATGTGCTTTGATACAGCACTTTGGGAACATCCAACTTCTTTTGCAATTACCTTTTGAGGCTTTCCCTCCTTGTGGAGGGTGTCAATGATGGTTTTCTGCACAACTGTCAAGTCAGCAGTCTTTCCCATGATTGTGATTCCTAATGAACCAGACTGAGAGACCATTTAAAGGCTCAGGAACCCTTTGCAGGTGTTATGGATTGATTAGTTGATTGGAGTGGGACACCTGGAGCCTAGACTGTTGAACCTTTTCACAATATTCTAATTTTCTGGGATTGTGGATTTGGGGTTCTCATGAGCTGTACACCATGATCATCACAATTATAACAAATTAAGGCTTGACTTATCTCACTTTGCATGTAATGCGTCTATCTCATATATCAGTTTCACCTTTTAATTTGCATTACTGAAATTAATGAACTTTTGCACGATATTCTAATTTTTCGAGTTTCACCTGTAGTACATCAGCTCCCATGGAACACTGGCACAGTTGAACCCATTCAGATTCCAGTTTTAATCATTATTAGGCGTTCCCACACACAGTTGCAAGAGGTTTTTATCCAGCTGAGAAGCCATGGCATCTCACATTATCACTAACACAGAGTAAACCTAGGAGGTTCTTCCAGATGTGAATGGACTGGCTTCAACTAAGCAGAACATGGCAAACTCAGAAAATCTTGGAAAGACAGGGAATAAAGGTGAATGCGGTTTGCACAGCACCAATGACCTTTAAACAATTGTTAATTGACTCTAGATTGTACGATAGGAGATGTGATGTACAAGATTGTGAAATTTGTGAACAGGGGGAAGGAAACTGTGGAAAGAAAGGTACAATATATACCTATGTGTGTTATCACATTTAAGGAATTTAACAGCTGGGGAACCGGGGTTTTCATCTGTGCTCATTTGTATTTACTTAATGGAGGGTGGTGTGTCACACTGAAACGTCTTATGTTTACCAACTTTTATTTTTTCTTTGTTTGTGCAATAAAAGGTCTTTTTGTTGAGAGTCTAAGCAGAACAGCCAGTTTCTCAGAAATAATGACCAACAGCCCTGGATGGAGGCATTCCATAAATTAGGCTTCTCTGGAATCTTCTGTTCACTTACTTTTTGCAGAGAAGCCAGACAACATCATTGTCAGATTCTTGCAGTCCAGTGTCTTCTATGTTGTCCTCACATTTTTTTCAGACCTGATTTGTACAGATTTCTCTCTTATTTCTTTCCCTTTTTGTAATAAAATTCTATTGTAGCACCCAACTGTTCTCTCTTGAAAAGGTGCTATTGAGGCTTTTCACAGCTTCCACGCCATTACAAGTTTTTGATGTGTAAGTCTTGCTTGTTTTATTGCTTCCTGATAATCACAGATGGGTAGTGATGAATAGCCCCTTAATTGCCCCTTGAATTGCCTCAACCGCTTTGAGATACATTATGAAAGGCAGTACAAAAATTGAATAATAAATAAATGGCAGTTTCTGTTTCTGCAAAGCAAAGGCTATTGTTACTGGTTTCTTATCATCATCATTATGATTAATCTTTTATAGCAAAACAATATTGGCTAACATCCTGACTAAAGCTGCATGTGTGCTTCTAACAACAGCATGCATACCCCACTAATTCCCACAGTATTGATGTGGGCACTCTTGCACAAGAGTGCAACTATTTTTAGTCTTCTTCTCTTACTCCAGAAATGCTCAGTTACAGCAGAAATACATCCATGAGGATCAGGGATATTTTTTTGTAGTCATGTGCACGGACCGGTTCGGAGGCCATTCTAAAAGCCTCCAGACCGGTCCGGGCACGGGGTGGTTTTGGTTCGGGTGGGGGGTTCTATTCAAAACAGGGGGGGGCTCTACTCACCCCTTCCAGTAAAATCCCGTATTTCTTGAAGATATCGGGCGGCAGGGTGCCGCCCGCTTCAATCTCCTCTGGCGCGGGCTCCTCGGCTCGTATCCATCGGGGCGGCAGGATCGCTCCCAGTCCCTGCCGCCCCCTCCAAGTTAAGTCCCCCTCGGCTGGCGGCCGCCCCCTGAAGCTCCACAGAGGCCCCCCGCCGCCCCCTTCTTTCCAGAACTACCCCCATTACCAGAGGACAGCAGGAGAACTCCCTGCCGTCCCCTTCCCCCTTGCCGGCTGGGCTGCAAATGGCTTCTAGGAAGCCTTTCGCGCGCGTGCGCGAAAGGCTTCCTAGAAGCCATTTGCAGCCCAGCCGGCAAGGCGAGCGGACGGCAGGGAGCTCTCCCGCCGCCCGCTCGCTAAAGTAAGCACCTTAGCGAGCGGGCGGTGGGAGAGCTCCCTGCCGTCCGCTCGCCTTGCCGGCTGGGCTGCGAAAGGCTTCCTAGAAGCCATTTGCAGCCCAGCCAGCAAGGGGGAAGGGGACGGCAGGGAGTTCTCCTGCCGTCCTCTGGTAATGGGGGTAGTTCTGGAAAGAAGGGGGCGGCGGGGGGCCTCTGTGGAGCTTCAGGGGGCGGCCGCCAGCCGAGGGGGACTTAACTTGGAGGGGGCGGCAGGGACTGGGAGCGATCCTGCCGCCCCGATGGATACGAGCCGAGGAGCCCGCGCCAGACGAGATTGAAGCGGGCGGCACCCTGCCGCCCGATATCTTCAAGAAATACGGGATTTTACTGGAAGGGGTGAGTAGAGCCCCCCTTGTTTTGAATAGAACCCCCCACCCCAGTGCCGGACCAGTTCCGTGCACACCCCTATTTTTTTGCTGTATGAGAAAGCTTCTGTAGTGTGAGGAGAACATCAAAATTACTTGCACTCTTGTGCAAGAGTACCCGTGCTTCTGAAGTGTGGGGACTGGCATAGGATTAGAGTTGCATGTGCACTGCTGTTAAAAGCACACATGCAGTGTTTGTCAGGCTGTCATCCGCTATAGTATTTTCCTAAATAAGGAAATCAGGAATTGAAGTCTTCTTCTCCCCCCACCCCCACCCTGGCCTCAAGGAATCAAAACTGACAATGGGACAATTTTATAAATATGCTATTAGGCATAAATATTCCAGCCATTGTCAACTGAAAGCTGTAAGGGAAGAATGGCAGTTGGGAAGAATGCCCCCCAATAGCAAAGCAAAAGCAGTTTGGTGAGAAAGCAGCAAAGCAAGAGGTCTTGAGACAGTTCTTTAGTATTGAAGAAGCTAGCCGATCGCAGCCTCTCTAGGCTGCGCGGCTCGTTTGCCCTCAGCCCCACCTCCGGAGCACATGGCACTGGGAGCCAGCTCCCATTGGCCCCGGCTCTGCTCCAGAGACGGGGCTATGCAGCAATGAGCTGGCAGCACGCATGCGCCAGCTCAGTCCTCTTACAGATCGCGCAGAAGGAGGACGCTCGGCGAGGGAGCTCCTGGGCCTCCATGTGGCCGGGCCTTCCACGTGGCCAGGCCTGCAGGGACGGCAGCGTCCGAGCGGCGGTGGCGGAGGCTTGGGGGGGTCGACCGGACTCGGCAGCAGGAGCGTGCCGGTGGCGGAGGCCACACCGGCGGCAGAGGCACTTGGCCTTACCGCCAGCGGTATCAGGCCGGGGGGAGGGCCATCAGGCCCTGCCACCACCTGGGCCGGGCGGGCGGCAGTGGTTCGGGGGCGGCCTCACCGGGCTTTTAAGCCCTAGCGGCGGCCTGTTTCGGGGGCGGCCTCACCGGGGGTCTGCTTTTAAGCCCCAGCGGTGGCCTGTTTCGGGGGCCTGGGTTTCCTGGCCTCTCTGCTCCCGGGGGCACCGCGGCCCAGCAGGGAGGATCCGCGGCAGGGCCTACCCGTGGCCCCGGGCTTTTAAGCCCTTTCGGTCGGCCCAGGGCGGGCCTGATTTTAAGCCGAGGCTTTTAAGCCTCGGCAGGGCCACCTGTGGCCTTGGGCTTTTAAGCCCCTTCAGTCAGCCCAGGGTGAGCCTTATTTTGGGCCGAGGCTTTTAAGCCTCACCGGGCCCGAGGGGGGTGCGCCGCGGCCCACCGGGGGGGGGGGGGGCCGAGGCCGGTACTCTCCTGCGGATTGGGCTTTTACGCCCCGGTCCAGAGGGGGGCCGTAACAACACCGCTCCACCACTATCAGGTGGGGCAGCGGGGGCCCAGCAGTTGGGGGGCCCAGCTGAGCACAGCTGCAGGGGCTTTTAAGCCCGCAGTCGGCTGGGGGGGGGGGCTTCCATGCGCACAGGCCTTTCCCAAGCTGTGCACAGCTGCGGGGGCTTTTGAGCCCGCAGGCGGCTGTGGGGGGGCTTCCAAGCGCACAGGCCTTTCCCATCTTTAGGCAGGCCTTATTTGCGGCCAGGTTTTCCACGTTCACAGGCATTCGCCGGCATGGGCCCTAAGAAGGCCCCAGTTAATAAGGGCGGGAAGGCCCCAGCAAAGAGAGATGGGAAGGCCCCAGCAAAGAAGGGCAGTAAGCCCATGCGGCCGGCCAATAGGCCCAACATCCCAGAGGATTCCTCTGGGGATGAGGGCGACCTGGAACTGGGTGCCATCAGGGCGCTTATTGCGCGTCTACAAGCCCTAGATAAGCAGCGTGCCACCCCAGGGGGGGTGATTTAGGGGGGGCCTTCAAGGGTGCCCCCACAGACAAAAAATACATCCAAAGGGGATAAGAAGGCTAAGCTGATGCAAGGTTTTGCGAATTGTTTAGCAGCGCTGAAGGCGGTGGCTGGACCATCTACAGCCGAACCGGCGGGGAACAGACCACACCAGGCTGAGCCAGTGCCGGGCAATGGCGAGGACCGCGGGGACGGCCGGGATGATGATGGTGAGTCCCCGCAAGGGGCTTGGCCGTGGGGTTTGCCTTTTAATGCCCCCTATGGGCCATACGGTTGGTACCCCGGGCCAGTTAACTGGGCATCCCCACACGCCACCTGTAATCAGGTCTGGCAGGGGGGAACGCCGCCTTGCCCCCCCAGGGGCCAACGGCTCAGTTCGGCTCCGCTTGGCACACTGGGGATGGGCCAGTGCCTTTGGGAGACCACCTCATGCCAGCGGTTAAGGAGCGGATTTGGAAGGGAGAATGCATTGATATATTTCAATTGCTCTTCAAAGAACCCGAGCCATTGGAGAAGGACGGGACCCAGGTGAGGGACAAGGAAAGGACAAAGAGAAAACCCATTGAGCATAATTGGGCCAATTGGGTTTCAGGGTACACTATCTACATGGGTGTGTTGATGCAAAAATATCCCGAGAGAGGCCCCGCGCTTGTCAAGTACTTTGATATTATCCACAGAGCCTTCATGGACTTTGCGGGTAATGCCTGGGAGCGCTACGACCAGGCGTTCCGGGAGCGCGCCTCCAACAATGCAGGGATATATTGGGAAAGGCAGCACCCCGAGCTTTGGCTTCAGATCATGACACCCGCTAGGCCCCTGGTGGGCGAGCGTGCCGACAGCGGGCACCTTATTTCCAAGACTCCGGCAGCGTCAGCAGCTTCGGCTGCGGGCGCCCAGGGGGTTCAAGGTCCCCTGGTGTGCTGGGAGTTTAACAAGAACGGGAAGTGCACACGCTCCCCGTGCAAGTACCGGCATGACTGTGGCTTCTGCGGCGGGCAGCATGCTGGCCTCTACTGCCAGAGGGCCAAAGCCCTTAAGGGCGGGGGGGGATTCCAAGGCCCGGGAGGGGGAAAGGGCCCAGCAGCCGCTGCTGGTAAAGGGCCCCAGCCCAATTAAAATCCCGGCGCTCCGGAGGCTGCTGCACGACTACCCCGACAGGGAGCGCGCCCGCTATTTAGAGGACGGTTTTGTGGAGGGATTTAGGGTACCATGCCAATCCAGGCGGGTCCATAGCTTTGCCCGCAATTTAAAATCTGTTGAGGGGATGGAGCACATAGTCACAAAAAAGATTGCCAAGGAAGTGTCGCTTGGGAGGGTGCTGGGCCCCTTCACCAGGCTGCCACTTCCAACATTGCGGGTATCCCCTTTGGGAGTGGTTCCAAAAAAGGCGCCAGGCGAGTATAGGCTTATCCACCACCTGTCCTACCCAAGGGGAGACTCGGTCAACGACGGCATACCGGCTGAGCTTTGCTCGGTCTGGTATACGTCGTTTGATGAGGCTGTGGCCATGATCAGGGGGTGCGGGCTGCGGGCCGCGGGCCCTGATGGCGAAGTGCAACATTGAATCCGCTTTCTGCCTGCTGCCCGTGCACCCTGATGACTTTGATCTATTAGGCTTCACGTTTAAAGGGGGATTCTACATCGATAGAGCCCTCCCCATGGGATGCTCGGTCTCTTGCGCTGCCTTCGAGGCTTTCAGCACTATGCTGGAGTGGGCGCTACGCCGGGAGGTGCGGCTCAGCTCCTCCACTCACTACTAGACGACTTTAATTTTGGAGGAGGAGAGGGCTCTGGCCAATGCCTACACTTACTGCGCACATTCAGGGCACTCTGTGGTGATCTGGGGGTGCCCCTGGCAAAGGACAAGACGGAGGGTCCGACCACCAAGCTTACATTTCTGGGGATAGAGCTGGACACGGTTGGGCAGCTCTCACGCCTCCCCGAGGACAAGCTATGTACATTGAGGGAGTTGCTCAGGGAATGTAGGGGGGCCAAGAAGGTCACGCTACGCAAGTTACAGTCACTGGTGGGCCACCTCAACTTTGCCTGCAGGGTAGTGGCTCCAGGTCGCCCCTTCCTAAGGCGCCTCTGTGATGCCATGGGGGGGTGCAATCGGCCCCACTTCCTCATCAGGGTGACTGCCGCCATGAGAGAAGATATGGGGCTCTGGCTTACTTTCCTGGAGTCCTTCAATGGGGTATCATTCTGGCAGTCCTCCCAGCTGCTCGAGGCTGATTTCCAGGTGCAGTCCGATGCCGCTGGGGCCCTCGGCTTCGGCCTGTACTTGAGAGGGCGCTGGTGCGCGGAGCGGTGGCAGAGCAGTTGGGCGGAACTGGGAATCACAAGGGATCTCACGAGCTCTTCCCCATAGTGGTGGCGGCCCACATTTGGGCCGAGTCCTTCAGGGACTCGGTGGTGCGGTTCTGGTGCGATAACTTGGCCATGGTCCAGATTATTAACAGCCAGACCTCCAAGTCGCAGAGGGTGATGGGGTTGGTGCGAGCCTTGGTTTTAACATGCCTATGCCATAACACGCTCTTCACTGCCCAGCACGTTCCCGGGGTGCAGAACGAGGTGGCAGACGCTCTGTCTCGCTTCCAGATGCAGCGCTTCTGGAAGCTGGTGCCCGAAGCCGCCAAGGAGCCTGAGCAGGTGCCTGAATGGTTGTGGAACCTTGGGATGTAGAGGCGTTTAGGGCCATCCAAGCTTCCATAGCACCCAGGACGCGTGTCGCCTATGACAAAAGGGTCAGGGCTTTTCTGCAGTTTAGATCCCAGGTAGGATTGGTCCATGTGTGGCCAGTGCCGCCGGAACAGCTAATGCAATACCTGGTGCACCTCTGCGCCCAGGGGCTGGCGGTGAGCACTATGGCCAGCCATCTTGCCGCGCTGGCTTTCTTCCTAAAATCTAGGGGCCTCCCCGACCATTCCGGGGACTTCAGGGTCCGGTGCATGCTGGAAGGCTGGGCGAGGGAGACGCCCGTGCAGCCAGACCAACGTAGGCCGGTCACCCCAGAGGTGCTGCAGCTGGCACTGCGGCAACTAACTGGGGTTTGTTCGTCCCCTTACAAGGAGGCCTTGTTCCGGGCGGCAGCCTTGGTCGCCTTCTTTGGGGCCTTTAGGGTGGGAGAGATGTTCCCCAGGGGTAGGCGCAGCCCTGCGGGTAGGGTACTGCAATTCAGTGACCTCACCTTAGGCACTTCCCGGGTAGTACTCCACCTTCGGTTCTCAAAAACAGATCAGAGGGGCAGGGGGCATAGGGTAGCGCTACACGCTGCAGGCGATCTGGGCTTATGCCCTGTCCGTGTGCTGGAAGCCTACACAGCGGCCAGGGGAGCAGCCATGGGGTGCCTCTTTGTTCATGCTGATGGGCGCCATGTTACTCAATTCCAATTTTGGGCGGTGATGAGGAGGGCTTTCGGGGCGGCCGGGGTGCCCACGCAGAACTTGGCTCCCCACTCCTTCTGGATCGGGGCAGCCTCCATCGCTGCGCGCTTGGGTTATTCGGGCACAGAAATCCGGCGGCTGGGCAGGTGGCGGTCTGTGGCCTACCACAGATATGTGCGGTAGGCGGAAGCGGGCACACGCCTCCCCCCCCCTTATCTTGCCTGGCTGGCCCAGTTAGTCACATCACGAGTTGTTTATGTGTGTCACTCACCATGCTTTCTCCTCTCGTGCAGGGCCTCAGTTGATGGGACCGCGGGCAGCCAGGCAGCGCGCCAGAGTCCTCATACTGGGCCATTCCTTCATTTTCTGGGCACACAAGTGGGCGCAGGACGCCGACCCCGGAACCCAGCTGGGGCTGGGGCGTTGGGCCATGGTGGAGTGGCTGGGACAGTGGGGCATGCGGAGGGCCCAGTTCCTGCCGATGCTGCGCGAGTTCCTGGAAGGGAATCCTGCACCGGATGTCCTGCTGCTGCATTTTGGAGGCAACAACCTGGTGAACCAGTCTGGCATTTCGCTTTCAAGACAGATTGTCCAGGATCTGGCAGTCGTCCTCTCTTGGTGCCCTGGGCTGGTGGTCATTTGGTCTGACATCACCCAGCGGAGAGTCTGGAGGGGGGCGGTAAAGCAGAACAAGGTAGATAGGGCCAGGCGGGGGGTAAATGCGGCTGTGGCATGCTTCATTGCCGCTGGAGGGGGTGGTTGCATTCCGCACAATGACATCATTTTCTCGCTCCCCCAGCTGTTCAGGGGTGACAGCGTGCACCTGTCCCCCCGGGCACACGGTACTTCCTAGATGATCTGCGGCTGGGGTTGGCAACAGTGTTGGTAGGCTTGTGGGGTGGCAGGGCGTCAAGCTAGGCTGACGCCCACTGTGGCGGGCACAGTGCGGAGGTGAACAGCTAATGCGGTGCGGCACCTTAGGTAAGCTTGTTAGTTGTAAGGAGGAGGGGCTGATCCCTTGAGGCTTGACAGATCAGGGATTCTGCCTTGCTCCTACCTCTCTGCAAACGACACCCTTCCGTATGGCTAAACAGCGTCAGATGGGTGGCGTTAATTGCAGAGACCTGACCTTAGGTCAGCAACCAAGGGCACCCCCTTCTGGAAGGTGGGTTGCCTGGAGCTAAGGTGTCTGCACCATGAGCTTTTAGGCGGGGCGGCCACGCGGTGGACCGCCCCATTCGGGTCCGCACTGTTGCTGTTGTGAATGCCAATCCCAGCTGCCGTGCCTTGCAGGCACTGTTAAAAAACTTGTACCCCTAATAAAGTGGCCAATTCCTCCATAACACATTCTGTGTCCGTGTCTCCTTGGGTCTGGGTGCAACTACACGGGTTTATTTAAAGAAAAGGTTACAAATGAATGTGAAAAAAGCCTGCAGCTTAATTTCAGCTGCAGCTCATGGCTGAAGAGAGAAACCAAAACAAACAGCCATCTCTGGAGAGACAAAATGGAGACTAACACTGGAAGAACAAAGAGAGGAGGAGTCCAGAACTTTTATCCATGACCCTATCTGCACTGCCCCCAAGTGGTCATTTTGAGACATTGCAGGTAAGAGCTGATGCTGCCAGGATCCTAGCTCCAACAGAAGCAATAAAAAAGCAGAACCTAGAACTATGCAAAAAGAAGCGGGCTAGTTTCTTAATAGCCTGATTTTAAGTGACTGTGGTTGCGAAGGGTCAGGAAACAGGTTTAGCCCTCACTTGAGCTTAGTTCTCTTTAAGGAAGGGCTGCTCAATTTTGGCCCTCCTGCAGATGTTGGCCTACAACTCCCATAATCCCTGGCTACTGGCCACTGTGGCTGGGGTTATGGGAGTTGTAGTCCAAAAACAGCTGGGGGGCCAAAGTTGAGCAGACCTGCTTTCAGGTGATAAACCTGTGACTGGTTTATATCATTTCAGACTGAAGGTGGGGGCTCATATCATGAGATGATCAACTACAAAAATAAACATTCCTACATATAGTAAGTTAGCATGTCAGGGGGGAATGATTTCCCTTGTGATTTTGCAGCCCTACTAGATCATTTTTGAGATGGAGCAACCAAAATGGTAAACAGTCTACAAAGTACAGTATACACACACCATAGATCTTTATGAAGGCATTACAAATCCCCCAACTTACTCCAAATCCATCATCATCAAAAAGATGGCATACAGATTACCCTCAAACCTTCTAGCATTCCAGGTAGTTACTGCTGGAATTACTCCAAGGTTACTGCTGCTTTCCCGCTCACTGGCCAATTTCCCATTAATGCTTTTTGCACCACCTTTTCAGCACAGATGATGACCTTATAATGCAGAAGCTGTCCTGTTGCCATTCTGTTCCCAAACATTTTGGAGCCCAGAAATTATGGGTGTGATCTCAAGTATGGAAATTAAATCCACACCATTCAGGAATGGACTGAAATTTGGCATATGTATAGATAGATCTAGATATTCTATAGGAGCAAGCCAATTAGAATTTTGATTGCTAATATGGGGTCCAGCTGGCATCTCCTTCTGTGATTTGAAGGCAATGAGCCCCACTTTAGCACAATAAAAAAAAATCATATTTTACTGGGTTTGCTGATTTTTTTAATTGTGACAAGTAACACATCAGCCTGTAGAAAAGCCTCTGATTGCTTTCTAAATGAGAAGGGGATGGTGCTGGAGAGAGAGAGAGAAAAGGAAGAAAATGGCTTAATGTATATGCATTTCAGCACTGCAACCTTTTTTTTTTTAAGGGCTGCTCAAACTCAAGTGAGGAAAAAGAAAATCGGTCAAGCAAGGGTTTTGTGACTCACATGGCCCTGTGCAATTAAGAGGCCATTGTCAATTTTAAGATTGTCATAAATCCATTGGAGAATTTGAGACAATTCACAAAACAATTATGATAGAATGAAAAGTGGAGATTGCCCAATCTGCTGAAATGAAACCCAGCTCACTGAAATAAAACACTAGGAAGGGGTGGTGGAGGGGGGGACCCAGTCTTGAAATATGTTGGGAGAATAAAAGGCATATGGAACAGATTGATTGTGAAGTCATGGTCTTTTAATAACAAAGGTTATTTGGCAGGAAAGTAGAGGGATTTGCCTAGCTCTGAATGACATTTGGCTAAGTGCAATAGGTCCTTTTTGCATCCAATTATAGGGTAAATGGGGAAACCTACACAGATGCTTGGGGAAAACAGCTGTATTGTTTTGCCCACTATACCTGAAGCAAAGCAGCAAATAAGCACAATTTCTCTGCATTTTAATTATAGGGCTGTCTGTACTGGCGCAGCATCTCAGTCACTCTGCACCTGCAAGGACAAATAAATTTGTATAATTCACATTGCAATTTGATGTACAATATTTCGGCTGCTACCAGGAATTGGAGCATATTGCACACGCATTCATTTCGGATTGATAGCAGGCTTTTGGAAGGAGTGATATATTAGTGACAATGGGCCAGTTTCTGGCGCCAAATGCAGCAGTTGCTAAATCAAGTGCACTTTAAGCAAACTGCCGAGATACACAACAATTTCAATGAAAAGAAGTAGAAAACCTTTACACACATGTTGAGGCGTTAGATCAACAATGACCATGGTTTCCATGTCAATTTACATAACAAGGGCTGGTTACTGGTCTAGGATTTAGAACTGTATCAGTCAGTCATCTCTCTTAAAGGAAGAGAGCTGGTCTTGTGGCAGCAAGCATGACTTTTCCCTTAGCAAAGCAGGGTCCGGCCTGGTTGCATATGAATGGGCGGCTAGAAATGTGAGCACTGTAAGATATTTCCCTTAAGGGATGGAGCCGCTCTGGGAAGAGCATCTAGGTTCCAAGTTTCTTCCCTGGCATCTCCAAGATAGGGCTGAAAGAGCTTCCTGCCTGCAACCTTGGAGAAGTTGCTGCCAGACAATACTGAGCGAGATGGACCTATGGTCTGACTCAGTATATGGGAGCTTCCTATGTTCTTGTTTGACTAACACCCACATTAAGGACTCAGCAATCAAAACATATCTTGTTAGCATTCGCTGGGTTCAGTTTTAGCCAGAGTTCATCAGGAAAAGTGCAAGCACACAGCCCTTTATCATAGAAAATGGGATGTGATTGCAATGCACATCTTTTTCAGTCACCCAGCCTCTGCAGGCCCTTGGACTCCTGTTCTGCAAGGGCATTCTCAAATACAGAGAGTATAAACGATGGTATTCTCCACTTGGGCGAGCAGTTTCAGCTAGGCTTATGTGACAAACACACACACTTTCAGCTAGGCTTATGTGACAAACACACACACTTAACTAAAACAGAGAATTCATTTATTAAAATCAATAAAAATTTAAAGCAAAAACAAAACAAAACAGAGAATTCATTTTCACTTCTTACTTTCAGCCAAGCTCATTGATGTTGAGCTTCACAGTCCATTTCAATAATTGGTGTTGGGCCCCAGCACCCAAACTTCTTATGTTATTCAATTCTCTGGCTAGAGAGCGATTGATTGATTGATTGATTGAGCACATTGGTATTGCTCCCTTCCTCTAAGAATTTTATGTACATGCGATTCCAGCTGTTCTATGTCAGGAGGGGGTGGCGGAGAATTCACCCAAGCTTAATGACTGTGCAGATTTGAACTTGAGTCCGTCCAATCCAAATTCTTTCCACCATACTGCTCTGGCTCTCAAAGTGTTGTCTGAAGAGACAAACATTGTAGTTATGGAGAGTGGGGCGAGGATTTAGCATGCATCATGGCAGGGGTGGGGCTTGCCAGGATACTCTTAGGGACATTGTAACCATGTTCAGTGCCTCCACTTCCATATCATTATCAGAACAGGGCTAAAGTCCATACAGATGGTGCAGTGGTGCAACTGTCAGGAGAAGACTCTCAGGACTAGGTTGCACACAGGGCCATCCTTAGGGTGGGGCAACCGGGGCGATTGCCCCCAACCCCACGCTGGCACAGGCCCCTCTCTGGGCACACAGCTGTGAAGCCTGCCCTCCTCTCTCCCCCAGTCCCAGCCACTTATCTTTCCCTGTGGCACAGCCCAGTCAAAGCTGATATTTGGATGTGCAGCACAGGCTTGAAGGGCTCCCAGGCAAACTGCTAGAGAGCTCCTTCTCTCTCTGCCTCTCAGCTGTTTGGTGGATGGACGGGCTTCCAGAGAGGCCTCCATGCAGGCCTCACTGAAGCCTGAAGCTCAGGAAGTAAGGAAGAAGGCAGGCAGAATGTCCAGCGTTGGCTACACTTGCCCACCACAACTCTCTGCGGACCCTCTGCCCAGCCCTGCCCAGCCTTAATAATGGAGGTATGATGTGATTTCCTTTTTGTAGTTATTCTCCCCCACCTTGAATATTTAGGGATTGGCTTGTCATAGGGTGTTGGTATTGAGCAGAGATGTAGGGTAGGGTGGGAGTAAGAGGTATGTTTAAATGGAAGAGGATTGGACAAATTGATGGTATTTAATATTTTTTTAAAAATTTAAAAACCCATCAAAAAGTCCTATAAGTGGCTTGTTTCATGGCAGAAAATTACAAAAACTTCAGGAACAAACAATATATAATATATATTATATATATTAGATAGATAGATAGATAGATAGATAGATAGATAGATAGATAGATAGATAGATATAAATGTACTGTGCTCAAGTTGATTTGCAACCCAGAAGGTCTGAGTGAGAACTGTGAAGCATGTGTTGTGCTTTTTATTTGTATTTCTTTGGAAACGCACTATATGTCCAAGCTGTTTGGACATGTCCAAAAACCTCACTCACACTATTTACACTCAATCACACTATTAACATGTTATAAACATTCAGAATTTGTATTTAATGTATAGATTTTGTATTCTGGTAGAATACTTCCCAGAAGGCGATACGAAGCCAGTGGAAATACCGGCACATATATCTATTCTGGCCTCCCAGGTGCTCTTGAGATGAGGTGATGCAAAGCATAGCCAGTCTGTAGGACTTTGGAGAGCTCTGAAGGGTGATCCTATGGGGTCCTAGCTCCAGTTGAGCGCTTTTATGACTCTTTGTTCTGACTACTTTCTTTAAGCTCCATCCTTTTATTGCAGTGTGTGGATCCTTAAAGTGGCAGTGCCTGAGCCTGGAGCCAAACACTCTGCTATCTCTCAGACACCTTCCACCTGATGAGTTTTCCAAGTTGGCAGACAGGCACTGAAGGGTGAGAAGTTTCTGGTACATCCAGGTCCAACCCTTTGTATGACTCTGACTTGGGTGAGGACCATCTCTGGGTTTGGGTTTCCAGGCTCCTTGTTGAACCCCTGCTAACTGGGCAAAGAGGCATCTTTTTAATGTAGTGATTTGCTTTATTTAGTAGGGGAAGAGTAACTGGTCATATCCACCCCCACTGTTGCTGGTATCTACCTTACGTTTCTTTTCGATTGTGAGCCCTTTGAGGACAAGAATCCATCTTATTTATTTATTATTTCTCTGTGTAAACCACTTTGGAAACTTGTTGAAAAGCGGTATATAAATATTATTATTTGTTGTTGTTGTTGTTGATGATGATGAACAGTTCATCCTTGTTCCTGGGTCCTGCACCTCAACTGCTGATGGTGGCAAGGGGGATTTGCCTAGCTCTTCCCCCTTAGGATCCAAGTCCTGGCTGTTGTTTGAGGTTGGGGCCATGACATGCAGGAGACTGAAGTAAAACCAATTGTAATTAAAATGTAAATAAAATAATCTGAAGCAAATGATGAGATGTGCAGGGCGGGGGAACAACAATCCCTGGTAAATGGATAAAGAAGAAGGGGAAGAACAACTGTCCCTATTTAACCAGCACAGTGTCTCTCCAGTGGGCTGTTGCTGGTGTCTCCATTGTGCTTCTTTTCATATTGTGAACCCTTTGGAACAGGGAGCCATCTTATTCCTTTTTCTGTGTAAACCACTTTGAGAATTTTTCTTGGTGGGAAAAGCAGCATATAAACATTAACCACAAAACAGGCAGATCAACCCTTAAAAGCTTCTCTAACTAAACAAGTCTTTAAAGCCCACCTAAAAGTGCCAGGGTCATGAATCTGGCAGTCCTCACTAGGAAACTGGTCCCATAATTTAGGCATCACCACCAAAAGGTTCGTGCCACCAGGCCACCAACTTTGATAGAAGATGGAACAAGCAGAAGACAATCTGTGCTGCTTCTTAAAGAGCAGAGTGGTGTATGTGAGACTAGTTATCCTCTCAAGTATTGTCTTGAAATTTTAGTATTATGAGCTGTCCGTCATATTTGGAATCAACAGACCACAGATATTCCATGGAGTCCTTCCGCATTTACCAGACAGCCAATATTGTTATGACAGGAAAATATCCATCACACTCACCGCAGTTACTCAGACCAAGATTTTCAGGGGGCATCTCTCCCACAGCAACTGAAGAGACACAAAGCAGAATCCAAGTCACCTTTCCATACAATAGGTTTTTACCCCGTACTTACTTCCTTCTGTGTTCCTATGGTTTATCCAATTTCCTCAGCAGAGATCCAATTTTATGGACAACTACTGAATCGGAAGAGTAGGAACCACACAGGAAGAATCTAATAACAACATGAATTGAAAAGTAAAGTAGAGAATGGTTATAGGCAGTGAGCTACAGTTCAATAGAACTAAGTGTTTAACCCTCTAGAGGAGAAGTTGCCACATGGAGAAAGCTGGAGGAATTAAACATCTATGTCCATACACATTCATACCTGCCAACTTGTCCCTATTTTCCCATTCACCTGAATGGGAAAATAGGGACATGGTGGCAGGTACACACATTGTCTCACAAGTTTCAATCCCCCCCCCCACACACACACTGTTAGCTCTCTAAATGACATGTGGGTTGGCAAACAGTTCTCTAATCTTCAAAAGTGGTCCTAAATCTGGCTCCTAGTGAGTCCTAAGTACTTAAAGTTCTGCAAAAAATATGCATAAAATATTGATTTCATTAAAAATGTTAAGGACTACTTAATCCAGCAGCATTTTATATGTGTGCATATTTATTCCCAAATTTGCATATCTGTTTGCATATATCTTGTAACGATGAATGTTAATTATACTTTTAAAATCATTTATAAATTGTAACCAAGTCTGTTGTATGAATTTGGGGCTGGGGGGGCAGGATGGGCAAGGGGGAGGAAAACACATTCAAGTACCATTAATTAGAAACTGCCATTTAAAGCATGCTGAAGCAAACCTCATATCAGAAAAATATTGAACTCTTGACAAATAAGAAACCTAACAAGAATTATTAACTTGGCTAGCTCATTAAGTGGCATCTTATAAGCAAAGCACTAAGCATTCCTAACCACTCTTCAGTCAAAAGTGACCACCAAATAATGTACTTTTTTTGCTATTAATGTACTACACCCCTAATTTCCCTTCTACAAAGCACCATTTTACCTTGGCATTCCTTTATAAGTAAAATATTTTTTTAAAAAAAACATGAATTCAGAATTATCAACAAGGATATCCTTCTAGAGAAAACTGTAAAGGCAAACTGAATTACACACTAATTGGATTCAAAAACTGACTCCAAGTAATTTAAATAAGAGGCATTAACACAAGGTCATATCTGAAGTTGTTTCCAAAAATGCCCAAACAGAAGAATAAAATGCTAACCCATCACAGAATTTTCCTTTCTGTGCTGCAGTCTTAACAATTCCAAACAATTCCAGAAGCAAACAATACACTTCACTAAAAAAATAAATAAATCATAAAAACTGATTGATAAAATGTTACAATTAAACACCAGCATAAAACTAGCTTGAAAATAAATGCAGCAATATCAACTTTCCCATTATCCCTTATTTTGTTTATAAGCCATCTATCTACCAAAAAGTACCAAGCAACGACTCCTGAAAACCGTTGACATAAAAACAACAACAACCACAGAATAACCAACAGCTAGGATCGCCAATTTCTGACTGAATTTATTCCTGAAGATTTTGTTTCCCAATATTGTTAATGCTATAAAGTCATTTAAAACATCTAGGAGTACTTTCAATAGTCCCGTGGAGATTGATACCGACTCCTGGGGACTCCAGACATATCCTGGAGGATAGGCACTCCTACCACCTACCAAAAGAGAACAACACAACAGCAGAGGCAAGACAGCTGTGGACCAACAATTACCAAATGACAAAACAAATAGATGCTGGTTTTACACCAATAGTTTAACTTGTGATCCTCCCTAGAAAGGGTATTCCACATCTGTAATGCTACAAGGAATTAACCTGGTCCTGGGTGTTTCCACAACACAAGCCTCCCTAAGAGACAAACAAGTTGTCCTAGTAATAACTAATCTGCCTACTTTCCTTTCACTATCCTTACAAGTGGATTACATTTGGTCCAAATTGGTTAAGCAGTTCATAGGGACATAGGATAGACCATTGGTCTATCTAGCTCAGTATTGTCTCCACAGACTGACAGGGGCTTCTCCAAGGTTGCAGGAAGGAATCTCTCTCAGCCCTATCTTGGAGAAGCCAGGGAGGGAACTTGAAACCTTCTACTTTTCCCAGATTGGTTCCATCCCTTGAGGGGGAATATCTTACAGTGCTCACACTTCTAGTCTCTCTTTCATATGCAACCAGGGTGGACCCTGCTTTGCTAAGGGGACAAGTCATGCTTGCTACTACAAAACCAGCTCTCCTCTCATAGGTTAGCCCACTTGTGCCTCAAACATTCATGTGTCCACCATCTTGAAATGGGGTGGATGACATCATCACAAATGACATCCTTGAGCCATCCCTATGTATCCCTATGCACCCGCCATCTTGCATTGGGGTGGATGACATCACCACAAACTACATCGTTGAAGTGTCCCTGTATGTCTCTCACTTCAAATGTACCAAATTTGGTTCAAATCTGTTAGATGGTGCACAGCTGTCTTGCACCTCAAACATTCACACGTCCGCCATCTTGAATCAGGGTGCATGACATCATCACAAACTACACCATTGACCCATCCCTATGTGTCCCTACAGCTGTAGTAAATTTGGTTCAAATTGGTTAGGTGGTTCAAATTGGTTAGGCGGTGCATAAGTTAGCACTATCTGTAGAAATATGAAATGTCAATGTGGTATCGTTCTGATATGACACATGCTAAGCTAGCTTATGGATACTGTTATGGGTAAAATGTCACTCATTCTCCTCTGCTGTGGCGTGAGGGAAAAGATTTTGCTGCACCATCTCAGTAGGATCAGATGGGTAAAAGAGATATAGGCCGGGGATGCAAGGGAAATGGACAAGGTTTTTCCCTCATCTTGTCATTGTCAATTTGCATTCTAACAACCACCCCAAAATGCCTCCATAGTGTCTCTGCAGGTTTGCAATAAAGTGAATTTCTGCTGTCATTTTACATTATAGCAGAGACATAATGTCATGGTTAAGGAGTCCCAGTACACCTGTAATGAAATGAAGTTGTTCTCATGCCATAGCCTAGGAAACTGTATCCATATGCTAGCTTAGCATGTGTCATATCAGAATGATACCACTATGACATTTCATTTCAGTACAGATAGGCCCACAACAATACATTTGAGTTGAACGCCTGCCCGCTTTGGAAGGGAGCAAAATTTGAATGCAGTTATCATAGATGTTTCAGCCAAAAAGACCTAAATCCCAAGTTTAAAAGAGGGATGCCAAGTTCCAAAGCAAGGAGGTCTCTCACTTTCTCTGTCTCTCTTTGTTTTTTAAAGATTTCTGAATAGTAAAATAAAACACAGCCATGGCTTCTAACACTCGGCCCTTTCTGCTTGCTGTAGCAGGTGAGAGGCCATGGGACAGGCAGGACAGCAGAAGCCACAGCTGCGGCCGCCTTTATGGTTGTAAGAGGTGGGTGGGAGAAGGCTTAAAGCAGGACTCCCAGTGGACAGGCTCTGGCACCAGACCTCCTGCATCAGGAGCTGCATTTCTTTCACAAGGCTTGCGCATGAGCTGTGCTCCTCAAAAGGCAACATCAGCCTTGTTCTCAATTCCCTGGTGAGCCCAAGGACCAATCTGACTCCACCTGGTCTTTTTTTAAAAAAAAACAACAAACCTCACAGCTTTGTCTCACTGAAAAGGAAGCTGCCAGGTTAAGTAACTCCTGTTCACTGTGAATTAGGTTACTGGCATCTGGCCCTTCTGATATTTGGTTACTAACTTGGAAATTTTACCTTTCCAATGCATTGCACTGTGTCACCTGTTTATGGCCCTGTTGCACAGACAGCCCTGGACCCAGAGATCATCTGACCCCTGATGGACTCTGAAGAGACAGGAAGGTTTGATGAACAGACAGGTTGCAAACTGTCAAACTATCACCATCCATCTACCTAGAGGCGTATCTAGGGAAAATAGTGCCTAGGGCAAACACTGAAATTGCGCCCCCTGTCCAAGCATCTGACACCCATCTTTCAGATACCTTTACCATAATATCAGCTCAAAAATACAAGTCAAGCTCGTTAATCTTTTAATATTTCAAAAACTATTTAGCAGTGGACTTAGCCAGACCAAAAAATGCTGGAAAACTACAAATTTCAGTATGTGGGGGCTCATGAAATACC
This sequence comes from Hemicordylus capensis, assembly GCF_027244095.1. NCBI lineage: Eukaryota > Metazoa > Chordata > Lepidosauria > Squamata > Cordylidae > Hemicordylus > Hemicordylus capensis. The sequence continues at coordinate 122,229,202 of NC_069660.1, forward strand.
CAAATACTATGTGGAGATGTACTTGGAAAACTAAACAGAAGTGCCTGTCTAATTCTCTACTATGCATTGTAGCATCACCATTACATAAGTTTTAAAAATCAATGGAGAATTTGACTTTTCCCAGATACTCTGTAAATAATTAAAGGATATGCAGAGTGAACTGTGTCACTGCTTGGAATATATTCTAGTCTTTCAGAAAGACAGTTAAAATGAGAGAAAGAGAGCAAGAAACTCCCAGTGGGCCTTAATATTAAGGGTTTCACACTGATTCAAAGACAAACTCACCATTAATAGCCATATTAGCAAGACATCACATTGAACTCACTTATTACAAGAAGCAAAGTAAGAGCAAATGAATACAATCCTAGCTCTTAAGTGACAGCTCAGTATTCACAAGCCCTGATTCTCTGTACATAGTGCCAATCTGAATATGTGTACAGTGTCTTATATTATTATTATTATTATTATTATTATTACCCGTAGCCCCTTTGGGGGGCTTCCTAAAGGCTGGGGGGGTTGCAAAGATTCCCCCTCTCCCCGCTGGCCTCTAGGGCCTCGCAGGGACCATTTGAGCATGTGCAGTGGCCGTTTTTAAAAATAATCTTTTTTTTTTTTTTAAAGGCCACTGAAAACAAAATGGCCACCGCGCATGCTCAAATGGCCTCTGCAAAGCCTGGCATGACCTAGAGCCATTTGAGCATGCACGGTGGCCATTTTGTTTTTGGCAGCCATTTTTTTTTTTAAAAAGTTAATTTTACAAAATGGCGCCCCCCTTCAAGTGGTGCCTAGGGCACGTGCCCTGCCTGCCCTACCCCTAGATACGCCCCTGCATCTACCTATTCATAAATTATTGTGAAATGTTAGGGGATATGCCACATGATCACTAGCACACATGTTCTCCCATTTTATTTTAACTTAGTTTCCAGTCCAGCATTATGACTAAGTAACGAACACAGTGCTGTTGCATTTGTTAGCAGCAATTCACAACTGTTTGCACAACACTTCACTCATAATTGTTTTCTTTGTTTGGCTATCCTGTGATAGGTAATTCTGGGCTCATCAACACAGAGCAGCCTTTCTCTGCTATTCTGAGGGCTCCCAGAAGCCTCTTTGCTTATGTCTGGGGCTACAGTCCCATAGCTCCCACTCTTAACATGCTCAGGAGTCTCACCGGATCATGGGCTCCACATTTGTTGGCATATTGGGGACGGCTCACTTAGCAGGCAGTGGGACTGTCAACCCTAGATTCATCAGCTGCTAAGCGAATTGAAAGAGGATTAGCCTCCCATCTTTCCCTCCATTGGGGAATGGCTAAGTAAACCAGAGTTAACTTTTGAGTTAGCTCCACGCTCAAGGTCTTTCCATCCAAAGATTGACCCTTTACTTCCCCTCCTTTGCAGTTGCTTCAGACCAGTGTTTCTCAAACTTTTTGGAGTCAAGGACCGCTAAATTCTTCGTGCAGAGTTTCAAGGACCGCTACATTCTTCATGCGCAGTTTCCCGGACCAGCAGTTAGTAAAGGGGTTTCAAGTCTGTCTATCTGTCTGTCTGTCTGTCTATCTATCAGACTTCTATACTGCCCAAAACTTGCATCTCTGGGCAGTTTAGAATGAAAATAATATAAGCATTAAAATAATTAAATTTGGAATCTTTTGTAAACATTGAATATTAGGGGTTCTTAACCTTGGGTCCCTCAGTTAAACTCCCATAACCCCCAACAACAATGGCATTTGGCCATTATGGCTCGGGATTATGGGAGTAGAAGTCCACCAACGTCTGGGTACCCAAGGTTGAGAACCCCTGAATCTAAAAGCCTGGGTGAACAAATTTGTCTCCAGTATGTCTGGAGTGGAGGTGCTTGTGATTACTCAATGGAGAGGGGATGCTGGGCCATTGGAAAAATTCAAAAGCTACATGGGGCCAATGAAAACAACATACAAGCAAGCCCCACTGATGCAAGAGGGAAACAGTGTTCCCTCTCAAGGCGCCTCGACCACAACAGGCAGCTGGGTTTCAATCAACCAACCTTTGGCTGCAAACAATGAGCATGCAAGAACCAGCAGCCCTTCAAGTGGCGCCCACTGCCATACTTTTTCCTCCATGCCCCCGCATCGCATACAGTTTGAAGCTGTAAAGATAGGGAATAAGATACCTATAGGAAGATCTCAGCAGCACGTGCAGGCAAGGCACAAGAAGGGTCCCATGCCTCCGTGATACTCTTCCTCTTCCGTGCCATGTGCAAAATTGAGGAAGTGAGTGCCTTGATTTCAGTGGGGGGGGGGTTGACTCCCAGTCAGGGACCGGCACTCAACCCTTCGGGGACCGGCAGCGGTCCAGGGACCGGTGGTTGAGAAACACTGCTTCAGACAAGCTAACATGAATCACCTCAGCAGGAAAAGTCAGATAAGGCACTGCGAAAGCAACTCCTTTCCCCATCACAAATTGAGCTAAGTGGGAAATAGGAACTCAAAAGGTGCACTCATTAAAAATACTGATTGGTTTACCGGGTCCTTCCAACCTGAGAGATACTGTCCTTGCATGTCCATTTATATACAGGCTGTTCTTGACTCATTGAAATCATTGTGTTGTACTCCAGCACAGCAAACACAGACCACAGATCCTTTTGAGATTCACCAGAATTTCCCTCCTCAGGAAGAAGGAGCAGCCGGTATTTTGCCTCAGGGCCCATTTGGGCTATAACTGGCCCTGGTTTCTTGAACCAGTGTGCTTAATTTGGTCTACACACCATGGAGTCACCCACTGTTTGGATGATAGATTTGACACTCGCCATAACACCAGGTCGTGTCTTCTACATTGCGCCATAAACACTTTTAGCCTCCAGGTCAGCCCTCCTCGCTGGCCTGATCTACCCAGTCTGTCTTGCTGCTATGAGAAGTTGGCTGCATGAAAACAGACACCTTTTGGATTTACCCTTGCTGCCTGACCCCTGAGCTGCTTTCGGTTCTTCATCACGTGGTTTGATCCCTGAGGAAAGAGATCCTTCAGTTGCACCTAAGCCACGAGGGTCCAATTGCCACTAAAGGAAGGATGAGGTTGTATGATAATTGCTGCGCCCCTCTGGGCTCTCCCTATCCCTGCTCTTTTTCTTAACTCCAAAAACCTGTTTCTCTAAAGCCTTCTTTTCTCTACCCAGCCTGGAAGTCATTTTAATTCAGACATCAAGCTAAATTGCCTCTTTGCAGTTATCTGGTTAATATTTGTAATGTATTCTTAGTAGTAATTTTGCTTTAATCAACTTTCTTATTCCACTGTACCCCTGAACCCCAAATAAAACCTTACTTTATTTTGAACTTCAGCCTCACTGTCAGTTCATTTCCGTGGGACCAGACCTTTGCACAAAAATTATTCTGATGTGGGACTGCTCCACCCCAGCTTGCTAATTCTCCACACGATGCCTGAACACATTTAGGGGTGTCTGCCAATCACCCCGGAGCAGTTCCATTAACACTTATGACTAGCAAAATTAACATGAGTAAACTCTCTATAACTGGGGAAAAAATTGCTTGATTACCTACAACAATTACAGATTATCCACTTAAATGCCTTTTTTCAGTCCAATCAGATTCTTATAGGGGGTAGGGGGACAGTCAGCAGTGAAATTTCATTTGCAAACAAACAAACAAACAAACCATAGTTGTAATGTACGTCGTCATAGCAACTCTCTTATTTCTTTTCTGGGATCTTCTTCATGTCCCATAAAGTGCCTATACAGCTCTTTGTACTTTGCAGTCCACACTGCAAAGAAGAGCAAAAGAATTACTCATGAGCAAAAGTATATGCAGATAATCCCCCATGTGTTTCATGAATGTGTGTAGGGGAAGTGGGACCCTGAACCACATTCAGCATTAGTATGAAAGGGGCCCTACACATGTACAGCTGTACTTATGCAAGGTTCCTCCACATGAGTGGGAACCTTGAGGAGCTGTACACATCTAGGGTCCCCTTCACACTGTTGAATTGGCTCCCACCACTAAAAGCTAAATCACATCATATAATGGCCAAGACACTGAGCTGCAAATCAGGAAGTCCCTCTTTTTAATCTTCTTGCTTCTGCTATGAGGAGCTCACCGGGTGGCCTTAGGCAAACCACTATCACAGCCTCACCAACACCTCCTGCTGGCAAGAACAATAATAATACTGACACATCTTACTCGGTTGCTCTAATCCTTACAACAACAGCAACCACACAATAATATATGTAAAGCACACTGAACACTCAAAAGCAGCATATAAATTACTGGATGAATGAGAGAGGCATTCCAGGTGCATGAATTCCATACATATATGGTAGCAGAGAAATTACTTATCCTCCATAAGTAACTGAACACAGAGCAACTTTAACTGAGAAACAAGAGTTTGATATGTGTTGCTAGCTAAAATATAGGCTAAGAAAACAGAGTCACTAACTGTCTTGTATGCAGAGAGAGGGAGAACCTCTCAGTTTGACTTCAAAGCAACAAGTGAAGAGCAGATAAACACTGTGACTCCACCCGCAAGCCAGAAGATACATTCAAATAGAAAAGCATGCCCCATACAAATAACTGAGACAATGTCTATGGAAAAATCTGAACATTACCCTTCTCGTTGTCTCATTTTTGAATTCCGGGTCCCACATTTTGTTTTATGTTGTGATGCATTTCCCGACTGCAGCAATTTATCTGTCTCTGAATCTGGCATGCCTTCAAATGTTGTGCCAATCTGTTGGTTCTGGCATTTTCTCCTCTCAGGCTGCCAGTGACAATCTTTTAGGTGGCATCCCTTTATTAACTCTGCTTGAGCCTCTCACTTCTTGTTCCATCTCAATCACCCCTTCTTGATTGGATCTCTCTGGTTCTGTCTCAATCTCCCCTTCTCAATTGATTCTCTCTAAATATATTATTAGTTGTTCTTTTTTTTTTTAATTATTTTTTTTTTTTTTGCTGCTGTTCCTGTACAGCCTTTTCACTTATTGGAAAATCCGGGTCACAGTCAGGCATCACATTGGCATTTGATTTTTGCCTGTCATCAAAATATACAACACTGTGCAGTTTAACAGTCTCTGTGGTAGGATCAAGTATTCTATAGCTTTTACTACGCTGTGTGCATAACCTATGAATATTCCTTCTTTACTTGTGCAATCTAATTATCTTCTTAGTTCTTTAGGAATATATGCATACTAACTGAGCCGGGCACAGAGTATTTGAGCTGCTGGCCGGCCTGCCCACCCAGCCAGCCAGTTACTTCTTGTCCACTCGCCTGCCACTTTCTGGCCAGCCGGATGACAGCTTCTTCTCCTGTCTGCCCCAGCTGCTGCCACTGCTTTCTGGCTTGCCAACCAGCTTCTTCTCCCCCCACCCCCACCTCTACTTCCCATCCCCCCCCCCACACACACACCGCACTTTCTGGCCAACCAGGCGCTGACTTTTTCTCTCACCCGCCGCTGCTTTCTGTCCGGCCGCCGCCACCACTGCCATTTTCTTCCCTCCACCCATCCCATTGCTATCTGGCAGCTCTCCGAACTCTTGTGAGAGCTGCCATGCATGGGACCTGCCACAGGTAAGTCTTCCAGAATTATATATAAAGATGCTTTGTATCCAAATACTCTAATATGCTTTAAGTTGGGTTTTTCCCCATTCTGCAGATCAAAGGGTGTTACTCTTTTAGTTTTAGATGGAAGTCAATTCTGCAAATAATTTGCAGTCATTACTGCTTCTCCCCGGTATTTGTTTTCCAGACCTGAGTCAAGAAGCATACTTCTAGACATTTCAAAGTTCTGTTCTTTCTCTCTGCTACTCCATTTTGCTCTGGAGTATTGCGCTCATGTTTAATTCCTTATTTTTAAAGTATGCTCAATATCGTTCCCAGTATATTCCTCACCGTTGATTTATTGATTGAGTGAGTGCCATCAAGTTGATATCGACTTTTAGCGACCACATAGATAGAGTCTATGTATAGCGGTATATAAATCTAACAATAAATAAATAAATGCTCTCCAGGATGATCTGTCTTCAACTTGGCCTTTTAGGTCTCTCTGTGGTGCATTCATTGCTGTCGTAATTGAGTCCATCCACCTTGCTGCTGGTCATCCTCTTCTTCTCTTTCCTTCAACTTTCCCCAGCATTATGGACTTCTCAAGGGAGTTGAGTCTTCGCATAATGTGTCCAAAGTATGATAGTTTGAGCCTGGTCATTTGTGCCTCAAGTGAAAATCCAATCCAATCACCATTATCAATGTGCAAAGTCTTAGGTTTTCTTCCAAATTTGTTGCTTACTCTAGCCACATATTCTTTAAGTTTTAGCAACACCTCACTTTTCTCTTTGAGTAGGTAAGTATAGTGAGAAAAATCATCTATGAAAGTCAGGAAATAGAGATTCTTTCATGGTGTTTTTACTGGGAAGGGCCCATAAATATCACTGCGAATCAAAGCCAAAATCTCACTAGATTGCTTTTCTGTGGTTGATAAATATGTGCCCGTTGTTGCTTTTGCTTCAACATATCCAGTGCATTTGACTTCAGATTTGTATGGTTTAACCTGCAAGTTTCTTGCCAATTATTCTTTTACTAATTTTGAAATGCATTTCTTGCTTAGATGCCCAAATCAGAGATTCCATAAATTCATGCAATCTTTGTGTGCACACTCACTTGTAACATTAGCTTGCTCTCTTTTGCAATATGTTTCATAAAGTTGGTCATCTTTCAAGATGCCTTTCATCAAAGATTTTCTTTCTCTAAAAATAAAGCAATGGTCCCTTCTGAAAAGAACTCTACATCTGCAATGTGACTGTTTTTACACTCATTAAACTGTTTTGCAAACTTGGAACATAGTATGCCCCTGGAATACACACTTCATTCACTCTATCTGCACCAAGATCAAACCTCAGACAAACTGTACCTTTTCCTTCTGCAAAGGTTTTCTGCCCATTAGCAAGGTATATAGGACTTATGTTCCATGCTTATCTCAGAGAAATCTTGCAAATTATTGAAGAAATGTGAAGTAGCTCCACTATCCAAATATATTTTGTTTCTACTTTGACTTACATGAACCATGATTTATTTTGCAGCTCACAATTTGTTGACATTCTCAGCATTATTTTCATTGATTTCACTTTTGCACAGACAAGTTTGTTTGTTAGAAAGTCCATTTTTCTGTAATTTAGTCTTATTCCCTTTTCTCTGTTGAAAATAATTCCCTTGCTCTTTTCTAGGGCAAGTATTCCTCAAATGCAAATATGCTTCCACATATTGCCTACCATCAGTAACTTTGTAGGCTTGACTTAACTGATTCCTACCTTTTTGTATGCCTTTTCAAATTAAATTCTTACAAATGCTCCTGCACAAAACTCAAAGTCACATTTTCTTTAATATGCAGGAAATTGACAATATTCTCATATTCTTTAGGCAAGGTGTTAAACAAAAGTCCAGTCTTTGCTGTTTCAGGCATATTTGTCTTCTGCATTTCCAATTCTTTCTGTATTCCCCAAAATGAGCATATGTCCCCTTGAAAACTCTCTTCCTCTTTTAATCTTTTATTACACAACTGCAGCATAAGAGAAACTTGACTATTTGTGGTTCTTTGTTGAAAGACCTCCTTCAATCTTTTCCACATCTCCCTTGCTGTATTTTTGTCTTATGTATTATAGATTAACTGATCACTTACAGTCAAAGATATGTATCCCATGGCTTGCTTGTTTGCAGAATCCCATTCTCGCTGTTTCTCTTCCTTCTCTGCTGGTATTTGTTCCTCCAGAACATAAAATATAGTCAAAGTGTATTCAGCAACATCTTCACTCTGAAGGACCATCTTTTTCAGATTGTTTCATTGAGCAGTTCAACTGCGGGATGCCTCCCCACAGATGCAAAAGTAGTGATCTTGTCCAGCTTTCTTGCCTACAGACTCTTTTTTATCTCACAACTTATTGCTTCACAACTAGGCCCATAACCCAATGTTGCAGAGAAATTACTTATCCTCCATAAGTAATTGAACACAAAGCAACTTTAACTAAGAAACATGTGTTTGATATTTATTAATAACTAAAACATAGGCTAAGAAAACAAACTGTCTTGTATGCAGAGAGAGAGAGAGAGAACCCATCAGTTTGACTACAAGGCAACAAGTGAAGAGCAAAACAAACACTGTGACTCCATTCCTAATGCCATATACAGATACATTCAAATAGAGAAGCATGCTCCATACAGATATCTGAGACAAAGTCTGTGAAAAAATTCCAACATATATCTCACATCTCTGGAACAGGCTGTTCAAAAGTGTTCTCTGGAACACTGTACAAAAGGGGTGGGCAAGAGGTTTCCAAAAGCCAGCATGAAATAGCAGTTTGAGGAGGTAGAGTTTGTTGCAAAATGGTGGCTTAAGTAGGGGCATCTCCTCCATGAGGCTAAGTGAAGTGATTGCCTCAGGTGGCAAATGTACCATGGGCTGACATGTGGGCACCTCACCCCACCCAAAGTGTCACCACATCTGCCTGCTATCACCACCCTACCTCAATTCTGCTGTTGCCACCCTTTTTTCTTGTCATATCAGCTCCCTTGCTCTGATCCAGGCACTGGATCTACCCTCTCTGATCCAGGGACTGCCTGCCCTTCCATGGGCAGGTGAGGTCCCTTTCCATGGATCTCACCTGATACACGGCTGCTGCTGCCTGTTTACATAGCATGAAATTGTGTGGAGCAGTATTTCCTGTAACAGGATTCCCAGATGTTGTTGACTGCAACTCCCAGCATCCTCAACTGTAATGGCCTTTTGCTTGGGATTATGGGAGTTGTAGTCAACAACATCTGGAAATCCCTGTTACAGGAAATATCCACACAAGTGTACTCCAAACACTAGCGTGGAGTGTGCCTTCAGCTGTGCTGACTGGAGTCTCTTTTTTTGCACTAAAACCAGCTCGCTCCCTCTCCTGTCTCTCCCCTCCATCACCAAACATGTCTGGATACAAAATGGATTCTGTGCTCTGCTTAGGGACTAGCATCTCATAGTTGGGAGCTTCTGTTCAGGCTCTCCAGGAGGTTGTCAAATACCACTTGTTACTTGTGTGCTTCTATCTTTAAAAAACTTGTTATTTGTTTTTGAAGAAAACTTATCTTGACTCCATTACTCCCTTTTAGGTAGTGTTGCCAGAAAGCCATGTTTTGGGGTTGCACCCCTTTAGATGTATTAGTAGCACAGGGCTATGGGATCATAGTCCCCATGATCTTTTCACCCATGGTTGGGCATGAGCTGGTCATTCAGCACAGGCTGAGCTTGGCAATGTGCCCCTAGGTCAGGGCTGCTCAACTTCAGCCCTCCTCCAGATGTTGGCCTACAACTCCCATAATCCCTGGCTATTGACCACTGTGGCTGGGGATTGTGGGAGTTCTAGTCCAAAAACAGCTGGGGGACCTAAATTCAGCAGGCCTGCTCTAGGTTAAAGAGTCAGCAAACTTAATCAGGGGACACCACCACTCTTCCCTAAGGAGGAAAGCAAGCTGCATAGACGGCCATCAAAAGCCAATTGCTAAGGGAGGGGACACTCCCACTTATAGATAATGGCTGGAATGCTCCTTGGAAGGAGCACAGAAATGGCCATTTCTCACTCCATAAGCAAATAAAAGACATGTATCTTTGCACCTAGGGACACTGCAGTCTAGAGATTGTAAGCAAACATCACCTCATTATCCTCAAACAACCATATTTGCATAGCTTGCTCCTGCCTTTGTCCAGAAGGACCCACCTAAAGCGACTAAGTCCACTTAGCAATGGACTATCTTGTTTTGCACAGAAACTCCTTGCCCTCCAGGGATGGAGGAACCACCTGATTGACTCAGAAATTGCTTCAGGGCACATTTTCAAGTATAAGTACCCCAGCCAGGGGGCTTCATTCCACATCTACTATCCCAAAACCTATTATTGCTGTATGCATGTTTGCACCTGTTTTGAGCTAATTCCTCCCATGCTGATCAAAAGCATAGTGACAGGGCATGATAGCAACCACCTATCTGAGCAAACGTGACAAAAGCCTACCAGTATCAACCAGTATCATTTTGCAGTTATTACAGTTGCTGGAACGCAACAGGTTGAAATTGCGTCCCTCGACTCCAACAAGAGAAACAGGCCAGCAGACAGTTGGAAGGCAACAAACTGGCAGGCAAGCAAAGAGCAATGGGCAGGCAACAACTCTGGTGTGGGGGGTGAATTATTATTCAACAAAATTGAATAACCCATGGGTTATATGTGCAAAAATACAGTAGTCATTACTATCCACATTTGACAGCTAGGGAACTGAAGTAGACACTAGGGATGTGCAAAATATTTTGATGTTGAAATGGGCCATGTCAGGTGTTTTGAACTCAAAACAAAATGCCCTTTAAATAAAGGGACTGTTTCAAGCTAGGAACAAAACAACCTCATTTCAATTCAAAATGTTTCAACATTTCAAGCACCATTTAGAGGTCTGTTTTTCTCTTGCTGGTTGGTTTTCTGGCACTGGCTTCCAATTGGTTTGCAATCTCCTTGCCTCTTGGTTGGTTTGTTATCACAGAAATCAAGTGTTGTCATGGGAAACTGTGCCCCCATTGGCTGGGGAAAGTGAGGAGAGTATACAAAAGGAGGGAGTTTCAAAATGTATTCAAAGGGCCTCGGAGGCAGAGAGAGCCCTTATAGTGTGCCTCTCTTGAAGAAGACACATCAGGAGAAAGGAATCAAGGAAGCAGGCATAGCCAGCGGAATGGCGGCCTGTGTACGGCCCCGCTCAGCAGCCTCACATCCCATGCATGTGGCATCACATGTACGGGGGCATGGCTTGGGCTCTGGAAAAGCCCCAAGCAAACTCCCCCTGCCCATGCCTGGGCTCCGGAGAGCCCCAAGCGAGCTCTCCCCTGTCCTTTTCAGGCAACACTTGCTGCCTGACAGCATGTATTTCTCTTTCTCTCCGTTGCTGGAGGGAGAGGAAGAGAAATACATGCTGACAGGCAGCAAGCACTGCCTGAAATAAAGGGAGAGTTCTCTTGGACTCTCTGGAGCCCGAGCCATGCCCTGTGTGTGTGATGTCATGAGATAGCCTGAGTGAGCTCTCCCCTTGTCATTTCAGGCAGCACTTGTTGTGCTGCCTGAAAAGGACAGGGGAGAGCTTGCTTGGGGCCTTCCAGAGCCAGGGCATGGGGAGTTCACTCAGGGCTCTTCCGTAGCCTGAGCCACATCCCCCTGTGGGCTTCGGTGTCCCTTTTCATTGGTGGCCCAGGTTCTTTGAAACCATTTGCACAATGGTGGCTCCACCCCTGCAAGGGAGATTTGATTGTGTGGTTTTCTCAGCGCTGAGTATAATATACTGTGCTACTAGATATTTTTTATTTATTAAAAATGAACTGGTTTTGCAGGATATCAGATTGACAAAGGCACAACTTGAGTTGTGGTTTGTTTTATTTGTGAGATAGTGTTGTGGCATGAAATAGACAGTGGTGGCAGCTGTGTATGTGTGTGATATTTCTAGGTGATTGTGGTGATGAGCTCCATGCCTGGCCTTGAGACCAACTTGTGCTTCACTCACTGCTCCGCAATCTGCATTGCAAGGTGTCTTCAGTCAAAATGTGGCTGAAGTTGCTCTAGTTGATCTTATGGCTATGCTTGCTGCTAAGAGTGCTGCTGTGGCAGCTGTTGCAATACAAGGAAGTAAGGAGTCATAACTGCGAGAGAACAACTTGTGCCAATGATGTTACTGCAGTGCAGGCACTGTGGCTGGCAGTGGATTCTATGTCACTGATTCTTTTTGGCTATTTTTGGACTGTGTTTGAAATGTTTGTTCTTTGTTGGGTGGGGCAGATTCCCTTTTACTGTGTGCTTCTGCAGTGTTTTTCAAGGCAGGGTTGCAAAATGCATTGCAAATTGCAATGCAAAATTTATATATGTGCACTTTGTGAGTGCAGCTTCTTCTGGCCATAGAGAACTATGGGGAACTCAAAAAGCATCATTGTTCCCCATGGGTAGCTCTTAGGGAAACCAAGGTGGTAGGGCATGGTGCTACCTACCACCCAACCTACAAAAGAAATGGACAAGTGGGTGATTTTAAACAAATTTTTAACCTTTCCCCCAAATCCCCATAGGATCTTATGGAGGTTATTAAAAATTTGTTTAAAATCACCCACTTGCCCATTTCTTTTGTGGGTTGGGTGGTAGGTAGCATATTCCCATTGCTCAACAGTGCTAGTTGTAGTTAGTTTGTGTTGTGTACATTCTGATGTAACTAAACCTACGTACGTATTTTATTATTTATTTGATTTCTATACCGCCGTTCCAAAAATGGCTCAGGGAATTTCTCTATTACATAGAGAAATAATAAATAAATAAGATGGATCCCTGTCCCCAAAGGGTGGTAACCCAACCCACTTTGGTATCCCTAGGAGCTACCCATGGGGAACAATGGGGTGTTTCAAATTTTTTCATTGTTCCCGATAGCCGAAATACTGGGAACGTTTCTTCCCGTTGGCCAAAGTAGTGGAAACGTTTCAAGTTTTGTTTCATCAAAACAATCAGTTCAACAACTGTTTTGATGAAACGTTTCAGCCATCTGTGTTTTGTTTGAAGCTAGAAACAAAATCTGTATCATGCACATCCCTAGCAGATACTATGGTGACTTTTCAAACTTAGCATTCAATTATCATCTGGCTTTAAGTGTGCAGAATTATTTATATTGCGCCATCTGTGAGCATGGCACCTTTACAAAGAATAAGAAGACCAATCCCTATCCCAAGGGACTCACAGTATAAAACAACTGACACAGAGGAACAGCAAAGAAAGAGGAGGAAAGAGGAGGCAAGGATTAGCTGGAGAAGGATACACAATTATTTAATTTACACATATGGCACAGTACTGCCAGTGACTGTTACTGGTGTCTATTTTATGTTTCTTTTTCGATTGTGAGCCCTTGGGGGACAGAGATCCATCTTATTTATTTATTATTTCTCTATGTAATAGAGAAATTCCCTGAGCCATTTTTGGAACGGCGGTATAGAAATTGAATAAATAATAATAAAATACATAGGTTTAGTTACATCAGAATGTACACAGCACAAACTAACTACAACCAGCACTGTTGAGCAATAGGAATATGTTACATTATTGTATATGCACTTACACATATTTCAATTGGTACTTAATTTTATTAAAATAAGAGCCTAGCATTCTGAAATGCTTTAAAGAGTGAAGGAGACCATTTTGCACCTTCATTATCTCTCTCAAACCACAATATTAAAGAGACATTTGCTTGGTAGTTTTAATCATCCATCAAGCATGAAAGTGGATATTATCCACTTCATAATGATTTGTGCTGGTTCTGAATCAACCAATATACCAAGAACATGCAAATTAGATGAGCCATAGATTAAAGTTTGGGTTATGTAATGGAAGAAATCAGACAAAACAGTAAAGTAATAGCGAGAGATATATGAGGAAAATAATGAACCACTGAAATACAAGTGTGTTCTATCAAATTTCATTTAACTCTCTTTCCAGCGACATCTTCAAATAGATGAGCAGGGCTATACCAGAGCAGCCTTAGGTCAGATCCTCTTCAAACTCTACATGGGCACACCAGTGTTTTGACCATTGTTTGGGTATATGTGTATCCATGTGTAAAGAATGAAGTACACATGGACACACATGTACCCAAGCTTTCTGGAAGAATACATGCTGATGAGCCATGATTATGATTATGAGCCATGCAATAGCATCTTGGGGCATCAACACTTTTTGAGACAAAGATCTTCCCTTCATCCTCTCTAATAAAACGCTTGGTGTCCGTCCGTGGACGGACACCAAGCGTGTGTCCGTGCCTCCCTGCCCTGTTCTGCGCCTGCGCGAAGCGCAGGCCCAGAACAGGGCAAGGGAGACACGCTCGCTGGCACCGGCAGCCATCTTGGGCGGCCAGAAGCGGCCGCCCCGAAGAAGCCGGAGAGGCGGCGGCGGGGGAAAGTGACCGAGGCGGCGGCAGAGCCGCCGCCTCGGCCAAAATAGATGGAGGCCGGGGGCGGAGCGGAGGCCATGTAACTTTTAAAAAAAAATTGCTCCCGCGGCCGACGCCGCCGACCGCCCACCCTCCCTCCCAGCTGCCGAGTCCCCCTTACCCTGGCTGACTTCTGTCGGCCGAAGACTGCCCTCAATTTAAGAGGCAGAGAGGAGCTCGCAAGCAGAGCTCCTCTCTGTGCAAAGCCTCTTGCCGAACTGCTGCTTTGGGCGCAAGGGATGCAAGCGCCCAAAGCAGCAGTTCGGCAAGAGGCTTTGCACAGAGAGGAGCTCTGCTTGCGAGCTCCTCTCTGCCTCTTAAATTGAGGGCAGTCTTCGGCCGACAGAAGTCGGCCAGGGTAAGGGGGACTCGGCAGCTGGGAGGCAGGGTGGGCGGTCGGCGGCGTTGGCCGCGGGAGCAATTTTTTTTAAAAAGTTACATGGCCTCCGCTCCGCCCCCGGTCCCGGCCTCCGTCTCCCCGGCCTGGCGGGGGCAAGTGCCTGGGCCGATTTGGCCCTTAAAGGTGGGGGGGGCGTACAGCGGAGGGAGGGGGAATGGCGGCGGGGGGCCAGGAGCGCCATTACTAGCGCCCGTTATTCAACGGGCCAAAATTCACTTGTACTTTATATGCTGCATATTTACTGCAGCAAACACTGGCCAACATTCTGACTAACGCTGTGCACTTGCAGCTAATTTTTTTTGGAAGGCACATTAGCAGTGATAACATCCCTGCTTCTGAAGTGTGGGTGCTTGTGTGCAGGAGAGGGGCAATTTTCACTGATCTCCCTCTCTCCTGAAAGTGCTCTGTGCAAGCCAGAAGTAGGTCCCTGGAGGCTGCACGACCCTCAGGCACTTTGTTCTAGAGAACACAGAGCAATTGTGCTTCAGAAATTGGGGCATTGGTTCTGTGCATGGGCCTCTTTTAGCTGCACACACATAGTGTTAAGATATCAGTCACTGATGAGGTAACAACTTCTCCACTCTGTGTACAATACCAACACCTGACTTTACTAGCATCTTCAGGTGTGGGGGTTGCTAAATACATGACTATTCCTTGTGTCAGGTCTGAAGATATGCAGTGGAAATAGAAACCAGTAACAACACCAAGAGTCACCTACCAGCAACATACCTTTCTTGGTGGCATGCTTCCCTTCCTCCATTACATTCAGATTAAAAACAAAGACAGACTATTTTGTTCCAGTGCAACATTAAATCATGCTTTATGTTCTATGAATTCCATCTCAAGGATCACTGACTGCTGATGCTGGTCAGCAAACATATCTAAAAAGCAACTACTGGGAACATCTTTAAAGAAATGAACAGAAATCTACATATCCATAGTTGGATAGGTACAGTAGGTTTTTCCAAAAGTAGCTAGGCTCCTTGGCTTTTTCCTGTTACTGCTTCTTCCTTTGGGCCTGTTAGGGAGATGTCCAACAATCCCTCTTGCAATATTAGATTGGGTCAGTTTCAGTTTGTGACTCCTGAGCATGTGGACAAGTTGCTTGGAGTGGTACAGCCTACCACCTGTTCTTTGAATCCTTGCCCAATATGGCTGATTTAATCTTGCAGGGAGGTTGTTGGAGCTGGCCTAGTTGATATAATTAATACTTCACTTAAGGAGGGTGGGATGTCACCTTGTTTGAAAGAGGCAATGGTTAGACCTCTTCTTAAGAAGTCCTCTCTAGATCCCCTGTGATGGATAATTATAGGCCAGTCTCCAACCTCCCATAATTGGGTAAGATTGAGAGAGTGGTGGCTGACCAGCTCCGAGCAGTCTTAGAGGAAACCAATTATTTAGACCCATTTCAAACTAGCTTTACGGTGAGCTGTGGGACTGAGACGGCCTTGGCAACATGATGGTGACAGTTGCTCTCTAAACAGGAGCTGGTATATGGAGTCCCTCAGGGCTCCATTCTGTCAACAATGTGTTTTAACATCGACATGAAACTGCTGGGTGAGGTCATCAAGAGATTTGGTGCTGGGTGTTATCAATGCTGATGACACCCAAATCTATTTCTCCTTGTCATCAATATCAGGAAATGGCATTAGCCCCTTAATGCCTGCCTACAGGCAGTAATGGGCTGGATGAGGGATATAAACTGAAGCTGAATCCAAACAGAGGTGCTCATTGTTGGGGGTTCTATCCTGCAAGATGTGACAGAACCTCCCATTCTGGATGAGGCTACAATCCCCCCAGAAATAACAGGTTCGTGGCTTGGGAGTGCTCATGGACCTGGGTCTCACCCTGGTGCCTCAAGTTGAGGCTGTGGCCAGGAGTGCTTTTTGCCAGCTCTGACTGATTTGGCAAGTCTGCCCATTCTTTGAAGAGAATGACCTGAAAACAGTGATGCACCAGCTGGTAACCTTCAGGCAGGACTACAGCAATGTGCCTTTGTACGTAGTTCAAAAACTTCAGTTAGTCCAAAATGCAACAGCCAGACTGGTCTCTGGGGCATCCCAGAGAAACCACATTATGCCTGTGTCTGCCGATATGTTTCCATGCAAAGTGCTGGTTATTACCTTTAAAGTCCTGAATGGCTTAGGTCCAGGTTAAATAAGAGAGAGCACCTTTCTCTACAAGATCCCCACCACTCATTATGATCATCAGGAAGGGTCTGTCTTCGGGTGCCACTTGTTCATCTGCTGCCAACCTGGGATCAGGCCTTCTCAGTTGCTGCCCTGGGTTGTAGAACGTGCTCCCAATGGATATAAGAGGATTATCCTCTTTGCAGGCCTTCAGGAGAGCCTTAAAGACCCATCTTTTTGGCCTGGCTTTAAATTATATTTAGTTTTAATCTTAATCTGGTTTAAATGTTTTTTTATCTTAATGTACACTGCCCTGAGCCATTTTAGGAATGGCAGTATATAAAATGAATGAATAAATAAGAGTCATACATTCAAGCACATTCCGCTTAGATTCCTCTTTCCAGGCTACAGGTGGACTGAAAAGAATACCCAAAACATAGTAGAGTATTTGAAGAGGACTAGAACATTCCTTAAAACCCAAATATTTAAATGAAAGTTTTAAAAGAAGGAGTCCCTCCATAGAAAGTAAAACAAAGGGAACTTATACTACATCTAATCAAATCCTTGACAGTTTCTCAGTTTGCCATCAAATGATTTCCTCCTTTACTTGCAAACTGAAAAAAATATAAAATGGACATCATTTAGACACAATAAAATATGGCGCTTCACAGACACAAAACACCACCACATACAACTCGGCCATTTCATGTCCCAGACAAGCACTACCCAGTGGAATAGGCTGGCTGTACCTTTGGAGAGGGGCTGTATTAGTGGAGAACAGAACATCTGCTTTGCCTGCAAGAGATCCCAGGTTCCATCTCTGGCGTCTTCCAGTAGGGCTGGAAAAAGACACCCATTTGGAAACCTGGGGACCTGCTGCCAATCAGTGTAGACAACACTGATCTAGCTGGACCAATGGTCTGATTCACAAGGCAGCAGCTTCATAATTTATAGAACAGAACCTCTTTTAGCACTATTTTATTACACTAGAATTCTTGATCAAATACTTTTTGGCCCAAACTTGATCAAATATTTTTGGGCCAAGATCTTGTTTAGTGGTACTCCATAGAGTTTTTATTCTGTAAAGGTAAAGTGTGCCGTCGAGTTGATTTTGACTCCTGGCGCCCACAGAGCCCTGTGGTTGTCTTTGGTAGGATACAGGAGGAGTTTACCATTACCTCCTCCTGCGCAGTGTGAGATGATGTCTTTCAGCACCTTCCTATATCGCTGCTGCCTGGTATAGTACCATTGGGGATTCAAACCAGCAACCTTCTGCTTGTTAGTCAAGCACTTCCCCACTGTGCCACTTAAGGTGACCAAACCCTAAATTCACACAAACAGCTGATGAGATGGTACAACTATTTCCAAGAAATATTACTTCAAACTGTTGTTGAGGATCATGACTGAATAGTTTTTCATGCAAATAACATTCCTTGCACACAGAAAACTAGATGTCAGAGACTGACCTTCTTCTTGACGTGCTAATTTCATGTGTGCAAGGAGATTTTTTTTCCCCATGCAGAGGTATTCAGTCATACAATCCCCCACCTGCAAATGGTACAGTCCAAACAGAGCTTTATCACCTCTTCTGAGTAAATTAGGCCATAGAAAGGAGGTGATCAGACCAGAGGAGTGCATAACTTTGACTCCCATAAAGACCATCACTGGCCTGTGAGAGATGTTGGGTCAGCCCCTCCTGACCCCCACCTTCCCTGGTGTACTGAAAAACTTGTGTGAGCTGAGAGAAGGGAACGTAAGGAGATGCCCAGACCAGAGAGCTCTTGTCCTCAACTCCTGAAAAGAGAGAGACATTGCTGCCTTGTGAATCTTATGTAAAGTGTGTATATTTTTAACCCTGTAAGCTACTTTGGGTCCCTTGGTCAAGGCAGAAAGGAGATATAAAAAATGCAACCAATAAATAATAAAAGTCCCAGCTGAAAATGCCTAGCAAAGAATGGCAGAAGAATATATAGAATCAGTGTTAATTGGATGTAATTTTTGGAAAGTTCCCCAGGTTTAAAACAAAACTACCTGCAAGTACAATATCTAGCTCACAGAGAATGTTGTAGCCCAGCCCACTCCCAGCAGTATTATTTTCTATTTACAGAAAGTATGTTTTTCTCTAGGGAATACTCAGAAATGGGATCCCTCCTCTGCAGTCCAAGGATAGTACAATTCCATTCTACTTTCTTGGGACTCTCCCATCTCATTCTTCTGTATGTGGAACTAAGTCACAGAACAGGGAACAGACATAAGGTGGGGCATCCCTTCCTAGAGAAACCCTCTTTCCTTAAGGCAGAGGGTAGCGGAATACTCCAGACTTGTTCACTTGGCAGGTTCAAAAATACACTGGAAGATACTGCCCTGCTTTGAACATCTGCTGGAAAACACTAATATCAGTACAGAGCTGATGGCATCAATCAGGCATCTTCAGAGATGCTTCATTTGATTGTTCAGAGAGATGAAAAAGCAAAAAAAGGAAGCAGACCAAGCAATTTCAGATACTTACAGTACATTAATCAATGTAGAATGAACTGCTTTTGACTCTGGGTGTAATGGTTTAGAAGACACTCTCTAAACAAATAGACAGTCATGGCTCTTCTGTAATGATGAATCAAGTATCACAACTGCTATATTAAAAACAATGTAGAAATTCTTTAAAAGCCAGTATCTTATACGAAGCAGAGAGGAAAAAGTGTCCACAAATTTGAATTGGCTGTTAGAAAAACTCATGTAAAGACCATTTGTTATTTCTATCTGACCTTGAATGTGACAAAACTTCATGAAAGGGTCAACTTTATGAAAGAGCTTCCATTTAAAGTTATCTAAGTATTGCTTAAACTGGTTTTCAGAATGAAATACTAGCTGAAGTTTGTATTTACTTCATACACAATCACTTTAACCTTGCCATTTGCACAGCGGATGTCTTCTTCACAAGACTACAGAAGCTATAGGCTATAAATCTTTATAAGATAAGCTGTTCGTTCCTTGTTTGTCAAAATGCTGCAGGAAACTGCATCAAAGAAAACAATTGCCAAACCAAAGCAGATACTAAGTGCTGATCCTGCAGTCCTCACTTGGACTCAGAGGCTTTTGCCTGAAAAAATAATGTGAATTAGGGACTCCTGTTAAGGGAGCCTTAAACTCATTCAATCACTGAGACATTATGTTCCTTTCAGGCTAGTTCACACATGCATACACCTCATTTAATTTCTCAATTATTTGCTTAACCCTTGTGACCAGGTCCCATGTACATGGGCATCCCTTCATTACTCTGTACAGAAGGACTTACGGCTGGATGAGTGAACAGTCACTTGTAAAGGCAATTATGTTTGAAGTGATATGAACATTCTAACTGTAATATCTGTCTCAAAATGGTACATTCACACATACAGGGTGCACTAGCTGCACAATCAAAGTAATGAATACACACCTGTGAAACAGTCCTTCATGAATCTCAGCTGAAGAACATGTGAACCAACTCCACAGGAGAGCATTTTGTTTCAGGTGAAGTAGTATGAATGTTCTGTCCATGATACCTGATCAGTGATGGCTCATACACACATACAAGTCACCACCAAACACTGCAGTGCTTGAGACCTTACATACAACTAAAGGTAAAGTGTGCCTTCGAGTCAATGTCAACTCCTGGTGCCCACAGAGCCCTGTGATTTTTCTTTGGTAGCATACAGGAGGGGTTTACCATTGCCACCTCCCATGCAGTATGAGATGATGCCTTTCTGCATCTTCCTATATCGCTGCTGCCTGATATAGGTGTTTCCCATAGTCTGGGAGACATACCAGCAGGGATTCGAACCGGCAACCTCTGGCTTGATATTCAAGTCATTTCCCCGCTGCACCAAACTACTATTATTTATATATCACTTTTCAACCCCAAAAAAGTTCTCAAAGAGGTTTACAAAGGAAAAAAAGATGGTTCCCTGTCCCTAAAGGGCTCACAGTCTAAAAAGAAACACAAAGGCAGACATCAGCAACAGTGTTGGGGTAGAACAGGGTCAGCTGCTGTTCCCCTGCTTACTTTAAAAAGAATCACCACTTTGAAGGGTGTAGCTTTGCCGGGTTAGCAAGGGTTACCAACTGCTAAAGTAGTGTCATATGCAACATAGAAGTTTTGAAAATAAATCTAGCCAGTCAAAAAGATAAAGTGGTGCCAGAAGAGGCATTCAGTCCTAACCAATGCTATTTTGATGTCCCTTGCTAATGGCGCAGCGGGGAAGCAACCTGCCTAGAGAGCAGGAGGCTGTTGGTTCTAATCCCCACTAGTGTATTTCCCAGAATATGGGAAACTCCTATATTGGGCAGTAGTGATACAGGAAGGTGCTGAAAGGAACCATTTTCATACTGCATGGGGAGAGGCAATAATAAACCATTCCTATATCCTACCAAGAAAACCACATGGCTCTGTGGTCACCAGGAGTCAACACTGACTCAACACGCAACCTTTCCTTTTCCTTTGCACCTCTATACATACATACGCACACAACACAGCACACCGCGCAACACACACATTGGAATTTAGGCCTAGGAAACTGCTGTGGGAACTGCAGCTTGTGCTTTGAAAGTTGTCCTCTATTTCAGGTCCCTGTTAATAGTTACCAAAGCTAGAAAGATTTTTTTTTTTTTGGAATCACTAATTACTATTCTTGTGGATTGTCGCTGTGCTTATCTCATACATTTAAGTTTCAAGTCCTTTCCTTTTCGTGTCTATTTGACTACACTGTTTACTTTTTTTCTGTACGTGCATACACCTGCCAATATTTTGTAGAGATGCTTGTGCTGCCGCCAAACCGGTCCGACAGTTCGAGTGCAGTGCCTGTGGTGGCGGCAAGCAGCACCTTTAAGAGCGAATACAGCAGGTTCTTCCCTGCTCACCCACCACACCTTGTAGCTTCCTGCTGCCGTAGCGCTCTCCTCAACAGCCCATGTACAGCACCAGCACGATCATGGCCTCTGCACAGGTGCAGACGCCATTGGCACGGCCAGCAACAAGGACCTGTTGTACTCACTTTTAAAGGTCCCACTCACCGCCACCCCAGCACTACACTCAAACTGCCAAACCAGTTTGGCGGCAGCACAAACTAGTTCAGCTTTGAACCAGGGCACACACCGTGATTTGTACACATCTCTAATATTTGGGGTATCTGATTAGTGATAGGCAAAAACCCTGCCCAGTAAGATGAATATGGGGTCCGAAAGAACAAAGTTCTTTCCTACAGTTCACAAAGTAGTTGATTGTTTTCACCCCCAGTTCAGAATCTGTTTGCATTTTGTCATGCCATTGATGTAATGACAATCAAAGATATCACTGGTCTGGGAGTTTGACTGTCTGATCAAATCCAGAAATTCCCAACACAGCTCACCCTCACCAAGTCCCACTTATCTTTCTTATGGCTCTGTAGTGGCAGTAGAAGAACTGAAAGATGTTTCCCTCCCTCCCTGTCTGGAATGGAGTCACCATAGCATGCCAGATATAAGGAGGGCTGGGAATGATGGTATTTCCAGCACTTCTGCCTAGGGATGTGCATAAAACCACTTTTCCCAGTTCGGTTCGAATTCGAACCAGGTTCAAACCAGGAGGGGGTGGTTTGGTTTTGGTTTTGCTCGAACCACCCCCTGGTTTGGTTTGAATTTGAACTGGTTTTGAAATGGTTTGAACCTCAAAAAGTGGGTGGGGTGGTAGCTGGCACCCATGGGTACCTGCCACCCAAACCTCAAAGCAATTGGACACTCGTACGATTTGTCATGAATTTTTGAAATTTATTTTAATTTTTTTCTCATAGGGTATAATGGGACCTGAACCAGCCCATATCGCCTATTGTGGAGCACCCATGGGTGCCAACAACCCCCAACCCCCCAAAAGCATTTGAACACCCCTATGATTTTTTATGAATATTTGAAATATTTTAATTCTCTTCCTCATAGAATATAATGGGACCTGAACCAGCCCATATCACTTATTGTGGAGCACCTAGGGGCACAAAAGTGGGGTGGGTGGTAGGCACCCAGGGGTTCCTACCACCCACAAAACCCCAAGGCAATCGGACACTCCTCTGATTATTGGTGAATTGTTAAAGTATTTTTGAATTCCTCGTAGGGAATAATGAGGATTGCAGCAAATGTATAGCTTCACATCATGGGGAAAGGGGTGTCCTAGAGCAGAGTGTGGTGGGTAGTAGTTCCCAAGGTGGGCAAGGAAGCTATCAGAATTATTTGAAAGGAAGTGGGCAAAAGGCTGATTTTTAAGTGATTTTTGAAGTTTGCGCATCTTTAAGGTTTTTCTCCACAAAGAAGCATGGAGGTGTCAGCAAATGTATAACTTCACGTTGGGGGGCAAAGGGAGTGGCCTAGAGCAGAGTGTAGTGGGTGGTAGTGCCCAAGGGGGGCAAGGAAACTATCAGAATTATTTGAAAGGAATTGGGCAAAGTGCTGATTTTTAAGTGATTTTTGAAGTTCATGTGTCTTTAAGGTTAGCAATGAGAGTGGATTCATGGTTTGTCATTGAAAATCTAATATGCTACCAAAGAATCTACACTTAGAACACTTCAGAAACAACAAAACCCAGTACCCCATGGGTTAGCAACACATGGGGGTGGTTAGCACCCTTGCTCTGGGCCACTCCAGCACCCCCCAAGTGCAATTATGGGGCTGCTGAAACCTTGTGTGTCACTGGGTTAAGCCAGCAATCCCTATGAGAGATATTTATTTAATGCCTTAGAATATCCTAAAAAAAAAACCCCATCACTCCTATCAATCCAGGGATGCTTGGGAGGGACTGAGGCCATTTTTGCCAAGGCCCCAGACCCACTTTGGGGGTGCTGTCACCCCACAGAGGTGGGGTTTGGGGCTGCCCCAAATCCTCATTATATCCAATGGGAAATTCCCCCCCCCCCCAAAAAAAACCTCACCAGAAATACTAGGGGCACCCATCAATTGCCACCCCCAGCTTTTCTGCCCCTATCCGGGTGCCCTAACACGTAACACCACCCAGGTCAGTCCACTTTACCTACCCAAGCAACTAAGATGACATCTGCCATGGGTCTGCAGTGTTTGAAGGACTACAGTTCCCAGTCCTCCTTGTATCTGGCATGCTCTAATGATTCCATACCAGGCATCAAGGAGAGGAGGGCGGGAAACATCTCTCAGTTCTTCTACTGCTACTACTGGCAGTAAACCAGTGGGTACAACGTCTGCAACAACCCAAGTGTGGTTCCCACACCACATTACTGACATTCTCCACCACATTTGAAACTGGGTGGAAAATGTCAGGTGAATGTCGGCCATGCAGCACAGGGACTAGACTTGGACAAGTTCAGATGTCACATCCACTGGAAATGCTCACTCTTGCATTCTGACGTTTTACTGAAATGTTACTGGCTTACTGCCTTGCTGGTGACTATGTGAACCTGCTAATCAGAAAATACTCAGCACTTGCATAGTGCCGTGTGTGTGTGTAAAGGACAAACACTGTATATTATCTTGATGTGATCCTTGCAATAACCGTATAAAGTAAACAAATATGATTTTCCCATATTGCAGCTGGCTGGCTGACTGAGGCAGAGAGGGAGTGGCTTATTTAAGGCCACCTCCTGAACCTAATGGTGCAGTGTGGAAATGACTTGACTAGCAAGCCAGAGGTTGCTGGTTTGAATCCCCACTGGTAAGTTTCCCAGACTATGGGAAACTCCTGTATCTGGCAGCAGCGATATAGGAAGATGCTGAAAGGCAATATCTCATACTGTGTGGGAGGAGGTAATGGTAAACCTTTCCTGTATTCTACCAAAAGACAACCACAGGGCTCTGTGGTTGCCAGGAGTTAACACTGACTCAACAGCACACTTTACTTTACTTTACTGAGCGCAGGGGGGGAACTGGGAAAGTTTTGGTTCACAGCTCAGCCTCCTAGTCACAACAACACTGCATTTGTGTTTCTGTTTCAAAAGAAAATACCGTCAGAGAGTTCTCCAGTTATCCCACTTGAGCATCAGTGAGCAGCTGATTATCAAAAGTACCATTCAGAGGTTATTACTTAATTTCAATAGGACTACTCAGGAGTAATTTAGGCTAGCTGCTGCTCAGGATATCTAATATCGTTCTAAAATCAAGCCCACAATAGCAACTATATTCTCCATAGCTAAGCAATTAGTTATCTTATCTTATCAAAGTGCCATTAGATTAGTTTGACATAATTGATCCTCAGCTTGACATGAATGATTGAATGAACCCCAAGTGTTACTTGTCACACAGTTTTTTTGCAAGTGGTCAGCAACCGACTCTCTCATTAGGTGGCCTAAGTACTTTTCCTGAAATTGAGGTTGAACTGATTAATGGATAATTTAGTTGGTGCCCCTTGGTTTTATGCAATCAAGCCCTTTCCCACTTTTTAACGCCATATAAAGTCAAAAATTATCTCCTATCTTTTCCAGTTATTTAAGATATCTTTTGATTGAAAAGTGATTGTTGAATGGACATCAGGTTTTGGGGTGTGAGGTGGGAAGAAATATGCCAATGACCTCTGAACCAGGCTTCCTAATACAATTCTCAAACCACTCCTGTTGTGAAAGAAATGTAAAGTAATGAATTAAAATCCAGAAAATCCACACAGAGAGTAAATATTAGCATCTATCTAAAATTCAAAAATAGTTATTGACCGTTTTCTCATGCATGTTTCACAAGTGCCAAAGGTGGCCTAAATAATCCCTTCATCCCATATCTACAGAGGTGTAAACTTTGGAGGAGCATGGGGCTCAAGGCCTCTCAGGATTTCCCATGAGGCATTGCTCCCCCACTAGGCTGCCAGGTAGCATCAGCAAGCTCACAGACCGGCAGCTTCATCAGTCAGTCCTAGTCTTTTCTTCGTTTGCTGCTTTTCTAGAGTTATGAAGAGAATCTTCAGGAGCTTTTTCAAATGGTGATTGAATGCAGCTTTGCCACACTTAGGCTGGAGAGAAGTTCATACGAGGGAACCATGTACAGTGATGTCAGGATAGCGACAGGAGGTGCTGTTCATACAGCCAATGGCATTATTCAATTTTGCTCTTGATGGTTTGCAGTTACTGTGCATTATATGCATCCTATAAAAGCAGCACTTTGGTGCAGTGCTCAAAATGGCTTAGCTTTAGGCACTCTCTGCTACTGTAAAGCTGCCCATCTGGGAAATATCCAAGTGGCAATCCTTGACTGAAAAAACAATGGATAGAGAGGAAGAACCCAGGGAGAGAAAGCGAAAAAGTGATAGGACTGGTCAGTGCATTGCTGAGGAACCCAACCTCCAATCAGGGCCTCTGAAGGCCTGTCCTGTTTGTAGGAGGAGCAGTTCTTTTCTGCTTGGGGAAGATGGACATAAGAGAATTTGAGTTCATCCAGACAGCACCAGTTAGAAGAGATATATTATAAAGTGAGAAAGAACTCTAATAATGTGTATAATGAACGTATTTCTTCTTGTTTATGCTATACCTGGTTAGCTACTCTTTGGTGCCCTCTCTGGTTAGCTGTAATAAATGTGTTTTAATTCATGTCATAAAGCAAGGCTTTTTAAAAACCAAACATAAAATGTGCAGTTCCAGGCGGGAAAGCATGCAGCTCCAAAATCAAACAACCAGGTCATTACTGATGTCAACTGTTAAAAACGTATGCGAAAATTGAAGTGAATAGTCCAGGCTCCTCTAGAACCCTGAAACTACAAACAAACTCATTACCATGAGGGAATATTTGAGGCTAAATTGGGCTTAAGGATGTTTATGCAAATTTATTTCCCTTATCTTTATACCTATCCAGTGTCCATAGCTGGACACAAAGCTGGAAAAGACATGCACACAGCATTAACATCCCTGCTTCTGAAGCACGGGAGTTTACACAAGAGGGGGGATTTTTGCTGATCCTGCTGTTAGAAGTCAGGGATACTCCCTTTGTTCATATCTTGGTTAGGTAATTTCACCAGGCACCAGTGTCACAGTTTCAAACAAGCTTTATTCGTTCATTTCTAGCAAAAAGCTCCTTCTTTGTGTGGCCAGCCCCTTTCTGGGAAATCCCTTCCTCTTATATACTGAGCCACAAACACATTCCACACCTGTGCATTGTATACAAGCCAAAGCACTTCTTTTAACTCTAAAGGCTCCGATCTTGCTCCCATGTGTGATATTCCTCACCCATACTTCTGAATAGATCTGGCTCCCAGCTTCTCCTCTCTACCCAGAGACATTCCTCAAGCAATGTGAGATATCCTCAAGGCGAAGGGGTGGGGGGCGGGAATGTACCAGGCACGAAAGCGCCATCTATCTTAGCTAGCTAAGTGCTCGCTGCTCAAGCAAGTTGAAAATATCTTCCAACACTGCCTTCCCCCAGAAGAAGGTCCCTGAGGACTGGGAGAACCTCAGGGACCTACTTCTGGGTCACACAAAGCATTTCCCTGGCTGCACTTTGGAAGCTAAGTTGCTAGCACAGTGATGTGCCTTTTTTAGCTGCACACATATGGCATTAGTTAGAATGTCAGCCAACTTCAAACAAAAGTTTCATGGAAATTAGATGTTATGTCGTAGAAATAGGGCTGGGGGAGAAGGGGTTTGTTGCTTTGTAATGACTTCCTTGAGTATTAATAGCAAAGATTTGATGAAGAGGCCTATTATATCCTGAAAATTGTAGATTTTTGTGGAACCTGATTATTCATTTACAGAAAACCTAGCCTTTTTAAAAAACTACAGTTCCCAGATACCTTGGCAGAGACATAGCAAATTAAACAGGTGTGAACCAGACTGATATCTGTAATATGTATACCAGAATGTTCTTTCAGCAAAAGATGAAATTGGTCCTCAAATAGCAATGCCAGCAGAAGCCCCATTGACTGCAGCACAGTTATCTGAGCATCTGATTTACATCCTGTAGAGAGAAACAAAATCAAAGGCACTAAAGGTTCTTATTACCCTTCACAAGTGAAGTTCTAAGCAAATCTATTTGAAATTCATTAGGAGTCAGAGGAGGATAAAACAAATCCTGCTTCCATCTACTTAGGCTGCTCTTGATTGAAGTCTGACTACTCCTGTGAGATATCACTTTTTAACCTGGAGATCTATGGTCAGTCCACTCACTGCCTTTAGGGTATCAAAGGCCTAATTGCTCCCAGACCAGGCGCGGAGCCAGCCAAATGGCGGCCTGGGTCCAGCCCCGCCCAGCGGCCCCTCTGCTGTCCAGGGCGCCCCAAATGAAAAAAAAACCCGCCCCCACCCGGGCTACCAGGAGTCCTGAGTGCTTGCCGATCTTTTTCAGGCAGCGTTTGCTCCCTCTCTTTGCTCCCTCTCCCTCAGAGAGGGAGAGAAAGGGACAATAGATGCTTTCAGGCAGCAAACACTTGATTCCAGCAAACCGCTTGATTCCAGCAAATGCTGCCTGAAATGAAAGGGAAGGGCTCGCTCAGGCTCTTAGGAGCTTGAGGCCACTCCCCCTCTGCATGTGACGTCTGTGCAAAGGGGGCGTGGCTTTGAGCTCTGCAGAGCCTGAGTGAGCCCTTCCCTTTCATTTCAGGCAGCAATTGCTGCCTGAAAGCATCTATTGTCCCTTTCTCTCCCTGTCTGAGAGAATACATGCTTTCAGGCAGAAAACGCTGCCTGAGAAAGACTGGCAAGCACTTGCTGGCTCCCTGTAGCCCGGGCGGGACGGCAGAGCGGTTTGTTTGGGGCTCTTCCGGAGCGGTTTGTTCGGGCTTCTTCGACGGCTCCTACCATTGGCGGCCTGGATTCTTTGAACCCTTTTGCACAATGGTGGCTATGCCCCTGTCCCACACATATAATAATCTATATATATAATTCTCTTAGCCAGATGTGTGGGGATGCGTGATCCAGCAGAGGCTGGTGGTAGGAGCTGAACTAGGCTGCCGCTCTGGCGTGAGTGAGGGGTGGGTTTAGAATAGCAGGGTGGGGGAACTGGATGAGGGAGTGAGCAATAAAGTACTAGCGCACAGATGCTCTGTGCAGGTTCAATTAGTGAGTAGTATTATGTTTATTTTTAGTTTTGTATCCCACTTTTTCATAAGCTCCTTAAAAAAAATCCATTATCATTTTAATTATTAAATAATGTGCTGGTAATGAAGGCTGCTGATACTCAGTTGCAGGCAGACCTTCCAACACGAGCCAGCGTGGTGTAGTGGTTAGAGTGCTGGGCTAGGACCAGGGAGACCTGAGTTCAAATCCCCATTCAGCCATGAAACTAGCTGGGTGACTCTGGGCCAGTCACTTCTCTCTCAGCCTAACCTACTTCACAGGGTTGTTGTGAGGAGAAACTCAAGTATGTAGTACACCGCTCTGGGCTCCTTGGAGGAAGAGCGGGATATAAATGTGAAAATAAATAAAAATAAATAAAAATAAAACATTTTGAAAATGGAAATAGGGATACACTTCTTACAACCAATTCTTATACCAAGTATTACTGCCCAAGTCTCCCACCCACTATTACACATTGCCGAAGACTTGATTCCACCGCTATGTACTGTGTACTGCATAGTACACAGTAGGCTGAGTTAAACCCCTAAACGTGGTTAGGGGTTTAACTCAAGCCCCTTCTCTTTCAAATCTGTTTCCAGAAACAATATATCATTGTGACGCATTCAGTGAGTTCTTTGCAGATAAAATCTCTCACATTTGGGCGGATCTGGACTCCAATATTTCTGCAGGGCCAGTTGGGGAGGTGTCCAGCAATTCCTCTTGCAAGATTAGATTGGATCAGTTTCAGTTTGTGACTGCTGAGGATGTGGGTAAACTGCTTGGAGCAGTACAGCCTACCCCCTGTTCTCTGGATCCCTGCCCAACATGGCTGATTTCCTCTTGCAGGTCAGTTGTTGGAGCTAGCCTAGTTGATCTCAATAATACCTCACTTAGGGAGGGCAGGATGCCACCTCATTTGAAGGAGGCAATGGTTAGCCTTAGGGGTGTGCACAGAAATAGTGGGGGCCGGTTCGACACCGGGAGGGGGATAACTTTAAGGGTGGGGTAGGGTGCACTTACACCACCCCCACACGTTTCCCCCACCGGCACGCGGTTTCCTAAAAGTCTGTTGGGGCAGCAGCGTATCTCCCCTGCCACCCTGTTGCCCCCTTTACATCGTGCACATGTTCCTGGTGTGTGCATGTGCAAGAGCAACATGTGCAGGCACATCGAGTACTTCCGGTTTCTTTCGGTAAAGAGGACAATGGGGCGGCAGGAAGGTATGCTGCCACCCCGATGGACTTTTAGGAAACCAAACGCTGGGGGAAACAAGGCGGTGTGTGTGGGGGGGTAAGTGCACCATCCCTTGCCCTTAAAGGGAGACAAACCCCGGCATTGAACCTTCGACCCTGGCAGTGTTCGAACCTGTACGGAGGCCAGAAAAAGGACCTCCGAAAAGGTTCGTGTACATCCCTAGTTAGGCCATCATCTTAAGAAGCCCACTCGGGATAATTATAGGCCAGTCTCCAACCTCCCATGGTTGGTTAAGATGATTGAGAGGGTGGTGGCTAACCAGCTCCAAACAGTCTTGGAGAAAACTGATCTAGACCCATTCAAACTGGCTTTAGGGTGGACTATAGGGTTGAGTCGCCTTGGTGGGTCTGTTAGATGACCTTCACCAGGGAATTGGCAGGGGAAGTGTGACTCTGCTGGTTCTTTTGGATCTCACAGCAGCTTTTAATACCATCAGCCATGGTATCCTTCTGGATCGCCTGAGAGATTTAGGGAGAGGAGGTACTGTTTTACAGTGGTTCCACTCCTATGTCTCGGGTAGATTTCAGATGGTGGCATTTGGTGACAGTTGCTCTCATGGGTGTAGTGGAGGGGGGACACAGAGGGAGGGAGCGCCAGTGCTTTTTGGTTTCTCTGGCTGTTGGGATGGGCATGGAGGCTGTCATGGAGAGCGCCTGCACTTCTGAATTTGCAACTACATCACTGTTCCCTGCCACGCAGATGGCCATTGTTCCCCCCACAGAAACTCCCCCCCCTGAATTTGCCCCAGAGCAGACCAGCTGGTGTGGCTTGAGCCAAACCAGGCCCGGATTGAGGGTGAGCCCTCGAGCCAGGCCAGTTCGAGTGCAAGCCGGCTCAACCTCAAGCCAGCTCACATATCCCAAATTCACACAAGAGGGGGAGCATCCCAAAGAGGCAAACACAGGAACTAAGCAGGGACAAGTGATTGACCAGGGACTGTCCTTGGTTAATGGGGACAGTTGGAGCCAGTGCCATTGCTATTTTAGACCCAAACTATTTTACGTAGCAGTTTCAGTTTCCACAGTGCTTATGACAAAAGATTATCTATATATTCATTTATCCTAGGCGTACCCATTGCTAATCCCATGCGTGGCAGCTCTTGTGAGAGTTCGCAAGCAGCTGCCGATTAGCGACGGGATGTGGCCGCTGGTTGGCCGGCCACCAGGAGCAGGCGGCAGGTCGGGGTGGCTGCTGTGAATTGGCTGGCGGGCAGGAGGAGGTGACGGTAAGAAGGCTTTCTGGCCGGCGTGCCAGCCAGAAACCGTGGGCAGGGGAAGAAGTGGGCTGCTCCCGCCAGGGGCCGGCCAGCAGGAGCAGGCGGCAGGCTGGGCCAGGAGCAACAGGTGGCGGGGGCCAGGCCGGCCGCTGGGAATTGGTGGGTGGGAGGAGGTGGTGGGCCGGCTTTCTGGCCAGCTCACCAGCCAGAAACCACACGGGTGGGGAGGGGAAGAAGCTGGCCAGAGGAGGCACAGATGCTCTGCGCCCGGCCCAGCTAGTATTTCTACAAAACAACTTTTTGTAAATATTTGCTGTACGGCTCTTTGATGCCTCCAGTTTTTCTCAACATATTTTTTATGTATGTGCTGTGATAAATGGTATGCATTGTATGAATGTGTGAGCCATTGTATAGGTGTACTGTGGGGATATGTGAGGGACCATATTCAGCCCCCCGGAAGTCTTGGATATCGTGGAAATATGCAGATCCCTAAATAAGAACACGGGCATCTTCACGAGACTGCTTTCAGACAATCAACTCCCATTGATTTCGAAGGGAAGAGAAGCAAATGTTTACCTCTACCCTTGAAATCCAAGTGTTTATCTTTGTGCTTCTAATAATTGGCATGCATTTTTGAAATTAAATTAAAGGTAGGATTGATGGAATTTTGTTTAGATTCAAAATTGTGCTCTCTCAAGAAATATTAACAAAACCCATCCATTTTTTTAAATAAGTAGAACTAAAAATAAGTTTTCTACTTATCATGGTCAGAGATCCCAGAATATGACCAAGATTTATGAACGGGTGCCCAAAACAACAACAAAAATACCACCATAGCACTTCTGTGTCTATAAGAACTATTACACCACAGAGTAAAATGAGCACGTGTAGCAATTGACCACTAGATGGAGCAATTCAATTCCAGGAGTCTCATTTTATTAAAAAAATCTTTAGGTCTAAAAACCTGAATACTCTTTTAGTACTTGTTACCTAATTTTTCCCATTTCAGTCACTGAGGAAACTTCTGTCCTTACAGTACAAGGAACTGAGAAGTTAACATAAACATAAACAACCTTTATTATATAACCCCCATCCCACCCAGTATTCTGAGCAACAGGAGATGCTGAAAATAAATCCTCATAAGATTTTTGTTTAAAGTTATTATGATTTGGATCCATATGGATTATTTTCAGTATTGTAGAGGTTGTGTTTACATTGAGCAAGGCCTGTATTAGTGACCAACTGTTTTTGCAGACATTCCACAGGGGAGGGGAGAGCTGGTTTTGTGGTAGCAAGCATGTCTTGTCCCCTTAGCTAAGCAGGGTCCACCCTGGTTGCATATGAATGGGAGACTAGAAGTGTGAGCACTGCAAGATATTCCCCTCAGGGGATGGAGCCGCTCTGGGAAGAGCAGAAGGTTTCAAGTTCCCTCCCTGGCTTCTCCAAGATAGGGCAGAGAGAGATTCCTGCCTGCAACCTTGGAGAAGCCGCTGCCAGTCTGTGTAGACAATACTGAGCTAGATAGACCAATGGTCTGACTCAGTATATGGCAGCTTCCTATGTTCCTATCTCAAAAAGCCACCTACTTTTCTTGTTAACACCTTCAGTGTATTATTATGAGCAAATGATCCAATATGAACTTACTTCCACTGGAAGCATCCCAGCTTACTGCCTTTTGGCAAACATTTAACCAAATAAGATATATGGAAAGTCCTGCCTATGGACATTACACTGTCTGAAGCAGCCAAGGCTGCCAGACGAAGAAAAGGAAGCAGAATCCAGACACAACGCTCCATCTGCTCAGAGATGTTTTGTACATAACCTGTGTAGCTATGCGAAAGCGAGAGTGCCACTCCCTATCTCTGCTTTTTCTGTAACTCGTTGCAGGACTTGAAATGCTGCTGTTTCAGAGCTGCAGCTATTCACACTGCAGCACCTGGGACTTATGTGTAGGGGACCATAGTGCATCACCAATGCCAAATCTTGAAAATCTGCTCAAGACATTTACAGTTATACTTGCATAGGAACACAGGAAGCTGCCCAGGGGCTGATTAAGCCTTTTGCCGCCTGTAGGCGGCCAAGCATTTGCCACCCCCGCTGCTGCAGCGAGGATAGGACTGGGGGGAGAATGGACTGCAGGTGGGCCGTGCATTCATTGGGGGGGGGCAAGATGGAGGGAGAAAGGGAGATGGAAGGAGCTCTCCTTCGCTGCCCGGCCCCTCGCCGCCCAGGCAGCGGCATTGCTAAATGGGGGAACTTCCCCCTCGGCCCACTAACATCCTCCCCGCTGCAGTCACTGCAGCCCTCTCACCTGTGCAGTGCTTTAAAGGTAAAGGAGGGCACTTTCCTTTCATCCCTCCCCACAGCTGCTGCTGTGCAGCCTTTGCTAAAAGGGGGGCTTTCCCCTCAGCCCCAGAGAGGGGCGGCAAAATTTGAGAGACAGCAAAATCTGAGGAAGAGCTGAGGATTTCTCAGGGTACCGAAGGTGTTTATGACGCGGTTAGACTAAAGCCTTTTGGGCGTCTAGCAGCTGATGTTGCCATGCGGGAAAACAGAATCCAAAGCTGCAAAGATAGAATTATAATGGGAACGTGGAATGTAAGGAGCATGAATATAGGAAAGCTTGACACCATGAAAAAAGAAATGAATCGACTACAGATTGACATCTTGGGCATCAGTGAATTAAAATGGACTGGAATGGTACACTTTCATTCAGAAAATCATACCATTTACTACTCAGGACATGAAAACCAAAGAAGGAATGGTGTTGCTTTCATAGTCAGGAAGGATACAGCAATGACAGTACTTTGATACAATGCGGTCAGTGACCAACTAATTTCAATTAGATTTCGTGGACAACCCTTTACTTTAATAGGACAGTTCTTCAAGTCTATGCCCCAACAACTGATGCAGAAAAAGAGGAAACTGATGAGTTTTATGCTCAAGTTCAGTCTGAAGTTGACAGAACATGCAAACAAGATGGGATGCTGGTGGCTGGAGACTGGAATGCCAAAGTTGGAAATGGAAAGGAGGAAAACACAGTCGGGCTGTATGGCCTAGGAAACAGAAACAAAGCAGGAGAATGACTTCTTAGTTTCTGCCAAGCCAATGATCTCTTCTTTGCTAACACATTCTTCAAACAACCAAAGCAGCGCCTATACACATGGACTTCACCAGATGGAGTACATAGAAATCAAATTGATTACATTATTGGTGCAAGGAGGTGGAAGAGTTCAGTTATAACTGCAAAGACGTGGCCAGGGGCCAACTGTGGAACACATGACGAACTGCTCATGTGTAAGTTCCAAGTCAAGCTAAAGCAGAAAGGCAAAGCTATCAAGCTTCTACAGTATGATCTTGAGAATGTACCCACCATTTTCAAGAAGAACATCAGGAACTGCTTTGAAGTTCTGAACCTCATTGATAGGGAACCAGAGGAACTGTGGAATGAAATCAAAGACGTTGTTAAGGATGAATGTGAAAAGACTGCCAAAGACCAAGAAAAAGAAGCAAAATGGATTCCACAGATGGTGAAAATAGCCAAGAAGAGGAGAAAAGCCAAAGTCAGGAAAGATAAAGACCCCACAAAGGAACTTAATAGGGAATTTCAGAAAGCTGTTAGAAGAGATACCTGTAAAGACTCTGAGGATGGAAATAGACATGGAAAAACAAGGCAAGTTTTCCAAAAGATCTCTGAACTCAGAAGGAGGTTCCAACCACAAATTGGTATGTTAAGGGATGCCAAAGGACAGATAGTAACTGGTTCAGAGAAGATCAAACAGAGATGGAAGGAGTATACTAAAAATCTGTACAGCAGGGACATCAACATCCAAGATACTCAAGAAGATATTCCCTACTTGTAAGAACCTCTAGTAAGGGAAGATGAAGTTAGATCAGCACTCTGGTCATTACCAAGTCGGAAGGCTACAGGAATTGATGGAATAGCTACAGAAATATGGCAGGCAACAGAAGAAGAATTAGTCAAGGCTGATTCCAAACTATGCCAGCAAATCTGGAGAACGACACAGTGGCCAACAGATTAGAAGAGGTCAGTCTACATACCCATACCAAAGAAAGGAGACTCAACAGATTGCACAAACCATCGCACAATATCCTTAATTTCACATGCTAGCAAAATAATGCTCAGGATCATCCAACGCAGATTAGAGCCCTGTGTGGAAAGGGAAATGTCAGATGTTCAAGCTGGTTTCAGAAAAGGCGGAGGAACAAGAGACATCATTGCTGATGCACGCTGGATAATTGAGAAAGCCAAAGAATACCAGAAAGAAGTCAATATGTACTTTATTGACTACAGAAAAGCCTTCGATTGCATCGACCATGTCAAGTTGTGGAATATCCTTAGGAAAATGGGTGTCCCAGAACATCTCATTGTTCTCATGAGAAACCTATGCACAGGACGGGAAGCCACAGTCCAGATGGAACATGGTGAAACAGACTGGTCCCAGATCGGCAAAGGAGTAAGACAAGGCTGTCTACTTTCTCTTTATTTATTCAACTTATATGCTGAACATATACTGAGAGAAGCTAGATTGGAAGAAGATGAGCGTGGTTTTAAAGTTGGAGGAAGAAACATCAATAACTTGCGCTACGCTGAGGACACCACTCTGATAGCTGAGAATGCAGATGATCTGCAAGCTCTAGTAATGAAAGTCAAAGAGCACAGTGAAAACATGGGACTAGGACTAAATGTAATGAAGACTAAATTAATGACAATGGGTACAGCAACCAGCCTCAGAATTGACACTGAAGACACTGAAGTGGTGGATAGCTTCTGCCATTTATTTATTTATTTATTTATTTATTATTATTATTAATTCAATTTCTATACCGCCCTTCCAAAAATGGCTCAGGACGGTTTACACAGAGAAATAACAAATAAGATGGAACCCTGTCCCCAAAGGGCTTACAATCTAAAAAGAAACATCAGATAGACACCAGCAACAGTCACTGGAGGTACTGTGCTGGGGGTGGATAGGGCCAGTTACTCTCCCCTTACTAAATAAAGAGAATCACCACAGTAAAAGGTGCCTCTTTGCCAAGTTAGCAGGGGTGCTAAATTTTAAGATCGACCATCAACAGTAAAGGATCCAGCAGTTAATACGCTGCAGACTAGCACTTGGTAGGGTTGAAATGAAGGCCTTGGAAAGCATATTTAGATGCCTTGACGTGTCTACACCTACAAAGATTAGAATCATTTGGACAATGGTTTTCCCCCTGACACTCTATGGATACAAAAGCTGGACCTTGAAGAAGCAAAATAGAAAAAACATTGATGCTTTTGAACTTTGGTGCTGGAGAAGACTTTTGAAGATATCATGGACAGCCAGGAAAACAAACAAATGGATCATAGAACAAATCACTCCAGAATTTTCACTCAAGGCACAAATAACCAGGCTCAAACTATCATACTTTGAACACATTATGCGAAGACCCAGCTCCCTTGAGAAGTCTACAATGCTGGGGAAAGTTGAAAGAAAGAGAAGAAGAAGACAGCCAGCAGAAAGGTGAATGGACTTGATTATGACAGCAGTGAATGCATGACTGAGAGACCATAAAGGCCAAGTTGAAGACGGATCATCCTGGAGAGCATCTATCTATGTGGTTGCTAAGAGTCGACACTGACTTGATGGCACTTAATCAATCAATCAAAATTTGTCAAATTTTGCAGCCCTAGGCAAGTGCCTACTCTGCCTGTGCTTAAACCCGCCACTGAAGCTGCCCTATACTGAATCAGACCTTTGGTCCATCTAGCTCAGTACTGTCTACTCAGACTGGCAGCAGCTTTTCCAAGGTTGCAGTCAGAAGAGTCTCTCAGCCCTGTCTTGGAGATGCCAGGGAAGGTACTTCGGACCTTCTACATGCAAGTGCTCTTCCCAGAGCAGCCCCATCCCGAGGGGAATGTCTTACAGTGCTCACACATGTAGTTTCCCATTCAATTGCATAGGGAGCGGACCCTGCTTCAGGGGACAATTCTGGAGACAATTCATGCTTGCTACCACAAGATCAGCTACTCACTTGAAATGTTCAAATTGTATTCTAGTTCTTTTTTCAAACCATTCCATATGCTTCCTTTTTATCATACCAATTTTCTAATATTTCCTTTCAAATTCTTTCTTCCCACGTTCCCCAGGCCTGATTGAATTGATTTTTTGTTTCCCACCACACATACATCATCTGCAAAGAATATATTCCACAGTACTCCCCGTTCTCTCGCACCATTTCCATCATCATGGGCGGGGAGAACATAAATACATTGCATTAGAACCAAATTCTTCCAGGCAGACCTCCCCAATATGGTAGACTTCCAGGTTACACGATATTCAGCCTTAGTTTAGCCATGCATCCAGCACACATCTTGAATGAGTTTTACATCAATTTCTGGAACAATTTCCTGCTGAGCTCTTTCAAATTCTAAAGTACACACTTCTTTTAGATCTATAAAAATCATAGGAAGTGATCTATGATCTCCTCACCCCTTTGGAACATATATTACACCCTAAACTGGGCCATGAGCCAGACTTCAGGTGAAGTGTGGAGGAAATCTTCACACCTGGTTCATACACTGGCAGACTCCTCCAATGGCCTCCAGAAGGATGAAGGGCTGCTAATAGCTCATGGCCTAGCTGGGGTTGTGTGAAGACCCCATTTTTATCAACTGCTGCCTCTGCAAGTGGAAGTTGCAGATGTGGCCTCTGCTATTTGCCAGATCAACAATGAGCAAAAATGGAACAGAAGAATCTTCTTGGAGCTGTGTCGAAGTGTTGTTAAAACTCTTCAGTTTTCAACAGCAGTTTGCTGGGAGGTATTGGAGAAGCTATAGCTGAAGTTTGACAACTTTAGAGCCCCGCTAGGGCATACTGAATTAAACATACAATCCTCTGGATTTTTTAAAGTAATATTTTTACTATCCAAAACCAAATATCTGCACCAGCCTGTAAAGCCAGTGCAGCTGCAACATCAGCCCCAAACCATCTTCTGAGATATAACACTGATATCCAGTAGTGGCTGGTGCCCAATAGGGCTGGTGGGCTAGAGGGCAGGGCAGCTAAAGGTAGCTGAGCCAGGGGTAACAACAGGCGGATCCATGTGAATCCATGACTAAGAACTCAGAAACACACACAAGTTTTCATTTGTCACTATGAGAGCGCAAGGCTAAGCAGGTTTACTCAGAAGTAAATTTCACTGAGTTGAATTCATCTTACCCTCCTCATGCAAGTGTCCTTAGGGTTGCATCCCCAGTCCACTTTCACAGAAACAGCACAGACAACAGAGAAACAGACCCGTCTCATTCACAATCAAACAGAGCACAGACCCCACCTTAGGCAAGAGGACTCACAAGGGTATGAGAAAGATCTGACCAATTCCACCCCACCCCCACCTTTCGGAAAGGAAAAATGCCTACTAAGGCAAGAAAAGGAGAGAGACAAAAATAGAAACCATCAGCAGCACACACACCCCTGTCTCTGCTGGCTTATACCTCTCCCAGGGGCGTAACTACCATTAGGCAAGGGGAGGCGGCTGCCTGGGGGCCCCCACACCTCGAGGGGCCCCCCAGAGGCAAGTCACATGCCTCCCCAACACCCGCAGAGCTTCGGTGCCGTGGAAAAGCCAACCCCAAGTTCGGCGCAAAGTCGGCATGCATGCGGCAAAGTCCTTGTCTGCAGAAGCAACTCTGAGCCGGGAGCGCTCTTCCCCATGGCGAGGGTGGAGGGTCGGGGTTAAATTGAGGGAGTGGAGTTTTCTAGAGAAGCTGGCATAATGGGGATGTGAGTGTGAGTGCACTATATATTATGAAGTGTGTGTGTATCAGCGAGGGGCCCATTTTAAATTTTTGTCTCTGGGCCCTCTCCAGCCTTGTTATGCCCCTGACCTCTCCATTCCAGTTACAGGCATAGCAGAGGCCATTTTTGAACACAAAATTTGTAATTCTAAGAGCCTAAAATGTACCTAAATGTATTTTTCACTTACCAATCAGTAATTTGCAGTAGGTTTCCTATTCCCATTCTACCTGTAAAGAAAGTTTTGCGGGCAGTTTCTGCTAGGAATGGTGAGGGGCGGGGGCGATGGAATGAAGAGATATGAGGGTGATTGTTTCTTCTATTTCTTCTCCTTCATTCACACATACTCTTCCCCTCACATCACAAACTGTGTGAGATTCTTAGAGGCATCTGAATCCTATGCATGTTCACAAGTCATTTATTTTAATGGAACTACTCCCAGGTAAGTGTGCATAGATTTGTGGCCTTTCTCTCTTCTAGGGGAACATTGGACAAAGCAGCTGTTCTTCTAAAACAGGATTGGCGGTGGATTGAAAACACCCTACTAGAAAACAAAACTGCAGGTCCTAATTAGCTTTTGGGTACATAGTTAGCCAATTAGAGAGTAAAACTGCAGGGAATTGCAGGACACCCTGCCTGAGGAAAATTTACATTGGAAAAAGGCAAAGTTGTTTGCTTGATTTTTTTTTACTTAAAAGGTGCCAGGCAAATTGGGGAGGGGCCAAAGAACAGTCTCTTCTTGTAGCCTGATAGAAAGCATTGCAAATGTCCAGCACAGTCAGCAAAGCAAGGGTAGGGAATGTGAGTGAGGGACCCTTGAATGGTGGGAGGGATGTGCCCCACCTGCCCTTAGCGAAGAGTCCCCATCACTGTTGGTACACCATGCTGGCACAGCAACTGTTAGGATCATGCCATCAGAAACTGCACTCTACACCAAAGGGTTATGGATTTTTGCATAACAAACAAGCAGCCTGTTGGTTTAAAACAGGGATTCTCAAACTTGGGTCCTCGGGTGTTATTGGACTTCAGCTCCCATAATCCCCAGCCTCAGTGGCCTTTGGTTGGGGATTATGGGAGTTGAAGTCCAATAACACCTAAGGACCCAAGTTTGAGAATCCCTGGTTTAAAAAAACTAAATAAAAGAAAGGATGAGGACTTCCTGTCGTTTCTACCAGTGATAGAGATGCTTACTCTTGCAGATAAAACCACCACAAATGGGGATTGCCTACATGAATCTCCCTCACGCTGCTGGACAATATCTGGTCTCAGAGTGCAATGTGCAGCCAGCAGCCTACTGGGCAAGGAACTGGAATCACACTTGGAACAAAATGTGCTCTGGGTGTTTGTGTTTGAGTCCATTCCATGAACAAATGGAAGATGAAGAGCTATTAAGCAGAATCTGCCTTCTTCCAAGCACTGGGCAGGGACCAAGGTACTGTGACACACCTGTCTGGAGGCAAGGTGCCCAATACTGTCTTGCCCCATGCCCTGGTGGGGGACAGCCCCCATTCAAAACCTTGCAACCTTTGAAAGTGGTACGAGGGGTGGGAAAGGGGGAAGGTTGCCAGCAGGCTCCTCTTCTCTTCTTGTTTCTTGCAAGCTTTGCAAGGAGTCTGAAAGACATTTCTTGCAAGGTTTGCAAAGGTCAGATCGGTCTCAAGGAGCTGCTTGGGTGGCCATGGCAGGAGGCATCTTGTGATCTTGCAGGTTCCCCAGTAACCTGCTTCTTAAAGGGACCACCTCACCTCACTGCCCCAGCATGGGGGCAGTTATGGACAGGGGCATGTTTTCCTTTTTGCCTGAGATTCTTTTGACATCTTCCCACTTGTCAAAACAAATTATTCCAAAAGAAGGATAGTCTCGAGCAGAAATTCTGATCCAAACCAAAGCCAGGAAGCTAAAGAGGTTAGCTCCAAATCTGAACAAAAGTTGTATTTATTGCAAAACACACTTATTTTGCAAGGACAGTGCTAACATTTCTGCAGATGCTTCATCAACTATTTCTTTCTCTGTCTTATGAAAACAAGCCTTGCTAGGCCTGCTTTTATTTCAGCCTATCAAAGTTCCCAGGTTTAAGTGATCCAAGTGCCAGGTTTCCACTGGCTCAGCACTGCCAGAATGTTGCCCAGTGCTTCACTAGAAAACACTTCATATCCATAAAATCTCTCCTGGTTTTGAAGGGGTTTCCTATAGGACTCAAGACACCGATTCCTTGTTTCCCATTCTTCCTTTAAATCCAATTCTTTAAAACAAACAAGAATCAGGTGGGATTATTCCACAAATGAATCTACATTTTCCAACTTTTAAAAACCCTTTTAGCTATATATTTTCCCCATATATAACCAATTTCAAAGTACATTAGGGGAAAGCTTTAATACCATACAGCACTTGTGGAAAGCAAGGAAACAAAACACTACAGATCTTTACAGAAAATGGCCTGCTTTTACACTATTTCCATATCAACATTTGCCTCATACTCTCCTTAAATGAAGTTATATTAAGAAAAAAAAAATCTGAGAGGAAAAATATGGTGCTGAGTCAATACTCTCCACCCTGTTTTCCACACCTAGTGAGCATGCTCCAACGGAATGGTTTTAAACAGAGGCTTTTCAGTAGTGCCAGCTCCTAAGGAAAATCATGGGAGTGCGGGCTGCAGAAGGAAACCTTTGGAACCGAGGAATCTCCAGAAAGAATAAACATTTAATTTATCTAAAGGTAAAGTTAAATATTTTATTCACTAGAAAAAATTGCATCAGTTCTTGCTTTTTCCCTTTTAAAAGTCTGCTGTCAAAGTAACTCCCCCCCCTTTCTGAATCCAATATTTCCCCTTTAACAAATCTTCAATATAGGAAAGGGAATGGGGAAAAAATCTTCAATGCTGAAGTAGTGTTACTAGTTGTAGGATTTCTAAAACATGTTGATCCACTTTGTCTCTTTCCCACATAAGATAACATTCGGTTACACTGAACATATGAAGGTGCTGTATACAGAGTCAGATCTTTGATCTACCTAGCTCAGTTTTGTCTGTGCTGACTGGCAGAAGCCCTGCAGGGTTTCAGATAGGGATTGTCTGGAGACACCAGGGAACGAACCTGGGATCTGCACCAAAGCAGGTGCTGGATCACTGAGCTACCATGCCCCTCCTACTGAGTTGATTAGCATGGGCACTTCCAGATGTACTCCTTGTAGTGCCATTTTCCGCTATG
This sequence comes from Hemicordylus capensis, assembly GCF_027244095.1. Classification (NCBI taxonomy): domain Eukaryota; kingdom Metazoa; phylum Chordata; class Lepidosauria; order Squamata; family Cordylidae; genus Hemicordylus; species Hemicordylus capensis. The sequence goes on from NC_069660.1 coordinate 122,271,186, forward strand.
AACTGCAGTGGATTTGCATCACTGCAGCTGTACCAGCGTGTTTTTGCGTGCTTTTGTAGTGCTACTGTCACTCACAGTCGTGGGTGGTCTGTAGTGCAATATGGTGTCATTGATCTTTCTACCTTCCCCTTTTACCCCTCCTGCATGTTTTAAACATAACAAAACCATGCCCATGAAAAGACATAACAGTGATAAAGACAGTCCACATGTGCAGTCACTGAGCAGTTGTGGATGGATGATGACATCATGTAACCCCCTCCCCAACAGAGTTGGCGAATGAAATGAGACAATACCAGACAAAATACCCCATCTGAAAGACCCTGTGTCTGGGAAAACACAGCCAAAAGGAGGAACCTCACTGAAACTTGTAAACAGCAAGAGTGTAATTGAACACTTCTCAAGGGCCTAGTAAATAAAGTTTATTCCTGAACATAATTAGACAATCCTCCTCATAAACACTAGGAAGAGTCCAAGAAAGCACTCAAAATGATGAGCATGACCTTTTCTACCCAAATATCATTGTGAAAGTAAGGTAGGATGAACCTTCTCTTCCACATGTCCTCAAGATGGTGCAGTGTTTAACAGGCAGGCACTTGGAGTTAGGAATATAGGAAGCTGTCTTATACAGAGTCAGATCCTTGGTCCATCTTGCTCAGTATTGTCTACCCAGACTGGTAGTGGTTTCTGCAAGATTGCAGGCAGGGGTTTCTCACAGCCCTATCTTGGAGATGCCAGGGAGGGAACTTGGAACCTTCTGCATGCAGGCATGCAGATACTCTTCCCAGAGCAGCCCCACCCCCCCGAGGGGAATATCTTACAGTGCTTGAACATATAGTCTCCTATTCAAATGCAACCAGGGCAGACCCTGCTTAGCAAAGGGGACATGTCACGCTTGCTACCACAAGACCAGCTTTCCTTGTTGATAATGGACTGGATGAGAGCTAATAAAGCTGGGCCCAAATCCCAACAAGGCAGAGGTGCTGTTGTTAGGTGGTCCAGTTACCTTGGGAGCAGTGTTCCCTCTAAGGCGTGTGTGTACACTCACACATTTTTTTAATGTCTGCTCAGTTAATTTTAGATCCTGCTCAGATTGAATCAGAAAGGCCCCACTTTGAATGCATGTGCACACACACTGCTTTGATGCTGCCACCCAGAACAAAACTTACTCTGCATACAGATGGAAAAAATAGAGAGAACCCAGCTTGGGAGGTAGTTTCAACCTGTTCTGGACAGGATGCACGCCCCCTTAAAAATCAGGCTTGCAGCTTCTGGGTGCTGTTAGATCTAGCCGTAATGTGTGTGCTTATTTTATATTTATATCCACTTTTCTTCCAATGAGCTCAGAGCAGTGTACAGGCTTATTTTTATTCTCCTTGCAAGCCTAACTTACATACCACGCAAAGGGCCAAGAGAGAGAAAAGCACCATCCTTGTGAGCCACAGTAAAGTAAAAGCATGCCTGCGCAGCTTGTGAAGGCAGGGCAGCTCCATGGCTACTAAGCACTGTGTAAATGTGGTTGCAATGGTACTCCCATTGGGAATGATGGGCATACCATTGCAACTGCATTAATGCAGTGCTTAGTAGCCATGAAGCAGCCCCACCTTCACAAGCAATGCAAGAATACTTTAGAGTGACTCACAAGGAATGTGCATGTTTCTCTCTTGGATCAGTGGTCCCTTGCAAAGTATGCAAGTTCCGACTAACTGAGCAAAGAGGCACCTTTTAAAGTGGTAACTCTCTTATATTTGGCAGGGGGAGAGTAACTTTCCCTATCCAACCCCAGAACAGCATCCCTCCAGCGGTGGTTGGTGTCTACCTTTATGCTTATTTTTAGATTGTGATTTTTAGATTTTTGGACAGGGAGCCATCTTATTTACTTATTATTTATTTTTCTCAACTGCTTTGAGAACTTTGTTGAAAAGACGTATATAAATATTTGTTGTTGTAGTGTAGTAATAAGTCCATGTGAAGTAGAATAGGCTGAGAGATAAGTCACTTGCCCAAAATTACCTTGTGAATACAAAGCCTGGACAGATCTGAACCTATGTCTCGCCAGTTCTAGCCTAATACTCTAACCACTGCCCCATGCTGGATGCTCAAGTGGCATTAGCGGTACAAGGTGTCTTTATGGCTTCTATATTAGCTGTGATCCCTCCTGTATAGAGATAATCTTACAATCGGTATCCATGCTCTCCTAAAATCAAGGTTAGATACGTTGGGCTGCCTTTGAAGATGGCCTGGAAACTAGGGATGTGCGAAACGTTTCAGGTACAGAACGATCTGTACCCGAAAGAGCCAACTTCGGGTGATTCGGATCCGAACTGAATCACCCTTCTGGCCCTCCGAAATTTTTCGTAGCCGAACCGAATCACCTCCGTTTCGGCTCCGAATATCTGTTGTTTCGGATTTTGACGTCTATTTGAATTTCCCGCCTTTTTGCCTCCCATTGACTTCAATGCAAAAAGGTTTGAAATTCTTCTACTCGAACTTCGGGTCCCAGGAGCAAAATAGTGGTGTGGTGTGGTAGTGCCTAATGAGTGGAGGCTACCACCCCAATTGCAGAGTGATTGGGCAAAGGGCTGATTTTTGGTGAATTGTTGAAGTCTGTGTGTCTTTAAGGTTTTCCCCCATTAGGTATATTGGAGGGTGTATCGCTTCACGTCAGGGGGAAAGGGGTGGCTTAGAGCAGTGTGGGGTTGGTGGTAGTGCCAGGTAGGGGCAAGGAAGCTACCTGAATTTTTTCAAAGGATTTGGGCAGAGGGCTGATTTTTGGTGAATTGTTGAATTTACGCGTCTTTAAGGTTTTTCCTCATAAGGTTTAATAATGGAGCTTTCAGCAGCCCCATAAGTGCACTTGGGGGGTACTGGGGTGGCCAAGAGCGAGTGGTGGTGTAGTGCACATAGGGTGCCAAGCACCCCCATGGGTTTCTAACCCATGGGGTACTTGGTTCTGTTGTTTCTGAGGTATTCTGAGTGTGGATTCTATGACAGCAAATAAGAGTGGATTCATGGTGTCTCATTGAAAATCTCATTTGCTATCATAGAATCCACACTCAGAATACCTCAGAAAAAACACAACCCTGTACGCCATGGGTTAGAAACCCATGGGGGTGGTTGGCACCCTATGTGCACTACACTCCCCTCCCCCTCTTCTTGCTCCCACCCCATGGTTTCTTCCTGGCAGGCCGGCCAGAAAGCTAGCCCGCCACCTCCTCCGGCTGACTGGCTGCCACCACCATTGTCTCCCCATCATTATTCCCCAGGCAGATGCTCGCAAACTCTCGCAAGAGCTGCCACCCATGGGATTAGCAACGGGTATGTTTAGGAGAATTAGATAGATAGATAGATAGATATTTCTTTATGCAGCACAATCCTATTCAGATTTACTGAGAACCAAGTCCCACTGAATTCAGTGCATGCAAGTAAGCAGGATTACTACCAAGGATCAGCTTGGATTTATTCTTAGGTGTAAATTAGGCAATAATGTCCAACAATTTATAAAGATAGTCATCCTAAGGGTAGTACTTATATTATTTGGTCATGCTGAGAGTACTATGCTTAGTATGGTTTAACTTTTAAAAGTCAAGGATTCATCTGTGACACGATTTATTTGATACCACTTTATTGCTGTATAAACATCAAGGTATTTGTTAAGTGGTCTGTTTCAAAGAGGCTCAGTTTTGTCAACACATTTAAGGCAGAGTAATAACCTGCTTTCTCAAATACTTTTCATTGAACCATTTATATACCAAATAAGGATAAACAATAACACAAATACAATGATATCAAGAATATTACTACTAATGTGGAGGGGAGGGAGAAGTCAAGCTAACTTTTTATACAGACAATATTCTTGTTTGTAATGGATCCTTCAAATTAAAGTAAGTCAGAAGCAGCAATAAAATATCTAATTATATATTATTATGGTGAATGTTTCTCTTGATTGTCCAGTTCAGGAAATGAATTTTTTATTTTATAAGCTGAATGACTGGCATCAACTTTCATGAAATCCACTGATTACTTTTACTAAGCCCGAGCATTGTTTTGCTTCAAAACAGAATACTGGAATAGTCACAACTAAATTTATAATTGCTCAGACACTAAAAGGGAATCAGTGTCTCAATGCAGAATGGCTTCTTAAGATCTGGAATATTGTTTACTGGTATTGAAAACTAGTATAACTCCCCGCCCCGTTCCCGCCCCCCGCTTTTAAAGCAAGCAAACAATGACTGATATTCTGAGTAAATTACTCAACAGAAGACCTATTGGAATTAAGTAGTTCTTTAGAGTTCATCAGGAATTCTAAAGGACTACTTAATTTCAATAGGACTTCCGTCAAGTAATACTATTGAGTAACTTGGTAATACTATTGACACGAATACTAAAACTGAGTAATACTATTGGGTAACTTAGCCTGGATATCAGCCACTGTAATAGATTACAGCCAAAAGACTTGATTATATTATTAGAGTTATGTTACCCACTTATTTGCATATTCAGATTTAAGATTTAGATTTAAAATTTAATAACCAAATGTTTGATTAAGTGTTTGGTTATTAATAATAGGTGCTGTATAAAGAATACTGGTTTACATCCTAACTAAATTTACTAGAGGGAGTCCTATTGAAATTTAGAAGTCCTCTGGAGTAACTCCTGAGTAATAGTGAGTACATTAGTCAGGATGTCAACCACTGATTAAGATTACAAAGATCCACTTCAATAATTAATATGAAGCCTCTGGTTCTAGTAATCAATAAATATCTCATAGATCTGATTCCACGAAGAGGATTCCGTTTAGCTAGAATCACCACTTCCCACATTTTTATGTAATCGTTCCTCCTTGGTAAACGTCCTGGTGTTTTGTAAATGAAACTTCCTGCATTCCGTGTAACCATTACTCGTAACAGTTCCCCTCCTGGGACCTTTCCAGTGTTTTGCAAGTATAGTGGGGTGTGTGTGCTTCGCACCAACACAAAAAGATTGATCTTTCTTCTATTTAGAACAGTGATCACTCTGCAACAAGGCTAACTCTGTGATATGAAGGACATAAGACCGCGCACTACTGAAACGGACCAAATGTCTGTATCACTGGCTTACAGTGTAAGTGATGTAAACCAGATGTTTACAGTAACCTTACGGGCTGAGCATGAAGGGGATAGCATCCCGCACTATCTGATGTTCAGAGGTATACTGCCTCTGAACGTGGAGGCTCCATGTACCTATCCTGATTAATAGACACTGACGTGGAAGCCCCACACCACAACTTCACCACCACCAGACACCCTTTCCTACTGACAGGGAGGAAAAGAAGCGTCATCATTTCCATTTTTGCAGTCTTACAAAGCGCTGCGTACCCTGACCCTCGCTTGCCCTCCCTCCCGTCCACTCACTCCCCCCGCAACCCCTCCCACTACTTTTCAAATTTTCTTTCACTCCCCACTTCCTTCCCTTCTGTCCGTCACATGCTCCGAAAGCCGCAAAGCAGCCCCTCTCTTTGCGACAGGATGACAACCAAAGTGTGCGACAAGGAGCGGCGAAGGAGGAGGTGCCCGGCGGAGGAGGAGGAACCCGCGGAGGGTGGCGGGGTGGGTGGGGAGCCAGCGAGCGAGAGGGAGGGGGAGGAGGAGAAGAAGAAGAGAGCAGGCGCGCACCGGCTGTGGGCGCGAGCGAGCGAGCGAGCGCGCGCGACGCCCGCCCCCCTGGACGCGAGCCCCCCTCCATGTGAATGTGAGCGGCGGGGGTGAGCGCCCCCCGCGCCCGCTTCCTCCTTCCCCTGCCGCCAGAGCGAGCGCCCCTTGGCCCAGACCCGCCTCCCCACCGGCTGTGGTAGCCGCGGCGGGCGGCGGCGGCTGCGCTCAGGTGCGGAGTCCACTCCGGACCCGAAAGCAATGGCGTCCAACGCGGCGGAGAGGGAGATCTTCCTCACGGACCTGCAGCAGGTAAACAGCGTCGTCGGCCGCTTCCTCCCCATCTTTGCCAGCCTCCGGCCTCCTGGCTGTGAAGGTGGAGCCGCCCCCTCCAGGCCCCCTTCCTCGCCTGGTTGGCGCACACGCTGCCCTCCAGCCTCATCTCCTTTGCTGGAGCCTTTTCTCTCCCTCTCCCCCCCCCCCCGCCCCGGGATCAAGTGGCCCGAGGCGTCTGGACTCGAGGCGCTTTCCTCTCCGCTTGTCTTTCCCGGTTTCTTTAACGGGAAGTAGAAGTTCCCTTCTAAAACAAGACTTCTCCTCCACTATGATCGGGATGGTGAAGATCTGCCCTGGAGTTATCTGTGCATCTAATTGTGCCCTTCTCTTCATTGGTGGTGCCCCGAACTATAGTTATAGTTATTTCCTTTCCTGCTTTTGTTTTTCTTTAAAAGGCCTTTTGGGCATATACCAAGTTGTGCTGTTTCAAGAAAGAAACAATGCCTGCTTAATGCCTGGGCAGCAGAGAAGGTGCCCCTGTTAGGCAGGGGCACCTTTGAGAGTGTTTAGCAGGGGGAGAGCAACTGTCCCTATTCAACACAGTATTTCTCCCAGAGGCTGCTGCTTGAGTGTGGTATGTGGGTTTAAAAAAAAAAAAAGTTTGTGAGCTCTTTGGGGGCAGGTATGTAAACCACTTCTTTGTTGAAAATTGGTGTATAAGTAAATAATAATGTGAATAAAGCAGCTTTCTTCCTTGAGTGTTTTTCATAAGTCGCCTTGCAGCCCGGTCCAGTGCAGAGTTAGGCATGCCACCTCCTCTCCATAGGATCCCTCTATTAGTTGCAGAGAATCTTTGCCCTTGTTCCCCATAAGTTAGTTTCTGCCAGTCGCTTTTTAAAATTGAGTACAGAGTGAAAAAAACCTTTGTATATAGTTATAGGGACTGGGGTACAGTGATCCCTCTAATTTTTTTCATCTCTGTGTAGAATGAGTTTTGTTCTGAGTGGCAGTATCAAGGCAGCGTGTGTGCACCTGCATTCAGAGTGGGGCCTTCCTAATTCAACCTGAGTGGGATCTAAAATGAACTGAGCGGACATCCAAAAACTTGTGAGCGCATGCACATGCTCATAGAGGGAACAGTGCTGGGGTATTTAATCCATATAGGGACAAATAACAGCCAAATCTCTTGTGTGTCCGACAGTATCACCTTTGAATACATAAACCAGCAGCATACGCCCCAGATTAATAATCTGCTTCCATTCAGGGTTTACATATATGTTTTTGTTTGAAGCAAGGGTGCTGCCCGCTAATAATGTGCTATAGAGGCAAATGTATCTGTAGGTTTACCACTAACTGTTAAATTTGATGTCAATTCTTCCATTCTTAAAGGGAAAGTGACTGAGGGCAGGGCCTAGCCTGACAGTGGCAGTCACATGACTGCCATAGTTTGTGAATAATACACTTTTTGAAACTGTCAACCAGTGTGTGATGATATTAAACCAGTGTGTGATGATATTGACTTGGTACTGGCATAATCTATAGTATTTATAGACTAGGTCTTGACAACATTACATCTCACCATAGAGCAGTTACTGGCAATTTATTCCAAGATTTGAATCCTATTTTAATGTCAGGATTACAATAGATAATGGGTTTGTTTTGTTGTTGTTTTGCTTTGTATCACCTTCATAGGTTTTGTCTTTCCTTGTTGTTTTTCCTGTGGAAAAAGTCAAAATATTTGGTGTAAGACTTCTGTGCCAATTTTCTTGATAACATATGGTGTTACAAAATGAAGCATACTGTGTATTTTACACATCTCCTGTTTCCAGAATGTGATAGTGCACAGAAGGCAGAAAGCGGAGGGAAATAACAAAAGCAGGTTGGGGGCTGAAAATCCATGTACGTGATCACTCTTTAAAACTTGATGGTGGCTTCCCAAGCTGAAATCGTTTTCTAGATTTGGCCAAGAGGCAGAGCAATATTCTATAATATAGTCTTAATTTTACTGTGTGTTTTAAATTTCTCATTTACATTGCTAAATTACTCAACTAGCATTCTATGAGAATAGAGCCAGCATGATGTAGTGGTTAGAGTGCTGGATTAGGATGGGAGACCCAAGTTCACATCTCTGTTCTGTCATGAAATTCACTGGGTGACCCTAGGCCAGTCACTTTTTTCTCAGCCTAACCTATGTCACAGGGTTGTTGTGAGAATAAATATAACCATGTATGGTGCTCTAGGCTTCTTGGAAGAAAAGTGGGATTTAAATATAAATAATGTATATGAGGAATATTATATGTTTTCACAAGTAGAATTAGCTTCATGAAGAATATGGCACTACTCATCTCAGCTGAAGGCTGGTGGGCAAGGGAGATGAAAGGATGTGTGTGAGTTGCATGCATAGTTGGGAATTGGTTGTGCCCTGAGTTTAGTATAGTAAGATACCATAGTCGTAATGAAATAGAAATAATTTTGTGTGGCATACTTTGTGAGAAAAGTGATTGTGGTTATATCTGAATGAATGTCTAATCAGATGATTTGTTAACATTGAGCAAAACTAGTTGGATTACATTATAATATATATCTCTTCTAGTGGTTGTGGTTGCCGGCTTCATGTCTGTTTCTTACTTTATTTTGTGTAATCCTTTATTTATTAATCAATCAGTCAGTCAGTCTCTCGGCAGTGTACATAATCATGTAAAATCTGAGTGGTTTAAAATGAACAACTAACACCTAAACATCATGTAAAAACAAATTAAAACTACCACCAATAAAACTTTAAACATCATAAACTAAAAGCCTGATAAAGTGTATTTTCAAAAGTTGTTTAAAAACAATCTGAGATGGGGAGGTTCTGACTTAATTTGGGAGTGTATTCTAGAGCCCTGGGGCATACCTAGAGAAGACCCGGTTTTGGTTTGCCACCAAACAAGCCTGTGGTAACCAGACCTCTCCCAATGATCTTAATAGGCGTCGGGGTTCAGGAAGAAGGTGCTCTCTTAAATATCCTAGTTCAGTATTTTTGCTAACCATAGTTAAGAACAAACCAGAATAAAGTTTGAAACCTTTATTCTAAAAATACGTACTGGCTGACATCCAAACTAAATTACTCATGAGTAGTCCCATTAAAATTAATGGACAAGTTAAGTCATGACTAACTTGTCACATTAATTTCAATGGGCTATTCTGGATGACAGCCATTGTGTATTATGGCTAAGAGCTGTAGAGGAGCTTTCTGAAATCCAGCTAATGAAATGCTATGAAAGAGTTTCATGTTCTTTTTACTTACATAGAATGATTAACCAAATTAATGGATCTCATGGAAAAGCTACAGAGACACAAAATAGAGGTATACAAGCACTTGACTTTAGAATGGCACTGTAGACTATGTATGTTTCAGAGCAAATCCTGGAGTAATTTTCTCCATGTAGTGCTAGGAAACTGCCCAGTGAATTGGTTTTTTTTTTTTTACTTCTAGGACAATGATTGCTGGGAGTGGGGCAAGTGCTGGGTGGATTAAATTCTCTCCCCCAATTTGATTTTCCTGTGCATGTTTATCTATATGACATGCCCATGGTTTAACTCTGTGGGAGGTGTTTGTAGCTCAGTTTATGTTATGTCATTTATTGTAATTTATACAACACAGAATTACAGATGAATCATATTTTGATCTGTCACTGCATCCTTTTAAAGTGAATTTTATTCAATAAGATTTTTTTAAGCCCTCAAAAAGGAAGGGGTGAACATCTCATTGGCAATTATATTGATTCCAAGGCATGGAACTTCAGAGAATACTTCTGTTTTAAAACTTGTCACAACTATTAGTTTTTTAAAAAATAAAACAAAAGGCTCATTATTTTGGGATGTGCAGTAATTTTAAAAAGCACACATTCCCCAAATTTCTGTATTTTCCACACAAAAATGAACTTAGGTGTTCTGTAAGTACTTTATTTAAGAATGTTGTAAGCAGGAACTTCCTGTGAAAAGACTGGGCCTTTTTTAACTTAAAAAGTGAGACCAACTGTAAAATTATAAAATATTTCATGGCTAATTGGAATGGGCTTAGAATGCTGCTTAGAGTTACTGGGCAAATACTCCAGGAAGCTAAGGATTCAAGTGTTTATGGGCAGCTTTTTTAGTTTCATTGTGGTATAATTTGTTAGCAAGAGCAGAAGCGAAGGCTTTTGCTTGCCCTGAAGAAATCAGGGGCATAGCAAACGTTCTCCTACTAGCCACCTGCTGTAACTCCAGGCACCTCTGAACAGAAACAAAAATGGTTATGGGGTAAAGGTTTCTTCCTGGGACCGCCCTTGGCTCCACTTTACTTGTTATAGGAACCAGGGAGTACCCTCTGCATTTGATCTGGCTGCCTGCTCTGTAAAGCTTTTAAAATAATGTTTTAAAAGTTTAATGTTTGTTTCACCATAAAATGTTTTTTCTAATTAACATAAATGACAGACTATTGGTGATTTTTAGACCCCAAAAAGGTACTTTAAAGTGAGTGCATTAAGAACTGAGTAATATTTTTCCAGTCAAACGCCCAACTTTGAGTTAGAATAAAGTGTGCGCACTCTCTCTTGCTCTCTCTTCCTCTTCATCTTTTGGTACAGAATCAGTAAAGTGTTCAAATTTACCAAAATTTCAGATACAAAACACAAAGCATATTCACACATTGTAAAAGTATTTATTATAATAAATTTGCAAACTAATATGTAATCACTAAAGCTTCATAAGATTTCTTCTCAGAAGCATAATATACTGTATCAACACATAGCTGATCATCTTTTCCTTCTTGAATCCCTTCATGCCCTTTGGTTTCTTTGACTTCATTACTCCTCCCCACTGTGGTTCCTTGGGATTCTGTTCTTGGTCCCTTGCTATTCCCTGGGTTCCTATCAAATTCCATGACTTTCAATACCACTTGTATACTGATTATACCAAGTTCTGTGTCTCTATCAAAATTCCCACCTATCAAGTATTGAATATCTAGAACTTTCTGTCTGTTAGTTCTACTTCAATATTCTGTTGCCATCACAAAGCATTCCTCTCCTTTATTCCGTGTCTGTATCTATAGACAGAACCACCACCCATCCTCTCAGCCAGGCATGAAGCCTTGGCTTTGTCTCTGAGTTCTTAATTTCCTTTGCTCCCAATTCATTGTCACTAATCATGCTACTTCTGCCTGTACAGCATTGTGAAAATCTTGCCGTTATTCTTTGCTAAAACAATGTGCTGTATCTTGAATGCTGTAAACTTATCTGTGGGCTTGGCTTGTCAACTCTGTCTTCTTGCATCTGTGCAAAATTCAGCCACCTCTTTAACCTGTTTCATCATTTAGACCTTATGACTCCTCTTCTCCAAGTCCTATTCCCCCTCTCCTTCTGCATAAACTCCTTTAAAGCTCTTTATGATCTTGTCCCACAAATACCCTTTCCCCTTTATTTTCAGATATATCCATATCCATTACTCTCACTTCCTGAAGATTTTATTTACTACATTATATCTTAACTACTTTTCATCGTGGCACTCAAGTCAACACACATGGGGGTTCCCATGGGTCAGCTATCCAGGTACTGACCAGACCAGAGCTTCAGCAGAGTGCCTATATCACATTCCCTCAGAGCATGCTCTGGGATCTGGAGCTACTTGCTCTTTAACAACCTCTTTGCCTGGTTAATGTTCTCAGAATACTTATGTGATGTTCCTTTCTTCTTTCAGCTTCCTTCTTGAAGCGAATCTATTCTCTGAATATTTTGGGTTAATCCATTAGTTCTAACTTCTAACTGAAACAGAAACTATGCATGTGTATTGACATTTATTTGTGCCGTTCTTTGTTACCTTTGCCTCTTCCTTTCATCCCCTTTATTTCATCTCTCCCCAACTTTCAAAATTTAGATACAGTACTTTGACTTTAGATACAAAGTTAGGAAAGTTTGTATAAAGTGCTACAGGCTTTAGTGCTCTATTACGTTTGTTCCAAGTTTAGGGGAAATAATGGATAAGGAAAGGTTGAAAGTAAATGAATAATAAATGAATAAATAAATGTAATTATGCTTTGAATCAGTGGAGGTAACGAGTCTCTTAGGACTAACGAACTCTTAGGATGGTTTACACAACATGGGAAATGCCGAACTAATTCCCAGAGTGCTCATGTGAGCCCAATTTCCAGTGTCTGCATGACAATGCCGACACTGATATATTGTCTAGACCAGGGATCCTCAACGTTGGGCCCCCAGATGTTAGTGGACTTCAACTCCCATAATCCCAAACCCCAGTGGCCTTTGGTTGGGGATTATGGGAGTTGAAGTCCAATAACATCTGGGGGCCCAACGTTGAGGATCCCTGGTCTAGACCCACCAATGTTGACACATTCTGCCCAATTTATGGTTCCAAGCCAGACATCTGACATCAACTCTTGGTTAAAGATGCTGAATTCAGATCCGCAAGTCTGGCAGAATATGCTGACATTGACGGATTGGATGACACACCCAGTGTCGGCCTAGCTATCTCAACACTGGAAGTTAGGCATGCTCCAGGAACCAGCAGAAGCTGCCCTTACTCTCAATGAGGGAATGTATGGGACCAGTTCTCTGCTGACCACCTATTTTGGTCACTAGAGAAAGTCATTTGGAAGGTTGGCTTCTTCAGCAGTCAGATTTTGGTTGAGAATCTGTCCCAGTGTCCAGCTTTAATGCACCATTCACCTTGGCCTAAGAATAGACACCTCGGGGCCAAATCGAGATCCCAAAGGCTTCCCATCTGGTTCACAGCATAACCCTGATCCAAAAGGACACCCCTCTCATGCTATTTAACCTTCTTCTTCCTGAATGTGAACAGAAGTGAAGGAGTGATCAGAGTTCTTCCCTGATGCACCTCAGTTGCTTCCTTCAGTCTGAAAGCCAAGTGGGAGTGAATACCTGAGGTGTGTACAAAGGGGAACTCCAGCAGTACCTTTGTTGCTTTTCACACTGGAGGAGAAAGGGTTAAAGAGCCCTTCTGCTTCTGGGCTTAATGTGGGAGCAAGTCAATGAGTAGAACCAGTGTTGCTGGTCTTTCAGCTCTTTCTTAATATCAGATGTGATCTTGATTAAAAAATTAATTTTAGTTTAACAATTAGTGCCCAGGGTCTTAGTCTCTAGATCAGTAGCAACTGTATGGGATTAATTCAGTGTACTTCCTTATTAAGAGTGTAAGGTATGCATTGATTCATGTTTCCCAAATATTGCACTCTGGTTCATTAAATTTATCTGTCATAAGAGGCAATTATAGACATTGAAGCAGATCATAAAATCCTAAAACACTGGGAGCATAGAATTCTAAATACCTGGGCTTAAAGTAATGGCCCCATGTATTAGAGAAAGTTTGAAAGAGAGAGAGAAGTCCAGTCACGCTATATGGTTCGGGTTGAACTTGCTGAAAGGCAACACTTCATTTTGCACGCAAGATGGCTGTTTTAGGAAGCAGAGGATTCAGATGTTCTTCTGCACATAACAAGCTTGCCTCATGCATCTTGAGTTCGGACTCTGGGCAGCAGTAGAATAGTTCTCTAGTCTAGAACATATTTCAGACTTGAGGGAATACATCATAGTTTGGCACTCCTACCCTCCAGGAGCAGCAACTTAGGCATGAAGGAAAGCTGACTGCCTCCAGGTAGACTACAGGAATTGCCTCTCTTATATTCAGAACCATATCCATATTGAGATCAGTGGTAGTTTCAGTCTATAGACTGGGGCATTACGGTTTGGCATCACCACTTTCCATTTTTGTTGGTTAGGAATCTTATTTTTAAAGAGTAGTAGGGGGAAATGAAACAGGAGAAAACAAATAGGGTTATTCTGGCATAGATAATAAATAAACAAATAAAAGCAGAGTCCCATGTTTCATGTTTGGGTTAATGGTCCTGGATCTGAAAAGACGACTTCTGGTTTAGCATATACACAGTGAAAACAAAGGAGTGTGGGGAGATGGGGGAGGACCCACCAAATCAAAATATGAGAAAAATGGTAAATCAGCTGAGAGGCTGGGGGGAGAGTTGATGTGTAAAAAAATAAAGAAAACTAAAAAAGAATGAAGTGCTTCTGACATTTAATATAGGAAGATGTATGTGATGGAAGACTACTAATTTTAGTTATTTAACATAAGCCATATTACAGAACAGCTGAAGGACTGAAGAATTAGAAGACAATGCATACATATTTAATATAGTCACTTGTGGAACTAATTTTATTTTATAGAAAGCTTATTATAGAATTAACTGCTATTTAAAAACTTGCATTGACTTTTGATATGTTCTAAAGTTAGAAGCAGCCCTGGAAAAGTAAGAGTAGTGTAAATCACACATGCCTGACTACTGCTGTAGCATTCTTGAACTGCTGCCCGTCTAGAGCTCTGTAATCTCCTTTAATGGAGACGTGTTTTCTTTGATAGCAAAGTTTGTTTGTTTGGTAGACTGAATTTTAGCCCCAAGATGGTAATTCTCTTCTTCTAATTTTGTAATTTCAAAATTGCCAACCTTTTAGAAAACTTCTATTGGCTACAGTTTCATCTTCTATTCTTGGTACTAGGATTTCATCTGCTGAATTCATTTCTTGCGTTGTGAATAGTTTAAATCAAGAATAGTTGCTGAGCTATTTTAAGCACATAGATTGTGAATGAACATTAATAGGAAAGGTTTCTCTGGAAGTATTTAATGTGGATTCTTTAAGGTATCTTTGGGGAGGTCTATAAATACTGTCCTATCACTGGTCAGCACAGTGTAGCAGATGGGCGCCTATAAGCCAATAAGATTACTACCTTTCAAGAGCTCACATTAACTGAGAATTTAAAAAGCATTTCGGAACGACTATTGGTAGTAGAACCCTTTAACTTCTTAAACCTCTTTCAGCCATTTATAAAGGTTTTGTTTGAAGAAGTACTGTTAAAAACGAAATAGCAGAAATTTGAGAGATAGAAGGCTCATTTATATGTATGTATGTGACTTAAGCTACTTCGCTACTCAAAATTCACTACTGAAGTTTTTAATAATAATAATAATAATAATTTGATTTCTATACTGCCCTTCCAAAAATGGCTCAGGGCAGTTTACACAGAGAAATAACAAACAAATAAGATGGTTCCCTGTCCCCAAAGGGCTCACATTCTAAAAAGAAACACAAGATAGACACCAGCAACAGTCACTGGAGGTACTGTGCTGGGGGTGAATAGGGCCATTTACTCTCCCCCTGCTAAATAAAGAGAATCACCACAGTAAAAGGTGCCTCTTTGCCCAGTTAGCAGGGGTTAAGGTAGGGGTTAAGGCAGGGGTTAGCAGTTTGCAACTGTTTTATTTTTTCACCAACATTGAATAAGAAAAATTCTCTTCACTCAATATCAACATATTGGAGACTGGAATGTTGGAAATGGTAAAGAGGAAAACACAGACAGACTGTATGGCCTAGGAAACTGAAATGAAGCAGGAGAACGACTTACTAGTTTCTGCCAAGCCAATGATCCCTTCATTGCTAACACATTCTTCATACAACCAAAGCAGTGCCTATACACGTGGACATCACCAGATGGAGTACACAGAAATCAAATTGATTATATTAGTGGTACAAGGAGGAGGAAGAGCTCAGCTATAACATCAAAAATGTGGCCGGGGGCCGATTGTGGAACAGATCATGAACTGCTCATGTGCAAGTCCCAAGTCAAGCTAAAGCAGAAAAACAAAGCTATCCAGCTTCCACGATATGATCTTGAGAAAGTACCCACCATTTTCAAGGAGAACATCAGGAGCCACTTTGAAGTTCTGAACCTCATTGATAGGGAACCAGAGGACCTGTGGAATGAAATCAAAGAAGTTGTTAAGGACGAATGTGAAAAGAGACTGCCTAAGACCAAGAAACAGAAGAAAGCAAAATGGATGTCAAGAAGAGGAGAGAAGCCAAAGTCAAGAAAGATAAAGACCTCAGGAAGAAACCTAATAGGAAATTTCAGAAAGCTATTAGAAGACACAAGGAACAGTATTACACTGAAATCTGTAAAGACCCTGAGGATGGAAATAGACATGGAAAAACAAGGCAAGTTTTCCAAAAGATCTCTGAACTCAGAAGGAGGTTCCAACCTCGAATTGGTATGTTAAGGGATGCCAAAGGACAGATAGTAACTTATTCAGAGAAGATCAAATAGAGATGGAAGGAGTGTACTGAAAATCTGTACAGCCAGGGACATCAACATCCAAGATACTCAAGAAGATATTCCCTACTTGTAAGAACCTCTAGTACTGGAAGATGAAGTTAGATCAGCACTCCGGTCATTACCAAGTTGGAAGGCTACAGGAATTGATGGAATAGCTACAGAAATATGGCAGGCAACAGAAGAAGAATCAGTCAAGGCTGATTCCAAACTATGCCAGCAAATTTGAAGAACAACACAGTGGCCAACAGATTAGAAGAGGTCAGTCTACATACCCATACCAAAGAAAGGAGACTCAACAGATTGCACAAACCATCGCACAATATCCTCAATTTCACATGCTAGGAAAATAATTCTCAGGATCATCCAACGCAGATTAAAGCCCTATGTGGAAAGGGAAATGCCGGATGTTCAAGCTGGTTTCAGAAAAGTCCGAGGAACAAGAGACATCATTGCTGATGCATGCTGGATAATTGAGAGCCAAAGAATACCAGAAAGAAGTCAATATGTGCTTTATTGACTACAGAAAAGCCTTTGATTGCATCAACCATGTCAAGTTGTGGAATGCCCTTAGGAAAATGGGTGTCGCAGAACATCTCATTGTTCTCATGAGAAACCTATGCACAGGACGGGAAGCCACAGTCCAGATGGAACATGGTGAAACAGACTGGTCCCAGATCAGCAAAGGAGTAAGACAAGGCTGTCTACTTTCTCTTTATTTATTCAATTTATATGCTGAACATATACTGAGAGAAGCTAGATTGAAAGAAGATGAGCGTGGTTTTAAAGTTGGAGGAAGAAACATCAATAACTTGCGCTACGCTGAGGACACCACTCGTGATAGCTGAGAATGCAGATGATCTGCAAGCTCTAGTAATGAAAGTCAAATAGCACAGTGAAAAGGACTAGGACTAAATGTAATGAAGACTAAATTAATGACAACGGGTACAGCAACCAGCCTCAGAACTGACAATGAAGACACTGAAGTGGTGGATAGCTTCTGCCTCTATCTATCTATCTATCTATCTATCTATCTATCTATCTATCTATCTATCTATCTATCATCAACAGTAAAGGATCCAGCAGTCAAGAAATAAGTCACAGACTAGAACTTGGTATGGTTACAATGAAGACCTTGGAAAGGATATTTAGATGCTGTGACGTGTCTATACCTACAAAGATTAGAATAATTCGGACAATGGTTTTTCCCATGACACTCTATGGATGTGAGAGCTGGACTTTGAAGATGCAAGATAGAAAAAGCATTGACACTTTTGAACTTTGGTGCTGGAGAAGACTTTTGAGGATACCATGGAAAGCCAGGAAAACAAACAAATGGATCATAGAACAAATCACTCCCAAATTTTCACTTGAGGCACAAATGACCAGGCTCAAACTATCATACTTCGGAGACATTATGCGAAAACTCAGCTCCCTTGAGAGCTCCACTGGCAGCAGCTTTCCAGAGTTCCAGATGGGGATATTTCCCAGCCGTACCTGGAGATGCCAGGGCTTGAACCTGGAATCTTCTGCATTCAGAGCAGAACTATTGAACTATTGTCTTTTCTGTGCTGTTTTTTGGATCTCCACTTTGTTAGAGTTAAGCATGTGTTAGATAGGCAGGCTATTGCTGGATTGTCAGAGCACAGGTGATAGTTGTAGACATCAGTACCAAATCCACACTGTTGGGATTTCAATGAATATACTCTGAAAAGGATAATCATTTATAATCTTAAAGCCTCATCTGTGTTTTGGTTAAGTCTTATAGAACAGCAGTCGAGCAGCCGGAAACGGACATGAAGGATACAATAGATGAACTGTGATGGGTTTGTATATGAGAGATCCAGGTTTAAATTGAGTTGAGCAGTAGTGTGTTGGGCTATTTTTTTCTCCTCAAACTGACTTTCTTCACAGTGCTAAAAGGTTCAAATAAGATTATCATTGTAAGCCACCTTGGAACAGAGCAGGAAAGAAATCTAAACAGTCCTCTATTGAAATATCCAAAAGTAGCTATATGCTGTTCAAGGCCATAGGTAGCTTTTATCATTTCCGAATTCCGTTTTGAAGTACGTGGGTAAGTTGAGGTGTACTTAACTTAGATGAAATAATTTACTGTATACTGTCTCTACCACAACTTGGTCTTAATGAGGTAGAATGTTTCACTGAACTCAGAACTGCAGTTGTATTTTTCATAACCAGCTGGTATGGATCAAGACCCATAAGATGCATTTCAAGTCACCATACCAGTGATCCCTGTTGTGGTGAAGTAGCATGTGTGCTACCATTAGAGCCTCTTAGTGAACTGAGTGCAGCAATGTTTCACAGAGATGTTTGGGTGCATCTCAAACAATTAGTGTGCCCTTGAAGTAATCTGACAATTTTCTTATCACATCTTAAGATGTATCTGAAGGACATACCCATCTTCCTGCACCACAGTGAACTAAGAAATCACAACAATGAACTTGTTCCCAAAAATATGCTTACTTTGGTTTCCTTCCTATTCGCTTAAATATTAGGTGTTGCTTTTTAGCCTACACTCCAGTAGGCTTCTGACATCACCCAGCATTCTGTGTGTGTCCATCTGTGTGTCCCTCCCTATTAACTTTGCAATGCCTAGATCAATATTGGGTACAGTTGTATGGACACATAGGGACACCTCAACAGCGTAGTTTGTGATGATGTAATCCACCCTGATTCAAGGTGGTAGACATGGGAATGTTTGAGGCACAAGAGGGCTAACTTGTGGACCGCCTAACCGATTTGGACCAAATTTAGTCCGGAAAGTAGACAGATTAGTTCTTACTAGAACATTTAAATTACTGTTGAGCTGCCTTGAGTGCAGTAGAGGTAGGGTGTCAACATTTTTAAAAAGTTTTCCTTAAAGTAACAGTCACAAAAAAGCAGCTGGTATCTTTAGTTTTAACAGAAAGCTTAGGGGCATTCTGCATGTGACTTCCTTTTTCTTTCTGTGAAAATAACAGATTGAACTGTTCTTATGCACTGGAGCAAGTGCAGCCTGAAAAACAGATTCTTGTTTAGCAGGTTTGGCCATTTAAAATATCTGCTCCTTTTGACCACAATGACGAGACAATATCACTCAAATTTTACAAACTGAATAAATTTTCATTCTGAAGTGGGGTTGGAAAAGGCCTAGCAGACCCCATCTAAATGCTTGATGCTGGAAAATGTTTCCCCAGCCCTGGTTTAAAGCATTCAAATATGCTTTTGTCTTCAGTAATGTTTCTGTCCATGATAATTGATCTGTTCATCTGTATTTTAAGGGGGGAATGCACTCATCTGAAACTACTGATCACCTAAATAAAACCCCCACTATTGATCCATTCTTCCTGTACAACTGTCTAAAATAAGAATTTCTACTTTCAACTTATTTTGGTCCATGTAGTTCCACTTGAAAGTTCTTACCTTGGAGAAAAGCTAACATCTTGTTTCTCACCCCTCCTCAACAGATTGCTTAAAGTGATGCAAGATAATACTGTATTCCTCTAGTTTTGTGCTTTCATTTCCTTCCATGTGGCACAGTTCAATAAATTGAACAATTTTTTCTTCAACTAGTTCTACAGGCACCTTTATGTATGCTTTTTGCATATGACACGGTATACCGTATTTGGCAGATGTGAGCTTATCAGAAAGGCAATATACAAACACATTGAATAAAAATCTGCTTCAAGTGTTTATGTAGAAAGATGCGGTCTCGGAGAGTAGGGAGATGGACTAGAATAGTTGTTAAACATATTTATTTTTTTCTCTGTCATTTTGGAAATATTTGCTGTTTTTTATCTCAGGTGGCATCACCAATGTGTCAGTGTTACCTCTTTTTCCCCCCTAGGTATGGGGAGGGCATCCGTACTTGATGGGTTGTCAATCACTGCATGCTCTGAGACAGGGCTAATGAAAAACAAGCACGTCCTCTACTCCCTCCAGTCTGCCCCCTGTTACCCAGTTCTGGTCCTGTCTTAGCTCCGGGACAGTTCTATCTCGTTTTCTCTGGACCTCTATCTCCTTGTAATTTCTCCTGTGTGCAAGGGGGGGAAAGGAGTTGCTGGCGTTGTGTCCCTGTATCATGAGCTCCCTGTTTTCGTGCGTTTTTTGTGCCCTTGTGTTTTTTTTCCTGTGATTCCACCTCAGTTGTTTTGCGTGCCCGTTGGTTCCTCCCCCCTCCACTTGCTAGTGTTGGAAAGAAGGCAAAATGGAGATTGCTCATACAGGCGACATGCTCAGAGGCTCCCTGTCAGAGGGCCCTCTTTCAGATGCCCCTAAGGAAGCCCCCATAGCTCCCTCTGGAGCGGGGGAGGGAGAAAGATCTGTCGCACCAACCCTCTCGAACCCACTTGCGGGAGAGAGTAGTGAGCCTAATCTTTTGCCGGCGAAGTCCGCTAAACCTGCTAAGGCTATCAAAAAATCTAAGCACCTGAACGGTGCTATTAGACTATTTAGAACATTTTTTCTCATGTGTACAGATGTGACTATCCAAATGCTTCTCTTCACTCATTCTTCCTGTGTACATCTGTGTGTATGAAGCTTCTTGATTTTTAAGACTTGTCATTTTTTGTGGCCTTTATTTCTCTTTGTGAGAACACAAATTGCCACAAATATGCATGTATATCTGCTGTGGTCTCCCAGTTCTGCCACATGCTATTTGCCATCTTCTACGGCCCTGCCATTAAAATATCCGAACTACGTGAATTTTCTACATTTCCACGTTATCTGTGGTATCTGCTATAGTGGTATAAATATCAGTCTGAGTCATGCAAGCTTCCATTGCAAACTTGCTTAACTAGCCATACCACTATTGTAAATAATATTTCCTCCGCATGTACCCTTGCTGATTTTCTTGTACGCTAGGATCATTTTACTAAAGACTTTGGTGTATGGTACAAAATGGAAATATATCTGCACAAAACTCTGAACTTTAATTTAAAAATATCTTGCCTCAGCTTAGTGTGACAATTTTGGACATGTTGGAAGTTGGGGAACATTCCCCGTGGGCATCTTATGTGGCAATGCCATTTTTTCCCTTCTGTGTTGGGTTATGTAGTCTGTGTTGGGTTATGTATGTATGTCTATAATGATTCCTCACCTTTTCATGTTGATCTCCTTCTTGTTGGAGTTGCCTGCAAATGAAGGGACTTTATGTTTAACTAGTGTGGTGATGTGTTCAACTAGGGTTAGCTATTTTAGGGTCAGGTAAACAGAAATGATTCATAGTATGTTGGAAGGGATCTTGGAGGTCTTCTAGTCCAGTCCCCTGCTCAGTGGAATAAAATGCTGCAGCCTCTCACTACAGCATCTATGACAGATTAATGTCCACTGTCCAGCCTCTGTTTGAAAACCTCTGGTGAAGTGGGCACCCACCACAGCTCGAGGCAAACTGCTCCACTCTCAAACAGCTCTTACAGCTAGGAAATTCTTCCTAATGTCTAGTCTGAAACAGTGTCCTTGTAATTCCAGCCCATTGGTTCTAATTTTCCCCTCAGCAACAACAGAGTCCACTCCTCCAATGTGTCAGCCGTTCAGTTATTTGAAGACTTCTATCATAGTTTCCTCCCTTTCCTTAGTCTTCTCCAGGCTAAACAGAACCATTTCCCCCTATACTGGAACTCATCAGTATGGGATCAGTCACTGAGCATGCTCGAGACAGGCTGGAAATAATTGAACGCTAGTTCCTCTTGCCAGAGGGCGCCATCCCCAGTTCTGGTCCTGTCTGCTCAAGGCTCACATGCTGAGAGTTTTTGCTCTGCAAGAGTTTTGCTATTATTTTGGAAATACTCTTCCCCTGCCCTATCCTCTTCCATTAGAGTGTGCAAGGGCGGGAAGGAAACTGCTTTAGGCCTTTTTTGCAAACAGTTTTTTCTTTGTATAATTCGGCTGATTGGTTTTTATTGTCTTTCATTTTTGATTGCTGTCTTGTTTTCTCAATGATCAGCACTCAGTCTCTGGCATGGAGGTTGCCCATGCCGAAGAAGTGCTCAGAGGCTCTCTTTTGGAGGGGTCTCTGTTGTCTGACAAAATGGCACAAGCCTTGCCGCCCGTCCTTTCCGCGCCATCGGCGACTTCAAGTGCCGCAGCCATTCTCGCTCCGGTGGAGGCACTGGGGCCGTCCCACCTCCTCTCGCCTCGGAAGGCTTCTAAGAAAGCTAGGCACAACAAGGAGGCTAATGGAGGCAAGATTAAAAAGGCTAAGAAGCTTTCTGCTTCAGTATGACTCAGTGAGCACCTGCTTGTTCAGGCAGTCTGTAAGCAGATGAAACCACATTCCAAGGAACAGAGAGCCAAAAAGGGGAAGGACGACCATCACCCAGTGGGTGACCCATTTGTGTCTATCAGCACCTCCCCTGTGTTTGTTGTAGAGGGGGAACTGGCTGGCCCACACAGTCCCCACACATACCACCCAAGCCAACTAGTGGAAGGTGGTGTGCCTAATGAGCTGGTGGGCTCGAATGACCTAAGGGAAGCGGATTCGGGTGATGCCTCTCCAGTGGACTTGCTGCCGGCCGGGGACCTTCAGTGCCACTCCCCCTTTTCTGGGCCCGGTGCTCACTTCTTTCCTACCCGATGTGGCCAGATGGCTGAGGGACTTTTTCACAGCTGGATGCCTGCTGCTGATTCTGCAGCCTCAGGCATTGGCGTAGCCAGGCCTCAGAAGGCCTACTTGCCCTTTCCCAAAGGTGCCCTTGTCTCCCGCCAAAATGCCGCGTCTTAGCAGACGCCTCCCTTCCTCTGCAGACTCCAGTCCGAGGAGGGAGGCCATCCCTCCCTTGGAACACGGACTTTCGCCCCCAAGCTGCCCACACATAGCACAAGTGACACCATCGTGCCCCTTCATCTAGCTCAGAAACTGAGTGTAGGGGCCAAAACATCCCCGATGGCCCAGAGAACCATCTCAGCCAGTTGCCCCTGTAGCCCCAGTGGCACCCCCTCCTCCTGCACCTGCCCAGCCCTCCCAACCCTTGCCTAACCCCTTCCCCCTGCCCCTTGTTCCCCTTCGCCCTGAATCTGCCTCTGATTCAGACCCGGTACCCCTGAACCCTGATGAGTCCAATAGAGAGGGCGGGGAATTCTCAGAGGAAGAAACCACTCCAGTTACTCCTATTTCCTCTCGTCTCTTTTCTTCTTCAGACTTAGACTAAAGATAAGCAGGCAATTAATGATGTGTCCCCAGCAGATGTGACACAACCCTCAGATCTAGATCAGAATGTTTTTCCCTCCTCTTCGGGCCTCTTGACCTCTGTGCCCTTTCCATCCTTGTTTAAACAGGTGGTTTAAACAGGTGGTGTTAGCAGAATGGCAAAACCCAGCTTCTGGTAGACCCATTGGTTCCTATCCTAGGAAGAACTATACCCTGTCCCCCGAGATTACCTCACTGCTGGCAGTACCCAGGGTAGATCCTGCCTGGCAGTACCCAGGGTAGATCCTGCCCCTGCCCCACCTTTCCTCAGGTGTGTGTAACATCTCCTTGGGCTGCTGCTGGGGCTTTGGCGGCGGCTGCTGCTGCTGCTATATAGGGCAGGCTAGCCCAAGGGCGCGAGCCTCTTGGCGCGAGCCGAAGGGCGAGAGCACAAGGGCTCTCGTCCTTGTGGCTCTCTGCCGTGGGGCGAGCTGCCTGAGGCCCAGAAGATCTCTCTCCTTCCACCCTGAAGAGCCGTCTTCTCACAATTAAGAAGTCAGCAGGAGACTACGCAAGACTGGTTTTGCTTTGTTTTTTAATTAAGCCAAGAAGCCGTGGTGGGTTAGTCTGGGGAGATGTGTCTGGGGGAGCAAAAAAGTGGGTTTGGAGTGGGGGCAGCAATATCACAGGTAGCGGGCAGAGGGAGGTATGGCGGTGGGAGTTGGGCAGGCCGTTACAGGGGAAAACGGTCCAGGCAATTGAGGCTTGTTCCTTTTTTCGGCCCTTCTCCCAACCCTCTGACCCTAGGGAGCTCTGAGAACACTCCTTCGAGGATTAGGGTGCTGCTGCTGAATGCCAGGTCAGTTAACGCAAAAACATCTCTCATCCACGATCTGATTGTGGATGAGCGTGCTGACCTGGTATGTGTGACGGAGACCTGGTTGGATGCGCTGGGCGGGGTCGGTCTCTCTCAGCTTTGTCCTCCAGGTTTCCAGATCGTGCAGCAGCCCCGCCTCGAGGGTCGGGGAGGAGGTGTTGCAGTCATCTTTCGAGAGACCCTCCCCGTTTCCAGGTGCCCGGTCAGGCAATCTCAGAATTTCGAGTGTTTGTCCTTGAGGGTGGGCCTCCGAGATAGGCTGGGGATTCTGTTGGTGTACCGACCACCCCGCTGCACTTCAGTCTCCCTACCTGAGCTGGCGGGGGTGGTCTCAGAGGTGGCCTTGGGTTCCCCCCGGCTTATTGTTTTGGGGGATTTCAATGTCCACGCTGAGGCCCCCCTAGTGGGTGCGGCTCAGGATTTCATGGCCTCCATGGCAACCATGGGCCTGTCTCAATTGGTATCGGGCCCTACCCACGTGGCGGGACACACTCTGGATCTGGTTTTTGCCGACCGGGAAATAAATGATCTGGAGGTGGGGGAATTTGAGACCACTCCCTTGTCATGGACAGATCATCACCTGGTGGGGTTTAGTTTGACTGCTCCGTCTGCCCTCTGCAGGGGTGGTGGGCCGATTAAGATGGTCCGCCCCCGGAGGCTTATGGATCCGCTTGGATTTCAGACGGCCCTCGGGGAGTTTCCAGTGTCCAGAGCTGGTGACCCTGTCGAGGCCTTGGTTGATCTCTGGAATGGAGAGATGGCCCGGGCTGTTGACACGGTTGCCCCCAAGCGCCCTCTCCGGCTTGGTGGAGCCCGTTCTGCTCCTTGGTTTTCCTCGGAGCTTAGGGCGATGAAGCAACTCGGGCAACGGCTGGAGCGACGCTGGAGGAAGAGTCGTCACAAATCCGATCGAACACGGGCTAGAGCCCATTTTAGGGACTACGCCGTGGCGGTGGGGGCAGCGAAGAAACGTTTTTTCTCC
This sequence comes from Hemicordylus capensis, assembly GCF_027244095.1. Classification (NCBI taxonomy): domain Eukaryota; kingdom Metazoa; phylum Chordata; class Lepidosauria; order Squamata; family Cordylidae; genus Hemicordylus; species Hemicordylus capensis. The sequence goes on from NC_069660.1 coordinate 122,296,247, forward strand.
GCCTCCATTGCGTCTGCTCAGTGCAGGCAAACAGAGCTGTTTCGTGTGGTGAAAACATTGCTCCACACATCCCCCCGGACAATGGGGGAGGAGCCATCTACAGCTCTTTGTGATCGGTTTGCCTGTCACTTTGCAGATAAAGTCGCTTGCATCCGTGCTGACCTGGACTCCAGAGTTTTGGCAGTTCCGGCAGACGTGCCTTTGGTACCATCTGGTCCCGTTGTGTTGGATTCTTTTCAGTTGGTGCGGCCTGAGGATGTGGACAAGATCCTGGGCAGTGTGCGGGCGACTTCGTGCGCTCTTGACCCTTGCCCTTCATGGCTAATAAAAGCTGCCAGGGAGGGGACAGGCAGATGGCTGGAGGTGATAGTTAATGCTTCATTAAGGGAGGGCAGGATGCCATCGTGCCTTAAGGAGGCGGTGGTAAGACCTCTATTAAAAAAGCCCTCCCTTGATCCCTCCAGCCTGGACAACTATAGACCTGTGTCTAACCTTCCCTTTTTGGGCAAGGTGATAGAGCATGTGGTGGCGTCCCAGCTGCAGAGGGTCTTGGATGATATGGATTATCTGGACCCTTTTCAATCTGGCTTCCGCCCCGGGTATGGGACTGAGACTGCCTTGGTCACTCTAGTGGATGACCTACGCCGGGAACTAGACAGGGGGAGTGCGTCCCTGTTGGTTCTGCTGGACCTCTCGGCAGCGTTCGATACCATCGACCATGGTATCCTTCTGGGCCGCCTCTCAAGTATGGGAATCGGAGGCACTGCGTTGCAGTGGTTCCGGTCCTTTCTTGAGGGGAGGGTCCAGAAGGTGGTGCTGGGGGACTACTGCTCGGCCCCGTGGCCATTGGCCTGTGGGGTCCCGCAGGGTTCGGTCTTGTCCCCCATGCTGTCCCCCATTAACATCTACATGAAGCCGCTGTCCCCCATTAACATCTACATGAAGCCTACATGTCCCCCATTAACATCTACATGAAGCCGCTGGGAGAGGTCATCCGGGGATTTGGACTGAGTTGTCAGCAATATGCGGATGACACTCAGCTCTATCTCTCCTTGTCATCTGATCCTAGGGAGGCGGTGGATGTCCTGAACCGGGGGCTGGAGGCCGTGATGGGTTGGATGTGGGCTAATAAACTGAAATTGAATCCGGATAAGACGGAGGTACTGTTGGTCAGTAGGAGAGCCAATCGGGATGAGGAGATTTTACCAGTTCTGGATGGGGTTGCACTCCCCTTGAAGGAGCAAGTACGCAGCTTGGGGGTACTACTGGACCCGGCTCTGCTTTTGGAAGCTCACGTGGAGGCGGTGGCCAGGGGTGCCTTTGCACGGCTTCGGCTGGTGCGCCAGCTGCGTCCCTTTCTCGAGAAGGCAGATCTGGCCACGGTTACCCACGCCTTAGTCACGTCGCGGCTGGATTACTGTAACGCGCTCTACGTGGGGCTGCCCTTGAAGAATATCCGGAAACTGCAGCTAGTGCAAAACGCGGCAGCGAGGGTTTTATCCAGAGCTGCCCGTTGGGAACATATCACCCCCATTTTGAAAGAGCTGCACTGGCTACCGGTTCGTTTCCGGGTCCAATTCAAGGTGCTGGTTTTGACCTTTAAAGCCCTAAACGGTTTGGGCCCGGGGTATTTGAGGGACCGCCTGCTCCCAAGGGTTGCTGCCCGCTTGACGAGGACATCTGAGGGGGCCCTGCTCCGGGTGCCGACAATGAGAGAGGCCCGGCTGTCGTGCACTCGGGACAGGGCCTTCTCTGTTGCTGCCCCCAGACTCTGGAATGCTCTCCCAGTGGCCATTCGTTCCTCGGACTCCATCACGGCTTTTAGAAAGCTTGTAAAGACTTGGCTTTTTACCCAGGCTTTTACATAATCGTTTTTACTGCTGCTTCTGGGTGTTTTTATTTGTTGTTTTTATTTGTTGTATTGTTTTATGCCTGTTTTTATATGTTTTTATACTCTTAGCATGTTGTTTTTATTGTGTTTTTATTGTATGTTTTTAACTTTTGTAAACCGCCTTGGGGCTATATTTTAACGAAAGGCGGTATAAAAATGCATAAATAAATAAATAAAAAATAAATAAATAGATCCTCTCATTGTGCAGATGGTTTCAGGTACACTTCTAAATATTAAGAGCCAGGAACAGTTAAGGTCTACAGAGGATAGAAAATGTGATTTACTGCTAAAGAAGGCCCACGAGGCTACCTCCATTGTTTTTAGGGCAGCCGCTGCTAACTCTATTTTTGCTAGGGCCTCCATTTTATGGGCCAAGCAATTAGCCATTCTGGTTCCTCCAGGGAATTCTAAATTGAGGCAGGGCATCAACAAGATGGCTAAGGCTGTGGCCTTTATTGCAGATTCCAGCCTTGACTGTATCGAACAGTCTTCAGAAATTAGGGGCACAGGAAGTTACCAATGGAGACAAAGATTCAGAGGCGCATCCAGACCATAGGGAAACAGAGCCTCCAACACAGCTTCCTACTATAATAAGCAACAATGACTCCCTTCCCATAGGTGGCAGGCTTCAACAGTTTGCTCTCACGTGGTTATCCACAACCCAAGATCACTGGGTATATAACCCAAGACACGGTATCCCAGGGCTACTCGCTGGACCTATCTCTGATACCCCATGACTCCTACACTACCCCGCACTCCTGGAGAATGGGAAAACATCTTCTGATGAATGAGGCGATCCAACATCTTCAGATTTGGGCGATCAAACCCGTTCCTTGGACACAAAGATGTTCAGGCATTTTCTCACTTCTCTTCCTGGTGCCCAAGAAGGACAGGTCCTGGAGGGCGGTTCTAAACCTCAAACACCTCAACAAGTTCATCAGAAAGAAGAAGTTCAGGATGGAGTCCCTACAATCCATCAAGCAGGCAATACTCCCAAATGACTTCCTTGCATCAGTAGACCTCTCAGAGGCATACCTGCACATTCCTGTTTTCCCGGAGCACTGAAAATTCCTACGCTTTCCCTACAACTGCCATTTTCAGTACCGGGCACTCCCGTTTGGCCTAGCTTCAGCCACTTGGGTGTTCACGAAGATAATGGCGGCTCTCACTGCCCACCTCCACCTTCAGGGGGTGTGCATTCACCCGTTTCTAGATAACTGCCTCATCAGGGCTCCATCCCTTCCAGTAGCTCAAGATCATGTGCAGCTCACTCTGACGTGTCTCAAGGACCACGGGTTCATTGTAAATCTATACAAAAGTCATCTGCACCCCTCACAGTCACTGCAACACCTGGGAGCCATTTTCCACACTGTTCCGGCAACAGTGACTCTCGTACCTGAGAGGAGGGACAAAATTGTGTATGCCATCTCCCCCCTCCTATGTGCCACATCAGCAGACCTGATGCTACTAGCTCAAATTCTGGGGCTGATATCGCCACCATGGAAGGCACCCCCTGGGCCAGGTGGCACTCCTGGCCTCTTCAGTGGATCCTCCAGGATGCTATTATGTCTGTGGCTCACCAACCAGTACACTTCTCGAGTCAGGTCAAGTATTCCTTCCTCTGGTGGCTCTCCCTGGCTCTGGAGAAGGGGTTATCCTTCACAGAACTGCAGAGGATTGCGATTACGATGGATGCCAGCCTCACAGGGTGGGGGAGGGCAATATGCAAGAACCTTCTGGCTCAGGGACCCTGGTCTGAGGCGGAAAAGAGATGGAACATCAACCAACTAGAGCTGAGGGCAGCCAGACTAGCTCTCCTTCATTTTCGGGCCTTAGTCTGGGGCAGGCATGTGTTCATTCGGACAGACAATATGACCACCAAGGCCCACATAAACCGCCAGGGGGGCACCCACTCCAAAGGTCTGATGAAAGAACCCAACCTCCTCTTCAGCTGGGCCAAGAAGCATCTTCTGTCCCTAACCGTGGAACATCTCAGCGGAACAGACAACCTGCAGGCAGATTGGTTGAGCCGTCAGTCAGTGGATCAATCGGAATGGAAACTGCATCCGCAGGTCTTCCACCAAATCTCCAGGTGGCTGGACACTCCTCTAGTGGACCTCTTTGCATCTCCTCTCAATGCCCAAGTATCACAGTTCGTCTCCAGGTTTCTGTCCCAGCAAGCGGAAGCCAAAGATGCTCTCTTGTTTCCATGTCCCCCAGGGCTGTTCTATGCCTTCCTATGCAACACCCATTCTTCCAAAGGTCATCAGAAAGTTGCGACTGAAAAGGGCGGAAATTATTCTTGTTGCCCCTCACTGGCCACGATGTGCGTGGTTTGCAGACCTGGTCAACCTATCGATTCATCCTCCATGGTGCCTCCCGATACGCCCGGGCCTCCTGTCACAAGGGCCCATATGTCATCCAGAGCCCAGGTGGCTCCAACTTTGCGCCTGGAGGTTGAGTACCAAAAACTAGGCAGTAAAGGTTATTCACAGCAGGTCCTAGATACCATTGTGGCTTCTTGTCAGCTACCCAATGCATCTACCAAACCACCAAGGTGGCTTTATCCAGGTGGGCGCATAGAAATCACATCAATCCCATTATGGCTGGAGTTCCTGAGGTTCTGGCTTTCCTCCGGTCCAGCCTGGAGTTACGACCGAAGCCGTTCCATGCTGAAGCGACAAGTCTCCATGCTGGCTTCGGTGCTGGACATTGCAGATTCTGGTACCCAGTCCTTGCACCCCCACATTTCTCACTTTCTCAGAGGGGCATCGAATTTAGCTCCTCCCCCGGTTCCTTGCTTTCCCTTGTGGAACCTTAAGGTTTTGAACGCTCTCACATCTCTGCCCTTCAAGCCCCTGAGCTTTATTATCTTGAGAATTCTCTCTTACAAGACACTTTTCCTGGTTGCCATCGCTTTGGCCCACAGGATTTCGGAGCTGGGCTCTCTCTCAGTTCGCAAGGAACTGTGCCTCTTTCAACCCGATGCGACAATTCCGAGATTGGATCCGACCTTTTTGCCAAAGGTCAGCATGGTGTTCCATCACTCTCAGGAAGTCATCTTATTGTGCTTCTTCCCCAGTTCCTCCCACCACAAGGAAAAGCTCTGGCACAATCTGGATGTTTGCTGCACCTTGCATTTCTACATTCAACGCACTAAAGATGTCAGAAAGTCGGATGCCCATTTGTTTCCTTTCAATCTCTTAATCTAGGCCAGAAGGCATCTAAGACCTCATCGGCGGCCTGGATTAAGGCATGCATTAAGCTCATCTACGAGTCTCAGAATTTGGTGCCCCTGATGGGGATTACAGCCCACTCCACCCGTAGCACAGCAGCATCTGCAGCCTTCTCTACTCAAGCCCCACTGACTGATATCTGTAGGTTAGCTACTTGGAGTTTAGCCACACCATTTATCCATCATTACAAGATTCCCTCCTTTTCCTGCTCACAGGCCACTTTTGGCCGTAGGGTTCTACAACAGGTAGTCTGAAACATCCTGCCCCACCCATGTCTTCGGGAATGCTGCTTGGGCATATCCCACATTGGTCTTACCTGTGAAAGGTTCTTTTTCCCTGTAACTGGAGCTCATCAGGCCCTCCCGGATGTTTCGTCTGGGAGGTGTTTTTTTTTTGGTCTTTTATCTTTTTATATATAGTTGGAAGGGCTAGGTTCATTTTTTAGTGGAAGCAGTTTTCCAGGGTTCTAGTGTTAGATTACCTACCCTCCATCCTCTATCTCTCTCTAACGTATCCTGTTTTTTCCCTTCTTTGAGTTTATTGACATTGTCATTTGTAGGTTTTTTTAGTTCCTCTAGCACGATCTCAGCTTCTCACACTCTACACTTCAGTCCTGGAACTGGGGATGGTGCCCTCTGGTGAGAGGAACTAGTGTTCAATTTTTTCTGGCCTGTTTTGAGCATGTTCAGTGACTGATCCCATACTGATGAGCTCCAGTTACAGGGGAAAAGAACCCTTCACAGGTAAAACCAAAGTTCCTTCTTCTTCTGGTTTCCAGACTCCTCACCATCTTTGTTGCCCTCCTCTGAACCAATCAGTGTCCTTTAAAATGTGGGGCCCAGAATTGGACACACTATTCTAGACACAACTTGGCTTCAAAGGGAAAGGAGATTAGTGAAAATCTCACCTTTTCCTGTTCACGGGACATAGCAACGGTAGTCTGGAACTCACACTGCTGTATACGTGCTTAGACTGAATGAAATGGAAAAATTCCCATGGAAAAATAAAGTATGGAGAAAGAAAGAAAAAAACCTTTCTCCATAGAAAAGTTCCCTTCCCCACATCTCTGGTTGATTTAAAGAGTGGGTTATCTAAATAATCTAATGCATAATATTGGAAGTCCGACTAAATCCTGATAACTTTAGGAAACCATGTCACTTTTGTGTTGATACATTTCATCAGGACTTGACAAATCCTATGCTCCAGGGAATCATGGTGCCATGGCACCTAGACTAGGATATTTAGAGGCAGAATTATTTAATAAAATATCTATCCCAAGCTGTCCTGTCTTTGTTCTAAGTATGTTGCCTGTAATGGGGGAAAAGTCACAAAATCTGTTAATTTTGTAAAGTGTGAATTGCCTGACTTCTAAATCTTTGGCCTGACTCCTAGGTCCAAAGAAAGTTTGTCAAGGCCTGTATTCCCCCCAAATGTTTGCAGAGGGGAGAAGGGCCACTTTAGAAAAATCTAAATTCTTTGCAGGAGCAGGTACAAATTTGAAATTGTCACTTCAAATACATACCAGTTCAGTTTACTACACAGTTCTGGATTCCTGATGCGGAGAGCCAGCGGGGGAAGTGCCACAGACTTTGATCCCCTACCCTTAGCATTTTACCCTTCTTGTTAGCTAACTGAGTTGGCTCAGTTGGTGGATGTCTCGGGTATGTGGTTCAGCAAAAAAAACCCAACTTGATAAAGTGTATGAGTTTGCAGATATCCTCAATACATGCATCACACAGGAGGCATATGATATTGTGAAGGGCTGCAGAATGCTAGATTGCAGACAAGTTGCTAAAATGTTTGCCTTTATTTTCTTTATATGAAACACAAGTTTATTCTGAATTAGATTTCAAGTTGTTTCAGATAACAGCATATCCTTTCCCAGAGTTATAGTGACAGGTATGTTTTCTTAAAGCATTTATGTCAGATTATTGACCCTCAAATACCTCTTAAGGGCAAACATGATACCTTACTGTACAGAGAATGTTCTATGTACCAAGACTTCAGTCAGACTTCTTTTATTGGGGTCACTTTTTGGTCTGCAGTGTCTTGGTTCAGAGTCTCGCTAGGATCAATCTGTATTGAATGTCATTCTCCAGTGCTTTTTAACATCTACGTGAAACCGCTGGGAGAGATCATCAGGGGATTTGGAGCTGGATGTTACCAGTATGCTGATGACATCCAGATCTACTTCTCCATGTCAACCTCTTCAGGAGTTGGCATATCCTCCCTAAATGCCTGCCTGGAAGCAGTAATAGGCTGGATGATGATGATGATGATGATTTTGATTTTGCATTTATATCCTGCTCTTCCTCCAAGGAGCCCAGAGCGGTGTACTACATACTTAAGTTTCTCCTCACAACAACCCTGTGAAGTAGGTTAGGCTGAGAGAGAAGTGACTGGCCCAGAGTCACCCAGCTAGTATTATGGCTGAATGGGGATTTGAACTCGGGTCTCCCCCGGTCCTAGTCCAGCACTCTAACCACTACACTACGCTGGCTGGATGAGGGAGAATAAACTGAAGCTGAATCCAGATAAGACAGAGGTACTTACTGTGCAGGGTCAGAACTCTAGAGACGATCTTGATTTCCCTGTTCTAGATGGGGTTACACTTCCCCAAAAGGAACAGGTTTGCAGTCTGGGAGTACTTCTGGATTCACATGTTTCCCTGGTTTCTCAGGTTGAGGTGGTGGCCGGGGTGCTTTCTATCAGCTTCAGCTGATATGCTGGCTGCACCCATTTCTTGAGATCAGTGACCTCAAAACTGTGGTACAGTTGTTGGTAACCTCCAGACTTGACTTCTGTAATACACTCTATTTGGGGCTGCCTTTGTACATAGTCCAGAAACTTCAGTTGGTTCAGAATGCGGCAGCCAGGATGGTCTCTGGGTCATCTCGGAGAGACCACGTTACTCCTCTGTTGATGGAGCTACACTGGCTGTCAATAGGTTTCTGGGCAAAATACAAAGTGCTAGTTATAATTTATAAAGCCCTAAACGGCTTAGGCCCTGGGTATTTAAGAGAGCGTCTTCTTCATTATGAACCCCACTGCCCATTGAGGTCATCTGAGGAGGTCCATCTCCAGTTACCGCCAACTCATTTGGTGGCTACACAGAGACGGGCCTTCCCAGCTTCTGCCCCAAGATTGTGGAATGCGCTCCTTACTAAGATACGAGCCTCCCCATCTCTGGCAATTTTTAAGAAACTTCTGAAAACACATCTCTTCAACCAAGCTTTCTCAGCTTTTTAAAACTTGTTTTTAAATTATTTTGGCTATTTAATTGGTGTTTTATGCTATTTTAATTGTTAATTATTTTATGCAGTTTTATAATTTCTGTTTTAATTGTTAATTGATTTTAATGGTGTTTTAATGTAAACTGTCCTGAGCATTTTGGAAGGGCCGTATAAATTTAATAATAATAATAATAATAATAATAATAATAATAATAATAATAAAAATAATAATAAAAATAATAATAAAAATAATAAACAACAAACATTACTTCTGCATCACAGCAAGCCTGTGCATTTGCTGTTTTGTCATACTCACTTCCAAGCTAACAAAATATATTGTCCATACCCTTTCTCTGGGCAGATTAAGATGAGACAAAAATGAAGAACTACTGTCTGCCTCAGAGTATTAATTATGAACACTATTTGAAAAAAAAAATGCTCCTTAGTTTGAGCACATTGCATATTGTTTTAATACAATTTCCAAAGTAGGTAGTATTATTTATATCCTTATTACTGTTCATATCTTTCTTGGTGTAGGAGAAGTATTTGAAACACCGTATGATTGACAAACCAAGGTATTTTAAGATATTTAATTATTTCAGATGGGACTATACATGGGAGTGGGCAGGAGAGCAAAATCAAAAGGTGCACAGCAGATTAGTCTTAAACATTGAGGCTGGCTGGCTGAGAGCAACTGAGTGCAAGCATTTGTTCGTATGTAAATTCCTCTCACCTGCTTTAACTCCGTTGTGACTGTTTTTGGGGAGAGCTGGACAGTGATACTGTAGCTTGTCAGGGTGCTTAAACGTCCGTTATCTTGGAACCTATGGCTTGTCTGTGCATATAACTCACCACACTTTTCTTCTGAAAGTTAATTTGGAGTCAATAGATCAGATTTTGCACAAAACAATAACAAATATCTAAATACATTGGGATGTTTTTCTTATATGAATTCTTACTTGAATAAAAATAAATAAAACTAGGACCATAAATAAGATAGTTACTAAAAGACGTTATCTGACTTGCCAGTCCATAGTTATTGCTATGTTGTACCTAGAAACAAGAGTGTTGAAGAGGCATAAAAATAATGCAAACAAGAAGTTATAAGCAATAGTTTGCTTGTATGTTTGGAAGCTCAAACAATTAGATTCCAAGTAATGCAAACCTTGAATTAAGTCTATACATTAGCAGAAATAAAGTAGATACTTGGCTGGTATAATTCAGAAAATTGGGAATTCCGATATTGAAATTCTTGGCCCTTACAACCAGGAGGCATTGGATCATGGGGCAAGTGCCCTAGTTTGCCTGCTGGTGGTAGGGGCTCTTTAACTGGTACTCAGTATTGGCATGGGCAGGGCTGGGTGGCATAGCAGTGTTGGGGGGGGGCAGTCCATGTGGCTGCTAAGAGGATGTGCGGGTTTCTGGCGATTGTGGTCCCACACAGAACTTCTTTCATTTGAGAAGTTCTGATTGAGACTACAATCCCCAGAAGTCCATGTGTACTCCCAGCACCACCACCCCGCAAACTCCCAGACTTTGCTGCACTGCTCATCTGCCACCATGCCTGTGCTGGGTGGTCAGTTAAAGGGTCACCACCAGCAGGCTGCCCGGAGCACTTGCCCCACACTCTAATGCCTCCTGGTGATGGGGTCGGAAATTCCGACCTTGAAATGCTTGATTTTTCCAAGTTGCACAGGCTTAGTAGATATATTGTGATTGGAAGACAAAATAATTTATGTGACAACACTAGAAGGGTAATCCTGATTTGTTGCTGTTTTTAACTTTGATAATGTTATGTCTTGTAAATTTAGTATTCCTCTAAACAACCACCTTCTATATGTTGAGCTCTCAAGATAGTACTGTTATCTGAGCTGTCCAGGCTTTCCCTGGATGTAGCTAGGTGGCACACTTTCAACACGAGTACTATTTAAAAAAAAAAAAAAAAAGTTGGCTGCTGTAACGAATAGAGTGGAAAACATTGATTTTAATGTTATCCTTCCTATTTTCTCCAGGTCATGAGAATTCTAACCTTGCAATAGGCAGTATATCTGTTATGCTTATTCATTGTATATTTAGCATTCTCTGTTGGGGAAGAAAAGATTCAATATTTGTTATTTTGATACTTTCAATGATGAAAACAATTCAATATTTTTGATATTTTTCTGTGAATTTTCATGGATAAGCCCTGAAACCTAATGTATAACAGGTTGCCAAAATGGGTTGCCAGGGAATTAACACATTTTTAAAACACCTAGAGACTTGGGTATTGGGCGGTATACAAATATGATAAATCAATCAATCTATTAACTAACTTTTTTTTAAAAGCTGTAGATAAAATCAGTGGTCCCTCTAAGTTTTTTCATCTCTGTGCAGAATGTGTTTTATTCTGGGTGGCAGTATCAAGGCAGTATGTTCACACCTGCATTCAGAGTGGGGCCTTCCTGATTCAACCTGAGTGGGATCTAAAATGAACTGAGCGGATATCCAAAAACTTGTGAGCGTGTGCATGTGTGCCTTAGAGGGAACAGTGGATAAAATTTTTTGGTTATTGGACAACTCAGTTTTTACCAAGCATGCTCAATTTGTCCTCTTAAACACAGTTTCATTTGAGGAACGGTTCACCAGTTTTGAACCAAAAGTTTGTTACTTTGAAATAATTTACACTTACACACACACACACACACACACACACACACACACACGATGCGCATGAGACTGATCTTGCATTCTGTCAAGCTTGAAACAGAACATAAGATCTACTGAACAGTCCACCAGAACAACCGGTCGAGCTGGCTATTCCAACAGAACGACCCTGTTTTGTTGGACCATTCTGAATGCTGTTTTGGAATCCAAAGTCACGCTCGTCTGAGCAAGTGTGGCAGCCATTTACGTGGTGGTGCTGACCACACAAATGGCCACTGTGCATGCGCAGAGGCCAGAAGAGCACCATTTTAGATTCCAAAGTGGCGCTTGGAACTTTGAGTGTTCTGAGCACAGGATGGGGTCATTCTGTTCTGAGTTCGGAAGGGCATTCTGTTCCAAGCTTGGAACACTCAGAATGCCCGGTTGTGACCACAAACTGTTCTGCACATCCCTAACAAGCGTGCAAGCGCGCACACACACACACACACACACACAATTAGGTATTGAACACACCTGTTTTTTTAAAGTTTGGTAGCTAATTTTTCCTTTTTTAAAAGAAAAATCAGTACCACCCAAAATGCATATAATATATATTGTATTTTCTGTAACATCTTTAGATTTTTGTGTGTGTATACAAAAGGGAAAATGTTCTATTAAACATCATATTGGTAAATGTAAAGTTGTGCCATTAAGTTGGTGTCGACTCCTGGCCACTATTCCCTTTAAGGTGTGCACATGTGTGTGCGCTCACAGGTTTCTGGATGTCCGCTCATTTTAGATCCCACTCAGGTTGAATCAGGAAGGCCCCATTCTGAGTGCCTGTGTGTACACACTGCCTTGATACTGCCACCCAGGACAAAACTAATTCCGCACATAGATGAAAAAAATTAGAGAGACCACTGTTCCTGGCGACCACAGCGCCATGTGGTTTTCTTTGGTAAAATACAGGAAGGGTTTACCATTGCCGTCTCCCTGACAGTATGAGATGATGCCTTTCAGCATCTTCCTATATCACTGCTGCCCAATATAGGTGTTTCCCATAGTCTGGGAAACATACCAGTGGGTGTTTGAACCGGCAACCTCTTGCTCCCTAGGCAAGTTACTTCCCCACTGTATCTTTGAGTGGCGTCTGTAAATATGTATATATAGCAGCATTCATCTAAGGGCTTACTTTCATACTTGGTGATGCTGGACTAACTCTTTAGCACCTTTCAAATCTAACTTTCATGTTTTTCAGTGGGCAAGTTAGAGCCTGAAGTAAGTCAAAAGAGAGTAGAAGTCTGGAAAAATTGTGGGTTCTTTCTGCCTTCCTAGTGATCATGTAAACAGTAGCAGGGTTGGAATCTTTGGCATACAGAGACTGAAGTTCCCTGCAAACAAATGATGGGTGAAGGTCTCAAAATTGTGAGTGTTTGTGATGTGTTGTGACATGTGAGATAAACTACCTTGGAATTCCTTGTCATTGTAGTCAGTAATCACTAATACAAGACATCTTTGATCATGCATTGCAGGGCTAAATCTGTGGGTGGGGGCAGAATTTCAGTGTGTTCATGTTTTATAGTGGTACATATCTGCTAAATCTGAATGCATCATTGTTTAAGTTTAAATTCATCTATCTAGGCTTACTTTGCAACAAGCGAAAATTACAAATGTAGGATATAAGTTCATGGGCATATCAGTGTAGAGGCCATCCATCCATGTGGCAAATCTAATGGAACTTAAACCTCTTGCTGTTAAAAATAGGCATAGCAAAGGCGTCACTAAACTTAAACCTGTTACTTGTAAGTGGTGTCAGTCAACACACAAAGCTCTATGTCCCTCTCATTGCTGATGTAGATAAATGGTTAGTAAATGGCTTCTCAAAATGTGTATTATAGATTATTCTGGGCATAAACTTCAGTTAACTATTTGTGCTTTTTCTTCTGCCTTAGGGAGATGTGCGAAATATCGTTGTGTCTGAGAATGTGAATGTTGGACAGAAATTTGATTACTCTGACATGATGGTACAGCAAAAGTTGGATGAAGAAAAGGACCAAATTAAACGGGAAATAAGGAAGGAACTTAAAATCAAAGAAGGAGCAGAAAACCTCAGGAAGGTCACTACAGATAAAAAAAACTTGGCTTATGTGGACAATATTTTGAAAAAATCAAACAAGAAACTAGAAGAATTGCATAATAAATTACAAGAATTAAATGCCCATATTGTTGTGACAGAACCTGAAGATGTTGCAGGTATAGTACATTAAGTTAAGATGCGATTTTATAGTATATTTATAGGAGATTAAATCTCCACAAATTAAGCTAGTAGTAACAGAGTTTTAAATTTTTCTGAAAGTGTATTGACCATTCTGGGCGTAAACATCAGTTAAGCATTTTTATTATTTACTTGGTTACTTTTATTTATTTATCTCTCTCTTGCATTTGTAGACCATCCCAAACTTGTATCTCTGGGTGGTTTGCAACAACATAAAACAAATTAAAACCTAAGAACGTTAAAACAAGTTAAAAAGCTTTGGTGAAAAAAATGAGTCTTTCGGGACTTTAAAAATGTGGACAGAGATAGGGACGCTTTTACTTCCTTACTTCAGCAGGGAGCACATTCCAGAGTCTCAAGGCGGCAATAGAGAGACCTATCGCTGTGTAGCCACCCAACAAGCAGGTGGCAACTGCAAACAAATCTCTCTGGATGATCTCAATGGGCAGTGGGGCTCATGGCAAAGAAGATGTTCTCTTAATACCTTGGGCCTAAGCTTTTTTAGGGCTTTATAGGTTATACTATTTTGCCAGGAAACCTATTGGTAGTTCTTTTAGTATAGGAGTAATATGGTCTCTCTGCGATGACCCAGAGACCATTCTGTACCATCTGCACTTTCCGTACTATATACAAAGGCAGCCCCACATAGAGTGCAGTAGTCAAGTCTGGATGTTACCATTATGTGTGACACTGTTCTGAGGTCATTTATCTCAGGAAACAGATGCAGCTGGCATATCAGCCGAAGTTGATAGAAAACTATCAACCTCTGGCCACCGCCTCAGCCTGAGAGGTTTGGATCCAGAAGCACTCTCAGACGGCATACCTCTTCTTTCTGGGGAAGTGTGAACTGGCAGATCAGAATTGTCTCCTGAGTTCCAACCCTGCACAATAAGCACCTCCATCTTAATTGGATTCAGTGCTAGTTTGTTATCCAGCCCATCACTGCCTCCAGGCAGGCATTTAGGGAGGTTATGCTTTTTGGCCCTATTTGGGTCTGCTTTTAAATAACGGGAGTTGACTCAGAATTCTCAAGCTTCTTTACCAACATAAACATCTGTAGATAGAGCAACCACCTTCATTTTTACTAAGATGAAGAATTGCAGGTGGTCTATTCATGCATAACTATATTGGTTTGGCAGCTTATATAATATGAACAATGGATACCCCTGTTGGACTTCAGATTCCCTTTCTCCCTAGTGACTTTCCAGAAAAAGGAAATCTTAGGTTTGCAGATGAAAGGGAGTGGGATCTTCTGCTTATTGAGCTGAGAAGCTTCTTACAAGAGAGGATAGAAAAAAACCCTTCTGCTAATATGCAATGCAGACAAATTGCTGCTGCTTATTTACTCTGAGGAGATACAGTTCATCCTGCCTTTAACCAGTTTGGTGAATTTGAGGAAAACTGAGTATAAATGTTGGCTCAGTATATCAGCCAGACAAAAATTTTACTCATCAGATGGTTCCTCAAGCTACGTTGAGGATTTACTTATTTTTTCATTCGTCAAGCATCATTTTTCACTCATCATGAATGAGTAGACAAGTGGATTTCCTGACTCCTGAGCATATGGATATATGTGCAGAGTTCCTTAAGGACATGGAGTCCTCGTAAGGAGCAATGGATGGAACATTAGACAGAAAGCTCAGTTTGTAGCATTCCTTTTTGGAATGTGGCATTTGCCCACTTGGTTGTGCCATGGTATTGGCATAGACCAGCTTACAGCACAAGAAGTTTTGAAGTGCATTTTTAATCCCTTGTATATCCCTCAACAGTTGGAACCTGTGTCTCATTTATTTTGAAAAATGCTTAGCTTCAACCTTGCTTCATGCAGCATAAGCATAGGAACAACAAGTTTACAGATATTTCCATATGTAGATTCTTCTATTTGACAGTAGTTTTAGGTGTTGTTAACATTTGGCGGTGGTTCTCTGTAGGGAGCTGCTTCCAATATATTTTATCTACTTTTGAAATAAGATATTAGTTTTTGTTTTGTTTTTAAAATCACTCGATTGTGAAAGTAAATAGTAAATGCTTCCTTGTGAAATGCAGAGGAAGCATGGCCAGCATAACTATTACCACCTTGCCAAGTGGTGTTTTATAAACATTGCATGCTGTTCAGGTTATCTGTGAAAGCAGTACCAATCTTGTCCAAGTTGGTTAGGTTAATAAAAGTTTCTTTCTTTCTGTTACAGTGGCACTTCTAGCCACATGGTGTGAAACAGAAATTTCCCCCTGCTGTTTTTTTCTAGGACTTTTTTTCTTCTCTGAGAATTAGTAACATAATGAATTGACACAATACCAATCAAATTGGGTTGTTTTGAAGTTTTAATTTAACTTTTTTCAGGATGCTATCGCTAGGTAGCATGCATGAATATTATATTTTGTAAAGTTTTCAGTCTTCATCCCCCCCCCCTTTATATTTAAACAATGCAAGGTAAGTGTATGATATTGAGTAATCTCATCCTGAAATAATTTACACATATATTCCAATAAAAAATAATTTCCAAATTAAGTTTTGCATTTGCTTTAAGTGTCGTTCACTGGAGTCAGTTCCCCCCCCCCCCCAATATTTCTGGTAAAATACTTTGTTGTTTGTTTATTGGAAAAGATACTGGCATATTTATTATAGCACATTAACATGGATATATTTTTAAAAACTTGTGTTTAGTGATCTGCATCTGAACTAAAAGTCACACAGGGAACTTTTGGAAAACACAGGTGGCCCCAAAAGGAAGGGGGCAGATTGCTGAAATCACCCTTCCATGCATGTGTGGAAACATTCCCTGTGCAACTCTTACTTTTGATGTAGGCCACTAAATGTAAATCAAATAAACACACTAAATGAGATCCCAATTGATATTGGGTATCAGGCAACTTTCTGGAAAAACCCACATCACTTGTTGTAGCTAAGACTGACTTGGTATCAGAAAGATATGTTTGCTTTATTTAGGCTAGAGGAGGGATTGGTTCTTTTTCTCTCACAGTGCTGGAGGTCATCAGTAACAATGGATTATTATCCTCTACTTGCTCCTGGTAAAGAGGTTAGATTCAAGTAGAAGGGTCAGGTAACAGGAAGTCCATCCTCCCTCCCAGCAGGCATTGGGAGAAGGATCCCCAGTTCCTTTATTCCTGTCATTGCTCCTGACATATGAACTGGAGCTCTTGCTTCCATCCCATGTTCTCCTCCTCTTTGCATTTCTGTGGTGTGGTGAGCTTAATTTTTTTGTCTTATCTGTTTCCTCTTCTGCTTTCCTGCCAACAAACACCAACCTTTTAAAATTTCTGATCAGATCTGCCTGTAATTGCTGCCACCTTTTCCCTCCGCCTCATAGAACCTTCCCAGACATAGGATATTTTGGCCACTTCTCTTTCCAAGGAACTTGCCTCTGAGGGGAGAGGCTGCACCCTTGCTAGGCCAGGGTCTCCAAGAAGTGCCAACATCATTTGGCCTCACCTCAGAGCCAGCAGCCAGGGTGCGAAAACATAAAGGTGGCCGTACCATTTTGGGGTGCGGAAGGTGGAAAGGGCAAAGCCAAGAGTGAAGGCCAGACCTAAGCAAGAGGGCATCAGTCAAAGCAAGCAGCTGCTAATTCAGGCCATTTGCAGCAGCACGTGGCTCCCACAGGTGACAGGGAAACCCAGAGCAACCTGCCCCCTCACTCCTGCTCCAGCCTTCCACTCCAAACAAACAGGCGGACGCTCTTTGTGCTCCGCTGCTGGCCACGCTGGGCCCAGCACTGATTCCACTGCCAGGCCTTTGGTCCACCACTTGCAGTTCTGCCACCAGCCATGCAGGCTCCATGGTGCCCCCCGGTAAAGCTGCTCAGCCTCTTGCCTGGACACCAGTTATGCCACTGCTGCGTAGCATCAGTGAGGCTCCACATGGCTCTGATGAAGCCCCTCGCTCAGCCATGCTGCCGCTGCTGCTGTGTAACTCCAGTGAGACTGCATATGGCTCTGTCGAAGCCTCCTGGCCTCTTGCTCAGACATTCCACTGTGCAGCTCTGGCAAGGCTGTGTGGTTCCGGGCCTCTCACTCAGACATGCTGCCACCGTGCGGCTCTGGTGAGGCCGTGCCTGGCTCTGAAGAAGCGTCCGGGCCTCTCGCTCTGACATGCTGCTGCCGCACGGCTCTGGCAAGCCTGCGCAGGGCTCTGACGAAATCTCGGGGCCTCTCACTCAGACATTCCACCGCCCCCACGGGGCTCCAGCGAGGCTACACGTTGCTCTGATGAAGCCTCCGGGCCTCTTGCTAAGACGCCAGTCAGGCTGCCTCTACATGGTCTGGCACTGGTGCTCCAGGATTATTGGCATCAGTCAGCTGTGTTGCTGTTGGGCTTCGCAGTGGTTTTGAAGTGGGGTGATCCTGCTGCCACACGTCCCCATAGCCAGGACTCAGTACTCTCACATAGGGAGCTGAGTCCCAGCCAGGCTCCCGGATTGGCCAGCCGGGCTGTTAAGCCTCTGCCAACCTGGCCGGGTGCAGTGCTGGCACAGATGCAGTAGACTCCAGATCCCAACAACTAGGCAGCAGCGCTGGAGCTGGGGCAAGGGCAGCCAGACTCGACCTGTCAGCCAGTAAGTAAAACGGTGCTGGGATTGGGTTTTTCGTTATGAAGGCTCTTTCCTTCATAGGAAAGAAGAAGGATCTCTCATCATGAAGTAGGGCCCAGTCACTTCCCCCTTAAATTCCACAGCAGTGGCAATAGGGCCAGTGGGTTTAGGCCGCAGACCCTGATTAGCACAGGCCACAGGTCATCAGGAGAGGCAGGTTCAGCCTCTAATCTCACTGCTCCAGTGGATTTGAACTCGGAACCGGCCCAAAGGAGGAAGGGATGGGAGCTGTAGCTCAGCGTTAGAGCATCTGTTTGCATGCAGAAGGTCCCCAGTTTAACCCCTGATATCTCATCACCAGGTAGAGCTGGAAAAGCCTCCTGCCTGAATCCTTGGAGGGCCACTGCCAGTCAGTGTTGACAGCACTGAGCTAGATGGGCCAGTGGTCTGACTCAGTATAAAGCAGCTCTTTATACATCACCTTCCTTACAGGGGATTTTGAATTCTTACTAGCAAAGGCCAGGAGTGTCAGTAATGCTTCTTGATCTTCCTCCAAGACATCAGACACAGCCATCTGTTTCCTTGACCCACGAGGTCTTCCCTTTGCCCTCAGTGCAGGAAGCCACCATGTTATGTCTTAACCAGTGAAGCCATGTTTTCAATTATCTGTTTGCAGTCATCGATGCTGCAGTCACTGCCCTGGTTGCTGGAGCCCTCATGATTTAAGGTGGTGGTGAACGGCTCATATCACCCAAGGACAAGAAAAGTGACACCCTCCTTCATAAGTTACAGGAGGCTTCGGCCACTGCCATCAGGGCTGCAGCCTCTGCTTCCATCTTTGTCAGGCCACCTATCCTCTGGGCAAAGGAGTACCTTAATGACCTTTCCCTACGACAAACCAAGCTTAAAATGGGGCTTTAACAAAATCGCTAAGGCCGCTACCTTCATGGCACACGCCAGCCTAGACTCCCTTCATTCTTTCCCTAGGGCTGTGGCTATCTGTAGGTCTTTGTGGTTGAACCACTGGCATGTTGACCACAAGTGAAAGATGTATTATTTAGCTTCACCCCCACTTCAGGGGGAACAAGCTATTTGGGAAATCCCTTGAACCAATCCTGGCAGAGACACGCAGCAGGAAAAGAGCTGTAGAGAAATGTGCAAGCCTTTTACGCTACCAAATGTCCTCTCACATATCCAGGGCCCTCACTAAATTTAGGGACAACCAATTCTTTTATCCACCAGCACCCCAGTGGAATTCCAAAAACAGGGCCAGCCTTAGGACTTGCACCCCTCCTACAGCCTTCCTCAGCCGGGCCAGGCTGAACTGTAAGCAGAACTATCTCCTCAGTACTAGGAGAAGGCTAAAACTAGGCAGCTAGCTGCAGTACTGTGGCTCAAAGTAGGCCTCCTCCACTCACCTCCTCCTCCAGTGGGTTCTCAGTGTTTTGAGAACCCACTGGAGGAGGAGGTGAGTGGAGGAGGGTAAGTTAATAGTTGTAACTTACAACTATTCCTTAGACCGGCTTCCTTTCCCCCATATGATCACCTTATCACCACTCCCAGTCTTCAGTAATCCAAACAAACTGCATGTGATGGATCAAGCCATCCTTCACCTGTTCTAGATCCAGGCAATGGAGCCTGTTCCATGGGGAGAGTTATGTCAAGGCGTTGATTATATTTTATTATTGGCACCTACGCGAGACAGAACAATTTTAGATCTCAAACAGCTTCTTCAGCAAACCTAAACATCTCGGGCTCCATCCATATTCCAGAGCCATTTAGAACACTATTCTAGCATCTTCTGCCAATCGTATCTATCAGGATACCTGGGCTACCTTCCTCCAGTGGTTGAGAAGGAGACAAGTAGATCTGTCTTTGGCTCCTTTCTCAGATTCTAGATTTTTTACAGGCCAGCCTTGACCAGCGTCTTGGCTTTAATACCTTAAAGAGCCATGTTTCAGCCCTTTCCTTGGTTCTCATGCTCAGTCAGGATCCTCCTCCCTACTTCTCCACATTATGCATTCCCTACAAGCGTCTGGCAACGTTGCCCCCAGCCCAGTCCACAGATTTCCATCCTGGAACCATGTGCACTCATGCTTAAGGATTAATGCACTCATGCTTGCCCTGCCCTTGAGCTATATCTCTCCAAGGCTTCTCTCACAAGGTCATTTCTCTGGTCTCCATTACACCTGCATCCCGAGTTTCTAAACTGGGGGTGCTCTTGGTGCAGAAGGAATTCTGTATATTCCAACCGGACTCTGATCCTGGAAACCAATCCTACCTTTATCCCCAAAGTCAATTATCCCTTTCACCGTGCCAGGATCTTAACCCATCTCCCTTCTGGCCATCTGAAGGAATACCTGTGGCATACACTTGATGTGTGCAGGGCTCTGTAAATTGGTAAAACCAGGGAAATGCATTGGTTTGACTCAGTTTCTCATGTCTTTTCATCCTAGTTCTCTCAGTTTTTATTTATGTTTGTTAACATATTTCTATACCGCCCAAAACTTAAGTCTCTGGGCAGTTTACAACAACATAAAAACAGAAAGTAAAACATTAGTTAAAACAAAAATGAAAAGTTTAAAACATTACAATTTAATTTTTTTTAAAGAATATTTTAAAACAGCATTAAAACCATTAAAACAATATTAATGGGTTCTAAGGTAGCCAAGGCCAGCCTCGCACACCAGATCAGAGCGTGCACCACCGTGACATACCAAGCACTGTCCTTTCCATCACTGCTCATTCAACACTCAGTACATCCACCTCAGCTGCCTTCGCTGCACATGCTCTATTTAGTGAGATATGCAAGGCAACTATGTGGTTATTCATCTCTCCCTTCATCAGGCTCTATAAAATAAACCCCTTTGTCTTGGCACAGTGGGGAAATGACTTGATTAGCAAGCCAGATGTTGCCAGTTTGAATCCCTGCTGGTATGTTTCCCAGACATCGGGCAACAGCGATATAGGTAGATGCTGAAAGGCATCATTTCATACTGCGCGGGAGGAGGCAGTGGTAAACCCCTCCTGTATTTTACCAAAGACAACTGCAGGGCTCTGTGGTTGCCAGGAGTCGACACCGACTTGACGGCACACTTTACTTTTGTCTTGGTAAAAGATACTTCTGGCCACACAGTGCTATGGCAGTTAGTCACAACCTGATCCACTTCCCACCACACTTTACTGCTCTGGCATGTCCTGTTGTTACTAATGACCTCCTGTGCTGTGTGAGAAAGAAAGGTTGGACTTACCGTGAATGGTTCTTTCTATACAGTGTATGAAGGTCATGCAGCCCACCCATGGATCAAGTAGAGGTTCACTGGTGGGTCAGTTTTCTGTCTGCCTCCTTTTTGTACTTCTCTGTGTATACTCTTACTATGGAGTTGCGACAGGTCTGCAGCTGAGGATTCTGCTCCCAATGCCTGCTAGGAGGGAGGCTGGACTTCCTGTTAACTGATCCTTCTACCTGAATCTAACTGATCACAAGCAAGTAGAGGATGGTAACCCATTGTTACTGATGACCTCTCCACACTGTGTAAAAAGAACCATTCACGTCCAATGTTTCTTTCTCTACCTGTTGTATATTTATGGTCCAGACACTCGGGAAATCTGGGTTCAGTGATAGGCATTTGAATCAAGTGAGTAGAGTGAGCTTCTGAACAAATAGGATTCCAGATTTATCAGATCCCAAACTGATGTGTGTCCTGAACAAGATGACAGTGCAAATGTTAATATAAAATATCAGAGTGAGATGATGTGCTCAGATACAGTTGCTGAGGTCTCCAGTCTTTTGTATTAATATGTGACTGTATGCAGCTGGAAATTCTGCCACAGTGTTTCTTCTCCATCTTAGTGGCTTCAGGTTTCTGGGGCAGGGGGCAGTGTTATACCATGTTCTGTCAGCATTGTCATCCTTGCTCGCTTTCAGTTTGGGCAAGAAATGCAGGTGATATATCAGGTCTTGGCCAAACCAGAGGCAGGCTGCAGCTGGGGTCTGGTTTTGACACAGATGGATGAGGATTAAAAGGGCCAGACACAGATGATGATGTGGTTGAAGATGGGCTGATGCTCAGGTATCAGACAGACGAGGCATCGTTAGGCATGGGAGTCTGTGTGGCTGTTCTGTACAATAAGTTCTTCTGACTGCCGCCTTGGCTTCCCATATCACCTGATTCATGCAGAATGACTGACTGCAGTTTCCTGTAACTGACAGAGGAGCATTGCGGAACTGCAAGGCGTAGGCCAACTCTTTCCTCCCCCATAAGTTGCCCTGGAGATGCAGGAAGTAAGAAACTGAGGCCTGTCTTTAAGACCAGCACCTCCCCACTACCCAGGTACCTTTGTGCTCAAGGGGGCAGAGGCAAAAGGTTAGCTCTCTGTTGCCCAAGCAATGAAGCTACTGCCCTCTCAGCCGCACAAAGACATTTTGTCCACCTGGCGACGTGGCTTGAACCCTTGCCATCACTCTAGGGCTTTGGGGAGGGCGCTGCTCATCAGTGCTCTTGCTGTATTAATAAAAGGTAAAAATGGTCCTTGTGTAGAGAATGATGAAGGGGGGGGAAAGGACCCCAAGTGCAAATTTTCAGTTCAAATATATAGATAGCTTAGATCATAATTAACCACAATTTAATCACATATAAGTGGCTCTTTCTTTTGCATCATTCTTTTCTTTGTGAACCTCCCAAAAGGTTTTCATTTCCTTATGTAGAGAGTCAGCATCAGCCAAATGTTTGATTGTAAGCTGCAGACTTGGCATTGATATGTTGCTGTGATACTAAAGCTAAGGCTGCAGCTTACATTCAACCAGTTGCAGGTCTTCAGCTATTCTTGAGCATATTGTCCTAATGCTTCACATGCTGAACTTCTGAGATTCCCCACCCCTCCCTTGATTGGAAGCCTAATGCTCAGTTACTATTTCAAGCACTATAACTCCTATGAGGCAAGCAAAACTTCGGCAAGTTGGGAGCTTACTGTTTGGGGGCTGCACAGCTTAGTATTAATTGTTAAAATAAGATTTGCGGGGATGTGATCCTCCCACTGGCAAAGAAAACCCATTGTTTCTGTGTGCTATACCATTTCATTGTAGTTTATCATCTGTTCTCTCCAGTGTTTGTATTCCATGGTGGTAAAAGCAATGAGTAAATGTCATTGACTGCTGCAGAAATCTAGGCAGTAATATATGGATCTAGATAAAGACCAAGGATCTAAGTCTCCAGCATTTGGAGTTAGCCATGGATGCACTTGTTAGCAGTGCGACTCTGCCAGATTTCCAGCTGTACAGGCTGCTATAAAACCAGTATTGATGCCTGAGGTGCATTTGTAATAATATAGTATAAAATATTATGGCTTTAGAGAGAGTACCTAGAAGATTAAAATTAAGTTTATTTATTTATTTTATTTAACATATTTTTATACCACCCAAAACTTGCGTCTCTGGGCAGTTTACAACAAAAGAAAAACAGAGAGTAAAACAATAGTTAAAACAAACAAAAAGTTTTAAAACATTACAACAATTTAAAACTTTTTAAAACAATATTTTAAAACAGCTATGTTATGGTCCGAGACCAGAAAACAAACAGAAACAAAGGGGTGTGTGTGCAGATTTACAGAAAAAACAAATCAGAGGAACCCCGTTATCCTCAGGGGTTCTGGTCTCTGCTACAACTGCAGATAACGTGGCATTGTTTCAATGGGAATGGGCAGGAGGTTAGGTTCCTGGAGACTGGAGAAAAGGGCAAAAAACTGAAATTAAGTACCCTCCTTTGCTCCGCAGGTCTCCAGCTGTCTAGGAATGCCCTCCCCACAAGCCCCAAATCAGTAATTCTTCCACAAAAAATGTGGGGAAAATGTGGGTTTTTTTTTAATGAGCCACAAAGTGGTGGCCGGAAATGACCATGGAGATCATTTTTGGCCACCCCAAAACTGCAGATACGTGGAACTTAACTCCTTTTATTTCCGCATATGCCAAGGCCGGATCATTTGCTTGATCGCAGATGTCGGATCCGCAAATAGCAAGGTTTGCCTGTACAGCTTATAGATTACATCCACTTATAATATTATGGATACACTAAATCAGTACTTGGAGATGAACACTGCTCCAGGGAATCAAATTACAGATTTAACCATCTGACTCCTAATGGAGCGGGCCCTGGAGCAGCATTTTGAAACATCAAAAATAATGTCCTTGTTGGAGTCTGAAAGAAGAAGAGAGGTATAAAATTTATCTGAGCTGCCTGGGCATTTCTTTAAAATTGGGGTTATAAAAAGAAAACGGATGTGTCTATAAAACTGGCAGTGTAATAGATTACATAGTCCACAGTTTCAACCTCTCCCATCTGGCAGGGACAAATCTGATCTGCATAAAGGAATGTGGAGGTATCTCCCATACAGCTGATGGCAGCTCATGAAGCTGGGCTAAGGTGAAGCTCTCTGGTACTTCAGTGTTACAAGGTTGTAAAGTTATTTTGCTAGGGAGAAATCTTTACTAAGGTTTCCAACCTCCAAACAACGGGAGGCCAGACTCCTGTCCCTTTGCAAGTCCATTCCCAAATGTGTCATCTTATGGTCTTCTTTGCCTTAAAATAGTCAAGCAACAGCAGGGCTGGGAGGGAGATTTCACAACTCTGGAATTTCCCCTCTAAAATTCTCATCCAATCTGAATGGAAGCTGTCAACCAGGGTTAAAGGCACCAGTCCCACAGGGCAAAACATTCGTTTGAGTCAGAAATTGATATTATTTAACCAGGCTCGTGCCTCTAATGCAGGGCTGCTCAACTTCAGCTCTCCTATAGATGTTGGCCTACAACTCCCATAATCGCTGGCCATTGGTCACTGTGGCTTGGGATTATGGGAGTTGTATTCCAAAAACAGCTGGGGGTCCTAAATTGAGGAGCTCTGCTCTAATGAGACTGACCCTGACTTTATATGGAGTCATTGGGGACCAGTGCGATACTCCGAAGATAGCTTTCAAAAATGTTGACCTCCAGGGGGAAAAAATCCTTGTAAACACAAGACTGTGATCCATACAATAGTTGAGCAACTCTTTTGCCCTGGAACACACTATCCACTGGAGGAATAAATGACCCTCCATTTGAAAAATAGAATCTGAGGATTGCTGCTACACTTCTTTGGGCAGTCTCTGTGACATGGGCAATCTGGACCATCCAGAAGCTAGAGGCCTGGAAGACAACTCCCAGATATTTATACAGCCTAACTGTTCTATTACCACCTAATAGCGCAGCAGGGAAATGACGACTAGCAAGCCAGTGGTTGCCGGTTTGAACTTTGGGAGACACCTATATCGGGCAGCAGCAATATAGGAAAGTGCTGAAAGGCATCATTTCATGTTGCATGGGAGATGACAATAGTAAACCCCTCCTGTATTCTACCAAAGACGACCACAGGGCTTTGTGGTCGCCAGGAGTCAACACCATCTCAATGGCACACTTCAGCTTTGATTGTTCTGTATCATGGCTATTTATCTGCCATCAGTGTTTACTTAGATGCTTAGTAAAGAGCATGACTTTTGTTTTAGGATAATTGATGGTCAACTCTTCCTCTGGGCAATGGGTGGCCAAAGCCTGGAGGCCTCTCCTCAGCCCTACTTCTGAAAAAGAAAGAATAGCAGTATGGTCTGTGTATAACAGGGCAGGAATTGGCCTGTTGGCCAATTTTGGAGGATGAAAGCTAGTCAGAAAGAGCCTGGACCATTGAATTGATATAATAAACAGGAAGGGAACCAATATGCAGCCGGGCTTCATCCCCCCTGTTTGAAGGAACTAAGCATGACAGATGGCCCTGTGGATTACAATGTACCCTTAGATGGTTGTTTTCATGTAATCAGCAAATGAGCGCAGTAACCAGCAGTCTATTGCAGAGGCTTCCAGCTTCTTCCACAGTCTGTTCCTGGGTACGGAGTCAAACACTGATATGAAGTCCACAAATGCAGTCTATAAAGCTCGTCAGGACTTAGACCTATATTTCTCGGCCAAGTGCTGTAATATTAGACATTGATCTGCGGTGGACCTACCTACCCTAAAACCTGTCTGTTATTTGACCAAGAGTTCTCACAATCCAGCCAATCCCACTTCTTCCATCAAAGGTGCCTTGCATAAAGCTTGCCTGCCTAGAAGATGAAAATTGTGTTGGTCTACAAAAGCTCCAATCTAGTAATACCTTTATTAGGACCTATCAAAATGATTCAGGCTATAATCCTGTGTACATTTACATGGAAGTAAACCCACTAAATTCAATGAGACTTGCTTCCAAGTAAACATACATAGGATTGTGCTGAGAAAGTCTTGAGCAAACTCTAAAGCTCTCCAGAACATTTCATCAGACTGTATGTTAAGCATACCATGTTGGTGATTGTAAGAGAATGTGGGAATCTGGGGGAATGTGAGAAAGTGGGTGGGGATGCTTTCCAGTTTCAGGAAGTAACCTATAAGGATGACTGTTTCCTCATGCTAGAAAAGACAAAATTTAGCAGTTGCACTGTTGGGTCCCCAGCCCACAGAGAAAAGAAGTAAAAGAGAAATGTATATTATATTAATGAAGCTGAGGGTTGGTGCAACCTCCAAAATTTACCTAGTGCAGTTAGTCTGGATGCTACCCACTGTTTATAAAAATGGCATCCCTGAAACAGATTTAAACAGTTCCAGCTATCTATTTTCTCTGTGTTGTGCCACTTCAGTCTTGTTGATACTCTGTAGCTGTTGCAAAAACGTAGTAGCTTGCAGGGCTTGCCTGACAGGTTCATCTTGCATGTTAGTCGCACTCTGTTATAAGTCTTACTGTCAACTGTCAGGCTTGCACTACTGGTGCTGGGTCTGAAATGTTCCAGAGGCGAGTTGTCTCAGTTTGGCCACTGCTGTACCCCTTCTCCACCCTTTTTGTTTCTGTTTGACAGCTTTGTGGTGTTTGGTGCTGCTGGCTACTTCCAGTACAGCAGTATGAACCCATGTTGCTGTTGTACTGGTGGAGTGTCACAGGTTGTGGTGGTGTGTTCTTCCTTAATTTGAGAGTGCTGTGAGATGTAGAGTCAGACTCCTAGTTCTTTAAATGATCGGCTTGCTCTATAGAAGCGAACGTTTGCCATAACTAATACCATTTCTTATTAGATCTTTGAAGGCAAACTATATAAGGCATGCTTATCAAAGCATATGGTAGTGATCAGTGTTCCCTCTAAGGTGTGTGCATGTGCTCACAAGTTTTTTGATGTCTGCTCAGTTCATTTTAGATCCCACTCAGGTTGAATCAGGAAGGCCCCACTCTGAACGCACATGCACACACATTGCCTTGATACCTCCCCAGAACAAAACTCATTCCACACACAGATGGAAAAAGATTAAAGGGGACATCCGTAGTGATTTAAGTGTTTTACTTTGGCTACAATTCTGTTCTAATATCATAAGAAACTGTTTCAGCAGCTGTTTCAAGAGCAAGATTAGATGAGGGATTGGCATTTAAGTCTCAGTCATGAGGTAGTTTGCTTAAAAGTGGCGATACTGAATCTACCATTAGGCTCAACAAGCTTTCTGAAGAGATTGAAATTCAACAACATGAAATAAGCCTCTTTTCCATTGTAGCATTGTACATGTCTTTGCATTAGTGTTTAGGCTTTCTACCCAGTTCTCTATTTTACATAAGGTATTAGACTGTTCAGTTGGACACAGAGAGAGAGAGCACATTTCATAAACAGTAAGTGACATTTTTCAATAGGACAGTTAGACTGGTGCAAACTAGAATAAACAGTGGGGTTGTCAGTAACAGTGGGGTTGTTGGTTAGTATTTGTTAAAAATTAGTGTGTGTTTTATTTGTCTATATCGCTGTTTAGTCTTAGTGCCTTAAGCCCATGTGGACATGTTTCCCAATAAAGCTTTATATTATTCTGTGGAACAATGAAGTAAATATAAGAGTAGTATGCATCTGGAGGAAAAATGATTTGCTTCATTTCTTGTCTCCTGTCCACACTTAGTGGTATCTTTTATTTCACTGTGCATTTATATGATGCCATATAATATATACATACTGAAGATCTAAAAGGAATAAAGTGGGAGAATTCTGATGGGCGGTAGATTGAAGGAAATACAAAAGGAGATATAGCAAATAGGAGAATAAAATAATTAACATTGCTTGGAAAATTAATTTCTATAGTGGAGAAAATAAGCCTAGAGAATAATTTCAAAACACGTTTTTTCTGGACTCATATAGCTGTACTAATATAGAAATACGTGCATCTCCCCCCCCCCTTTTAAAAGACTAATCACTGGTGCTGTGTGAGATGTACTGGTGCTCCTGAGGAGTTAGACTAATATAGCACTGCTGCATGTGTGAGGGGTCGGCGTGGGATTTCCTCCCCTTCCACTGGAAGCACTGTGTGCTCCCTGAGAATATGTCCCTGAGGCTATATGACCCTCAAGCTCATATATTTGGGCAGCACAAGTGCTTCTGGGTGAAGAAGTTATCAAAATTCACTCATCACATGAGCAAGAGTGCAGTGTTCGTCAGGAACAACTCAGTAGCACCAGCACCTCTCATGTAGCACTGACGCTTTGTTAATCTGGATGTCAGCCAGTATTGACTGAACATGAGCCAACTTGTTGGTATCTATATTTTGTTAGTCACTTCTGGTAGATTTGAGTGTCTGAGGTAACCTTTTTCTCATAAATTTGGCATTTGAATACTGTTTTATTTAGTATGTATGTAGCACATTTTTATACTGCCCCAACCCAAGGTCTCAGGGTGGTTTTAAATGTCAAACGGAACCAATATTTAGATAACAAAACTTTGGCAAGAAGGTCATTAAAAAAAACTTTACAAATGGGATGGCTGTTGTGTGTATATTGCATTTCTCTTGAATGTTGGTGTTTCCTGAAGACATGGCATAAGAAAAATCTATGTAAGAAATTGCTGAACATGTTTAAAGTACAAATTCCAGGAACCCCTGTTGAGTGTAACATGCAGCAGTTAAATTTAACTAAATAATTATAAATAAGATTAAAATTAACTAATTAGCTAAGGATGCTTGCTGCTAATTGAAAAGCTTTGTACCATGCTGTTCCACCATCTGGGAACCAAAATTCAGAAGCTAATCTGGGTGTTTCCACCTTCCTTTTGAGCACACTGTTTTAACACAAAGATGTGTGCAGGACCATGACTCTTTTTGAATGGCAGTAGTCAGCACTTCAGAATCCCCAGAGACTTTTCTGTGAATTAGGCCCAGGAGGCCTTCATAGGAGATGACATGGAGAGTGGTGGACTCTCCTTTGGTTAAGCTTTTCCAGGATGGGCTGGACGGCCGTCTGTCAGGGATTCTCTAGGAGACGCCTGCACTGAGCAGGAGCTTGGGCTAGAAGACCTCCAAGGTCCCTTCCAAGGTTCTGTGATTCTATGTGGCACTTCTGATCCCTTGGTAGAAGAGTTGCACCTTGCAGAACTTGGGATGTGCCCGAACCAGTTCAGCGCCTCAGGATGGAGGTGTCAAACTAGTTCGGGCAGGCACACCCAAGCAGCTCCAGTGGGGCAGGGGTTAGTTCCTTTATTTCTCCACTGCCCCACCACTCATCCAGTACCAGCGCTGGCATGCAAAAGACAGCAGCCTGTGCGTGGCACATGGCCACCGTGCATGCTGACATCGCGCACAGGCCGCAGGGAATATGGAAGCAGACCTTCACGGTCTTTTGCACGCCAGCACTGGGGCAGCGAGGAGCAGGTAAGCACCTGCATTCCTCCTTTTTAAAGGAACCAATCCCTGTCCCTCCTGCGGCTGCCGAGCCAGCTCATGCACATGCCTATGCAGAACTAGAAATGGTATATTCTCACCACACAGTAGCAGTGAAGTTCTACACACACTTTCCAAATGTGATGTGAGAAGCTTTCAGGATGTGGTGCAAGGTTCAGTTGGACAGGAAACTCTAGTTACAGTTGCCCGCTTCCCTGCACCAGAATATCTGAAAGCAGATTTACAATACTCTTTCAGCTGCAAGGTCAGTTCTAGGTTGAAGGACCCTGGGGCAAAGCCCTGTGCTTGGCCTCCCAATGGTGCACTTGACCACTCCTGCCCACCCCCCACCCTGATGGCAGGGTGGCAGCAGTGCTTTGTGCTTTATAAGAGTCATGCTTGTCTGCCACCATTCTTTTTAGCAATGCAGTATGTCCACCTCATTGCTGTGTCATCAAGTAATGGGATGAGTGCATTGCATTGTTTGTTTAAGGTAGCTGCCACAAAGCACTCATCACTGCCACTGCCCAGGCTCTCAAACAAATTAGATGCTGGACAGGGTATCAAGACTGGATTATGGACATTTTAATGATGCTCAGGCTGGATGGCTCCTGATGCATCAAAAGGATTTGTATCAAAAAAGTATACACAAAAGGGGACTCCCCCACCACCACCACCACCATTACATCATCCTCCCCACTGTAGTCTTCTGTGTTCTTCCTGAAGCCTGGAGACCATTGAGAACAGGATACTTGAAGCATTGGAGGTTACAGGAGAAAGCAGGAATCTGCCAAAATTGGGCAAAGGCACGTTGTGCAATTAGGTGTCCAGCCTATTCTGAAAGGGTTACTACTCCTGATGACATCAATGTAGTATTTGCACTTATTAAAAATAATTAAATGAAGCAACAGGTTCATAATTGAGGCGTTGTTTCCCTCCCCCCCCCCAAGGACACAGACCTGAATCTGGATGCTCAGGTGAGGAGAGCTGATCCTGTGGTAGCAAGCGTGAATGCTAAGCAGGGTTGCCCTAGTTTGCATTTGAATGGGAAACGTGTGAACTCTGTAAGATATTCCCCTTGGGATGGGGCTGCTCTGGGAAGAGCATCTGCATGCTTGCATGTGGAAGATTCTAAGTTCCCTCCCTGGCATCTCTAAGATAGGGCTGAGAGAGACTCCTGCCTGCAACCTTGGAGAAGCCGCTGCCAGTCTGTGTAGACAGTACTGAGCTAGATAGACCAATGGTCTGACTCAGTATAAGGCAGCTTCCTATGTTCTATGTTCCTATGACAATAGTGTCAGGAATGCTTTTTACCAACTTTGTCTTGTACACTGAGTGCATTCTTCCAGGAGAAATCAGACCTGGCACGTCTTTCTCACACTTGTCGCCTCCAGGTTAAACTACTTGATGTGCTGTACTTGGGCTGCCCTTGGAGACTATCTGGAAGCTTCAACTGGTCCAAATTATGTCTGTGAGGGTGCTGTGCTGAGCTGCCAATACAGACATATTGCACCAAACTGTATTGGCTTCACTAGTTACCAGTTTGCTTCCAGGTTCAATTCAAGATGCTGGTTCAGGTTCAATTCATTTCAAGATGCCACTACACATATTGGAAGCATAATATCTCAGGAGTCTCATTTCCTCCTGCCCAAATGAACCTGCCCAGTTTCACTCCAGAGGCTGGGGTTTTTTTGTTGTTGTTTTTTTTTTTGTTTCACTGCTCTCTTAAATTTGATGGGTACCTTAGAGAGGGGCTGCTTGACATCCAGAATGTGGAACAGCTTCCCCAAAGAAATATGTCTGACCTCTTTTACTGCCATTCTAAGTGGTGGGGAAGATAATTTTATGGTTTTTAGGATTCTGAAGTGTATTTACTGCTTTTAACTGCTACCTAAACTTTTCCTTATTCTATTGAAAATTTGATTACAAATTGGGCTTGATTCTCTTACTTTCAGTATGAGGAATACGATCTTTAGATGTGTGGTAACTTTTGAGGTGCTCCCTTAGTGGGCACAATTGATCAAAAGTTAATGAATAAAATTGTTGGCTTGGAAAACCAATTTAATTATCAGCAAGTAAATAAACCTAGGTGAATTTTTCACTGGCCCCAATACTCTTGGAATGAAGCTAGACTGCCCATTGACACACACGCTGTGGGTAGTATAGTTTGGTTTGTAAAAATCACAACTAGCTCTGCAAATTACTCAGTAGTCTCTAAAGTCGTTAATACTAACCAACAAGAACATGTTTTGTTTTTTCATTAGAACTTCAATGTGTGTGTGGGGTTGGCTGACTGCTTATGTCAGTTCATCAATTCCTTTCAATAATCACTTCAAGCAGCACAATCAGTGCTCTCCTCTTCTGCTATCTCAGGTGTTCCTAGCATAAGAAGTAAATGGCTTAAGCATTAGGCATTGCAGTCTATATATCATATAGTTACTGCTGTTTGTCTTGTATAAGCAGATACCCCTAGTAAGCATGCAGGACATAAAGGTGGTGCACTGAATCAGCATTCTGTTTAGAAAGAATTTAATGCAGTCAGTATTATTCTCTGCTTCTATCTGGGATGTCTCTCAAAGATTTCTTATGGCTATTGTTAGCTAATGTTTTAATTGTCCAGGAAATGTTTTCTAGATTGTGAGTTTGGGGTCACCAAAACAAGAAGTTGATTATCATTTTGGGATAAGAGAATCACCATACAAAGCAGCTTGTTTGAGATAGCCAGCACCCCATCTGAAAAACTGACAGTTATCACATAAAAAAGAAGAGTGCCATATTTTTCTGGTAGAAAGGCCACATCGACGTAAAAGCCACACCATTGAAAAACGGATGAAAATTTTAAAAATCACATCAGAAACACTGCATCAGCATAAAGGCAGCAGCTAAAGCACCAAGTGTATACACACTCACCCCACATGGGGGAATTTCGGCCCCTTGCTCTCCCCCCCCCCGGCCGAAGTTGTCTGTTCGGGAGGAGGTGACCAGGTTGGGCCCACGGTGAGGCCATGGCCATATTTAGCTGCCAGTACAGACCCTGCAGAAGGTACCTTTAAGTGGAAATTAGAAGGTGCTTGCCTCCCTGTATCGCTGGCCCTGAAATCTCTTCCCAGCAGCGGTGGAGGATCAGTTCTGCCACTCAGCTGGTGCATGTGCTGCTTGCAAGAGTGGCTGCAACTCAGTGGCGGAGCTGCTCCGTCACCACTGCTGGGAAGAGCTTTCAGGGCTGGCAATACAAGGAGGTCAGCACCTCCTAATTTCCACGTAAAGGTGCCTCCCGCTGCCCCTCATGGCACTTGCACTGGCTGCTGAATATGCTCATGGTCTTGCTGCGGGCCCAGCCTGGCCACCCCCTCCCAAGCAAACAACTTTGCGGGGGGAGCAAGGGGCCCAAATGCCCCCACATGGGATGCGCACAGCACTCCATAGGAAATGGAAAGGCGGGGGAGCATGCAAACCCAGGGCCAGGAAGGCCTAACTGCACTGTCGCTGCTCCTCCCTCCTGACCACGTGGAGCCTATTGTTGGTCAGAGGGTCCTGCTGAGCTGCTGCTGCACCTCCTTCCCTTGCCCCTTAATTCTGGTGTAAAGGCCACAGGCGCCTTAAAGTAACTTTTACAAATGTATGTTTCGCAGCCTTTCTACTAGAAAATACGGTAGTTATGATCTTGAACAAGGGTGTTCGTTATTTTGATGTGTTACTATATGCTTAATGATCTATTTATTTATAATAAATTTTATATTTAGTTTTCTTTCCCATTTTTAGGATAGATATATTCGGAACATTTGCTTGTTGTATAATTGATCTGTTTTGTATTTCATAGATTGTCCCAGAACCCCCGATACACCAAACAGTGACCCTCGTTTCCCCACCAGCAACAGATTGATGGCCTTAAAAAAACAGTTGGATATAGAACTGAAAGTAAAACAAGGAGCTGAGAATATGATCCACATGTATTCAAATGGTTCATCAAAGGTAAAAGTTAAATGCCCCATTTTTGTAGCTTTTATAAAAATGGCAGGTGTGCTTTTCAGTTGAGGAAATTAAATCATCTCAGGCAAGACCCAACAGTGCAAAATAAATGAACTGCCTCTACAAAGAATAGCATTTTGCCCATTGTGGTCAAGTAATTCAAGCTTGGTCACATTCTCAATAGAATGTCATCTGTGTATCATGATTTTTTTAAAAAATCAATTGAGAGAGCTTATGTGTGTTTTGAATATCTTATTGCAAGATGGTGGTCTGTATAATGTTGCAAATTGTCTTGTGTCAATATATTGTAAGGATCTATGATGTTGATACATTAAAGTACAATTTGTGGGTGCTCCTATAAATTTCTTTCCCTCTCTCTCTTTCTCATGCACACTCTTTTGCATCAGGGGAATACCTGCTTCTTTTGGCAGGATTTATCAGTTGAAGATTATCTGGGATTATGGTGTGAGGTTGTCTTTTAAATAAGTAAATAAATTTCTCTTCTACTGATGCTGCCCCCTAACAAGTGTTCCAAAAACAAGCAAACACTGCATCTGTTCCAAACCCAGGGAATACAACTGGTCAGAAACCATAACCTGAAGCCTGAATGCTGGGAGTGTGGAAAAAGAACTAAAGAAATGCAGATTGCTACAAGTGAACTGAATGGATTGCAGAGACTGAGAGTTGGCAGTTTGAATTGCTTCCTGATGGCTCACTGACCTTTTTGAAACTCAATTTGTAGCTTCGCAGGCACTGTTTCAGTTATACGTGTTAAATTACACTGTTAATCTTACTACAGCATTTCTAACATGGAAGGAAGCTGTTTCTCCCAAGCTCCTTGCCATTACCGTCAACTATTAAAAAGCCATCTTTTCCCTAAAAGCTGTACCAGTATATGTGTGTGAGTAGCATTTCGGTGTGTTTCATTTGTGGAAGCATCTTCAGTATTCTCTACTGCAAACATTGCAAATCACATTCTGGTGCAAATCCTGTTATGACTTATTTCTGGAACCAATGAATGCCTGTAACCATGTCATGGGCTTGCAGGAATTTAAGCCATGAGTTTATATGTTCCACATGTCATCAGAATCAACACAAGGGCACTTTGATCATAAGCAATGTATTACAGAGTACAATAGTGCAACATTTTCGTGTTGGTCTCTGTGTGAACTTTTGAATTCTGCAGTAAAGCAGTCTTGTACGTTGAGAGCTTTTCACTCTGTCACTTAAATTGCTGGATTATACCTTTAGGTTTGATTTTTGTTTAAATGCTTCTCCATCTTCTGTTGAAAATGGATTATACCTTTTAGGTTTGATTTTTGTTTAAATGCTTCTCCATCTTCTGTTGAAAATGTTAGAAACTTTCTAACAAGTGGAAGTTAAGGTACTTGATACAAAGAACTCTGAAAAGTGAGAATAAAAATGAAAGGAAGACGCTTCAGAATGTATTGCAGTACATAGTAGTCCCAGATTATACTGATTGCTGAAACATTCTGAAAAAGAAAGCATGAACTATTGTTTGGATCTCTTTAGGAATTCAAAACTTAAAAACATTTTCTCACTTTATTTTGCTTTTAGGATAGAAAGCTCCTTGCTACAGCTCAACAGATGCTTCAGGACAGCAAGACCAAAATTGAAGTTATAAGGATGCAGATTCTTCAGGCAGTCCAGACTAATGAATTGGCTTTTGATAATGGTGAAGCACTTCAAAGAAGAACTTTCTCAAAACTTATGCTAGAATCCTAGCTGTTCTCCAGTTAGCAAAGCCATTAGGTCCAAGCCCACAATTACACGGCCAGATCTATATGCTCAGTTATTCCTCCTCCTCCTCCCTTCAGCCACCCAGCAACCCAATCATCTGGGCCATTATGTGTCACAAAGAGAAATTCTTAAACATCTGATTATCTAGGTTCCTATTCCATTCCTGTTTTATTCTACAGCAGGCCTGCACAACATAAGCTCTTGTGGGCCAATCGCAGCCTCTCCCTAATTACTTATGGCCTCCTGAGAGAATTCTAACTACCCATTGTTTGGAGCCCATCGATTCTCAGATCCACCCAAGACCATCAATAGGGGGTGTAGGAGAGTGCCTGCTTCACTAAATCTGGGTAATCCCAGCACATACAAGATCCAGAGATTGGCCAGTAGGGTAGATATAGGCATAACAATCTCCTCAAAGAGCTGGAATCCTGTGGCACCATTTCCAACTTAGAGTGGTTGCAATTAATCTAATAATTTAGGTTAAAATCCTGAGGTGGTGGAATAAATTGTACTACTTCAGGTTGCAGATGCAGGGTGGTGGTACCATTTTGGCTTCTCTACGTGGAAATAAACATTTAGATAGGCGATTTCCCACCTGCTACCTAATATACTACATTTTGTTCTGCCACTTCGGGACTCTACCACAATATTCCAATTATGCATGTGTAGGCCAGGTCTGAGACTCTGGGCTTAAAGTATGCTCGTAGTTTTCTGGGGCTTTGCTATCGGCACCAGGATTGGGGAGCAGCATTTTGGTACAACATTTCACTTTAGTTTGCTTAATGTACTAGATTATAACTGTGAATGAGTGTGCTGTTCAACTTTCTCCTCATTTCTGTGCTCATCTGTTTAACAGTCAAGAATGTTAAAAGAACCAGTCTAATGTGTACTAAATATTTGTGTGTTTTTGTTTGTAGCAAAACCTGTGATAAGCCCGCTTGAACTTCGAATGGAAGAACTGCGGCATCATTTTAGGATAGAATACGCAGTAGCAGAAGGAGCAAAAAATGTTATGAAGTTGCTTGGATCTGGAAAAGTTACTGACAGAAAAGCACTCTCAGAAGTAATTTTTACCTAGTAATAAAATTTCAACTTAAGCAACTATATTTAAATTATTTTCTTAACTCTTTTCTCTTTTTTTTATTGAACAAGGCTCAAGCAAGATTTAATGAATCAAGCCAGAAGTTGGACCTCTTAAAGTATTCATTAGAACAAAGGCTGAATGAACTCCCTAAAAACCATCCCAAAAGCAGTATTATCATAGAAGAGCTTTCGCTTGTTTCATCACCAACACTAAGTCCACGGCAAAGCATGATATCTAACCAGAATCAATACAGTACTTTATCGAAGCCAGCAGCTTTAACAGGTGTGTTAATGTCCATTGGTTAAATTTAGAAATGTATGGGTATCGAAAGGGCATATGTGCACACACATGCATGTGCTATACTTATTCTATTTTATTTTATTTATTTATTTATTTATTTACCGCCCAAAACTTACCGTCTCTGGGCAGTTTACAATTAAAATCATTTAAAACATTATATCAATTACAATTAAAACATGTAAAGCCCAATATTAAAAATATTAAAACGATAAATCTAATTAAAAGCCTGGGTGAATAAATGTGTCTTCAGTGCCTTTTTAAAAGTTGCCAGAGATGGGGATGCTCTTATTTCAACAGGGAGCACATTCCAAAGTCCAGGGGCAGCAATGGAGAAGGTTCATTCTCGAGTAGCCACCAGACAAGTTGGCGGCAACTGCAGACAAACCTCTCCAGATGATCTTAACAGGCGGTGGGGCTCATGGCAAAGAAGACGTTCTCTTAAATACCCAGGGCCTAAGCTGTTTAGGGCTTTATAGGTAATAACCAACACCTTGTATTTTGCCCAGTAACGTTTCAGCAGCCAGTTAGTTCTTTCAACACAGGAGTAATATGGTCTCTCCTAGATGACCCAGAGACCAGCCTGGTTGCCACATTCTGAACAATCTGCATTTTCCAGACTACGTACAAAGGCAGCCGCATATAGAGTGCATTGCAGTAATCCAGCCTAGAGGTTACCAGCATATGTACCACAGTTTTGAGGTCAGTCATCTCAAGAAACAGACGCAGCTGGCGTATCAGCCAAAGCTGATAAAAAGCACCTCTGGTCACTTCTCAACCTGGGACACCAGGGAGAGTTTCGGATCCAGAAGCACCCTGAGACTGCGTGCCTGTTCATTCCAGGGGAGCATGACCCTATCCAGAACCAGCAGATCAAAATCACCTCCCAAGTTCTGGCCCCACACATTAAGTACCTCTGTCTTATCTGGATTTAGCCTCGGTTTGTTATCCCTCATCCAGCTATTACTGCCTCCAGGCAGGCATTTAGGGAGGTTATGCGTTCTCCCGATTATGTTGAAATGGGAGACAAAAATCCACTCCTCTCAAAATCTACTCCTGAAGACTCAGGTGTCACCGGACACACTGTAGAGGAGGGCTGCACAACTTCAGCCTTCCAGCTGTTGTTGGACTACAACTTCCATCATCCCCAGCCACAGTAGCCAGTATTTGGGGATGCTGAGAGTTGTAGTCCATCATCATCAGAGAACCAAAGTTGTGCAGCCC
Source organism: Hemicordylus capensis (assembly GCF_027244095.1). Taxonomy (NCBI): domain Eukaryota; kingdom Metazoa; phylum Chordata; class Lepidosauria; order Squamata; family Cordylidae; genus Hemicordylus; species Hemicordylus capensis. The sequence goes on from NC_069660.1 coordinate 122,334,111, forward strand.
TATCATAGAGTATGTTGGAAAGAGTTGCAGTGCAAAGAGGAAACTGAAAGGAAGCACCTTCAGTTTCTGCTTGGCTAAGGGATGGTTTTCATCTGGCCTGTGTCTTTTTTGTGATCCTTTTGGCTTCTCATATTGAAATTCTGGTCTTCTGTATAAAACACATATGGAAATTATTCACTCTTTACAGGCAGAGTGCCTATATGTATATGTACGTATTTCTCAAATTTGTAGACAAACCTAAATGTCCGTCTCTGGGCAGTTTACAACATAAATAAAACTAATTAAAATGAAAACCTTAAAACAATTTAAAAGCACAGTCAAATTAAAAAGCTTGAGTGGTAAAAATGAGTCTTTCAGGGACTTTTCAAAAGTTATCAGAGATGGGAGGCTCTTATTTCAGCAGGGAGCACATTCCAGAGTCTTGGGGCAGCAACAGAAAAGGCCCATCCATGTGTAGCCACCAGACAAGCTGGTGGTAATTGCAGACAAACCTCTCCAGATGATCTCAAAAGGTGGTGGGGCTCATGATGAAGAAGACATTCTCTTAAATACCTAGTCCCTAAGCTGTTAGATGTAGATATATTTTTAAGAACATAAAGTACATGCAAATCAATAATTGTGACCTCATTGTCCACACTGACTTCTGCATACCTTGGTTATAAAAATTCTTTTTTATATAGAAAATGTTTTTCAAGAGATCTTGAAATTGTTATTGTTTTAAGATGGTATAAGGGCGATGAGATACACATTTCCACACTTCAAAGCTTTTTTTCAATGATCTTTAATGCGCAATTGAAAGTTAAACTTTTAACTTTCAATTGCACATTAAAGGTAATTGAAAAAAGTTTTGTTACTGTTTTAATATTTAATATATTTCAATTTATATTTTATTGTAAACGTCCCAGAGATGTGAGTTTGGGGCGTTATGTTAATATGCTAAATAAATAAGCAAAAATAAGAGGAAACATATTGTTCTAATGCAGCAGTCTCAATATTTTCTTACATATTTTCATCACTGCTCAGGATAACTTGCCCCAATCTCTGACCAGAGAGAGAATTCCAATCCCCACAGCCCCTTGTGCCAACTGAACACTAATTGCCAACAGTTTGGTGACCTGGTAAATCCCAGCCCAACATCTTGGAGTCACTGATGTGACGTTTTAAGTTCCTAAGATGCTTTGAAGACACACCATTTTTCTCATGTGACAGTGTTAGATAAAGATGGACAAGGATTACGAATATGACGAATATTTATCTACCGCTTTTCAAAAGAAGTTCCCAAAGTGGTTTAGACAGATATAAATAAGTAAATAGAATTGCTCCGTCCCCAAAGGATTCACAATCTAAAAAAGAAACCCAAGATAGACACCAGTAACAGCCACGGGAGGGATGCTGTGCTGGGGTTGGATAGGGCCAGTTGCTCTTCCCCTGCTAAATAAAGAGAATCACCAATCTTGATTGTGGGCTCTTGTAGGTCAGGCATGGTATGAGAAGTTGTCATAATCCCATGGCACTGAGTTGTGATGAATAGAACTCTTTTTCCCTAAATGAGATTTCTGCAAAACATTAAGATTTTGCTAATAACCTGAAGAGAGAATTTCATATAGCAGCAGTGCGTAAGAAGCAGCTCCCATTTACTTCAGCTAATGGGTTTTCTAGATTAAAGTAATTAAATATAAGAAATTAAGAGTCTGTATTCCACAAGAATAAACTTCTACACAGGGGTTATGGAAGTTGAGACTATATAGTCCAGCAGTACCTCTTGACAATCTGTGTATGCATCTGTAATTGCAGCACTTCATAAAGGAAATAAGTTCCAAGATATCTTGTATGCTTAATGAAGATCTTAAATATATCCCTTCAGATTTTATTTGCTAACTTGAAGCAGATGTTGAATAAAAACCTCTGTTCTTAATATGTTGTTTACTAAATTATTTAATAAACAACCAAATTAGAGGCACTAGCACAGCTGTTAGCTTGTGTTTCCCAAAATGACTTTAGTTTTTTAACTGGACTTGTTGGTTACAAACAACCTTCCCTCCTACCCACCCCTACTCCCCAGTGTGTAATATGTAGAATCACATTTTTCTGCCATTGCAATACTTCAAGGCCTAAAATATGTGAAGTTGAAACACTATAAACTGAATTTGCATTTTTGGAAGCTTTTTGCTGTGTAAGTTTAAAAACGTGTGTGAGAGAGACAATGTATGTTTTGAAAGACATGGATGTTGTAAAATCTGTGGACAGGTGCCAAAAAAACCCACCCTTGATCAGGGTTGCTTGTCACATTTTGCACATCTTTTTTTATTTTTTTATGTTTGTTCCAGATAATACATGAAACAGTCTTTACATTGTAGCTTCCATCTCTAATTAAAAATAAGGCTTATCTATGTGAGAGACTTTACTGTCATCTTAAGCTGATGGGATATCTCTGCTACCTTCATGAGCTGTTTGTATTTGCTGAAGTTGGCAGTTTGCAAGACATTCTTACCAAGCTCATCATATCTCATTCCAGGTACTTTGGAAGTTAGACTCATGGGTTGCCAAGATATTCTGGAGAATGTACCTGGACGATCAAAAGCCACATCCATTACGCTACCTGGATGGAGTCCGAGTGAAGCCAGATCATCTTTCATGAGCCGAACAAGCAAAAGTAAAAGTGGGAGTAGTCGAAACCTTCTGAAAACAGATGATCTGTCCAGTTGAGTAAATTTTAACTTTTAAAAAATAAATATAAATATCTTCAGAAAGTATTTTGTGGAGCCTCTAAGTAAAAGTGAATATGTTTAATAAAAGTGGTCCACATTCGTCACCATTGCAGTTGGAGTGAGGGAATGAAAAGAGGGCTGGGAGAGCCTGGCAGCTTACGGCCCTGCAGGGTAAGAGGATGGGTTGGGGCTGCCAGGGAGGGGGTCCACCCTCCCCAAGCTATTAAGAATGTCAATAAAAATGTTATTTCAATTAATTAATTATTTTGGTTAATTTTTAATTTTAAAATTCATCTTGGCCCCCTGCATGCCAGGTCACAGTTGGTTTTGGCCCACCGGGGCATTTGAGTTGTGCTTCCTTGTTATAGACCCTGGTATCCCATACTATTTGTTTGTTCTCATTCCAGCTACATAATCAGTCCTTGGCACTATTATTCCACCCCCCTTCATGTTTCTGTAAAATCCTCTTAAAACTCTAAAGCTGAGTTTGTATAATTTACTTACAGATGAAGTCTGTGCTGTTTTGAAGTTGGACAATACTGTGGTTAATCAAACTAGCTGGAAGCCTATTTCCAATCAGTCATGGGATCAGAAATTTACACTGGAGCTAGACAGAGTAAGGACTTATTTATAGTGTTAATAGTCATTGAGGGTGTGTGTGTGTGTGTGTGTGTGTGTGTGTGTGTGTGTGTGTGTACACAAACGTTTTTGCAATAGAAACCTGTCTTTCATTGGTTTATTCAGTTCAGTTTCTTATTGCCTGGGTTAAAAATGAAAATAGACTTCATGGGGGAAATGTTTTACTTTTCTGTTTATCACACAATAAAGCACCATTGGTTTCAAAAAAAAAATTTAAAGCCATCTTTAGAAGAATGAAGTGCAAGTATTGTACAACACAGCTCATATGTTTGGGTAGAATTACCCAAATTGAGAATTACTTTGAGAAACCTTTGCAAAGTGTCTGCTATATTGCTGTACTACAATTTAAATTACAATTTACAGGTGAAACGCAAAAAATTAGAATATCGTGCAAAAGTTCATTAATTTCAGTAATGCAAATTAAAAGGTGAAACTGATATATGAGATAGACGCATTACATGCAAAGCGAGATAAGTCAAGCCTTAATTTGTTATAATTGTGATGATCATGGCGTATAGCTCATGAGAACCCCAAATCCACAATCCCAGAAAATTAGAATATTGTGAAAAGGTTCAACAGTCTAGGCTCCAGGTGTCCCACTCCAATCAGCTAATCAATCCATAACACCTGCAAAGGGTTCCTGAGCCTTTAAATGGTCTCTCAGTCTGGTTCATTAGGAATCACAATCATGGGAAAGACTGCTGACTTGACAGTTGTGCAGAAAACCATCATTGACACCCTCCATAAGGAGGGAAAGCCTCAAAAGGTAATTGCAAAAGAAGTTGGATGTTCCCAAAGTGCTGTATCAAAGCACATTAATAGAAAGTTATGTGGAAGGGAAAAGTGTGGAAGAAAAAGGTGCACAAGCAGCAGGGATGACCGCAGCCTGGAGAGGATTGTCAGGAAAAGGCCATTCAAAAGTGTTGGGGACTTTCACAAGGAGTGGACTGAGGCTGGAGTTAGTGCATCAAGAGCCACCACACACAGACGGATCCTGGACATGGGCTTCAAATGTCGTATTCCTCTTGTCAAGCCGCTCCTGAACAACAAACAACGTCAGAAGTGTCTTACCTGGGCTCAAGAAAAAAAGAACTGGTCTGTTGCTCAGTGGTCCAAAGTTCTCTTTTCTGATGAGAGCAACTTTTGCATCTCATTTGGAAACCAAGGACCCAGAGTCTGGAGGAAGAATGGAGAGGCACACAATGCAAGATGCTTGAAGTCCATTGTGAAGTTTCCACAGGCTGTGTTGATTTGGGGAGCCATGTCATCTGCTGGTGTTGGTCCACTGTGCTTCATTAAGTCCAGGGTCAACGCAGCCGTCTATCAGGAGAATTTGGAGCACTTCATGCTTCCTTCTGCAGACGAGCTGTATGGGGATGCTGACTTCATTTTCCAGCAGGACTTGGCACCTGCCCACACTGCCAAAAGTACCAAAACCTGGTTCAATGACCATGGGATTACTGTGCTTGATTGGCCAGCAAACTCGCCTGACCTGAACCCAATAGAGAATCTATGGGGCATTGCCAAGAGAAGGATGAGAGACATGAGACCAAACAATGCAGAAGAGCTGAAGGCTGCTATTGAAGCATCCTGGTCTTCCATAACACCTCATCAGTGCCACAGGCTGATAGCATCCATGCCACGCCGCATTGAGGCAGTAATTGCTGCAAAAGGGGCCCAAACCAAGTACTGAATACATATGCATGCTTATACTTTTCAGAGGTCCGATATTGTTCTATTGACAATCCTTGTTTTATTGGTTTCATGTAATATTCTAATTTTCTGGGATTGTGGATTTGGGGTTCTCATGAGCTGTACGCCATGATCATCACAATTATAACAAATTAAGGCTTGACTTATCTCGCTTTGCATGTAATGCGTCTATCTCATATATCAGTTTCACCTTTTAATTTGCATTACTGAAATTAATGAACTTTTGCACGATATTCTAATTTTTCGAGTTCCACCTGTAAATGCACAGAAATAGGCCTTTATAAGTCCGCATGGGTGCCACTCATTGCTGAAAAGTGAAGTATAAATATAAGTACATGCATACTTAATTTTGATGGGAGAGAAGCATTCTTTAAGGTCAGGCAGCCAGTTCATACATAGAGACCTTTATAGAAACCTCAGTGTGAACTAGATGGATGAAGATGGCCAGGGAGTCACTGCAGTAAGGCTTTACACTCTTTCTGTGTGGGATCCCATGGTAATGGGGAGGGATTATGTGGAGAGGAGGAAGGGAATAACTGGTATATTTTGGATGTGGTTTGAAAAAGAAATGCTGTGTGTGTTTGTGTGTGTCAATTTTTTTAAAATAGTGGGGGGGGGGTTATCCATCATTGAAACTGCAACCCATAAATTGCCGTTAAGTGCAATAGTGCACCTTTTGAGAATGGAACTACCTGTGAGGTTTACTTCTGCCTGCATGGAAGCTGTTGTAACTGGTTCTGTAAAAGCAGCATTTTATCTTGTAAAGCCATGCACTTTTATAACTCTTTCATAAAATGGATTGCTTTAAAAGTAAATGTTATTGAATCTATATATGGGTGTGTTTATAGTAGCTGTTTTAAATAGCCAAGAAGTGTGTTCCTTGGGCTTAAGAAAAGGCCCTGTAGAAACTTCTATAGCAATGTTATGTTATACAGTTGCTGAGCATAATATGGACAAAGCTCTTATCAGCTAGTGTTGATGCTGGATGGGGCAAGAAGAAGGTTCTTTTGGGGTCCCATATGATTTGCCTTGAAAAACATGATGTTTCTCTCACCAGTTGTTGCCCATCCTTAGTGGACATACCTTTCAGGCCAGTTCATATGTCACCTGAAGCTTCCACACCACTCCAATAATGTATGAAGGAAGTTGATCATGTGGTCAGGGCTTGTAGTGTGGAAACTTCCATGCCAAACTCCTGCTAACTGAGCAAAGAGACACCTTTCAAAGTGGTAATTCTCTTCTATTTAGCAGGACAATGGCAACTAGCCCTATCCAGCTCCAGCACAGCATCCCTACAGTGGCTGTTGTTGGTTTCTGCCATATGTTTCTTTTTAGATTGTGCCTTTGGGGACAGGGGCCCATCTTCTTTATGTGTTTATTTTTCAGTGTAAACTGCTTTGAGAACTTTGGTTGAAGAGCAGTATATAAATATTCATAGTAGTAGTAGCATTCCTAGCTCTAGAGTGGTGGGGGGTAATGGGACAGGATGATGCTAGTCCAGAGTATCCTGTAACTGTGGTCCACGTCCTCCATATGTTACTGGAGCAGAGCAGTGTAGGAGCTGCTGTGCTAAAACTCCCTCACCACTGGTAGTGAGTGAATTAGTGCTCAGATTTTTGGGGGTGGGTGCGTGGTCTAATCTTCAAGAATGTATCAGCTTCCCCAGTGTGTTTTCCCCCCTTCATTCCCTTCAGTCACGTGAATTAGAAATTTCGGTTTATTGGCGTGATTGGAGATCTCTGTGTGCAGTGAAGTTTCTACGGTTAGAAGACTTCTTAGATAACCAGCGGCATGGAATGTGTCTCTACCTTGAGCCCCAGGGCACTCTATTTGCAGAGGTAAGAACAAATAATTTTACAAAAAAAAATTTAAGGCTTTGGATAATTTCCAAGATTCATTTTAATACAACTCTTTTGGTTTTTCAGGTTACATTTTTTAATCCAGTTATTGAAAGAAGACCAAAACTTCAAAGACAAAAGAAAATTTTCTCCAAGCAGCAGGGTAACTTTTTTTTAATATATGGTTTGGGCATGATACTATAAAATTAATATTGAAACAGGCTATTATTGTAGAAATGTACCAACTGAACAGGAAATTGATTCTAAATAGTCAGAATTTCATCTAAAAATATTTGTTTAGAATCTGTAGGTAGCTTTTTAAAAGTGAAATCTTTAAACATAATGATAGGAAAATATGAAATACGACATGTTCCGTTTATTTGTCACAAACAATAAACTAATGAATATGAATTTTCTTTTAATTATAGCTTTTGGTGATAAGTAAAAAGATTACTTGCATTCTATTTTCTTTATCTACAGGCAAAACATTTCTCAGAGCTCCGCAGATGAATATTAATATTGCCACTTGGGGAAGGCTGGTGAGACGAGCGATTCCTACAGTAAATCATACTGGCACCTTCAGCCCTCAAGCTTCTGTGCCTGCCTCAGTGCCAGGAGTTGATCCTCACATTCCTGAACTAGCATCACCAACTTGGTAAGTGGCTGGAGTGTTTAAGCAGCCTTTGTACATAAAATCCACGGTGAAATTCCTATAATGTAAAAGGAAGCGCAATCGTTTGTCTTGGATATTTCATTTTATTTTCCCATTCATATGCTTTCTTTCTGCATATGTGCACTCAAAGTGGTTCACAAAACAGTTTAAAATGCAATAACAATTCTCAGAGTAAAAACCAAGAAGGCGGCAGAGAGAGAATCCATATTGTGGTCTCAAAAACAGAAATGGTAACTTAATAGTTAGCATGTTTTTATGTTCTCAAAAATTGTCTCCATGCTCACCAAGTGAATTGCTTTATTTTAAGTGGCTCTCCTGTAACCAAATTGGAATTTGAACTTGAACCCGAAATCCCCCTCACTCCACCACGTGTGTCTTCTCTTGGAGAAATAAGTGAACCTTCAGCTGAGCTAAAAGCTCCAGCTACACCTACTCAGGCAAGGCTTCTAATCTAAACTTAAATTCATTTTTTAATTGATGTATTATTGTGTTTATTGGTTGGTTGGTTTTTACATGTTGTATCTAAATGCCACATCTTCGTAAGGGCTGTATTCTTGATTTGTTTTTACACCAAGCACGTTATCACTGAATTTTCCCGTGTGCAATTCTCTCAGCCAGGGGATCTGATTAATATTATAGCATGCCCCAAATTATCATCCATGACCGATGAGCCTTTTTTGCACCATAGTCGAGAAAAGCTTTTGATATGGTTTTAAAAGTTAGATTTTTAGCCCAAGATTCAGTTATATGAAGCTTGCTGTCATTTTGAGGAGCTTACAACTTCTTTTTCAACCACAGATTCCTTCTCCATCACACTCACACACCCTGCTTTTGCAACTCTGCTAAGTGGCAAAGAGGCACCTTTTGAAAGCAGTGGGTCTCTCTCTATTTGGCAGTGGGTGGAGGACTGTCCCTATTCAGCCCTAGCTCAGTGTATGTCCAGTGGCTGTTGCTGCTGTCTACTTATATTTCCTTTCAGATTTTAAATCCTGTGGGGACAGGGAGTTCTCTCATTTCTTTTTCTATGTAAATGGCTTTAGAACTTCTTGTTTGCTTGAAAACTGATATACAAATATTCTTAATAATGGCTGACCTCCTGACTAGCATAGGAGGACTGGGGGAGTTTCACACAGGCTCCCAGCACATCCCCACAGAATAGTCTTGCATGCGCACTTCATTAGTCAAGCTGTCAGTTAATAATAACTCCTCTCAGTTTCAACTGTGATGTGGCTTGAGGGAGCTGTTGCCAAGAAATTCAATGACTGAAGCACCCTTGATTTCATAGGTCTCATTAAATGAATGTTTGGATCCTGACCATAATTAGGCTAGTGAAAATAGTACTTGGAACATTAACACATAAGTATTAACTGAGTTTTAGCCATAATTTTATTTCGCTGCTTAAAGAAATTTATATAGCACCATTTAATCATGCAGTTTGCATCAAAATAAACCTAGTAAAAACATAATCCAACCAAGTTTTGAAATAATTTATACGTAAGACAGTAGCAGCGAGCATATAATTATCAACAACTGTTATTTATAGGTTCTGAACAGCCTGCCAGAATACAAAAGCTTTGTGTAGGCTTCTAAAAACAAGCAGGAATGGACACTAATGCAACTCACAGGGCACAGCATTTCTGAGTTTTGGGCCAAGACTGAGAAGGCCTTTCCCTTCCTTTTTCTGCCCTGCCTTACAGAGGGGGTTGCAAACAGGGGCTGACATACTAAGAAAAATTACTCAAAGAATGAGTAAGACATTCTGAACTTGTCCTTTTAATTCCAGTGGGCCTACTTTAAGTAATGTCCCTCAGTATGTCAGCCAAGACCGCTTCAGAAGACCTTCAGATAGAAGGGGATGGTGCAGAAAAGAGAACAGGCAGTCTCCAATCACGTTTGTAAATGGCCTTGTGGCTAGTAAAAATTACCTTTAGGTGACCAAGCAGAGAAGCTTTCATACATGGGGAAAAAGTGAACACATTTTTCTTTCATGTTATTACTTCTAAATAACCCACTAATGTGTAAAGTTTATTGTGGGGTAGTAACGTCTAGGGAATTATTGCAAGGCTGACTTAAACCATGTCTTGGATCAGTTTCCTGTATGTAAGTCTTGCCCAAACTGTGAAGCAAGTCTAGCAAAACCAGTGTTTTGTAGAATACCTCTCAAACTAGGGCTCTTTCCATAAGACGTTGTAGCTGAGCTGAGATAAACTTCTGCAGTGCTGTAGCATTACTCACCTAGAAAGAGTATACTTCTCCAATTTCTAGCAACTTTCATTTTTTTAAATCTTCAGATTTTTTTTCTTCTACACATTTCACAGGATGCAGAAACGTATGATTTTGAAAATGACAGAAATAATTTTGTCCCCAAGCTTCAGCCGGAAATTATTTGTGAGACTCAGATTTCAAACTCTGATATAGAGTATATACGAGAGCCCGAAGATCGGTAAGGCGTCTTTGATTTTCCAGCAGCATTTATCTCCAGTTCCATGTTGGGCAGAAATTCTCACTTGCTTTTAAAATTGCTGTATTTCAGAATACAACAGAGATTTCAGTTTAGTTTACAAGACTTCCGATGTTGTGCTGTACTAGGCAGAGGACACTTTGGAAAGGTATGTTCAAAGGATAAGATTACAGTTTTGTTTTTCCCATCTTTTTCTTGCCTTTGTAGCTGCATGCAGTATTTGTGAACTCCCCATTTTAGAGAAACAATGTTTCTTTTTCCTAAATACTCTGTGTACTTGTCAGTCTGCAAAAGCTTTAAAACCATTTTTCAAAAGTATTCACGCAACAGTAGACTTGCTCATTGAATATTGTCCTGTATTCCAGGTCCTGTTGGCAGAGTATAAAAATACAAATGAAATGTTTGCTATTAAAGCCTTAAAGAAAGGAGACATTGTAGCTCGTGATGAAGTAGACAGGTCAGTATGAACGACAGGAGAAAGTAAATTTCCCAAATGTGCCTTAAACTTAAGAGCCAGGATGCAAACCACCAGTTTGAGATAGGCCCCATTTAAACTTCCCAAGGTTTCAAAGTGGGGTGGGCTCAGTTGCTGTTCAGGAAACACAGGCTCAAAGCCCCCTTCACACATGGAGCTTAGTTGTGCCTAAGAATATAACGGCCCATGTAATCCAGCACCCTGCCTCACTCAGTGGCCTTTGGATCTTGGTCCTCCTTAACACTTGTATTTGGAAGCTAGTCTAGTATGGAATCAAGAGTGCAAAGTAAACTCTACTAGTGGAAATGCTGTCCAACCTGTCACTGGCTTGTCGCTGCTAGCCTGTTTTTATATGTGAATTCCTGCACAGATCTATGTTAAACATTGTTTGCAGTTCCTTAAGAACTGCTGTGCCTTTTTTTTTTTAAAGTATTTTATCATATTTATATTTCACCCTTTGAGGATCTCAGCACAGTTATCCCATTTTATCAAGAAACTCCTGATTGCCTCTATGCTGTTGGTTCCTGTGGATCGCAGCCATTATTAATCATTATCAAATAGTTCTGATGGAAGAGTGTATTTGGTCCTATTCTTAAAATGGTCCTATTCTAGCTGGGTTCTGAGTATGTGTGATACAATCAAATGGGTGCTATATGCCTGGTTCCTCGCCCTGATCTAATTTATGTCTTAGGGTGTTTGGTGTCAATGCCTTAAGTTGTTTCTGGGGTCCCTCAAAAGACACATCAGTTTGCTATGGTTCTTTTCTCTTTTTGTGTAACATGAATAACTGTTTTTAAAAATCCTGCATAATTTAAAATCTTATATGTTGGCTAATTTTTGGATTCTGTCTTGTAAACAAGCTGGAGGAAGAAGAACTTTAAGGATCTGTTTGAGAAAGATGTTGTGGTATCATGTGGTAGATCTGTGCTTGTCAAGTTTTACCCTTGATTTGAAATGTTATTGCTGAACCACTATCACATCCCACTCCCTGTCTCTCTCGAGCTGTTGCCTTTACTCTAGAGGTGAAGGGAAGAAGGTAGTTTAAGCAACATTATAATTTCTTCTAAAATATTTTCTGCTTTCAGCCTCATGTGTGAAAAGCGAATTTTTGAAACTGTGAACAACGTAAGGCATCCCTTTCTGGTGAACCTCTTTGCTTGTTTCCAAACCAAAGACCATGTGTGCTTTGTAATGGAGTATGCAGCTGGTGGAGACCTCATGATGCATATTCACACTGATGTCTTTTCTGAACCGAGAGCAGTGTAAGTGTTCAGGCTGCTATTGGCCAAGTGGATATCTCTGGGCTTTGTTGCAAAGAGCTTGATTATGTTGCTAGCTTTGTGAGAGAATACTTTGTAAGGGCTGGTGTAGGCATAATGCTGGCTCCTTGCAGTTAGCAGATCAGGAGTCATCTCAAGTTTTTGAACTTTAAGAGACATGCTAGCTAGCCTTTATTTTGTTAAACATAACCAACAGTTTACTTGCAAAAGAGAGGAGAATTTGCTGCTATGAAGGGCAGTGTGGAGTGATCAACATAACTGTTGCACCAGATTAGCAAGTTTGTGGCATGCCAGCCCACAATTTTAAAATGTGTGATGAAGTCCCTTCACTACAGGGGACCCAGAAACTCTGTAGTTCCCTTCACTGATAAAATTTAAGTAGAGGTGAGACTCATGGCTGAACTGATAGGAGCTTGGATGGACCTGGGCCCCTTAGACCCAGTTAGTTTGGCCACTTCCATGTGACTGAGATGATAGTGCTGTGATGGGATTCTCAGTTGTTGGGCAGTATCCCATCAGATAGCTACATCATCACATCCGCATGAGAGGATGTAAATATTTGAAATCTAAAACAGACCAACATAAGTCATTTCAACCATAACATCGTTGGTGGTTACGAGATCAATCTAACATACATACCAGGTACATAATAATAATAATAATGCAGCCTTATATTCATTTTTCTCTAAATCTCTGAATCACCCTGGCAATCTACTGCAATCCCTTCCAAGACTTTTTTTCTTGCTGTCAGGGCAAATAAGGATCTGGAAGTGATCCATTGTCGTCATGAGAAATGGGTTACTGTGCCTGTGGGACCTTCCGGATGGATTAATTAGCTCCTCTCTGGCACCCCTCCCTGCCGTGCATATGTTCAGTGCCTTCTTTTACTAGGCAGTCAGGTGCCATTTTGGTTCAGTTTGTTTTTGACCTATGATGTGTCGAAACCTTTGGGTTGTTGCTCCTCAGTAATTAGAAAAGAAAACGTTATTCAATTGGATTTCACTGTGCTTTTGACTACAGAGTATGAGTTTACTATTCTTTGGTTTCTGGACATCAGACTTGGTTGTTTGGAATTCTACGGCTTTGCCAGTAGAATGGAGGGAGCGGAGAGAGAAAAAGACTACTTTCAAATGTTGCTCTCAATGTAGAGTGAAATTACCTTCTTCTGATGAACATGATCTGTGCCTGTAGTGTTTGGGTGAACTGCATGTCCCTGCCATATGTAGAATTTGCAAATCATTTTCAAAACAAACTTTGAAAAATCAATTGTTATGCCTCAGAGCGGCTTTGTATGGCAATGCACTGTGTCCACTGATGCCGAGACTGGAGTTGACATCTAGATCGACATCTGTGGGTTCAGCGCTGAAGTTGACACTGATGGTTTTTATGTCAGAGCCAGGGTCTGTACGTGCACAGTCTAAAACCCTGGCGAATGACCCGGAAGAGATCATCTTCAAAAAGCCGAGAAGCTCCGATGCCGGGCATAAGAAACATAAATGGCATTGAGTCTCTTTGGGCGCAGACTCTCCACCTCCAAAGAATCATAAGTCAAAGACTCCGCATACATATAGATCAAGGACTCCCATCACCTATGTCAATTCAATGTTGAGATGCGTCAACATCAATAGATCCTTCGCTACTGAACCCCTTCAACATCAAAGACTTATCTGCTCTCTGCTGGCCCTCTGTTGGGTCCATCAGCATCAGTCATGGCAATGTCAACATTTACAGCAATTAGTGGTGTGCACGGAACCGCAGAGGTGCAGTTCGACGCCAGGGGGTGGTTCTTTAAGGGCGGGGGAGAGTGCACATCCCTCCCACCACCTTGCCCCCCCTTCTCACTGCCTTGCCCCCACCAGCGCCCCGTTTTTAAGGCAATCCATGGGGTGGCAGCGTATCTCCCTGCCGCCCCTTCCCCGTTCTTCGCTGGAAGTAGTACCTGCGCATGCATGCCACGCACTTAGCACATGCACATGCACCACTTCCAGGCAAGAACAGGGGAAGGGGTGGCAGGGAGATACGCTGCCACCCCGTGGATTGCCCTAAAAACGGAGCGCCGGTGGGGCGGAAAGCGGCACGAGGGGTAAGTGCACCCTCACCCACCCTTAAAGAACCAACCCCCCTGGCGTTGAACCTTCAAGCCGGCGCCGCCTTCGAACCAGTTCGGAGGCCTCTAGAATGGTCTCCGGACTGGTTCATGCCCATCCCTAACACAATGCCAGCCTCGATACCAAGCACATCGGTATAGATGGTCGATGTTGAACGTGGATTGAGTCAAAGGAATGCTCTGAGTTCACCATAGGCAACAGTACCTCCTCATTCCTACAACCCTTTGGCTTTATCTTTGACTTTATCTCCAGCGTGGAGGCCTCCACTGCTCATGTTTGACAATACTGATGATACCTTCATAGATCAGAGCACTGCAAAGACACTAATGAGTATGTTGGATTCTACCATCATTACTCCTTCTGGCTCCTCATTCCCGGGATTCTTGAGGAGGCTTGGACGTTGATGTGGATGAGGATGGAGATTCAACGCCTAAAACTCCATCCATGTCATCCTTTACAAATTCTATGACTGGAACAGGTCTCTCCTCTTTTGAACTGGCATGACCTTCTACGACACCAGCAGCTTTACCGCCCACCACTACTTTTGTGGAGGCCATCTTCTACTTTTGTCTCTTTGCAACCTTTGCTGCCACAAAAGGACCCTTTACACATGTGTGGATTTAGACACACAATGTCTCCTGCGACTCAACTGGACTATGATGAATTTCAATTATGGAGGTCGCAGCATATGCTACAAAACCATATTATGCAACAGCAGCCTGTTTCTGCGCAGCAACATGTACTGCTTCCTCAGCCTGCTGTGCTCCCCCCACCTCATTCTGCACCCGTGGCAGCTGTGGATGTAAACCAGGGTGTTCAGACCACACCTTTTCCAGTTGATGTCCCTTTCACACCTGTCGCATCTTCCTTGCCTCAGCGTCCAATAACGCCACCTCCTGCTGGAGATGGATCGCATCTGCCTCCACCTACATGCCCGGCAGGCATCTGCCTCCACCTACATGTAGGTGGCATGCCCGGCAGGTGCCCCAGTATCAGTTCCAGAGATGGTTCCTCTACGGTCTGGCGACTCTTACGATTCCTCCAATTTGTTGGGCCCAGACACTGATGGTGAAGTGGGAGTTCTGAAGCATCATTCAGACTCACCCTCAGATTTACCTCCAAAACCTTCCACCTCACCTAATGAGGAATTGAAATCCTACACTAAGATGATACAGCAAATGGCTGAGTTTCTAGGTCTAGAGATAAAACCATCTACTCCAGACCTTGAGGTCCCTGTTTACAATATGATGGCCACAGTACAATCGATGCAACCTGTCACCTTGCCCATGTAACCAGTTATCACTAAAGCAGCTAAGACAGCATGGGAAGTCTTGTAATTGGATTGTTAAGATATTGTAAAAACCAATAAAAAATTTTAAAAAGCGAGGCAGTCTTGCAAACTTCTACCCCGACTTCCAAGCGTCTAGAAAGTCTGTACTGCATCCAGGGGGAGAATGCTTACCTTTTAAGACACCCTACTCCAAACTTGTTAGTAATAGACTGTGTGGCCTCAGTTAAATCGGGCCACTGTCATTCGACCCATTCCAGTGAAGAAGGGAGAAAGCTAGACGTTTTTGGACGCTGTGTTTACTCAACTGTAAGCATGTCTATTCGCATTGCAAATTATGTGGCCTTTATGGCATGTTACAATTATTGCCTGTGGGACTTTTACAAAAGGAGCTCCCCTTGCTAAAACCAGAGGACTTTATATATGAGGAGATGCTTATATTTATATATGAGGAGATGCTTAACAAGTCAGCTGAAGTTACCAGACAGCAGCTAAATAGATGACCAATGCAGTCTCTCTCTTAGGCATCATGCCTGGTTACGCTCTTCAACCCTGCAGAATGACATGAGAAATCACATTGAAAATCTGCCATTTGATGGCAAAGGACTCCTTAGTGAGACAACAGATTGTTTGACTTCTTTAAAAAAGTCAAAGTTTACTGCGAAGAGTTTAGTCTTCTACGATGACTACTTAAGGCTCTTCCTGCTACCAGAACTTCAGTCAACAAAGTTCTAGCTTCCAGTATCAAGACTGTAAGGAGTATAAGAAACAGTACAAACAGTACCACAAAAAGGGCTTTGGACAAAAGAACAGAAATCAGGGCCCCCGTCCTGGAAAAGATGCCTCCAAGCAGTCCCTTTTGATTCTCAGAATTGTCCACCGCACATACCGTTATTGCCTGCTGGGGTTTTGAACACCAAAGTACTGGCTATCAGTGGCATGCCTGCAATACCACTTCTTTTGCCACCCTTTTGTCATCAGACTAGCCAGTCATGCTTCGGCATGGCACCAGATAACATCAGACCAGTGGGTCTTAAGGATTATCAATACAGATTACACAATCGCGTATGAAACTTTGCCAGTCGTCAAGGGCATCAAGATCACTCCCCAAACTCCCGCTTTGTGGGAAGAAATGTGGACTTTGTTGGAGAAGGGAGCGATAGTGCCAGTGCAGTAGACAGACTGGCTGAAGGGATTCTACTCGTGTTATTTCCTCATCCCGAAGCGGGATCCGGGCAATTATGGATCTCTGGGGCCTTTTTTCTCCACTTTTTAAAATGGTGAGCCCTTTGGGGACAGGGAGCCATCTTACTTATGTATTATTTATTTTTCTGTGTAAACCGCTTTGAGAATTTTGTTGGAGTGGGATATTAATATCCATAGTAGTATTAGTAAATCAATTCAATGATACGTGCAAGTTCCATTAGACGACACTGCAAGAAATTCTTCCACTCCTCACCAAAGAGGAGCGGCTTGCTACTTTGGATCTCAGACACGTATTTTCATATCAAAATTCAACACAACCACTAGAAGTGCTTGCGGTTCGCCATAGGAAGCTCAATATTCCAGTACAAGGTCCTGCCCTTTGGCTTGTCTACCTCACTGAGAGTGTTCACCAAATGTATGGCAGCAGATGTAGCTTACCCTTAACTGGACAACTGGCTCCTGGTACACCAGGACAGGTCAGAATTTGAGTCCCGGATCCAGTATGTCTTGCAACTGTTGGAGGACTTGGGAGTCTAGGTCAATTGGGCCATCAAAGCTACAGCCAACAAGGTTGATAGACTACATTGGAGCAGTGTTGGGTGTGCTGTCAAAATGAGCATACCTAAAGGAGGAACAATATCTTCACATTTGTTCTCTGGTGGAGACATTCGAAAACCAACTGCTTCAGTGGGCCAAACAGGTTCAGAGGTTGCTCGGCCTTATGGCCTCTTGCAGAGCAACCATCCTCCATACTCGCTTATGTGTGCGGCAACTACAGCTTTGGTTTCTGCAGTCTTCTGCCTCAGTGTCGACAATCAGAAGATGCTGCTGGAAATCCCCCTGCCTGTACTGAAGTCCTTGTGATAGTGGAAAGTAGGGGGGGGGATCTACTTCAAGGCATATTTTTTGAACCTTCAACTCCGACAAGGTGGTGACAACAGACTCCTCCTTGACACGGGGGCGGGGGGCATATTGTGGGAGTCATCAAACTCAGGGCTTGTGGACGGCACAATGGAAGATACATAGCAACTTCCTAGAGCTGATGGCGGGATTTCTGGCTCTAAAGTCTTTTGTACCCCTAATAAAGGACTCCGCAGTACAACTCCAAATGGACAATACTACGACGATTGCCTGTGTCAATCATCGGGGAAACACAGTTTCAAGGACTCTGTGTGCGCTAAGCACACAGCTGGTGCATTTCCCAAAATGTGTTCCTGGTTGCCATCCACAGCAGTGGTGTGGAGAACATCTGAGTGGACAACTTGAGCAGGACATTTGAGAATGAACATCACAAATGGGAACTAAAGCAAGTGTGTCTGGACCGTCTGACTGCCACATGTGGGATTCTCAACCTCTTGACTCAAATAGCAAAAAAACAAGAGATGGAGGTTGAATAGTGCACCCGGCTCTGTGGACGCTGCAGCTGATGGCATGGAAGGTTGGCTGTAAAAGAGAATCCTACTAAACTCTTGTAGGCCTTCTATGAGGTAAAGTTACACTAGTAAATGGAAGCGTTTTACCACTTATGCTAAGGACCATGGATTTGACCCGTTCAGAGCTTCAACTAATCAGGTTCTACGGTACCTTACCAGTCTGAAATAATCTGGTCTAGTGGATGTATCTTATCTTACCTTACGGGTGCACCTTGCTGCTATTTCAGCTAAGCATGGAGGCTGGCAAGGCAAGACTGCCTTCTCTCATCCTCAGTGCAAAAAGTTTCTGCATGGCATTAATAACCTATACACTCCTATACACCACCCAGCTGAACAGTGGAGTCTATCTCTAGTACTGGCTTCACTAATGGAACCTCCCTTTTGAGCTGCTTCATGAGGTGAGCTTGCGTTATTTGACGCTGAAAAACGCTTTTCTCATCACCATAACTACTGTCTGTCATGTTAGTGAAATGGCCACTTGTTAAGGGCGGATGCACAAAATAACGGTAACAGAATATCACTTGAATCAAAATATTGTGTTTCCGCCATTTTTTCCCCCAAGAACCTGAGACATGCCTGGAAGAGGCTTTACATTGGTTGGATGCCTGGCGCTGCCTTCTCCATTATCTGAAAAGGACGAAAGACTTTTGACGTACAAAGCTGATCTTTGTATTATTTAAAGGCAAGAACAAGGTCATGTTGAGACAGTCTCTCTCTCATTGGTTGGTTGAGCTGATTTTCTTAACATGCAGGTTACAAAACCTCCTATGGTGGTGAAAGCATACTCCACGAGAGTATACACTACTTCTGCTGCTCATTTGTCTGGACTCCGTTTTAAGGACTTGTGTGCAGCTGCCACTTGGACTACACATATGCCTTTCATAAAGCATTATGCCATAGACTTACTGAAGCCAAATGTTAGCTTCTGAAGCCAAATTTGGGGGGGGAAGTATTCGAGAGTTCTAGAGTAGTGGGTGGAATGGCTGCACCTTCCACCTGGGGGTGGAATGCTGGTTATTTATATTTTTATGTATTTATTTTATTTAACATATTTTTATACCACCCAAAACGCAAGTTCTCTTGGCAGTTTACAAGACAATAAAAACAACCAATAAAAAGATTAACATATTTCAACAATTAAAATTTAAAAAGTTAAAACTATTAAAACACAAAACAATATCTAATTAAAATCTAAATTAGTCACCCATTTCTCATGATAACAGATCACTTACAAACAGGTTGCTTACCTGTGACTTACGATCTGGAGATGATCCGTTGTCAGTCATGAGACCCACCCATACCTCCCTGCTGCAGCATTGTAAAACTGGCAGATGACTTACTGGTATGGAAAGTCGATTGGACACTTCAAGAGTCATCTGAACATCATGTGTTCTGCAAGAAACTGAATCAAAATGGCGCCCAATTGCTGAGTAAAAGAAGGCACTTGGCGTGTGCACAGCAAAGAGGGGCTCCAGAGAGGAGCTAATTAATCCATCCAGAAGGTCCCTGCACAGGCACAGTAACCCATTTCTCATGACTGACAACGGATCATAAGTTACAGGTAAGCACCTGTTTTTCTTATTTGTAGCCATGTAGAAGAACTTCATGACAGAGATGCCAGTTTTATAGTTTTGATTTAAAACTTATAAATCCATATGGAACCTAAAATAGTTGGAAGAGACACTTCTGTGATATTAAACTTTAGTGTTAACAATTTTGCAGAATTTATTTTATTTATCTGACTGTTAACAGTTGTCCTTTGCAAAAGACAAACATTAAAGGAAGAACTGACCATTTGTATTTCTCTCTCTCTAAACAGATTTTATGCTGCATGTGTGGTTCTTGGACTACAGTATTTACATGAACACAAGATAGTTTATAGGTAAATACGTTAATGCATAAAACTTGAATTTCTGTTTTGCTTCACATTTTGATTGCCTACACTTCATTGCCATATGCACTGTGTTTTCTGGATGTGCAGAATGGTTTGCATTTGGATCATTCGGACTGTGAACTGGGCTGTTCTGAGCTTGGAACAGAATGCCCTTGAAATGAAGGGCCTGTTCTGAGCCCAGAGCAGAACGACTCAGTTCAGAGTGCCTTTTTGCGCTCTTTTGGGCTCTGCTCACATGCAGCAACCCTTTGCTTGGTCAGCACAACTACGTAAGTGGGTGCGGCACGTGCACAGAGGCCAGAAGAGTGCCATTTTGGAGTCCAAAAAAGGTGCTCGGAATGGTCTGACGGAACATTCCACGGATCTTGTGTTCCGTTCTGAGCTCAGAACGGAAAGCAAGATCCGATTTTGTGCACATCCCTACTATGTTTGCTCAGATTAACAAAGAATCTTTACTTTTTCTTTGTTGGCAGAAAGTCTGTCCATCGGATGCTTGCTGACACAAACCTCACACTATTTCCAATGTTTCAAATGTAAATCTTTGCAAGTAATACTTCTCCTGTAGCTTGTTCAGACTTAAGGCCATAATAAATCACTTTATTTTTTAGGGATTTGAAGTTGGATAACTTGTTGCTGGATACAGAAGGTTTTGTGAAAATAGCTGACTTTGGTCTCTGCAAGGAGGGTAAGCTTTTTCAAAAGTATTTCTCAATGCCTTGTATGGATAGTTAGCAGGCCTACAGTGTTCAGTTGGTTAGATATAAACACACACACAAACACTGAATTGACTAAAAAGTGTATGTGATTAATTGGAGAGGACATCTTAAAAATAATTCTAATAATACAAGTGCTTCTTAAAAACAGGAGACAGCAAACCTCTTTAAACTGCACATCCCCTTCTCTTGGAAGAATGCTCCTCCTACAGTTGACACTATTTATACGTATGGTGTATCATTTACAAACAATGAAATTATGCTTCTTGCTTCAGAACAATTGTCTTTTTCCAAATGCAGAGATAATAGGCGAACGCTCATAAACTTCTTTTTCTCAAGGCAATTTACATAGGAAAAGGAATCAATGGTTCTCTGTTGCAAAGGGACTCTCAGGCTAAAAAGAAACAAACGGTAGACCCCAACAACATCCATTGGAAGATGCTGTGCTGGGATGAAAGGAGGCAGTTGCTCTCCCACTTCTAAATATCAGAGAGCCACCACTTTAAAAGGTGCCTCTTTACCCAGTTAGCAGGGGCAAAGATTAACAGCCATCTCCCCTCTTTTCATGTTATTGTGGCAAGGAAATGGTGGTGAGGGCTAGGCTATTTCAGTCAGCAACTTCCTGCAGAGTTTCAATATCTCCAGTGAAGCTGGAGAGGTGGAGGGAAAAGTTATAACCATCTCTGCACTGGTCCTACTGATTACTCCATGTTGATAAGTACATCTTCTATTTGGGGGAGTGCATGCACATAGTGCATGCACATATGCACACACCCTGTTGAGTGGGAAGCAGGGGACATCTGTTGTTTTATGAGAGATACATAAGCAGAAATTAGGCAATGATTTGGCCAGCGTGTTCCATGTTCTCACAAATACGGAGAAAGCAGTTAGAGTTAACCATGATTGCTGAGCCTCGTGCTCTTGCAGAGCGTGATGTGAGGACCTTTAATCTCTGGGCAATCCTAATCAAACTGCGGTGGCAGCATTTAATCACTATTGGTAACAAGGACCTTGCTATCATCAAGGTAAGTTTGTGGAAACTGTGATATTGGAGTGCTTGACCTAACCCCACAAATGGAATCCACTCTTGAGGTTAGAGTGGCTGGAACATCCTGTGCAGGGAGAGTGGCTATTTAAACTTCTAACCTCCCCCGCTGACGCGCGGGGAAGTTTAAAGAAGTGGTGCAAGAGGTGAGATTAGATGGAGCAGCCTGTGCCTCTCATGCCATTTCTTTAAATCTCCCCATGTGCCAGCTGAGAAGTGGGGAGATCTAGTGGAGGGTTAGAAAACCATGAAGAACCTAAATTATCTGCAGTAACTAAATTGGTATTCAGGGAGCTGGTCTTCAAATGGGCAAAACCATTATTTGAGGGTCACTTGTATATGTCATAGAATATTTTTATTAATGTGCTTGCAAATTGAAGTAAAAGAACAAATGTGTAGGATTTCACCTCCAAACGTTATTTATGTTGTTGACTAATTACCATAAATGGTAAATTTGAACAACAATAATAGTTAAATTCTGATTATTATATTCAGAATTTCTTCTTTAAAAATACAAAATAAATAAATAAACCTTTCCCCCAGTAGGTTCCAGTGTAAAAAGTAGTGAATCCAGCTAAATTAAGTGGCAGGTTTGTTCATGCAAAGTTTTGATTCTGTAGGTCATCTTGAAGTTATGACTTTATTTCATACCAACCGACAAATTATTCAAAATATCTAATAGATGTTTTGAGTGCTAGTGCCAAACATAAACTTTGCAGCTTCTCATAGACACAACCAAAGCTGTGCAGTGAAATATGAAACTTCAACCTTTATTCATAAGGAAGTATTTTGATAGTACACGATCAAGAAATTCTTGAACACCTGCTTGCCCTTGCCCTTCTGTAAAATTTGGCACGGAATTCACACCACACCCTTCAAGATGACTTGTTGCCACTGGTAAAAAATACCATCTAGCATATGTGGGTGACACTTAACTGTTGGCTTCCCCCCCCCTTTTTTTTAAGAGTAGTTGAGTACATACCTCAGATGCATGAAAAAGGACTCTGGAAAGTAATACATGTTTACACTATGCTTATTTTAGTGACAAAATTTAAAGTTCTAGGATCTTTTTCATTTGCCATTGTTGAATAAGAATGTGTAAATTCACATTCCTGTCTATTTACTGAATTCTAGTAAATTCAATTTTCCTATCATTCGGTTTTAAAAAAAATGATAACTGGCTAAGTGCCACAGTTAGTGTTGAAAAATCTGACCAACCTCACAGTCATATAAAGCATAATTTAGTGTAGAATTCAGATAGAAGTGACAAGGCAAGTGTAGATAGGGAAGAGCATGAATATACAGTCTTGTGTATTTGAAGTCAGCAACAATTAGCATCACTAATTCAGTAATCCAAAAACCTATGGTTTAAAATGTTATGCTGCTTTACATTTTCACTCATGCTCTAAAAAGAATGGAAATTGCAAGCTAAGGTGCCCATCGTAACTTCCATGCCATATAAGCTGTAAAGACTGTGCAATCTGGTATATGATGATGACTTTAGAAATGCGGCTCCATGAACCCACACTTTGCCTTGGTCTTTCAGTTGGACACCCAGGCAGACATTTAACAGGTGCAGTTTCCCTGTTACTCCCCAGAGATGCCCCTGATGAATTTCTGCCTGATGCATCTCTGATCAAGACAAAGTTTGGGTGCATGGAGCCTCATTTCTAAAGCCATCACCATATACCAGACTGTACAAAGTCCTTACAGCTTATATGGTGCGGCAGTCAAGACGGGCAACTTGCAGTTTCCATCCCTTTTAGAACACGAGTGGAAATATAAAGCAGCTTAACTCTCATTTTAAACCAAATGTTTTTGATTTACTGAATTTCCAGGCATTTTAAAAAGGAAAATCTAATTAGATACTATGGTGAAGAGCTTACCCAAACCTCAAGGTAACAACTTCCTGATGTTGAACACCACACACTTTGTGAAACCTTCAGCTAAGATAAAGTCACACTCCCCTCCCCACCCCCCGCCTGAAAAAAACACAAGTAAATCCAATTAGTGGATTCAGTAATAGTGACAGTGTGATCCCACCTCATGATTATTTAGCAGTAAATAAGGACACAAGAAGCAGGCAATTTGTGTTCACTGTAAATCTGTACTTCGTTTTTTTCCTTTTTCTTAAACACACACACGCACATACACAACACCAGTGCTAATAAAAAATAGCAAATGCTTTAACAACTGTGTTCAAAACTGTGATTTCTAGGATTATCTTCCCAGAAATTTCCCATAAAACTCACAGTTGTCCTGCTTGATTTAATTTCCTTCGGAGCAGCAGAATGCATTGACAGGCAGGAGTGGTGGCAGTGAATGGCAAGGTCAAAGCAGTGAGTCTGCCACCACATTTATTGTGGACAGCGCTGTGGGCACTGTAACCTCAAACTTGCTACTGCACAGACTCTGTTCGTGCTAAAAATGCATTGTTCTGCTGCTTAAAACCCAACTTTGAAGATCAATTGTGAAATAACAATCTTATTGGGTCCTGGGGGATATACAAAAGGCATTTTTCTGGCATGCAGTCTAAAGGCTGAAACTATGGACTACAAAATCATTTAAATAGCACTTCCTCAGTCTGAAAAAAATGTCACCAACCTTTTAAACCCCTGTTCAAAAGAGAAAAAACTTTAAACTG
Source organism: Hemicordylus capensis (assembly GCF_027244095.1). Taxonomy (NCBI): domain Eukaryota; kingdom Metazoa; phylum Chordata; class Lepidosauria; order Squamata; family Cordylidae; genus Hemicordylus; species Hemicordylus capensis. The sequence continues at coordinate 122,358,229 of NC_069660.1, forward strand.
CTCTAAGCCATTTCCCAACAGATTTTTACCAGATTTGTAGGTAAGGTCTCTCTTGTCACCTAGTGAATGCATGCTGATGACCAGGCAGATCAGACAAATGATTTTGATTTTATAGGCAATAGAATATTCAGGGCTTATAATGATGGAACATTTAAAACACTCTCCAGCGTAACTATACTGGCACTATTGTGCCAGTATAATCTATCAAATAATTCCACTCTGTATTTATAGGCACCTTGCAGTATATGTCTAACAAAATCAGCTGTTTAATAGAAAGAAGAGTGTCATATTTAGTTCTTAAAAATTGTGTAATGCTTTCAGGAATGGGATTTGGTGACAGAACAAGTACATTTTGCGGCACTCCAGAATTTCTTGCTCCAGAGGTGTTGACAGAAACATCCTATACAAGAGCTGTAGACTGGTGGGGTCTTGGTGTGCTCATCTATGAAATGCTTGTTGGTGAGGTAAGTGTAACAAAATGTAATCCAGTTTCCATACTATGGAAAGGTGAAGAAGAAATCTATATTTGAAGGGAGCTGTGTGAAGGTAGGACTTGACTAAGTTGTTAAGTTCACTTCCCCCTTCTGGCTTTTTATTTGGTTTAATTTTGAATTATTCTTTCAGTATAATAAATTAACATGTAATTTCTGGAAACTATTTATTATTTACATTTCTAGCCCATAACATCATAAAATAAAAAATACAGTGCCTGAGAGGGGAAGAACCCCTACATCTCTAGTCAAAGGCCAGGGTAAAGTGGTGTGTCTTCACCCTTCTCCTGAATGTATACAATGTCAGAGTTTGGTGCACTTCAGAGGGGAGGGCATTCCACAAACCTAGGGGCCACCACAGAGAAAGCCCTCTCACTTCATGGATTTGAGAGCCCCTGTCACACAGCACCTCCGACTTATCTGGATTCAGTTTCAGTTTATTGGTCCACATCCAGCCCATTACTGCCTCCAGGCAATGGTCAAGCACCTCAACCGCCTCTCCTGACTGAGATAGAGCTGGGCGTCATGAGCATACTGGTGGCACCTCACTCCAAACCTCCTGATGACCTCTCCCAATGGCTTCATATAGATGTTAAAAAGCATATTACTCATACTTATGACTTTTTTCTTTTTTTCCCCAGTCTCCCTTTCCTGGAGATGATGAAGAGGAGGTTTTTGACAGTATTGTAAATGATGAAGTAAGATATCCTCGGTTCCTTTCTACAGAAGCCATCTCGATAATGAGAAGGGTAAGATTGTACTTTAACATGCATGTTTACTAGTATTTAATTTCTGTTTAATCCATGACCACATGGATTAGAATTTCAATATGGCTCAGTATGGTTCTAGTAATAAGAATATAAGAGAAACACCTGCTGGCTCAGACCATTTAGTCCAGCATCCTGCTTTAAGCAGTGGCTATCAAGGTGCATCTGGGATACAAGCACTTTAGTATGATTCTAATCATAAGAAAACTTCAATGTGGTTGATTCCCATTATGCACAACCACATGTAGTGTGGTTGGCCCCTTTCTTTTGGGGTTCCACAGGGCTCGGTACTTGCTCCCATTCTTTTTAACATCTACATGAAGCTTCTGGGCCTAGTCCTTTGTTAGTTTGGGGTAGGTTTTCATCAATATGCTGATGATACTCAGCTTTGTGGCGCAGAGGTTGCCAGTTCAAATCACCGCCGGTATGTTTCCCAGACTATGGGAAACACCTGTATCAGGCAGCAGTGATATAGGAAGATGCTGAAAGGCATAATCTCATACTGCATGGGAGGAGGCAATGGTAAACCCCTCCTGTATTCTACCAAAGACAACCATAGGGCTCTTTGGTTGCCAGGAGTCAACAGCGACTGAACAGCACACTTCATTTTACTCAGCTTTATATCTCTACCCCCGACAAAAAAGGTGATACCATCCATGTGCCTAGAGACTGTCAGGACCTGGATGGGCCAAAACAAGCTCAGGCTTAATCACTCCAAGACTGAGTTGCCCTTGTTCAGTTTGCAATCTGGCCAATTGACGTGTGTGTGTTTATCTCTTGATGGGGTTATGAGAGACACGATTCGTGATCTGGGGGTCCTTCTGGACTCATAGCTCCTGCTTGCCCTTTAATTTAAATTTATTTATTTATTTAAGATAGTTATTGGTATTGTTGTTCACCGCCTAGTCTTTGGAGGAGGCGGTCGATAAGAACATTTTAATAAATAAATAAATATAATCACTATTTTGTTTTCTTTGCGACTGAGCCTACATTTGCTCTCCTGTGCATCTAACTAGGAATCTGATCTATTTTAATCATTATCACCATCCCATGTATTTATATAGTGACTTTCAGTGGTTATAATGAACAGTATTAGTCCTAATGCATGAACTTATTACAGGAACTTAATCTCAAGCAGTTTACCAACTAAGTGCTTCATATTGTTTTTAGCTACTGAGGAGAAATCCAGAGCGGCGCCTTGGTGCTGGTGAAAAAGATGCTGAAGATGTTAAAAAGCATCACTTTTTCCGGGTGAGTGTCAACTAGAGTAGAGTGTGCAATCTAGTAACAGTCAGCAACAGGAAACTGAATGAGTGCTTTCTTTTACAGTTGATTGATTGGAATGCGCTGCTTGCCAAGAAAGTGAAGCCGCCTTTTGTACCAATCATAAGAGGAAGAGAAGACGTTAGCAATTTTGATGATGAATTTACCTCAGAAGCACCTATTCTCACTCCACCACGGGAGCCAAGGATACTTTCAGAAGATGAGCAGGAAATGTTCAGAGACTTTGACTATATTGCTGATTGGTGTTAATCCCTTAGACACTGTGAAATCCTAGCTGACTGGCTCATGAGAACAGCATCTCCCCCCACCCCAAGAAGAATACCAGCCTTTGGATTGGTCACTGTGCTGCCTATAACTTCTGATTTTTAAATCACATGAAGATTTTTAAAAGTACTGTTTTTAATACACATGAGGAGTGGCCTCTCTTTGTATATGTATATATATTTTTTTAATCTTGAGCACTGGAAAGCAATTCTGTGCAGCTCTTTTAAGCTGAATTGGTGGGTACAGGCAGTGTTCCACTCTCATACAGGAACTCTTGTGCTGTATCTTTTCTCTTCTGCAGCCGAAAACATGGAAAAAGGCCTGCCAAGAAGCAGGACAGCCACCAGACACTGAGCTAGACTGATAATCATCTACCCAGGTTTGATTGGAAGAAGGCAAAAGCTGTCCATTTTTAAAAGTGAAAATTATAACCTCCAACATTATGTAGCCCTAAAGACTGTTAAGCACACTATTGACTAAGATTTTTATAATGATGAGGATTAAGAACTGGTGCCTTGTTTAAGTAAACTTCCTCTGGTATTTATTAGGGGGAAAATGTTTTCAAGCCTTATCGATGCAACAACAGTGTAAGTGCTTCCATTTTGAAAAAGAGAGGACCAGTCCTGAAAAGTTTACCAAAGTCACTTGCCAAACAATTTTTGCCTTTAACCTCTTTAAACACTGTTCAGAAATAACCAGCAGAGATGAAGAATGTAATGAATACGAATGTCTCTTCAGTCTTAACCAGGAATTCTTCTAATGTATGCATTCCCCCAAATGCAATCACTGTTCTGTACTTTTAAAGTCCCGTCTCTTTCCCCACTTTGGATAGATTATTGTAGCAAATCAGTGTATCTAGCTATCTCATTCATCTTACATGTGCTGATTTGGTATTGCCATATCAACTTTAGAGAATGATGATTTCCGTTGTATACATGCGGTATACATGTATATTTGAAACATATAGTGTGTGTTTCAGGAGTGTAGGTTAATTGTACCACTTCCATTAGGTTTGTCCAGTGGCCATGTGAATGTACTGTTAAAGCCAGATTTAATGTGGGGGGTGGGGAGACACACTTGTATACATTTTAAGGCCACTGAATTCCAGAACCCTCATTGGCAATTACTGAGAAAAAGGGTAAAAGCAATATGTTAAGAGAATGTATAAATATTTTTGATAAAACATGTATATTTTAAGCCTCTTAATCACGATGCTGTACCTCAAAAGTCAAAATGTCTTTGACCAGACACTGTGTGCTCCTTACAGACTTATGTAGTTCTTGTCAAATATTCTGTAAAAATATTTTAAGTCTGTGGAAAATAACATTCCACTTTCCTTAGCTTATTAACACTACATTCTGGGATCGGCCTTTCCCCCAACCAGCCCAAAATAAAGAGTTTATAGTGTAAGGTTTAAATTATCTCATAGAAACTTGCTGCTCTTTTGAGAATCTCATTCTATACAAGACAAAATAGTGATTGCTTAACAATGAATAGAGATAGTACATTACTATGGTGTTACTGCCAGAGCATGAATTTCTCCCAGTATGTTACCTTTTGATCTGAATCAGATATGCTACCTTCCCACTCACCCACCCCTATTAAATGAGGCCTGCCAGGATAGATGTATTATCATTAGCATAATGTAGTTGTCTAAGGGGCAACAGTAGGAGACACTAAATAAGAAAACATGAATATATGTGTATAGCCCATGATTAAAATATATATATATATATAGCAAAATTCAGCATATTTACAAGATGCTAATTTGCTATTCCTCTCCCATATCAAATAGCTATATCCCAATTGAACAAATTATTATACACCTGAGGTACAGTCTGCTAGCCCTTTTTATTCCCAAATTATAGATCTACACACAGCTGGGTCCCACAAGGGTGCTTCAGATTTAAAATCCTATAGAAATAATGTTTTTTGTAAGTACATCTTGTACAGAAATATTTGTAATCTAAGTAAATCTCTAAAAACTTTAGAGGCAGGGTATGTTCACACAGTTAAGCTGAAAGAAAGCACTAATTTTATCTAGTTTAAAAAATATTTAGCAAATTAAGATTTTAAACTCTAGACTGTAAATATATTTTGCTATTCTTGTATGTGGCTGCTGAAGCACTTTGTAAAGAAATTAGGAGATTTTAGAATGGTACACTATGCATTAAAATGAAATGTGCCTTTTAACAATGCCGTACTAAACTGTCTTGCAGTTAACTATCACAAATTAAAGTTTAGTGAAATTTGTATATGAAAACATGATTGACTGATTGAATCCTATAATCTTGTGTTATTTGATCTTTTTCTAGATAAAATTATCCTTAGAACTTTGTTGGAATTACCCTTTTCTTTCAGAGTTGGTAGAAATCTAGTTTTTAAGCCATAACTCTTTGTTCAAGTAACTCAGATGGCATAGCCCATTAAAACCAGGCAACTAAATATAGCAGCCAGGATTTTCCATTGTGTGAGGGGTGAATTTCAGCAATTTCCTTTTTCTTCTGCAACCATCTGCACCTCCTAAATCTAAGGGGAACTTGCTGAAAATTACCCCTCCCCTCTTGTGCTTGGAAAACCCTAGCATGTTGGCATATACTTAATCTGGACCTCAGCCAACACATTTAATTAATTATATTGCATCATTCTGATAAATGCACAAGGTAACAGTTTAGGTTCTTTGCTTGAAATCTTGACTCTGCTGCTGTGACACCCACACAAACTGAGTAATAGGGTAGAGATGACACAGGCTGTGAAAACTGTGGTTCTGTTTAGTTCCACTAGAGCGATCTGGAATTGTGAAGGCCAACCTTAGACCATTAGAGCCAAGTCTTAGTGTGAACAGCAGCAGTGGGTCCGTCAGAGTTCTTTGCTTATTTCAGCTGCTTGCTTCTGTGTGCAAAACCAACAACTGATAGTGAGCAGCTGAGATGCCTCAGATGGGCAAAGCTTATGCTGCTGTTACCACTGGAGAGTGGCATTAGAGCCCTTTGTGTCACTTGCAAGGCTAAAGGGTTTGTCCGTCCAGCTCTTCCACACCACAAAATATGGCCCCATTAGAACTGTGACCAGGTGATCAAGCAGAATAGAAAATTGATATAGCAGATGAGCTAGAGAGTCCTAGTGGTGTGAGGGAAGTAAAGTAGTGGTGGTCTGGCTAGCCCAGCCCTTTGATACTGGAATCTGCTTGGCCCACCACTTCTAAAAGGTTGCTGATTCACTGTAGATGATCAGGCTTTATGCTATGTAGCTCAAAGATCTAAATAAGCTTGAGGTATATATAATCTCCTGCTCCTCACATTAATGTTGCTGGAGCAGTGGGGAACACAAAAATAGCAGATCTAAATTAAATTACCACTAGTTTACAAAATCAAGCTGATGGTTTCTAGAGACAGGTGCTATTTTTAGTTTGCATAAGTCAAAATTCTGTGCAAGTACACTGCTTTTCCCCTCTATGTTCTAGTTTAGGGTTGCTCAGCCTTCTTGATGCCAGCCAGCAGTCTACAGATCATTCTAATCCAACACCTCTAAGAGTCTGGGATTATAAATTCTGCACATTCATACATTTACTAGCATCCAGACTACTGCATAACTAGAACCTTTATTTGGTCTTCATGGCAGGATCAGTACTAACTTCAACACCTTAAGGAAAATCAGGGCCAGTTATGGTAAGGGCTTCATCTTTCAGTTGGAATTATACTTCTGTTAAGAGAAGAAGCTAGACTAAGTTCTACAACAGGAGTTATTCTTTGTAAGGGGATAACTGCTTTGTGTTTCTCATGATAAATTGCCCCAGAAAACCTATTCTAGTATCAAATGTACATTTACATTATCTACAGATGTTGAAGGAACTTCATTAATTCTAACAGTTAACAAGATTAACTTGCTTGCACCAAGTTGCTCATGTATGTAGTCATTCTGATAACCTCATGATTGTGCCTCCGCATATTTGCTTCCAGTAGGGTAGGGTTGTGAGGAGAGAGGGAAGTGTAAACAGATTCCACTTGGGCTGACTGCCTACCAAAGATGCAAGATTATTATTAGACTTCAGGTTCCCATGTGTCTTCCTTACCTCCAGGTCTTGGGAAATTGTTTGGCCATCTTTCTAATTATAGCACTATAGCTGGCAAGCAGAATTGGACTCCAAACATTTGAACATTCAGAAGAGATCTTGCTCTACATCCAATTTTTCTTCTTGTTGTAGGGATTTACTTTGGTTAAAAGATATTAACCTAGGGTGTGCCAGAGTGTACTAAAGCAGAGACTTCCTGCATGTTCCACATAGCCTTCCTGGCTAAAGTTAGTACCTAGTTTTATCTGTCCCTTGGCACAACCTTTAGAATTCCCACAAACTATGGCCTTAAGAGCCTCTGGGTCACATCCACACAAGTCAAATTAGCAATCAGGAGTTCAAATTCTGTTTTCAGATTAGACTCTGAAAAAACTGTTTTTGCAAGAAGCAGCTAGTAATATCCTTTGTACAGCTGATTTATCTCCAACAACGAGAAAATATTTAACACTGAAGTTATGTACGGGACTATTCTCAGACACATGCAAAAGCATAGTTGTAAGAATATAAAAGTCTTTGGCCAGAGTTGAACCAAATAGAAAACTGAATAATTTCAAGAAGTGATGTATTCAAGTCTATATTTATTTAGAACAAGGTCACAGAGTGAAACTTGCAGAACAGAAAATGTTTTTGGAAAACAGTTTATTCAGGAATTTGAAATATTTTCCAAAATACATTATTAGATCTCTACAAAAGAAATCTAAGTACATACAATAGGAAATTAAGCTTGTTGCAATAGTTAGTTACTTTCACTAATATATACATAAAAAATGCCACAAAATGATCTTGTTTACATCTGGAATGTGTGCTCCGATTCTTCAGTTAGGCTTTCTTCACATCCTTTAAACAACTCCGCAACTTGAAAGCTTAATGTTAATGCTTCCTTTTATACACCTCTCCTGTAAGTCAATCTTTTTTGTAGAATCTAGAAGTAGCCATAAGGATTTCACAGCTGTGGCAGTTTGTCCACTGGGGTGTCAAATTTGAAATCTGCTGGGAAAAGATCTGGAGCCCGTGGATAAATCAGCCGATAGGACTGCCTGATTGTAACGTCAGCTACACCAGCAATGTCTCCAATTTCTGTAACAAAACCCAAGATAGACCCTTTACCATGTCTGCTGGAAGTCCTATCGATGTTACAAACTTGAAGTGTTTCCAACCTACATCTTAAAACTTAACATGCAAGTTTCCTGGTGTGCTGTTAAAAAAAAAGCTTAGGAAATCTTAAAGCAGACGAGGAGCAACATTAGTACTACACCACCAAGACAGACAAGAAGATTTACTGAGATCACACCCCTCCTGTGCTTTAGAAACTTACATCAGTTACCAGTTTCTGGCCCAAATATAGAGAACTATATTTGTGTGATTGCTAAGGCTACCTTGAGAAACTTTGCCTGATCAGCAGGGTAGAAACCTCTCTGCCAGTTTACTTTTCCAGTGTTTGCTCCACTATTGTAAGGGATCTTCGCTCCTTAGATCTGCAGGGAGCTTTACCCTTTTACTTTATTAGAACCAAAATAATTCCGCAAGTATCTTTCCCTCCTTATCACTATGGTGGACTCATCAGGATTGCTCTCTTTTTACTCAGAGTAAACCAAGATCAAAAAAACGTGGTTGAACTGCTTTTGGAACAGTCCACCAAGTCCCATAGCCTGTTCTTGAGGGGTGTCTATCGTAAGTGATTGCAGGACATTTCTATCAACCTACACACACACACCAGGCTCTACAAGCCAGAAGAGCTGCCTGCAATGATTCTTTGAGACCAACTCCTGTTCTCAACTGATTAGCAAGCTCATTCATCTGCCAAATGCAGAACTGCACAAAACTAATTTGCTTAGCTGTTATTATTGTTCTGCATATTCTGCACACACCCCTTGTCAGTCATTTCCACAGCACTGGTGGTAGTTAGGAAAAGTAAAACCGAGTGGGAAGGTACTGGCTTCACCCCATGTATGAAATGGCACTAGCAGGAGACCAGAATTTTCATAGCCTGCTGGAAGATCCAGCCTGTGGTCTGGCAAAGGACCATTCTCAAGTAGGCACCTGCACACAATATCCACTTGAACACAAGAAAATCAGAAACTCACTTCTGTCTCGCATCACAGTGCAAAGAAATCAGGGAGCAGTTTTCACTACTTAAAGTGTGCCGTCAAGTCGATTTCAACTCCTGGTACCCACAGAGCCCTATGGTTGTCTTTGGTAGAATACAGGAGGGGTTTACCATTGCCTCCTCCTGCGCAGTGTGAGATGATGCTTTTCAGCATCTTCCTATATTGCTGCTGCCCGATATAGTACCAGCAGGGATTTGAACCGGCAACCTTCTGCTTGTTAGTCAAGCATTTCCCCGCTGTGCCACTTAAGACTGCAGATAATTTAAGAGATTTGATTTAGAGTTGGACAGGGAGGTTTAGGCCATCTGGACCAACCCCCCTGCTCAGTGTGGGAAATTTACAACACCCCCATCAGCTAGCCAGCCTCTGCCTGAAAACCTCCAGCAAGGGAGAGCCCAGCCCAGCATGATGCAACTGGTTCCATTGTTGAACTGCTCTTACTCTTAAAGTCAACCAAAATCTGCCCACCTGTGACTCAACTCCAATAGATCTAGTCCTGCCTTCTGGGCGGCAGCACAAAGTATCTGCCCTCTTCTATGCGATTTGGCTAGATACTTTCAGAAACATGTGTCTGCAAAATTAGCCTATGGGCAATGCGTGGACCAAGAAGGTAGAATAATAGAGCAAGTTGAAGATGTCATAGCTGGGTAATATACCTGTGGGATGATTTCCTGTCTGGGGTTGAGAACAGCCACCAGTAGCCTTGAATAAGGTTCCTTTATAGTAGAAACAGCTCTGGCCAACTCTAGACTTCATAGTTGATTGTATTTAATTTAGATCACTTAATATGGTATATTTCTAACTTTGTGACAATATGTGTGTTCTAAATGTTTTAGAAAAACCATTGCTGTGTATTGTTAGTCTGACAAATGCTGTCATGTAATTTTGACTACCCAGGAACACAATCCAAAGGAAAAGTCACAGCTACCACTGAACAACCTGTACATTTCAGACCAAGAATCAAGCAGAATCATTATAGTGTTTTCTGCATCAATGTTGATTCCTTCTCTTTTCAAAGAAATAACTACTCTCCCATGAAAAAAAGATAACAGAAAAACAGAGATATGAAAGTGTTACCTTTCTGGGTCCTCTTCTCTGCTGAGGCTTGAGAAGCCATGTAAATAGCTGCTGCTGCTACAGAAATAGGGCTCCTCCCAGGAACCAAGTCTAATTCCACAGCTTTCCGTGCAATGTGCGTTGCTGCCATCTGGACTTGCTTAGGAAGACCCAGGTTTGAACAAAATCTGGACATGAAGTCTCCAGTCGTTATCAAATCCACACTTGTTTCTAGAGCCTTCAAAATAAGCTTGAAACAGCGGCCTATTTCCTTTTTAGAAATTCTAGAAACAGCACATATTTCTGGGGGGAAAAATGAAATATTAAACTCCTCATGAATTAAAGGCAAGGGTTATCAAGTCCTCTTTGCCACAGAATAAAATTTGATTCTCAGTATGTCATTGTCAATATTTGTTTGTTGTTTCTGTGTAAACCACCCTGAACCATTTTTGGAAGGGTGGTATAGAAATTGAATTAATAATAAATAATTATAATATTATATTTTCATAGCAAATCCCATAATTCAGTCTATGTATCCAATGGGCTGACCCATCTGATAATCTGAGACACACAGCCGAGGTTTTAATGTAATATAAATCAATGTCTGTCCAGCACAACATGTAAGAAAGGTATAGATAAGCAATAAGCTGTAGTTAAGCCCTCATCTGTTGGGTGAGGGGAAGATAGAAGCAAAGGTTGTTAGTGGTTCCCCCTAAAAAAGGGATCCAATTGCAAACTTTAAACAGCATGAGAGGAAAACCATTTTAATTTACTGCATGTGTCAGTCCTTCCTCCTCAATCTGTTTCTTTCTTATTGAACAAAAGAAAACACCAAACCCAAAAGAGCCACCAAAAAATGAGCACAATACTACTTTTTAAAAAACTTCTTCCATCTAAAAACCACATGATTTAGATGTATTAAGGTGCAATATTGATGAAATTCTGCATAATCCTCTGTTCTGCCCACAAGTGTAAAGTCAAAGGCAATCGGAGTCCATTTTGGACGGAAAGGCAGGGAATTCACAAAAGCAACAAAACTGCATCTTAATTCCCTGGAGAGTTAGCCCTCTGTGGCACATGTCAAGTGTTGACCTATATACATCCCCCAGCTGTTCCAAGATCAGGGAAAGAGATGCATGGTAACAGGGGGCTTACCACACAATGCCCCTCAAGGCAGTTAAAGCTATTTCACAGTAAACCTTCAAAGATTTGTGTTGTTCTTGAGTACTCATTCCTCGCCCAAGTCACTCTTTGGAGATGTCCCATACCTCCACCACACTCTCCCTGTCTCAGACAAGACCCAATGCTCAAAGTGTTCTAGAAAAGTCAGCCAGGCCAGCACTAGAACTCGTCCTTGCACCCTCTATTCTGACTGTGCAAGCAAAATGGTCTGAGCTCTCTGCTGCAGAACTGTGGGTTTTGCCTCGCACTTACCATCTCCTGATATGACACAACCTCCTTGGCAGTCTTCAGCCATGTCACACAGCAGCTTTCTGACACAACCAATAACCACCCAAGTGTCACTTCCCAAAAACATTTACAGCCAGGCATTTTAAATCCAAAGTTGCAAGGCGGGGGAGATACCAAAACAAGGCCCTTTTCTGTTCTTGGCTACTGAAGGTGGTGCGAGTTTCCACCCGCTGAGCATACTTTGCCTGATCGTGGTTGAAACATGGGTCACTGACGGCTTACCTTTAAATGTTCTAGGAACACCCTCTTGTCTGCAGGCAATATAGAGACAAGCGGAGGCAATGGCATCATTACTTCTTCCCTTCAGGCTCTTCTGCTCATACACTTGCTTGAATAAATTATTTGTTCGATCCTTCAAAGCATGCAGACAAAATTTAATTAACTCTAGGCCATTTAATTAGCAATAATATCAAAAATTCATGTGCTCATTATATTATGCTAAGTAAGTAAATGCCATAACAATTCAAGAGAACAGGCACGAACTTACAACTATATTTCGGGGGAGGTTGATTCTGTCTGCCATGCTAGCGATTTCTTTAAAAGCATTCATCATTGCTCGGTCAGAGCTGCTCATAGTCCTGCGGTTTTGATACTTTGAATTCCCAAATTCATCAAAACTGGCTGCACCTGTGCCCTGTAGAGAAAGGGTTTATGGCCCATCAGAGGTTATTTGGATTCAAACTTCATACACTTAGTAAGAACACTTTGGGGGTGAGGGAAGGAGAAAAGAATTCACAATTGGCAATAAGCATGACAACCACCAAGTAATAAAGGGATTATACAAATGGCTCTGTTACACAGCCTGAAATGGTGCTATCATTGTTTTACCCATCTCCATATGGGCTATTGTACCAAGCAAGCAGTTCATAAAGGCACTCTTACATTCTAAGAGTCAGTTTTTTGGTATGAGCAGCTGTGAGGCAATGTTCACTGTGCAAAGTGCTTTATAATTTTTATTACATTCATTCTTTAAAGGCCATCCTTTCCCAAACCAACAAAATCCCATTTTACAGTGAGGGTCCTTAGCTTGAGACATCTGAACTCTCCTCCTGCCATATATGGGATTCTTAACATATATTCTTATGTTACAGGATCAGTACGGCTGCTCACATCAGCACTGGTGGCCACAGGCAAGTGCAGCACTGATGTGATCCAATTATGACCATTTGCTCAGGAGCTCATGGAAATGGTCAATAGGGGTCATAGTGGTCGAGCACATGCGCTGCATGCAAAAGATTCCAGGTTCAATCCACAGCATCTCTCATTCGGGCTGAAAAAACCTATCTGAAACTCTCGGAAGCTGTTGCCAGTCAGGGTAGAGAATCTTGTACTAGATAGACCAACTGTTTGACAGCATCGGAAGCGCTCTTATGCTAATTGCTATTAGCCACAATAGTTAAATGGAACCTCCAAGTCCAGAAGCAGTATACCCACAGATACCAGGTAATAAGCACAACCAAGGGATGTTGCCACTGTTGCAAACCGAATGCTGAACTAGATACAGAGACTGGCTGGCCGCCCTAACCAACATGCTTTCTTCCCCAGCCACTCCTGGATGTTGTGCAGGGTATCCAGAAAGATTTTCAGTCTTCATACCACCACAATGAAAAATGGGCAGGTGACAACAAGAGACTCTTTTCTGTCCCTCCCCGATTCCTAGGGGATGAAGGCCCTGTCTTCTTCTAGGACTGGCCACCTCAACAGACCTTTGGGAGCCCTTCTTGCTCCAGGCCTGGCTCACTCACTGCAACAGGATTCCTACTGAAATAAGAGCATCTCCTTCTCCGTTTGCTTTTAGGAAGACCCTGAAGACGCACTTGTTTTCTCAGGCTTTTAACTGAAATTAATTTTAAATTATTGCATGTTTAATTATTTAACAATCTCCAGAGATTGTTTTTATTTGTTTTCTGAATTTTAAGTGTTTTTATTCTGTTTTACATTTGCTAGGTTTTAACTTTGTACATTGCCTAGAGATGCATATATCAGGCAGTATAAAAATATGATAGATAAACTTTGTAACTGGGAGCTCTCCTGCAACCACTCACTATCCAATATCTCTTCCATGGCCATCTACCATTGACGATTATTGTGAGGTAAAACTTTCAGTCCCTTATGAGTAAAAGAGAAAGGATAGTTGAACTGTGCAGCTTGCAAAAATATTGTTTTCCTGCTAGGAGGCAGAATCTTGTTTGGGGACCACTGCTCAGCTACCAATATCAGAAGATCTGAAGCCTTATCTTCTGATCAAGCACAGGAATCAACCCTCTTGTGACTATCTTTGTGTGTAGATACCAGAGAGCCATCAAGCTCCGTCTCAGCAATTAGAAGAAATCATGACACATTTTAAAAGGCTGGCTGCAACCTACACAGGATATTCTTGGCTTTGTGAAATATTTGGACATAGAGGTGATTAATTGACATCAGATTGACCAGTGTTAGGTCCAAGTCCCCTACAATGGCTCATTAGACAAAAACACTCACATCTCATTAATAGGGATGTACACAAAACAGGATCCTGAAAACAGAATTTTGCGTCCTGTTTCAAGCTCAAAACGGAACGCAAATGGCCAAAACCTTTAATCAAGAACAGCGGCAGTCAGCTGCTTCGACAGAACAACTCAAAATGTTTTGAGTGTTTCAGCCATAGAGAAACTGGAAACATCCCACTGATTGCCATGGGTAGCTCCTAGGGACACCAAAGTAGGTTGTGTGGTAGGACATGATGGGTGCTACATACCACCCAACCCACAAAAGGAATGGGCAAGCGGGTGATTTAAAACAAATATTTAACCTCATCAAGTATGATGAAAGTGGAATGTTATGCAATACTGAGGTCTATCACTGTGTTGGAGCACATCTATATATTTATTTTTCTTAGATGTACCCGTCGCTAATCCCATGCGTAGCAGCTCTCGCGCGAGTTCGCAAGCAGAAGCACCGTGGTGATTGGGCAGTGGAGATTCCATATGAAGATAGGGAGGAGGGGCCTGTGAGAGCAGAAGCACCATGGTGATTGGGCAGTGGGGATTCCATATGCAGATAGGGAGGAGGGGCCTGTGGCACTGTGGTGATTTGGCAGTGGGCATTCCATATGCAGATAGGGAGGAGGTGCCTGTGATGGTTAAGGTCAGTTGGGATGCAACTGTCACAGATCGGAAGATGTTCTTGATTGTAGAAGAGAGGAATCTATATATATACACACAATGATAGCAGGCAGGGGTCTGCAAAGAGAGGGGTTGTGAGGGAGGAAAGAGCCCCTTCAGGAGAAGGAGGCTGCCGTTGTGTGAATTAGATAAGGTAAACAAGATGAACAAGATCTGTTAACTCAGGAAGGGAGAGACAAAGGAAAGAAGGAAGAGCCCAGTCAACCACTGGTGCTGTTTGGGGCTACTGAGGCCATTAGCGAAGGGCGGGAGGCAGGCAAGGGATGGGCCCAGGCCTGTCAGTGGCCAGAGGGGATTGAGCGGCCATGGCGGCAGTGAGGAAGGACCTGGTAAACCACTGCTGCTGCTCCTCTGGGGAGGAGCAGGGCTTGGGTGAGGGTGGGGAGATCTCTGGGGATAGGGAGCTGCAACTTGGATGATAGATGCCAGCAATGCTGCAGCTGTGACCAAGAGGGCTAAGGGAGATGAAGTAAAGGGATGGAGGAGGAGTGACCAAGTGGGGTGAGGGGGTGGAAGACTGGATTGAAGAGGAGCAGGTGTGCAGCTCAGGTGAGGGTGGAGAGATCTCTGTGAGGGGGACTGTGGCAGGGGGTGAGGCGAGCACTCAAGTACTAGCGCGCAGATGCTCTGCGCAGGTTAAGCTAGTATATAATAATTTCCAATATACAGTGGTACCATTTCACCTGATATGATCTTAAAAGCAAATCACTCCAAACTAATAACAGTTCAACACTTGCTTGGAAACAATGACCTATTGCTCAAGGAAACGTAAGGAAGAATTTAAGATGTGTTTTATCATTGTATCACATTTTATAGATACTAGTGTATGAACATTGTACTATGTATTCAAACCTCTTACTCAACAGTTCTTACCGTTATAGAACTTTAATGGAAACCTAGTATTCAGCACCAAAAAGAGGAGTGACATACAGCATGACATATGGCCAAGGAATCGTTACCCTTTTCTTTCACTCCACATGTTCAGGACAAGTTATGTTCAGAAAGTTGTGAGGCACAGTTGAATCTACTCCACACTGGGAGTAGGGATCTTGTATGGGTATCTGGTAGCTGTACAAGGATGCAGTTCAAGCAAACATTTGCTCAAATTGTTATTCAAGCTCTGGATATGAACAGAGGTAACATTTTCACCCACTTCATTCTTAGTATGGGGAAACACAGCAGAAGAAGCAAACACTTTTAGGAGGGGAATTCAGTCTCTACATACTTTTGTTGTAAACTGCCCAGAGACTTGCGTTTTGCGGGGTATACAAATGTGTTAAATAAATAAAATAAAGATATATACTGGGAGAAGCACTCATTGTTTCACTAACAGCCAATACACAGATAACAGGGCCAAACTCTTAACTGTAGTTAAGAGATACATGGATTACTTGGGAACAAGAGTTCTCCCTCCAGCTGCACCTTTTACAGGCTCACAATCTTGCCAATCTTGTCACTTCAAGACAAAATCCATCCCCCAGATCAGGGTTCAACCAGAAGAAATTATTAGTACAAAACTACTTGTGGATGTTGACACCAAACATTGTCATTTTTAGGACTACAAAATGCAAGTTTTTTGCAAGACCTTCTTATATAATTGCGTTTGTATTTTACAGTGAAGAATTACCTTGCCAATCATTGTCGTCAAATCTCCATCACTTAGGAGGGGATTTTGGGTATCTCCAACTCGAGATGGGTCTTTGGTTGCTTTGTCATTGCTGAATGTTCGCCATTCTGAGCCTACATCTATCACTCTGTCACCTGAAAAAGGTTTTGTTATAGTTTATTCCTTTTTGAACAATCTCAAAATATTTACTAATATTATTCACAGTCTTCTCAGTAGTGATAGCAGCAACCATCTAATAGAAGGAAACATTTACAAATTAGGAAGTGTTGGGATTAGAGCATAGGTGAAAGGATTCCAGTAGGAGCGTATGCTAACAACCCTGATAACAATCTGTATGTACCAAAGTCAACAAAAGGAGTTCTAAGAGTTCACAATGGCAACAGGTCCCATCAGAGGATGCTCTCACAGGATGATCAAACTGGTCTCGAGAATGGTCAACCCACCTCGAGCACAGAAGTGACAACTGCCACAAACGACAGAGCTCCTGAAACAGGAGCAAGAGGATCTGAGCACCAGCTATGACATCGAGTCAGACCTATACCTTTGCCTGACTCCCCCATACTGCACAGCCAGCTATTCCCAGCCTTGGTAGACTGAAGGTAAAACCACTAAGCAGCATGGGAAGGGTGGATATATACTGAAGCATGTGCTACTATCACCATCTCAAAATTCAGATTTTAGACTTGCCAAAAAGTTTACTGCCACAGGGTTAGAGCAATCTTTCTTGAACTTTTTGAATTCACCTTTACCGGGCCGCATTCTCCAAATCTGTGCCAAACTTTGGACAGGCAAAAGTGGAGACTTCCATGCTGTCAGTACATGCTATAAACTATCCTACCTCCTTGTAACCTCCACTCTTTTATAGGGCCAACATAGCTATGTTCTAAGCATATAAAATCTAGGAATTGTACATCTTGCTCCTTGAGACACTACTTGTTCAGGTTCCCACTTGAGAGCTGTGATGAGTGAAGTTTGATGTATAGTTAAAGAATATTTAGTAGGCTTGTGCCCGAAACGTTTCGGCGCTGGGGCAGGATTCGGTGCTTCGGCACCGGCGGGGGTACTACTTTAAGGGCGGGGGAGGGTGTACTCACCAGCACCCCGCTGCATTTCCACTGCCGGCTCTCTCCAAATTTCAAGCCCCTCGGGGCGGCAGCGTTCCTCCCTGCTGCCCCATTCCCCTCTTCGGGCGGAAGTCGCAAGCGCGTGCGCCCGCGACTTCCGGCCACTTCCGGCCGACGGGGGGAACGGGGCGGCAGGGAGGAACACTGCCGCCCCGAGGGGCTTGAAATTTGGAGAGCGCCGGTGGGGGAAATGCAGCGGGGTGCTGGTGAGTACACCCTCCCCTGCCCTTAAAGTAGTACCCCCGCCGGTGCCGAAGCCTATTCGGGCACATCCCTAATATTTAGTGCTATATGGTTGTTTAGGTTTGGAATGTTATATGGGCAAGAAGGGGTTATCCCCCATACTAAGAGTCCAGCAGAAAAGAGCCCTGCAGCCAAGACTGGGAAATCCCTAGTCCTAGTGGAGACACAGGCGGTTTTAAAATGTTCCATTAGAAAGCAGTTCAGTTGCTGAAGTGAGCAGTTGGAACTGAAGGTTCCTAGTAAAAAGGCTTTTCTGGGGGGCAGCGGCGGGGGGGGGGAGAAAGTATGTTTAAAGTAGATCAGCTGTAAGAGCTGTGCAGAGAAAGATTAGAAAGCAGCATTCTTGTGAAAGTTGTATTATGCCTGAAGGGTATGAAAGCTTCTGTCCACAGTTAAGAACAGGCCTGTAACCAAGCAAGTAAATTATCCTACTTTCTAAGTAGAGAACCAAGCTACAGTGAGGGAAATAAGTATTTGATCCCCTGCTGATTTTGTCCGTTTGCCCTCTGACACAGAAATGACCAGGCTATAATTGGAATGGTAGGTTTATTGTAGCTGTGAGAGACAGAATAACAACAAACAAACCCTCAAAAGCCCAGTGCCCAAAAGTCAGCGATGGATTTGCATTGTAGTGAGGGAAATAAGTATTCAATCCCTTCACAAAAGATGTCTTAGTACTTGGTGGCAAAACCCTTGTTGGCAATCACAGAGGTCAGACGTTTCTTGTAGTTGGCCACCAGGTTTGCACACAACCCAGGAGGGATGTTGTCCCACTCCTCTTTGCAGATCCTCTCCAAGTCAGAAAGGTTTTGAGGCTGATGTTTGGCAACCCAAACCTTCAGCTCCCTCCACAGATTTTCTATGGGATTAAGGTCTGGAGACTGGCTGGGCCACTCCAGGACCTTCATGTGCTTCTTCTTGAGCCACTCCTTTCTTGCCTTGGCTGTGTGTTTTGGGTCATTGTCATGCTGGAATACCCATCCACGACCCATTCTCAATGCCCTGGCTGAGGGAAGGAGGTGCTCACCCAAGATCTGACGGTACATGGTCCCGTCCATCGTTCCTTCGATGCGGTGAAGGTGTCCTGTCCCCTTAGCAGAAAAACACCCCCAAAGCATAATGTGTCCACCTCCATGTTTGACGGTGGGGATGGTGTTCTGGGCTCATAGGCAGCATTCCTCCTCCTCCACACACAGCGAGTTGAGTTGATGCCAAAGAGCTCGATTTTGGTCTCATCTGACCACAACACTTTTGCCCAGTTCTCCTCTGGATCATTCAGATGAGCATTGGCAAACTGCAGACGGGCCTGTACATGTGCTGCCTTGAGCAGGGGGACCTTGCGGGCACTGCAAGATTTCAGTCCTTCACGGCGGAGTGTGTTACCAATTGTTTTCTTGGTGACTATGGTTCCAGCTGCCCTGAGATCATTGACAAGTTCCCCCCGTGTAGTTCTGGGCTGCTTTGTCACCGTTCTCATGATCATTTCAACTCCATGAGGTGAGATCTTGCATGGAGCCCCAGACCGAGGGAGATTGACAGTTATTTTATGTTTCTTCCATTTGCGAGTTATCGTGCCAACTGTAGTCACCTTCTCACCAAGCTGCTTGGCGATAGTCTTGCAGCCCAGTCCAGCCTTGTGCAGGTCTACAACCTTGTCCCTGACATCCTTCGACAGCTCTTTGGTCTTGGGCATGGTGGTGAGTTTGGAAGCTGAGTGATTGCTTGCTTCTATGGACAGGTGTCTTTTATACAGGTACTGTAACAAGCTGGGATTAGGAGCACTCCCTTACAGAGGGTGTTCCTCATCTCAGCTCGTTACTTGCATATAGTGAAAAGACACCTGGGAGCCTGAAATCGTGCTGGTTGATATGGGATCGGATACTTATTTCCCTCACTACAATGCAAATCCATTGCTGACTTTTGGGCACTGGGCTTTTGAGGGTTTGTTTGTTGTTATTCTGTCTCTCACAGCTACAATAAACCTACCATTCCAATTATAGCCTGGTCATTTCTGTGTCAGAGGGCAAATGGACAAAATCAGCAGGGGATCAAATACTTATTTCCCTCACTGTAACATCAGAACTTATAATGAATAAATTTCGATTGTATGCATCTTGAAAGAACCTGTGAATAACTTAGTCTGCTTCCCTCGCCACATTACCTCAGCAGAAGACCTTTACATATTTAGATCCTGAACATTCATACAGAGACTTTCAATGGTAGCAAAATAATAGGAACACTGGGAGAAATAACAATCATAAACAAATTCAAACAAGTACATGCCAGAAACACCCCTCTTAAAAGGAGCCCAGAGCAATTCTTTTCTTCCCCTACCCACACCGCTCTGCTCCAGAACTTGAGAGCTTACGGCCTAGAGGGCAAAGGTCTCTACTACACAACTTTAGTTTCAGTTATTCTGTTAAAACCACCGCTACTACTATGGCACAAGAAATAATGACACACATCAGTGGAGAACACTAGCAGAAGCAAGTGCAATTAATTTCTTCACTCGTTCCCCTTCACTACCCCAAAGAACAGTTCCTGAGGGTTGAGCGGGTGGGGGATGCTCTGTGAGTTTCTGCAAGGGAAGACAGAGGGCTCCAGAAATTTGATGCAAGTATGTTTCCAAGACTATAGGAAACACCTATATCGAGAAGCAGTGATATTGGAAGATGCTGAAAGGCATCATCTCATACTGCACGGGAGATGGCAATGGTAAACTCCTCCTGTATTCTACCTAAGACAACCACAGGGCTAGGAGTCAAAATTGACTTGACGGCACACTTTACCTTTACCTTCCATAAGCAGTAGGGAAACGCTCAGCTACTAGATGAATACCATTGCTTCTTGCAGCATGTAATTAATACAATAAAGAAGTGAGCCTGTGAGGTAGCTCCACATATTCAAACAAGACTTTCCCTAGCTATGACAGAGAAAAAGCTCTGTCACAACCACTAATAGGAATGTCACGCATATGTAAACCTTCTATCCTTGCCGATGTGAATTAAGGTTGATATGCAATCCCTGCTTTCCAGCATCAACATAGACCACCAGATTTAGCACCCTGTCATCTCTATTATTTAACTTAGCATAAGAAACCTTAGCAATTGTGTTGTGAACAAATAACCAAATTTAAGGAGCTAAACTAGGAAATAATATATCTACTGAATTTATTTGCCGATGATATGATATTAACCCTTGCAGAACCTAGTCACTCTATTGAATATCTGAAGAAAGAATTATATGAATTTGTAGAGGTATCAGGGCTATTGGTCAATTTTAATAAATCCCAACTGATGTTTTTTCATACTCCACCTAATATACAAAGGGAAGTTTCTAGGGATCTGGGGATAAATCAATTAAGTATTTATTTATTTGTTCGATTTTTAGACCGCCCTTACAAAATAGCTCAGGGCGGTTCACAAACATCAAAGACCCTTTAAAACAATTTAAGAGCACTGGAAAGCCAGGCCGAACAGGTAGGTCTTCAGGGGTCTCCTAAATTCCAATAAAGAATTCAAATTGCGGATGTCTGCAGGGAGCACATTCCACAGTCCATGAGCGGCTACAGAGAAGGCCCGCCTCTGGGTCACCACCAGATGAGCTGGTGGCAACTGGAGCCAGACCTCCTCAGACTTATTTTTATTTATTTATTTATTACATTTATATCCCGCTCTTCCTCCAAGGAGCCCAGAGCGGTGTACTACATACTTGAGTTTCTCTTTCACAACAACCCTGTGAAGTAAGTTAGGCTGAGAGAGAAGTGATTGGCCCAGAGTCACCCAGCTAGTTTCATGGCTGAATGGGGATTAGTACTCAGGTCTCCCCGATCCTAGTCCAGCACTCTAACCACTACACCATGATCTTAGTGTGTGGTGGGGATCAGACCGAAGAAGGTGCTCTCTAAGGTAACCTGGACCTAAGCCATCCAGGGCTTTAAAGGTAATAACCAGCACTTTGTATTTTGCTTGGAAACATAGCAGCAGCCAGTGCAGCTGTTTCAAAACAGGCATAATATGGTCTCTCCAGGTTGCCCCGGAGACCAGCCTTGCTGCCGCATTTTGAACTAACTGAAGTTTCCGAACTATGTACAAAGGCAGCCCCATGTAGAGCACATTACAGTAGTCAAGCCTGGAGGTTACCAGCTGGTGCACCACTGTTCTGAGGCCATCCTCCTCTAGGAATGGACGCAGCTGTCGAATCAGCCTAAGTTGATAAAAAGCACTCCTGACCACAGCCTCCACCTGAGATACCAGAGTGAGGCCTGGATCCAAGAGTACCCCCAAACTGTGTACCTGCTCCTTCCGGGGGAGTGTAACCCCATCCAGCACAGGGAGATATAACTCATCCCTCAGATTCTGAGCCCCTACAATGAGCACCTCCGTCTTGCTTGGATTCAGCTTCAATTTGTTATCCCTCATCCAGCCCATTATTGCCTGTAGGCAGGTATTTAGGGAATGAACGCCATTTCCTGATGAAGAAGATGAAAGAGAAGTAGATTTGGGTGTCATCAGCATACTGATAACACCCAGCACCAAATCTCCTGATAACCTCACCCAGCGGTTTCATGTAAATATTGAAAAGCATTGGTGACAGAATGGAGCCCTGAGGGACTCCATACAACAGCTCTTGTTGAGAAGAGCAACTGTCACCAAGCTCCACCATCTGGGATCTGCCCGAGAGATAGGAGCGGAACCACTGCAGAGCAGTGCCTCCTATCCCCAACTCCACCAGGCAACCCAGAAGGATACCATGGTCGATGGTATCGAACGCCGCCGAGAGATCCAGAATAACCAGCAGAGTCACACTCCCTCTGTCGATTCCCCAGTATAGGTCATCCATCAGGCCAACCAAGGCTGTCTCAACCCCATAGCCCACTCTAAAGCCCGTTTGAAATGTGTCTAGATAAACAGTTTCCTCCCAAACTGCCTGGAGCTAGCTGGTCAGCCACTACCCTCTCAATCACCTTGCCCAACCAAGGGAGATTAGAGATTGGTCTATAATTATCCATCGCCGAGGGATCTAGGGAAGGCTTCTTAAGAAACGGTCTAATTATTGCCTCCTTCAAGCATGGAGGCACCTTACCCTCCCTCAGTGATGCAATTATGATATTCACAAGGCCTCATCGAATAATCTCCCTGCTAGATCGAAGCAGCCAAGTCGGGCAAGGGTCCAGAGAACAAGTGGTGGACCGCACCGCTCCAAGCTACTTGTCCACATCCTCAGGAATCACAGTTTGAAACTGATCCATCCTAATATTGCAAGAAGGATTGCTGGACACCTCCTTCGTAGACCCTGCAGAAAAAGTGGAATCCAAGTTGGCCCAAATACAGGAGATTTTGTCCGCAAAGAACCCACTGAGGGCATCACAGCAGAGCACGTCCGGGAGCCGATTAGAAACAGAAGGAGTAGAAATTAGACTCCTCACTACCCGGGATAACTCCGCCAAACGTGAATCCGCAGAAGCAATGCAAACCGACCAGAACTTCTTTTTTGCCATACGCACTGCCTCCGCGTAAGCCCTCAAGTGGATCACATGCTCCATCCTGTCAAATTCGAGCCGAGTTCTCCTCCACCTGCGCTCCAGTTGCCTACTTAGGCATTAATATAACTAAAAGTATTAACAAACTATTTAATAGTAACTTTAAGTCAGTTTGGAAAAAACTTAGTAAGGATATGAACCACTGGAAAAGAATAGCAATAATAAAAATGAAAGTTCTCTCTAAATTTATTTTTTATTTCAAGCTCTTCTTGCGGAAATCCCTGATAAAAGATTTAGGTTATGACAAAATAAAATTGAGAGGTTTTGTTTTGATACAAAAAAATTGAGATTAAATAGAAAAATAATTTATAGACCTCAAGAACAAGCTGGATGGGGACTTCCACATTTAAAACTGTACTATCTAGCTGCCCAATTAAGTCATATGGTAGCATTTATAACAGAGGAAGTATCAAAACAATGGATACAAATAGAGGAGACACAGGAGCCAGAAGGAGTTTTGAGACAAATAATCTTTCATCCAAACAAATTCAAGGAGGCCAAGAAAATTAATAATATATT
This sequence comes from Hemicordylus capensis, assembly GCF_027244095.1. Taxonomy (NCBI): domain Eukaryota; kingdom Metazoa; phylum Chordata; class Lepidosauria; order Squamata; family Cordylidae; genus Hemicordylus; species Hemicordylus capensis. The sequence continues at coordinate 122,381,960 of NC_069660.1, forward strand.
TACTAGGAATATGATCCAGATAAGAATATTGATAGGAGACACCTCTCCGTTAACACCTTTATTAACTTATCTGGATACTGGGTCAGATGAATACAGATTGGCCTTTTTGAAGAAGTTGAAAGAAAAGAATTTTTATAGAATAAGACTTTTACAGAAACAAAAGATTGCTCAAGAAATAGGCTCTCAGATTCCCTGGCTAGATTGGTTTCAAATTAGATCCATACTGATGGATACTAGTGTGGAGAATTTTGCTACCCAGGTACTTACAAAGTTTGAAAAATTAATACTTAGTTATTTGGATTAGCCTAAAGGGATAAGCTCTAAGATACACAAAATGTTAATACAAATAGACCTGAGACCACCCCCCCTCAATAGGGCTAGGGCATGGGAAATGGATTTAGCTAAAAAGATACAGGAGATGCACTGGCTCTCAATATGGAAGTCAGGGGGGCTGTCTCTCAGCCTCCATTCAAGAACTCCATCGGAAAACACTACACCGCTGGTGTTTAACACCTTCAGTATAGCTCGATTTTCTCAACAAAATTCCATACAATGTTGGAGGCATTGTAAACAGAAAGGTACATATTACCATATGTAGTGAACATGTGAGAAAATTAAACTGTTTTGGGAGAAAATCTTTCTTGAAATTAGTAATATAATGAACCAAAGAGTAGAGTATTCTCCAGACCCAGCCTTTTTACACATTTTTACAGGAAATAATACTAAAGTTGAAGATAAAGTATTAGTTACTTTCTTAATCCTGGCTGCTAAAGCAATTGTTGGACAGCAATGGAAACTACTAGACAACCTAAATGTGGAGAGATGGTATAATAAAGTATAGTCATGGGCAATTTTAGAAAAAAATTTCAGATAAGCTAAAGATAATGAAATACCAGACCAAAGAATCACAGTTTTATCGTATCTGGGGGGAAATATATCTATTATTTAGAGTGTAACCAAGGTAATTCTGACCTTATTCATGAAGCATGGAACTTATAAGTACTCTGATATGTCTAAAATAGTAGATTTACTTCTATTAGTGGTATTATAATATCTATATGGTTTTGTTGGCACATATTAGTATGCTATATTTATTTGTACTGAACTGTTGATTTGAATGAACTGGAATGAATATAGGTTCAAGTGTCCCAATTTAAAAAATAGGGGGTGGAAATAAAAATTAAAATAATAAATTTAGCACCTTGTCATCAGTGGGAGGCAACCTAACTGAGTGACACTTCAGGAATATTTCATGGCCAGGGCCAGTACAGCTAATTTTCCTATTTGAGTTGCACATAATCCAATATTATTTTCACTAACTCAACAGGTGGTTAATTACAGGTGGTGACCATGTGGCTATGTATTGCAACATTATTCTTACTCTGAAACTGGTAACCCCAACTGAAGAAACTGCAACAGAACTTGAACAAAAATGTTTACAGAGTGACTCAAAAATGAGAACCTTACGATACTGAACTTGGGACTTCATTTGTTCATTCAATTTTACAGCTTTCCTGCCTTTATAACATTAAGTCTTTTCCTGCTTCCCAAACAAGGTACGAACACAGAAAGCTGCCATATACTGAGTCAGACCATTGCTCCATCTAGGGCAGTGTTGTCTACACAGACTAGCAGTGGCTTCTTCAAGGTTACAGGCAGGAGTCTCTCTAAGCCCTATCTAGGAGAAGCCAGGGAGGGAGCTTGGAACCTTCTGCAGGCAATCATGCAGATGATCTTCCCAGAGCAGCCCCATCCCATAAGGCAAATATCTTACAGTGCTCACATGTAGTCTCCCATCCAAATGCAAACCAAGGCAGATCCTGCTAAGCAAAGGTGTAAATTCATGCTTGGTCCCATAAGCCCAAGATAATCTTGCAAAGAGAAATTAAGTAAAGTGCCTGAGAGGGGGGCAGTCAAAGCTAACAATTTCAATCAAAACCTATGAGACCTGCAGGGTGTGGGGATACAAAATATTTATATTAAAATGTTTTGCATTTCTCATTTCATCAGAGAATTAAACTACAACTTTGATCCATTTGTTCATGACAATTTTAATCAGTGATAATTTTGTGGGACTCTGAATTAAGTGTGCACTTACTTTTGGAAGATATTTAGGTTGTAGTGTGTTACTAATATAGGATGACAGTCTTTACTTGTAACAATAAGCGAAAATCTCATTTAAAAAAACCACAGACTTAATCAAAGTTCTCTTTTTTGCAATATTGAAGTTAGTATTGGTAACTGGCAAAACTATGTATTTTAAAATTTAAACAATTTCAATCAAAACAATCCCGAAGGCGATTTACAACAGTTCAAGCCAGTTGATTGATTGATTGATTAAGTGCCGTCAAGTTGGTGTCGACTCTTAGCAACCATATAGATACTCTCCAGGATTATCTGTCTTCAACTTGGCCTTTATGGTCTCTCAGTGGTGCATTCATTATTGTAATCGAGTCCATCCACCTTGCTGCTGGTCATCCTCTTCCCTTTCCTTCAACTTTTCCCAGCATTCAGGGCTTCTCAAGGGAGCTGGGTTTTCGCATAATGTGTCCAAAATATGATAGTTTGAGCCTGGTCATTTGTGCCTCAAGTGAAAGTTATGGATTAATTTGTTCTATGATCCATTTGTTTGTTTTCCTGGCTGTCCATGGTATCCTCAAATGTCTTCTCCAGTTACAATTATTAAAACAGCCCTTTGTTCTCAGGGTGATGGCAGAGGCAAAAATAAGACACAGCCTATCAAATGACCTGAGTTATGAACACGATATGTAAAGCTCTGGTCCTTACATGCTTTTTGTTGCTTGTTGTATAGGTTTTTACTGAAGCTTATTTTAATAATTTTACATAATTCACTTTGGGAGGTTTGCCTGCAAAACATTACTTAAATGTCGTAACTAAACCACATCTCCTTTCACTTCCAAGGCAAGTGGCAGTTGGAGCAAAGTTTTCTTTCTGGTACCAATATCACTTGACAGCTCTTTTTATAAGTGTAAGATTATACTACAAGTTCAGAATCTTGATCGCTTACAGATGCAGATTTTGATTACACAAAGACCATTTGAGCTAACACTATTCATGACTACTGTGTTATATTTATTAAGTTACATTTCTATGCCACCCTTCTTTCAAGCAACTCAGTATGACATACATGGTTGCTCCCTCTCCAGTGGTGTCGTCACAACAATCTTGTAAAATAGGTTAGGCTGGAAATGTGTGACTGGTGCAGAGTCACTCAAAGAGCTTCAGGGCAGAATAGAGAGATGAACTCCGATCTCCCCAGTCCTAGTTCAAAACTAACCACAGTCCACAGGCATAGTTTATTATAGAAACATGGCTTTATAACATATCATAACCACATTAATATTGTAACCATTCCATCTGGACATCACAACAAACCTTATTTTGTTACTATATAGACTTTAGAAGTTTAAAACAAATGAAGCTTAGGCTGGCTTTCAAATTGAACAGATTCAAGTAAAAGTAATTCCAAAACAAAAGTTGGCAGATGATGCAAACAGAAGAGATAGAATGTTCTGGCTGCTCAACGAATTCTCACTATTTTAAAAAAATCTGCTTCGCATAAACCATGGAGGCTGCTTCTCTACTAATGAAGTGTACTCAGACATTCAGTTGCTGGCTTGTTATCAAGACTGTACCAAAAGGGAATAATCAGTCATTAGAAAAGAATCCAGATATAGTCATGATTTTATAAGTCACAAGAAGTGCCAAAGATATTGGCATTATGAAGTAGCAACTATTTTCCAGCTTATGACTCAGAAAAGACTTCCCCAGAAAAGACCAGACAGGAGACTACAAGAACAATACAGTACAGCTAGAACTGCTCATGCTGGACATTACAGTAAGAGACGGAAAACATGGTGCTTTACAAGTTCTGTTCAAGAATGATTACTGAGGTACCAGACTGACCACACTGAGCAATATGAAGATAGCAAAGAAGTTCCTCAATTATCTGCTTGGTTTGAGATGGCTGCTCAGATGAATATGTTCACCTTTGTGATACACGAATTCTTCATTAAAGCTATTCCAGCAATCAGATTGCAGAGAACTGAATTAGTCTTTCCTCCTCCAAACAATTAAAAAAAAAATTCAACCTGCTGGACTTATTGGCTAGATTTCAGCCCTACAATCTGGGGTTATTAACTTCTATAAATATTTAAGAACAAAAAAATTAGACAGCCATATTTTATAGTGGAGGCCATTTTTAACTCAGAGCAGAAACACAGTGACTAACTGAACACAAGGGTCAAGGAAGTGGTTTTTGCAAACTGAGGGAATGCCGGAAGTGCTTAAAGCATAGTTGAGATGATGTTTCTTTGGCTTTATAGGTTTCTGTGGCTGCATAAAAGACAGACTTTTTAAAAGCATTAATCAGGTTATCTACTTCAACAGACTGTAGCATATATGGCAGGGAATCAAGGAGCCATTATTTCCACTGTCCCATCATTCCCTCAAACTTAAATTAGGAGATAGCATGCTCCTCCTCTGGCCCTGGGCCTCTGTGTAAATATTTGATTAAGCATTGTTCCTTCTAAGGCCTAACAGAAACTTCACTTCAGGACAAACTCCCGTTACTGTTTACTGCATCTAAAAAAAGCAAACCGTACTTGAAATTCTGGTGTCGTATAAATAGAACACTGAGCACAGCAATGATGTAATATTTTTCCACACCAGTGGGACTGACCTATATGACTCACAAGAAGGATCTGCCCTCTTGTGAATTATGCACCATTCCTGCCCTAATGACAAATGTGTTCTATCATTGCCAACCTGGGCAAAAATTATATCGATGAGATGTCGTCAGAAGATATTAAACAGAAAGGTAATCTGTAGAATACTCTTAGCCAGCATACACTATTTGTTCCACTTTTTATTAGGCTAGAGAAAATAGTATTCTACCAGATTGTACAAGCAAACAGAGTTAGGACAGAAGATATATATTCTATCTGAACAAGGACATCGCCTACAAAACTGAGACCCCACAACTGGCATATGCCAAAGAAAACATCCACTGGAATTCATCAATTCACTAAATAAAACACCCTATTTACAAGAAAAGAATTATAAGTTTATCTTCAAAAATATCTCAGCCAAGAATTCTAGTTCTCCAAGTATGCAGCAGGCCAAGGAGATACAATCAGTTGCTTCCCTCACTTTAAAACTCAGTGGCTTAAGTGGTTCTGTTCTCATTTGTCACTAGTCTATCCTCTTGTTTTAGCGCCACCAGCCATGCAACTCTCCTCCAAATTGTTAACCTTGGGAAATATTTTTTAATTTGCCTCAGATGAAACACTGGGTTCTGAGAATCACTCTACTCCAGTATCATATATTCATTAAAGAAAGGTTAACATAAAGAACAGGACATCATTATGTGGATTTTGAGCAAAGTACATTTCATAAGTGAAAAATCAAGAAATCAAAGGTTTATAAGAAGCGCTGCATGGCTGTTCCATAAGGAGGGGGCTGCAACAGAGAAGGCCCCTCCCATGAGTCCGGGCCGCACGTACCTCCCCTGGGCCCAGAACTGTGAGAAGGCCTACCTGAGACGACCTCACAGGGTGGGTTGAAGGTACACAGGCGTCAGACCCTGAAGGATTTTATAGTTGATAACCAGCACTTGGAACTGTACCCGGAAGCAAACTGTCAACCAATGCAGCGACAGCAACAAAGGTGAAGCATTGTCATATTTTCTGCTGCCTATAAGCAGCCAGACTGTGGCATTTTGGGCCAGCTGAAGCTTCCAAGTCCTCTTCAAAGGCAACCCGAGGTAGAGCGCATCGCAATAATCCAACCGAGAGGTGATGAGGGCATGAGTCATGGTGGCCAGGGCCTGCCGGTCGAGGTAAGGTCGCAGTTGGCACACCAGACAAAGCTGGGCAAAGGCTCCCCTGGCCACAGCTTCCACCTGCTGTTCCAGCAGGAGCCGTAAGTCCAGGATGACCCTCAAATCGCGTGCCTGCTCTTTCAAGGGGAGCGCAACCCCTTAAATACAGAACACTATTTGGTGAAGATTGGACTGAGAGTGGACCCAATACACCTCTGCAGGGGTGGGGGACCAGTTAGGATGGTCCACCCTGGATCCTAATGGATTCCTGATGACTCTGGGGAATTTTTCTGCTGCAAGAGTGGATGATCCTGTTGACACCGTGGTCTCCCTCCTGTATGTGGAGATGGGTTGGGTGATTGATAGGGTCATGCTCAGGCGTCCCCTCTCAATCTGCTGAGTCCAAGTGACTGCCTGAGTTGTGGACAATGAAACAGGCTGGTTTGAGCATCATTGGCAGAAAACTCAGAATGAATGTGACCCAACACAGGCTAGAGCCCATATTAGGGTCTATTCTACAGCAGTGATGGCGAAAAAATCCTACGTTTCCCGCCACCACTGCATCTGCTCAGTGTCATCCAGCAGAGCTTTTTAGTGTGGTTCGGGGGCTCCTATGTGAGGGCCCCAAAGACGATCAAACAGAAACTTCAGCAGCCTGTGGTTATCAATTTGGGTTACATTTTGTGGATAAAATTGTTCGTATCAGTTCTAACTTGGATGCTAAGGTTGTTGCAACACCAGAACTGGATGTTACCAATGCTCCAGCTGGTCTTGTTATATTGGATGGTTTTCAGACTGTGTTGCCTGAGGTGGTGGACATGCTGATTGGAAAGCTAAGGCCTACCATATGAGTGCTCAACTCATGCCCTTCATGGCTGTTGGGGGGGGGGCCTAGATCCATGGGTGTTGCGAGTGGTGAACGCCTCTCTGAAGCAGGGGTGGTGCTCCTTCAATAAAAATAGGGTGTGCATGGTCTGGAGTCCCCCCCGGTCCAGCACGGGGGGACTTACTTTAAGGGGGGGGTAGTACTGCAGTTGGCGATGCATTAAAGTCTATGGGAAACAGGGGTATATACTCAAAATCACGGTTGGTAAAACGGTGGTTGGCAAGGGATGACTATTGATAATGCTGCAGCCTACACCCACAGATGATCTTTCCCAGTGGTTTCATGCAGACATTAAACAGCACAGGGGGCAGAATGGATCCCCGTAGTACTGCAAAGGCCAGGGGGTGGAGCAGGAATCCCCCAGCACCACATTCTGAATACTACTGTCCAGGTAGGAACACTCTAAAGCCACTCTATAACCGTGCCCCCTAGTCCTAGCCCAGAGACATTACTCAGAAGGATATCATAGTCTATCGCCCTGAAAACTGCTGAGAGGTGCAGGAGAATCAACAGAGTCACACCCCCTTTGTCTATCTCCCGGTATCCACCAGGGTGACCAAGGCAGTTTCTGTCCCATATTCAGGCCGGAAAAGATCTAAGTAATCAGATTCATCCAGGGCTGCCTGGACCTAAGATATCACCACAAACTCCAACACTTTGCCCAAGAAGGGGAGGTAACTGATAATCAGTTGATAATATTTTTGAGGCCTGATAATCAACTGAATTCTGAGGCAGGAGAAAGAAAATAAGACAAGATTAAGTACATGGACAAGAGAATGGATAGTAGTTAGCATTCCTAGGGATGGAGAACAGAAGTGAGTTTTGGCCAATAGCCAGGGCATTCTGTTTCGAATATGTTGAGCCTCAAATGCTGGTAATTCAACCAGGTTGAAGTGACAGAGTCAGTTTGATTTTATGTTTTGATTTATTTTTTTAAGAGGGAGACAACTTTTGTCTTCCAGAAGTTCTGTTTTCACAGAGGAGCTCTCCTATATTTGCCTTTTTCTTCACTTTCTTATAGTGTCCAAGTGTTAAACTCAAGACTGGAACAAATAAAGTAACCTTAACTGTCTCTTCAATACACACAATTTTAAAAGGTTAACACACATAATGCAAACCCATTCAGCATGGAACAGAAATGTTACCAAAAGAGGAACCCTTAGACCACCAATTACTTCTCCTATAATTATCAAGCTCAGTGAAATAAGTACCTCAAGATAACGATTTTGAAAGGCAGCAGATTAAAGTCCTATATTCTTGTTAGCATTTGTTTTACTCTTTACTATATAAGAATAGCACTCAAGTCTTAAATATAAGTACATGAAATTCATTCAAATTGTTAGTTAGGGAGTGTGCTGCCATCTAGTGACTAATGAAATGACTAGCTCTCCTTTTCAAAAATAAAACTAAGACACAACTTTATAGAACTTGCCAAGAATTAAATGGAAATCAAAGTGGACACGAAAGCATTGCAACATATTAGACTTTTTGCAGTGCTTTGCAGCAACAGTAGTTTCCTTGAAGGTGGAGGACTGAGGCTAGCTTTTGTGTTTCAAAGAATGTTTCATCAGGTAATAAGAGTATGCAAAGCAAAAAAAAATTTTTTTTTTAAGCAACTCTTATAGGTCACCCTCTTCAGGGTTGCTCTGCAAGGAGAAACACAGTGGGCACCATCCAGACTAAATATGATTAAAATTAATGACAATTGTCTCATTGATTTAAATGGTGCTTAGCCATGACTAACTAGTCTGGATGCTGTTCAGTGCATTTGGGCTAATCAAGTGGGTGGTTTTTGCTGGCCCCCAGTTTAGAGAATTGAGAAGCGTGAACAAAAGTAACCAAGTAGAAAATAAGTTCATCCTCTCTGGCCTTTAGGATGACATTATGTCCTGCAGTGCAAAGATGACAGAGAGAAAAAGTTGAGTGTCTCAAACATTTTGAATTCAGGCCCTCTTCTGGACTCACTTTATTTTGTGGGCCCAAAACACACCACAATCTTCTCTTTCACAGGTAAGCATACAAATTCTTACGCACAACTGTATGCAGATTCCTGTGGCTTGTGAGGAACTCTGGACTGGTACTAATCCAAGACTGGAATCCTTGGGCTTTTCTTCAAAGTGGACAGGCAAAGTATAAATGTATAAAAGAAATAAAAATGGAGAAGAAAAAACAGACCAAGAAGAAGGTAGAACTTGCGAAAGAACGTTGCAGTATATTACCAACTGTATAACAGGAGTGCTCCTTGTTAGAGCTGTGCCCCACACAGAACAAGAGCTATGTAGCAAGTGACTCAGATTCAAGGCTGGCGACCAGCTCCGAACCTGAGCACTTCTTTTACCATACCATACCAAAAGGAAAGAGAAAATGGTTTTCTGTCCCCAAAGGGACTCACAATTTTAAAAGAAACAAGGGGAATTCCAGAAATAGCCACTGGGAGGAACACTATGCTGGATTGAATAGGGACAGTTGCTATCCACCTGCTAAATATAGAAATCCAATCAGCTGTGATTAAATTGCTTAAGGGGGGAGAACAAAGTTGTTTGGTTTTTTAGAGAACACTTCATAGCACAAATGCCCCCAACTCTAATTCCACATCCTCCAGGTTACTCACTATCAACTGTTAGGGGCTTCAAGAGGCCAATTCTGCACTCCAGAGTTTTCTTACACCATCCACCACCCTCAGACACCTTTAATATTTCATTGCTCAACTGCCTTCAACCACTGACTTCATTACTAGGCTCAAACAAATTGGTCTCATTTCTGGTTCCTTCAAACCCATTTTTGCCTCCCCCAGAGCATGAGAACCAGCCATGAAAATAAGCAATAATTCCAGGATTTAATGTTGTTGTTGTTATTTATTATTTCATTTATATCCCGCTCTTCCTCCAAGGAGCCCAGAGCGGTGTACTACATACTTAAGTTTCTCTTTCACAACAACCCTGTGAAGTAGATTAGGCTGAGAGAGAAGTGACTGGCCCAGAGTCACCCAGCTAGTTTCATGGCTGAATGGGGATTAGAACTCAGGGCCTCCCCGGTCCTAGTCCAGCACTCTAACCACTACACCACGCTGGCTCACAATGTAATTGTGATTGGGCAGCAGCATGCCCTCTGCCACGATACCTAAATGGAAGGTAGCACCAAAGACAAGAGGTTGTTGCCTTTGACATCCAGGGTGAACCTGGAAGTCCCCTCTCCGGGTGATGAGAGGGATAACTATGATTTTCCTATTTCTATGCCCTCAAGACTGGTAGGGGTATGAATGTGTATCTGTGGTGTTTTACTTTCTTTTTAATTAATTTACAAACTTCCTAACTTCTGAATGCCTAGGGACACCACACACAAATACTGTAAGCAGAAACCACTACCTTATTTTAGATGGTCCTTTTTGCTTCCCAATGGATAGAAACTCAGCCATCTGAGACTATAATATTTCCCTGTACAGACTGCTTCTGTTCTGCAAGTTCTACAGAATAAAAGACAGACTGCAGGTAAAGCAAAAGCAGTCAAATGAATATTTAAGAGTTTGTTATAATGTATTTATTTTGGATAGTCTTACTTGATAAAGAGATCTGCAAATCTTAAAAGCTTACACACCATCTCTAATTCCCAATTAAAAATATACCATCTCTTGAAACCAAAATGTCGATTTTTATGGGAACAGCCAGCACAGACATCAGCCAAAACTTCTGATATACTTAAAAGCATTCCAAACTGTAACAGAAGTTTTATACATAAATAGCTTAAAAATAAAATAATCTTACCTTATAAACAAATAACTTTACATAAAAACAGAAGATTGTTATTTTGATTACAATAAAAAGAAGCAAATCTGAGAACTGATTACTTTCTGCTGTATCTTAAGCCACTTCACACTGATTGGTTTCCATTTAAGAGAGAGAGAGAGAGCACACCCACTTTGTAAAGTTGTGTGTCAACAGCAGGCTGGATTTAAATCTAAATCATGATGTAAATCACCATGAAAAGGCCAATTTAAATCACTATTTAAATCAAAGCCTCCCATTTATTAATAATTGTGATTAGTTTTCACCATTATTATTAGGATCTTCCAATCAAAGAGCACTCAGGATTCAACCCAAAAATATTTATAATTAGTGCTGACTACACCAGTTGCAGAAATCTGGTATTTATTATTTATTTATTACATTTATAAACCACCCCATCCAAAGGCTCTGGGCGGTGTACAACGCCAAGGTAGTTACTAGGTATAAAATGGGAGTAAAAGGTCACCCAGATGGATTAATGGATGACACCTATAGCAGCTTGCCAGCTCCTTGCCCAGAGCAGCAAGCCATAATATATGGATGATTGTACTATGAAGTGGCTAACAAAAATTGTTTCCCCCACAGTTCATGTGGGCCATACATCCAATGAAAAGAGACTGATAGAAGTTCAGATTTTATTTTGAACGAAATTATTTTTAAGAAACTTGTAACTGATTTTTTTAAAAATGAAAATCTGATTTAAGCAACAAAAATCTGATTTAAATAAAACTTCCTTAAAAAATCTATTTTTAACCACTGTGGTCAAGAGAAAGCAGGCAAATAGTTGTATACAAATTACATGCCCAAAGAATAAGCTCCAACCACTGGCATCTCAGTCCTGAAAAACGGCACCAGGGCATCAGTCTGCATCATCAGCCAAAAGCCACAAAGCTAAAGGTCAGGTTTTGCTTTTGCAGGGTTGTGCTGATGTTGACAGTTTTGACACCTAAACTCTGAGGATTCTTCTACACCTCTCATACACATACCTATAATAATCACTGGCACACAGACCTAAAAGATAAATCAACTGTTTCATTTTACAAATACTTCCTTGCTTGCTTCCCTGCAAGTAATTCTTAACTCATCACAGGCAACCAGGCAAGAGATGCTCCTTACGGGTCACAATCGTCCTGCCTAGTTTGTTATTTTATGTAATATTCCTTGCAACTGAAATGGTTCTACTTATATACATAAATTTTCAGAATATGAGGGGAGAGACTGGGGTGGGGGGGGGAGGATTCTAGATCCTTTTCTCTTGCCCAGAATTATCTAATCCAATATCCAAAAAATCAGGTGGACATCTTTCCAAACCCTGCTGCCTAGGATTCATTTAAGTGGAGATGCTAAGGATTGAACCTTAGACCTTCTACAACAAAGCATGTGTTCTATTATAGTCTTATGGCTATAGGTGCTTGCTAGGATGCCAATGCTTTCCTAGAATTTAAGCAACAACATTATGGCAGAGGTAGAGAACTTTGACTCTCCACCTGTTGCTGAACTACAACTCCCATCATCCACAGCAGGAATAAATTGGTGAGCCAAAGTTGCCTACCCCTGCATTATGGGATGTATCCTAAGCTTGGTGAATTTTTTCTATTTGTGAAACAATACCAATTTATTTAGGTCAACAGCCAAACTTGTTAGTCATGACTGAACACCACTGAAATAAATAAGACAAGTTAGTCATGACTAGCTGAAATCCCACTAATTTCAAGAGGCCTTGCTCATGGCCAGCTTGGTCTGGATATTGCCCTTATTTTATATTTATAGACCACTTTTCACCAGTTGGTTCCAAACCCAACACCCCCAACCCCATATCCAACTGAGAATCTGCCCTTGAACATTGAGGAGACTCTCTAGACCAGACATGAAGCAGATACCAAAAACCACATACGCACTTTTGTGAGGACTCCTTCGTAACCCCTTCTAACTGGGCAAAGAGGCATTTTTTACTGTGGTGATTCTCTTTATTTAGCAGGGGGAGAGTAACTGGCCCTATCCACCCCCAGCACAGAATTTCCAGTGACTGTTGCTGGTGTCTATCTTATATTTCTTTTTAGAATGTGTGCCCTTTGGGGACACGGTTCCATCTTATTTGTTTGTTGTTTCTCTGTGTAAACCACCCTGAGCCATTTTTGGAAGGGAGGTATAGAAACTGAATTATTATTATTAATTAATAATAATAATAATAATAATAATAATAAAGAAAGATACTTCAGATGCAATGCAATGAAATCAAGCAAAAATCTGTTTATTTCATCAGTCATTAATTCTGTGCCAATATTAGAAGGGGAAGTATTATTTGGCACTCTCAGTTCACTCATGTTGATAATAAACTGAGCAGATGTTGAAAATGGAAGTGACATTTAAATATGAGAAGCACAGAGCTAGTCCTAGAAAAATAACCAACAACTTGCACAAACAAATAATTGCTGATAAGTTTAAAGCAAAATCCTGTCAAAGATTAGTGTTCAGTTTAAATTAAATTCGCTGTGATGAAAATCGCACACAAGTTGTCACAATTAGTCAAAGAAAACAATGGCTTACAACCACCCTATGAGTTCATACTGGACATAAGATTCAAAACAGGGACTCTCCCGCCCACCTCACAAGCACTATGCTATCCTGTACTAGCTCTGGCTGTATGTATAGGTCTCATAAGACTGCCCAATCCTACATGCAAATTGGATTCAAACACTTATATTCATTGTTAAGGATGCAGATGATCTATTCCAGTGTTTCTCAACCACCGGTCCCTGGACCGCTGCCGGTCCCCGAAGGGTTGAGTGCCGGTCCCTGACTGGGAGTCAACCCCCCCCCCAACTGAAATCAAGGCACTCACTTCCTCAATTTTGCACATGGCACGGAAGAGGAAGAGTATCACGGAGGCATGGGACCCTTCTTGTGCCTTGCCTCCACGTGCTGCTGAGATCTTCCTACAGCTATCTTATTCCCTATCTTTACAGCTTCAAACTGTATGCGGTGCGGGGGCATGGAGGAAAAAGTATGGCAGTGGGCGCCACTTGAAGGGCTGCTGGTTCTTGCATGCTCATTGTTTGCAGCCAAAGGTTGGTTGATTGAAACCGAGCTGCCTGTTGTGGTCGAGGCGCCTTGAGAGGGAACGCTGTTTCCCTCTTGCATCAGTGGGGCTTGCTTGTATGTTGTTTTCATTGGCCCCATGTAGCTTTTGAATTTTTCTAATGGCCCAACATCCCCTCTCCATTGAGTAATCACAAGCACCTCCACTCCAGACATACTGGAGACAAATTTGTTCACCCAGGCTTTTAGATTCAGGGGTTCTCAACCCTGGGTACCCAGACGTTGGTGGACTTCTACTCCCATAATCCCCAGCCATAATGGCCAAATGCCATTGTTGTTGGGGGTTATGGGAGTTTAACGGAGGGACCCAAGGTTAAGAACCCCTAATATTCCATGTTTGCAAAAGATTCCAAATTTAATTATTTTAATGCTTATATTATTTTCATTCTAAACTGCCCAGAGATGCAAGTTTTGGGCAGTACAGAAGTCTGATAGATAGATAGATAGATAGATAGATAGATAGATAGATAGATAGACAGACTTGAAACCCCTTTACTAACTGCTGGTCCGGGAAACTGCGCATGAAGAATGTAGCGGTCCTTGAAACTCTGCACGAAGAATTTAGCGGTCCTTGACTCCAAAAAGTTTGAGAAACACTGATCTATTCAATACTGCAGCAAAACAGAGCTCTTCAACATCAATACAAACCACCATGGCAACCCAAGCTCAACCAAATCAACCCAATGTATACCACTGATGTGAAACAACTGCATCATGTAATGCTAATGGAGCTATATCAACCAGTGCAGCCCTACTTATGTGCCATCCCAAAGCAGTGCACAGAGTGACCACTGAAAACACATAGTACAGTCCCCACCACAAAACAGTTGCAATTACCTAAAAATACCTTGTTGCTCACAACAAGAGATTTTTTGTTGTTACCAATGCTGTACGTACTTTATACAAATAAAATTAATTAATCTGATACCTATCATTCATTCAAAGTTTATTACGGTCTATGACCAGCACAACAAGGGGGGGGACGATGACAATACAATTAAAATATAAATAATTTTTTTAAAAAAACAAGTCAACAGTCTAACCCATCAACAATATTATAACTGAAAGGTTATAGAGCAGGACTAGGACTGTTAATTAAAAACTGGCACACTCTTCGAGCTGCTGCACAAAAGCCCGCCACTTTCCGAGTAATGGCAGGTATGCTGTCCTCAAGCAGGAAAGCCACTTGTTGGCTAGGCGAATTTCCTGGGAAACGAGCCAACAGTGGAGATATTAGATATTATGATACCTATCATAAAACAAAAGATCCTGATAACCTAAGCTTTTGTTTTATAAAGGTTTCCTGCGTGAAATGGAAAACTTGAAGAACATTGGCAGCATCAGATGAAAAGTCAGCATAAAGGGACCAGAGGAGGCTTTCAAAGGCTGGTTTCCACCTACTCCCTATGAAGAGCAATCATTCCTATTAGGGACATAGGAAGCTGCCTTCTACCAAGTCAGAACATTGTCCCATCTAGCTCAGCATTGTCTACACAAACTGGCAGCACCATCTTCCAAGGTTGCAGGCAGATATCTCTCTCAGGCCTATCCTGGAAATGTCAGGGAGGGAACTTGGAACCTTCTGCATGCAAGCATGCAGATGCTCTTTCCAGCGCAGCTCCATTCCCTAAAGGGAATATCTTAAAGTACTCACAGATGTAGGTCTCCCATTCATATGCAACCAAGGTAGACCCTGCTTAGCAAAGGGGACAAGTCATGCTTGCTACCACAAGACCAGCTCTCCTGGATTCCATTATCACCTTTATCACCATGACTTCCAACCTTTCCAAAAAGAAGCAGAAGTCTTTGAAAATCTCAACTCTGTGCACACTTCTGAAATTCAAACTGCTACAGTGTAGATAGCTCTTCAGCGGTCCTGTTCTTCTACATCTGTCACAGAATGTAAGGATTAGAAATCTGTAGCAAAACCCACTGGAAAACCTTGTGATCCACATTTTCAGGTGGCTCACTGGGTAGCAAGAAAGGGATCTTTGTTTTGGATTTGTTGCCATAGTAGGCTCAACCAGCTTGTGGGTGCAGTCCCTTGCAAGCTCGCCACACAAAATCTGTCACAGCTATTTCACAGGAAGGGCTTTTTTTACTCCTCCAGCCTAGCTAATGTTGATACAACTACTGAGGAGCAAATTTCTTCTCACATACAGGATACAGACCAGGCCCTTTACAGCTTAAAGTCTGAGAGTTTTCCTTCAAAACTCACTCACCTGACTTGATTCCATACAATTGCAACCACTTTATTGGTTTTGCAGTTGGAAAAAATGCTGGCTCACATAATGTGCAGTGAGCCACCTGAACAATAGGTGAGCTTGCTCCTTTCAAGCACCTTTAAACTCTGCCAGTGTGGCTTGCGAAAGCAGGGAGGCTCTGTGGCTACTAAAGAGTGTGGAGCTCAGGAGGCATGAGGAGCTCATTTAAAGGAGCTCAGAAGGCGTGAGCTTGGCTGTCACTTAAGACAGGTGGCTCACTGTGCAGTATGTGAACCACTGCCTTTGCTACACTTCATTTTTTCCCCTTCCCAGGCACTTATACTATAAAACCTTTAATATACATAACAGGCCATATTGTGCCAGACAGCATAGTCCCTTTGACATGTCACTGGTATATTACATTCTACTGATTTCATGCTTGTTCAAGACATTATCAGCTGAAAAGATGTAGTTATCGCCTGGTGGTCGGCAGCTGCTCCACTGTATCCCAAAGAATGCACAATTGGACTATTTTACCTCTAATTTTCCTTTGAAGCACACTGATCTTCTATCAATTAGCAATCCGCTCTCACTAATCCCGCCCCACCCCCGGTCATAAAGGTCCATTTCCAGTTACCACTGGTACATCTGATGGTGACGTGGAACCGGCCTTCTCTGTAGCTGCTCTTGGCCTACGGAATGCACTCTCTGTTAGATATCCGCAGTTTAGGCTCGCTGTTGGCCTTTAAGAGAACCCGGAAAACTTGGTTTGGTCTGGCCTTCTAAGGTTTTTAAATTGTTTTTGGATATTTTAATTGGTTTTAAATGGTTTTGAATTGTTTTAAAACTGTTATATTGTTTTAAGCAGTGTGTTTTAGATGGTGTTTGTTTTGTGTCTTTTTAAACATGTGCACCGCCCAGAGTCTTTGGATGGGGAAGTCTATAAATGTAATGAATGGACGGATGGATGGAGAATCAACCAATTGCTTAAGTGAAGACAGCATGCGAGTTAACTCGCTCCTCCTTTCAGATTCCCTCAGAGGATGACAGGGCTGGCCAAAGACTTCTCTGGGTGCTAATGGAGTATTCATTTCCTGTAAGAAGCCAAGCATAACTGAGAAGCTCAGAATAAACTTCCCAAATCAGAATAAGGCATGATCCACTCTACTGTGTGATTCAGAAATTGTCTGGTACCCAACTGGATTCAAGAAGTAGAGCCCAAGAGATGATGCTCCCAGGAAGGGCAGGATAATAACTTTGATGGCTAGCCCAATTTTAGACTAAAGTGCAAGAGACGGTGCCCTAGTACAGCATAGAGAAGTTCAGAATGTCTTCCATATTTTCAGTATACTGCAGGATTTTTGACAGCATAGTTATATAGAGTAATTCAGTAACATGAAGCCCTTATGTTAAATATGTATTGGCTACTGCCTGATAGGCTACTCAAAAACTGTTTACAACAGCAGAAGTACAGTGATAAATAAAGCTTTCAGAATGGAGTTTGTTTGGAATGATTAAATGTCATCTCAAATGTTAGAATATGAAAGGTTTATAGAGTGAAATATCTGTTACAGAAGTACTCACCTACTACTAGTCCACATTCTGGGCAGATCATGTCTCCAGCTCTGTAATCTTCCACCAAAATAGAATCTGGATGGTTTGGACATGTCACTCTTGGAAGCACATCCAATCTTAAAAACAAATTATGTATTTTAATAGTATATGCCAATGTACATTAAATATCCCATATGTATAAAGAGTTTCTAGCTAAGCAAACACACATAAAATACTTGAAATTAAGGCAATTCCTTAAGTGATTGAGCCCTTTAAGAAAATTTGTAAGCACAGCAACAAACAAATGAACAGGGGTGGAACAATCTTTCTATTACATCTTATAATTTTTAAAATGGCAAGCAGATATGAGGGGAAATATCAGAAGTCAGGTATACTATTACTAAAAGTCTATTAGGTTCTATTTTAGAATATGAATAAGAATTACAAAGTCATTGATAGGAATTAACCTAATTCAACAGATTGTTTGAAATGCAGCAGATCTGATTTCTGGTGTACTTGTAAAAAGGTTAGTGCTTTTGAGGAAGTGTGCTTTAAATGTTATTCCAAGTGTGCCAGGACAGAATATGTGCTGCTATCAATTATTCAGTACCTTTATTTGAAAGAAGAAACTGAAAAATCTAATATGAAATTGCTGATTACTTTGCCTCAAAAAACAGAAACAATACTAAAACAGAAGTTCCAACAATATATAGTTGGTTATTTAGTTTGCAGCTGAACTAATTAAGCTGACAAATTTATTATTTATTCATTCATGTTTATTAATTGGCAGACTTTCAGTTTACAAATATTTTAAAAAGACAAAGTGGTGGGGAGGTGACAACTCACAAAGTGACTCCAGTAGCTGGACAATCTATATATTTAATTCTCTTAGCCGGCATGCGTGCCCAGGATTTGGCAGCAGAACTCTCGTGACACACTGCAAGAGTTCCGGCAATAATAATGGAGACCGCCTGGCCCCGCCGAAGAAGGAGGAAGGAGGAGAGGGGGAAGAAAGCAGCAGCGGTGGCCGGTGAGCGAATGGATGGATGGATGGAGGGGGGGGGGAGAGAAAAAAGCAGAAGCAGCGGGCAGGCAGATGGGGGGAGAAAAAAGCGGCAGCGGGCAGATGGGGGAGAGAAAAGCCACCGCCATGGCGGGCGGTTGGGGGGAGAAAAAAGCTGTGGCAGGGGGAGAAAGCGGACACCGGGGAGGGGGAGAAGGGGGCGGCAGGTGGGCCGGAGAAAGTGGCAACTGGCAGATGGGCTTGGAGGGGAGAAAGTGGGAGGGGGACTAGAGGTGCAGATGGTCTGCGCCTGGTTCAGCTAGTTAAAACTTAATTGCACTAAAAACAACAAAGATTAAACTGTTAAAAACAACCAGTACTAGTAATTCAAAGTCATTTGTCTGTGTGTGAACTTTTAACAGCCAGAAACAAACTTTGCTTTACATAGAATTGTTTGTCCATAATCAGGAAGGCCTATATCATTTCAATCATCTTGGAAAGGAAGCAATTGAAACTAACCCTAGATCTTTCATCACTGTACAAATTACAAAGTAATAAAACATAAGATACTGTTTCATAAAAAGCGATCTGCAGCAGGAATACTATTGTATCTCTCCTCCTCCAAAACAGCTGAAGGGAGGACATTAAAGCAAAGGATTGTATAGACATTCCCAGATTTAAAAATAATAGTCTTAAGTAATTGCTGAAAACTCCTTGTGGCCTTAGGATAACCTCCATGTGCAATGGAGAACAAATACATCTGTTAAGCATGTATGTATCACCCCATATTGCTACTTTTAACATATCCACCCCAAATGCCCAAAATTAATGCTCACATGTAATGACAACACTGCCAAAAAAAAGAGCTCAACATACTGGACAGCAATCTGAGTACAGAACCACAACCTGCTTGTGGAGTTGCCGATTTTTAAAGTGGCTGCATGCGATGCAGAAGTGCTATCTTCTTTAACAGCAATATAACTATATTCCACTGGCCATTCTTTTATATCCGACCTTTCTTCCATTACAAAACTCATGGAGACATACATTTATTTATTTAACATATTTATTTGGCATGAGCTTCCCAAGTGGTCACCCATCCAAGCACTGACCCAATCTAGACCAGCTTAGGTTCTGCAACATGGCTGCATCATGCCCTGAGACATGTGAGATAGTCATCCTGTAGTAATCATAGGTTTGCCAAGACAGCATGTGAACTGGTGGTATACACCCCATTCTCTATACTACTACTACTACTACTACTACTACTACTACTACTAATAATAATAATAATCTATTATATTAATTCTCCTGGGTGTGCCATGGAATGTGCGTCCTGGCTCCCAGCTGATTGGCTGGGTGGCGGACGCGCCTGATTGGCTGAGGTGCACCCAGGAGGATTGGTTGTCGCGGTGGTGGCCCAGCTGTGGAGATCAGAGGTGGTGGGCCCGGCCGGAGAGGTGGCTGGGCCCGGAAGCAGAGACTGGGGCAGAACGGGGGGGGGGGAGAGAGATAACTGCCGGACCCAAAGAGCGCACAGATGCTCTGTGCAGGGTCGGATAATAATAATAATAATAATAATAATAGGAAGAAGAAGAAGAATCCCAGTGGTAATTGGTGCCCTGGGTGCAATTCTGAAAGAACTTGAAGAGCACCTCAACACCATAGGGGCCACAGAAATCACCATCAGCCGATTACAAAAAGCAACTTTACTGGGAACAGCCTACATTCTGCGACGATATCTGTAACAGCAGTAACAACACTGACAATAAAATTCAGCCATCCCAGGTCCTTGGGAAGGACTCGAAGTCTGGATAAAACAAACCAGTGAATACCACCTGTCTGAATGTGTAAACAACAACAATAATAATATTTATACCCTGACCCTCGGGGCAACTATATGTACATAAATATCTGAGTGTAGTACAAGTTAAGCTATTCTATTTAAAACAAATGTGTACTATGTTGCATGCATTTTTTAATCTGAATGAACTAAAAGAATAAATGGACATGCTTGTCATGCCTACAGTTGGTTGTAATGTTATAAATTGTTCTCCATATTTTTGTGTGAACGTTCACGGCTAAAGAATACATAGTATAAATAAATGTATGTTAAACTGGGGATATTGCTGGTTGTCCAATTTAATTTTCTTCTGCAAACTAAAAATAAATTCCAGCTCAAGGTTTTGTGAGCGTAACTTAAAATGAACCAACATTTCAAGCAGTTCATAATGCATGTGCTGCTTGGATGGTTTTCTTCTAGGACTTCTCGTTACACAGTAATAAGGATCAATATTTATGCTACAGAGGGCAAAGTTGGAAGCCATTCCTTTAAAATTATTTCCCTCAAGGCCAAAATATTTCAAATTTACAACCATCATGTAAATTATCTAAACGAAATCCAAGGATTAATCATCCTCATCGCAGTCCAGAATAAGTTCAAGAACTTACTGAGGTCACCTTGTTTAGATAAAAAGCGAGCAGATGGTTGAAAAAAGCAATCTTGTAACAGCAAACCTATACAAAAGAGCAACTGTACAACACAAGACAAAGTACTTTGGCTCATTAAAAGCATACCATAAAACCTTGATTGTAAGATCAGTAAAAATGCTTCATTCAGCCCAAGGGTCTCAATGGCTCAGTAAAGATGCTAATGCTAAAACATATTTTAAGGCTTCAGGTATGTGAGCTGTAGACTCATACACTTCTCTGCCACCTCCTCTACAGCACCAAAGGAGGAACTCAAAAGCTTCTGCTTTCACTTTTGAACAAACTACAATCATGTCTAAACTCAGAGGAGTGTGATTAGTTAACAAATCTGTATATCAAACGACAGTTTGAGCCTAGTTTGCTTTCACTAACTACAGTTTCCTGAATTCAGATGTAGCAGGAAACTGCGATTTGCTAAATAAAAAATAAAAATAAAATCACAAAAACTTATCTTCTCCTCCTCATGAAAAAAAGAAGGGGGAAATACGTGAGCCCAAACTTCACCAATGCTTGTTCTAACAGTGCTGAATCACACCCAGACCATAATATCACCGATCACTCATCAACACTTTTAGAATCACCCATACGCTCCAAATGCAAGTTGTAAAAAAGCAAGCTCAATTAGGCAGATAACATATTTATTAACTAGTCAAGATATATTTCTTTTATTTTCATATATATATATATTCATTAATGCTTGTCAACAGAATAAAAATCTATTGTTTGGCTTCTAATTCCTGCTAAAAATAACTTTTCTGCACTCCTGCTAACCCCTGCTAACTGGGCAAAGAGGCAGCTTTTTAACGTGGTAGTTCTCTTTATTTAGCAGGGGAAGAATACATGGCCCTATCTACCCCCAGCACAGTACCTTCATTAACTGTTGCTGGTTTCTACCTTATGTTGCTTTTGATTGTGAGCCCTCGGGGACAGAAAGCCATCTTATTTATTTATTTTTCTGTGTAAACTGCTTTGGAAACGTTTGTTGAAATGTGGTATATAAATATTTGTTGTTGTTGTTCTGTAATTACAGAGGCCTACAAGGCCCCTTCAACTCAATCATTTTATTCTAGAGCTAGTAAATAGATCCATATAGCCACTGTAGATGAAATATGGGCCTCTGATTAATAACTAGACAATTAACAACTAGACAAAATAAAATCAGATTTTAGTGTTTATCCACAGCATTCTTCAAGTCCAAGGTGGATGGAGGAAAAAGTCAAATCAAATTTTCCATTGGCACTTCAAATATTACCTAAATATGATGGATAGTAATTAGTTAATCTAACGACTAAAATATGTTAATTCACAACTCAATAAAGCATTTACAATCTTCTTTGCAGTGATGCTGCAGTGGCTTCTCCAAGGTTTCAGGCAGGAGACAATCTCAGCCCTATCTGGAGGTGCCAGGGAGAGAGCCTGGAACCTTCTGCATGTAAACATGCAGGTACTCTTCCCAAAGCAGCACCATTCCCCAAGGGGAATATCTTGCAGTGCTCACACATGTAGTCTCCCATTCATATGCAACCAGGGCGAACCCTCTTAGCAAAGGGGACAAGTCATGCTTACTACCACAAGAACAGCCCCTTCTGTATTGCACAACTGACATGCCTTGCCCAATACCATCTTTAAATGAGAAATAGAAAGTGATTACAACTTCTCTTAAAAAGATAAAGTTGTGCCATCGAGTAGGTGTTGACTCCTGGCAACCACAGAGCCATGTGGTTTTCTTTGTTAGAATACAGGAGGGGTATTGTCGTAGCAAGCAGGACTTGTCCCCTTAGCTAATCAAGGTCCACCCTGGTTGCATATGAATGGGAGGCTTGATGCGTGAACACTGTAAGATACTCCCCTTAGGGGATGGAGCCACTTTGGGAAGAACAGAAGGTTCCAAGTTCCCTTCCTGGCATCTCCAAGATATGGATGAGAGATATTCCTACCTGCACCTTTGGAGAAACCGCTGCTAGTCTGGGTAGACAATACTGAGCTAGATGGACCTATGGTCAGACTCAGTATATGGCAGCTTCCTATATACCATTGCCATCTCCCGCACAGTATATGATGCCTTATGTCAACTAGGACCCAGAACTTTCTAGAAGCAGGTAGTTTGTTATTTGGAAAAGCAGTTTGTTATTTGGAAAAGTAGCTTATGTTCATACGATGAAAAAGAAATGGCTTTGTTTTTCTAAGAAAGTAAATAATTTAAGAACTAAGCAAATTACACAATTCAGGTATTATGAGCATGAAGGAGTATAAAAGTTCATGAAGGTGGGATGCTTCCTAATGAGAAGCAGGATGACTCAATCCAGCCTCAAAGACAGGATGCCTCTGAGTACCAGTTGCAGGGGAGTTACAGCAGGAGAGGGGGCATGCCCTCAACTCCTGCCTGTGGCTTCCAGCTGCATCTGGTGGGCCACTGTGTGAAACAGGATGCTGGACTAGATGGGCCTTCGGCCTGATCCAGCAGGGCTGTTCTTATGACTTATATTGGAGCCAGGGGCATGGATTCCAGTGCATGAGATTATTGCCAGTATCAGGCCCATATCAACAATACTGTGTCATATTTAAAGTCTACCCTCCAAAATATATTTTGCTAGTATTTGTATAGAAAATAAGATTTTAATTTACAGTGTTACAAAGGGATAGATATTATAAATAAAAATTTAACATGTTCATATTCAGATTTCATTTTAACCAGGGAGTTTAAAAAAAGAGAAGTTTAAAATATTTTTAAAAAATCATCCATGTTTACCTACTTTCATTAACTTGTATCAGTGAAAAGGATACTGACATTGTCCTATACTCTTTGTTTACTCTGTGGGCACCAGAACATGTCAGTATTCCTTTGTGATAATCCATGCCTGAATAGCATTGGTAATGCTTTGATTTGACAGCAAAATATCCTAGAATCACAAGTAAGGAATATACCAGAACCACCAAAGAAAGTGCTTTTCATCTTTACTACCCTTGTTAGCATTCTGGAATCAATTCACAAGAACCAACCCAATCTCCTGCAAGGAATAAATAGAACTTGGCAACCTCCTTTAGCTACTGGCTTTTACCAATAGTGTCAACAAGGGTAAATTAGTAAGTGAACAGAACACACAAAATGATCTGTTTCACATTACTAATCTAGGCTAACTGCATAACTACCAGCTACATGATCATGATAATAAGGGAAGTCAGAGCAGCCAGAATGTTTACCCAACAGTGAATTGGTATGGGTGCGGAATTTAAGAGGACTTTGTTTTCAAAGGACAGGACTGAAAGAAGTGACATAATTTTTCCAATTTTATTAATGTATTAAGAATAATTTTACTAAGAGTTCTGAAGATACACCACACTGTTCATTCTCAACTCATTAATGCCTCAGGAAATTAAGAACTATCGTGTGACCTACTGTGTTGTTATCATTGGGTAGAAGCTCAGTTTATATGAATATTTGTTTTTCACTATGAATACACTAAAAGTTAAATTTTAGTTGTTTTAAAGTGAATATTAACTAAAACTTAAAAATCCCCTACATTCTTCTATTACTCAAATTCTATCCAGCTAGAAATGCTACTGAACTTCAAATTACAAAAATAAGTATCATGTATAAATTTATATTCTAATAAGACATCTAAAATGGCAAACAGCAGGATGTTACAAGAACTGAGGCGGAGGAGGAGCTTCCAAAGGCAAATCTCTAAAACAGTTGCACTGGTCTGCTAAAATATGGGCTGCCACTCGCTCTGTATCCTGTCTGCTTGCTAAACATTTGTACTCATTTAAGAGAGCCCATTCCTAGCTCTGCCAAAACAGCAAAGAGTTAGAGGTAGGACTGAATGACAGGTGCAGTCACCCACTTGCAACTTGAGGTATGTGCTTACGTGTGCATAGCAGAAGCTAAAGAGGCACTCTTAGAATTACCAGCTTCGCAAAACAGTCTCCATGGCTGTGTTTTTCATAGCATTTTAGTTGAAAGCAACCTTGGAGGTCTTCCAAGCCGACTCCCTGCTCACAGGAGGCAACTGTTACAGCACCCCTGATAGGTGGCAGTCCAGCCTCCGTTTGAAAACCCCTAGCGAGGGAGAGCCCACCACTCCACGAGGCAGGCCACTCCACGGTGTGAACAGCAGCTTGATGGTCCGATTGGTAACAGCTTCATCACCATACTACCGAGAGCTTCCGCCTGCTGGTTTCTTGCCATCTCGCTGTTGTTTGAAGCACAGGAGCAGGCGAGGGTGGTTCCCCCACGCCGCCCTTTCCCCCACGATTACTTGATAATCGTAGGCACTGCCCTGTGTGGCAGATTTTTTATTTTTCATTGTCCCAGAGCCCAAGCAGCTGTATGGAACAGCTCTCAATAGCGACCAGGAGGAGGTTGCGCGGCTGATCCACGACATATTGCGAATAGACACGCAGGACAGAACCCAACGATAAATGTTAAGGGATCGAGGAAGGCGGCAAGGCCTCAGAAGGGACTTACTGCGACCCCGCCGCCCCACAGACGACAAGAGGCAGAAATCCAGACTGTGGGGTAAGTGGAGGCTGGGGAATGGAAGCGGGGGGTCAGATTATAGACTAGGGAGAAGATGAACACGAAGAGAAAGCAGCTCAGTCTGGGGAGAAAAGGAGGAGACGCAGGAGATCGCCAAGAAGGAAGGCGGGGGCGCGGGAGGCGGGGGGAGGCGAGGCGAACTACTGGTGGGGGGCTAAGAAGGTTGAACAGGCTCCGGGAAGACCGGAGGGTCCAGAGGAGCGAGGGGGCGGCACGGGCCTGGGACCCTCCTAGCAGCCCAAGCGGCAGCAGTGCTGGGCTGGCTGTTTCCCCGGGGGCCTTCCCAGCACCCACCCACCCATCCCAGGCTCGGCCTCCCCCCGCAACACGCACACGAATGCCCGTCAACTCCTCCTACTGACCGGCTAGTCGACGCCATCTTTCTTCCTCTTCACGGTGACGGTGGCGTCCGCGTAGAGCTGGGCGCACACAGGCCGCCTCACGCCCTTTTATGCTTTACGCTCTGGTGGGTGGGATTTACGAAGGCCTGCGCTATGGAGAGTGGTAAGGGACAAAAGAGACGGAGCGGAGCGGATTGCCAGTGCCTTTCACCCGCCCCCGCCTGCCTTAGACATCGTATGAAATCTGAAGGCAAAGATCGAGGGGGAGCTCTCAGTTAAGGCTTCCTTTATCCTTATGCACGTTTACTAGGGAGCAAGCAAGGCCTATTTTGCTCAGCGGGGTTTACTTCACAGTAAACGTGCGTACAATCCTATGCCTATTTACTCAAAAGTGACTCCCAGCCCCATTATGCTCATTTGAGCTTACTCTCAGGTAAGCATGCACAAGATTGCAGCCTTAGGTTCACTCACAGATGGAGTCACCCCTACAGACCGTGCATTTGTCCTCAAGATTACTGCATGCAGGTTAATTCTGGTCTACTACACATGCAGTTGCATGAGGTGGTGGGTAGACTGTACCACTTCAAACTACAGGGGTGTCACATTTTAAACCAAGCACAGAACAATCGTACAAATATGTGTAATACTAGCATCAGCAAAAACTACAATGAAAGCTAGCAGGAGGACAAATAAATAGCAATTAAAATCAGCCAGTAAATGCTGAAAGGCCTGTTCAATTAAAAAGGTCTTTGTCTGCCTAGTGCCAAAAGTACATCATGTTTGGCACCATGTAATCTTCTCTGGTCAGGGCATTTCAGATTTAAGGCACCACAGCTGAAAAGGCCTGTTTTCCATGATTCACCAGATATCTGACATTAGGGATGTGCACAAACCTTTTCAAGACCACCGAACTGGTTTGGAGGTCCAGCATTTGGCCAGTCCGGCGGCAGCAGCGGGTTTACCTTTAAGGAGCAGTGAGGGTACCCTTACCCCCACCCTCACTGGCGGTCTTGCCAAAATCTCTGGCACGGAGCGACAGAGTACCTCCTTACCACTTAACACTTAGCATCCAACCAGAAGTGCCCGATGCGTGTGTTGCGGGGAAAAGATCCCTCTAGAATCCAGCCTTCCTGTTTGATTCAGCCACTTTGCTTTCATCCGTTTATCACTTGGATAGAGAATGGGGCGTCTTGCCAGAACCAAAGAGGATTAGACTCAATTCTCGCCAATATACTTGTTGTCTTAACTGAATGAAGTCAAACAACAAGGGTACGTGCTCAAAGAAAGCGCTTTATTTCATATCATGAAAGGCACGAGTATCATCAGAGTGCATCTGGATGATACTGCACGCCAAGTTATACAGCAGGTAAGTTTTTATAGGTTTCAATCATACATGCATATCAATAAAGCGATTAATACACGTCATTAGTTATCAAACTTACATATTCCAGAGGTGTCATCTAGAGCCTGAGAAGATGATTAACTACCTGGCTTCTGACAACTTTAATCCCTATGGTATCTTTTCATACCAGCCAGACCCTCTTTCAGCTGGCGAAGGAATTCAACTAATGGCCTGTGCTTGACCACTCCTGGTACCTGTTGCCTCGGTGGGCCCCTCAACCCACATTCTTGGGAGGGGGCCTTTTGCTCTTAACTCTGGCCTCCTGTTAGCTTCATATTCCATTAGGGATGTGAACCAAACTTTTGAGTTACACTTTAATACATACTTTTATATATTTTTATATACTTATTTGTAGGCCTGGATTAAACATTTCATTATCACGTGTGTGGAGGTACTCTGCCAGCACGCG
Organism: Hemicordylus capensis; assembly: GCF_027244095.1. Classification (NCBI taxonomy): domain Eukaryota; kingdom Metazoa; phylum Chordata; class Lepidosauria; order Squamata; family Cordylidae; genus Hemicordylus; species Hemicordylus capensis. Next base: position 122,409,512 of record NC_069660.1, read on the forward strand.
CCAGCAATTATGGCAAGAGTGCCAGTGGGAGTAAGGGCACCCTCCCTGCTCCTTAAAGGTAACCCCAGACCTTGCACATCCCTACCTGACATCTGAAGAAGAGGGATTCCAGTGAAAACCATAGAAATCAAGAAGGCATATGGGAGAAGGTGATCCTTCAGGCACATGGCTCCTAAGCTGTATAGTGCTTTAAAGCCTTGAATTGTGCCATAAAACAGTCCACAAGCCAGGTGTGTCAGAACTGTGAAGATATTATCCCTATTAATCTTTGGCATGCCTTGTGCAGTGAAGGACTATTACTGGAGAAAATAAATTTTCTCAGCCAGTCTGAGAAAATATGTTGAATTCCTAGATGACAGCAAAACATATTTAGGTAACAACCATTCCTCAGCATCAAACCTCTAGTGTTCAGGAATCTAGGACTTTTGCCAATTCTGTTTATTCCCCCACTAGTAAAAGTTGCCCTTGTTGACCTCTCCACTTACAACTAAAGTTACAGATTTTTCCTACTGTTTGTGTCCTTGCAGAAATGAATATATATTTCTGTCAATTTATATTATTTCACCATTTATCATGCTTTCTGAAACCCAGTGGAAAATATTTTGTTCAGTTTACATTACTAGCAGCAATGGTTTCCACATAATGAAAGGGCAAGGAGAGAGAGCCCTGTTATAGGATATCTAATAATTCTAGCTGATTGTGAAGATAAGTTTTTAGAAATGTCTGAAGCTCTGGACTTCAAAAATAAGGGATTATTAGTTGAAATTCAGAGTTTAGGATGGCAATCCTATTCATGTTCACTGGGAAATAAGTCCCACTAATTTCAGTGGGGCTTACTCTCCAGTACACATGCACAGACTTGCAGCCTTAGTTTCAAGTACAGTCGACCTTCGTCAACCATGAGGGTTCCGTTCCTGGAAACCCTCGTGGTTGGCATATTCACGGTAGACAGGGGCGGAGCCACCATTGGGCAAATGGGTTAAAAAAAACCAGGGCTGCGCCCAATCAGGGGCTGCGCCTTGCGGCCCTGACACACACACCCCGCATCTGACGTCAGATGCAGGGGTGCTGGTTTCGCTCCCAAGTGAGGGCCGCGCGGCCCCCGTTCGGGAGTTAAATGGCCGCTGCATTCACAGCATGGCCACACTCTTCCCTTTAAGGCAGGGAAGAGCCACTCCTGGCTGCGCTGAAAATACAGCACCAGCCCAAATCTAACTCCCAAAGGGGCCACGCAGCCCCTTTGGGAGTTAAATGGCCAGCGCTGCATTCACAGCACAGCCAGGAGCGGCTCTTCCCTACCAAGGCTGGGAAGAGCCGCTTCTGACTGTTCGGGAGCCAGACCACACACCCCGCGTCTGACATCAAATGCAGAGTGTGGGGTGAGTGGGCTGCTGCCGCAGTCACACATGGGCCGCTGGCCGTCAGGCTACGTGCCTAATGGTAGATGAGCCATTGGTTTCAATAGCAAACAAGTGGTTAGGGGAACTGCAATTGCAAAGTGACTGAAAACAAGTTTGAAAAATTGAATCACCCCGACCCCTGAAAATGTCCCCCAAATCACCCCCAGCCCCCCTAATTGCCCCCAACCCCCAAAAATGACCCCTTGACCCTTCTCTCTCAGGTTAGGCTGAGAGAGAAGTGACTGGCTCAGTCACCCAGTGAGTTTCATAGCTGAATAGGGATTTGAACTCAGGTCTTCCCAGTCTTAGTCCAACACTCTAACTACTATACCACACTACAGATGAAGAAAACCATGGGCTGGTGATTCACTTCTTTTTAACTTAAGGTTGGACCTGCCTAATATTAGCCTCGTCTATGATTATTCTTGTCTCTGTGGCATGTTGGAGTTGACACCAGCTTGACGGCACACTATGGCATGTTAAATCAACATGCTGTTTTGCATGTATACACCATCAATGAAAACAAATAGATAAGATTTGTAGTAATTTCATATTTAATGATTTGTTAAATCAAATCAATATTTCATTCTATAAAACTGACCATATTTAGCAGATCCTCAAGGAACTTTATTGTGAAATAACACTGTATAATTTGTAAGGACAAAATAATAATTTACACAACATGGTGAAATGGCAAAGTTCAAACCAAGAATCTAAGCCACCATCTGACCTCTCTCTTCCATAGTCATTCCCATATCCCTTCAGTGAAATTAATAACATTCCATGCATGATCTGTGAGTATATCTAATTTTTTTATTCATTCCAGTTACAGGGCTTTTATTATTATTTATTTATGTGCATTAAAACTGCATTTGTGTTATTAGTAACCATTTAATTGGCTGCCCCTCAAGACAGTAGAAGCATTTCAGAGTGCTGAAGTGGTGTTTTTCTCAGATTGATTACCACAGCAACTTCAACATGCAAATGAATATATCTTGACATAACTGATGATGAACAATGCAACTGGATTAGTGGCTCAGTATGATGCACGATATACCGAACCTTAATAAATGATTTTTAAGTTGTTTGAGGACTTCACTGTAACTTTCTGCTGTAGAACTTTTGTGTGGGAGACTGGAAGTCCACACCTCCCAATTTTAAAAAAGCGATTTTTTTTTTAAAGTTATATTTAGTCTTTTGCACGTTTTTGAGAGTTATGCACCTCCACATGCATGATTATTTTAAAGTGAACAGTTAATAAAAAGGTAGAGTTAAAGTTGTGCCGTCGAGTCGATGTCAACTCCTGGCGACCACAGAGCCCTGTGGTTGTCTTTGGTAGAATACAGGAGGAGTTTACCACTGCCTCCTCCTGTGCAGTAAGAGATGATGCCTTTCAGCATCTTCCTATATTGCTACTGCCCGATATAGGTGTTTCCCATAGTCTAGGAAACATACCAGTGGGGGTTTGAACCAGCAACCTCTTGCTCCCTAGGCAAGTTACTTCCCTACTGCACCATTAGGTGGCTTGAATACGATCTCAAATATGTTAATAACTGACTCATTTCAAGTTGTGTAGAGCATCATTCCCATCCTACCACATGGAGACCTACAGAAATGGATTCTGTGAACATCAGTTATGCCTCTGTTTTTAGGCTGTTAGTGCCATACTCAATTTAGCCTGGGCTCTAACAGAAGTTGAAAGAAGTGTTGATGGCAAGACCGCTCTGATTCATCCCCTACATACCATGCATAAGCAGGCCATCATTCCTCTGTCACCATGTGGGGCATAGCTACAACTGAAGCGGGGGGGGGAGAAAATATTACTGGGCCCCTGAAGGAGGGGGGCCTGTCAGCTAGGTCAGGGATTCTCAACGTTGGGTTGCCAGATGTTATTGGACTTCAGCTCCCATAATCCCCAACCAAAGGTCACTGGGGCTACGGATTATGGGAGTTGAAGTCCAATAACATCTGGGGACCCAACGTTGATAATCCCTGAGCTAGGTGACAGTTTGCTCTTTGCTCTCCCTCTCTTGATTCTCTGAAGAAGGGGGTGGGGAGTAGCGGCACATCTTCACTTTTTGTCTCAGGACCCACTCCAACCTTGCTATGCCCCTGATGCCATGGCCTTTTCTGGTCCTACCTAGTATAGCAAGATACCCTGCCCAGGTATCCAGTTGTTCAAGCTCTCACACACAGTTCAATTGCCGTTGGAATAACAGAGAATTACTGTTCGGCAGAAAGAAAACAAAAGCCATACAGTAAATGTATTATATCTTGTACAAGGATAAAGAAGCTCACTGGACTGGGATTCTGTATTTTAATTCAGCATATTTTTTAAAAATCTAGATTTTTTTGTAAAAAAAAGATTTCAACTGAATGTTTTGGTAATTTTACCATATTTATGTAAATCCATTCTAGGTTTCCCTCCAAGTTCTTTGATGTTAGAAATTGGGAGATTGTCTTAAATTTAGAGTCCTCTTCCTTTTGGATAAATACAGGTGTGAAGGAACGCGGACTGGACCCCCTGGGGTTTTTTTTTTGTAAATAAGCCCACTTAAAAGAATTGTAAATCTGCATTGATTTTTGTGCTTACAAACCCCTTTTTCCTTGTAAAAGTGTTTTGCATTATAGTTAGTCTCTGTATAGGGTAAACGTTCAGTTGTGTTTTTCTTGTTTCACTTTTGGTTTTGGCAAATCTATCAGTTGGGCTTTGGAGGAAAAATATTTTAAATTATGGAGGGAATGTTTTGTTGAGTTCTGATTGGCTGAACTATGTAACTGATGTGATAGAAGAAGTGTATATATTGGGGAAGTTTGATAGGGATTGAGTGCAGTGGAATTGGAGAAGTTCAGTCTGGAGCTGTCTGCTAAATAGAGCTGGAGTCCAGTTGAGTCAGGCTGAGAGAATCTGCAGAAGAAGAGTTGGCAAGAAGCTACTGGAGAGAGAAACTTGGAAAGAAAGGCTGGTAAAAGAAACCTGGGAGAGAATTAAAGAAGTAGAGAACATGCGGTTGCTGGAGACTGCTAGAGTTGCCAGCAAGCCAGGACTTTGAGCTGAAATCACTGAAAGTGGGGAAGTAACCAGGCTGGATTGAGCCATACCTGTGCTATCCCTTGAACAAAGAAGTCTGCCCAGCTAGCCAGAGAAAGTAAAGAGAAATATTCTGAAGGAGAGCCTGTATAGAACGGAGCCATGTTAAAAAGCCTACAGATTGTTACTTACCCTGACTTGCTTTGAGAGTATTATTTTGTGATTTTCTGTAAAGTAATGTTTTAATTGGAACTTTTGATTTTAGTAAAAACTTTCTTGTTAATATAGTAGAGCTTGTTGATTGTCTCCACCACACGCCTATAGGCCTTTCCACTCTACTAACGTTTGGTTTAAATTTTTTTTGAATTCCTGAAAGGGCTGTTGCAGTGGAGTCAGCCTTGCCAAAAGCCCACTTGGTGGCAGCGGTGAAGGAGTCAGAAGGACAAGAGGGCTGTTCCTCACACTTGATAGTCTGGTGGGATAGCTGGGTCCTCCACAACAAGTAACCTGTATTTTTTAAGGCACCATCTTAAATTCAGAGTTGTCTTCTATTCGGGTAAATACAATAAAGTAGGTCCTTGTTATTCATGGTTCTGTGTATCGAGGGGGTGTCTAATAGATACCCATTTCCAGTATCGGTGGATACAAAGGGTTAAAACCCACGTACAGTGTTCTCTCTAATTTTTTTCATCTGTGTGCAAAATGAGTTTTTTTCTGGGTGGTAGTATCAAGGCAGTTTGTGCACACATGCATTCAGAATGGGGCCTTCCTGATTCAACCTGAACGCTATCTAAAATTAACTGAGCGGACATAAAAAAACTTGTGAGCGCAGGCATGTGTGCATGCCTTAGAGGGAACACTGCCCATGTATCTGTGGTTCCCAGAGAGCTGGAAGTGACTGTGGAGGTCACTTCTGCCCACCATTTTGTCTGCAGGAGACAGGAGGAGCCATTTTGTCACTCATTTCTTTGTAAAAAACGGACCTTTTCCTGCTATTTTTTTTGTGGTTTGGGGGGGGCAATACATCCTTTTGGGGGCATATATGGGCACATGGGGGGATTCCTGGATGTATGGAGACACTGTGGAGCACACCTAAGTAAGGGGGTTTTTTTGCCGTTTTTTGCCATTTTCCCTCCAGCCTGGAACTTAACTTCCCTTTCCCCACAGGAATAATGCCTGGTTATTTTGCAGTTCCACTGTGTGTAATAGTAGGTGAGGAACGGAACCCCTGCGAGTAACGAGGTTCTTCTGTATCATTTTAAAGATAGAAGATTATAACGATTAATACCTTTGATCACATTATTAATATTCACAGCAGATGGCAGTATAGTCCAATTAGACCTTTTTACATGAAATTGCAAATCTGATTTTAACCATACAACTAACTGTTTACACAAAGATAATTAAACTGACTGAAGTGTTTCATTTCCGGGTCAGTGTTTCTTCCAGTTCTTCAGGATCACTTCTGCTGCATCCAATGTGCTGTCTTTCTGTCAACACAAAACACCACAATGGGTTAAAAATCCTGAAACAACACAGCAAAATATAGTGTATAAGCTATGGGATTGCACTGCACTGGGTGCCAACTAATTTTCTTACAATCAGAGACTGTCTCATTTAGGAACCGAAGAAAGAGCAGAGGAAGCAAGGACAGCTTACAGTAGCCAGAAGAAAGCCACCACCTTCTAGGAAGGCAGGGAACTGCCCTATACCGAGTCAGACCATTGGTCCATCTAGCTCAATACTCTCTAGATGGACTGGCAGCAGTTCTCCAAGCTTTCAGACAGGGGTCTCTCCCAGCCCTATCCAGACATACTTTGATTGAACCTGAAACTTTCTGCATGCGAAGCAGAAGCGCTACCACTAAGCTATGGCCCTGTTCCATCTCTTCTCCTCCTCCTCCTCTGCTCAGTAGCTGCTACTGTCTGCTGGAGGCACGGTAAACTACCTACTGACCCAGGTAGGTCAGTGATAGCTTCTCATCTTTCCCACAATTCCGTGAGGCTACAGGAGGAGAATTTGCATGCATTGTTCGGGTTTGAGCACTATTTAATATGTAGAGACAACCACTCCTTAGAACATGGAATTGTTACTTTCTTGCATAAAAATCCAGTCCCCAATATTCCATTCCATTCTACTTTAGCATGACCAAGAAACACAATACAGAACAGGGCTAGGCAGATGAAGGGTCAGGCTTCATTTTCAGACTGGATATTTAGAGGTCACCAAGGGCAAGGTGAAGGCTTTATACAGCGATGTGGGTTTTCTGGAAATTGTTGGGTTTCCATGCAAAATTTCCTTATTTGAATAATATTTTTCTCCTCATAAAATTTCCTCTGATTTGGTATGTTATCTGACCTATTTATTTATTTTTTAAAAATGTATACCATATTAATTTTAGATGCGGTATAAATCTCTCAAGGTTTTCCAAGTAGTTCAAATGAAATATTGGACAAAGGGGGAAAACATACACTTAATATGGTTTAAAGATCAAATTCAAAATTCACTTAGAATTAGTTATACTGGAACACTTAAAATATTGTAACATGGCAACTCAGTAGTATAATATATTTACATCATTATGTATTGAAGAACTATGTATAAAGGAAAAAACTAAAGGAACTGGGGGAAAAATAACATCTTAACTTTTAATAACATACAGGTGAAACTCGGAAAATTAGAATATCGTGCAAAAGTCCATTAATTTCAGTAATGCAAATTAAAAGGTGAAACTGATATATGAGACAGACGCATTACATGCAAAGCGAGATAAGTCAAGCCTTAATTTGTTATAATTGTGATGATCATGGCGTACAGCTCATGAAAACCCTAAATCCACAATCCCAGAAAATTAGAATATTACATGGAACCAAGAAGACAAGGATTGTAGAATAGAACAATATCGGACCTCTGGAAAGTATACAGTGTACTGTGCTTGATTGGCCAGCAAACTCACCTGACCTGACCCCATAGAGAATCTATGGGGCATTGCCAAAAGAAGGATGAGAGACATGAGACCAAACAATGCAGAAGACCTGAAGGCCGCTAATGGAGCATCCTGGTCTTCCATAACACCTCATCAGTGCCACAGGCTGATAGCATCCATGCCACGCCGCATTGAGGCAGTAATTGCTGCAAAAGGGGCCCAAACCAAGTACTGAATACATATGCATGCTTATACTTTTCAGAGGTCCGATATTGTTCTATTCTACAATCCTTGTCTTATTGGTTCCATGTAATATTCTAATTTTCTGGGATTGTGGATTTGGGGTTTTCATGAGCTGTACGCCATGATCATCACAATTATAACAAATTAAGGCTTGACTTATCTCGCTTTGCATGTAATGCGTCTGTCTCATATATCAGTTTCACCTTTTAATTTGCATTACTGAAATTAATGGACTTTTGCACGATATTCTAATTTTCCGAGTTTCACCTGTAATGTTCCATGTTACTGTCAGAAAAGTAAACATCAGTGGATACAGTTTCTGGAAAAGCACAGTCATATACTAAGGATGGGGGGACAGTAAAGCATGCCCAAAGATATGATGCTACTTATTATCTGCTAATTTACTAGTCTGACATCAATCCAGTGATGTGGGCTGGAAATTTGTTTTAAAGCTTTAAACAGTCTTCTCCTGCCTCTCAACTTCCATCCTGCCCCTCCTCAAGCTTTAATATGGATACTATACTGGCCTACCTTTCCTGATTGCTGCAAGCATTACCAATATAATTGACATAAAAGCCTTTAGGAACGGTATTATGTAAATAATAAGCATATACTCTGAATACCAGTTGCAGGGGAGTAACAGCAGGAGAGAGCAAGTTGAGGGCATGCCCTCAACTCCTGCCTGTAGGCTTCCAGTGGCATCTGGTGGGCCTCTGTGTGAAACAGGATGCTGGACTAGATGGGCCTTGGGCCTGATCCAGCAGGGTTGTTCTTATGTTCTTAGGAAAATATTATGAAAGTGTTAAATTAACTGTTTATTAGAGTAGGATATTCAGTATTAAACAAGCTAACTTGAAAATTAAAGCAACAAATAATGATATGCCAGACATTATTTAAGAGCAGATTGTAAACTTACTTTGATGAAACAAAACCGTATGTATTTCTCAAACTGTTCTTTGGTCTCTGGGCCACAAAATGAGGTAAGTGGAATAGCTGACAATTTCTGAAATGACAGAATACAATATGGATATATAACAGTTTACAATTTGAAAATACTAACCATATTTTTGTGAGAGTTTAAAGGCTACTGACTGTCTTGGGGCTGCGTTGCACATTACAAAATCTCTGCATCAAAGACAACTCACTGTGTCATTGTGAAAGATTGTATATGAACATTTCAGATTGTATATGCACATTTCAAATGTGGGATTTTTGCTGCATGTACACACTGTGTATATAATCTGGGAAGCTGTTGTCAAACTACATGCAAACTGTATATTATTTTCTTCATGTGCAGGAAAACATTTACCATGTTGGAATTTTGAAATATTCCTTTCTGGATTAGTTGTGTCCTTTTCTTCTAGAAGTACTTTCTGGATCCCCTGGAACCAGTCACAGCCAGAAACTTGTCATAAAGAATTTAGAAGAAGAATAGCTGCTCTTGTAGCAGTGACACTCTAGGCCATATCTGATTAATTTTGTGCCTCCTTTCTCCTTGATGATCAGAATCCAGCTATTACTTTCAGTGTTGCTACATTTTGCGTTGCAGCATATAGAATCTGGCATGCATCAGTGTCAAATTCTAATAATTTTAGTAATTTAGTTTTTCACTCTGGCAATTTAAGGGTTTTTTGCTGGGTTCTAGTTTTGTGTACTTTTAAATACTATCGTACATGTTTTCAGCTGGTCAAAGACTGAAATAAAGTATTACTACTCTAGGTCATAGGCTGTGTCTAGGTTGGCGAGTTCAGGCAAATGCTCAGCCCCAGAGATCTGTAAAAAGCTTTATTTTTCTTGGGACATAAGAAAAATTCCCTGCACACTATGCTCATAATTCTCTAAATCAGTTGTCATTCAGTGCACAATCTTACCTACAAAGTCTTACAATATATTTGAGAGAAGGAGTAAACCAAGAGGGAGACAGAAAACATCTTACCTTAGATTTTATCATCCATTTCACAAATTTATAATCATAAGGTTTATCCTTCTCCATCTCAGATAAATCTACTCCTTTTTTAAAGAAAAAACAGAAAAATGAAACATGGGAAGAACTGCTTGTTTCCTAGAACAACTTCAATAAAAAGATACTTTTGCACAGAGCTTTCTAGCAAGACAGCAGAGGCGAAGAACATGAGCTGCACACAATCTCAGCTGGGAAAGAGTACTGGTGGTATTAGAACTACCCAACAGTGTAGTGGAGGACTACTAACAGTGTAGTCATTAGTACCAGTTAATGGCTCTTGGTGTTAGAACTACTGTATCTTCTGCACAATCCCCACTGCCTGTTGAGGTCATCTGGCAGCAACTCAGTAGGGGTGTGCACGGAATCGCCACACAGCGGTCCGGCACTGGGGTGGGGGGTCGCTTTAAGAGCGGTGGGAGGGTTTACTTACCCCTCCCGCCGCTTTCCTGCTCTGCGGCCGTAATCATCAGAGTAAATGGGGTGGCAGGATACCTCCCTGCTGCCCCTTCCCCGCTGCTGCTCTGCAAACCTTCCCAGTAGTGCTTTGCGCACACATGTCAGAGACGTGAAGCGCGCGCACAATGTGCGCGCGTGCAAAGCACTACTGGAAAGGTTTGCAGAGCAGCAGCGGGGAAGGGGAGGCAGGGAGGTATCCTGCCGCCCCATTTATTCTGATGATTACGGCCGCAGAGCAGGAAAGCGGCGTGAGGGGTAAGTAAACCCTCCCGCCGCTCTTAAAGCAACCCCCCACCCCCGAACCGAACCACCAAGGTCCGGACCGGTCCGGGCCCATCCCTACAACTCAGGGTCAGGCCTTCTCCATAGTTGCCCCCAAGCTTTGAAATGCTCCCTGATGAGATATGAGGCTTAACACTGTTGGTGCCCTGAAGAAAAATCCTTTTTTAGGAGGCTTTAAGCTGAACCTTTTAACTATTTTGACTGCTTTCAATTGTTTTGTTTATTTTACTTTGTTGTAAAACTTTACAAGATTAACTGAGTAGCAGTATATAGATGTAATAAATAAATAAATAAATAAATATACTGTAAAGGCAGAGCTAGACCTTACGATAAGAGCTGATGGCAAAAAAAATCAGACCTGGGTTGAATCCGCCCCTCTCCTTCCATTATATGTAATGAAAAATGTAGTCATATCCTGAAGTCATGATGCTGTGCATTTTCGCAAACCCTGATCAACATCATTGGAGCCTGATGCTTATGGGGAAAACACACGATGCAAGGATATCAGGACACAGAGAGGTTTTACTACTGATCACAGAACTCAACACAAGTCCACTGTTTGCAGCAGCAAACAAAGCTGTCTATGATACTGTAATCAACTGTCTAACTACAGCATGGCATTCACTATGTTCAAGAAAATGATATGCCACTTAGGTTAATCACAAATGACTAAAATAAGCAAACAGACCCTTTTTTGTAATACATTTCTGACACAGGCACTGGCCAAGCTACCCACATCCCTGTCCTAGAATAAAAACGTTACTAACTTAACGTAGATACATCAACAATCATGAAATATCCTCCCTCTGGAACAATAGGTTTTAGTCCAACTTTCAGGAGCATCTGAGCCATTCGGTCCCGCTTGTCTTCCAGCTCTCTAGGCAAAGAGTAGAAGTAGCAGTCTGGGTCATCCATACGTTTGAAGTCTATCAAAAAAGCTTGAGCCACAGCCTCCTGAAAATTCAAGTTAGTAAAGTAAATGTTGAAATATGTTCGTGAGAAGAAGCCAACACAACAGACCTTGTAAAGATCAACTTTTAATAGTAACTGCTGTATTTGAAGAAAAATGCTCAAATCTCTGAAGTTCTTCAGCTTTTCATAAGAGTTCTGTGCCCAATAAAAGAGATACTGAGTTAAGAGTGAAAAATAAACAAACATTGTCAGGAATAAGTTTTAGCAGTAAAGAAATAAAAGCTAAAGTGGATGGAAATGCCTCCAAAATTGGGAGATACAGACCTATTCATCACTAGCATATGCATATTTATTTTTAAAAAGGTTTGTATGTAAAATCATCGACTTATCCTTGGTGTCTTAATTCACTAGATAGATAGATAGATAGATAGATAGATAGATAGATAGATAGATAGATAGACACATCTGAACTGCAATTTGTGATAATTTATTCAAAATAACTGAATTTTAATTGTTCTTTCAATCATAAAATTATAAGCAAACTTTCATAATAAAATTCAGAAATCATAATTAAGCTTACATATCCTTCTTACCACAAAGCTGAAAAGAATCCAAAATGTTTCTGGTGCTTACACCATGATCTTAAATACACTGGTTGATATCCTAATGAAATTAAGACATAGTGGGAGGCTGCTCTTAATGCAGCCAGAGTGATTTTTGCTGATCTTTCTTGGCTCTGGCAGAGCTCTGTGCCTTCCAAAAATATGACTGAGAACTGCGCAGTCCTCAAGGACATATTTTTGGAAGGCACAGAACATTTTCAGAGGCAAGGAAAATCAGGAAAAATTACAACCCTCCTTGTGGGTTGTGCGAATCAGCATCAGCCACCTCCTGTTCAATACTGACCAGGGCAGCAAGAGGGTACACTGCCATCCTGCATCAGCAATTTTTGGCACAGCGCCAGTGGGGGAAACGCTGTGGTTGGCGGGAGAGCACCCTCCTTCCTGCTTAAAAGGTAAACCCTCTGCTGCCAAACTGGCTATCTGCTGGTTCGTGCACATCCCTACTCTCTTTTTGTAACAGGATTTATTATAATATAATGTTTTGGGGGCCGAAATGTTAATACAGGAGGACCTTGATATCCGCAGATTCGCGTTTCCGCAGTTGGGTAATAGATATCTGATCTCAGCATACACCCCCGCCTCCAAAGGAAAAAAACATGTTGGCCTCATGTATCTGTGAGTCAGGGGTGGCTGGAAATGACTGTGGAAGTCATATCTGACCACCATGTTGTGTTTCAGAGCCTCAAAATGGCTCCATTTTTAATAAAAGAAATAAATGGTGGTTTGGGGCCAATTTGGGGGCATTCTGGGGCACAACGCAACTTGGGGGAGGAGCTAAGTATAGTAGGCAACTTCCCCCTATGCCCCCCCTCCCCGTGAAAATCGATGTTTTGGTGATGTTTCATCCCGACCGAGAGCCTAACCCCAATTCCCCATTGCTGTAATGCCTCAATATTCATGGTTTCCATATCCGCAGTTGTGCTGTGGAATGGAACCCCCACAAAAATTGAGGTCCTCCTATACATCAACATTAGGTCTCATTAGAACACCACTATTTTTGTGGAAATAGCAGATGTGGAAATTGCTTGTTTTTCCACTTCCTTGCCAATAAAGGAACATCCAAATTACTGACATACAAATACTGAGTTTTCACATGCTCAAGAGTTCATTTCATCCAGTTCATTAACAATTGCTAATGTTGTATATTGGTGCCAACCTTCTAGATCAGGGCTACACAACTTTGACCCTCCTGCAGCTGTTGAATTACAACTTCCATCATACCTGACTACTGGCCACTGTGGTTGGAGATGATGGGAATTGTAGTCCAACCACAGTTGCACAACAGTTATTGTTTTTAAAAGAACTTATGCTCTTATAAGGGTTTTGGACAGATTAATGAACAGGTCTATAAACGGCTACTAGTTTGGTGGCTATGGGCCACCTCCTGCCTCAGAGGCAAGATGCCTCTAAATACCAGTTGTCAGGGAGCAAAAGCAGGAGAGAGGGTATGCCCTCACTCTTTGCCTATGGGCTTCTCAAAAGGCATCTGGTGGGCCACTGTGTGAAATAGGGTGCTGGACAAGGTAGGCCTTGGGCCTGATCCAGCAGGGCTGTTCTTATGTTCTTAGCAGTTGTACAGCCCTGACCTAGGTTGCTAGACTCTTTACAAAACATTGTTTCCTTTGCATTTGTACCCACCTGTAATGGAGTTGGACATGTATAAATTGTATTTTGTTGAACAACCTGTAAATGTTTTATCAGATGCTGGGGACCAATAGACCAGCCAAGCTAAAAAAAAAGAAATATTTTTTTAAAAACCTGGAATGAATGATAATTTAGATGACTTCTGTAAATTATTAAAAACTGAAAATCAAAGAGGTAATCACATTTTAATCAGAGCCATGAATACTCTACAACAACCTTGCAAATAACCCCAAAGTTACTAGTCCACATATCAAAACACATCATACTAACATCTGGATCACTTTTACAGATACCTGTAATCAATGAAGGACCACTTATGCACATAAAACTTCTGCTTTACCTGATGAACTGTGGTTATAGTCCCCAACACACTTTTTCCTGGTTTATGTTATATAAGTAGGCTGAAAAATATGGGCATTATCTGAAACGTCACACATTCTTTTAGGACAAGTTACTAGCTCACATAAACATTACTGATTTACACAAGACCTGTCTAGTAACAGGCTAAACAAAAATATAGAACTCTCTTCCAGTTAAACAAAAGCTCCCCTGCCTATTCCCTTGGAAATGATGCTACATGCCAGAGGCAACCAGGTGTATACCTGCAAATGACATCTTCTACCCAGACAAATTTGAAATATAAAATAATATAGAAATTCTCCCATCCTCCATATAAATGATAGCTTGCTATATTCACTTTACCTTCCAGCCAGTTACACTGTAAGTTTTTCCAGCACTTCCTACAGTTACTGTTCTTTCCCACATTCCAGGCAAAGTAGCTGTTTAAAAAACATAGATACATAAACATATTTTAAAAGTTGTTTGATTACCATTACCTGTACTAATAAGCTTCATCTCACTAACAAACATATTTCAACATACTGTACAAAGCAAAATAAAATTTAAGATATGAAGTGTGTTTTATTGGGTTGGATCCAAAGGTTCTGGTGTTGGAATATAACAATCCAACTTGTTATATTCAAATAATATTAACATTTATTGTGATTACATTACCTTCTTACCCACAACCACACTGAGACATCTCATGTTACACAACAATCAATTTCTACAGAGAGATGTCCAGATGGTCTTCTTACTGAGTCAACTAGATACAGATGGACCTCTATATTCGTGGGAGTTCAATTCCGCAGCTATACCACAGGTATATCAATACTCTGAATATTGAAGAATTGATCCCTATGGGATCACGGGGGTTAGGTTCCCAGTCAGCCATTTTGGGTCAAAACCAGCGAAAAATCAACCAATTTTTGCAGAGGGGAGCTCCTTACTAGTTTCTGCTGCTCTGCACAAGTTGCACTGTACCCCTAAACTGGCCAAAAATCAGCCAAAAATGGCAGGAAATGGCCAATTTTCATGGGGGGAGCTTCTTGCCTTGCTCTGCTGCCCCCTCCCCCCGACTCATGCTGTGCCCTCAAAATGTCAAAAATCAGTTGAAAATTGCTTTTTGTTTTGTTTTTTCATGGGGGCCATTTTGTAGCTGTTACTTAAATGGTGGCCAGAGATGACCTTCATGGTCATTTCCAACCACCCCGACCTGTGGATACATGAGGTCGACTCCCCTCCCCCGTGTATGCTGTGGTCGGGTGTCATTTTCCCGACCACGGATACTCAAAACCGCGGATAACGAATTCGCGAGTAAGGAGAGCTGGTCTTGTGGTAGCAAGCATGACTTGTCCCCTTAGCTAAGCAGGGTCTTGAAATTCTCCCAAATGCCCACATGGATGCAGAACAACCCAAATTCACACAAAAAAATTCAAAAGCAACATTTCTCTCGAGTAAGCTAGGATGGAATTACATGTTATAGGCAACATAAGTGCACCAGATGGTGTCGCTAGAAGACTATTGCTCTGCAAAGTTAGAGTTAATGTGCAGAATTCCACAAGACTCCATACTGTCTCTAATGCTTTTTAACATCTACACGAAACCTCTGGGAGAGATCATCAGGAGATTTGGTGCAGGTTGTTATCAATATGCTGATGACACCAAGATCCCTTTCTCCATGTTAACCTCATCATGAAATGGCATTACTTCCCTAAATGCCTGCCCAGAGATGGTAACGGGCTGGATGAGGAACAACAAACTGAAGTTGAATCCAAATCAGATGGAGGTATTGGCTGGGATGGTGGTCAGGAGGACTCAAGAGATGGTTTAGATCTGCCTGTTCTAGATGGGGTTACACTCCCCCAGAAAGTATGTAGTTTGGAAGTGTTCCTGAATCCAAAACACTCTCTGGTCTCTCAGGCTGAGGCAACGGCCAAGAGTGCTTTTTATCAGCATTGGCCGATACATCAGCTATGCCCATTTCTGGAGATAAATGGCCGTAAAACAATGGTACATATGCTGTTACACCAGGTATAACTACTGTAATGCACTCTATGTGGAGCTGCCTTTGTACACAGTACGTAATCTACAGTTGGTGCAGAACATGGCAACCAGACTGGTCTTTGTGATAACCTGAAAAGACCATACAACTCCAATTTTAAAAGGACTGCACTAGCTACCAATATGTTTCCAAGCAAAATACAAAGGGTTGGTTATCTATCTATCTATCTATCTATCTATCTATCTAATTCTCTAAGGTGTACCCGTAGATAATCATGAGAGTTCACAAGCAGAAGCACCGTGGTGATTGGGCAGTAGAAATTCCATATGCAGATAGGGAGGAGAAGCCTGTGAAAGGAGAAGCACCATGGTGATTGGGCAGTGGGGAATCCATATGCAGATAGGGAGGAGGAACCTGCGATGGATAAGGTCAGTTGGAATGCAACTGTTGCTGGTCGGAAGAAGTTCTTGATTGTAGAGGAGAGAAGAATCTATATCTATATATCAATAAAAGGATAATGGGTAGGGGTCTTCGAAGACAGGGGTCATGAGGGAGGAAAGAGCCCCTTCAGGAGAAGGAGGCTGCCATTGTGTGAATTAGATGAGGAAACAAGATGGACAAGATCTGTTAACTCAGGAAGAGAAAGAGAGAGAAAGAAAGAAGGGAGGAGAGGAGAGAAAGTAGGAAGGATGAGGGATGGGCCCGAGCCTATCAACAGCCTGAGGCAAACAAGTGGCCATAGCGGTGTCTATTGGCAGCAAGGAGGGGCCCAGTCAACCACTGCTGCTGTTTGGAGCTACTGAGGACATTGGCGGAGGCAGGCAGGCAGGCAAGGGACGGGCCTGGGTCTGTCAGTGGCCTGAGGGGGAATGAGCGGCCATGGCGGTGGCCGCAGCGAGGAAGGGCCTGGTCAACCACTGCTGCTGCTCCTGGGGGGAAGAGCAGGAGCGGGGCTCGGGTGAGAAGGTCTCTGGGGATAGGGGTCTGCAGCTTCACCAATAGGTGCCAGCAACACTGCAACCGTGACCAAGAGGGGTGAGGGGGATGGAGTAAAGGGATAGCGGAATGACCAAGAGTGGTGAGGGGGATGGAAGCAACCGGATGGAGAAGGGGTAGCAGAAGTGCGGCTCAGGTGAGGGTGGAGAGATCACCAAGGTGAGGGGGGATGTGGTGGGGGTGAGGGGAGCAATCAAGTACTAGCGTGCTGATGCTCTGCACAGGATAAGTTAGTTACCTATAAAGCCCTTAATGGCTTGGGTCCAAGGTATTTATGAGAGCACCTCCTTTGTCATGAACCCTCCCAATATTCTGGGGAGGTCTGGTTATGGCTGCCACTGGCTTGTTTGGTGGCTACTCAGGACCAAGCCTTGTCTGTGGCAGCCCTGGGGCTCTGGAGTGCACTCCCTGTCAAAATAGGAGCTTATCTATCTGATTTATTATTAAAAGCCCCTTAAGATGCACCTGTTGTCTCAGGCTTTTGTTAGGTAACTGATTTTAAACTGCTTGTTTTGTTTTGCTTTGCAAGATTGTTTTAATCATTTTATCCTGATTTATATCTGTTGTATTTTTAAATTGTGTTTACCACCTAGGGATATACATATCAGTGGTATATAAATAGGATAAATAAATACATAAAACATGGGAGTGCCACCAAAAATGCACCCTCATAATGCATAGCAAGATTTATCGATGTTGTGACACCATCATGCTGTATATATTGCTGCCTCCATTCCACATCACTGGTTATCACTGGTGGTGAAACAGAGGACATCATGACATGGGGTGCTTGTCATAGGAAAGAAGGGAAGAACTTGGCATAGGATGCTGTTTCTGCAGCATCTCCTTGCTGTCTGCTCAGTGTAGCTCTGCCCCAGGCTCAGTGCTGAATACTATCAAACATCATGGGCTGTAGATGCATTTACAGATAAACCTAACAACAGATTGTCCATTTGTGGAGCAAATAACTTTTACACAGCCTGGAGATTTCTTTATCAGAGAGTACACAAATATGGTAAATAAATAAATAGTGTCATAAACTAAAAAGCTATCTACTCCATTTTTAGAAAGCCACAGTGCAGAGTCAGTCACAAACATGTAGTGATGGCCACCAGCTTGGATGGCTTTAAAAGAGTTTTAGATAAACTGATGGAAGACAGGTGTATCAGTGGTTACTAGTCTTGATAGACCTCTAGGCTCCCTCTGTACTCAGATGCAGGATGCCTCTAAATACCAGCTGCAAGGGAGCAACAGCAGGAGAGGGGGCATCCCTTATCTTCTGCTTGTGAGCTTCCCGGAGGCATCTGGTTGGCCACTGAGAGAAACAGGATGCTGGACTAGTCAGGCCTTGGGCCTGATCCAGCAGGGTTGGTCTTATTTTTCATTGAAAATATTTTGCCACACATTTGGGGAATTTAACTTTGGAGACCAAAGAGCAGCTGTATTCCAAATTATCATAGTGCAGTCAAGCCAGCACATAAAAGCATTGTCTACTGATTTCATATTAGCTGCACATTTAGAATGAAAATGTGCATTGCCATATGACAAAGTCATTATATTAAACTACACTGGGGCAGAATGTATTTTTATACCCAAGCAGATGCCAAGAACTATTAGTAAGGCCACGGCCACACACACACACACACACACACACACACACACACACTTACTTTCCCCAATTCGGCATTATTCCTGTTGAGATGCCAGGAGAATCCTCACTTATAATATACAATCTCTAAACCTGTCAGCAGAACTCTAATCATTAGTCATATGAAGCTCCCATTTTTACACAAGCCAGATAAACAAGATGATGAAGTGTTCTACACTAGAGGAAACTGCCTAGGTGACAGCACAAAGACTATGCTGATTTTATGATCTATCACTGGCAGCCCCTATTAGATAGGTATTAAAGAATCACCACCAGATGCTGTAAATTGATGCAATACTCATTTTGCATTTTTCATGAGAGATGTGTCACTTCAGTTGATGGAATATGTGGAGCTTAATACATTTCTGCCGCTAGGAAGAAGATTTGTGTTATATTCCTTGTATAATCTTTATGTACAAGTTCTACAAACTAGAGAACAGAAGGTTTTTTTGGGAAAGATGGTTTTGCTTAGTTTGTAAAAATAACTGTCCCTTGCAAGTATATTTCAACAATACATTGGGAAACCATTTCACAGAACCCACTTTAAAGTTGGTTAACTCAAGCTTTATCTTGAATAATTAATATAGGAAGTTGTGCATATTTTCATTGTGCCTTGTCCATCAGGAATAAAATGTATGCAGTTTAAAAAATAGAATGATCTTTTCCCTCCAATGTCCATCAGCAAACAATGATATATTAGGACATCCAAAGTGTTCATATACATGTACATTTAACACACAACTAATTTTAATGCACTGCAAAACATTATAATCAGCAGGAAATTTCATGTCAGGGACTTTAAAAGAATCAGTACTGTACTCAGAAAGCTGCAAGTTGGGATACTTAGGGTATTTTGTTTTAACAAGGTAATACAGCTGTATACTCCTGAATTATACCAATTCTATCAAAATAAAATTAACAAGCTTCTCTAAAACGGTTCATTTTCTCATACAACAATGATTTTACTGATGACTATAGTTATAAAAAGGCTGCAATCATAAACACACTTACTAGAGAGTAAGTTCCATTGAACACAGATGAATTTATTTCTGAGTAAACATGGTTAGCATTGTACTGAAAATTAGATAAACTAAGTGTTTGTATGCTGGACTCCCAACACCAGTCAAAATGTTTGTGATGTCAGAAAGGAAGAATGCATCCAGCTGGATTTTACAAGGAGCAGTGCTGGATTGATTGTTGATCAACACCTTCATTAATGACTTATAAGAAGGTGTGAACTCTACACTTATGAAGGATACCAGGAAACTGTGTGCTTTAGAGGATATGCTAAACATTCAAAAAGAGCTTACAAATATCATATGGAAATTTAATTTTATTATTATTATTTTTCTATGCAAACTACTCTGAGAATTTTGTTTTGGTTTTGTATATTAAGAAGAAGAAATATGATACAACAAGGAACCTGAAGCATCTTGCCATCTTGTTTCCATTATATTTTAAAACATACTGAATCTCACTCTGCATGGTTGCAGAGATATATTATTATTGCTCTTGTACTAACAAATGCTATACTGGCATAAGGACATAGCACATGGTTGTTTCACTGCTGTTACAGGCTGCTTCTTGCACCAGGACAACCTGTTGTGCAACCTTACACAAGCATATTGATAGATAGATCAATATGCATGCAAATGGCAAACCACTTGCAACATTTGCATTCAGGTGGGTAGGGATGTGCGGTTCGGTTCGGATCCGAACCGGTTTTGGTTCGGCAGTTCGGATCCGAACTGAACCGGGGGTGGTTCGTTCGGACCGGTTCGGACCGGTTCAGACACATGAAAATCGGTCATTGCCCACCCTAGGAACTACCATCCACCACACTCCACTCTATGACACCCCTTTCCCCCCGATGTGAAGCTATACATTTGCTGCAATCCTCATTATTCTCTATGAGGAATTCAAAAATACTTTAATAATTCACCAATAATCAGAGAAGTGTCCAATTGCCTTGGGATTTTTTGGGTGGTAGGCACCCCTGCCTGTCTACCACCCACCCTGCTTTTGTGCCCCTAGGTGCTCCACAATAGGGGATATGGGCTGGTTCGGGTCCCATTATACTCTATGAGAAAAAATTAAAATATTTTTCAAATATTCATTAAAAATCATAGGGGTGTCTGATTGCTTCAAGGTTTGCATGGTTGTTGGCACCCATGGGTGCTCCACAATAAGGATAATGGCCTGGTTCGAGTCCCATTATATCCTATGAGAAAAAATTAAAATATTTTTCAAAAATTCATAAAAAATCGTACGAGTGTCCGATTGCTTTGGGGTTTGGGTGACAGGTACCCCTGGGTGCCAGCTACCATCCTAGCTACTTTTTGAGATCCGAACCGGTTCGGTTCAGATCTGAACCGGTTCAGATCCGAACCGAACCAGGGGGTGGTTCGGACAAAACCAAAACCGAACCACCCCCTCCTGGTTCGGACCCGGTTTGGATCCGAACCGGACGAACCAGTTTTGTGCACATCCCTACAGGTGGGTCCTCTTCTCCACAAAACCCTCTAATTTTGAGGAGAGCTAAATGAAAGCTAACTCTCTGAGAGTACAGAACAACATAAGTGCTGTAGGGGATGCATGGCACTCCACTACTGATTTAATAGTGGATAAATACAATTTATGGTTCACAGATGTGTCCAAAGCCTGTTCAAACTCCTCATATCCTGCATGGAATCTTCTCCACTGCCCCACCTCCAGGAAGTAATGCAAAGTTGGAGGAGGGATTGCAGAATAAGAGAAGTTGCGGGGAGGGTTCCATCCAGACCAGATAAGCACTAAAGCACACTCAGTGACATAATGAGGTGTGAGACCGGACCTGAAGTTCAAGTTTGCTGAGTCTCTCCTAATGTAGATCAGGCTTTCTCTGCTGCCCCCCACCTTCTCCCTGGATAGCTGCCTCGTCAGGAGGCATCTGAAAGGGTTAGGAAAGCTAGAAGGTCCATTATTTTCTCAGAAACACATAGATGTTTCTGACAAAAGAAATGGCTTTTCAGACATTTTCAAACCGATCTTGATGTTCAGGCAATAAAATAAGGCCAAAACAAGAACACAAAACTAGTGGATGGATCCATTAGAGGGTTTTTTTGTGACTATCTGGAAAACATTATGATCCAAAATCTTCCCTTAATATCTGGCAAGCCATTTTTAACACAGCTTAAAATTTCTGAGTCTTGATACTACACAATACTATTTCATTAAATTAATGTGCCAGTAGATATGCTTTACCCATGATCTGAAACACAACCTGAGTGTGTGCCTTTTGCATTTGGGCAATTTTTTATGTTATTCTGGACTAACAAATAATGTCATTTCATTATGGACCGCCCTGAGCCATTTTGGAATTATGGTCATTTCATTTCATTATAACTGCCCTGAGCCATTTTGGAAGGGCAGTATATCAATCAATCAATCAATCAATCAATCAAATAAATAAATAAATAAATAAAATTATATTATCATGTAGCAGTAATCATGCAAAAGCAGATCTGAACACATTTTCTCTTCTTAGTTCAACAGCAAAGTACACAATGTTGTATGTTCAAAAGCATTTCCTTTTACTGATAAAATAAGAATAATCTTTTTTTTTTTTAAAGGCAAGTTCATATTGGAAAAATTGTACCGTCGAGTCAGTGTCGACTCCTGGCGACCACAGAGCCATGTGGTTTTCTTGGTAGAATACAGGAGAGGATTACCATTGCCTCCTCCCGCGCAGTATGAGATGATGCCTTTCAGCATCTTCCTATATCACTGCTGCCCAATATAGGAGTTTCCCATAGTCTGGGAGACATATCACGGGGATTTGAACTGACAGCCTCTTGGTCCCTAGGCAAGTTGCTTCCCCGCTGCACCATTAGGTGGCTATTAGGAAGAATATATATGTGTGTGTGTGTGTGTATGTGTGTGTGTGTGTATATATATATATATATATATATATATATATATATATGAATGAGAGAAATGTGCATTGTTTTCTAACGGACAGTATCTATACAATTCATGTTCAGTACCTATTTTAATGTGTTTATA
The DNA here is from genome assembly GCF_027244095.1 of Hemicordylus capensis. Classification (NCBI taxonomy): domain Eukaryota; kingdom Metazoa; phylum Chordata; class Lepidosauria; order Squamata; family Cordylidae; genus Hemicordylus; species Hemicordylus capensis. The sequence continues at coordinate 122,432,024 of NC_069660.1, forward strand.
TCCACTGTATACCAGCCATTCATAGACTTCATCACTGATACATAGGGTATCATGTTTAATGCAGAGATCAGCAATTACCTGGAGCTCTTCTTTTGTGTAAACCTAGAATATGAGAAAAAGGTAACAGTGAATTTATCAGTGTATTTAGCACTAACACTGTTAGGAGGCAAATTTTAAAACCAAGAGTCTCACCTTGCCTACAGGATTATGAGGAGTATTCAATATAATCGCTTTTGTCTTGGAATTAAATTTACTTGCAAGTTCAGAAGAATCCAAAACCCAGTCAGCACTAGTTGCAATGTCTCCAGCTTCAGGCTTCTAGAATGCAGGAAAGTGTGTGTTATTTAACTGTAGTACACTTTCCTTAAATGTGTTCCATCATGTCATTGGTAGGCTTGCCATGAGAACAATTCTATTGTATAGAAGACATGAGCAAATCATACCGAAATCTCAATAAACTGATCACCAATGAGAAGGCCATTCATATAATTTGCTGGAAATTCCCAGTTACAAATCTCCTGAATCGGTGGCCTTGCCTGCATCAGATCCAACCAACAAAATCAAAGAAGTTTTGAAGAACAGAACATCACATACAGCAACTATCACATGAAAATTTATTATACCCTATAGTTCAATGCCATTCTTCCCCCCCCCCCCCCGCCCCACCCTTTCCGGCTGTCACAGAGCTAAGACATAGGTCAAATAAGACAAAAGAAAAACTAATTTATTTATTTATTTTATTTTTATACTGCCTGACTCCACAGGTCTAGGCAGTTCGCAGAAAGAAACACAACAAAACCAAAACAAAACAAGCTGTTAAAATAATGTAAAACATTCAAAGATTACTAAAAGCCTGGCTAAAAAATGTGTCTTCAGGGTTCTTTTAAAGGTGGGTAAAGATGTTAAACTATGAATGTCTATAGGGAGCGCATTCCACAGCCCAGGAGCGACTACAGAGAAGGCTGGTTCCGAAGTTACTGCCAGACAAGATGGTATACAGAGACAGACCTCTCTCGATGACCTTAATGTGCAATGGGGATCATGCAGAAGAAGGCACTCTCCCAGGTAATCCAGTCCTAAGCTATTTAGGGCTTTAAAGGTAATTACCAGTACTTTGTATTTCAACCAGAAACCTATTGGTAGCCAATTACTACTACAAATATTTATATACTGCTTTTCAGCAAAGGTTCCCAAAACAGTTTACATAGAGAAATAAAAATAAACAAAATGGCTTCCTGTCTCCAAAGGGCACACAATCGAAAAAAGAAACATAAGGTCGGCACCAGCAATAGCCACTGAAGGAATGCTGTGCTGGGGCTGGATAGGGCCAGTTGCTCTCCCCCTGCTAAACAGAGAGAATTACCACTTTTAAAAGGTGCCTCTTTGCTGAGTTAGCAGTGGATTTGCTGAGTTAGCAGAAAATGCAATTGTTTTAACACGGGCATAATATGGTCTCTCTGAGAAGCCCGGAGACCAATCTAGCTGCTGCATTTTGGACCTTCTGAACTACTTACAAAGGCAGCCACACATAGAGCGTATTGCAGTAGTCAAACCTAGAGGTTACCAGAGAGTGCACAACAGTTCTCAGATCATTATCTCCAAGGCACAGATGCAGCTGCCATATCAAACAAAGTTGACAGAAGGCATTCCTGGCCATAGCATCAACCTGAGAAACCAGAGTGAGGTCTGGGTCCAGAAACACTCACAAGCTATGTACCTGATCCTTTAGGGGGAGTGCAACCCCCATCCAGAACAGGAAGATCTATCATTTCCCTACCATGAGTATGTCCGTCTTGCTTGGATTCAGTTTCAACTTATTATCCCTCATCCAGTCCATTACTGCCTGTAGACAGGCATTAGCAGGCTATTAACACACTACCAAACATGAAGGCACAGAAGACACAAAAGGACTTTTCCTCCTTCCCCTACACTACAGCCCATGCCATTCCAAAGTGTCCCCTGACCCTCAGAAGCTGTACTTTCCAAGCAGTCTTCAAATATTACATACTAGTTATTTTTGGCCCATTAAATTAATGGGTGCTAGGGGAGTTGTGCGCTCCGGGGCCCCTGTCGTCATTCCCCCTCCCGCCGCCGCCAGCCTCCATGCCGCGGCCGGTCTCTCCGGCCGGGCAAGGGCCCCCCTCCACCGCCGGCCTCCCCTTTCCGGCTTCCCGCCTCCCTGGCTGGCCTCCGTCAGCGCTGCGGCTGCCGGCTCGTGTCTGCCGCCGAAGCGGCCGCTGGCTCGCCTCCACCGACTTCCCCTCCTGGCCCCCTCCCGGTTCCCACATGTCGGCCTCCCCCCTGTCCGGCTTTGGCTTGAGGCCGCGGCTTCGCCGCCGCCTTGGCCAGCTTCCCCCTCTGCCTCTTTCCTCCACCCGGCATCGCGGCGGCCGCTTCTCCCCGCTCATCATGGCCGCCATGTCCGGGTGGCCGTATCTTTCTCGCCCGTTCTGGGCATGCGCTCCGCGCATGTCCAGAACAAGCAAGAAAGACACGGGCGGCACGGGATCACACTCTACCATATTATTATAGAGGATGAAAGCATTTAGGGATCCTTTAGGCTGGATAAATTAAACCAGTTGGCCTGGTTTCTTTTGATTTAGAAAATGTATATGGTTTTCACATTTGAGACTATCTCACCTAAAAACCTCGAATCAGTTCATTATTAAAAACCATTTCCTTTGCTGTACATAATTGGCATTTCTCCTTGTTTTTATTAATTGTTTATTAAATATGTCCCATTTTAACACTGGTTGCACAAGGTAAAGGGGCAACGAGGGACAAGAAAGAATTTGTATAATGAATAAAGTACAAATTATGCTTTATTCTGCCTCCTACAAATGTTAAATATTAAAAAAACCAAATATACTCACATATCTCAAGGATATAAAAACAGGTTTTGCTCCTGCCATCCTCACCATGGGCTCATAACAATCAAAGAAAGGTTCTATTATTATCACCTAAAATAAACATATTAGTAAACTATGAGAGAAATTAAAATATGATATATGACTTTCTTTAGAGACAGAAATGCATTTAGTCTAATATAGTTATAATTCTATGCATCTAGCAAAGCACACAACATTAAAAGCAGCACGTCGTTGAATCAAGAAACATGGGTAGTATTTTAGATAGATATAATCCGGGATTTTCCTATTAAACAATACAGCTGCTGTTACTTTGCAACTGTAGGACTATATGGGAGAAGGTAGAAAAGGGTGCAGTTAAGGGTGGGGTGGGTGGTGGGTGGGAAGGACAATGACTGCATTCTATGTTCAGTGGATAACAGGAAAAGAGTGAAGACTTATAATAAGGAGAACATAAATGAAAATTGAAGATACAAAAAGCAAAAGTCAAAGAAGAACATCAAACGGTAACTGCCAATTTTATCCAAAATTAGGGAGTTTATTTTGATAAACCCTACTATCCCAAGCACTTGGGCTGGGTAATATTCTCAATTTTATATAAACAGAGAAATCATTGGTGGGGTTTTTTGTGTGTGTTTTTTTAAGATTCACAGAATCTCAGACAAACTTTGGGCCAGTTTGAAGGATCTCTCCAATTCTTATGGGTCAGCATCAACTACTTAGGCATCTGGATATCCAGATATTTCCAGTCCTACCAGGGGCAACACATTTATAGTAGGTGGCTGGGTTTTCATTTACACTGGCCCAGATTCTGTGCTTGCAAAATGACATATAGCAATTAAGAAGGTGAAACTTCTTCTGATACTTTATCCCAATACCAAGATATCCTTCACCTGCTAAATTAATGCGTATCAGCCTGCTATTAAAGTCACAGGGGTAGTTTTGTGGTTTTTTTTAAAGTGCCATCCTAGTTCAGAAATCAATCTCTTACAATAGAAAAACCAAGAAAACTCAGCTCCCTATCTTCCAATGAATTCTTCTCAGGCAGTTGGATTCAAGGCGGGTTTGAGCCCCTTTAATAGTAGGCTGTAGGCGAAAATCCAAGGCTAGTTTTGTGTGTACAAACTAACAGATTAACACTTGTTTTTATTTTAGAAGCATCACCAAACTCACCTCATCGTCTATGTCAATAAGCCCCTGTATTGCACTAAAGAGAGAGCCATATCCTCCTACTGTCACCAGGATGTCAGTGTACGGGTCAATCTTTCTTCCACAGACCCTTTCATACACTTGGGACAATACTTTCACCAGCAACGGATGTCCCTATGTACATTTACCAAAAAAAAAAAAAGGGGGGGGGGGACACATACACACATTTAGATTTCTGGGGCAGTTGATGATAGGCAGTACAGGCATGGCAACTAAAACATAATATAGTATTATATATCAGCAATCTGTCCTATGGCTAACACACAAGGTAGCCAAGTTATAATTTAGAAGAGTGGAATAGCAAACCTGAGCATAAGATTCAGATACAATTAGAGGCTTATTACACATCTGATATCATTTGGGAGAGAACCAAGTATACTAAGCTGCAGACAAAAATACAATATAGAGCACAATTCACATCACAGTATATCTTCGGTACATCCAACATTCCACTGAATAAGAGTCTTTGTGCAAGAACAGAGGCTGTGAATTGTGGCCAGTGTTAGACATTAAGATTAAAATCTATGACACTGCCCTTTCAAAGAAGAAGAAAAATGCTATCTGGAAACAAAAATGTTTGTTAGCTTGCAGGCCATAATATACCCTAGAAAGAGTTGTCTTGAAGTTAATGTGTCAGTTTATGGGATCCTATTCTCCCATCCTCCAAGGAAGGGGGGATGCTCTGTATGCGAAAGATCCTAGGTTCAAACTCTGAAAACTTCAGTTAAAGGATCTCAAAAAAACAGAACTAGAAAATAATGTCTGCCTGATATCTTAGAGAGCCACTGTCAGTCGGAGTAGAGAGTCAGCAGTATGTTGGCCTAAGGTAGCTTCATGTGTTCAATTAAGCACAAATAAATCATGAAAAAGTAAAACCCAAGCAGCAAGAATAGAGAGGCCCACATATCTCCACTGTGCCTATCTAGATAGTAGGCCTATTTATCTAAAAGAGGCAAAATCTGCATAACAGAAACATGATGTAGCAACAGGTAATCCAAGAGTTCATTTAGAATACCAACGTTTGTAGCTTAATGGAGATACTTAAGAACAAGAAAGATCTCATCCCACATTAACCCACACTAGCCAGCGTGGCTAACAAGTAGAGTCAGGGAAACTATAAAAGGAAAGAAGACTTCCTTCAGAAAATGGAAGTCCTGCCCAAATGAAGAGAACAGGAAGGAACATAAACTCTGGCAAAAGGAGACAATAAGGGATGCAAAGAGAGAGTTTGAGGAGCATATAGCTAGAAGTGTCAACGGGAATAACAATAACTGCTTTAAATGTATCAGCAGCAGAAAACCTACCACGGAGGCGATCGGATCCTTAGATGATGAGGGCATGAAAGGATTATTAAGGAGGTTACGGAGATTGCAGAGAAGCTGAATGAGTTCTTTGCGTCTGTCTTCATGGCGCTGAGCACATATCCTCTCTGGAACTGAGCTTTTCAGGCTTGGAGGCTGAAGAATTGGGCCAATTTGAGGTGATGAGAGAGGATGGTCTAAACTGTTTTGAGAAACTAAAAACTAACAAATTGCCAGGGCCAGGTGGCATCCACCCAAGAGTTCTGTCCATACAGTCGAACTCTGTACCAGGGGTCTGAAAAGTAGCTAATTTAACTCCAGTTTTCAAAAAGGGATCCAGGGGGGATCTGGGAAGTTACAGGCCGGTTAGCTTAACTTCTGTGCTGGGTAAATTGATGGAAAGCATACTTAAGGACAAAATTTTTAAAACACATGGAAGAAAGGGCCTTGCTGAGGAACAACCAGAATGGCAAGTCTTGCCTCACTAACCTATTGGAGTTCTAAGAGCATCAACAGGGGTGTGGATAAAGGTGATATGGTTTGTTTGTTTGTTTGCTTGCTTACATTTATATCCCGCTCTTCCTCCAAGGAGCCCAGAGCGGTGTACTACCGTGTTTCCCCGAAAATAAGACAGTGTCTTATATTAATTTTAGCCCCCAAAAATGCACTAGGGCAATTAGCGGTACATCAGAAATTACTGCTAGGTCTTACTTTCGGGGAAACAGGGTACATACTTGAGTTTCTCCTCACAACAACCCTGTGAAGTAGGTTAGGCTGAGAGAGAAGTGACTGGCCCAGAGTCACCCAGCTAGTAACATGGCTGAATGGGGATTTGAACTCGGGTCTCCCCGGTCCTAGTCCAGCACTCTAACCACTACACCACGCTGGCTCTGTATATAGTATACTTGGACTTCCAAAAAGCTTTCAACAAAATTCCCAAACAAAGGCTCTTGAGTAAAACTTAACAATCATGGAATAAAGGGACAGGTTCATGTGTAGATCAGTAACTGGTTGAAGGGCAGGAAACAGAGAGTAAGAATAAATGGAGAGTTTTCATAATGGAGGGAAGTAAGAAGCAGGGTCCCTCAGGGATCTGCACTAGGATCAGTGCTCTTTAACTTGTCCATAAATGATCTAGAAGTTGGGGTAAGCAGCAAAGTGGCCAAATTTGCAGATGATTTGGTATCTCATTAGGGTAGTGAAATCCAAAACAGATTGTGAGGAGCTCCAAAAGGATCTCTCCAAACTGGGCGAGTGGGTGACAAAATGGCAAATGCGATTCAGTGTAAGCAAGTGTAAAGTGATGCATATTGGGACGAAAAACCACACCTTCATATATACACTGATGGGATCTGAGCTGTCGGTGACTGACCAGGAGATAGATCTTGGGGTCATGGTGACAGCTCGTTCAAAGTGTCGACTCAGTTCGCGGCAGCAGTGAGAAAGGCCAATTCCATGCTAGGGTCATTAGGAAGGGGATTGAAAATAAAAATGCTAATATTATAATGCCCTTATACAAAACTATGGTGCGGCTGCATTTAGAATATTCCATACAATTCTTGTCACCGTATCATAAGAAGAAGGATATTGTAGAACTGGAAAAAGTGCAGAAGAGGGCAACCAAGATAATCAGGGACATGGGGCACCTTCCTTATGAGGCAAGGCTACAGCATCTGGTGGTCTTTAATCTGGAAAAGAGGAGACTATGGGGAGACATGATTGAGGTATATAAAATTATTCATGGAGTAGAGAGAGTGGACAGAGATAAATTTTTCTCCCTCTCTCACAACACTAGAACCATGGGCCATCCCATGAAACTGAACGTCAGGAAACTTAGGACCAACAAAAGGAAGTCCTTTTTCACATAGTGCATAGTTAATCTATGGAATTCTCTATCACGGGATGTGGTGATGGCTACTAGCTTGGATGGCTTTAAAGGGGTTTAGACAAATTCATGGAGGACAGATCTATCAATGGCTACTAGTCCAGTGGCTATAGGCCACCTCCAGCCTCAGAGGCAAGGTGCCGCTAAATACCAGTTGCAGGAGAGAAGGCATCTGATGGGCCACTGTGTGAAACAGGATGCTGGACTAAATAGGCCTTGGGCCTGATCCATCAGGGCTTTTCTTATGTTCTTAATTCTTGCTTCACTGTCATCAGGAAGCAAGGAAAGTGAGGATTTGACGTCTGAACATCTTTCGCTCTTTGGGTAAGTTGGCCCTGGATGAGTTGTTGCCTTATCAACCTAATCTATTTTCTTACAGCAATCTGAGGAAGAAGGAGATTGAAACTGTATGGTCCTCCATATGCTTAAAAGCACTGAAAAGTTCTACAGAGACAGCAATCTAAATAGTTCATCAGGAAGTTCCTATCAATTACAAATGCAATTAATCTGGCCTTGAGTATAGTCCCCTTTGGACCACATTGCACTGCTAGTATTTGGAGCTTTAAGTTGTATTTCTACTCAGTATGATAATTCAAGCCTAAGGTAGATCATGAGACCACCATGAAAAGTAATGTGACTATGCAACTAATTCAAAACAACTTTTCTGAGAGTTTCATAAATAGGATATACTCACAAAACCTCTTGTATACTGGTTCAGTCTATCCACAGAGGCTGCTTTTGCTAATTCTTCTTTTACGTAGTTAGGGGGAGATATATCTGGTAGGCCTTGTCCAAGGTTAACAATTAAGGGATCGGCAGCTACCTTTGTAAATTCCACCCTACAAAAGAAAGCGATTATTGCAGTGGTATTATTAAGAAGAATATTCTAGATCCATAGTAATCCAAAAACAAAACAGGACACACATGGCCCTGTGAAAACTCACCTAGTTGGGAGGGAGACCTTGCAGTAACATTGCAAGACCCCACAGTGCAGGCGGCAGTGGCCGTAAGTACCACACACACGTCAAGACATGAGTGCGATTATGGCGTGTGCACGCACGCCCAGTACTTCTGGCTGAAAAAGGAAAGGGAGTGGCAGGGAGGTATGTCGCCAACCTGAGACATTTTACAAAACTCCAGCGCCGGCAGGGGGAAAGCGGGGGGAGGGGTAAGTGCACCCTCCCCCACCCTTAAAGTCCTACCCCCACCCCCGCCAAACGTTCGAACCAGCCAGTGTTCGAACTTGTTCGGAGGCCCATAAAAGGGCCTCCGAACAGGTTCGTGAACATCCCTGCCCTCCATCAGTCACTCACTCACTGGTGAGTGCTTTGCTTTCAGTTCTTCAGCTGCAGCACACCCGTCCCAGCTAGACCTGCCCCAGCCAGAGCAGCTCAGCAGTGGCAGCCATTCACATCATTTGAGAGCTAGGAGAGCTCTCGCTGCCATCCCACTCCGCAACTGCTCAGCAGCAACTTTAAAACAAAAGAAAAAAAAAATTAAAAGAAGTGGTAAAAAAGTGGGGGAAATTGAGTCCTGAATGGGACAATAATTTCTCCCCAGGAATGAGGGATATCCCCTACAGTGAGGGACAGTTGGCAACCCTATCTGCTGGCATTCTACCTTCATAACTGGTTTTATTTATTGTATTTAGAATATATAGAGCTTGTTTACTTAAAAGCTAGGTCTTAGCTCCAGCTGATAGCTAATGAAAGGTTTCAAGCTCTGTCCTCCAAGCATCTTCACTACAAAAAATTAAACCACAAAATAAAACAATTTTATTTATTTATTTATTACATTTATATCCCGCTCTTCCTCCAAGAAGCCCAGAGCCATACATGGTTATGTCTGTCCTCACAACAACCTTGTGAGGTAGGTTAGGCTGAGAGAGATGCGACTGACCAGAGTCACCCAGTGAGTTTCATGGCTGAATGGGGATGTGAACTCAGGTCTCCCTGGTCCTAGTCCAACACTCAATATAAATGAACACTTAGGCACATCTCTATATTTAATTCTCTAAGGCATACCCATGGCCAATCCCATGCGTGGCAGCTCTTGCGACAGTTTGGAGAGCTGCCAGATAGGCTAGCCACGGGACGGGTGGGAGGGGGAAAATGGCAGCAGTGGCCGGCCGGCTGGCCAAGTGGGGGCGCCGAGAAAATGGCGGCAGTGACAGGCAGGAGGCAGCAAGGATGGATGGGGACAGGGGAAGAAGGAGGCAGCAACAGGAGGGTGACAAAACAGCGACCGCGGTGGAGAGCAGCAACAGGTGACAAACTAGAGGCGCAGATGCTCTGCGCCTGGCCCAGCTAGTAATCTTTATTACTGAAGAAATTTCCCTTGGAAACTTGGTGTCAGGAATGAAAATAGGATTTGCCAACCTTTCAAATGAGCACTGCAGCTGTACCTTTAACAGCAGCAGAATCTGCAAACATTAGCAGGTAATCATGTTTATTTCCATATCATAAAAAGATTCACCTTTTGGTTTCTATAAATCAAACTGATTTTTAAAAGGTACAAAAGCAGACCAGACCAGGTGTTCTTCCCCTCTGGTCAGCTGGCAAATTAGATGAAAAGCATACAAATAGATCTACAAAACATACAGATAATAAATAATGAAACTAATTCATTCCTCCACACACCCCAAATGACTTACCACACGTTGCTATCAAGCCCTTCAATTCGTTTTGCATTTTTGTGCTTGAAGGCCATGGTCTACATACAAAATAAAAAGAAACAGAGGATTTTTGTTAGAACCACACAGTATCATATTGTTAGACCCTGTAACCATTCATTACATTTCCCCCATATTTCCTTCTAAAAGACCTCCACTGATTGCAGAACAGAAAGAGGCCTATCAGAAGAGACCATAATCTTTAGCACTTGCCTGAAAACAAAGAAGTGAGGAAAGGGCATTTCTAATTCTTGTTGCTTTGTATAGCAGTAACACCCTATAACTGGGCTGTGAACTGAAATCTGAACTCACAAGATTCCCATTTTTGGCCCTGTGCACCTTCCATCTGTTAGGTACAGGCTGCCACCCCACTGGTCATGCAGTCCAATCGGTCTTGAACAAAGAATAGCTAGAAAAACACTTATTTTTCTATTTTCCCACTGGCGGGGGGGGGGAGGGAATCAACTATCCCCCATCTTGGTTTCCCTAACATCTTTATGGGGATGTCAGGAACTAGCTTTCTATTAACTATTTTAAAAGCTGAATTTGGCCAATCCACAACTCAAGCACAAGCAAAAATTTTGAGAAGAAAAACAGTGTAGTATTCAAGTTCAAAAGAGTTCATTCCACTCTTTTCCCAAAGAAACATCAAAGCTATTTGAACAATGGGGGCATGGAGAAAGTAAAGGTTCTACACGCACTACGTAACAACCAGAGTTTGAATTTTTTTTTAAGCATTCTGAATAAACTTCATTGTATTGGAATGGTTATATATGTGTAGCCTGTGGGCTGCGCCATACTAGTCTCCAAGACAAAGAAAATATCAAATACTTTTGAAATGTTGATCTGGAAAGCACTCCTAGCCACACCACATTCTAGACTTTCCTCCTGTCCAAGTTCAGAATAGGCTTTTCCAAAAATGCCCAGCAGCACCAGAAGGTGTTGCTGAGGGCAAGACCCCAGTGTGATATAGTGTGTAATTTTAATTCTTGGATGCTATTAAGGAAACACTCTACTATCAAAATGGGGTAGTTCTTTCATTGGGCACAGTCATTCACCAAGTTTCATGGAGGGCAAGGAAACTGAAAAAGAGGTGCAGGGCGTGAGTAAGGGAGAACGCGCAAGAAAATAAGGGGACAGAAAGATAAAAAGGGACAGGAACAAAAGAGAAGAAAAACAAGCAATCTATTTATGTATGTTTCGTGAGAGTGCTGGACCAGGACCGGGGAGACCCAAGTTCAAATCCCCATTCAACCATGATACTAGCTGGGTGACTCTGGGCCAGTCACTTCTCTCTCAGCCTAAACTACTTCACAGGGTTGTTGTGAGGAGAAACTCAAGTATGTAGTACACTGCTCTGGGCTCCCTCGAGGAAAAGCGGGATATAAATGTAATTAATTAATTAATAAGGTTTCAGTCCTATGCATAGTCACTTGGGAGCAAGTCCCAAGTGGAATTCACAAGCACAGTCAGGCAGTCGACACTTGCAGCACAATCCGGTACATATTTACTTAAAATGATCTCCTATCCTAATGTATGTACTCCTCATAATTACTGCCTCACGCTATCTTATGCTGGTCTTGGACCATAATAAAGATGATTGATTGATACTTAAAATGATGTTTTATGCAATTCAATGCAAGTTACTCTTTAGAAAGCACTGCAGGTGCAGCCTTACAGTGGGTATAGGAAAGAATCACCCCCTTTGATAGACCTTAAATTCTGGTTCCCTTACATCCTGAAATGAAAACACAAAGAAAATTCCCTTCACCAGCTGTACTTATCCAATGCAACCTATAACATCCAACTGAAAATATCACAATTACGGTCCAGAAAAAGTGTCAGAAATAAAAAACAAGAATTACTGAGATTGAAAAAGGATCACCCCCCCCAATGTCAATATTTTGTTGAAACACCTTTTGCTTTAATAACAGCCTTGAGTCTGTTAGGATACTTCTCTATCAACCTTGCACATCTAGACGGAGCAATATTTGCCCACTCCTCCATACAGAACTGTTCACGTCCGGTCACATTGGATATTTGCCCCTCCCTCCCCCCTCTCTCTTGCCCCCGCCCCTCCCTCCCCACTCTCTCTTGGCCCCGCCCCTCCCTCTTGGCCCCGCCCCTCCCTCCCCCTCTCTCTTGCCCCCGCCCCCTCCCCCTCTCTCTTGCCCCCACCCCCCCTCCCCCCTCTCTCTTGCCCCCACCCCTCCCTCCCCCCTCTCTCTTGCCCCCGCCCCTCCCTCCCCACTCTCTCACACTCCTGCCCCAGTCTCTCCTGACCTCTTCTCTCCCCCTGCTCCTCTCTCTCTTGCCCGCCCTCCCCTCCCTCCTCTCCTGCCCTCCTCTTCTCTCCTGGCCTCCCCCACTCCCACTTGCCCACCCTCCCCTCCCGCCCTCTCCTGCCCTCCCCCTCTCTCCTACCCTCCCCTCCCCCACTCTCTCTTGCCCTCCCCCTGCCCCCTCCTTCTTGCCCTCCCCCTCCCGCCTCCCCACTCTCTCTTGCCCTCCCCCTCCTCCTCCCCCTGCATTTTATTTTACAGTACTTATTGGGCGGCAGCGGCCGCCATCGCTCCTCCTCCCGGGTGGCAAACACGGAAGTCCCGCCGCCTGGTTCCCTCCCACCCCAGCCTCCCACGGGTGTCTGGCCTCGGCGGCCGGTTCCACTGCCGCCTGGCCATGAGCCACCTCCGCCGCCGGGCCCAGCGCCTCCGCCGCCGGGCCAAGTGCCGCCTATGCGGCCGTGCCTGCCGGGCCCATTGCTGCCACTTGCTAGCCTCTGCAGCTGGCCTCTTTGAGGCTGGCGACCTCTCCGCCACCCCTACCTTCTTACCCAGGCTGCCGGGCTGAGTCCCGCTGCTGCGGCCAGGCTCACCGCCACCCTCGCCCGGGCCCACTGCCTCACCGCCACGGCCGGGCCTGCGGCCACTGTCACCACCCACAGCCTGGCCCGCTACTGGTCAAATTCTCCTGGGTGCACTGCGCCAGCCAATCAGGTGCCTCCGCAGCCCAGCCAATCAGCTGGGCTGCCGGGATGCATTTTCCCTGGGCACACCTAGGAGAAATATATATAGAGTTCTTTAAATACATCAGATGCAGGAAACCTACCAGGGAGGCGATTGGACCATTAGACAATGAGGGAGTGAAAGGGAATGTTAAGGAGAATATGGAGGTTGCAGAGAAGCTAAAGGAGTTCTTTGTGTCTGTCTTCACGGCAGAGAATACTGAGCATATATCTGTTCCAAGCTTTTTGGGGATAGAGGCTAAAGAACTGAGACAGAATGAAGTGACAAGAGATGATGTTCTAAACTGTCTGGAAAAATTAAAAACTAGCAAATCGCCAGGGTCCGACGGCATCGATCCAAAGGTCCTTAAGGAACTCAAATGTGAAATTGCTGACCTCCTCGCTAAAATATACAACTTATCCCTGCAATCAGGCTCTGTACCGGAGGACTGGAAAGTACCAAATGTAACACCGATATTCAAAAAGGGATCTGGGGATGATCTGGGAAATTACAGGCCGGTTAGCTTAACGTCCATTCCAGGCAAATTGATGGAAAACATCCTCAAAAAGATAAAACTGTAGAGCACATAGAAGAACAGGACTTGCTGAGAAAGTACCAGCATGGCTTCCGCAAAGGTAAATCTTGCCTTACCACCAACCTTTTGGAGTTCTTTGAGAGTGTCAACAAGTGTGTGGATAAATGTGATCCAGTTGACATAGTACACCTGGACTTCCAAAAAGCTTTCGACAAATTTCCTCATCAAAGGCTCTTGAGAAAACTTAGTAGTCATGGGATAATGGGACAAATACATGTGTGGACTGCTAACTGGTTGAAAGACAGGAAACAGAGAGTAGGAATATGAAGAGTTTTCACAATGGAGGGAAGAAAGAAGTGGGGTCCCCCAGGGATCTGTACTGGGACCGGTGCTTTTTAATTTATTCAGAAATGATCTAGAAGTTGGGGTAAGCAGTAAAGTGGCCAAATTTGCAGATAATACCAAACTCTTTTGGGTAGTGAAATCCAAAACAGATTGTGAGGAGCTCCAAGAGGATCTCTCCAAACAGGGTGAATGGGCAACAAAATGGCAAATGCAGTTCAATGTTGGCAAGTGTAAAGTGATTGGGACGAAAAACCCAACTTCAAGTATACACTGATGGGAACTGAGCTGTCAGTGACTGACCAGGAGAGGGGTCTTGGTGGACAGCTTGTTGAAAATGTCTATTCAATGTGTGGCAGCTGTGAAAAAGGCCAATTCCATGCTAGGGATCATTAGGAAGGAGACTGAAAATAAAATTGCTAATATTGTCTTAGGGAGGCAATCATTAGACCACTTCTGAAGAAGCCTGCCTTGGATCCCTCAGAGTTAAGCAATTACAGACCTGTCTCCAAATTTCCATAGCTGGGCAAGGTGACTGAGAAGGTGATGGCTTCCCAGCTCCAAGCAGTCTTGGAGGAAACTGATCATCTAGACCCATTTCAAACTGGCTTTCAGGTGGGCTGTGGGGTGGAGAATGCCTTGGTCGGCCTGATGGATGATCTTCAATTGGGAATTAGCAGAGGAAGTGTGACTCTGTTGGTCCTTTTGGATCTCTTGACGGCTTCTGATACAATCGACCATAGTCTCCTTCTGGAATGTCTGAGGGGACTGTGGGTGGGAGGCACTGATTTGCAGTGGTTCTGCTCCTACTTCACAGGATGTCTCTTGGAAACTGTTGTTCTTCAAAATCTGAACTTTCGTATGGTGTCCCTCAGGGCTCGATATTGTCTCCAATGTTGTTTAACATCTACATTAAACTGCTGGGAGAGATTATCAGGAGGTTTGGTGGAGGGTGTTATCAGTATGCTGATGACACTCAAATCTATTTCTCCATGTCAACGTCATCGGTAGAAGGCATAACCGCCTAAAATGCCTGCCTGGAGGCAGTAATGAACTGGATGAGGGATAATAAAGTGAGGCTGAATCCAGCTAAGACAGAGGTACTTATTCTGCGGGGTCGAAACCCAGGAGCCTATTTTGATCTATTGGTTCTGGATGGGGTCACACTCTCCTGGAAGGAACAGGCACGCAGTCTGGGGGCGCTTCTGGATCCAAAACCTTCCCGGGTGTCCCAGGTTGAGGCGGTGGCCAGAGGTGCTTTTCATCAGCTTTGGCTGATATGCCAGCTGCGTCCATTTCTTGAAATGAACGACCTCAAAACGGTGATACAATATGCTGGTAACCTATAGGCTGGATTACTGCAATGCGCTCTATGTGGGGCTGCCTTTGTACATAGTCCGGAAACTACAATTAGTACAGAACGCGGCAGCCAGGTTGGTCTCTGTGTCATCTAGGAGAGACTGTATTACTCCTCTCTTGAAAGAACTACATTGGCTACCTATTTGTTTCCAAGCAAAATACAAGGTGCTGGTTATTACCTATAAAGCCCCAAACAGCTTAGACCCTGGGTATTTCAGAGAATGTCTTATTTGCCATGAGCCCCACTGCCTGTTAAGATTGTCTGGATATGTTCGTCTGTGGTTGCCGCCCACTGGTCTGGTGGCTACTCAGGAATGGGCCTTCTCTGTTGCTGCCCCTGGACTTTGGAATGCACTCCCTGTTGAAATTAGAGCCTCCCCATCTCTGGCAACTTTTTAAAAGGCAGTGAAGACCATTTATTCACCCAGGCTTTTTAATTAGGTTTATAGTTTTAAAAACTTAATACTGAGTTTAACTTTTTTTAATGTTTTAAATGACTTTGTTAAATGAAATTGTTAATTGGTTTGATGTTTTAAATGATTCTTATTGTGACAATCACAACGTAAGAAATCGTACAGAATCATACATGCGGTATAGAAATATTTTAAATAAATAAATATTATAATGCCCTTATGCAAAACTATGGTGTGGCCACACCTGGAGTACTGCATACAATTCTGGTCACCATATCTAAAAAAGGACACTGTAGAACTGGAAAAGGTGCAGAAGAGGGCAACCAAGATGATCAGAGGCCTAGAGCACCTTTCTTATGAGGGAAGGCTACAATACCTGGGGCTATTTAGTTTAGAAAAAAAGATGACTACAGGGAGACATCATAGAGGTCTATAAAATCATGCATGGTGTGGAGAAAGTGGATAGAGAGAAATTCTTCTCCCTCTCCCATAACACTAGAACCAGGGGTCATCCCATGAAATTGATTGCCAGGAAATCTAGGACCAACAAACGGAAGTACTTTTCCACACAACGCATAATCAACTTGTGGAATTCTCTGCCACAAGATGTGGTCACAGCCAAGAACTTGGATGGCTTTAAGAGGGGTTTGAATAACTTCATGGAGGAGAGGTCTACCAACAGCTACTAGTCAGAGGGCTATAGGCCACCTCCAGCCTCAAAGGCAGGATGCCTCTGAGTATCAGTTGCAGGGGAGTAACAGCAGGAGAGAGAGCATGCCCTCAACTCCTGCCTGTGGCTTCCAGTGGCAGCTGGTGGGCTACTGTGTGAAACAGGATGCTGGATTAGGTGTGCCTTGGGCCTGATCCAGCAGGGCTGTTCTTATGTCTCAACCGTTCCTGACTGACACAGGCATAACCTTTGAGCAAAAGGAATACTGAAACAGCAACCCTCTAAGAGAGCTGAGGGCAGCGCATTCAAGCATGCCAAGGCAAATACCCTTCTAGATTTGGCAAGAACAAGCTCATGTTAATATTTAGCTGGTCTATGAGGGCGAGTTACATTACATAAGAAAGGTAAATGTCTGGCTCGGGCCCTGTCTTCCTGAGTCACTATGTCCTAAATCTGCTGCCTAATTATCTCCTTTGCTTTCAAGATCCTTAAGGAAACCAACATGGCGATACATAGCTCATAACTTTCTAATTACCTCTCGAATCCCTCTTTCCATGTAGATGCAACACTGTCCTTCAGGACCAGAGGTGCGAGGCCTGCTTGACCAAGTCCTAATTTCAAATAATAATAACCCTATCCACCCCCAGCACAGTATCTCCAGTGACTGTTTTGTCTATCATGTTTCTTTTTAGATTTTGAGCCCTTTGCGGACAAGGGCTTTTTACTTCTCTATGTAAACCGCTCTGGAACCTTTTGTTGAAAAGCGGTATATACATATTTGTTGTTGTTGTTGTTGTCTTTGCAACCCAGACATGTGCTTCAACTGGTACTAACCCCAGTTCCAGCCTTAACCCTGCGTTGAGCATCCCCCTTGCCACCGCAAGGATTGTTCTAATAAATTTGTTTTGTATCAGCTCTAGGGGGCAGAAATCCTTATAACTGCTCAGCTAGGCCCCATATAGTAGTTGGGCTAAAACATTTCCCATTGAAGACTTGAATTGCAGTGGGGACGTAACTACCTCCCTTCCTGAAAAAGAATCTAATGAGCACCATTGGATTCTTTTGTGCCTCTTGTGTAACATGGAGTAGATGTACTCTCCAATAACTATTAAATTGGAAAACCACCCCTAAATACTTATAGAGCTTGACTTGTTCTATATCTTGGCAATCAATTTGCCACTTGTGCTGCACAAATTTCTTCTGAAACACTATAATTTTGGTTTTCAGATAGTTAATTTCAAGTTCTTCATCTCGGCAATATGTTGCAAATTTTTGAAGGGCTCTGAGCAAGCCTGTCTCTGTAAAGGAGAGCATTGCTGTGTAATCTGCATACAGCAGCGCTGGAACCGGTTGCTGGCCTAATTTCGGAAGATGGATATCTGACTCAATAGAGAGTGTGTCAATGAGTTTATATAAAAATTCAAGAGGAGAGGGGCCAAAATACAACCCTGTCTCACACCCCGCTGAATGGGTATCCTATGCATTAAATGGCCCTGGGTACTGTATCTCACCATAAGCCAGTTGTTATCATGTAGCATACATATAAAGAACAAGAGGCGACAGTCTATGGAAGAGACCTCTAATTTCTTCCTTAGTCTGTCCCTAGCTATCAAATCAAATGCTGCTTTAAAATCCACAAATGTTACAAACAGGGCACCCTTTGGCTGGGCACAGTATTTGTCAAAAAGGTATTGCAGAATCAAGCACTGATCTACTGTAGAGCACCCTTCACTGAACCCTGCCTGTTCTCAGTAATTATCCCCTCATTGTCCATCCACTCTCTAAGCTTACCACATAAATGTCTGGCACAGAATTTTCCAACCACTCTTAGCAGACTTATTGGATGGTAATTTGTAGGATTTGATTTCACCCCTTTTTTAAAGAGAGCAACAATAAGTGCCAAGTTCCATTCCTCTGGAGCTTTCCCAGTATAGTCAATAGTTGTAAAAAGTGCCGCTAGAACTGGAGCCCACCAATCAGCATTTTTTTAATCAGTTCCACAGAGATATGGTCTTAACTAGGAACTTTCCCACTTTTCAACTGGGCTTTCAGTCCCTTCACCTCTGAGATTGTAACCAAAGGCCAGACAGGTAGTTCATTCAATTTAAAGCTAGAGGCCTCTAATGGCAAATGGGCTGCCTGAAATGAATAATGGGAGCAGAAAAAGGTCTCCGCCTTTTAGGATCGATCATCAAAAGTAAAGGATCCAGCAGTCAAGAAATACACCACAGACTAGCACTTAGCAGTGTTACAATGAAGGCCTTGGAAAGGATATTTAGATACTGTGACATGTCTATACCTACAAAGATTAGAATGGTTCAGACAATGGCTTTACCCATGACATTCTATGGATGCGAAAGCTGGACTTTGAAGAAGCAAGATAGAAAAAGTATTGATGCTTTTGAAGTTTGGTGCTGGAGAAGACTTTTGAGGATACCATGGACAGCCAGGAAAACTAACAAATGGATCATAGAACAAATCACTCCAGAATTTTCACTCGAGGCACAAATGACCAGGCTCAAACTATCATACTTCGGACACATTATGTGAAGATCCAGCTCCCTTGAGAAGTCCATAATGCTGGGAAAAGCTGAAGGAAAGAGAAGAAGAGGACGACCAGCAGCAAGGTGGATGGACTTGATTAAGACAGCAATGAATGCATCACTGAGAGGGAGAGAAAAGAAGGGAGGGGAAGAAAGACAGAGGGGAAGAACAAGCAGAAGAGAGAGGAAGAGAGAAAAAGAAGGGAGAGGAAGAGAGAAAGAAGCAAGGGCAAGGGATGGGCCCGGACCTGCAGCAGCCTGAGGGGAACAAAAGGCCCTGGTGGCAGTGGCAGCGAGGAAGGGCCCGGTCAACTGCTGCTGCTCCTGCAGTGGGGGAAGCAGGAGCAGGGCTCTGGTGAGGATGGGGAGGTCTCTGGGGTTCGGGAGATGCATCTTGGCCAATTGGGGCCAGCAATGCCGCAGCTGCGACCAAGAGGGTGAGGGGGATGGAGCAACAGGAATCAGAATCAGAATTAGAATCAGAAGCTTTATTTCGATCAATGACCAGAACAAGGAGCAACAGGATGGAGAAGGAGCAGGAGCCCAGGACAGGTGAAGGTGGAGAGATCTCTGAGATGAGTGTGCTGTGGTGGTGGGGGGTGGGGGGAGCAATCAAGTACTAGAGCGCAGATACTCTGTGTGGGTTAAACTAGTATAGATTTATATGCTTTTACATATATAGCCTGTGCTTTCTCAAAGAAGCCCAAAGTGGTGCTCGTGGTTACATTTATCCTCCCAACAACCCTATGAGGAAGGTTATGCCAAGAGAGAAGTGACTGCCCAGAGTGACCCAGTGAGTTTCATGACTGAAAGGGGATTTGAACATGGATATCCCCAGTCTGGTCCTGCACACTACCCACTGTACCACTCTGGCACAGAGTTCTTTCTGATAATTAGGCTGACAGAGCTGCCCTGGTGACTTCAAAATGCATTTACTCTCCTCAGAAACAGCCTTTTATCGCTGGTACATGCTTGTGGCTTCATGGGCGTAATTGGAGGGGCAGCCAGGGTACGTGCCCTAGGTGCCACTGAGGGGGGGCACCATGCCAGTGCCAGCCCCCACCCCACTGCCCACCTGCCCAGAGTCCCTCAGCCACTTGCCGTCCTGCTTGCCTTGCCCTCTGGCCTAGGATCGGCCTGCAAACTGCAGAGCGCTTCTCTCCCCGCCTCTCAGCTGATCAGTGGGCAGGCAGGGCTTACAGAGAGGCCTCCGTGTGGGCCTCCCTGAAGCCTGAACTCGGCAGGCCCCAAGCAAGCAAGGAGGCAGGCAGGCAGAGTTCTCTGCAGTAGAAGACCCTCTGCTCAGACCATCCAGCACAGCTTTTGTCAGGTAAAATGGGATTTTTTTTTGTGGTTCTCCCCCCCCCCCCGCATATATAGGGATCTGCTTGCCATAGGGCTTTAATATGGGGTGTGGAGGGGAGACTGAGAAGCCTCTGAATATTTAATTTAAAACAGATTGGGAAATTTGCTGGCTTTAAACACAAAAACTGTCTAAAAAGGCCTATAAGTGGCTTGTTTCATGGCAGAAAATTACAAAAACTTCTGGAAAAATATTATATTTATTTATTCATCCATTCATTTGTACATACACTTATGTTCAAGTTGTTTTGCAAACCAGAAGGTCTGAGTGAGAACTGTGAAGCATGTGTTATGCTTTTATTTTACTTCTTTTTATTTTTCTTGTGTGTGAACTGCTCCCCAATAACTCGCAGGGACGTCAGGGTAAATCTGGCCAACATGTGAATGCAGCACCTCCATTCCAGAGGAGATGTGTGTTAAAGGGCTTTAAAAGCCTCCTGTGAAAAACCTCCTGGAATCAAACTTTACTGAATTTGTTCAGGATTCTGAGAAAACATACATAGGCTCACACTGCATGGTTGAAAGTATCATTTGCTAATCTGCAGCAAGGGGGCCATTTTAATAATTAGCATTGCTAGTGTGTTCTAGGCATTAAGAAGCACAAATATATAGTACTCAGTATATCACTATATATTGTGAAGTGTGCGTGTGTGTATTCAGTGAAATGTATTTGCAGGCAGCATACTTATTTTGAAATATCAGACTTAAATCCTTGGGGGCCTGGGGTGTGTGGAGGCCCTGGACTTTGAGGGGCTGGGGGCCCATTTTAAAATCTTGTCTCTGGGCCCAATCCAACCTTGCTATGCTCCTGGCAGTCACTACACATGGGTTTCTGCACAACACCTGCACGGAAGAAACTTCCATGTAGAAAATGTGTCTCTTGTAAATTGACCCTGAATTTTCCATCCATGACTGGGATATCTGAGAGTTAGAGTCAATAATAAGAGAACAGCACACTGCTTGTGACAGGAAGGGGCAAATTACAATGATTTCTTAGTCTGGCAGGGGCTGGTTTTGGCCCTGGCAGAACTTGGCTGTCTGCTCCTGTTGCAAATTCCTTTGTCTAGTGTGGCAAACTAATGTATCCTCCTCCCTCCTGGTGTCAAAGTAAGCACTAGTGTGGTGAATGCACATATACTCCATCATGAGCCAACAGTCATTACAAGACAAAGGCTGGCAGGAATCATTCACTGGTTTATAGACTCCCTCCGCCATCTTCTTCTTCCCCTATTTTGCTATTGGCTATTTGGGCAGGTGATCTTCTAGGACAAAGTCATGTTTTTTAAAAACCATGAGAAGAGACAGAGAAAATGACACTTGGAATCCTCACATAACTCCTGACTGTTGTTCTAAGTCATTTACAAAGATGACTCATGTTTTCAGGTTTTGATCAACAACCATGTCTAGATGGTACAGTGTTCCTTTTAACAGGGATTTCCAGATGTTGACTACAAGTCCCATCATTCCTGTTTGGATAGGGGCGCAATTTCAGTGCTTGTCCTAGGTGCTATTTTCCCTAGATACGCCTCTGTGTGGCTTATAAAGTTCCTCTGCTGTGTGTGTGTGCATGCAGGCTTATGTTTTGATCCTGATGTGTTAATACAAATCTACACACCACCATAGTCCCGTAAAACACTATAAAGCAACTGTTTTCCATATTTCTCTGCATCTCTGCTGATGAGCAACTGAGGTTGTGTGTGTGTGTATTTTGACCCTACTTATTAGCTACAAATCTGCACTTTGCCAGTTATTGCAAAGGTACCCGCCTAATCCTGACTGCACCTCCACAGCTGCCCACAATTGGCTCCACCTCTCACTAACTGTGGCTCCAACCATCACCTGCCCTGACCCATCCCACCTGCCAGTCCCAGGAACCACCAACCACCACTGTTCATCACTCTAGAAACTTTTTCTTTTGACTATTAAAAAATATGCAAAATCTAATAAACACACTTCTTAGCAGTAGTTTTATGCTTCACTCTGTTTAGTTAAACATTCTATTCTGTTCTGTTCTCATAGTCAGTTCAATTTGCAGAAAACTGATTAACTACAAAAATGTGAAGCACAGAATTGAGTGTCTAGCTGCTTCCAGAAGAGTACTTAAATAGAAGTGTTTCTTGATGAACTACATATATGCAGTTGAAAATAAAGCATGCTCACTCAGGCTTCTCTGAAGCCTCATGCCTCAAGGAGGCAGCAGTAAGACCGCCATTTTAAAAAGCCACCACTCGATTCCTCCAACCTGGACAACTATAGACCTGTTTCAAACCTTTCCTTTTTGGGCAAAGTGATAGAGCATGTGACAGCAGCTCAGCTGCAGAGGGGCTTGGATGATACTGATTATCTAGTTCTCTTTCAATCTGGCTTCTGTCCTACATACAGGATTGAAACTGCCTTTGTCACTCTGGTGGATGACTTATGCCATAATGACACTCAGTTAGGGATGTGCACCAAGTGAAGTTCATACACAGGTTCAGTGCACCGAGGCACTGCCAGGCAGTGGGGCAGCACTTTTAAAAAGGGAGTACAAAAGTTCCTTCCTTGCTCTCTGCCACTCCATGCAGCTTCCTGTTGTGGTGGCACTCCCCACAACAGCCCATGTGCAGCATTGGGAACATAGCATAGCCTCCACACATGCATGGATGCCATTTGTGTGGTCAGCATGGTACTGCTAACCACACAAATGGCACCCGTACATGTACGGGGGCCATGTGCGTGCCGGTGTCACACTGCCAACATTCAGGGGCTGTTGGGAGAGCACCAGCACAGCAGGAAGCTGCATGGAGTGGTGGAAAGCAGTTAGGGACCTGCTGTACTCCCATTAACTTTATTTTATTTATTTATTTATCTATCTATCATAACCTTGCTTCATGCACATCCCCACACTCAGCTGTATCTCTCCTTATCGCCTGATCTTAGGGGAGGTGGTGGATATCCTGAGTTGGGGAATGGAGGCAGTGATGGGCTAGTAAGATGACACTGAATCTAGACAAGACGGAGGTGCTGTTGGTCAGTAGAAGAACCAATCAGGATGAGGGGATTTAACCGGTTCTGGATGGGGCTGCACTCCCCTTGAAAGAACAAGTGTCCAGCTTGGGGGTATTGCTGGACCTGGCTCTGCTTTTGGATAGCCATAGGGAGGCCTTTGCACAGTTTCAGCTTGTGTGCCAGCTGCATCCCTTTTTTGAGAAAGCCGATCTGGCCACAGTTACCCATGCTGCAATCACATCATGTTTGGACTACTGTAATGCACTCTATGTGGGGCTGCTCCTGAATATTTGGAGACTGCAGCTGTGCAAAATACGGCAGGTAGGATTTTATCCATGCATTCTGAAAAAGCTACACTGGTTGCTAATTTGTTTCCATGTCCAATTCAAGATACTGGTTTTGACCTTTAAAGCCCTTAACAGTTTGGGCCCTGGTTATCTGAAGAACTACCTGCTCACAAAGATTTCTGCCCGCCTGACAAGATTATCAGAGGAGGCTGTGTGTTGATGATGAGGGAGGCTCAGTTTTCATGCACACAGGACAGGGCCTTCTCAGTCACTGTCCCCAGGCTTTGGAATACTATCTCAGTAGGCATCCAATCCTCGGCCTCCAAATTGGCTTCAAGTAAGGAGAACAACACAGAATTTTGCTGTAAAGCAATTTGGGACCATACTGGTCTACTACTAATAGGCTAATTATTTTAAACTTTTGGCCCATTTATCTATTTATTTATTTATTTTATTCAGTTTTTATATCGCCCTTCCAAAATGGCTCAGGGCGGTTTACAATTAAAACAAAACCATTAAAATCAGTTAACAATTAAAACAAATTATAAAACAGTATAAAACAATTAACAATTAAAACATCATAAAACAGCAATTAAACAATCACAACAATTAACAAACCCTGAAAACTAGGTTACAACATTAAAACTAATTGCAACTATTTAAAAACCCTGGAAGGCCAGGCCAAACAGGTAGGTTTTAAGGACTCTCCTGAAGGCCAGTAAAGAATTCAAATTGTGTATTTCTGCCGGGAGTGCATTCCACAGCCCAGGAGCAGCTACAGAGAAGGCCCGCCTCCGAGTCGCCACCAGACGAACTGGTGGTAACTGGAGACGGACCTCCTCAGATGATCTTTAATGTGTGGTGGGGATTATGCAGAAGGAGGCGCTCTCTGAGGTAATCCAGTCCTAAGCCACTCAGGGCTTTAAAGGCAATAACCAGCACTTTGTATTTTGCTCGGAAACATATCGGCAGCCAATGTAACTGTTTCAAAACAGGCATCATATGGTCTCTCTGGGTTGCCCCAGAGACCAACCTGGCTGCCGCATTCTGAACTAACTGAAGTTTCTGAACTATGTACAAAGGCAGCCCCACATAGTCAACAATGTTCTAGTGATGCTATTATATGGGCAGGCGGGTGGGAGGGGGCTGCACTGTACTTACCTTCCCCCCAGACAATCTCTTTGCCTGCCTGGCCATGTGGCTCAGCCATGTGCACAAGCAGCGCTCATGGGAGCTGTGCAGCATGCCGGAGGCTGGGGCAATGTGTCCTGGCCTCCGGGAATCCCACAATGCACTGAGCGTGGTGCACTGGGCGTGGTGCACTGGGGTATTCCCCCATTAGAGGGGCACCTCTGTGTCTGTTTGGGCTACAAAGCCCCAGCAAACAAACAATCCCAGCACCAAGGGCACACTTGGACCCTTAACCTCAGCTAAGAGCCGGGACAAAAAGCAGGGTTAGGCTGGGTGGGAGCACCAGGATCAGAGCAATCCCAGTGTTCCATACAAGCAGCCCAACCCAGGCTGGGCTGCCCTAGCCTGGGTTATGCTGCTCATGAGAACAGTTCATGTGTTCTGGAAGGGGTTACACTCACCCTGAAAGATCAGGTACAGAGCTTGGGAGTGCTCCTGGACCCAAAGCTCTCCCTGATCTCTCAGGTTGAGGCAGTGGCCAGGAGTGCTTTTTATCAGGTTCAGCTGATATGCCAGATAGGTCCATTTCTGGAAGTAAATGACCTTAAAACAATGGTACATATGCTGGTAACCTCTAGGCTTGACTACTGTAATGCACTCTACAGTGGGGCTGCCTTGTACTTAGTTTGGAATCTACAACTGGTACAGAATGCAGCAGCCGATTGGTCTCTGGGTCTACCTGAAGGGACCATATAACACCAATTTTGAAAGAATTGCACTGGCTGCCAATATGTTTCCAAACAAAATACAAAGTGCTGGTTATTACCTATAAAGCCTTTAATGGCTTGGGTCCAGGGTAGTTAAGAGAGAGCCTTCTGTGTCATGAACCCTGTCACCTATTAAGATAATCTGGAGAGATACAGTAACACTTGCTGCCAGCTTGTTTGGCGACTCAGGACCATGCCTTTTCTGTGGCTGCCCCGGGGCTCTGGAATATGCTTTCAGCTGAAATAAGAGCATCTCCTTCTCTGTTTGCTTTTAGGAAGAACCTCAAGACGTACCGGTTTTCCCAGGCTTTTAACTGAAATTTTAATTTTTTTACTTACTGTGACTGTTTTATGAATTTTTTTACTGTTTTATATAGTTTTTATATTATGTTTTAACTTGTACACCGCTTGGAGATTTCTATATCAGGTGGCATAGAAATAAACGTACAGTGCTGGGATCGAGCCCGATCCTGGTACTGCCTTCCCTGCAAGCCCAGGTTTTGTGCTTGGGCTTTTACCTGGGTTAAAAGGTGCAAGCGCATCCTTTACCCCAGGTACGGGGTTGTGTGTATGCTTGGGCTGCACACAGCCCGAGCATACACAGATTCGGGCACCTAGAGCACCCAACTCCTGGGGGAATCCCCCAATGCACCATGCTCACTGCACAGTGCACTGTGGGATTTCTGGAGGCCAGGACGAGTCCCACAATCCAGAAATCCATGCAGCCCAGATTGTGTGGGCACGTGGTGGTGCACCAAAGAGGACCTTCAGGGACCATCTGGGGAGGAAGGTAGGTTCCACCCTGCCTTGTCTTCCACCCCGCCCACTCGCGCAGTAGTGAGAATAGCTTCACAGCATTGCATGGAGCCTCTCAGTGGAGAAGGTGAATTAATTTTGTACTATCTGCCAATGCTATTATGCAAAACAAATACCGTGAACAAAACCAATATCCATATTTAGGATCATGGCCAGTGGAATACCTCCAAAACAGATATAGCAACCTGCACCCCTGCTATCCGGTTAAAGTGTGTTTCTGTTGTATTTAGCATGGGGAGAGCAACTGTTCCTATTCAGCCCCAACACAGTATCCCTCCAGTGGTTGTTGCTAATGTCTTTTTAGATTGTGAAGTGCTCTGGAACAAGGAATCATTTTCTTATTCTTATTGATATGTAAGCCACTTTGAGAACACGTTTTGTTGAAAAGAAGTTTAGAAATATTATTAACAATAAAAATGTATAATCACATAATCTATGAAGAGATGGAATACATACTGAAGAGGCTGAAAACCTGAAGCATCTCAAAGGATAAATAATCTTCAGTATTGATGTTCTAATGCCAAGGCAGAAGAAGCATTGCTGAGCAAAGAACATGCCTGCATAACAGTAAGTTTTAAGGATGTAAAAGAATTACACATAAACTTTCTCCAATAGTGTCAAATACCAGACCATAACAATATAAATGCTTTTCTAAGCAATGCTATCAGTAAACATTTGTATAACCATTACCTATATTCAGAATGACTATTATATAAACATAATTAGTTCTGGATTATATCTCAGTGCTTAGTTAACAAAGAGTGAAAATAAGTGGGCCAGCTCAAACTAAAATGAAGATAAGAAACCGAGGAATAGACTTCAGGAGAGGCACTAAGTACACGCAGGTCAGAAAAAAGTAAGCTGCTCATGCAACACAATCTGGACCAAGAACACTAATGATGCTATTTAACTTTTTTTTTAAAAAAAGGGGGGCAATACTGTACAATCTGAGTCAAGACTCAACATTTCCATCAGGGTGTTTAAGCACCTAAATAGAAGGCTAGTTCTGCTCCGAAAACACTTCCTCCTCCTCTTATGGGTAGACAATGAGGTATCAATCTGCAGTGTCATCCAATTATTCAAGACGGCAAGAACTTGATTTAGATATGCAACTGAGAATCATATTTTACATAATATGAACATATTTGCTTGTTTTTATAATTTACTCCAGTGGTTTTCAAACATTCTGCTTTCAGGGTCTGACATGGACAAGACTTGCTTTATTTCTGCTGAAACAGATGCCCTATTCACACATTATGAACACCAGCTGCTCATGCTTACAACTGCAAAAGCGGGGACAAAGTCCTGCCTCCAGCTGCCATTCACCCCCTCCAGCCAGCCAGCCCATTCACGCTTACAGCCCTTGTCTGAAGAGGGATGTGCTGTAAGCGTGGTGTTGGCCATCACAATGTGTGTCTGCTTTCAAATGGGGCTGTAAGTATCATCCAATTATTCAAGACGCCAAGAACTTGATTTAGATATGCAAGTGAGATTCATATTTTACATAATATGAATATATTTGCTTGTTTGGGCCAACTGGAGGGGGTGAGTGATGGCATGGGACAAGACTTCTTCCCCACTTTTGCTGTTGTAAGCATGAGCGCAGTGGACATAACATAACATGAACAGGGCCAGAGTCTTTGTGGCCCCTTAAAAATAGGTGTATTGTGATACAGTATACGTTTTCATGGACTAAAGCCCACGTCATCAGATTCAATCTCTCTCTGGTATTTATGCATTAATCTTTAGTTCATTACTCCTCTCCATGGGAAATATTTATCCTCTCTCCTCATTCCTCCGTCCCCAGATTCTGAGATTCCACCATGTACTACTCACACTTTCAAACCTATTTGCAAAGCCTTAATGGTTACAAACTTGCTTTTAAGCAGGGGAGGGAGAAATTAATACTGATATTTTCAGGATGCTGAATTTCTGTGCTTGCAAGAATGATCACAACATTTAACTGCAGAATATAGACTACTCTGCTTAAACCTTTACTGCAAGATAAACAGAAATATTGATAGGGATGGGAATTATAAAATCCATGTAACCTAGAAGCACAAATAATATTGTCTGTCAAGCACAAGGCATAACAGAAAACACAATTTTATTATATTTTGTGTTTTTCAAATAATTTGCTTTATAATATTTATTTTGAATAAGACACTTGC
The DNA here is from genome assembly GCF_027244095.1 of Hemicordylus capensis. Classification (NCBI taxonomy): domain Eukaryota; kingdom Metazoa; phylum Chordata; class Lepidosauria; order Squamata; family Cordylidae; genus Hemicordylus; species Hemicordylus capensis. The sequence goes on from NC_069660.1 coordinate 122,460,346, forward strand.
TTTTGTTTATGGTATATTCAGGTTGTCGAATATTTTTATTCTTCCACTCCTGTAGTTTTAAAATTTAACTTTTTCCTTTGGCATATTAATGTTTATATAAAAGTACATTTCAAGACTTGAACTAAAATGAAATGGTTAAGAGTGCTGGATTAGGACCAGGGAGATCTGAGTTCAAATTCCGATTCAGCTATGAACCTCACTGGGTGTTTCTGGGCCAATCACTTATCTCTCAGCCTAACCTACCTCACAGGGTTGTTGTGAGGATAAAAATAATCATGTACGCCATTCTGAGCTCCTTCAAAGAAGAACGGGATATAAATGTGTGTGTGTTTTTAATCACTAACAGAATAGAATCTATGCTTCATTAATCAGTGAATGATTTATATGGGAGATCCTTATTTCCTTTCCCCTGTGCATATGACAGTCAAAGATTTGAATGTTATAGAACAACATAGATCTGGATTTTCCTTTATCCTGCTGTGATGCTTTCAACAACTTTTTTGCAGACTATATCTCTTGCATTTGAGCCGACTTGGACTCCACAGTTATGGCAGAGTCAAATGTAGAGGTGTCCAGTATCTCCTCTGGTTCCATCAGAATGGATCAGTTTCAATTTGTAACTCCTGATGATATGGACAAACTCCTTGGAGGTGTTTGGCCTACCACTTGTCCTCTGGATCCTTGCCCAACGTGGCTTATATGACATCTAGCAGGGAGGTTAGAGATGGCCTAGCTGACATCATAAATGCCTCACTGAGGAAGGGCAGGATGCCTCCATGTTTGGAGGCAACTGTGAGACCTTTGCCTTAAGAAGCCTGCCCTAGAGCCTTCGTGATGAACAACTATAGACCAGTCTCCAACCTCCCTTGGGTGGGCAAGGTAATTGAGAGGGTGGTGCCTGATCAACTCCAAGCAGTTTTGGAAGATAATGATTATCTAGATCTATTTCAAACTGGCTTTAGAGCAGGCTATGGGGTGGATATACCCTTGTTTGGCTTGATGGATGATCTCTACCAGGGAATGGACTGAGGGAATGCAACTCTGTTGGTTCTTTTGGACTTTCTGTGGCTTTCGATACTATCGACTATGGTATCCTTCTGGATTGCTTTGCAGTAGTTCCGTTCCTATCTCTCTGGTAGATTCCAGATGGTGACACTTAGAGATAGTTGCTCTCTGAAACAAGGACTATTGTATGGTATCCCTCAGGGCTCCATCCTATCTCTGATACCTTTTTAACATCTACATGAAACCGCTGGGTGAGATCATCAGGAGATTTGGAGCAGGGTGTTATCAATATGACGACGACACCTAAATCTATTTCTCCATGACATCATCATCAGGAAATGGTTTAGCCCTGCCTCCCTAAATGCCTGCCTACAGGCAGAAATGGATTGGATGAGGGATAATAAACTGAAGCTGATTCCAAGCAAGACAGAGGTACTCTTAGTAAGGGATCATACCTCGAGGGACATGATAGATCTTCCTGTTCTGGATGGGGTTGCACACCACCCTAAGGAACAGGTATGTCGCTTGGGAGTGTTTCTGGACCCAGGCCTCACTCTGGTTTCTCAGGTTGAGGCCATAGCCAGGAGTGCTTTCTATCAACTTTGGTTGATACGACAGTTATGTCCGTTCCTTGACGATAATAACCTCAGAACTGTGGTGCACTCTTTGGTAACCTCTAGGTTTGACTACTGCAATGTGCTATACGTGGAGCTGCCTTTGTATATAGTTCGGAAATTTCAGTTGGTTCAAAATGCAGCAGCTAGATTGGTCTCCAGGATTTCTCAGAGAGACCATATTATGCCTGTTTTAAAGCAAGTGCATTGGCTACCAGTAGGTTTCCGGGCAAAGTACAAAGTGCTGTTAATTACCTTTAAAGCCCTAAAAGGCTTAGGACTGGGTTACCTCAGAGAGCGCCTCCTTCTGCATAATCCCCACTGCACATTAAGATCATCAAGAGAGGTCCGTCTCCATATACCACCAGCTCGTCTGGCGATGACTTGGGAGCGGGTCTGCTCTGTAGTCGCTCCTGGGCTGTGGAATGTGCTCCCTATAGACATTCATGGCTTAACATCTTTACCCGCCTTTAAAAGAGCCCTTAAGACACTTTTTTAGCCAGGCTTTTAATAATCTCTGAATGTTTTGCATTTTTAATTGCTGTTTAATTTTTTTAAATTGTGGTAATCTTTGTTTAATAAGTTGGTTTCATTCTGTTTTTACTGTGTTTATTTTTATAAATCGCCTAGAGCCTTTGGAGTCAGGCGGTATATTAAATAAATACATAAAATAACTTAAGGAATGATTTAAACATTACAGCCTCCATGCTAAGTGCCCCATGCATTGTTTAGTTTATACACTGACCCAAATGCATTTGGTCAAATGTACCAACCTAATCTACCTTACAAAATCGTTAAGGTTAGGCAGAAAGAAATATATATGCCACCCCAAGCTGCTTAGAGGAAGCGTGAGATAAAAATGTATAAATAACAGATGCTTAAATATTGTGTCACACACAGGAAGCTGCCATATACTGAGTCAGACCATAGCTCCATCTAGTTCAGTATTGTCTACACAGACTGGCAGCAGCTCCTCCAAGGATGCAGGAAGGAATCTCTCAGCCCTATCTTGGAGGTGCCAGGGAGGGAACTTGGAACCTTCTACTCTTCCCAAAGCAGCTCCATCCCCTGAGGGGAATATCTTACAGTGCTCACACATCAAGTCTCCCATTCATATGGACCCTGCATAGCTAAGGGGACAAGTCATGCTTGCTACCACAAGACCAACTCTCCTCTACAAAGTGCTTTTCAGTGGCCTCCAGGTGGTGCCACTAACAAATTTAAGTTGTCTCCAATCTGTTTTATGTGAGAATCTGAAGGCATATTCTAAACTACTTTACCCTGAGAAATATATAAATTTGGCAATGATGCTAAAATCCCTAAGGCCTTGTTTAACCCCAATTCTTAGGAAATGAGATGTGTGCAACAAGCCAATTTCAAAATAAAAGAGTATAGGCACATTTAGGCTCTTCAGGCTTTCCCTTCAAAGTTCATTTCTTCACATTCAGAGCACTTTGCACACTCAAAATCACAGTGTGGGTTTGTTGTGCTTGTGAATATAGCTTCTAAAAATTAGCATGAGTTGTGGTAAACAGCAGGTATTTTTTAAGAAATAATGGGGACAAGCAACAGGTAAATTAGTAGACGGGAGATGTGTTGGAGACTAAAACTGCCTGGAAGTTGCCCTCTCTAAACTGTCGCAAGCTAGCCAGAATGTGGATGCACTGATGTTCCTTCCCTGCAGGGATTTTCCCCAAATGCAGGGAATTCTAGCTTTAAAAATCAAGGAAAAGGGAATCCTACCTACAAAGTGGTGAAATGCAGGGAAAAATTCAAGTGATGCAGGGAATTGTAGATAAAGTTTCTTTTCCTGTTGCAGTTTCACTACTTTCACTTGCAGTTCCAAGTATGTATCTGGTTTGTGTAGCATTTGGGAGAGTAGGCTACATAGTACATATAACGAAGGGAATAAATAGCTTCTTTACAAAGGGAATAACCAGAAGGAGTTGTACTGGAACAAGTGCACATAATAAGCAACTACCTCACTCCGTATGACACATTTATCAGCATAACATTTTTTTTTTCTTTAATCTCTGGTGAAGAGATTGCACTTTGTAGTGCAAAGAATGGAGGATAAAAATTCTGGAAATAAAAGGTCCTTCTACCTCCCCCCCCCCCGCCCCAAAAGCAAGACTAATTTGAGGTGAACTGATGGGGAAAGAAAAAAGCCATTTGTTTAGAAAGGAGTGGTTGGAACTGCCTCAGTTTAAAGGGTGGTTAGGTGGGGAAAGTAATACAACACTGTGCAGAAGAACTAATAAGCTGTAGAGAAGTGGTATCGAAAACATGCTAAAACTGCAAAGCATAAGAGTGCAGCTTCATTTTTCAGGCTTTTGCTGAGTAAAAATCATATATATATATGTGTGTGTGTGTGTGTGTGTGTGTGTGTGTGTGTGTGTTTTAAATTATTTTAATGTTAATGTTTTTAATGTTTAAATGATTTTAATTGTTTAATTGATTTAGTTTTGATTTTAACTGTTAAATTGATTTACTTGTTTTTATTTGTTGTAAACTGCCCTGAGCCATTTTGGAGGGGCAATATATCAAACAAACAAACAGTATACATATAATACACATACTCACAAATAACAGATCAATTTCCTGTCTATTGCATATATAATTTTTAATTCCTGCAGGGAATTTCAAGGGCAACAAAGGAATTCCTGCAGGGACTTTCAAAGGCAAATAGAGAATTTCTGGTGTTCTGGTAAGAAATTTCGGCTTCCAGTACAGAACAACCCTGTGTGGATGGAATTATTCAGCACTCAGCAGAATGCACTCCACACACGGCACGGCGTTTATGCTTCAAGGAGGAGCCCTAGCATTCAAGCCAATCTTGAAGAACCACATGGAGCACTTGTGTTTTTGAAAAGCAGTATATACATATTCATAATAGTAGTAGAATCAGGATCAAGCTCAGCACGAAGCAAGGTGAAGCTGTTGCTTTAAGAAAGAAGATTCCTGAAGAGGTACCCTAGCATTCAAGCCCACTTTCCGGCCAAATGGGAGGGTCCCAGATTTAATCTCGTACATATTAAAAATCTCACACGTTAGCAAGACTGGGATTCAGGCCCCTATTTCTCCCCAAGACTTGACGGCGAAGCGAACCAACTGACTAAAAGGCAGCTTTGTCCATCCCCTTACTAGCTACTTTCCGCCCCCGGAAGAATATCCCCACCCCCTTTTATGCAATTCTCTATATTCCCCCAAATTGGGAGAACTGAGCTTAACTCCTCTGAGAAAGGCAAAGTCCAGCCCTCCCCAGTTTGGGTAATATAGAGAATTCCATATAGTGTGTGTGTGTGGGGGGGGAATTCTCACTCCTCCGCCAACGCTGTGGGGTTTCTCACCCACCACTTCTCTCGCCTCGTCTCTCCGGCGTAGGGTTGTGGGAGAGCAATGGGGCTTCCCCTTCTCTGTCCCTTGGAGCGAGCTGAAGGCCAGGGCAGGCGAAGAACACCCCGTTTCTAAACTCGAAAGGATAACCGCCTGCGCTATCGCCGCGTAGCGACTCTCCCTCTCACTTGTGCACCCACAAAAACAGCAACTCACCGACTTGGCCTGGCTGGTTTTCTCCCGGATGTTGCGTGTCTTTTCCAACCGAGAGGCGGAGAAGACGAAGCAGTAGGGGTGGGGCTAAAAAGGCCGTGGGGGGAGTTTGTACCTGGTCAGTTTGGCCGGTCTGTCTCTCCTTGTTGGGCGCTAGTTAGCTGCTCTTCCGCGCGCTAAACGCGCGCATTCCTTCCTTCCTTCCTCCCCGCGCGTCTATGTCTGTTTACTCAGAAGTAAGCCCCGCTGAACACAATAGTCCTTGTTTCTGACCATGCCAAGGATTGCACTGTAAGTTCTAGTTTGTATGATCAGGACAATGAAGTGGAAATGTTTTTCCTGGGCTGTATCACCAGGTATTTTTGTGGAAATTGTATGTTTGCATATATTCCTTCCTTCCATAAAGAAAGAGCCTTTATGCACAAAACGAGCATGTCTGGAAGAAGGGTTAAGTGTAATCTTTTTCCCTGACAGCCTACATTTCTAAGTGCAAGATGTTTTATCTGTGAGGAAGTGTCCAGACATACTACCTGGGTGGTACAGTCCAGGCAAGGTTTTACCACTTGAATGTAATGAGAGTATACCTTGGTCCTTAACGCCTGCACACTAATATGAAGAGGCACCACCTCTCCCCCCCAAAAAGAGGAAACCTATTTTGTGTATTTGAACAAACTTGTAATTCTATGCATTGTATGCTTAAGTCACATTAAACTCAGTGGGTCTTACATCTGAATAAACATGTGCAGGATTGCCCAGCAAAGCCACTGAAGCACAATCTTGCTTGGCTGTTTTAAAAACAAAGGAAAGGGGGAAGGTGCTGTACATTGCACAATCTGATTGATTGATTGATTAAGTACCATCAAGTCAGTGTCTACTCTTAGTGGCCACATAAATAGATTCTCTCCAGGACATACAACCCTAGACAGGGAAAATGTAAGCCTTTGGAAATTTTTTTACTAGAAACTGGACTTGGTTGGGGCACATCGAGAACACTTAATTTTTGTCACTGAATGACAAAAGAAAAATGCATTATTTATTGCACAGTGAATGTTATGGTTCCCCCCCCCCCGTATCATCCAGTTCACACACAAAGTAACAAATCAAAATAATGCCAAAATAATGAGTTACCCTTAAAAAAAAAATCCCCAAATTGCTAGTGGTACACAAAGATGTAAATCATTAAGAGATTCTCTTCAGGAATCTGCTTTCTTAAAGCAACAGCTTTATCTTGCTTCATGCTAAGCTTGACCCTGATCTATCATCGGCTACTAGTCGGAGGGCTATAGGCCACCTCCAGCCTCAAAGGCAGCGTGCCGCTGAGTAACAGTGGCAGGGGAGTAACAGCAGGAGAGAGGGCATGCCCTCAACTCCTGCCTGTAGCTTCCAGTGGCATCTGGTGGGCCACTGTGTGAAACAGGATGCTGGACTAGATGGGCCTCCTTGGGCCTGATCCAGCAGGGCTGTTGGTAATGGTCTGATTTTACTACTATTATGAGTATGTATATACTGCTTTTCAAAAAACAAAAGTGCTCCATGTGGTTTACATAAAAGAATAAATAAATATGATGGTTCCCTGTCCCAAAAGGGCTCACAATCTAAAAGGAAATATAAGGTAGAGAACAGCAACCACTACTGGAGGGATGCTGTGCTGGGGTTGGGTAGGGACAGTTGGTCTTCCCCTGATAAATATAAAATTATCACCACTTTAAAAGGTGCCTCTTTGCTCAGTTAGCATGGACTTTCTCTTGCACATATGCACAGCTTTTTAATTCTGCCAAGTGGAATAACCAATGGAAATGTGCTATGCTAGTCAACCTGAGGAACCCCATTTAACCAACTAATTTCAAGATTAAAATGAAACAGCCCTGCATAAGCAAAATGCTACACTTTTCTATTTTTTTAATCGCACAAAATACTATTTAATTTCAATATTACTGGTTCACTTGGGGAGAGATTATAGTGTAGCTTAGCAGTAAAGCACATGGTTTGTATACAAGATTCCAGGTTCAGTCCCTTGTATCTTCAGTAAAAAATGGATCTCTGACAGCATTACTGAAAAAGGCTGCTGCTAGAGACCTCTGTCAGAGTAGATAAACAAATCCTCTGTCACTGGACTAGATAAACCAGTGGCTCACCATAACTTCATATGCTGATCTAGCAGTTTCTTGTACTCTTGGAGAAGATTTTTGCCTTCATGTCACCTATCACAATGACCAGCAGAAGGCAGCATTTCATTAAGAAGTTTTTCTGAAGACTAGAGAAAACTGCAGCTCTTGCAGATTCATGTTCAATACTGAAAACCTCCCATGTTCATTTATGGATATCTTTTTAAAGAACAATGTTTCCAGAGTTGAGTGGGGGTGGGGAGTACTGCATTATTTGTGCTATAAGCACAGCAAGTTTGGTTTTGTAGAAGTTGGTTAGAATGCCAGCATATCAGGGATTTAGCTAAAATTGAGTGGATGGGTTCAAAGAACCCAGGCCCCCAAGCTCTTGAGGGGCCCCCAGCTCCACTCCTCTCTATCTTCTTCATTATCTCCTTCATTCCGAGGAGCCACCGGAGAGAGGGGTGAACACAGGCCCCCCTCCCCTAGTTACGCCCCTGAAGCATATCATATGTGTGAAACAGAAGCTAGATGGCATCATTGGAAGAATTTGTTTTCCTAGTATTACCACGTTTTTCTAGTTAACCAAATAAACAATGTTGCACCCTCAATAATCTAAACATTTAGCGCACTCACATATTCCCTGATTAATCTTGGGTACAATCCAGCCAAATTTAAGTCTAAATCTTGTCCTTGATTCTCAAAGACTGTTCATCCAAAATTCTCACACTAAAATCAAGAAAAAAATGTTTGGTTGTGACTCTTTTAAAAAGAGGAAAGATCCAGCCAAGAAACACATCCAATAGATTGTATCTTGACTTGGCATAAAAACCACAACATATTCAATGATGTGGCAGATCCTTGATCAAATCCACAGCTTGCTCCGGGTTTTTTCTTCAACTAATCACATCACAGAGGAGGAGGCAAGAGAGCCTTCTTGTTCTTGTTAGTTTGACAGCTGGTTACGGAAGAGTGGCATGACAAGTTGCCAAGCAGCCAGATCAAACAACAGAACATTTAACCCGCACCTGCCAAATCTGACCCAAATCTTTGCTGATTTTTATAATGAACTTGCCTTTGTGAGTGACTGCCTTCATCACCTCATGTTTGCCCCACATACACACCCCAGACCATTTAAGACAGGCATCCCCAAACTGCGGCCCTCCAGATGTTGCTGAACTACAACTTCCAGCATACCCAGCCACAAAAAATTGTGTCTAGGGATGCTGGGAGTTGTAGTTCAGCAACATCTGGAGGGCCGCAGTTTGGGGATGCCTGATTTAAGAGGTCATGGAGGTTTAAAGTAGAAATCATTGGTTTCTCTCTTTCGTGCAGAAAAATGCAGGCTTGTGAAATCAGCTCAGACAAAAAGGGCTCAGGTTACATCAGAGCTGTAGTCCCCATTCTGCATATGTAAAGCTATGTTCCTATGGTGACCAGGCTTCAATAAGACAAAGCATAGGAAGACCCATATTTTGCAGTTTGTGCTTTAGTTTAACTCAGGAATTTCTTCCTCCCCCTCCCCTTCTGGACTCCCTTCACAGAATTTCACCAACCTGCCACAACCCCTGCTCCCCCAGCACTTGCAATTGCAAATCACTCAGAGCAGATCATACCCAACACAGCTGTCAAACTCACCTTCATTGAGTTTTGAAGAACACCAAACTACCGGCAATGGCCACTCCACAGAGAAACTTGGGGGCATAACAGAAGCCTCAGGTTTTTTGGGATTTTTAGAGCCGCTGAAAATAGAGGGGTTTTTTAAAGTTGGACATAATTTGGGCTAAGCCAGAATGTGCAGCCATGCTTTGGGGGAAAACAGTCATCTCTATACTGGTGCCTGATAGCCCACAGCAACTTTGGGGTAAATGCAGCTAATATGTGGACTGGCACATTCCATTCCGGAGGAGATTCGAACTAAAAGCCATGTGTGTAAAGCCTCCAGGGGAGTTCCACAGCATCAGCACAGAGAAAGTTCTGCTCCCTGCAGCATTCAGGTTCAGACACATCTTCTGTCACATTTCTTATTTACAAATGCCAGTCTTTTTTTTTTCTAATTTAAAACATCATGAAAAGTAAACAGTATTCTAGCTGTTTAGTTTGCTTAGTTAAAATTCTCTAAATAGGTCTTTTGAAAGGAGGAGTTGTAGTTAAGAGTTTCATCAGTTTATAATCCATTAGTGAGTATGTTAAACCAGACTGGAAAAATTACTTCATTTCCTGGTTACGCAAAATTCCTCTTGCTATAGCTGGCAGGCAAAGCTTAAACATACCTGCATCTTCTGTCAAGAAAAGAATTCACTCACAGCACAGGTTTTGGGACAGATTCCAATGGAGATACAGCCAGCACATGCTACAGAAAGCTATGGTTGTAATTTCTGCCTTTGGGGCAACTGTTGAATACGCAAACTCTGCCTGAAAAGTATGACAGAAAGTATGACACCTGTTTTCTTTTCTGATGTAGGAAACAGGAACTGGAGGCAGGAGCCTGTTTGGTCAACAGCAGTATTGGGAACTAAGCCATGCTCTCTCAGCTGCCTCTCCTAAGAGAAGACAGGCCCAGGAAGATAAGAAGAGCTCAATACCCTCTCCTTTCTTCCCCTGCAGAAGAAGAGAAGCTCTTTCCTGCCTTGGCTAGTTCCTCAGCCCAGTAGGAGTTTCAGCCCTACCCTCTTCCTCTTTCTGTCTACAAGAGTAAACATGACAGGAGATGGAAAGCATAATGTTGCCAAAGGCCCCAATATTAGGATCCTGAAATCTCATTTGTGTAGGTTCTGGTAGCTGGAGGGGAGTTGTGGTTTGGGGTGCACCTCATGGTAACCTTAGCAGCACCCCTGCTAACTTGGCAAAGAGGCACCTTTTAATGTGGTGATTCTCTTTATTTAGCAGGGGGGGAGAGTAACTGGCCCTATTCACCCCCAGCACAGTACCTCCAGTACCTGTTGCTGGTGTCTGTCTTGTGTTTCTTTGTAGACTGTGAGCCCTTTGGGGACAGGGAGCCATCTTATTTATTTATTATATCTCTGTGTAAACCACCCTCAGCCACTTTTGGAAGGGCGGAATAGAAATATTAATAATAATAATAATAATAATAATAATAATAATAATAATAATGGGAGGAGAGCTGGTCTTGTGGTAGCAAGCATGGCTTGTCCCCTCAGCTAAGCAGGATCTGCCCTGGTTGCATATGAATGGGAGAGTACATATGTGAGCACTGTAAGATATTTCCCTTAGGGGAATATCCCCTTAGGGGATGGAGCCACTCTGGGAAGAACATCTAGGTTCTAAGTTCCCTCTCTGACTTCTCCAAGATAGGGCTGAGAGAGATTGCTGCCTGCAACTTTGGAGAAGCCTCTGCCAGTCTGTGTAGACAATACTGAGCTAGATAGACCAATGGTCTGACTCAGTATATGGCCGCTTCCTATGTTCCTATGTATCCCAGGTCCAAGCTCTGGCCACATACACTGGCTGCCAGTAGGTTTCCGGGCAAAATACAAAGTGCTGGTTATAACTTATAAAGCCCTAAATGGCTTAGGCCCTGGATATCTAAGAGAACGTCTTCTTCATTATGAGCCCCACCGCCCACTGAGGTCGTCCAGAGAGATCCGTCTCCGGTTGCCACCAGCTTGGCTGGCGGCCACACAGAGACGGGCCTTCTCGGTTGCTGCCCCAAGACTGTGGAATGTGCTCCCTATGAGATATGATCCTCCCCATCTCTGACAATTTTTTAAAACCATTTGAAAACCCACCTCTTCACCCAAGCTTTTTCAGTTCTTTAAAATTTTAAGGTTTTAATTTGTAGATAATTTTTAAATTCTTACGTTGTTTTAAGTTTTTGTATATATTTTACTGTTTTATGCTATTGTTAACCGCCCAGAGACGAAAGTTTGGGGCGGTGTACAAATTTGATTAATAAATAAATAATAAACTAGTGACAATGACTTAAAATAAATTTTGAACTTCCAACTCAGATGATTTAATGACAAGATGTGACAGTCAAAGAGAAGTTGAACATGTATAGTTCAGTTGGCATTAAATTATTATGAAAATTGATTCTGAAGCTAGCTAGCTAGATGGTTCATTTGGAGATAACTGACTTTCTCTATAGTTCTCAACAATAATGTTTCTTCATAGAATATGTTTTGCAATTTCTGTCAATAAAAATGTATTTTAAGGAATAACAGGCATAGTTGTCCTAGGTGCCCTAGGTCAGGGGTTCTCAACCTTGGGTTCCTAGATGTTTTTGGACTACAACTCCCATCATACCCAGCCAAAGGCCATTGTGCCTGGGCTGAGAATCCCTGCCCTAGGTGATTTCTCAGTTTGCAGTGAACAATTTACTTATCCTGAGAATAGTTCCAAAGATCCCTCCCCCCCCCTAAATTTATAGCTGTACAGTATTTATTTAAATATAAGCCCAGAATCTCCAGAGAAGCTATTCCAAAGCTGGCTTCAGTCTCATAACCCTAGGGTGCATGCAGAAAATCATGTGTTAGGCAATCCTATATGCATGTTTACTTGGAAATCAATCCATCTGTGTTCAATGCGCCTTACTCCCAGATAAGTGTGCATAAGATTGCAGCCTTAATATGGATTATTTACTCATTAACCACCCATTGTACACATTGCAGTAACTGAAAACAAGTTAAAGGATGCATTTCCTTTCCTTTTGTTTTCTAGAAAATTGTTTATTCTGCATTAGTAACTATGATGAGAGAATCTGATCTTGTGGCGGTGTGCAGAATTATGTTTGTGTGCACCTGGCATTAATCTGATGTTATAAAACACTCGTTCTTTGAGGAGTGTAAATATTTTGATCACAATCAAAAATCGCTGTCTTTTACACAAACTAGTATATGAAAAGAAAGCATCTTATGACACTTCGGTGCTCAGTTTCTAATGAGAATTAGAAACAGGTTGTTGTTGGTGGGGGACTTCAATGTTCATTTTGGGACCGGGTTGTCGGGAGCGGCTCAACAGTTCATAGCGGCTATGACGACTGTGGGCCTATCCCAATTGGTCTCTGGACTGACACATGATCCTGGTCACACACTCGATTTGGTCTTTTGCTCTGATCAGGGTAGTGTTCTGTGGGTGGGGACTCCTGTCATCTCCCCATTGTCATGGATGGATCACCATCTGGTTAAGGTAGAACTTACAGCCACAACCCACCTCTGCAGGGGTGAAGGACCTATTAGACTGGTCTGCCTGAGGAAGTTATTGGATCCAATAGGATTCCAAGAAGCCCTGGAAGGGTTTAGGGTTAGCTCTACTGATGATTCTGTTGATGCTCTGGTACAAGCATGGAATAATGAACTCACTAGAGCTGTAGACAAAATCGCACCTCAGCGTCTTCTCTGACTTGCTTTAAAGACAGCCCTGTAGTATTCAGATGAACTATGGGAGCTGAAGTGGCAAGGTAGACAACTAGAGCGCAAGTGGAGGAAGGCTTGGTGTGAATCTGAGCGGGCACAACACAGAGCACATTTGATGATCTATGCTCTGGCAGTGTGGGCGGCAAGGAAGCAGTTCTTCTCTGCCCACATTGCTTCTGCAAATTTGCATCCAGCTGAGTTGTCTAAGGTTGTGGGGGGTTAGTATGCACCCCCTCCCCCTTGAATTTAAACTTGGAACCATCGGTCACTCGCTGTGACATTGTAAACAATTTTTTTTGCGGATAAAATCTCTCATATTTGGGCTGAGCTGGATTCCACAGTTACTGCAGAGTCTACTGTGGAGGTGCCTAGCAACTCCTCTTATGGGATTAGATTGGATCATTTTCAGTTTGTGACTCCTGAGGAAGTGGATAAACTGCTTCGGACTGTGCGTCCTACAACCTCTTCTTTTCACCCTTGTCCAACTTGGCTTATCTCATCTGGTAATCATATTATCAGAGAGGGTCTGCTAAGTATTATAAAAGCTTCTCTGAGGGAGGGCAGGATGCCTCCTTGTCTTAAGGAGGTTATTATTAGACCACTCTTGAAGAAAGCTGCACTAGATCCCTCGGAGTTAGCTAATTACAGACCTGTTTCTAATCTCCCATGATTGGGAAAGGTAATTGAGCAGGTGGTGACCTCTCAGCTCCAGGCAGTTTTGGAAGATACAGATTATCTAGACCAGTGATTCTCAAACTTGGGTCCTCAGGTGTTATTGGACTTCAGCTCCCATAATCCCCAGCTTCAGTGGCCTTTGGTTGGGGATTATGGGAGTTGAAGTCCAATAACACCTGAGGACCCAAGTTTGAGAATCACTGATCTAGACCCATTTCAAACTGGCTTTCGTGTGGGCTATGGGGTTGAGACTGCCTTGGTCAGCCTGATGGATGATCTACTGGCTATCGACAGAGGGAGTGTGACTCTGTTGATCCTTTTGGATCTCTCTGCGGCTTTTGATACCATCAACTATGGTATCTTTCTGGACCACCTGAGGGAGGTGGGATTGGGTGGCACTGTTCTACGGTGGTCCCATTCCTGCTTCTCTGGTAGATTCCAGATGGTGTCGCTTGGAGAATGTTGTTCTGCTAAGTGAGAACTAAAGTGTGCAGTTCCACAAGGCTCCATAATGTCTCCAATGCTCTTTAGCATCTACATGAAACGGCTGGGAGAGATAATCAGAGGTTTCGTGCAGGGTGTTATCAATCTACTGATGACACCCGGATCTACTTCTCCATGTCAACCTCATTAGAAAATGGCATATCTTCTCTGAATGCCTGCCTGGAAGCAGTAATGGGCTGGATGAGGGATAACAAACAAAGTTGAATCCAAATAAGACAGAGGTACTGACTGTGCGGGGTTGGGACCTGAGAGATGGCTTAGATCTTCCTCTTCTGGATGGGCTACACTCTCCCTGAAAGATCAGGTACGTAGCTTGGGAGTGTTTCTGGACCCAAAGGTCTCCCTGGTTTCTCAGGTTGAGGCAGTGGTCAGGAGCGTTTTTTATCAGGTTTGGCTGATACATCAGCTACGTCCATTTCTGGAGGTAAATGACCTCAAAACCGTGGTACATATGCTGATAACCTCCAGGCTTGACTACCGTAATGCACTCTATGCGGGAGTGCCTTTGTATAGAAACTACAATTGGTACAGAATGCAGCAGCCAGACTGGTCTCTGGGACAACACAAATGGACCACATAACAATGTTTTTAAAAGAACTGCACTGGCTGGTGCTATGTTTCCGGGTGGAATACAAATAAAGCCCTTAATGGCTTGGGCCCAGGGTTTTTAACGGGGGACCCAGCACCTTCTTTGTCATGGGCCCTGCTGCCTGTTACAATCTTCTGGAGAGGTCCACTCATGGCTGTCACCAGCTTGTTTGGTGGGTGACCCAGGACCGAGCTTTCTCTGCGGCTGCCCCAGGGCTTTGGAATATGCTCCCTGCTGAAATAAGAGCATAACCTTTTCTGTTTGTTTTGGGGAAGACCCTCAATACTCACCGGTTCTTGCAAGCTTTTAATTAGAATTAATTTTAATAATTTTAATAACTGTCTTATGCAATTTTTGTTGTGTATTTTAATGTGTTGGCTTTTAAATATTTTAAATTTTGTACACCACCTAGAGATGTACATATCAGGCGGTATAAAAATATGCTAAATAGTGAGAATGGCTCTGGAGCTCAAATCCAATCCCAGATGTGGGGTTAGGCTGTTTATTCATAGTGAGGCGAATTCACCTGCACATAGAGGTGCTCTTGATTTTATTTATATAACTCCACACTCTATGGTCACACCTTGGCCCATAGGTTCTGTGCTTGAGACTGGACAAGCCCTGGCTAAAATTAAGCCATGGGCCACAGAGGTGCAGACAGAGGGAACGTTTGAGGAGAAACTCACATTTCTGAGATGGAGAGAAAAGACTTTTGGGGAAGAAATTTCGTTTTTGAGACAAAAAAGCACTTTAACATGGAAGAGAGAAAAACATCTATCAGTTGGGGAGAGGAAAAAACATGGGTGGTTTTTTTTTTTTTTAGTAAAACGGGGCGGGCTCCTCAAATGCTTAAGAGTACGTGCTCAGGATATCTCAGTATAGATTAATTATCCCCGTTTGATCACCTATTCCGATGCACCTTCAGCAAGTTGCCGCATTCATAAGGAACCAGAACGATAAATCTTCCGTCTTTACTAATAAGGGCCTGTGCTGTGAAAAAAAAGGGGGGGGGTTGCAAACGCACCTTCAGCTCTCTCCTAGGAGAGCCCAGCTGGTGTGTATGCTTTGGAAGCTACTACAATAATCTTAAGCACATTTAATTAGGAGTAAACCCCACTGCACTTAGTGGAGCTTACTTCCTCGTAAAGAAGCATAAAATGGAGCGGCAAGGCGTTCAGCGGGGTTTCCTGAGGACACTCCATGGGCGCCCATCCTCCACGTTTCCCCCAGAGATGGAAGGAAACGAGGCAGACCGAACAGCGTCTCCCTTCACCTTGGACCAGGCGAGGCGGGGGGCGCAACGCCCCCGAAGGCTTCTTTTGTCTCCGACCCGCTTCCCTTTTATTATCGTTCTTTCTCTCTCCCCCCCCCCCGCCCCTCCCTCCGCCTTGCGCTGCTCTCCTCGCCCAGTCAGCGGTTCTGCCAACGGTGCCCGCATTGGCAGACGCGGCCGGTGACGCGACAAAGGAGCCGGGCGGGGCCTGTGCCGGGGAAGCGCTGGTCCAAGCCGGTACCTGAGCCGCCCCCTCTTATTTATTTTCCCTCCTCGAGGCGCTCGCCTTCTTTTCCCCCGCCTGCTCGCTCGGTCGCCCGCCGCCTTGGAGGTGTGCTGTGGCGGACCCGGCGGGCAGGCTGGCTGGGTCACGGGGGAGGCGGCTGAAGCAGGTAAGCGAGCCGCGAGTCGGTAAGAGTGAGATGCGGGGGGGGGGAGGGCACCACCTGCCAAGGCTCACCTGCCGGAGGGGCGTGGGGTTGTCTTCCTGCTGGTTCCCTCAGGCGGGAGGTTGGAGGAAAGCGCCTTCAGCAGGTCTCGATGCCCTTTCCCACTTCAGGGATGCCAGGGCGGAGGTGAAGAGTGGGAATATAGATCGGGATAAAAAGGTACCTCTTCGTTGTTGCCTCCTTCTTGGGGTCCTCTCCATTAGTCATCGTCTTTCCTTCTCCATCGTTTTCAGGGTGCAGTCTCTTTTTAGAGCCAGGGTTCATTCTCGGTATCTAAACTTCCCCCCCTTTTTTAAAGGAGTGCTTCTGGGCATGTGCTAAGTGCTCCCCCACCCCCAAACACACACCAATGCGTAGTGTCAGCCATTAATCTGAGAACACAAGGCAAGTGAGAAGCGTGAGTATCCAGATTAGCCTCCACTGTGCTCTCAGGATGGACTTGAGAGATCCTTGTTTTAAGTGTGGTGGATGTGATTTCTCCAAATGTTTTCTGCCTTGAAAACAAAAGCTTTGGAAAGTAGCAAATTTGTGTTGGAGCCACTTCTATAGGACTTTAGAAAGTTTCTTATCCTATTCAGACATTATGTTATGTGCATACAGGTATCTGTATACATAGACATGTATTCATTTAAAAAGTGAGTCTGGGTACAGGTTTCCTCATGTGCAGAGTACAAATATGTATACTACTGTAAGTTCATTGAACACAATGCATTAATAGCTGATCATATGTATGTTGTGGCCTCTCACTCTGACCTCATATGGCCTCTCACCATATGATCACCCTGGCTCAGGTCTAGCCCTGCTGTCTCTGCTGCATTTGCAGCAAGTAGAGGTGATGGCCAGAAATTGGCTTTAAAATCTCCTTTCTGAAGTGCTTGAGATAGAAACCAAACAACCTTTTTGATTTTCAGAAGGGTTGTAAGATGCACGTCTTCTGTCAGACATCTAGTTTATTTCTGTGTGGATTTTTGTTACTGATAATACAATATTGGTTTTTAAATGGCTTTTTGATGAAATAAACCGCTTCAAACTCCTGGAAAAATGGAAACATATTTTAATAAATATTTTGTTTCTTATCTGGAAACATACTGTGTGTGATAATATATTCTTTTTAATCTCTGTTTTGTCAGTTGATAGCTTTCCTTTTCAACAGTTAAACAATTGCATAGATCACAGTGAAATACCATGCCACTAGATCCCCCAAGAGAAGAGAATAATATTGTAGGATGACTATGAAAATATGCCCTTAGGCTCAGCCTGGGTGTGTTCTTCATGTGGGACAGTTGTGGATATGCAATGATGCATAACTATCTCTTGAAATCTTTTGACTGGAACAGACTATTGGTTGTCTTCCCAGAGTCTGTGTGCCAGTAGGAGCAGTGTTGACACTGGCTTGTCCCATACTGCTCTCTCTGGCTTCAAGGTACTAAGCAACCTTTCCTTGTGCTTCCTGCTGTGTTGAAGTGACAGAAACAGAAAGTGCAGGCTAGGGTTAGTTGCTTCTGCCTTTCCAAATAGGAGGCATATCAGCCAGGTTCTTTGAGCATTTAGTTGGTTGGGGGAATGTAATCCCATAAAGAGCCCTCTTTATAACTTCTATATTTACCTTATAGGTTTGGGTTGGAACTCACAAAATATTTCAGTAACATTGATCTTGGATAATACCTTTGACCCTGAATGAACCTAGAAACTTTGACTTGTTTTAGTTATTATTAATAAATCTGTAATGAGCCCACATACATTAATGAACTTTAAGGGAATCTGAATCCAGGGTCAACTGTGCTTGAGGTAGCATACAATTAAAAGCTGATCAATAAATGCAACAATTAAGTAAGGCAGAAAACACCAACAAAACAAATAGAACCAGTGGCAATAAGATAAAGTGATATTATTAGCCAGAAGTTCAGGGAAATAAGACTTTTTTCTCTTATTCTTAATTAATAGTTAAAGAATTATTCTTAATTCTTTTATTCAAAAGAATTTATGGGAGAAAATGAGACTGTGCCCCTGTATTTTCCAACCCTGATAACAAAAATTGGATGTATATTCATCACAGTTGTAGAATAAAATTCTACTGTGTGATATCTTCTTCGTCTAATATCTGATGTCCTAAATCAAAGAAGCACACTTGATTTGTAAAACGATCACATCAATTAGCTGCTTACTTACAAGGTACATTGTGTAAAACAAAAAAAGAGTCTAGCCTTGAAATAAAGTAGTATTGCTGATGTGGAAAAATCTCTCAAAATGAGAGAGCTAGAGGGTGATCAAGATTTCAGTGTTTAAACAACTTTACTAGGGAGTAAGGCCCACTGAACACTGTGGGACCTATGGCACAATCCTAGCATGTTTACTCAAAAGTAAGAGTGTAATTTCTACATAGTTCCACTTAACCATGCTGAAAACCTTGAAGCCATCTCAATGTCTTCCCTGTCTGACTCAATTGCAAGGTAAGTAGTTCTCCCTTTTAAAAACAAAACCTGAGTTCTTATGCATTCCAAAGCACAGCTGGTATGCCTAATCTTAGACAACTCAACTAAAATGTCTACCTCCATCAAGATTTAAAAAAGAGGAAACTAACAACATAATCCTGTACTTAAGTAGAAGCCTCGAGGAATGTTGATTAAGATGACATGCACATTGTAGACATGTTGGGAAGGACATGATGTGTGTTTGAGGTGAATTGCTGAGTTGATTGGATGTGAATCCTACTTTCCCTCTATCAATACCAGAAACTTTCATTCCTTGTCATAAATAGTTCATTACTTCTGCTATAATGCATTGAATCCTAACTACTTTTTTAGATTTGAGTTTACTTGTTTAGTAGTATCTCTCAGTAACATTTATGAACCACAGGTAAAGCTTTCCTCTACTGGTTGTGTATTTCTCAAAGGCCTAACTTTGACCTCCCAGTTGGATGTAGCTTCTGTCAGTTTCAGCAAGAATACATTCTTATAAATAAATATTATACTGTACCCTTCTTTTATCATATAAGAAATAAAAGAGCATTAAAATGTACAAAAAGACAAAACAACATGTTAAAACCAAAGCATGTAAACTGGCCTCTCAGATCTGGATAGGGTAAATAAAATGGAACCCCTTTAAGTATGATGGTAATGTTAAAATAATAAAAAAGTTAGTGACGTAACCTTTTAATTGGTTTAATAATAATTCATGTTCTAAGGTTGAAATCTTATTCATGTGTACCTGGAAATAAGTTTGATAAGTCCCCTTTGAGCAAGGTGGGACTTATAGTAAGTTTTGAATAAATTGACAGAACTGGACTGCAGCTCAGGTGCTTTTAAGATAGTACATAAGCCCCTGCTCCCCTCCCTGTTTAACATCACAATGCACAAAATGGTGAACAGCTTTGCGTTGCAATGCAGCTATGCTTTTTGTTGATGGTATGCCTCCTGTTACAGCAGTGCAATATCTCAATTCTGCTTGTATTTTGAGCACAATACATTTTTGTGACATATGCCAGTCCAATTATTGTTGTGTGAATCCTAAGCACTTATTTTGTTGGCATAGTTGGTCCTGTGTGCTTTCTTCCTTGTTTTTGTGTACACAGAAATAAAGAAGTTTGGAACATAAGTATTGCATAATTTATATTAAGGATGAAAACCATTAGGGAAAGTGAGCACAGTCTAAATTAAACAGACATATTTGAGAGTCTTTGTTCAGTGGTTGTACCAGTAGAAAGAGTGATGGTAAGTGACAGAGAATCTGATACTCATGATGCCAAGTAAACATTAGGTGTCTTCTTTAGTTCCTGTGACCTTTAGTTACTGTGACTTTGTCCCCAGCACAGCAAAATTCTCCTAAGAATGTGCCTGAAGCATTCTAAAAGCTTCAAGCTGGCTATAGTGTCAGTAGAAAAATGGAATTTTCACTGTTCTATGTGCCAATACAAAAATAGTAACTTTACCATTGGACTGTAATATCATCTATATTTCACTAAGCAATCTATTGGGGGGGGGGATATTGTGGACTTATAAAATGATATATACTCTTCTATCTTGAGCAATAAATAGTTGCTGTAACGCTAGTCTTCAATCTATTGTAGATCTATTACATTTTGTAAATTGTTTTATGGAGGTTTTAATGTAGGGCAGTCTGTAATGTTTAACTCTTATCCAGAGGGATTCTTAATAAAAACATGTACTTGCATAACAATGTTGAGTAATGTTTTGTGCTTGCTGCTTCATACTACTTAGGTTGCTTCTGAACTGGGGGATTTTGAATATTGGCTTGACTTACTAGGCAGTTCCTATTTGTCCTTGCCATCGACTTCCTCCCCTTCCCATGTCATTCCTCTGACATGCCAAGAACTTAAGTGAAATAGGGATTCCATTCCCTTTTTCTGGAGTATGGAGAAGGTAAGAACTGGTGCAGGAAATGCCTGCTGTGTTTTCCCTTCTCCAGTCTGCAGTACAATTGAGAAGATTCCACTTCTTTCCCTAGTTTTCTGACAGGACTTCTATAGCTGTATGCACATAGACATCCCTTTTGGATAACCCAGATGTTGGAAGCAATTCCATCAAGTGCCGTCCCACTAACCCACCTCCATACATTTGCTCTGTGTTTGGAGGACACTTGTGAAGACTGCTTATTGTACAAGTTTTCTTTAGTTCAGTAACTAGCAGCTGAGCATGGCCTATATTATATAAAATTTTGTTTGGGTTTTTGTTCCTTTTACATCAATTTTAAATTGCCAGTTTCTAGAATACATATATATATATATATATATATATATATATATATATATATATATATATATATGATGTATGTGTGTTTGTGTATACACACATACGTTTATATACCACTTTTCAACAAAAGTTCTCAAAGTGGTTTACATAGATATAAATAAATAAAATGATTCCCTGTCCCCAGAGGGCTCACAAGCTTAAAAAAAAGAAAAAAGAAACATAAGATATACACTGGAGGGATGTTGTGCTGGAGATGGATAGGGCCAGTCGCTCTCCCTGCTAAATAAAGCGAATCACCACTTTAAAAAGGTGTCTCTTTGCTCAGTTAGTGGGAGATATATACACACACACACATATATATAAATATACGTGTGTGTATGTAGTATTTATAAATAAACTTGGGGATTGGGCCTGGTGTGGTCACATGCAATAGAAGCAGGGGTGTAGCTATAATTGAGCCAAAGGGTTCAAAGAACACAAGCCCCCAGCTCCTGAGGGCCCTCCAGCTCCACCCCTCCCTATTTTCTTCATTATCTCCCTCACTCTGGGGGGCCGCCAGAGAGAGGGATAAACACAGGCCCCCTCTCTCTTAGCTACGCCCCTGAATAGAAGACATACTTTTAATGCTTATGGAGGCAAGGAAAGTTCAGCAGTTGAAACATCCTGTCACATTGTTGTAAGGGTAAGGAGCTGTACCTATCAAAATTACCTATATACACGAAGCAGGATCCAGCTAAATTAGTCATTACTAGTTGTCTCATTCCTTTCAGTTTTGCTTAGTCATGCCTGCTTATTGAATGGCAGGAGCCTTGTCCTCAAATGCTTCTGGTCACTCTAGTACATATAGCCCTGAGAATAACTTGCTGGTCTCCTTTATATGTACCAGGACTGTGCATCAAAGTGGCTAGATCATCGGATCCAATTCAATGCAAGACCTATTGGCTAATCTTGCATTACATTGCATCCGGTGCAAAGTTAGATCCTGAACAGATCAGATTGGATTGGAGGCCTTAACTGGTGGCAGTGAAATACGCTTTTTCTTCTGTAGGCAGTGACATTTTACAATGCTGCTCCCCCCACCTCCCCAGCAGCTGCCTCATAATGCCCTGAGGAAGGAAGCAATGTTGTGATGATGCACCCTTTTCCCAGTGCTTTACTATAAGGCAGCCAGCAATCACCTAGTAATATTACTATCAATAGAGGCTGCCTACACCTATAGGGATTGATGAACAATGCTAGTAAATGCTCTTTCAGTAGCAATCTGAAGATATATACTAAAGTAGGCCAGGTCCTGCAAACACACACTGCACAGGTTTCATCTGCAGTGCAGACATGTCCCTAACCGAATATGCTTTTCACTGTTGGTATATAAAAATGCATTTAGGAAATGTGCATAGAGCATGTTACCTGGTACCATTTCCAACAATAATGGAAGAACAACACACATCTTAGAGCCCAACCAATGAATTACTTTGATTACTCGTATCCTAGTGGGATGCTATATCAGGCTTCAACAAACTTTCTTTGGCTGTGGTAACCAGCTCAAAAATTTAGGAACCAGACTCCTCCATGGAGTGGGGGGGGCATACTCGCCACTTGCCACCAGCATTGCCCTTGGCTCTATGGAGGGTGTGGGCAGAAGTGGACTCATCACTTACCCCAGTAACACACATTGCTCCATGGAAGGGTGGACTCCCTGCCTTGCTTGCTCTTCCTCCTGGTTGTATCCATCCATTGCCTGGCTTGGGCATCAAGCTTAAGGGTCCAGGCACCATGGCAAGCTGGTGCCTGGGAATTTTCCAGCCCACCACTGTAGCACAATACATCTTTTAACACTTGCCTAGAGCCAGCGTGGTGTAGTGGCTAGAGTACTGGATTAGGACCGGGGAGACCCGAGTTCAAATCCCCATTCAGCCATGATACTAGCTGGGTGACTCTAGGCCAGTCACTTCTCTCTCAGCCTCAGCTACTTCACAGGGTTGTTGTAAGGAGAAACTCATGTAGTACACTGCTCTGGGCTCCTTGGAGAAAGAGCAGGATATAAATGTAATAATAAATAAATAATAATAATAATAATAAATAATGGGCTAGATCATGCTTTTTAACTGAAGCCTTCGTGCCAAAATGCAACCAGAGTTCAGTCGAATTGGGTGTAAATTTGTTCTTCCTACCTAGACAAATGACTGAAAGTTATGTAGAACTGTAGTATAATAGTGCATATAGAACTGAACTGTGATGTTCAGTATGGTGAGGGGAAACAGAAGAGTGTAAGGGAGAGAAATTGTTGGCCAAGGTGTTGAAATCCTAAGTTCAGTTATTTCTGTGTTTTTTCAGACTGGAATGTAGTCTCCGCATTCCTAATAATCTTTGAGATTATGACATTTGCATGATGATAGAATATACCTCAGATATTTAGATCTAAAGATCTAAATGGACTGCTTTCTTCAAACCCCTAGCAGAAAGATGACAGTTATTAGCCTCTTTCATTCAGCCCCTTAAAAATGTGTTTCTTCATTGTTTGTTACTGTGTGTTCAATCTGATCACCTTCCGTATAGTTCTAGGTTCTGATGCCAGCCCTTGTTCTGTTTAAAAACAAATCGTTTGGCTGAAAGTTTAAAACGTTTAGATTTGTATGTAAATGAAAATAAATAGATGAGGTTGGAGCCTAACTTCCACTAGTAGAAGAAAACCTAAGCAAGTAAAATTCCCTGCTCCCTTCTCTGCAGCTGCTGTACTCTCTCTGAAGCCACTCTTGAGAGTCAGGGAACCTTCCAAAATTATAGGATGAGGCTGTGGGAGAGAGAGGAATAGGCCTAATTTGTACAGAGAAACATTACACACAAAGTAGAGCATCTCCTTTGCATGCAGAAGAGCCCAGGTTTTAATCCCTGACATCTCCAGGTAGAGCTGAGAAAGACCCTTTTCTAAAATACTGGCTGCCAGGTTCTCTGTGTAGACAATGCTGAGCTGGATGGACCAGCAGTCTGACCCTATATGCGGTAGCTTCATGTACTCTAAGCTTCTGCAACCCAATTCTGGCCAGTTCCCTGCTGCAGCCTCAAGCTCCCCATTCCACACTGTTGCAAATGGCTTCTAACTCTTGGTCTTTTTTCAGAGGATGCAGTGGAGAGAAGTGGGTAGGGAATTTTACTTGCATGAGCTTCTTTTCTCTAGCATAGGTTGGGATCCAACCCACGATCTACATTTTTGGACACCAAAAATCCCCAAACTTATGGAGGTAGTGAAAACCCATGGTAGTCAGATTGTTTTGATAATCCTGTTCTTCCTCCAGCCCCTCTTAGGCTCAACTGAACAAAATCTCTACTTCAGCATAATATAGCAACAGTAGAGCCTTGAAAGAATACAACTTTGAGGAACCACTTCTGTTTCTCCTTTGTGTTTGCTTCTGCAGATGGGAAAGCAATGAATGGAGGGATGCTTTTATTTGCTTCCAAACCTTGTAATTATTAGAGCTGCCTGGAGAAGTTTTATATTCATTACACAGAAGTTTCTCTTGGAAGTTACAGCCTTGTTTTTGTTGCTCCAAAGGATAAACTTAAATTCAACATTAACTCTTAAGTTTGCTTTTCTGCAAGAGATAACTAAAATGTCCCAAGTCTGTCCCCAAAGCTAACTGTTCTCCCCACCTCCTTTCCCTGGTAGTCTGCTATAAAACCTAGGTGACAAGGACACACTGCTGTGTTACCAAGTTGACTGAATACGTAGCATTTAGCAGATGAAGTTGCACTGATGGTCTTTTTCCACATGTTAATCAAGGTGCTAGAGGCCAGAACATTCTGTTGGTGGAACGTTCTGACTAGAAATGGGGCGTTCTGAGTCTTCCGAGTTTGGAACAGAACTGTTCCAAGCTTGGAATGGAACAACCAGAGTTGGAACATTCTGAGCGCCATTTTGGACTCCAAATTGGTGCTTTTCTGGCCTCTGTGTGCATGCAGCAGCCATTTGCATAGTCAGTACCTTCACACAAATGGCTGCAGTGCATGCGCAGAGGCCAGAAGAACACCATTTTAGAGCCCATAATGGCACTCAGTATATTCCGACTCTGAACAGGGTCATTCTGTTGGAACAACCGGCTCAACGGGTTGTTCCAGTGGAACATTCTGGGTATTTGCATTCCATTATAGCTCAGAATTGAATGCAAATATTCTTTTGTGCAAATCCCTACAAGGTCCAAGTGAAATGTGTTTGGTAGTACCTGTAGCAAGTGATCACCAGTTCTTACCTGGTGGCTATAGTGAGAAAGCTCAGAAACATGGACTTTGCTGAACTGGACAACTGACTATTAGTTCATGTCCACCTAACATCCCTACTGCAGTTTTTCTTAGCCATGGTCATAGGCACTGTGAAAGCTTGGGGCTGTTTTTGCAGAGGATGGGAATGCAGAACTGTGGAGTTATTCTGGGGCATGGGGGCAGTGAACGTTTCTGTGAGGTGGTCATCTCAGGTGTAGGCACAAGAAGGAACACAGGAGGTGCAGGCACTGCTCCCTCCTTCTGCAGGCACTACTCACAGGCTTCCCAATGGCTGTCACCCTTGCTCACCCCACTGGGGCATGTTGTTTTTTTCTCCTTACCCTTCTGGGGTGTGCTTGTTTCGTCTCTCCTCCGACCCCTCAGCTTGAGCTAGGAACACTCTTCCTATCACTGATTTCGTGACCTAGTCTGAAAGTTCCCTCAAGCTGCTGCCAGCATGCTTATCAGCATAGCCTGAGAATGCTGAGCAAATGAGGAGGGTGTAATGTTGCCCTTGCTCTTGGACCACCCTGGGGGGCGGAAGCCTTGGGACTCTTTCAGCACTGGTAGATTGCTGCCTTTGGTAGATTCAGACAAATCATGTGTGAGCAACATTTAACAATTTGTGGAGACAGCCATAACCTTCAACCACATGGTTGAATTCTTCATTACCATCCCTCGATACGGTAATGTGTGCCATTGAGTTGTTGTTGACTCCTGGCGACCACAGAGCCCTGTGGTTCCTATATCCTATTTCAGCAGCATCCTATATCATTGCTGCCTGATATAGTACCAGCGGGGATTTGAACCAGCAACCTTCTGCTTGTAGTTACTTGGAAATCCAGGGAAACAGAGGACTAATCAAGCTGGGCTTTGTATGGCTGAAAGCTGTGGATGATGATTATTTATTATAGCACCAATGCAATGCAAGTGCTTGCCTTGTAGGCTGTAGCTTGCTTTCTAGGCTGGATCACAAGGGAGACAGCAGAGGAAGGGAGATGGAAGCAGGGTAAATGTCGGAAGAATATGCAATTATTTCAATTACACTTACTTAGGCTTAGCTACAGCAGGCTACGGAGGCTAGGGAGTTGTGCAGAAGACTTGACAGAAAAAGTGAAGCAAGCAAGCTGTACAGTCAGCTTTCAACAGGCTTCTACATGGCTCCTGGTTATCTCTTTGAACCTGCTCTTTATCTCTTATTTTGACTATTGAATTAGGACAGCCGTTATGGTTGCAATCTTCTCCTTGAGAAGGATCTTATGTTAAGAGGAAATGTTGAATAAAGCAGTAGCTACCGTATATCAGCCTTTTACCTTGGGGATTAATAGAATGTTGTAGCCAGAGGTTCATAAATATATATTTTATTTGCTCATTATAATAGCTTGCAAAACAACTTAAAGTAATAACCTGTTTACAGAACAGAAAATAAGCCACTGCAGTACTTACTTATGTATATTGACTAGTAGAGGGAATTAGTTTCCTAATATTCCTTCATTTTGTTTTACTTGTCTAGTATTCAGTAACTTAGAGAGGACAGGAAATTGATTAGTTTCCCTTAAATGAGGAAAGCTTGCTGCAGCGCGCAGAAAGCGGCAAGGACTTGCATTTCTCTTCCCTTTTTTTTTTTGCAGGTAGGGCACTCGGCTCTTCAGAGTAGTCAGGGCTTGTCCTGAAAGTCGTAGTTAACTGGGCTTCTTTCTGTAAACAGCCATTTTACTATTGCTGTTCAGCTACAGCAGTATTGGTTACAGGACTGTTGTGTTTTAACTCACATGCACTCACATAAATACCCAGTATTGTGAAATATCATTATTGGCAAACATCTTTTTACATTCCTAATATTTAAAAGTTTGACTTCGTGTTATTGTAGGGAGGGATGTGCACAGAACTGCGAAGGAGGCAGGGGTGCTGCTTTAAGAGCGCGGAAGGGTGCACTTACCCCTCCTGCCACTCCCCCCCCCTGCCGGCATAAGTTTTTGTCAAAGCCCATTGGGGCGGCAGCATACCTCCCTGCCGGCCCCTTGTCCAGATGTAACCGGAAGTATCCAACGCACTGACGCAGAAGCGCACATGGCGCATCCGCCCGCGCGCACATCAGGCACAGGGAGGCCCTTTATGGGCCTCCAAACCGGTTCCGTGCATACCCCTAATTGTAGGTAGGCAAAGAATTATACTTGCTGGAGTTTTGTAACCGAATTGAAATGGCTTTACCACTCTGGAAACAAGTGTTGTATATAAAGCATTCCACTAGGCGGTGCCTTAGGTTTAATTATTTTTCAACAATGTCAGAGTTAACACTTGAGGAATGCGGCTATTATAGACATGTGGTGATTTGGAACCCTCTGTTGTAAATTCTTGTTTTGATTTATGGTATGTTGTAAACTGCCCAGAGATGTGAGTTTGAGGCAGTATATAAATGTGCTTAATAATAAATATACATTAAGTGTTTCAACAATGTCTCTACAGGAATCATCAAGCTCCAGAAGAAGATACCTCTGATCAGCCTTTAACAGGTCAGTATGTGTGTGTCATGCAATTTTTAAAAAAAGATCAGTTGCTAAGAAGTCACCTTAAGTGACGCAGCGGGGAAATGCTTGACTAACAAGCAGAAGTTTGCTGGTTTGAATCCCTGCTGGTACTATATTAGGTAGCAGCGATATAGGAAGATGCTGAAAGGCATCATCTCATACTGCGCAGGAACAGTTATGAATTATTTATCTAATGTGTATATCTTTGTATATAAATATAAACATGTGGAAAGTTGCCTAGGAAGTCTAAGAAAATTGCATTTATTTATTTATTTAATTAGTTTTATTTATTAGATTTATATACCGCCCTTCCAAAAATGGCTCAGGGTGGTTCACAACATGATAAAAACAATTAAAACAAATTAGCAATTAAAATCAAACTATTAAAACACAGTAAAACCAATAAAACCGGTAAAAGCCCTAAAACAGCATAAAATTAAAACTACACATTTAAAAAGCTGAAAAAGTTTGCGTGAAGAGGTGGGTCTTCAGATGTTTTTTAAAAAATAGTCAGGGATGGGGAGGATCGCATCTCAGCAGGGAGTGCATTCCACAATCTCAGGGCAGCAATCGAGAAGGCCCTTCTCCGTGCGGCCACCCGACGAGCTGGTGGTAACTGGAGACGGACCTCAAGTGACCTCAGTGGATGGTGGGGCACATAACGAAGAAGGCGTTCTCTTAAATACCCAGGGCCTAAGCCGTTTAGGGCTTTATAAGTTATAACTAGCACTTTGTATTCTGCCCGGAAACCAATTGGCAACCAGTGTAGCTCCCTCAGCAAGGGAGTAATGTGGTCTCTCTGAGATGACCTGAAGACCAACCTGGCTGCTGCATTCTGAACCAACTGAAGTTTCCGGACTATGTACAAAGGCAGCCTCATGTACAGCGCATTACAGAAGTCCAGTCTGGAGGTTACCAACAAATGTACCACTGTTTTGAGGTCATTGATCTCGAGAAACAGACGCAGCTGACGTATCAGCCGAAGCTGATAGAAAGCACCCCTAGCCACTGCCTCAACCTGAGAAACGAGGGAGAGGTGTGAATCCAGAAGTACTCCCAGACAGTGGACCTGTTCCTTTTGGGGAAGTGTGACCCCATCTAGAACAGGTAGATCAAAATCGTCTCTGGAGTTCCGACCCCGCACAATAAGTACCTCCGTCTTATTTAGATTCAGCTTCAGTTTATTCTTCCTCATCCAGCTCATTACTGCTTCCAGGCAGGCATTTAGGGAAGATATGCCATCTCCTGAAGAACTTGACATGGAGAAATAGATCTGGGTGTCATCAGCATACTGATAACATCCCGCTCCATATCCCCTGATGATCTCTTCCAAAGGTTTCATGTAGATGTTGAAAAGCATTGGAGAGATTACGGAGCCTTGAGGGACACCATACTTAAGCTCAGATTTTGAAGAGCAACAGTCTCCAATTGACACCATCTGGAATCTATCCAAGAGGTAGGAGCGGAACTACTGTAAAACAGTGCCTCCCACCCCCAACCCCTTCAGACATTCCAGAGGATACTAAGTTTGATAGTATCGAAAGCTGCCGAGAGATCCAAAAGGACCAACAGTGTCATACTTCCTCTGTCAATTCCCAACTGAAAATCATCCATCAGGCTGACCAAGGCAGTCTCCACCCCATAGCCCGCCCGGAAGCCAGTTTGAAATGGGTCTGGATAATCAGTTTCCTCCAAGACCGCCTGGAGCTGAGAGGCCACCACCCTCTCATTTACCTTGCCCAGCTATGGGAGGTTGGAGACAGGCCTATAGTTGCTCAACTCTGAGGGATCTAATGTAGGCTTCTGTAAAAGAGGTCTAATGATTGCCTCCTTGAGACAAGGAGGCATCCTGCCTTCCCTCAGAGAAGCATTTATGATTTCCACCAGGCCTCCTACAACAGCCACCCTGCTAGATAGAACAAGCCATGTTGGACAAGGATCAAGAGAACAAGTGGTAGGCCTCACCACTCCAAGCAGCTTGTCCACATCCTCAGGAGTCACAGACTGAAACCGATCCAGTCGAACCACATAAGAGGAGTTGTCGGACACCTCCCATTCAGACATCAAATTAATTGTGGAGTCTCCATCTAAGTCGGCCCGGATCCAAGAGATTTTATCTGCGAAAAATTCTTTAAACACGTCACAGCGGATAACTGATGGCTCCAAATTCTGGTCCAGGGGAAGGGGGGCAGGTACTAGTCCCCTCACAACCCTGAACAGCTCCGCCAGACGCGAGTTCGCAGAAGCAATACGGGCAAAAAAGAACCGCTTCTTTGCCGCACGTATCGCCTGAGCATAGATCTTTAAGTGTGCTCTATGACATAATCTGTTGGATTCAAGTCGAGTCCTTCTCCACTTGCGCTCCAGCCGTCTACCTTGCTGCCTCAGCCCCTGAAGATCTTCCGTATACCAAGGGGCCAGTTTTGAAGCAGGTCGGAGGGGACGCTTAGGAGCAATCGTGTCTACTGCCCAGGTGAGCAAGTTGTTCCAGTTCTCAACCAGGCCATCAACAGGATCACCGACAGAGCCAACATTAAATCCCTCCAAGGCTTCTTGGAATCCTACTTGATCCAATAACCTCTTTGGGCAGACCATTCTAATAGGCCCCTCACCCCTGCAGAGGTGGGAAGTGGCTGTAAGTCTGACCTTAACCAGATGGTGGTCCGTCCATGACAACGGGGAGATCTTAGGAGTCCCCACCCACAGAACACCACCCTGATCAGAGTAAAAGACCAGATCAAGCATGTGACCTGCAATATGCGTCGGTCCAGAGACCACTTGGGATAGGCCCATAGTTGTCATGGCCGCTATGAACTCCTGAGCCGCCCCGGACAAATTGGTCCCGAAATGAACATTGAAGTCCCCCAGCACCAAAAGTCTGTGAGACTCCAACGCAAGCTCCGCGACCAAGTCCATGAGCTCAGTAAGGGAATCTGTTGAGCAGCGGGGCGATCGGTACACCAACAGAAGTCCCAATCTATCCCTGGTCCCCAAACTTAGGTACACACATTCAATATGGTCCAATACCCTAACAGATTTAATACCTCAAAAATTAGTAAATTGGTATTGAAAGGGACAGCTGGGAAAGTCAAATCTGCTGTTATTGCCACTATAACAGAGGTTCGTATAAAATGTATGTTGCAGACTAGAAAGGATGTTGTTTAATATGAAGAGAATACTTGCCAGGGAATTGCTTCAGGCAGCTGGTGTACCACAGGGCAGCAAGTGCAGGCACTCCACCACATAACTGCCTTCTGACACCATCTGTGTGCCTAGATTTTTCCCTCTCACTGACCTGCTTCTCCTCTTTGTCCTTGGTCTCGTTTTCTGGCCCACACCACTGCTTACTGTTTTAGGCCAGCAAGCCCTGCGTCCAACAAAGTGGCAGGCAAACTGATCACAGTGAGCTGTAGATGATTCCTCCCTCATTACCTGGGGGGATGTGTGGAGCAAGGTTTTTACCACACGAAACAGCTCTGTTTGTCTGCACTGAGCAGATGCAATGGAGGCGGAGAAAAAACATTCGTCACGACTCTTCCTTCAGCGCCGTTCCAGCCGTCGCCCGAGTTGCTTTATCTCCCTAAGCTCCGAGGAAAACCAAGGAGCAGATTGGGCTCCACCAAGCCAGAGAGGGCGTTTAGGAGCAACCGTGTCAACAGCCCGGGCCGTCTCTCCATTCCAGAGATCAACCAGGGCCTCGACAGAGTCACCAGCTCTGGACACTGGAAACTCCCCGAGGGCCGTCTGGAATCCAAGCGGATCCATAAAGCCTCCGGGGGCGGAACATTCTAATCAGTCCACCACCCCTGCAGAGGGCAGACGGAGCAGTCAAACTAAACCCCAGCAGATGATGATCTGTCCATGACAAGTTTGTCGTCTCAAATTCCCCCGCCTCCAGATCATTTATTTCCCAGAAAACCAAAAACCAAAAGACAAATTTATTTACCCAAGCTTTTTAATTAGGCTTGTGGTTTAAAATTGTTTTAAGGTTTTAATTTCTGTTTTAAGCTTTTTTATGTTGCTGTAAACCACCCAGAGATGGAAATTTGGGGTAAATAAATATCACAGAAAGGTCCTTCACTGGAGGACTCTTATTAACACCACTCCCATTCCCATATCAGTAAGTTGAGATGTGGTTCCTGCTGGATCAAGTTAAGGGCCTGTCTAGTCTAGTATCCTGTTTCCAACAGTTTCAAGTTTGATGCCTCCAAGAGGCCTGCAAGCAGAGCATAAAGGCAATGGCTATTGCCAGCTAAACATACTCTGCATCATCTGTTTAGAGGTATACTGCCTCTGAATGTGGAGGCCCCATTTAGGTAACAAATTAATAGGCAGTGAGAGCTAATGTCCATGAATTTGCCTAATCCTCTTAAAAAGCAGTTTAAGCACTTCAGTGCAGTAAGTATCTCTTGAAGTCTTAGCTATGTGTTTAATGATATTTGTCAATTAAAAGTCGTAAGAGTTTGTATTTGGAGGCTGATGCTGTATATCTGGAGGCTGATATTGTATACCGCGACGGCAGCATTCCTCCCTGCCACCCCGTTCCCCCTGTCGGCTGGAAGTTGCGAGCACGCACACATGACTTTTTTAGCTAGGCTTAGCAAAGGTATATTAAATGTAACTTTGTTCCTGCTTTCATTTATAAACAGTATGATTATAGTTTTCTCCATTCTCAGCTATGTCGCTCTATGTACAGATTTATCTGTAGTATGTTTTAAAATATGATTTTTCCCCCCTTGCCAGTTGAAACCTCCCTGAATTATTTTCTGGTAAACTGAATTTGTTACAGTTATAAATTATGAATATTTAATCAATTCAGATCTTAAGTGATTGTTACAATCATATTGTTAATTACAGTTTTCCCGCTAACACAGGCAGTATCTGAAACTGTATTCTCTTTGTGGAAAAGTAAACTTCTCTACTTAATTTTATCGTTCATATTCTTATTTAGATTTTTATCCTGTTTTTCAACCACAGCCCCCAAAGCAGCTTACAGTATTGATACAAATCAATACATATATGTACAGTGTTGATTTTTATCAATATTGCAAACTGCTTTGGGGACTCTGATCTGTCGTCTTATTCTCACAAATAACTGAACTCCTAAAATAAAGTAAGTTGCAATGTCTCCCTAAAATCATGCCTTTGTATGCGTATTCACTTCCTATAAAAAATTTTTTTGAAAATGAAGCAAATCAAAATAAAACCCTGTCACACACAGTAATAAATAGGAATGTGCATGAATGGTCTTCGGCACTGGCGGGGGTAGTACTTTAAGGGCGGGGGAGGGTGTATTCACCCTCCCTCGCCGCATTTCCCCCACTGGCGCTCTGTAAACTTTAAGCCTCTTGGGGCGGCAGCGTTCCTCCCTGCCACCCCATTCTACCTGTTGGCTGGAAGTTGCAAGCACGTTGGCTGGAAGTTGCAGAGTCACCAAGGAAAGTGACCAGAGGGAGTGTGAATGAGGAAGATAGTATGCTTGTAACTGATTTTGTGTTGAAAGTTGTTGTTGTTGGTAGCAACCAATCTAATTTTATTTTTATTTTATTTTATTTATTTTATTTATTTTACATTTATATCCCGCTCTTCCTCCAAGGAGCCCAGAGCGGTGTATTACATACTTGAGTTTCTCCTCACAACAACCCTGTGAAGTAGGTTAGGTTGAGAGAGAAGTGACTGGCCCAGAGTCACCCAGCTAGTATCATGGTTGAATGGGGATTTGAACTCGGGTCTCCCCGGTCCTAGTCCAGCACTCTAACCACTACACCATGCTGGCTCCCAAAGTTTGTGACAAACTTCCCAAAATGATGAGCAGAATGTTAGGCTGAAAATGTTGCAGTTCTGTGTGGCCAAATCAATTTCCTTTTGCAAGTTATTTTTTAATATAGTCTTCCTAGTACAAAACCACTTATCTTTCACTGCCTGCCGAGTTATAAAAACCAGATATTCTGTAATGTATATAGTGATGGAGATCCAGTAACAGCTCTGGTAATGCCTTCCAAAGTATTTCAAGTAAAGCTGGGTTAGGTACAGACTGTTTTTTTAAAATAGTGAATTTGTTAAAGAATTCTTGAGAGGATGAGCATGCTATCTCAACTGAAAAGTTTCATTCTTTAAAAAGTAACGTTTTAATTACAGCAATTAGGAACAGTAAGATTCATTTTCCCACTTGCCTCCTGTTAGTACTGCTGTGTCTGATGATTTGAATGAACTGTTTAGCCTAGCAGATACTGTCTTGCATAAAATAGTTTGTGGTTGTGCCCATGGTAAATGGCGTTTGTGTCAAATGATTTGTGTCAGATAGTACCATCTGTGTAATGAGTACACTTTATTTTGCCTCTGTTAAATCTGTAGAACTTCTGTTGATTGATGTGAGTAATACAATCTAAAGTTATAAGTGTCACATCAAATATGCATTTTTTAAAGTTTTGGGGTTTTTTTTACACTTATATCTTGCTTTTCCTCCGATGAGCTCAGAATGGTGTACATGGTTATTCTTATCCTCACAACAACCCTATGAGGTAGGTTAGGCTGAGAGATACAGAACTGGCCTTGAGTCACCCAGTAAATGTTGTCCCCAACTTGTATATGCTATGTCAGTGCAGCATCCCATTGAATTATGCCGCTTGCATATATTTGTAGTATTTTAGGCTGAAGACAAGACTTTATGTAGCTTTGGCAGTGTAGTTCAGTAATTGTCTGTAAACCTTCCCACTCAGCACTGAGCAGAAACTGCCAGCAACTTGGTAGCATGAGCAGGGCTGTCAACACGTACTCTGCTCTTCATGTACACAATAGATTATTATTTAAGAACTCTGTGTCCTTTCCTGTTAGTGTCCTTTTGTTTTTTTGGAAGTTAGATTACAAATGCTCTTTAGAGAAGATTTCCTTTTGAATTAGCTGTTGTGAGAATATCTACAAAGCTGCCTTTTGATGTCTGACAAGTGGAAATGTTAACAGTCATGGCTGCAGAACCCTACAGCCTGACTTGCTGGCTTGGCTGCAGAGAACTGATTTTTCCCCCCAGATTTTAAAACCTGACTCAGAGACTTAGTAGGAATAACTTTGTAGTCAAGTGGCTACTAAAGGGAAAGCAACAAAACCAGCCCCATACTGTGCTTGACGGTCCCAGTATTCCCTTTACTTGGATTTCTTGTTTTCCAACTTGTTCATTGGCTTTGCTCATAATGTAGTGTATGAGGAAATATGAAAACAAGAAATCCAAGTAAAGGGCAAAGCCAGTGCACGCTTATTAACACAAAGAAGTTGAATGGCAGCTTTCCAAATCTATTGTATGGGGATGGGATATTGATCTGTTGGTGTTGGATCAGTGTTAGCATGGATATTGCTAAGGATAAATTACGGTGCACTGTGGGATTCTCTAGAAAGTTGACTGACTATATGTGCAAGCCTGCTTTCTATTAACATGACTATCACATAGCCCTGTTACTTTTTGAAAATGTTAAATATTTCCAACAGTCCTTAAAGAAACAAATCTAATATTTTCATAGTCTTTACTTCTAATCTGATTTTACACTGCTCTCTGGTTTATGTGTTCAGTTCTCCTTACCCCCACCCCACCCGTTGTTTAGTTCCTCTCCCTGGAACAAAATAATAGACGAATGACAATCCAAAGCTTCTGGTCACAAAATGCATGTCTCTTTGCTTATCCAAGAGAAGGCAACTGAGAGATTAATAGGTTGCTGTTTTATTTAACTACTTAAATATTATTCAAAGCGACAGAACAAAATAGGCTCCCACTGTTGACTAGAGAGTCTCTGAAAGTTGGGTTATAAATGGGGTGGGGGGAAAGAGAGGATTTGAGTCATTACTGAATTGATGGAGAAAAAGAGGAATTTGACTAGAGGTTCTTATAGGTATTTCTTTGAGTCACTAATTAAATGCCAGAATCTAATGTTACCGATTCTGGGTAAAATTTTACAGTACTATCTGTTTGCCAAGTCAAAGCTGGTTTGGGACAATATTTTAGAGCATTTGCTGTGGCTCTAGAGAGATAAATGATGCATGAAATCAGAATGTATGAATTTGCTGACAAATAGTGGTTCTTCCACCTTCTCCAAAATCAGATAAACTTGAAAAAAACAACTGAGGAGCATGTAGGCTGCATGTTTTTGAAACTCTCAGCTGTTGGCTGAGAGAGCTCTTGACTTCAGTTGATTGAAATGAACCCTCTAACCCCGCTCAGGTAGTTGGATAATGTTGCACATATTGATGTATATATCTATTGTTTTCCAAATTGATCACTTGAATGAAACCGCTTATTAAATCCAAGGGATATGGGAGGGAGCGATGGGCTGACCAGTAAGGGGTGAGAGATAGAGAATACAGGGATTTTTGAAAATCTTCATTGTAGTTAACTACTTAAATTTTTTAAATCTAAATCTTTTTTCTAAGTCACCACAAAAAGCCTAAGGCTGTGTGCTGTTGGTGGAGAAAGAGTTCAGTAAGGAAAGGAGTAGGAAGCAATAAGGACAGGCTTCTACAGATCCAGGTGCCAGCTCACCAGTATTGAGTGCTCCCAGCCCTCAAGCAAGCAGAACACCCAGCACCACACAGATCCTCCTCCCCAAAGGTCTCCTTTCCATTGCTATTTTTGGGAAGGTACGAAACAACAGGCATCCTTTCTGAGCAGTTGGAAAATGCTCCTGCAGTTGCTTACCATCTCCATATCCCAGTGCAAATGACAGAAGACCCACTTCTCTGTTAAGTCCTCTGCCTGTGCGCCAGAAAAGGGACTGAAGGAAGAGGTGGAATTGATGGCGACCACTAATGATGGCTGGTTAGTGAGCTAAGCCTAAATTTTGTAGATCCCTGATGAAGGAAATGATCAAGTAGTAAATTGTATGGTGTGTAAAATATTTCTGAACATGGGATAAGAGAGACAATGGTAGAGTGAAGGAAGAATGGATACAGAGTTGCATTACATGCATATACTAACATCCTTCACACTTAAATAAGAACATAAGAACAGCCCTGCTGGATCAGGCCCAAGGCCTATCTAGTCCAGCATTCTCTTTCACACAGTGGCCCACTAGATGCCTCTGGGGAGCTCACAGGCAAGAGGTGAGGGCATGCCCCCTATCCTACTGCTACTCCCCTGTAACTGGTATTTAGAGGCATCTTGCCTCTGAGGTTGGAGGTGGCCTATAGCCCTCAGACTAGAAGCCATTGTTAGACCTGTCATCTATGAATTTATCTGAATTGCGTTTAAAGCCATCCAGGCTGTTGGCTGTCACTACATCTTGTGGCAGTGAATTCTATAGGTTGATTATACGTTGGGTGGGGAAAGTACTTCCATTTGTTGGTCCTAAATTTCTTAGCAATCACTTTCATAGGTTGACCCCTGATTCTAGTGTTAAGTGAGAGGGAGAAGAATTTCTAGCAACTTTCTCTACTCCATGCATGATTTTATAGATTTTTATCATGTCTCCCCACAGTCTTATTTTTTTCTAAACTAAGAAGCCCCAGGTGTAGCCTTGCCTTCTAAGGAAGGTGCTCTAGGCCCCTGATAATCTTGGTTGTCCTCTTTTGTACCTTTTCCAGTTCTATAGTATCCTTAAGATGTGGTGGCCAGAACTGCCTACAGTATTCCAAATGTGGCCACACCATAGCTTTGTATAAGGGCATTATAATAATAGCAGTCTTATTGTCATCTCCCTTTCTAATTATTCCTTGACAATTGGCCCTTGTCACAGCTGCCACATATTGAGCAGACACTTTCAATGAGCTGTCCACCACGAGCCCAAGATCCCTCTCCTGGTCAGACACTGACAGCTCAGACCCCCGTCAGTATATATGTGAAGTTGGGGTTTTTTGCCCCAATATGTATCACTTTACACTAGTTAACATTGAACCGCATTTTCAATCTTGTTGCCCACTTCCCCAGTTTGGAGAGATTCTTTTCGAGCTCCCTGCAATTTCTAGATCATTTATGAACAAGATAAAGAGCACTGGTCCCAGTACCAATCCCTGGGTCTCAGTATGCTGTTTTCTACAAATAGCTTAAAAAAACATGAACTACTTAAAACATGGAACAAAACATATACTGGGTAGTATATAAACTGTGTATAAGAGTCTATTCACACACACAGCTTATATGAAACAAGGATAAATTAAACATATATTATGAAACACACAATTACTAAAGAAATTGCCTGTGTTCTAGACCCCAAAAAGTGTGGCTGAAGGTCAATTATGCCCATGGTCCTATTACATGTGGATATATAGTCCTTCCAGATCTTTTCTCTTGCTGGTTCTTGTTCAAGTTGTTACTCCAAATGTTATTCAAAATTCTTCCAGATCTTTTTCCTTGCAAGTTCTTATTCTAATGGTAGCTCCTTGTACAAATGTTGCTCCTTCTGTATTTTGTGTATTGTATTTTTACATTTATATCCCGCTCTTCCTTCAAGGAGCCCAGAGCGGTGTACTACATACTAGTTTCTCTTTCACAACAACCCTGTGAAGTAGGTTAGGCTGAGAGAGAAGTGACTGGCCCAGAGTCACCCAGCTAGTTTTATGACTGAATGGGGATTTGAACTCGGGTCTCCCCGGTCCTAGTCCAGCACTCTAACCACTACACCACGCTGGGTACCTGTTTCCTCCTGCTTGAGCAGGACTTCATCAGGAGAAATGAGCTGAATACACAATAACACATGTATCATTTTAACAAAAAAAATCTTCGACAAATTATGTTAACTCAAAGGGTTAGAAATTTTTAGTTATTACTCACATTTATTTCTTCCAAAGTGACACTGCACCTACCAGTGGTTTCTAAATTAGAAATCCTACTAGATACCAAATTGTACTGACTTCAAATGGTACAGATAATGCTTAATATATCCTACAGCGTCTGCCAGATGTTTTCACTCCCCTTTGATCAAAAGGGATGTGCTTCATTACCCAATCCTGTCTAAATGACCAATTATATTTATGTGCGTGTGTGAAGAAACAGCAATGCTAAGCTTCCAAAGAAGCCGTGGATCTTTTGTCCCATTTAAATTCCCAATTATACAAATATAATATGGAACCAAAACGTAGCTCATATAAAAGCTTATCAAAAATATATATGATAGTCCCATTCTCCAACAGGAGAGACTTTACTCTTTTAAAGGGGATATCCATCAATCTTGTGTGAATGTTAAATCTCACCCCACTAAAACCCCCATTCCACATCCAAATCTCTAAATAGGGCCAGGATCAAAAAATAGTGCATTGTGCCTATAGATAACTGGAAAGGTCATTGACCTGATTTAAACCAAAAGGCTCTAAAGTCCGGAGCTGATGTATAAAAAATGCCTCCCTCTGTAGGAGGGCAGTTTTGATATTTGCATAGGAAAATTCCTTTTGTTTATACCTATAGATGACAAAAAATTCAAAATCATTAAAGGAGTGCCCTACCTTCATGAAATGATCAACCATAGGGCATTCCAAATTTTGGTTCCTAATGCGAGAGCGATGTTCCAGAATGCAAGCTCTGACTGTTCTGGTTGACATGCCTACATATCTCAGGGAACATGGGC
Organism: Hemicordylus capensis; assembly: GCF_027244095.1. Classification (NCBI taxonomy): domain Eukaryota; kingdom Metazoa; phylum Chordata; class Lepidosauria; order Squamata; family Cordylidae; genus Hemicordylus; species Hemicordylus capensis. Next base: position 122,499,515 of record NC_069660.1, read on the forward strand.
ATTGTATTATATATATGATGTTCTTGGTGGAACAATTAGCAAAAAAGTCCAATCTATATTTTTTGCCAGTATTATTGTCCCTATATTCTGTGGTTCGCAATGCCATAGGGCATGCCACACAGTGACCACATTTGAAAAAACCTTTTGGTTCCACGCCCTCCCTCCGAGGTAGGCTATCTGCTCTGACAAGAAAATCTTTGAAACTGGGACTTTTTCGAAAGGCTACTAATGGGAAGTTAGTGCAACCTGGTAAATCTGATAATAATCTCCAATGTCGTCTGATGATATTTTTAATTCTATAACTTAGAGAAGAATATTGCATCGACCATGTAATCCGAGATTGCTTCCTATTGATTTGTGAAGCTGTCATAAGTAGAGATAATCTATCTCTAGTCTGTGTCCTACGTCTAGCTTTTTGTATAACTTGAGTGGGATAGCCCCTTTACATTAACTGAGAACTCAGTTTATCAGCTGCTGACTCAAAATCCCTGGAATATGAAGAGTTTCTTTTAAGCCGCAAAAATTGACTGTACGGTAAGGAATTTTTTAATTGAAAAGGATGAAAAGAAGAATAGTGTGAAAAAAAACATTTCTATCAGTGGGTTTGGTATACAATGTAAAAAATATTCTATTAGACTCACTGATATTCACCCTAGTGTCAAGAAAAGGAATAGTCCTACGATGTATTTGACAGAATTGGAGCCAGATACTATGGGTCGACCTGGTGGATGGAATAAGTTCTTATGTATCTTGGGGAGGGTATAAAAAATCGGAACCCTAGGGTATTTGTTGACCAAAAAATCAGCTAACCTGTCAGAGATTACACCCATCATTAAAGCTTCATTGACCACAATGTTAATGAGTTTCTGACCCTTCAAAGTGGGATCATGATCAATGGGGACATATGTAGTCCGATCAGCCAGCTGAGTATTAATTTCTAAATCATACTTTTCCCGATCCTGAATAACCAAAGCCCCACCTTTGTTCGCAGATTTTATAACTATACTACCATCATTAGACAGATCCTGAACAGCTTCCCATTCTTCCCTTGTTAAATTTCCATGTTTGAATTTCATAAGTTTATATTGTTTTTCCAATTTATGTATATCTTTTTTTAACTTCATTCATAAAAACAGTAACAGCGGGATGTTCAGGATATGGAACAAAATGGGATTTAGGTCTAAAACTTTCCTGATCAGATTCCTGGGTATCCCCAAACATAATCCGTAATTTTATGAGTCTCTCCAGTTTGAATAAATCCACCTCTAATTTAAATTCATCATGAAAGGACAATGGAACAAAGGACAGTCCTAAATTTAGAACTTTATATTCCATTGGAGAAAGTGCTCGACTGCTGATATTTATCACTATGTTTTCCTTCTTGTTGGTGGGCGTGATCTTGGTTGAAATTTTTTTTTCTTTAAATGAACGTTTAGAAGCACGTTCCAATCGTGGTCTACTACCAGCAGGAACCTCATTCTCAAGAAGAGCACTAGATGAACCTTCAGATTCCGAAAAGTCGAACTCTGAAAAACTTATTGGTTCACGCCATCTAACAGATTTTCTAACAGGAGTTTTTTGATCCACCCAAACATAGACCTGATTGGACTCATAGTCCTTCCGGTCTCTTTCCCATTTTCATTCTTTGAACTCATTCAGTCTGTCCTGATATCTATGTAAGGATCCTTCTATATCCTGTATTTTTAAATCAAAATCCCCACTTGAAATAGTGTCCTGTAGTTTTTTCTCCAACTCAGCAATTGTATTCTGTGTTTCCTCATGTTCCTGAAAGGATTTTTTAATTATAAGGAGCATGAGATCAAAAGAACATTTATTTAATATGGAAGACCAAGTGTTCAAAAAAACTTTCATCCGAGGAAAACATAGCAGGAGCCTTGTTCATTCTTAAACCTCTTGGGATTCTAAAAGCTTCACAATACTCCTTTAATGTCGTAGCATGATGCTGCAACTTTACTTGCTTACATTTAAGGTTGCTCAATTGGTTCCATTCATTATGCACAGAGCTATGTGATGTATATACCGTGGTCCCAAAGGACCAGTTCAAAATGCTAGTCCTCTCCTCATCCGAAAACATAAATGTGTCAGCCTTAGAAACCATCCTGGTTAATCGAATGGGGATACAAAATGAAAGAATAGAGGATACACGGACCAGAGAACAAAACATATACTGGGTAGTATATAAACCGTGTATAAGAGTCTATTCACACACACAACTTACATGAAACAAGGATAAATTAAACATATATTATGAAACACACAATTACTAAAGAAAGGCACAATGCACTATTTTTTGATCCTGGCCCTTTTTAGAGATTTGGATGTGGAATGGGGGTTTTAGTGGGGTGAGATCTAACATTCACACAAGATTGATGGATATCCCCTTTAAAAGAGTAAAGTCTCTCCTGTTGGAGAATGGGACTATCATATATATTTTTGATAAGCTTTTATATGAGCTACATTTTGGTTCCATATTATATTTGTATAATTGGGAATTTAAATGGGACAAAAGATCCACAGCTTCTTTGGAAGCCTAGCATTATTGTTTCTTCACACACGCACATAAATATAATTGGTCATTTAGACAGGATTGGGTAATGAAGCACATCCCTTTTGATCAAAGGGGAGTGAAAACATCTGGCAGACGCTGTAGGATATATTAAGCATTATCTGTACCATTTGAAGTCAGTACAACTTGGTATCCAGTAGGATTTCTAATTTAGAAACCACTGGTAGGTGCAGTGTCACTTTGGAAGAAATAAATGTGAGTAATAACTAAAAATTTCTAACCCTTTGAGTTAACATAATTTGTCAAAGATTTTTTTTGTTAAAATGATACATGTGTTATTGTGTATTCAGCTCTCTTCTCCTGATGAAGTCCTGCTCAAGCAGGAGGAAACAGGTAAAAATTACCTAGGATACCTGTTGGGTATTATTTGGACAAGGAGCATCTATCAGAAGGAGCAACATTTGTACAAGAAGCTACCATTAGAATAAGAACTTGCAAGGAAAAAGATCTGGAAGAATTTTGAATAACATTTGGAGTAACAACTTGAACAAGAACCAGCAAGAGAAAAGATCTGGAAGGACTATATATCCACATGTAATAGGACCATGGGCATAATTGACCTTCAGCCACACTTTTTGGGGTCTAGAACACAGGCAATTTCTTTAGTAATTGTGTGTTTCATAATATATGTTTAATTTATCCTTGTTTCATGTAAGCTGTGTGTGTGAATAGACTCTTATACACAGTTTATATACTACCCAGTATATGTTTTGTTCTCTGGTCCGTGTATCCTCTACTTAAAACATGAACAGATGCTGTCAGGGTCCCATCCTGATGCTCCTCTCAATTCTAGGGAGGTGATTTGTGGCGCAGCGGGGAAATGCCTGACTAACAAGCAGAAGGTTGCCAGTTGTATCCCCGCTGGCACTATATCGCGCAGCAGCGATATAGAAAGGTGCTGAAAGGCATGATCTCATACTATGCAGGAGGAGGCAATGGTAAACCCCTCCTACCAAGGATAACCACAGGGCTCTGTGGGCACCAGGAGTCGAAACTGACTTGATGGCACACTTTACCTTTATGACAGTTTAGTCTCCAGGTTCTGGGAATTCATTTGGCTTTTTCTTTCCCTCGCTGCCACCATATAAACTCTTGTTACCCTGCTCTCGGTATGCAACACCTTTGGCCGTGCAGCTTTTTGAGCGCAGGATAGGCATATATGTTCAGGATATAAAATGAAACGAAACTTGAGGCATAAAATGAAAACAAGAATATGTTTATTATTTACTGACTAGAATAAAGATCTCTGTAAAGCAGGGCACACAAGCTTCTCTACTCACTTACTCAGTACATCAGCTGTTCTGGATAAAATATAATATATAGGGAGGTGAGATAATTGAGACAGAGGTAATTAAACTTGGGTTTGTAAACTTAGTGAATTCCTCCAGACCTTCTTGTCTGTTACTAGGGGCTGCCCAGAACACTGCTGGTTCTCCAGCCTCCACACATTCACTCTTCAAGTTCCACACAACCCCCTTGAACAATCTCTCCGGTTTAGAACACACACACCCAACTCTCAATCCCTGACTCAAAACACCTCCTACTCCCACGCAACAAATCCAACTCTCTCTCTTTCCTCTCTGTCTCCACTGCCTTTATTAAATCCCTCCCCCTCTGAACTTTCCGTGTCTAGTTACTAGGGTAACCCTCATGCACCCAATCACCAGCTCCTATATATGTCTCCTCACAGATGCTTTCTGTGATCAGGCTGGCGCACGCTAACATTCTGATCACAGGCAAAATCTGTCCACAGTTGTAGGGGTGTGCAGAATGTTCAGGGGTCAGAACGTTCTGCCTCAAAATGTACTGTTTCAAGGGTTCTGAACTTGGAACCCTAAAAAGAGGTCCTGTTCTGAGCTCAGAACTGAATGATATGTTCTGAGGTGGAACATTCAGACTCCATTCATAGTGCCATTTTGGAATCCAAAATGACCGGGGGTGGTTCTGTCAGAAGAACTGGCTCACCCGCTTGTTCCAACAGAATGATCTGCGCATTTTGCGTTCCGTCTCAAGCTCAGAAAAGAATAAAAAATTTGTTCCATGCACACCCTTAAGTTACAGTATTTGTCCTTTCAGGCAAACACTAAGCATGGACAGCAGGCAGGTGGGGCCTCTGAATGCCTCAGTACAGGCTTGTGGATGTTCGGGACACTATGCGAGTACCTCCTCTCCCCCCCCCCTTTTTCCTTTTTAAAGATCTGAGCCTATGCCATATGTTTTCCCACTGTAGTTTTGTGAGGGGAAAACATGAAAACTATTAGATTTTAGTATACAGTATGTACAGGTGGCTCATATAGTTAATGATGACAGTATTGGAATTTGGAGGTCCTATACTTAAGACTAGAGTGATTGAACATTGTTTGTAATATTGTATTATGATACTTTATTATGCAAATTTATATCTTGCCTTTCCTGACAGATGTCACCCAAGGTGGCATGTGTTGTAAATGGGAGCTGTACAGTTGTACTAGCCACCTAATGGCACAACAGGAAATGACGACTAGCAAGCCAGAGGTTGCCGATTTGAATCCCCACTGGTATGTTTCCCAGACTATGTTTCCCAGACTATGGGAAACACAGATATTGGGCAGCAGCGATATAGAAAGATGCTGAAAGATGCCATCTCATACTGTGTGGGAGATGGCAATGGTAAACCGCTCCTGTATTCTACCAAGGACAACCGCAAGGCTCTGTGGTCGCCAGGAGTCAACACCGACTCGACGGCGCACTTTACCTTTTACAGTTGTACTGGTTTCTTGAATTAATATAGAATGTGTTTAGATGTAAAATAATCTAACTGGCCTTATGGCTGCCCTTTGAAGTGAATCTTTAGGAATAAGGATCACAAAAAACCTAGTACAACTGGGCTGGGATCATTTCAGGTACTCCAAAGCCTAATTTTGGCACATATTGGAAATTGAATTATAATACTTTGAAAAGCTTTTAAGGCTTTCACGAGCTAAAAGCTATTTGGAAAGGGTTCTGAACACATTACATGTTTAATGGCATTATACTTTGATTATTCAGTGACAGCTTATATATTTCCAGCTCTAGAGTGGACCAAAATCAGAAGATTAACTTTGCTCGAACCAAAACGTTGGAGAGAACATTTCCTCATAACTTATTTTGTTTCTATGCTAACAATTTAATGCTGATCTCTGAGCAAGCTCTGGAACCAGTTAACAGACCATGTGACTCAGTATACATGGTCAGCAGGGCTTTGGACTTGTCTTCCTCTTACAGAAGCCTCTTATGCTACATGCTTAATTTTGTTTTCTAAGCTGCTTGTGGTATGGCTGTGGGGAGAAGGGGACTGTTGTTCAAAGAAGAAGAGCAGACTTTTCCCGGGGGTGGGCGTAAGTCCTTGAGTAATGTAGTTCTCCCTAGGCTGTCATCAAGTGTTATCCAGCTGAAGTCAAACTATTCAGCATTTCTTTGTGTTGCAACCTGACGATATGGCACTCATTAGTAACAATAAACCATGCATTTTAGTGGGAATCACACTCGAAAACGCCTAACCAACAGAGAGTAAGCCTGATCCAAATGAACTGGAGAACTGTAAAAGATCAGGGATAATTCCAATATTGCCAATGTATTTCTTAACCATTATCCAATATTAATATATGAACTCTTAATTAAATATGTAAATATAAAAATCCAAATAATGGCTCAAAAGCCTTTAATCCACATAGGTGCACAAATACTGTACATCAAAACTTCTTAATTCATAGATTTCCATAAAAGCTTTTTAATACATAAAATACCAGTAAAAATTCCTAATGGTCTTGATGGTCTAAAAACTTTCTCAGACGTGTAAACAACAAACACTCCAGTATTGAAAAGTCCTCAAACAGGTCTTGACTATGTAGTGACGTCCTTAATTCTTCCTAATACAAGTTGGATGTGTTTCAGCCAAAAGTCTTCCTCAGTGATTTTTCCATACAGAATTCATACACTGCAACCCCAGTTTCCGTCTAATACAGAGAGGTTCTCATAGTTTCTCCAAAGTAAGATTGATTTAATTTAAATCATGATTTTAATTGCTTCACAGAAGGACTCAATTTTAATTATTTAAATCATTAGGAAGATTCTGTTGATTCATCATTTTCTAGTAAAAGTACATTCTTGTTGTATAATATCTTAATATATATATTGAGAGAGATGTAGGTTACATTTTTAGAAGATAGGTACACAGTTCTCATTGCTGTTTCATTCTGGCAACCAGGCTTTACATTTCTTTGTTGCACTGTTTGCATTTTGCACGCATGTGTGTGTTACCCACAGGTCCAGGAACTTGATTAAAATATTCCCAAATGAGGTCGGTTTTACACCTGTCATGATAGGTGTGTCACTTCTACAATGGAGGATATGATCAGAAAAAGTTTCCTCTGGACTACATTAATATGTTCTGTTCAGTTTTGTTTCCACTTTCTATTCCCCTCCCATATCCCTTGCATTTCTATCCAGACGCCTTGCTCAGATCTACTCCATCCCCAAATCCTCCATTTATTGACCTCCTTTGTCTTTGCACGTTTAGAAAGAGAGAGGGAAAGGTCTTGAGTGAGTGTGTGTGTGTGCGTGTGCGTGCACTGCATGTACACCATCTGCAGAACAAGATTGATCAGGTCTGTTATCTTTCATCCTCATATATTGCTGTTAACATGTTCATAGAATATAACTAGAAGTTATGATTAATATTCATGATATATTTGGCATAGGTTATTTTCTTATGAATTGTTTTTTTAAAAAACATTAAAATCCAATTTAAAAATCTGTTTTTTGAATTCACCACTTTTTATCAACCCTGCTCCATAGTTTATATCTGTAGTCCACTTTCTCATGTTTCCTCCATCAAGAGCTAGAGTTTAACATTATTTCCAAATATTGACCCTTGACAAATTTCCTTTGGATCTAGTGTCCAGACTATTCTACTCCTGTGGCCTCTGTAACAACTAGTTGCTCCTCAGTATGATATGCAATATTTATTATAAGATTGTGGAATCCTAGGTTCATAGGCTACATTGCCTATCTAATTGCTATGTTTAATTTGAAGACCCAAAGCTCCTTTTTGTATTGACCTGAAGGCTTTACTGCTGCTTTCTGAAACATACTGCCTCCCTAAATCTTCACAACAAGCCTCCCTTTGTGTAAAAATTTGGTCTATTAGTTGAGCATCCATATTATTTTGCTATTTAAGGCTAAAAGCAGCCATTGTTGTTCAGTATTTAATCCCTTAATGATCAGTATTTAATGAAATACAACCCATCAATCTATATTCACTCTAGTGCAGTTGAGTCGATGTAGGACTTGAGTGTCTACAATATACTTCCCCCAAGAAACTAAAGCTAGATAATTGTGTGCACATGAGTTTTGTTTTTGTTTTTAAACAGAGGCAGGAAAACTTTTAAGCCAAAATCTCTAGGCTTTAGTGTATTTTGGGGTTTTTTCCCCAGCTTGGTGGTGAACTTGCTTTAGGATGGGCAAATCCTTTCAATTATTGAAAGGTTCCTTGATTGTGTTATTATCTTAATAACCCCCAAATTGGATCAAATATTGGCTCCTCCTTACTAGGAAGAAAATTGCATCTTGGGGCTGGTGCAGTGTCTCCATTTCCTTTGAGAAGAAGCATTGTTTTAGTTTCCGCAGAGGAGCCAACAATGTAGGCTGTTAAATTTTAGAAGCTTTTCTTCTAGGCTTGCTATTGAATATAAAACCAGTTCTACCTTGATGCATTTTATGTTTGTCATAAGAGGCCATTCTTGCTATGCCATGATATCCTGTATTCTTGGGCTTAAACTTTCCAATTATTACATTTGACAATATGTTTATGCATTATAGTAGTTAAACTTGGCAACAGCTGCTACCTAGCTGTGGCAACTGATTTCAGATTGGATTGGTTTTATATACAAAGTTGTCTGGAAGTATATTTGCATCCTAATGAGAATATCATCCCTGTTTTATCCTATTATATGTAGCTGAGTTACAAGTGAACATCTAAAACTAGACATTAGAATATGTTACACTACTGAAACTGAGAATACAATCTATGGAAAAATATAGTAGTAATTTTTTTTCACCCATCACTGAAATTGTGTGTGATCTTGCCCCCACTTATACAGCTTTAACAATTTGATTTTTTATGTTCATATTCAGAATGAAGACAATTGTGAAGATGGCATGCCTAAGGAATTTTAAAAGGTGTAGGCCACCTGATTGAAGATGGTGGTTCTGTATTTTATCCTGTTCTGTTTATTAAAGTAAGTGTAAATTATTATCTTCCAATATTTTAAGATGCATGTTTTTGGCAGATATCTGATAACAAACATTAGGAGACTTGTAGAAAATTGTAATTTGGGGAATTTGCAAGTTATGGGAAGCATACAAAAGGTCATGCTCTGTACCTCATGCAACTCGGGTATCTTGTGCAGTCCTGAACTTGCCACAGATAATTGGACAATTACAGTGATCCAAGGAGGTAAATGCATTAGGAAGCTAGTACAGGTGGCCCTCATTATTTGTAGGGGTTTCATTCTCGCCTATAGGCGCAAATATGGAAAACGTGAATAACTAAAACTTACCCCTTTAAGAATCTAGGCATTGGGTTCCTACACACACACACACACACACACACACACACACACACACACACGGCTAAAAAGGTGGTGGTGGGGATTAGAAAACTAAAGTACTGTGTACCTTGTTCTCCAGTAAACAAGGAGAACAATGCCCCCTCTCCAATATCCAATTCCTCTGACTTTTTTTTGGTGAAAAATCGCAGGGAATTTTTTTTTAAGAGCCACAAAATGGCTCTGAACTATAAAATGGTGGCTGGAAATGACATCAGAAGTCATTTCTAGGTCATTTCTGGCCACTCAAATCTGTGCATAGGTGAACTTTGCCTATTTTTGATACCGCAGATAAAGAAACTGGATAACCAGGGCCACCTGTACAGGAGGGTTTCTTATTTCTTTTTGTGTTATATAGCAACTTGATGCTCTAAAATGGAAACTATTTTTTAAGTGCCACTAAAGTGGGAGTGGAATGTTATTGAAAGCAAGGGACAGGGAAATTCTCTTTCCATACAGTGTAGAAGGAATAATATGGGGCTGGAGAGGAGTGACAGAATGACACTATAGGAGATGAACATGATTTGTTCTATTTCCTCGTGCTCTGCAGCATTTGATTTAATTGGGTCAAAACCTTACACACTACTTATTATTTTAAATCCTAGTACTGCATTTATATTGTGAGATACACAAACTTTCAGACTTAAGTCTACACAAATAGCTGATAAGAAATTAATATTTTCAAACTTATTTTATAGACAAGACTTCATTGTGTTTGAAGCTTAACCGTTTTTGATTTGTATACTGATCAGCTGATTATTCAAAGTCCCCAGCTAAGCATATGTTTGCTTGTTTTCTTTTCCAGTTACCACTGTTCATAAGCAAGTCATGATTACATTAACTGAACTCAAATGTTTAGCAGATGCCCAGTCATCCTACCACATCCTGAAACCATGGTGGGATGTCTTCTGCTATTACCTCACCATGATAATGCTGCTTGTTGCTGTCCTTGCTGGGGCTCTCCAGCTCACTCAAACTAGGTTGTTATGCTGTCTTCCTTGCAAGCTTGAGTTTGACAATCGTTGTGCAGTGCCTTGGGATGTGGTTAAAAGCAACCTTAATGTATCATCCAGCTCTGCATCATCCTTAATTCGCCCCCTTAGGATCCAGAATTATCTTCATCGGCAGCAGTATTCTTACATTGATGCTGTGTGTTATGAGAGAGTGCTTCACTGGTTTGCCAAATTTTTCCCATATTTAGTGCTTCTCCACACTTTCATTTTTGCAGCTTGCAGCAATTTTTGGCTTTACTATCCCAGCACAAGTTCAAGGCTAGAGCATTTTGTAGCCATACTTCACAAATGTTTTGATTCTCCCTGGACAACACGTGCCCTATCAGAAACTGTTGCTGAACAATCTGTGAGGACTCTATCATTCTCCAAATCAAAAACTTTTCTCTCCTCCCCAAGCAATTTAACAGAATTGGAGAGCAAGCGGCAATCTCTGTCCTATTCACAGACTGGACTAGAAACAGCTGGGAGAGAGAACTCTTCAAATGTTCTAGACAGAAAAGAAGGAGAGCAAGCAAAATCAATATTTGAAAAAGTGAAAAGGTTCAGGGTACATGTTGAAGAGAAGGATGTCATATATCGAGTGTACCTACAGCAGATTGTAGTCAAGGTCATTGTATTTATATTAATAATGATTTATGTTCCCTATTATTTAAGCTTTATTACACTTGAAATTGACTGTAGAGTTGATATTCAAGTATTTACAGGCTACAAGCGATACCAGTGTGTTTATTCATTAGCAGAAATTTTTAAAGTGCTAGCATCATTTTATGTGATCTTGGTGATCTTGTATGGCCTAACCTGCACCTACAGTTTGTTATGGATGCTGAGAAGTTCACTCAAACAATATTCCTTTGAGAAGCTGAGGGAGCAAAGTAATTACAGTGATATCCCTGATGTAAAAAATGATTTTGCCTTCATACTTCACCTGGCAGACCAGTATGATCCTCTGTATGCAAAGCGGTTCTCAATATTTCTCTCGGAGGTGAGTGAAAACAAGTTGAAGCAGATCAGCCTAAACAATGAGTGGTCTTTAGAGAGACTGAAAAGCAAACTGATACGAAATCCCCAGGACAAGATTGAGCTTCATCTTTTTATGCTTAGTGGTCTTCCTGATGATGTCTTTGAACTGACAGAGATAGAAGTTCTAAGCCTAGAACTTATTCCTGAAGTTAAGCTTCCTCCATCTGTAAATCAACTACCCAATCTCAAGGAACTGAACATTTATCATTCATCATTAACTGTTGAGTTCCCTGCACTGCACTTCCTAGAAGAGAATCTGAAAATCCTTCGTTTGAAGTCTGCTGACCTGGGAAAGATTCCATGGTGGGTCTTTTATCTAAGAAACCTACAGGAATTGTATTTGACTGGATGTTACGTGCTAGAACCACAGAATCCCCTCTACAACGAGGGCTTTCAGGATCTTGTGAACCTGAAAACAATTCACTTAAAGAATAACCTTTCCCGCATACCTCAGGTGGTTACAGACCAGTTGCCTTCACTACAAAAGTTAACTATTGACAATGAGGGGAAAAAACTGCTAGTGTTGACCAACTTGAAGAAACTGCTAAACCTGAGAACGCTGGAATTGATCAGCTGTGACTTGGAACGCATTCCACATTCTATCTTCAGCCTGAACCATTTGCATGAAATAGACTTAAAAGAAAATAATCTCCGAACAGTAGAGGAAATTATTAGCTTTCAACACCTTGAGAACCTTTCTTGCCTGAAATTGTGGCACAACAACATCTCCTACATCCCAGTGCAGGTTGGAACCTTAGCAAATTTGGAGCAACTCTATTTAAACCACAACAACATTAAAAAAATCCCACCACAGCTTTTTCTTTGCACAAAGCTACATTATTTGGATCTTAGTTATAACAAGCTAACCTCTGTTCCCAACGAAATCCAGTATTTAACAAACCTGCAGTACTTCGCTGTGACAAAGAACCATGTAAGTAGAAGCAGAACATTGGTTTTAAAATAATGTTTAGAAAGCATCTTTCCACATCCTTGCCCTATCCGCTCCCCCATACGCACCTATGTGTGGGTCTGTTCTGGTTATATTACTGGAAAACAAAACTCACCTGCAAGGGCTGACCTTTATTCAAGCTTACTGAGTCATTTGGGTCTAGGCAGTTGCATTGTTGTTTTCAGGGGCCTACTGTATGCATGCAACCAAGAACGTCAGTGGCCAACATCCTGACTAAATTCACTCAAGTACTATTGAAATTAAAAAGACAGGTTAGACTCTGGGGATGTGCACAAACCAAGGTTCATTCACTGGCTCATCACCCAACCAGTTTGGGCAAAGTTTGGTGCTGCAGGGAAGGGAGCAGGAAGCTAGATCTTTTTTTTTTTTTAAGGGGGGCAGGCCCTTACCTGCTCTCCACCACCACATGCAGCTTCGTACTGCTACAGTGCTGGGATGCACATGGCATCCACCCATGCGCAGGCACCATTTGCGTGGTCAGCAACACCATGCTAACCATGCAAATGGCAAATGCGCATGAGTGGGCACCATGTGTGGGTTCTTGGAACAAGTGCTACCACAGCTGCATGCCCCAGCGCAGCGGAGAGCTGGTAAGAGCCTGCTCTCCTTTTTTAAAAGATCCCGCTCTCCTCCCTGCATCTCCGAACTTGTTTGGACCTCTTCTAAACCGGTTGGGTTAGACATGCCAGGTCACAGTTAAAGCCAGTCCACTCCATCTTGGAGCTAATGTACAAGTGGTTGTTTTCAAATCTAGCTGACATGTTTCCTGTCAGCCTACTTCAAATTTCTATATGTTGGAGGTAGAGCAGTGATGTCAGCCCATCAAGGATGCTTTTATTGGGCTTTCAGCAAACTACTCAGATTGCTTTGTTGCATGTTTGTTCAGACTGGGTTGACCAAAAGAAGTCAACAGTTTTTGGAAATGAGCCATAATGTGGCCACATTAATTGAGTATTTAGCTATATCAGCCTGTTGGATAGTTCTAAATTTCCATGATAATGATATGAAGTACACATCTTTTCTCAGCTAGTCACCTTGTGGAAGACAGGGGTCGGTCTGTCAGTCTGTCTGTCTGTCTAGGGAAGTGGCATTTTGTGCAACCTTGATAATTCACCAGCATGATTTAGGAACTTTGCTGGAAAAAATGACTTTATTAACTTGCAGGCTGTAAATACACTAATGAGCTTGACATTGAATGTGTATTTGTTTTGTGTTTTAAGATTGAGGCACTTCCAGATGAATTATTTCAGTGCCGAAAACTGCAGTATCTCCTTCTGGGACATAACAGCCTGATGCATCTGTCCCCTCGTGTTGGTGAACTCTCAAATCTTGTTCAGCTGGAACTCAAAGGAAACTATCTGGAGTCACTTCCCTCTGAATTAGAAGAATGTAATTTTCTGAAGCGGAGTTGTCTAATTGTAGAAGAATGTTTGTTAAAAACACTTCCCGTTTGTGTGGCAGAGCATGTTCAAACATGCCTGGATAAAGCCTGTATTTGAAAGAGAGGCTGTTTATGTACAAGCAAGTGTTTTATTTCCAAAGTCACAACTCTGATAATGGCAAGAAGGGAAGTTCCGGAACTTGTGGTTTATGCTTCAAGTCTGCAGCTATATGCATTGGCCCAAATCTCTATTGATAAGAAATTCACTTTTAGGTCTTAAGCAAAAATGCAGACTTGGCAATTACACTCGTGCATTTCATGACTCATTTTAAAAGGCCTAAAATTAAGTGGATAGAGTGTACATGGCTTTCGAGTGTAGGGGTAGAAGACTATCCTTCTTCTGAGTCTAGTGACAGTAATATTTTCATGGCATTTTTCTTGAGTGTGGTAGTTCTTAAATACTATCCTGTGAGGACCAACAAATATGCAGGTTGGCTTTTTACATGTGTTCGCCATTGGGTGTGTGTGTGTGTGTGTGCTGTTACTGCAGGCCTGCTCAACTTAGGCCCCCCCAGCTGTTTTTGGACTACAACCCCCATAATCCCCTCCATAGTGGCCAATAGCCAGGGATTACGGGAGTTGTAGGCCAACATCTGCAAGAGGGCCAAAGTTGAGCAGGCATGGCATCCTGTATAAAACACCACTATTTAATGCACTAGAAGATTAATTTACTGCATACATTTAGAGTACAAGTTATTGGACAAGAGATAGTACTTATAACAAGTAGAACAACTCGCCAGAAGCTTCTTCGACATGAGTTGAAATTCCACTGAGAAGTACCTGGTGGAGTGTGTCCAAAATATTCCACTATGCTTTATTTTACATTGCTCTAAAATAGTGACAGAGAATCAATTTTGTATGATGATAGGATAAGTAGAGTACAGATGGACCTGGTGTAAAAGTGAAATCAATCTGGAGAACTATGCAAGTAGTTTTTAACATGACAAATGTCACTTTTTTAATGCTTTGTTTGCATATGCTTGCCTACACAAATATCACTTTCTAGTGTTTGCTTGTGATCTTGAGACTGCAATGGAACGAGTATATGTGTAAAGGGTCCTATATTCATACTTTATTTTCAATACCTGGCTATTTGGAGGTGGGGATGGGAATGAATTCTTGCCCCTCGCCAGTTGTGATACTAATTAACTCATGGAGGTTTACAAGATTTACATTAAGATGTAAGTAGGAAGGAAAACTTCAGTTTAAGCACTTATGGATTGTGTGGACTATTTTTACAAAAATAGTCCACCGGTTTTCAAGGTTACAAGCTGGAGTTGGATAACCGTATAAACTTGTCTCATTCTCATTAGCACACATGCTTTGGAAAACTGTCCTAAGTTGAAGAGAGTTCCTATTACCACACCACTCTTTACATAACAGTCATTAAAGTAGCTGGAAGACTTTTTGTGCAAATATAGTATTTATTTATACCTACTTCAATGTTGCTCTCCTGTGACATCATCTCCATTGTGTTTTGCCTCCTGATATAGATATGCATAAAGTGTAATAAGTTGCTAGCATGCATTCAGAGAAAGTATACCTTTACACTTCTGTGTGATGTATTCAAGTGTTCCACTAACTTTATTTTATGTCTGTTTTGTGAGTCGGGTTGAGTGAGACACTAGAAATATGTACATTTTGTAATAATTTTCTATTGTTTGGGGTTTTTTTTTTACTTAAGCAACTGAATTTTGTGACATCACTAATATAGTGAACGGTTGTGAAAGAAACCAGTATCTCACCATATTGATGTTGGTCCACCACAATAATTGCATTCCAAAGACCTTTTTCGATAGTTCTCAGGGAACAGAAAATGTGTGTGTGCTTTCATGGATTTGATGCATCTCTTAAGCATCCCAGTTTTTTTAAAGGTACATATATTATTTTTAGGGTACAGTCACATCTACATGCTAAGCAATATCCTAGATGTCCACCTTTCTGTTAAGCTTCTGTGAGCTTAATTTATAGGCTGTCATTGAGAGACTTGTCCACATGTTTCCTAATGCTCCTCAGTTTAGCACAGTGAGAGTCATGGAGCTATTTTCATGTCTTGGAAAAAGGGTAAACCTAGAACAACATGGTGATCAAGAGCGTAGCTGGTTAGTAACGTTCTGCTCTTGATATATTAGCATCAGGGAACAGTCCCTGATCTGATCAGCTTCTTGGCTTCCATACTTCCATGTCTGCACATTCAAATTAGCTGCAGTGTCCTCCAGTTTTGCCCCTTTATTGCCCTTTACCGACATTGCTTTCACCCTCTGACTTGTGCCTGTATACAGTCTTCTCACAAACAGATGGCATTCATCTTGGTATAAAGTGTCACCAGACCATAACAGCTTGTATCACTTTGGCCAGAACTGTGTGAATAATTATACCACATGCACACAATGTATCAAGGCTTCTAGAATTTTAACTTGCTTTGCATTTAAGAAATGCATGGACACCTTGATTTTTAGAGACTGTCAGTTGGTTTTTTAAAGTAGGTCTTAAAGGGTGTGGTGGGGGGAGGATGACATCTGCAATGTAGTACATACGCATACAGGTTACTTTGTGATGTTGTTCACACGTGCACTGAAAAACGGGCTAAGAAAGCCCAGCCCAGTTTTTGGCGCACATGTGTACTGCCGGGAGCTATGTGGCTTGTGCCAGTAAGCCTGCTTATAGAGCCCGCTGCTTATCCCAGGTTTTGGGTGCAATGGAACCCAAAAAGCGGGCTAAATGTTCATGTGTGGGTGCCATGTGGCTTTGCGAGGCATCTACACACAAGTAGCATCCCAACTGGAGTAGGGAGGCTCCCCATAATGCACACGCACTTGTGTGGTGCCTTATGGAAGCTTTGGGTGCCTCCCGGCCCGCAAACCTCCCTGCTTCCTCCCTGCTACTGGCAGAAGCCAGAAGTCATCTGGGCAGCTGATCTAGCTGCCTAGCAACATGGATGGGGTCGTCTGTAGGGGAGGTAAGCTTTTCACGGCTTCCTCTCCTCGACCCGTCTGAGCCCATTCTCCAGTCATGAGAATGGGCTCTGCATCTAGCTTCTTCACTTTTAATAAATGTAACTTTCCATTTGGTTAACCATTTTAGCAGTGCATTCACTTGACGTGGCAATGGCTTTGATCTTTTGAGCATGCCCTCCTTCTAGAGTGTTTATCCTCTAAGTTTTTGAAATGCATAGTATTAAAAAATAGGCTTCTCCGCTGCATTTTTTAAAGATCTGTGGGAAGAGGCAAGCACTTCTAAAAATGACAGGAATAAAATCTATTTTTAAAAAATGAGAATCTCTTTTTAAAAGGCTGTAGCCATTATCCAAGCATATGAGTGCATGATAACTTGCTTGATCATTCCCCAGCTCAGAATTGGATATCTTGAATATAACTATTCCTCCTTTTAAAATGGGACATAAGCAAGTTGCCATTTTAAATCTCAACGTTGCAAATATTCTCAATGAAAGGCAAGAAGTCTAAAGGCTGGCATTTCTGGCCTTAATGCATGCCACATTGTGCCTTTTTGATTTCCTTTCTATATCCTGACCTCATCCTTCTCATGGCAGAGCTGAATCGTAAGTATTTTTGAAAAATTTTGTTTTCCACTTTCACATGTACTATTTTGTACTGGAATAAGAACTTCAGCAAAGTTGCTAAACCCACTTTCATGATTATAGGACAAGCATGGTAACCTCAAACCATATTTGTATATAGCACTTATTTTATACACAACGGCTTTGTTCAGTACTGTAATGCTATTGGGTTTTTTGGGGGAGTGTTTAAATGTGGTCTCGCATATATTGATAATTTTTGTTGAAAATATTTGAATAAAACTCTATTAACTTGTCCATTTCCATATGTAATCTTATTTGTATGTCGACTCCATTTTTCGGTTGTTAAAACATGCAGCTGGACCTGGTCATTTATAAGCTAGGGAGGTTAACTTTCATTATTATGAACACACAAATTTAAGCACTCTTCTATGTCCCATTAAAAAGTGAGCCTAACTTGCCTCCATTAAAATTTATGAACACAGAAGTGCTTAAATTTGTTAAGTTATTGGCATAACTGTGTATTCAGAGTTGCTTTTGATTTCTGATTAACACTAGTCAAACTCTGAAAATGTCCAAGTCCTATTATTAATCCTACAATTTTTTTTACCAGTGAGTGAAACCAAGCTTGGTATATAGCTGCTCTGGCAGTTTTGGCAACTGCTAGACAAATGTGTGCTTGCTGGCTCCTTCTGAACTTTTGGTCACTAACATAATTTTTTTAATCTCTGACACCAGGCTCTGGTGACTTGAAAACTTCATATTAATGTAGAATGTGGAAGTATTATAAGAGTGTTTCAGGCTTTTTGCTTGCTTTAGTGTGCTAAGGTGCTCTTCAACTAGTAGCTTTAACTTACCATTAAGATTTCAGTGGCCTGGGACAGACATAAAGGGAAGCAATAGTTTTTCATAATGAGAACAGCCCTTGGAGAGTTATGGGCTTACACACTTCTGCTGCCCCTCCTCCTTACATATCCAAAAGGAAGATATTTAAAGCTGCTACTTTCCATTTGAAATAAGCCATAGCTTCAAGTTGCATACAAACCTGGCATCGTAGTTTAGTTCAAAATGCAGTTTTATGTAACAAAGCAAGATCGAATGATGGTTTTGGATTTTGGTTTGTTATTGAACTGTGGTTTGACACAAACCACGGTTGTCCAAGTCTGTATGCTGTGTAAAATTGCAGTTTAATTCAAACTGAAACTAGAAGCTAAAACTTCCTGTATGGGAAAGAGGAGAGGGAAAGGAGGGCTGTGCAAATCCATAGCTCTAAAGATTGTTCTAGTAGCTGAAACTAGTTTCTGGTCACATATAAAGCAGGCTGCTCAATAGGGCCGGCCCAGAAAATCAAATTGCCTCTTCCCTGTGGTGTATTGTAATATCCATGAACATCTGAGAATGAATGAACTATCTGCAACAAAGTTGTAACTAAAGACATGAAGAAAAAAGGCCTCAGTACCTGCTATAAAACTACTTATGAATATTTTGCTTTTTGTATGCTCTGTGCATTTGCTGTCCATACACAGTCTCTGAAAAAAGTGGTGATATAGAACATGGTTTCTTAACCTTGGGTCCTCAGATGTTGAACTACAACTCCCATCATCCCCACCCATGACCTTTGTGACTGGTGATCGTGGAAGTTGTAGTCCAACAAGGGTATTCACACGTGCAGCCTAACGCAGGCTAGGGCAGTCACCCACACCAAGCCCCATTTTTGAACCCACCATCCAACCAAGGTTAAGCAAAGCTGTTGTTCGCTTAACCTCGGCCAGCAGTCATCTGGGCAATCGCCACCAAACTAAACGCACACACACCCCTCAGCCCACCACCTCTTCCAGCATCAAGCTGCGGGGAAGGAGTGGCCATGCTGAGCGCTTCAGAAGCTCTAACGAGCAGCAGCTACGGCCATGCCCCAGGACACCCTCAGATGTGGGAGGGGAAGTCGTCCCACTCCCACCATTTCCCTTTGCAGCATTGCCACGCATGTGGGCACATGGTGGAGGGGAGGATGGCGGCTGCTTGTCAGGGCAGTCAAGAGAGTTCCTGCCTTCCCCACTGCCCTTCCTGGTGAGCTTGTGTGAAGGACCTCAACATCTTTTTGGGACCCAAAGTTAAGAGACCCTAATGTAGGGGCAAAACTTCCATAATATATCTTGGAGTTGGGAATTAAGGTGGGAGAGGACAAGATGGAAACTGACTGTGCAGGGAAATGGAATAAATGTTTCGGATCTTTTGGGTGCAGTGCCTTGAGGCAAAGAATACCAAGTTGCAGAGTACTGGGAACCTGACCAGCCAAAGATGGCAAACTTGGATAGTAGAGAACGAAACAGCTTGAAGCCCAAAACAATATATATGTCTGTTCAAATATTGAGCCAATTTGGACAATAATCCCCTAGCACATGCAGTAGCACTGGGGGCATGTTGAGATGTAGTATTTATGTATTTTTCCGCTTTGAGAACTTTGGTTAAGAGCAGTATATCAATATATCCATAGTAGTAGTAGTCCTTCAACTGGAATATTGTAGTGTCCCCTTTAATCAAATGCTTTCTCTTCACACAACCCCAGAAGTCAAGCTCTAATCAAAAAGAGGACTGAAACGAATTCATACCAGCTTTTCATGATATATTTAGGGTAGCTAAATATGACACTCCTGTAAACTTTTCTCAGTTAAGATTTGCCAGATTCTATATGCATCTGAGCATATTAGAATCAATGTGTCTGGTCAGTCTTTATTTTTACAGATAGAGCAAAAGCTGAGTTGAAAAGGAAGCAGAATTCTTTTTTCTTCTTCCCTGTACTGCATAATGTTCATGTACCATTAAAAAGACATAAAATTCTTACATATGTGAAGTTCAGGATAACATGGGCTAGAAATCCAAGTTTCAAGCCCTGATATAACTTGTGCTGATTTAGCAGATGACGCTATACTTAACTACGCCCTTTGAGCAGAATGCCCAGGGGATGCACGCTTGTAATAAGAAATACTGCATATGCATGCATGACTGAATAACCCTTGCCTTAGCTCTTTGTGCAAATAATTGAAAAAGTATGCTTGGATTTCTTTGGTCTTTATTCTACAAACCTGTACTTCTGAAGCCACTTATTAGAGAGTTTTTTTTAATATCTCCACTGTAAAATGAGCTTCTAAACTAAGCTCCTTGAGTCTTTTGAGATGGGGAGGGCATCTAAATTTAAATGTTACGAATCTTTCTTATGGTCAGCTCTTAATATTAACTTGAAGCATGAGTCATTTCAGGACTTGGGTAAGAATCTGTGTTGCTCTCTGGTTCCATCTATTGGCACAATAATATAACATGTTAAAATGATATTTCTGTTCTCAAGGACCTAAATCAAGACAACCTAGTTTCTGCACATCCAAATAAATTGTGTGGATCTTGCCAAAAATATTCCTTTCTCATGTCAAGATCCCCTTTGCAAAGTCACCACAGAACTTGAAAGAGATAATATGCATATAATTTTAGATTGCCATGAAATCTATCAATCTACATTAAACTCTACTAGCTGACCGGGCACAGAGCATCTGTGCCCCTAGTTCTCCCTGATTCTCCCCCCCCTTCAGCCCCATTTCATTCTCCCCCCACCTCCAGTTCTTTCCCATCCTACCCCACCCTCCCCATTTGTTTGCCCTCAGCAGCCAGGCTTCTCTCGCCCGCCTGCCACTTCTCCACCCCACCACTCCCAAAAATCCTCAGCCGTTCGCTGCCCACCCACCCACCTTCCAGTCCATTCCCCCTACCCACCTGCCAACTGCCTCCAGCTGGCCTGCCACCACTGCAGGCCACCACCTCAGACCTCATGCCAGCGGGGCATTGCCCGCCAGTTGGCTGCCTCCTAACATCTCCTCTGTGCCCGGCCCAGCGAGGTCTGGCCTCACTGCTTTCCCCCGCCCACGCAAACTGCTGGCTGCCCTCGTGTGCGGAACTCTCATGAGAGTTCCTCCATGCATGTGAGTTCCGCCACACATGTGAAAAGGCACGTCTTGGAGAATTAAGTATCTAGATTCTTCAGCTAACTGTGATAGTGTTCATGTTAGATTATTTGGCATATTAAATGTAGTGATAGCTCTAACATTTGTGTTGTTTTTTAGATTTGTGCTAGTATCTTAACATTTGTTTCCGAGAAAAGGGGTGATTCAGTAAAACAAAAGTGTAATTCATATTTAAGCCAAGCACTGTTAGCTTAAATGGATCTCTTCCATTTGTTCTGACAGGAAAAAAGCAAATCTTGTAAATCTTGGCAAGGGATTTGATACAACTGCATTTACTTGTTAAAGAATGTCTACTTCTGGTCGCTAGGAGTTGACACTGACTCGATGGCACACTTTACTTCTAACATTTTGCTAAGGGCAATTTCCTTGTGCCTTTCAAACTTTCCTATGGCAATGTTTTTCACTGAATAAAATATTGACAGTTAGTTACTAACAGGTTTAGGTATTGCTCATAGAGTTCTTAAACACAAGTTGCCCACATCAGGGTTATTGATTTATTTTATTCTGTTTTTATACTGCCCTTCCTAAAGTGGACCAGGGCGGTTTACATTAAAATAAAAAACATGTAATACAATTAAAATTGATTTTTAAAAAAAAACCGAGACAACTACAACTAGATATAAGCCAGGCAAAAAAGGTGGGTCTTTTAAAGGAGTTCATTCCACAACCCAGGGGTGACAACTGAGAAGGCCTGATCTCAGATGAACTGGTGGAACCTGAAGACCGACCCCTCCTGATGATGTTAGTGAGCAGTGGGGATTTTGTAGAGAAAGGTGTTCTTTCATGTAACTGAGACCTAAGCCATTCAGGGCTTTAAAGGTAATAACCAGCACTTGGTATTTTGCCCAGAAACATTTCGGCAACCAGTGCAACTGTTTAAAAACAGGCATAATGTGTTATCTCCGGGATACCCCAGAGACCAATCTGGTAGCCACATTTTGAACTAACTGAAGTTTCCGAACAACATAACAAGGCAGCCCTACACGGAGTGCATTGCAATAGTCCAACCTGGAAGTTATCCCACCCTTCTGAGGGTTCTCCGCAGAAGGGTGGGGAAGAATTATTCATGGAACAGATTCTCTGTAAGTGGACAATGCCTACTTAACTGTGCCTGTTAGTCAATAGATTTCTTGTGGTCAATAAACCAAAATAGAATGTGAACCATGAGCCCAAAGTCCAAAATAATGTCAATAAAATACATTCTTGCCTTAGACCTTATGATACTCTACCATATCCAGTGTGCCCTGAGAGGAAGGCATGAAAGGAGGCACCCAGGCCAGGGCAGAGCATAACATCAGCTCCCATAGAGACCAGCTCCGGCTTGTGAGGACTATTGGGTCAGCCCCCCTCCCCCACCTTTCCAGGAGCACTGAAAGACCAGTGTGCCCTGAGAGGAAGGCAAGAAAGGAGGTGCCCAGGCCAGGGAGCTTTCAGCTCCTGAAAAGACCAACAGCCTGAGACAATGTTTTATTAACATTCTATAATTTGCTTTTTGTAAACCGCTTTGGGTGCCTTTGTCAAGGCAGAAAGGTGGTATAAAAATCTAGTTAATAAATAATAAATAATATCCCAAGGTGCTTTGGGTCCTCAGTCTATGGGTCATTCTTGCCTTTTTTTATGTCTGAAGATTCCTTCATACTTCATTTATTTACATACTAGTATTTTTAAGCCCGTTAAAATAACGGGCGCTAGTACCTTCCCCCCCCTTCCCCTTTCTTCCTTCTCCCTCTCTCTTGCCCTCCTTCTTTTTTTTTCTTTCTCTCTCTCTTTCATTCCTTCCTTTTCTCCCTCTCCCTCTCTTTCCTTTCCTTCCTTTATTCCCCCTCTTCTCCTTCCCTTCTTTCTTTTTTCTTTCTCTTTCCTTCCTTTCTCCTCTCTCTCTCTCTCCCCCCCATTTCTTCCTTCTCCCTCCCTCTCGCCCTCCTTGCCTTTTTTTCTTTCTCTCTCCCTCTTCCTCCTTGCCTTCCTTTCTTCCACCTCTTCTCACTCCCTTCTTTCTGTTTTCTTTCTCTTTTCCTCTTTTCTTCCTTTAACGGGCTCGCTCTTTGGGGCTGTCTGCTCCTCCCTCCCTTCTGTCTTTCTTTTGTCCTTCTCCCTCACTCCTTTCTCATTTTTCTTTCTCTTTCCTTCCTTCCTTCCCTCTTTCCTTCTTTCCCTCCCTTCCGTCTTTCTTTTGTCCTTTTCTCTTCCCTCACTCTCTTTTCTCTCCTTCCTTCTTTCCATCTTTCTATTGTCCTACTCCTCCTGTTCAGTGTAGAAGTTACTCTCTACAAAGATAAGTCTTGGGATTCAATCTCACCTTTATGCCACTTGCCCTAGCAACCCTGACCTCGTAATCTCACACCTAGGAAAATGGGCGGGCCATGGACTTGGTTACACAACGGGAAGATGGAAGGGCACTCTGTACATGTTCTCGGTCACTCTTGAGGAAGACTTCGTTCCCACGGGCCAAAGCGGAACCTTGTCATTGTAAACAGGTTGCGGTTCAGTGTGCCTCTGACTGACAGCGAAGAATGGGTTCCTGAGAGAGAGCAGTGGCAGAAAGCAGCGGCAAGAGCCCCTGCTTCGCTGTGCGGGGTGGGAAGACCGCGGCGAGGCACTGTGAAATCAGGGAGGAGGTGGAGCTGTCGGCTGCACCTGGTGGCGGCTGCTGCTGGGTCCTTC
This sequence comes from Hemicordylus capensis, assembly GCF_027244095.1. Classification (NCBI taxonomy): domain Eukaryota; kingdom Metazoa; phylum Chordata; class Lepidosauria; order Squamata; family Cordylidae; genus Hemicordylus; species Hemicordylus capensis. Next base: position 122,523,381 of record NC_069660.1, read on the forward strand.
CTTCCCGGAGTGCCTTGCCTCTTGCTGGGCTCTCCCGCCGGGAAGAGGGCTAGCTGACCTTTGCCACCGAAAGCTCGTAGTCCTGCTGGCGGCCTGGGAAGTCAGGCCCCTGCCAGGGGTGTGTGTGCTTGGCCACGCTGAGGCGGCGTCAGCGAGCGACCACACGTTCCCGGGCAGCAGCAGGAGATGGTGCGTGCCGCTTGCCTGTCGCCCAGCAGCACTCAGGGCGTGGGCAGCAGGGCCAGCAGCACCTGCAGAAGCTGCTGCTGCCACAGCCTTGGAAAAACGCCTCCTTAGCGCCCCTCGCAGACCCGAGGTGATTCCCTCCCGGAGGTGTCTTGGCAGCCGAGAGTAGGAGGAGGAAAAGCCAGGGCTCCCCTCTGCCCTTCCTGGTCCCTGCCTCTCTTTCTTTTCTTTTCTTTTTGTCGCCATTATGTTTCCGCCGCTGGTGGGGCCGGTCTCTTCTCCCTGCTCTAATCTCCCCGCTGCTTCAGTTTTTAACTCCTGCCATTGCCGTCTCTGCTCTCCCGGTCCCCCCGCGGGCCCGTCTTTACTCGTTTCTTTTCTCCCCGCTGGTTGGTTGTTGTTTTTGTTCCCCGCTGCCGCCTCTGCTCTCCCAGTTCCCCCGCTGCTGCCTCAGCCCTCCTGGTTCCCCCTCTGTCCTCCCGCACCCCCTGCTGTCGCTCAACATGGCCGCCCGTGTCTGGGTGGCCGTATCTTTCTCGGACGTTCTGGGCATGCACTCCGCGCATGCCCAGAACGGCCGAGAAAGACACAGGCCGAGAAATGACATGGGCGCACGCCCAAGCCTTTTATTATAGAGGATGTCTATACTGCCCCAAACCCACATCTCTGGGTGGTTTAATAACAATATAATAAACTTTATTTGTTAGCCACCCCATAACAAATAGTTCTCTGGGTGGCTTGCAACACAACATAAAAACATGAGATTAAAAAACACAACAGTTTAATCAGAACAGATCAAAAGGGTGTGTGTGTGAGAGAGAGAAATACAATACAAAACAATTTAAAAGAGTTTTTAAAAATCAGTTAAAATCAGATCAAAATTTAAAAGGCCTGATTAAACAAAAAGGTCTTCGCCTGTTTAGTTCACAATAAAATAACATAAATTAAAATATTAGACATTAAAACAATTTAAAAGTATGATAATTCGACACACTTAAGTAAAAGCCTGGTATTTTTTAATTTTATAACTTCTCACTTTGGAATTCATACCATGATTGTCCAGCTCTCTACTTTTCTCATTCATGATCTCTAAAACAAATCCAGGTATGTTTGTATTTCATTTGTTCACAGATGTTGTAGCATAAACACTATCTGTTGATGGACTAAACTCAGCAAAGCCTGCTATTTCTCAATGAGGCTATTCTCAGGCACAGTCTAATCCAGGCTATGGAAGCCCAGAGAACTATCCTGTCCTTAGCAATGCCAGGACAGTGTTGGTGAATGAAACAAGCCCTACCCTAGTTCTAGAAAGACCAAATTGGTTGAGAAGTTCAAGCTCAAGGGGGCGGGCCCTGCCTAGATCCCAACAATAGAGGAGGACTGCCCATAGCAAATCCTGCATCTAAGGTGTACAATTATTGTAGGCCTGAACACCTCTCAACCTGACACAATTCAGATTACAGTTCTGTCTCCCTAAGGTGGAGCCAATTGCTGCGGGGAAATGTGGTGAGCTCCATAATGAAGCTTCCCCTGCCCAGGTCTTGCAAGGACAACCCAATGGGGTGGGGGAAGAAGAAAACAAAACCACAGAGAGGCATTTGCACTGGCCCTGGCAGGGAGTTGCTGTCTCACTGTCAAATATCAGCGTACTCTCACAGGGCTAAGAGGAGCTCTTGCAAGCTCTTGGGGCAAGATCTCATTCAACAGTAAAATCTCGCGAAACTTGCCCTGACTGTCAGGGGTTATATAAGGGAGAACTGGCCAGTGATGAGGGGCCAGTCCAGGAGGAGGGCTCGGTGTGGAAGGAGCTCTAACCGGGACTCTGAGCCCTGTCCTTAGCAATGCCAGGACAGGGCTGGTGAATGAAACAAGCCCCACCATTAAGCCATAAATGCTCCCCCAGCTGAAAACCTAGAGGTCAGCTCAGTTCTCAGGACAGTGGAAGGCAGTTGGCTGTACAGAGAGACTGACAAGCTCTTGTCAAAAACAAAAAGCAAGAACTAAAAGTAAAAATGTTACCAGGTGATCACTCATCTGCAGCCTGCATGTCAAGTAATTTTTGTACAATATTTAGATGTGTAATAACAATTAATTAATTATTAAAAATCAACAGATTGTCTAATCCATTTCAAATTAAATAACCAGAGCCTTCCCCATCTGCCATACATTGGTGTCCAATATCAAAGCCCTATGGCAAGCTATTCTATAAGTATTCAAAGGGCGGGGGATAACCACAAGAAGGAAATCGCATTATATCTCCATTACTAGGTCTGAGGAGTCTGACAATCGGCAGGCACGGGCAGGGCAGAAGGTGTGCCCAGTGCTGTGGTGGTCATGGATAATGGGTTCCCTTTCAGGCCAGTACAAGGCCTGAAAGGGAACATGCTATTGGGGATGTGATATCGCCCTCCTGATCAAAACGATGACGGTGACTGGGAGTTGCAGGAGGAAATCAGGGAGGCGTCAAGGACAAGCAGGGCTGTAATAATGGGCGACTTCAATTACCCACACATAGACTGGGTAAATTCACAGTAAGGTCATGACAAAGAGGTCAAATTTCTAGATACGCTAAATGACTGTGCCGTAGAACAGTTGGTCTTGGAACCAACCAGAGAAGTGACCTTGGACTTAATTGTGAGTGGCACCCAGGACCTGGGGCATGATCTCAGTGTCGACAACCCTTTAGAGAACAGTGACCATAGTGCGATCAAATTCAGCATACATGTGGGAGAGAATCACCAATGAAGTCTAACACAGACATTTTGAATTTCAGAAGAGGAAACTTTTCCCAAATGAGGAATAGGGTGAAAAGAAAGCTGAAAGGGAAAATCAGGAGAGTCACTTCGCTCCAGAGTGCATGGAGTTTACTCAAAACCACAATACTAGAAGCTCAGTTAGACTGCATATCCAAAAGGAGGAAAGGTACCATTAAGTCCAGGAGGATGCCAACATGGCTAACAGGTACCGTCAAGGAAGCCATAAAAGGGAAGAAGACTTCCTTCCGAAATGGGAAGGCCTGTCCAAATGAAGAGAACAGAAAGGAACACAAATTCTGGCAAAAGAAATGCAAGGTGACAATAAGGGAGGCAAAAAGAGAGTTTAAGGAACATTTAACAAAAAGTATCAAGGGGAATAACAAAAACTTCTTTAAATACATCAGAAGCAGGAAACCTGCCAGGGAGGCGGTTGGACCATTAGACAATGAGGGAGTGAAAGGGATTATTAAGGAGGATATGGAGACTTCAGAGAAGCTCAATGAGTTTTTGCATCTGTCTTCATGGCAAAGGATACTGAGCATATATCTGTTCCTGAACCAGGCTTTTTAGGGATGGAGGCTAAAGAACTGAGTCAGATAGGAGTGACAAGAGATGGTGTTCTAAACTGTCTGGAAAAACTGAAAATGAACAAATTGCCAGAGCTGGATGGCATCCATCCAAGAGTCCTCAAAGAACTCAAATGTTAAATTGCCAACCTCCTTGCTAAAATATATAACTTATCCCTGCAATCAGGCTCTGTACCAGAGGACTGGAGAGTAGCAAATGTAACACCAATTTTGAAAAAGGGATCCGGGGTGATCTGGGAAATTACAGGCCGGTTAGCTTAATGTTCATTCCAGGCAAATTGATGGAAAGCATCCTCAAGGATCAAATTGTAAAGCACATAGAAGAACAGGCCCTGCTAGGAGTGAACCAGCATGGCTTCTGCAAAGGTAAATCTTGCCTGACCAACCTTTTGGAGTTCTTTGAGAGTGTCAACAAGTGTGTGGATCAAGGTGATCCAGTTGACATAGTATACCTGGACTTCCAAAAAGCTTTTGACATAGTTCCTCATCAAAGACTCCTGAGGAAACTTAGCGGTCATGGGATAAGGGGACAAGTACATGTGTGGATTGCTAACTGGTTGAAAGACAGGAAACAGAGGGTAGGTATAAATGGAAAGTTTTCACAATGGAGGGAAGTAAGAAGTGGGGGCCCCCCAGGGATCTGTACTGGGTCCAGTGCTTTTTAATTTATTAATAAATGATCTAGAAGCAGGGGTAAGCAGTGAGGGGGGCCAAATTTGCAGATGATACCCAACTGTTTTTGGTAGTGAAATCCAAAATAGATTCTGAGGAGCTCCAAAAGGATCTCTCCAAACTGGGTGAGTGGGCAACAAAGTGGCAAATGTGGTTCAGTGTTGGCAAGTGTAAAGTGATGCACATTGGGATGAAAAACCCCAACTTCAAGTATATTCTGATGGGATCTGAGCTGTCGGTGACTGACCAGGAGAGGGATCTTGGGGTCGTGGTGGACAGCTCGTTGAAAGTGTCGACTCAATGTGCGGCAGCTGTAAAAAAGGTCAATTCCATGCTAGAGATCATTAGGAAGGGAACTGAAAATAAAACTGCTAATATTATAATGCCCTTATACAAAACTATGGTGTGACCACACTTGGAGTACTGCGTACAATTCTGGTCACCACATCTAAAAAATGACACTGTATAACTGGAAAAGGTGCAGAAGAGGGCAACCAAGATGATCAGGGGCCTAGAGCACCTTTCTTATGAGGCAAGACTACAACACCTGGGGCTTTTTAGTTTAGAAAAAAGATGACTGCGGGGAGACATGATAGAGGTCTATAAAATCATGCGTGGTGTGGAGAAAGTGAGTAGAGAGAAATTCTTCTACCTCTCCCATAACACTAGAACCAGGGGTCATCCCATGAAATTGATTGCCAGGAACTCTAGGACCAACAAACAGAAGTACTTTTCACACAACGCATAATCCACTTGTGGAATTCTCTGCCACGAGATGTGGTGACAGCCAACAACCTGGATGGCTTTAAGAGGGGTTTGGATAACTTCATGGAAGAGAGGTCTATCAACGGCTACTAGTCGGAGGGCTGTGGGCAGGATACCTCTGAGTACCAGTTGCAGGGGGGTAACAGCAGGAGAGAGGGCATGCCCCTTTCAACTCCTGCCTGTAGGCTTCCAGCGGCATCTGGTGGACCACTGTGTGAAACAGGAGGCTGGACTAGATGGGCTTTGGGCCTAATCCAGCAGGGCTGTTCTTATGTGCTTATGGTAGCCTGCGCTGACCACTCTGCCTCCTTTCTTTCCTGCAGCAGACAGCAGCAGACAGGCTGCCAGCTGGCACTGAAGAGCTGCAGGGAGGCCAGCAGCGAGAGGCCTCTCTGGAAGCCCCGACCACCTGCCGAACAGCTGAGAGGTGGCAGTGGAGAGGGAAGGAGCTGTAGTAGCATGTATGTTCCATGCAGGGAGCCTTTCAATAGCAGGCAAGCCTGCGCAGTGCTACAAAAGGTCAGTTCTCGGCTGGGCTGTGGTGGGGGTGGGTGGGTAAATTGTTGGTACTGGCAGAGAAAGCAGGGCAGGCTGCAGTGTGCCCAGAGTGGGCCCTGTGCCAGCGCAGGGCTCGGGGTCCACCCTATGGACGGCTGTGACTACAGGTCACACAAAAACCATGCAGAATAGATTACTTGAGAAAGTGAGCTAAGCCATAGGCCAGCTTCCTATGTAACGTGAAATCGGAGTTAGGTGAACCCACAGTTTCAGTTTGTAGTTCCAAATCGTGCTGTAGACGTCTGTCAAACTGCAGCCCACCAAGCTCCAGTTCCAGGAGAGGGGAGTCCTCCTCTGCTGCTCAGCCTCTGGGCAAGCTACAGGCAGCAGTCTATGGGCAAAGCAGCATCATGTTAGTGGGGCAGCCACAACTAGCCACGATCTGGGAAGGAACATACTAAGCATGATTGTGCATTTTCGGAGCTCGCTGCTCATCCTCAGCATGGAAAGGGCATTTAAATCCATTTAAATGCCCTTCCATGCCATGCCATGCCACAGCAGTGCTTCTTCTACAAGCAATGGCATCGCCACCCTCAAGGAGCCCTGCACCCTAATAGTCCCACACAAGCACAATTTCTGGGGGTGTGTAGGGTGGGGGGGGGGGTATTCTGCTGTTACTGAGGGAAGGGAACGGAACATAGAGATATGTAGATAAGGGAGGGCAATGTATCCTGGGAGGTCTGTTCCACCATAACCTGGAAAGATGTCTTGAGGGGTAATCCCAGCAATGCAGTCCATGCAGACCCAACCCAAATCCTGCTGTCTGGCAGCTTGCTACTGAGCAGGCTTGCTCTCTCATCAGAGGGCTAGTCTTTTGGGGAAAGCTATGCCCTAGTAAGGGTGCTGCCCCACCCATGGACTGGGAGCTCACAAGTTGAGCCTGCCCACCCGCACACCCAAGGGGACCAACATTCACTGGACAGAACCACCTAAACCACCTCTCCTAAACCACCCCACTCTCATTCCCTGTGGTGACTTTCTTGCACACAAAGGACATCTAGACACTCCAGGTCTATGCCTTGGCCATGTCTGTGGAGAGAAGGGCGGAGACACTGGGACAGATCTTTAAACCCATTCAGAATTCAAGGTCCTGGTCCAGCTTTGTGCCGTATGCAGATCTGCCAGTGCGGGGAATAGTGGGAGAGGTTGGGCCCATTCTAAAGCAACCCTGAGACAGCGGGGTTGCTGTTTGAGGGCAAGGGTGCACATGTCCACATGGACAGGCGGGCTGGCAGGGGGCACATTCCAACAGCTACTCAGTGGCAGCTGCCAAGATAGGGGAAACAGTCTTCGGGGCACCCCTCCCCACAGCTTCCCTCCACATAGCAAACTTGCTCAATATAGAGCCCCAGTGGCCTGTCATTCTCGTGAGGGAGTGTTTTGCCGTCAGGCATCATGACTGAATTTGCTCAGCAGTTCTCTCTCCTTCCCTCTGATGGTTCTTCTCATGAGCTTGAAGTGGGTGTCCCCATGTCCTTGCACTCTCATTATTGAGCAGTGTGCCGCTTGTTAGGTGGCCCTATCTTCTCAGCAGAAGTGGACTTCCTACTTACTGGGGCACTACTAGCCCTGGTGACCGGTCTTGCTCATGAGTAAAGCGAGGGAGTGCAAACCCCCCAAATTCGAAGGGGCGGGGGCCCCCTTCCCCAACCTTTCAGTGTGAAAATTAGAACTTTCCAACTCAAGAATCCCTGCTTGAGGTTGCCCTTTACACCTAGCCATGAGCACTCCCTCCCCCACAAGCAGTTGTGCTGATGGGGGAGGCATGGGGTTCAAGGATGGACCTTTAAACCCATTCAGGTTTCCTGGGCTTGGTCTGGCATGTTACCATATACAGATCTGTGGGTGCATGGATTCCGAGGAGAGGGGATTGCCAGTTTCCTCCTGCCTCAGAACAACAAGATCACCCTTCGGGTGCCTGGGCAAGGTTGCACATGTCCACATGGACAGAAAGGCTTGCAGGGGGCATGCTCTTGGTGGCAGTAGCCAAGGCTTGGAAAGCTGTCTCTGGGGTACCCCTCCCCACGACTTCCCTCCACACAGCAAGGTGGCTCTATTTAGACACAAAAGTATTTAGACACGCTCATGAGGGATCCGTCCATTAGAGAAGGGGATTTCTTGTCATCACACATGATTAGAGATTGTTCCTGGCAAATCTTCTTCCCTCTGATGGTTCTTCTCATGAGTTGTGTGGGGGTGGGGTGGGGGGGGTGGGGTGTCCCCATGGCCTGGCACTTACGTGAGCAAGCAGTCAATCCAGCGTAGGACAAATCTGTCTTCACAGTAGTAGTGCTCTCTTGTAATACTGGAGCACTACTGATCCTGGCTACTGACCTTGCTCATGAGCAAGCCTAAGAAGCAAACATCTCCCCATGGGGAAGGGGCTGGATCCCCCTTCCCCAGCCTTTCTGTGTGTGTGTGGGGGAGAACTTGGCTATTCCACAACCCCTGATTGTGGCAGCCTCTTCAACTCAGACAGAAGCACCCCCTCCAACCATTTTCTCAGAGACGGGATGCCCTGCTCATGTTGGCTATCCCTGTCATGTGGGGGCTATGTGTCAGGCCATGTGTCTCCACTTGTACAAAACGGTGGCGACATCAAGTTCATTGACATTCCTTTAAACTCATTCAAAATTCCCAGGTCTGGAATGGCACTGTGCCAAATGCAGATCTCCTGGCATGGGGATTAGTGGGATTGGGGAGCCCTTGCTGCTTCCAGCGGCCCTGGAACAGCAGGTTCGCTGTTTGGGGCTGCAGCCCAGGGTGAGCATCCTGACATGGACGTACAGTCTGGCAGGGTGCATGGTTTGACAGCTGTTTGACAGCAGTCGCCAAGACCGTGACAACAGTTGCCCAAATACCCATCCCCGTGGCTTTCCTTCATAGAGCAGCCAGGCTGCATGTCGAGTCCCCAAGGTCTCTCACTCTCACGGGAGAGTAGTCCATGGGAGTAGGGTACTTGAGAGTACCCTCTTCTTTTTCCTCCCAGATGGCTCTTCCCATGAGTAAGCCTAGGGACTGCTAACCCCCAAAGGGAAGGGGCTTCCCCAACCCTTCCCCAACCTTTCTGTTAAAAAAAAAAATTGAACTTGACTGCTCAAGAATCCCTGCCTGCTGCTGCCTTTTGGAGCTGATCCTGGGCGCGCGCGCGCGCGCGCGCACACACACACACACACACACACACACACACACACACACACACACACACACACCCTATACTCCCCTCCTGGTGTTGTGATTGAGTGTCCTGCTTATGTTGCCACCTGGAGTGTTTGTGCTTGCGGGCATACACTGCTGTCACTTCTTTATCGGGGAGTGCCTGTTCTGTCCTCCCACCCTCTTTCCCTCCTGCTTGCCAGGAGGCTGCAATGGCAAGTTTGAAATGGGGCGTACCAGCATCCCTGCTGCCTGGCAACTCCATAGCTGGATAGCTGACAGGAAGGGCAGGGCTGGTTCTCCAGTGAGCAGCACCGAAGGCAGGAAGCAGCCACATCCTTGGGTGGGTCTCTGCCACCACCTCTATGATTGCGGTTTGGAAATCATGGTTACAAAACCAAGGTTATGGCAGTGCCCAGAGTCGGACATATCGCCTCAGCAGCCAAACCTCAGGTCTCGGCGATGAATCTTGATGCAAACCAGGGTTCAAACTGGAGTTTGCCGAGGCAAACCAGAGGTCACTTCTGGTCCGTAACCGCGGTCTCACGTGCTAGGATGTACTGGAGTTACAACCTCTCCCCATTTAACTTCGGTTTGACATTATGTATGAACCCAGCCATATTCTAAGTGAAATCTAAGTATACATTATATAATCATGGATTTAAGCATCTAGAAATCCCTTGTACACACAGTATTACAATACTACAAATATTTAAGCAAATATACATATGCATGCAAACTTGTTCTCTCTCACCTTTTCATACACACACTCACACAAGCACCATCTCTATCTTCTCAGACCCTTTTTTCATCACAACCAGAACACTCTGCCACCACTACCTTTTTAGTCTTGTTTGCCTAGTCCCATTCTCCTCATGCCCATATCACTCCAGGCTTCTGTGACATCACAGCAACATGGCCACTAGCCAGGCAGGTTTCTGGACTCTCAAATGACGATCAGTTGTATTTACTGAAGTGCCTACTAGTGGGGCAGGAACAGGGAGAGATAATTCAAATCTGAAGCCATAACAGAAAGGAACTGGAGACTGGGGCTGATTCAAAAAGCAGCCAAGAAGTATTGGAAAGAAGCCAAATGAGAAATTCTGTCCGGTTGAGATTTGCAAAATCTGTGAAATCCATGTCCATTTTCTATTAAAACTGTGTGCCATCTAAATATAATAAAATACAGCCTCAGATGTTTTATTCTTTTCCACCCACACTCATCACGCAAGAAAATATATAAGATCATCATCAACAACAACAACAACAACAACAACAACACCACAAAGCCCTCTCTCAAATACATAATTAGCCTACTAACAGTGGATTTACATTAAACAGTCTTTTGGGATGGTACCAGTTTGGAATGTAGGTGATGCTGGGGCAATTACAGCATTGAATCAAAATCTACACTGAAAGCTCTCCCTTGCCCAGAAACTCTAGCCCTTTCCCCTGACGCACTGGCTTTCTAGCTTCAAGAAAGCATACACAAGTGTTGTGTTTGATTAATGCCAAGCACACTACTGGTGCTTGAGAAATAACACACACAATCTTGAAACTTTGTTTCATTTTGAAAGCCTGTTTCAGTTCCTCCTGATAATAATTCCACCAGATGTCTAGTTAACTCTTGTTCCCCTGTGCGTAAGCAAGCTAAAAACTCTGCAAGATTTACAAACATTCTGTCTTGTTTACATATGGAATCTAGTTGGTTTCAAAGAGCATGAGAATGAGAAGTGGGGTAGGACGGATGAACGTTGTCCCCAGAACTGGCTAAAATGTAGTTAGATGAGCAATTAAGTGGATAGGAACAGTTTTCTCCAAGTCCTTGAGTTATTGAAACAAGCTTGTTGGCACTGATGGTGGTTGCTTTGAAGGAAGTGGTGCATTTTGAGCATGGGGGTGGGTGGGAAGGAGGCTGGATGATGAAATCTAAAATGCATACACCAATCTCCCATTCTGTGCAGAATATGCAGAAGGGTGCCCAACATGACTGACCTTATTATTATTATTATTTCTTGTTTACACATTACACAGTCAGACAGGTGTTATTGACTGGTTTGTTTTATCCAGACATCGAGTCCTTCCCAAGGACCTGGGATGATGATGATGATGATGATTAACACCATCTATGTGTGCTGTGCTTTACACAGAATAAGAATCCTGCCCACCCAGTTCACAAATCAACACAAGGAAGAACATGCATATTTTTCATAATACACACACAACTTTGCATCTGTTCCTGGGAGACAAGGAAGACAACAGGTAGAGATAAACTAGCTGACTGGGCATCCCAGGATGATGCTGGGCTATGAATCTCACGGCCTTGGAAGAGAGGGGGAAAGAGAGGCAAATCCAAAGGTACAAAGCGGCTTGCTGGGACACTGAATCCCTCTGGGCTACTGAGAAGGTGACCAGGATGGCAGTCTCAGACACTGAGGCTAACTATGCCACAAACCTTACCGCCTTAGGAGAAAAGCCAGGCACAGCTGAAGCACCCCAAGGGGTACTTGGCACCCTGTGAGTGAATGGCACCGTGTAGGTGATAATCACCCATCTTCGCTTTCTTTTTGGTAACCTATAGGCCAAAGTCACTGCCTTTCATGCTGGTGACAGGGTTTGATTCTCTGCAGAGCGCCATTTGGGATGTTGGTTTGGCTCCACCTTCCTTTTCTCTGAAGTCGGTGAGTTTGTGGCTCAGGGTCTGCCCTAGGTGCCTTTTCTCTCAAAGTGGTGGGATTTTTGTCAGCCCCAGGTTCTGAGAGAGCCATTCTGGTCTTCTTTCCGATAGTGCAGAGGCCAAGCTCCTCTCCTGCCATGCTGGTGATGGGTTTGGTTCCCCAGTGGGTCTGCCAAGTACTTCCTAGGGCATCGGTCCAGGATGTTTCTGGCCCCACCTCCCTTTCCTTCAAAGGCAGCAGGATCTGCCTCCCTTCAGTTGCCAGGTCAGCTGTTCTCAGTATTCTTGGGATTTGTTCTTATATAGAACACTCTCATGTATGGCTTATAGTGGTAGAAGGATAGCAATATTACAAAATACTCTTTTCAAAGGAATTATAGCAGGAACTGGGGAAACAGGGCAGGAGAAAAGAGTATTGGGAGGAATATGGGTAGGCTCGGCTAATGGGAGGATCCTGTGTGTGTTCAACCCATCTTAATTAACCTAGTGATGTTGAAATGGTGTTTTTGGAAATCCTGGGATTCCTCAGAAGCTTATCAGGCATTTCTCAAAGAGAAGATCATTAATGATGGACAAAGCTACCCAAGACCACTTGCACACTAGGACCATCCTAACCTTGCAATGCATAGTCACAAGGGAAGTAAAGTGGATAAAGAGAAATGATTCTAAATGAAAAATACATTACATTCAAAATGTATTTGGTATAATAAGAAATTATTATGTTATATAAATTATAATATAAAGTTATAATATAAATATAAATTATTATTCAGTATAATAAGAAATTATTATAATTAAGAGTGCCTTTGGAAATAAAAAATGTAATTTTCATCATCATCTTTTGAGATTTCCCTCAAATTTCGTGCGTTTGTGTGTGGTTGTGGTGAGACTTATGCTGCCCTCTTTTCAGTCAATAGGGAAAGCCCAGCAGAACTGGCCAGCAACCTATAAGAACTTTTGACGCCCTCAAATCTTCCTCTGTTTCCAGAACTTTCTGCAGTACAATATGTATGAGTCCCTCTGCAGACATGTTTGTGCAGAAAATATTCTCTGAATGTACAGAGTTCTAAAACCACAGATCTATAATACATTTATATTTTGAATATATGTACAGAAATGTACAGAATACATTTTGTTAAATGTCTTGTTCAGTCTGTCTAAATTGCATTCCATATGATTTGCTCTAGGCAAATAAACTAGGCATATTGACCACGAGAGAGAAATAGAGAGCAGAGTGAAATAGAGACAAAATTCTACTTTGGTTTTATGCTTTTAAAAGCTTGATTGACACACATAGCTTGCTTTTGCCTTGGTTTATTATCATTCCTATGTAAAAATGGGCACAAGCCATGACACAAAAGGATTATCTGCATTACTTTTTCTTCCTCTACTAGATTATATGCTTTTTCAAAGCCTTAAGAATGTAAGGATTACTTTGCTGGATAAAGAAAGATCCTTTCAGCGCAGCATTCTGTTTCCAACAGTAGCTAGTCAGATGCTTCTTGGGGCTCACAAGTAAGGTATAGATAGCTATTCTTTGTAGCTACATGCATTCTGTTCAATGCATGTACAATCTGTGTACGGTGTATGTATGTACAAATCTGTATGCACATGGAATTATTCACAAGTACCGAACACACATACAGCAGTCCATTTCCAATCTGTACAATGCATTTGAGAAACTTGTACCCATGTTTACTTTTTAGATGAATGCATGTGTCATGCCCCAGCTTAGCTTTTAGAATGTTGATGTTTGAGTGACAGCAGAGGGGTGAGGTGAGTTTGGCAGTTGGTATTAGGAGAGGGGGGGCACATTTGCATGTAACACGGAACTGGAGTTGCACTAGTCAGAGGTTGCCAAACCGTTACATCCAAATTTGTGCAACTCTAGTCCTGTTTGTAAAACGACCCAAGGTTGTGCTTCGCAAACTCCAATTTGAACCCTCAGGTTGTAGTGAGTTTCATTGCTCATAACCGGGGTTGGAGTTCCGGAGTGTGACATGTGAATGCAGCACTAGAAGCTGCAGTTGCTCTAGCCGGAGTTGAGGGAGGAAGCTCCTCCCTCTCTCTGGCAATGATTGGCTGTGTGGGCTGTCCTTCAAGCAAGAAGGAAGCCTGCACAGCCAGCTTCCCCTTCTCTCTGCAGTCTCCTTGACTGCAGAGAGCCCGTTCTCTGTTTCATCCAAATGGGGCAGGAGAGTGGGGTGTGGGTGGGGAGCGGAGCGGAGCGGAGCCATGGGTCCAGTGGACCAGTGGTTCTACATTATGTGCAAATGTGGCCAGAAAGAGAGACAATGAGAGAGGGGGATGTATTGTAAGGCATGCCAGGAATAATTAGCAATTTAAAAGGTAAATGTGTTCATTTATGCATTGTTTTGAATTTGTTTTAATAATAATTTTAAATTTTGGATTCAACTGTCTCTGCCTCTTCTATAAAACACTGAGAAAGAAACCCTTTTTGACTTTACCTGTGCCCTAATATTACATGTGTCATTCGCACAAAAGCATGTACCTGTGTACGGACATGTACACTGTAATGTTTCAATAGGACTAGAGTTTGTCTCCAGTACCTGGTGTTTAGAGTTATACTATCTCTATTCCATTTAGTTGTCGTAGCTAATAGCTTTTGATTGTCTCACTGTCCGTGAATTGGTCTGACTAATCATCACTATCACCATCACCGTCACTGAGACACAGTATGTTGTAGTGGTTATAGTGTCAGGCTAGGACTGAAAATATCTGAAAAGGGGGAAAGACCACCGCTCAGTGCTAAAGCATCTGTTTGCATGCAGAAGGTCCAAGGTTCAATTCCCAGCATCTCCAGGTAAGACTGGGAAAGACTTTTCCTTGAAAACCTGGAGAGTTGCTGCCAGTCAGTGTAGACAATACTGAGCTAGATGGATCAATAGTCTGACTTGGTATAAAGCAGCTTCCTACATAACCTATGATCCTGATTCAAATCCCTACTTACCCATGAGGCTCCCTGGGTAGCCTTGGACCGGTCACTCTTTTGCAGCTAAACCTCTCTCTTATTATTGTGTGATAATAAATTGAGGGTGTGGCGGTACCCTCCCCTGAGCTCCTTGAAGAAAGAGTGGGTTTTACATTCATTATTATTTATAAAGCATCTAAAAAAATGTGCTTAATGCTGTACAGAATTTTTAAAAAAGTCCTTGACCACCAGTTCACGATCCTTTTTACAACCCCTAATTCTTTTTAAAAGCCATCCATGCTAGTGGTTACTGTGTCTTGTGGCCATAAAGCCCATAATGTGATGTGTGTGAAGAGTACTTCCCTTTTCACCCCATCCTCTCATGGCCATAATGACTTCTCTCTGTCCTCCTAAAAACAAAGACTGCCCACTAGTCTAGGAGTGCATCAGGGCTATCGGCTACAACAGAAAAACAGGAACTATGTGATGAGATCAACAGCACACTTCCAAAGGAAGAACATCCTTGGCACTGAAAACTGCTTTACTTAGATGTTGAAAAAACAAGAAATAAAGACTGTCTCAATCTCTTGGCTGTTTTTGAGATTAATGGCCAAATTAATCTCTGGTATTGCTCCAAGGAAATTGCAGCTGCATAAGACCAAGAATATGGGTCAGTTGCTCAGTGGATGTCAGTGGTCTTTAAATACTCTGTTCTGTCCAACAGTAAAAAAAAACCTGTGCATGTCAGATTTTTATAAAGACTCAGATTTCCTGAACTTGGCCTGAACTGGCTTTCTCATGTACCAGATGACAACATTAAATTCTTCTCTTTATCCTGAGAACGTGTGTGTGTGTGTGTGTGTGTGTGTGTGTGTGTGTGTGTGTGTGTTCTGTTTAACTGTTTAACTGTTCTGTTTAACTGAGTAGCTGAGTAAATATCATGTTTTTGCTTTTAGTACGCAAGGACAACTACAGAGATCAAAGGAGCTGCTAGAGTCTCTAGGCATGCAATGGAGAGGAAGGGGCAAGCTCAGTTCCTACGGCTACTCAAGACAAGCTTGCAAACGATGAGACAGTTCAATAAAAGATTACTTTAATAATGATTACTTATGGGACTTGCATCACCAGAGGTGGAAGTGAGTAAGTATGTGTACAGTTTAGGGGTGACAGAGTACTGCTATAGGCATCAGTGTTTCAATTATGTTCTCAAGCCTGATCTAAACATGTGGCAGAATTAGATGGTAATAAAATCCTTCTAATTCCAAAGCATATCTAGAATTTTGGGGACATTGTTAATCGCATATGAATACTGACCATCCCAGATTAATTGCACGAATGCTTCAAGATAAATATATATGCTCCACATGATAACACTGGTATTCAGGTAATTGTTACTCAGTGGTATGTCTCTGGTTTGGAATTGTCAACATCCATATGTGTATGTCAGTCAGAGTTCAATAAATTTGGGGCATTATCTATAGGTAATCCCAATCCAGAGAAAATTAGTCCTGCTAAAATCCTAAAGAAATCAATGGGACAAGTTAATCCCATTCATTTAATGGAACTTAAATATTACAAATTATCTCTTTGGTTGGGGCCACTATGTTGTATATTCAATAATAATGTGCAAAGACATATCACCAAGGACATGATAGTTAAAACAGATAGGTATAATCTGCTAATCTTCATCGGGGAACTGACAAAGATATGGCATTGGTAGGTCAGCAGGCCGCTACAGGGGCAGGGAAACTAGAAACTTAATAGCTGCTTCTCCTTCCAGCTGGTCTGCCAGCTCTTTGACCTTGGGGAGCAGTGCCAATCACCCACAGAACTTCACCTTGCTACTTCGTAATGCCAGGTCAATCCAAAATAAATCTGAGATCATTCATGATTTGATTGGATGAAGGAGCCGACTTGGTATGCATTACAGAGACCTAGTTGTCTCTGTAATGACCATAGTGGTCTGGTCTGGCCCCAGCTTCTCCCAGTAGGATACTCTGTGGTGGAGCAGGTGAGATGATGTGGGCCAGGAAGTGGTGTGGCTTTGGTCTACAAGAATATCTTCTTGCTTACCAGAATCCCTGTCAGGCAACTGGCCTATATTAAATGTGTGTACCTAAGACTAGGGACCAAGGATAGACTGGGACTTCTGTTGGTGTACTGATCATCTTGCTGCCTATCAGAATCCCTAAGTGAGTTGACAGACCTGATTGTGGAGTTGGCTTTGGAATCATCCAGACTATTGGTAGTGGGGGACTTCAATATTGACTTTGGGACTGGGTTATCTGGAGTGGCCCAGGAGTTTATAGTGGTCATGACAACTATGGGCGTATCCCAAGTGGTTTCAGGATTGACGCATGATGCTGGTTGCACACTCAATTTGGTCTTTTGCTCTGATCAGGGTGGTGTTTCATGGCTGACTCCTGTCATCTCCCCATTGTCATGGACAGACCACCATCTGGTTAAGGTGGGATTTGCAGCTGCAACCTTCTGCAGGGGTGAAGGACCTATTAGGCTGGTTCACCCAAGAAGGTTATTGGATCCAATAGGAATCCAAGAAGCTTTGCGAGGGTTTTGATTTGGCTCTACTGATGATTCTATTGATGCTGCAGTGCAAACATGGAAAAACGAACTCACTAGAGCAGTTGACACAATCGCTCCTAAACATCCTCTCTGACCTGCTTCAAAATTAGCACCATGGTATTCAGAATAATTATGAGAGCTGAAGCGGCAAGTTAGACAACTAGAGCGCAAGTGGAGAAACACGAATCTGATAGATTATATCACAGAGTACACTTGAAGATCTATGCTCTGGCAATATGAGTGGCTACATAGCAGTTCTTTTTTGCCTGCATTGCTTCTGCAAGTTCACTTCCAGTGGAGTTATCTAGAGTTGTATGAGGGCTAGGACATGCCCCCTTCCCCTTAAGCTCAAATTTGGAACCTTTGATCACCTGCTGTTACGTTTTTTAATGACTTCTTTGCAGATAAAATGTCTCATATTCAGGCCAAACTGGATTTGTTGCAGAGTCTGCTAGGAAGGTGTCCAGCAACTCTTCTTATGGGATCAGATTGGATCACTTTCAATTTGTGACTCCTGAGGATGTGGACAAGTGGCTTTGAACTGTACATCCTACCACCTGTTTTCTTGACCCTTGACCGACTTGGCTCTTTTCATCTGCCAGTAGTACTATCAAAGAGGATATGGTAATTATTATAAATGCTTCTTTGAGGGAGGGCAGAATGCCTCCTTGCCTTAAGGAGGCTGTTATTAGACCTTACTTGAAACCTGCACTGGATCCCTCAGAATCAGCCAATTATAGACCTGTCTCCAATCTTCCATGGTTGGGCAAGGTGACTGAGAGTGTGGTGGCCTATTGGCTCCAGGCAATCTTGGAGGAAACAGATTATCTCGACCCATTCCAAACTGGCTTTTGGGTGGGTCATGAGGTTGAGACTGCCTTGGTTGGCTTGATGGATGATTTCCAGTTGGGTATTGACAGAGGGCGTATGTTGATCCTTTTGGATCTCTCGGCAGCTTTCAATACCATTGGCCATGGTATCCTTCTGGGTTGCCTGTGGGAGCTGGGATTGGGTGGCACTGTTTTAAAATGGTTCCGATCCAACCTTTCTGGCAAATTCCAGATGGTGTTGCTTGGAGACTGTTGCTCTGCAAAGCAGGAATTAATGTACAGAGTTCCACAAGACTCCATACTGTCTCTAATGCTTTTTATCATCTACATGAAACCTCTAGGAGAGATCAGGAGATTTGGTGCAGGGTGTTCTCAATATGCTGATGACACCCAAATCTCTTTGTCCAAATCAGCTTCATCAGGTAATGGCATAACTTCCCTAAATGCCTGCCTAGAAGAGGTAATGGGCTAGATGAGAGATAACAAACTGAAACTGAATCCAAATAAGACAGAGCTACTGACTGTGTGGGGGTTAGAACTTGAGAGATGGTTTGGATCTGCCTGTTCTGGATGGGGTTACACTCCCCGAGAAAGAACAAATTCATAACTTGGGAGTGGTCCTGGATCCAAAACTCAATCTGGACTCTCAGATTGAGGCAACAGCCAGGGGTGCTTTTTATCAGCTTCAGCTGATACGTCTGCTATGCCAATTTCTGGAGGTAAAGTACCTTAAAACAGTGGTATATATGCTGGTATCCTCCAGTCTTGACTCCTGTAATGCACTCTATGTGGGGCTGCCTTTGTATATACTCTGGAAACTACCAATGGTACAGAATGGGGCAACTAGACTGGGCTCTGGGATAACCCAAAGAGACCATATAACATCGACCTTAAAAGAACTGCACTGGCTGCCGATATGTTTCCAAGCAAAATACAAAGTGCTAGTTATTACCTAATAATCCTTTAATGGCTTGGATCCAGGATATTTAAGAGAGTGCCTCCTTTGTCATGAACCCTCCCGCCTATTAAGATTATCTGAGGAGGTCCGGTTATGGCTACCACTGGCTCAGAACTGGTTATGGCTACTCGGGACTGGGCCTTCTCTGTGGCTGCCCCAGGGCTCTGGAATGCACTCCCTGTTAAAATCAGAGTTTCTCCATCTCTGGATGTTTTTTAAAAGACCCTTAAGATGCACCTGTTTTCTCAGGCTTTTAATGAATTTTAATTGGTTTTATATCATAATTGTTTAAATCATTTTATTCTGTTTTTATAGTTGTATTTTAACCTATGTAAGGATGCACATGTTAGGCGGTATAGAAATATGATATAAACAAACACATACACACACACATATGTATGTACATTGATTGATGGATTAAGTGCCATCAAGTTGGTGTCGACTCTTAGCGACCACATAGATAGATTCTCTCCAAGATGATCTGTCTTCAGCTTGGCCTTTAAGGTCTCTCAGTGGTGCATTCATTGCTCTGTGTATACATACATGCATGCATGCATGCATGCATGCATACATACATACATACATACATACATATATAAAATTACATTGGCTTCATAAAGTTGTTTTGTTGAATTGTAATTTGTACATTATCTTTTATAACTGATAATCATGACAAATTTGATTGATTGACAATAATGGCAAATTGCTTTTTAAACTGCTGTGTGATCTCAATAAGAAACAGCACGTTGCAGAATGAAAATAATTGACTTGCCAAATGACAAAACCCTCTGATATAGTGGTCCAGATAACAAAACATGTTATATTTTTCAAGTTTAGTTACAGGGTTGTATGTCAAGTTTTCCTTTCTCCAGAAAAGACTCTTGCCTGCATAGAAAGAATAGTGCTCATAATCTGCAATATGTGAAATTTGTATATTATAAAGAAAACAAAAAGAGGACTGTTAATGTGGCTATGATCTAGAATCACTAGATCTAGCCATAGAGCTTTGAAGCAAAGTTTTACTCCTAAATCAACATTTACACATGACTTTGAAAGGTGGGATTTGTTCTTCAAAGGGGGATTATTTTTTCACAGGCTAAAGATCTGTTTAAGATTATAGGGATTACTTTTTTTCTGTTCAGTGCTGAATTTCCCCATTTATCACATCACCACTACCATCTTTTAGCTGATGAATTACTGAAGGAGCTGCTGAAATGGAAGGGCTATAAATGAAAGACTTGCACAGATTTTAAGTACAAGGGGAGCAACTTTTCTTTTAGCTATACAGTGGAGCTAACACTGCTCCTGAATGGATGGATTAACTGTGCAAATGTAGCTGAGAGTAATTGTGCAAAGAGGGAGGAGGAGGAGACTTATTGTGGTGGGGAGAGCTTTGAAAGCAGCAGTAGAGGTGCTCTATTTACCTGCACATCCTTTAAAGACACCAATTAACACATGGTGAAATTCCAGAGCATAATTGCAGGAAGAAGAAAGAAGCTTCCGCTAATTTCTTTTTCTCTTGAATGAACTATTTTATACCAAGTTGTGTGTATAACTGTGATTCTGTGTACAGTGATTCTGCCTGAGCACAGAAATAGTATAGAATGTTATATGGGGTGTATAATTCAGTTTCCTAGGAATCTTAACTTTCTTTAAACAAACAAAAATATTCTAGCCCTTATAGTTACTAAGGGCCATTGAGGCAATATCTGCTGCAATCTGAATAAGATTTGCAGTGGTTAGTAGCGGGAGTTCAATGTTCTGTATAGTTTATTCCCTCCCTGTTTCTAGCACTGCCAGAATAAATTATACCAACTCTACCAATGATATTCTATCTGTTTGCATAATTTATTAAGGATCCTGAATTGCTGCCATGGCACAATTTTTTTAAAGCAGGGAGTACACAGAGGCTTAATGTTTTAGGGCTGTTTGCACCTTCTATGTTACATTTATAGGTGTATGTATAGATGCACATGCTTTTGTGTGAATTAATGTGCATGTGTTCACTTTAAAGATGAACGGTGGGAGTAAAACCCACAAATGCCTACATTTGATTGTATATATTGCTGCACATGAATGGACATTACAAAGTCTTACTCAGACATTATACAATGTATGTGTGTGCAGGTGTCTGTACACATGTACATGTTTTCATATGAACAGCTTGTGCATGCATTTGTTTTAAAGGTGAACCTTTAAAGGTGCAGATCTGTATGTGTGTATACTGTATACAGATTATATATGTGTTTAACATAATATGTGAATAGTGCTTGTGTGAATAACTGTACATGCACACAGAGCAACAATCTGTGCACAATGTACACGGATTGTACATAAATACAGCGTAATATATGTAAATAGCACTGTAAGTGGAGTGTAAGTGTTCACCATCTTCTTAAAAGTCCTTTTATGCACAGTTCTAAAACTATGCAAGCACTGGGAAAGGGGATTGTGCCACAACATTGAGGATGACAAGGGTACTATCTGATAGGTCCAAAGGTATTTGTAAGTATTGGTTGTGCTTCCAAGGGGGCAGCATTAAGAGGTTTTAGAACTTAGAAGTATCACTTGAAGAGCTGAAATAGGCCTTGAATTTTTTCTTTGACCTTAGAAGCCAGCCCCAAAATATAGGAACTAGACTCACTGCTCGCTGGCAGCAATGCTGCCATGCAGAGGTGGGGTGGGTAGAATCCAGAGGAAAGAGTTGTGGTAGGCAAGGACGAGACAGTGGAGTTGAATCAGGAATATTAATGGTTGAACGAGACAGATATTATTTACAGAGGCGAGGCAAGTGCAGCCTGCCTTCAGTGCTCTTGCTGCTGGCTGTTTTTTTAGCCCCGCCTCTACTCCAGGACTGGAATAAAAGTAACTAAAGCACCATTCAAAAGTTGGCCTGGATCATCAAGGAATGGATTAATCAAAAACACCACGGGGGGGGGGTGGACTCGCTGCCTCACTTGCCTGGTCACATGTGTCTGGCTCAGGCTACAAGGAGTGAGCAGGCTAAGTGAGGGCAAGTTGCTCCCTTCTCCTCCTGGAGCTTTCCCACACGGGGCTTCCAGCTCTCAGTGTATCCAGTGAGGGAAGCCACTTTGAATGAAACTCGCAGCATTAGGGAAGCAGCCCCTCCCCTCTCTTCTGCAAGTTGTCTTTTGTGTAGGTTCACACACAGCTCACTTCCATGTTTTCCTTGTGGCCAATGGAGTCCTAGAGGAGGTGGGAAACCACAACTCCCTTTCCTCCAAGGGTTTAGTCATTAAAGCACCCTCTGTGATCTAGTTCTGTTGAAGTCCACACACTCACACAAACACTTCTGCTTAATTGATCTGTGGATCAGACGGCCTGTTATCCATCAGCCTTGGCTTTCTATCCGCCTCCCCCACCACCACCACCACCTCAGCACACACATACACACAGAAGTCCTCTGAACGTGTCAGCCCTCTTGCAGCATCGCCTCTGCTTTTGCAGCCCCATCTCAGCTTGGATTGCATGCAAGGAAATTTTCCCCTGTGTGGGAAAGCTTCTGATCACACAGATGCAATTAGCAAGGATGGCTCCAGAAGGGGCAATAGGGGCAAGCAATGAACAAGTTGTCACTCCCCTTGCTGGAAATGTACTTTTCACATTGGCGCTTTCCAGACTAGCTGCTCATCAGTAGCAAAATGCCTCTGTTCGGGTAAGTCACATTCAAAATGTAAACAGTAGGGGGAGCAGTCTCGCAGCAACTAACAACCCCCCAAACCAGCAACTTTTTCATGCCAGATATACAACGTCTTAGCTCTATTTTGCAGTGATTAAATTCGAAACAAGGCATTGGAAATGTGAATGGCACCCTGCTGTCTGTGTAGGGACTGCAGTGTCAGGACGCAGGAAGTGTGGAAGCACTATTCCAAGATACGTCCTGACCCCGTTGTAGGGTCAGTCTGGAAAGCACCATTTTCAGTCTTTATTCTTTTTATCTTCTGTATAAAAGGTTGATAATAAAGAAAGTGACCGGCATTCTGTGGAGTGGAATGTGGGCTTTAGGGGCCCACTGGGCTGCTGGAGAATGTGAAAGGCAGCCCTGATGGTGTTGCATGACAGAGAAGCTGTGGAATGACTTAAAACACCTCCTGGGCATTTGTGCAGCACTGCTTCTATTGGAAGGAAGAATTATCCAGCAGTACAGTAATGATGGTGAATCTCAATCTGAAGAAGAAACTCTTTCAGCGTTGTCACATGCTGGTTTATTGTGCCCACCTATGTAAGCAACTTACCTAGTCACATTAAACAATCTAGGCAAGAAAGTTCAATACAGCCAGTGGTAAAAAGTTTTCCATCTATTAAAATATGCCAAATAATTTCAGTCCAGTACAGTACAAGCTTTACTCCAGGTTGGAATATAGTGTTTATGTAGGAATTTTTGTTTGAAAGTTTTTTGCTTTATTTAATTTGGTTGGTTAATAACTGTAATTAAAAATAAATGATAGATCACCTAAATTAACTTCAAAAATCAGTAGGATTTATTTCAGAGAAACTATGTTCAGGATGAGAGCATTAATGTGAAATATTCCTGTTTAAGAAGTCTAACAGGTGGGACACAGCTTACCTAGCCAGAAATGCACTTTGCTCCTTCTGTGCCCCCTTCAGTTTTTTCTGGTGCCACCACTGGAAGCCAGAAAGAGGAAGGGTGACCCATCCCTAACTTGCTAGCTCCCTCCTCTTCCTGGTTGCCTCCATGTAGTTCAGGTAGGCAAGGGACCAATACCACTAGGCTGAGCAGGAAGCTAGCCATCCCTGGTTTGCTTGCTCAGTCTTCCTCATAGTATATGGCCATTGCCCGGCTCAGCCACCACCCTTAAAATCCAATGTGCCATGGTGAGCTGGCACCTGGGAACTGTCAAGCCCTGTACTACAGGAACTCCAAAAGACTGTTTGCCCATAACCAACCTAAA
Organism: Hemicordylus capensis; assembly: GCF_027244095.1. Classification (NCBI taxonomy): domain Eukaryota; kingdom Metazoa; phylum Chordata; class Lepidosauria; order Squamata; family Cordylidae; genus Hemicordylus; species Hemicordylus capensis. The sequence continues at coordinate 122,546,975 of NC_069660.1, forward strand.
AGAATAAAGCAAAGTAAGCATGAATATTGCATTCCAGAAGAGGACAAAAACATATATGTACTCCTGGATCTAATTTTCCAATTAGTTGTTGCTTGTTTCAAAACACTACAAATGAAGACAACCTCAATAGCTACATCTACAATATTCTGCCAAATGTAGTCACTTTTCAAGATTCCCAGTTGCGGAGAAAAGCATAGAAGAGACTTGTGATTGGGAAAAGTCAGGGGAGGAGGGAATCTATTTTTGACACTGGTTTCTCTGTTTACATAATGAAACACTGATAAACTTGATGACTGATTACAACAGGGGTTAAAAGCCACGATTCCTGCAGAATAACAGAAGTTGCTGGTTTTCATAGTAACAATCAATCAATTTATTACAGCCATAGGCCATACAGAGATCATACAAAGATTAAAACAAGATTAAAAGCAAAATATGCCAACAGCAATACAATACACAACAATCAGGACAAAACAATAGCTCCTAAGAATTAGATCTTAAACAAGATCTTAGTCTAATAGTGACATAAAAGAATTTCACCACCACCTTAGTAACCTCATTATCTTGATCCTCAAGATAGAAATTCAAATAAAAGGAGTCAGCTCTTCCTGGGAATTGCTCTAACAGAGGGAATATGAGTTCTTTCCTAGTATCGGAATAAAGGGAGCAATATAACAACACATGAGAAACTGTTTCAGGAAGGCCTGCACCACAAGGGCATAGGCCAAAATCTGACAATCCCTTATTAAATCTTTTTTCCAAAAGGGCTGAAGGCAGCACCTTCATACAGGCCCTAGTGAAAGCTATCCTAAACTTTAAAAAGTGTAGGGAAGCTAAATATTTAGCACCTTTATTCCCCGAAGAGGGCATGATACAAAAAAATAGAGGAGAGCAGGTCCTATTTCCCCTATAAACAAGATTCTGGTGCTCAATGTCATGAAGGCGTTTTATAAGTATAACCTTCGCCTTCTCATTTCCCATGAGTAAAATTTCAGAAGGAGATAGACCCATTTGCAATATTTTGTTGTTGACATATCATAGCCAAGGGCTAGGAAAGGAGTCTCTCCATAGAAACCAAAAAATAGGAGGGCTCCTGAATATCCAAGCAAAGTTTAATCCATCTAGTTAAAGTAAGTTCCCATGCTTTTAAAAAAAAATAGTAAGGGATCCAGATTCCAAACATAATGCTGAATAAGGTACACATCTGGGTACCCCAAAGATAGCCCTAAGGAATAATGATTGAACCGTTTCCATCTCTGATGTTACTGGTTTTCATAGTAGGCGGGTCCTAGATGTTGATGTTATTTAAAATTACACATCTGTTCCAACTGGAATAATTGGAGAAAAACTGGTCACTTCTCAAAAGAGATACTCCCACATGCATTTACTGGGAGTCCTAATCTGGAGGCAAATTAGGCCGATTGCTCTGGTGCAGAAAAATGGCAGAAGGCTCCCCCACACACTAAGTGCAAAAAATATGACCCACCCACCCCAGACAGTTAAGGGAATCAAAATGAGTGGAACCCCTCTAGATAGAGCTTTCTAGACTCTGGGTTACCTCAACCCTAGCTCCTCTTCTTGTTACAATAGCAGCCAGTGACCTTTATTTATTTATTTATATTTATTTCTATAAACAGATTTGTGTACCGCCCACTACCAAAGTCTCTAGGGGGTTTACAACAAAACAAAACAAAAAATTTAACACATTTAAAACATATATACAATTCAAAGTTTAAACAATCAATACAATTCAGCTAAAAATATCAGATTGTAAAAGCATCGGTACGGTAACTATTATTAAAGCAATCTTTGTACAGCAGATTCTGCTGGTCCCCTCTTCCCTCTTGAACACAATGGTTAATCTCCGCACCTGTCATGTGAGAAACTGAGGGATGGGAGAAGGCTCTGCACCCTTCCCTCCTTGGAAAGCCACTTGGGCATGCAGCTGACCTCTGTAAAAACGTACCACAAAACGAAACATTCCTGTTACAACATGATAATATACGGGAACTGTAGAAATGCTCTCCGGTAAACACACTGAATCGGTGTTACAAACCTGTGTACTTTAATGACAGGACCACAACAGACACAATATATATGTAAGGAAAGAGGTCGCTCGGCTGCAGAGGGCGCTTTCCCATCATGCCCACCGCATCTTCCCCTTCCTTCTTTTGTACCGCTGCACATCAAGCCTGAAAGAAGAGTTCTGGTCAACTCGCAGACTTGCTCATGCCTTTGTGATATGTCAGTCCTCCTCCTGCTTTTGTATCGCAAAGCTACAAGGAAGAAGGGTGAAGAAGGCAAAGGCGGCAGCATTCCTGAGCACCTTCATTTGGGATTGGAGTAGCTTCACTGAGCTCAGTGGGATTTACATCTCAGGAAAGGTGCCCAGGATTCCGCGGGGATCGCTTTTAAAGGAGGCATCTTCGATTTCTCCTGGGGAGAGGGACGTCGGCCGTGTGTGTTCGTGATGCGCCTCCTCCTCCTCGCTGCCTTGTTCCCCTCAGTCCTGGGCCTGCCAGAGCATCCTCCGCGGAAGCCTCGCGCCTGTTTCTCTACGCGGCAGCTTTGGGGGGCCACGTGCGCTTCAGAATCAGAGCAGGGAGTGGCCCGGCGGTGGCAGGAGGAGCAGTAGCGGCAGAGTCGCCGCCGCCGCCAGTGGGAGGAGAGAGGCAGCCGGAGTAGGAGGGCGCAGGGGACGGCGGCCTCGGCACTCTTGGCGCGGAGCATCAGCCGCCGCCACCCCGCCGAGCTCTGCCATGGAGGAGGAAGCCAGCGCCAGCCCCTTCTTCGCGACCCGCCGCAGCAGCCTCCCGTGATCCCTCCGCCACTCAGCAATCTCCCCACTGAGGTGAGCCTTGTTAGGGGTCGGTGGAGAGCGGGGTGAGGGGGATCGAGCAGCCCCTCGCCCGCGCCAGCGTCCCTTTGGCGCCCCTTTCGATCTCCAGCTCCCTGCTCTCCCTCTTCTCCTCCTGCTCCCGCCAGAGCGGGATCCGCTACTTTCCCTGGGACGGAGATGGCGAGATCTTCCAAGGGGTTGCGGGAGAAGAGCGGAGCGCTCAGCCCCACGCTGGGTTGGCTCCTGGAGGGTCCCGCCAAGAGCTCGCTGTCAAGATTCCAGCCCAGTCTGCGGTTGAACCCCGAACCTCCCCCGGTCACTGGGAAGGTGGCCCTCTGGGGTCCCGTCCCCCGTCCCCAGCAGCTTCCCACCGCTGCAGAGCTGCTCATCCTTTCCACACGCGAGTGTGTGGGCGAGGGCAGCTTCGTTTCCTATGCTAGGGAGGGTGGTGGAGGAAACCCGGCTCGGAGCTGCTCCTGCCAAATCTTGCTCGCTCTGCACTCCGCCCGCCCCCCCCGTGCCCCCCCCCCGGAGTTGCTAGATGGAGGAAGTCGATTAGTACAGAGCACGGAGGTGGGGGCAGAGCAATTAGGGCGCCTTCTGCTCTCCTCCTCAGGCCACATCCCAATTAGCGGCCCGTTGCTTTGCAGAGCCAATGCCGCCTTCTCCTCCTCTTGGCTGTGCTGTGCCCAGGCGTCGCTGGCTCCTAGGCGATCCGTCTGTCTCTTTGAGAAAAGTTTGACAAACAAAAGCCAGGCCACGAACTTTTCTTTGGCCTCTTCAGTCGACTAGCTGGGAAGGAGAGGTTGAAAAGTGGCTGCGTCAATCATCTGTGGGGCGGATGGCAAAGGACATCCCTGGGCTGCAACTTGGGAAGGTCCTGAACAGGACATTTCCCTGGGCTGCCCTCCCTCACAGCACCCAACAGCAGCCTTGAATTCTGTGGGCAGCCCGTTGAGCAGGAGGCAGCAGCCGAAGGAAAACAAGAAGCTGCTTCATGTCTGGCTTCCTGCCCTACAGGACAAGTTAGATCGACAGCTAGAACAGGAGGCAGCCAGCCTTGGCGGAATGGCCCTGGAAGGAAGATATAGCTGCAATTTAAGGGTTTGGGCTTGGGTTCCTCAAAATAAAGATGTGCTAAATTTAACTTTTACATTTCCATACAGCTGAAGTTTTAGGATAGTTTTCATATGGTTTCAGAGCAGAGCTACAGACATAAAACCAGCACCCTCTTGTTCTTTTGAGGCCCAAATTACATGTTACTATATGGGAGGACCCTTAGGTGACTCCCCACCTGTGTGTGCCCAGTAAGATGTAGTTGAAAACAGCATGACGTGACTCATTGCGTTCACACCTTTCCTCCCCTAGAAGTGGCTATGAGGGGGCAGGGAAGTGTTAACACAGTTATGTCAGTCACGTACTTCTGAAAGCTACATGTTACTCCTTCCATATGTGTAGTATATATGCCCTGTCTTTTTAAAATTAGGCTGTGAATCTCAGCTAACTGAGCAAAGAGACACCTTTAAAAGTGGTGATTCCCTTATATTTAGCAGAGGGAGAGCAACTGGCCTTATCCATCCCCAGCACAGCATCCCTCCAGTGGCTGTTGCTGGTGTCTACCTCATGTTGTTGTTGTTAGCCCTTTGGGGACAGGGGACCATCTTATTTATGTATTATTTATTTTTCTGTGTAAACCGCATTGAGATTTTGATTGAAGAGCAGTATATAAATATTCATCATCATAGTGTTTGGTTGGGTGTGGCTTAGCTTTCTGTTTTCTAAGTGCAAGCTGCCCAGTTTGTTGCAGTCTTGTCTGAATAAAGAAGGCTTCCAAACCTACTTTGTCTCCTGCTCCTTCGGGCCCAAGGTCAAGCCAACAAAGTGACTGGTTGTGAGTATGCCTAACAACTTTACCGTATCTTACCTAGTGGAAGATACTACATGGTGTCAAAAGTGGGCCTGCACCGTTTTAGCAAGCTTGAAGTATTCCGCACAGGAGGCCTAGACTTGGAGACACACGATAATAATGGAAGTTTTTAAGCCTGCTTTTGAGTTATGTTTGTCTGGCAATGTGGGGGGAAATTGGAGAAGATGGGAACAAAATTTCATCTGTATCTGACTGTGACTAATTTAGTGGATAGACCAGATGAGTATAAGATTGCAGTTCTTCTGCTTTGTATTGGTGATAAGGCATTGGAAATATATAACAACATGTAGAATGTTTATGTAGATTCTGCCAGGAAGACCTTGGAAGAAACCTTGTGAGCTTTGAGAGCTTATTGTGAGCCAAAGAAAAACTCAGTGTCTGAATGTTATCAATTCTGGCAGATCGAATATGTTGAATCAGAGGAAATTGATAGTTTTGTTACCCAGTTAAGAAATAAAGAACAAGATTATGAGTTTGGAGCCTCAGAAGACCTGATAATAAGAGATAAAATTGTTTTCAGTATTCCTGTTTGCAAACCAAGGAAAAATTGTTAGGGCATTCAGATCTTAAGCTCTCTCAAGCAACAGATATTT